>NC_089848.1:17644164-18931298 GCF_035609145.1 Eleutherodactylus coqui | reverse complement strand
TTATGATTCATGCTCTAGGCTGGGAGCGCAAGCTTATTGCTTTTTCAAACACGGTCTACATCTTTCAGGTGCCGAGTTACAGGACGGTGAAAACAGTGAGTTTGTGTTAGACGCGAATCGTGCTATGATTCATGCTCTAGGCTGGGAGCTAAAGCTTATTGCTTTCTCAAACACGGTCTACACCTCTCAGGTGCCGAGTTACAGGACGGTGAAAACAGTGAGTTTGTGTTAGACGCGAATCGTGCTTGGATTCATGCTCTAGGCTGGGAGCTAAAGCTTATTGCTTTTTCAAACACGGTCTACACCTCTCAGGTGCCGAGTTACAGGACGGTGAAAACAGTGAGTTTGTGTTAGACGCGAATCGTGCTCTGATTCATGCTCTAGGCTGGGAGCGCAAGCTTATTGCTTTCTCAAACACGGTCTACACCTCTCAGGTGCCGAGTTACAGGACGGTGAAAACAGTGAGTTTGTGTTAGACGCGAATCGTGCTATGATTCATGCTCTAGGCTGGGGAGCGCAAGCTTATTGCTTTTTCAAACACGGTCTACATCTTTCAGGTGCCGAGTTACAGGACGGTGAAAACAGTGAGTTTGTGTTAGACGCGAATCGTGCTATGATTCATGCTCTAGGCTGGGAGCTAAAGCTTATTGCTTTCTCAAACACGGTCTACACCTCTCAGGTGCCGAGTTACAGGACGGTGAAAACAGTGAGTTTGTGTTAGACGCGAATCGTGCTTGGATTCATGCTCTAGGCTGGGAGCTAAAGCTTATTGCTTTTTCAAACACGGTCTACACCTCTCAGGTGCCGAGTTACAGGACGGTGAAAACAGTGAGTTTGTGTTAGACGCGAATCGTGCTCTGATTCATGCTCTAGGCTGGGAGCGCAAGCTTATTGCTTTTTCAAACACGGTCTACACCTCTCAGGTGCCGAGTTACAGGACGGTGAAAACAGTGAGTTTGTGTTAGACGCGAATCGTGCTCTGATTCATGCTCTAGGATGGGAGCTAAAGCTTATTGCTTTTTCAAACACGGTCTACTCCTCTCAGGTGCCGAGTTACAGGACAGTGAAAACAGTGAGTTTGTGTTAGACGCGAATCGTGCTCTGATTCATGCTCTAGGCTGGGAGCTCAAGCTTATTGCTTTTTCAAACACGGTCTACACCTCTCAGGTGCCGAGTTACAGGACGGTGAAAACAGTGAGTTTGTGTTAGACGCGATTGTGCTCTGATTCATGCTCTAGGCTGGGAGCGCAAGCTTATTGCTGTTTCAAACACGGTCTACACCTCTCAGGTGCCGAGTTACAGGACGGTGAAAACAGTGAGTTTGTGTTAGACGCGAATCGTGCTCTGATTCATGCTCTAGGCTGGGAGCGCAAGCTTATTGCTTTTTCAAACACGGTCTACACCTCTCAGGTGCCGAGTTACAGGACGGTGAAAACAGTGAGTTTGTGTTAGACGCGAATCGTGCTCTGATTCATGCTCTAGGCTGGGAGCTAAAGCTTATTGCTTTTTCAAACACGGTCTACTCCTCTCAGGTGCCGAGTTACAGGACAGTGAAAACAGTGAGTTTGTGTTAGACGCGAATCGTGCTCTGATTCATGCTCTAGGCTGGGAGCTCAAGCTTATTGCTTTTTCAAACACGGTCTACACCTCTCAGGTGCCGAGTTACAGGACGGTGAAAACAGTGAGTTTGTGTTAGACGCGAATCGTGCTTGGATTCATGCTCTAGGCTGGGAGCGCAAGCGTAATGCTTTTTCAAACACGGTCTACACCTCTCAGGTGCCGAGGTACAGGACGGTGAAAACAGTGAGTTTGTGTTAGACGCAAATCGTGCTCTGATTCATGCTCTAGGCTGGGAGCTAAAGCTTATTGCTTTTTCAAACACGGTCTACACCTCTCAGGTGCCGAGTTACAGGACGGTGAAAACAGTGAGTTTGTGTTAGACGCGAATCGTGCTCTGATTCATGCTCTAGGCTGGGAGCGCAAGCTTATTGCTGTTTCAAACACGGTCTACACCTCTCAGGTGCCGAGTTACAGGACGGTGAAAACAGTGAGTTTGTGTTAGACGCGAATCGTGCTTGGATTCATGCTCTAGGCTGGGAGCGCAAGCGTAATGCTTTTTCAAACACGGTCTACACCTCTCAGGTGCCGAGGTACAGGACGGTGAAAACAGTGAGTTTGTGTTAGACGCGAATTCATGCTCTAGGCTGGGAGCTAAAGCTTATTGCTTTTTCAAACACGGTCTACTCCTCTCAGGTGCCGAGTTACAGGACAGTGAAAACAGTGAGTTTGTGTTAGACGCGAATCGTGCTCTGATTCATGCTCTAGGCTGGGAGCGCAAGCTTATTGCTTTTTCAAACACGGTCTACACCTCTCAGGTGCCGAGTTACAGGACGGTGAAAACAGTGAGTTTGTGTTAGACGCGAATCGTGCTCTGATTCATGCTCTAGGCTGGGAGCTAAAGCTTATTGCTTTTTCAAACACGGTCTACACCTCTCAGGTGCCGAGGTACAGGACGGTGAAAACAGTGAGTTTGTGTTAGTCGCGAATCGTGCTCTGATTCATGCTCTAGGCTGGGAGCGCAAGCTTATTGCTTTCTCAAACACGGTCTACACCTCTCAGGTGCCGAGTTACAGGACGGTGAAAACAGTGAGTTTGTGTTAGACGCGAATCGTGCTCTGATTCATGCTCTAGGCTGGGAGCGCAAGCTTATTGCTTTTTCAAACACGGTCTACACCTCTCAGGTGCCGAGTTACAGGACGGTGAAAACAGTGAGTTTGTGTTAGACGCGAATCGTGCTATAGGCTGGGAGCGCAAGCTTATTGCTTTTTCAAACACGGTCTACACCTCTCAGGTGCCGAGGTACAGGACGGTGAAAACAGTGAGTTTGTGTTAGACGCGAATCGTGCTGGGATTGATGCTCTAGGCTGGGAGCGCAAGCGTAATGCTTTTTCAAACACGGTCTGCACCTCTCAGGTGCCGAGGTACAGGACGGTGAAAACAGTGAGTTTGTGTTAGACGCGAATCGTGCTCTGATTCATGCTCTAGGCTGGGAGCGCAAGCTTATTGCTTTCTCAAACACGGTCTACACCTCTCAGGTGCCGAGTTACAGGACGGTGAAAACAGTGAGTTTGTGTTAGACGCGAATCGTGCTATGATTCATGCTCTAGGCTGGGAGCGCAAGCTTATTGCTTTTTCAAACACGGTCTACATCTTTCAGGTGCCGAGTTACAGGACGGTGAAAACAGTGAGTTTGTGTTAGACGCGAATCGTGCTATGATTCATGCTCTAGGCTGGGAGCTAAAGCTTATTGCTTTCTCAAACACGGTCTACACCTCTCAGGTGCCGAGTTACAGGACGGTGAAAACAGTGAGTTTGTGTTAGACGCGAATCGTGCTTGGATTCATGCTCTAGGCTGGGAGCTAAAGCTTATTGCTTTTTCAAACACGGTCTACACCTCTCAGGTGCCGAGTTACAGGACGGTGAAAACAGTGAGTTTGTGTTAGTCGCGAATCGTGCTCTGATTCATGCTCTAGGCTGGGAGCGCAAGCTTATTGCTTTTTCAAACACGGTCTACACCTCTCAGGTGCCGAGTTACAGGACGGTGAAAACAGTGAGTTTGTGTTAGACGCGAATCGTGCTCTGATTCATGCTCTAGGATGGGAGCTAAAGCTTATTGCTTTTTCAAACACGGTCTACTCCTCTCAGGTGCCGAGTTACAGGACAGTGAAAACAGTGAGTTTGTGTTAGACGCGAATCGTGCTCTGATTCATGCTCTAGGCTGGGAGCGCAAGCTTATTGCTTTTTCAAACACGGTCTACATCTCTCAGGTGCCGAGTTACAGGACGGTGAAAACAGTGAGTTTGTGTTAGACGCGAATCGTGCTTGGATTCATGCTCTAGGCTGGGAGCGCAAGCGTAATGCTTTTTCAAACACGGTCTACACCTCTCAGGTGCCGAGGTACAGGACGGTGAAAACAGTGAGTTTGTGTTAGACGCGAAGTCATGCTCTAGGCTGGGAGCTAAAACTTATTGCTTTTTCAAACACGGTCTACTCCTCTCAGGTGCCGAGTTACAGGACAGTGAAAACAGTGAGTTTGTGTTAGACGCGAATCGTGCTCTGATTCATGCTCTAGGCTGGGAGCGCAAGCTTATTGCTTTCTCAAACACGGTCTACACCTCTCAGGTGCCGAGTTACTGGACGGTGAAAACAGTGAGTTTGTGTTAGACGCGAATCGTGCTCTGATTCATGCTCTAGGCTGGGAGCGCAAGCTTATTGCTTTTTCAAACACGGTCTACACCTCTCAGGTGCCGAGTTACAGGACGGTGAAAACAGTGAGTTTGTGTTAGACGCGAATCGTGCTATGATTCATGCTCTAGGCTGGGAGCGCAAGCTTATTGCTTTTTCAAACACGGTCTACATCTCTCAGGTGCCGAGTTACAGGACGGTGAAAACAGTGAGTTTGTGTTAGACGCGAATCGTGCTCTGATTCATGCTCTAGGCTGGGAGCGCAAGCTTTTTGCTTTTTCAAACACGGTCTACACCTCTCAGGTGCCGAGGTACAGGACGGTGAAAACAGTGAGTTTGTGTTAGACGCGAATCGTGCTGGTATTGATGCTCTAGGCTGGGAGCGCAAGCGTAATACTTTTTCAAACACGGTCTGCACCTCTCAGGTGCCGAGTTACAGGACGGTGAAAACAGTGAGTTTGTGTTAGACGCGAATCGTGCTATGATTCATGCTCTAGGCTGGGAGCGCAAGCTTATTGCTTTTTCAAACACGGTCTACATCTCTCAGGTGCCGAGTTACAGGACGGTGAAAACAGTGAGTTTGTGTTAGACGCGAATCGTGCTCTGATTCATGCTCTAGGCTGGGAGCGCAAGCTTTTTGCTTTTTCAAACACGGTCTACACCTCTCAGGTGCCGAGGTACAGGACGGTGAAAACAGTGAGTTTGTGTTAGACGCGAATCGTGCTGGTATTGATGCTCTAGGCTGGGAGCGCAAGCGTAATGCTTTTTCAAACACGGTCTGCACCTCTCAGGTGCCGAGGTACAGGACGGTGAAAACAGTGAGTTTGTGTTAGACGCGAATCGTGCTCTGATTCATGCTCTAGGCTGGGAGCGCAAGCTTATTGCTTTCTCAAACACGGTCTACACCTCTCAGGTGCCGAGTTACAGGACGGTGAAAACAGTGAGTTTGTGTTAGACGCGAATCGTGCTATGATTCATGCTCTAGGCTGGGAGCGCAAGCTTATTGCTTTTTCAAACACGGTCTACATCTTTCAGGTGCCGAGTTACAGGACGGTGAAAACAGTGAGTTTGTGTTAGACGCGAATCGTGCTATGATTCTTGCTCTAGGCTGGGAGCTAAAGCTTATTACTTTCTCAAACACGGTCTACACCTCTCAGGTGCCGAGTTACAGGACGGTGAAAACAGTGAGTTTGTGTTAGACGCGAATCGTGCTTGGATTCATGCTCTAGGCTGGGAGCTAAAGCTTATTGCTTTTTCAAACACGGTCTACACCTCTCAGGTGCCGAGTTACAGGACGGTGAAAACAGTGAGTTTGTGTTAGACGCGAATCGTGCTCTGATTCATGCTCTAGGCTGGGAGCGCAAGCTTATTGCTTTTTCAAACACGGTCTACACCTCTCAGGTGCCGAGTTACAGGACGGTGAAAACAGTGAGTTTGTGTTAGACGCGAATCGTGCTCTGATTCATGCTCTAGGCTGGGAGCTAAAGCTTATTGCTTTTTCAAACACGGTCTACTCCTCTCAGGTGCCGAGTTACAGGACAGTGAAAACAGTGAGTTTGTGTTAGACGCGAATCGTGCTCTGATTCATGCTCTAGGCTGGGAGCGCAAGCTTATTGCTTTTTCAAACACGGTCTACATCTCTCAGGTGCCGAGTTACAGGACGGTGAAAACAGTGAGTTTGTGTTAGACGCGAATCGTGCTCTGATTCATGCTCTAGGCTGGGAGCGCAAGCTTTTTGCTTTTTCAAACACGGTCTACACCTCTCAGGTGCCGAGGTACAGGACGGTGAAAACAGTGAGTTTGTGTTAGACGCGAATCGTGCTGGTATTGATGCTCTAGGCTGGGAGCGCAAGCGTAATGCTTTTTCAAACACGGTCTGCACCTCTCAGGTGCCGAGGTACAGGACGGTGAAAACAGTGAGTTTGTGTTAGACGCGAATCGTGCTCTGATTCATGCTCTAGGCTGGGAGCGCAAGCTTATTGCTTTCTCAAACACGGTCTACACCTCTCAGGTGCCGAGTTACAGGACGGTGAAAACAGTGAGTTTGTGTTAGACGCGAATCGTGCTATGATTCATGCTCTAGGCTGGGAGCGCAAGCTTATTGCTTTTTCAAACACGGTCTACATCTTTCAGGTGCCGAGTTACAGGACGGTGAAAACAGTGAGTTTGTGTTAGACGCGAATCGTGCTATGATTCTTGCTCTAGGCTGGGAGCTAAAGCTTATTACTTTCTCAAACACGGTCTACACCTCTCAGGTGCCGAGTTACAGGACGGTGAAAACAGTGAGTTTGTGTTAGACGCGAATCGTGCTTGGATTCATGCTCTAGGCTGGGAGCTAAAGCTTATTGCTTTTTCAAACACGGTCTACACCTCTCAGGTGCCGAGTTACAGGACGGTGAAAACAGTGAGTTTGTGTTAGACGCGAATCGTGCTCTGATTCATGCTCTAGGCTGGGAGCGCAAGCTTATTGCTTTTTCAAACACGGTCTACACCTCTCAGGTGCCGAGTTACAGGACGGTGAAAACAGTGAGTTTGTGTTAGACGCGAATCGTGCTCTGATTCATGCTCTAGGCTGGGAGCTAAAGCTTATTGCTTTTTCAAACACGGTCTACTCCTCTCAGGTGCCGAGTTACAGGACAGTGAAAACAGTGAGTTTGTGTTAGACGCGAATCGTGCTCTGATTCATGCTCTAGGCTGGGAGCTCAAGCTTATTGCTTTTTCAAACACGGTCTACACCTCTCAGGTGCCGAGTTACAGGACGGTGAAAACAGTGAGTTTGTGTTAGACGCGAATCGTGCTTGGATTCATGCTCTAGGCTGGGAGCGCAAGCGTAATGCTTTTTCAAACACGGTCTACACCTCTCAGGTGCCGAGGTACAGGACGGTGAAAACAGTGAGTTTGTGTTAGACGCAAATCGTGCTCTGATTCATGCTCTAGGCTGGGAGCTAAAGCTTATTGCTTTTTCAAACACGGTCTACACCTCTCAGGTGCCGAGTTACAGGACGGTGAAAACAGTGAGTTTGTGTTAGACGCGAATCGTGCTCTGATTCATGCTCTAGGCTGGGAGCGCAAGCTTATTGCTGTTTCAAACACGGTCTACACCTCTCAGGTGCCGAGTTACAGGACGGTGAAAACAGTGAGTTTGTGTTAGACGCGAATCGTGCTTGGATTCATGCTCTAGGCTGGGAGCGCAAGCGTAATGCTTTTTCAAACACGGTCTACACCTCTCAGGTGCCGAGGTACAGGACGGTGAAAACAGTGAGTTTGTGTTAGACGCGAATTCATGCTCTAGGCTGGGAGCTAAAGCTTATTGCTTTTTCAAACACGGTCTACTCCTCTCAGGTGCCGAGTTACAGGACAGTGAAAACAGTGAGTTTGTGTTAGACGCGAATCGTGCTCTGATTCATGCTCTAGGCTGGGAGCGCAAGCTTATTGCTTTTTCAAACACGGTCTACACCTCTCAGGTGCCGAGTTACAGGACGGTGAAAACAGTGAGTTTGTGTTAGACGCGAATCGTGCTCTGATTCATGCTCTAGGCTGGGAGCTAAAGCTTATTGCTTTTTCAAACACGGTCTACACCTCTCAGGTGCCGAGGTACAGGACGGTGAAAACAGTGAGTTTGTGTTAGACGCGAATCGTGCTCTGATTCATGCTCTAGGCTGGGAGCGCAAGCTTATTGCTTTCTCAAACACGGTCTACACCTCTCAGGTGCCGAGTTACAGGACGGTGAAAACAGTGAGTTTGTGTTAGACGCGAATCGTGCTCTGATTCATGCTCTAGGCTGGGAGCGCAAGCTTATTGCTTTTTCAAACACGGTCTACACCTCTCAGGTGCCGAGTTACAGGACGGTGAAAACAGTGAGTTTGTGTTAGACGCGAATCGTGCTATAGGCTGGGAGCGCAAGCTTATTGCTTTTTCAAACACGGTCTACACCTCTCAGGTGCCGAGGTACAGGACGGTGAAAACAGTGAGTTTGTGTTAGACGCGAATCGTGCTGGGATTGATGCTCTAGGCTGGGAGCGCAAGCGTAATGCTTTTTCAAACACGGTCTGCACCTCTCAGGTGCCGAGGTACAGGACGGTGAAAACAGTGAGTTTGTGTTAGACGCGAATCGTGCTCTGATTCATGCTCTAGGCTGGGAGCGCAAGCTTATTGCTTTCTCAAACACGGTCTACACCTCTCAGGTGCCGAGTTACAGGACGGTGAAAACAGTGAGTTTGTGTTAGACGCGAATCGTGCTATGATTCATGCTCTAGGCTGGGAGCGCAAGCTTATTGCTTTTTCAAACACGGTCTACATCTTTCAGGTGCCGAGTTACAGGACGGTGAAAACAGTGAGTTTGTGTTAGACGCGAATCGTGCTATGATTCATGCTCTAGGCTGGGAGCTAAAGCTTATTGCTTTCTCAAACACGGTCTACACCTCTCAGGTGCCGAGTTACAGGACGGTGAAAACAGTGAGTTTGTGTTAGACGCGAATCGTGCTTGGATTCATGCTCTAGGCTGGGAGCTAAAGCTTATTGCTTTTTCAAACACGGTCTACACCTCTCAGGTGCCGAGTTACAGGACGGTGAAAACAGTGAGTTTGTGTTAGACGCGAATCGTGCTCTGATTCATGCTCTAGGCTGGGAGCGCAAGCTTATTGCTTTCTCAAACACGGTCTACACCTCTCAGGTGCCGAGTTACAGGACGGTGAAAACAGTGAGTTTGTGTTAGACGCGAATCGTGCTATGATTCATGCTCTAGGCTGGGAGCGCAAGCTTATTGCTTTTTCAAACACGGTCTACATCTTTCAGGTGCCGAGTTACAGGACGGTGAAAACAGTGAGTTTGTGTTAGACGCGAATCGTGCTATGATTCATGCTCTAGGCTGGGAGCTAAAGCTTATTGCTTTCTCAAACACGGTCTACACCTCTCAGGTGCCGAGTTACAGGACGGTGAAAACAGTGAGTTTGTGTTAGACGCGAATCGTGCTTGGATTCATGCTCTAGGCTGGGAGCTAAAGCTTATTGCTTTTTCAAACACGGTCTACACCTCTCAGGTGCCGAGTTACAGGACGGTGAAAACAGTGAGTTTGTGTTAGACGCGAATCGTGCTCTGATTCATGCTCTAGGCTGGGAGCGCAAGCTTATTGCTTTTTCAAACACGGTCTACACCTCTCAGGTGCCGAGTTACAGGACGGTGAAAACAGTGAGTTTGTGTTAGACGCGAATCGTGCTCTGATTCATGCTCTAGGATGGGAGCTAAAGCTTATTGCTTTTTCAAACACGGTCTACTCCTCTCAGGTGCCGAGTTACAGGACAGTGAAAACAGTGAGTTTGTGTTAGACGCGAATCGTGCTCTGATTCATGCTCTAGGCTGGGAGCTCAAGCTTATTGCTTTTTCAAACACGGTCTACACCTCTCAGGTGCCGAGTTACAGGACGGTGAAAACAGTGAGTTTGTGTTAGACGCGATTGTGCTCTGATTCATGCTCTAGGCTGGGAGCGCAAGCTTATTGCTGTTTCAAACACGGTCTACACCTCTCAGGTGCCGAGTTACAGGACGGTGAAAACAGTGAGTTTGTGTTAGACGCGAATCGTGCTCTGATTCATGCTCTAGGCTGGGAGCGCAAGCTTATTGCTTTTTCAAACACGGTCTACACCTCTCAGGTGCCGAGTTACAGGACGGTGAAAACAGTGAGTTTGTGTTAGACGCGAATCGTGCTCTGATTCATGCTCTAGGCTGGGAGCTAAAGCTTATTGCTTTTTCAAACACGGTCTACTCCTCTCAGGTGCCGAGTTACAGGACAGTGAAAACAGTGAGTTTGTGTTAGACGCGAATCGTGCTCTGATTCATGCTCTAGGCTGGGAGCTCAAGCTTATTGCTTTTTCAAACACGGTCTACACCTCTCAGGTGCCGAGTTACAGGACGGTGAAAACAGTGAGTTTGTGTTAGACGCGAATCGTGCTTGGATTCATGCTCTAGGCTGGGAGCGCAAGCGTAATGCTTTTTCAAACACGGTCTACACCTCTCAGGTGCCGAGGTACAGGACGGTGAAAACAGTGAGTTTGTGTTAGACGCAAATCGTGCTCTGATTCATGCTCTAGGCTGGGAGCTAAAGCTTATTGCTTTTTCAAACACGGTCTACACCTCTCAGGTGCCGAGTTACAGGACGGTGAAAACAGTGAGTTTGTGTTAGACGCGAATCGTGCTCTGATTCATGCTCTAGGCTGGGAGCGCAAGCTTATTGCTGTTTCAAACACGGTCTACACCTCTCAGGTGCCGAGTTACAGGACGGTGAAAACAGTGAGTTTGTGTTAGACGCGAATCGTGCTTGGATTCATGCTCTAGGCTGGGAGCGCAAGCGTAATGCTTTTTCAAACACGGTCTACACCTCTCAGGTGCCGAGGTACAGGACGGTGAAAACAGTGAGTTTGTGTTAGACGCGAATTCATGCTCTAGGCTGGGAGCTAAAGCTTATTGCTTTTTCAAACACGGTCTACTCCTCTCAGGTGCCGAGTTACAGGACAGTGAAAACAGTGAGTTTGTGTTAGACGCGAATCGTGCTCTGATTCATGCTCTAGGCTGGGAGCGCAAGCTTATTGCTTTTTCAAACACGGTCTACACCTCTCAGGTGCCGAGTTACAGGACGGTGAAAACAGTGAGTTTGTGTTAGACGCGAATCGTGCTCTGATTCATGCTCTAGGCTGGGAGCTAAAGCTTATTGCTTTTTCAAACACGGTCTACACCTCTCAGGTGCCGAGGTACAGGACGGTGAAAACAGTGAGTTTGTGTTAGTCGCGAATCGTGCTCTGATTCATGCTCTAGGCTGGGAGCGCAAGCTTATTGCTTTCTCAAACACGGTCTACACCTCTCAGGTGCCGAGTTACAGGACGGTGAAAACAGTGAGTTTGTGTTAGACGCGAATCGTGCTCTGATTCATGCTCTAGGCTGGGAGCGCAAGCTTATTGCTTTTTCAAACACGGTCTACACCTCTCAGGTGCCGAGTTACAGGACGGTGAAAACAGTGAGTTTGTGTTAGACGCGAATCGTGCTATAGGCTGGGAGCGCAAGCTTATTGCTTTTTCAAACACGGTCTACACCTCTCAGGTGCCGAGGTACAGGACGGTGAAAACAGTGAGTTTGTGTTAGACGCGAATCGTGCTGGGATTGATGCTCTAGGCTGGGAGCGCAAGCGTAATGCTTTTTCAAACACGGTCTGCACCTCTCAGGTGCCGAGGTACAGGACGGTGAAAACAGTGAGTTTGTGTTAGACGCGAATCGTGCTCTGATTCATGCTCTAGGCTGGGAGCGCAAGCTTATTGCTTTCTCAAACACGGTCTACACCTCTCAGGTGCCGAGTTACAGGACGGTGAAAACAGTGAGTTTGTGTTAGACGCGAATCGTGCTATGATTCATGCTCTAGGCTGGGAGCGCAAGCTTATTGCTTTTTCAAACACGGTCTACATCTTTCAGGTGCCGAGTTACAGGACGGTGAAAACAGTGAGTTTGTGTTAGACGCGAATCGTGCTATGATTCATGCTCTAGGCTGGGAGCTAAAGCTTATTGCTTTCTCAAACACGGTCTACACCTCTCAGGTGCCGAGTTACAGGACGGTGAAAACAGTGAGTTTGTGTTAGACGCGAATCGTGCTTGGATTCATGCTCTAGGCTGGGAGCTAAAGCTTATTGCTTTTTCAAACACGGTCTACACCTCTCAGGTGCCGAGTTACAGGACGGTGAAAACAGTGAGTTTGTGTTAGTCGCGAATCGTGCTCTGATTCATGCTCTAGGCTGGGAGCGCAAGCTTATTGCTTTTTCAAACACGGTCTACACCTCTCAGGTGCCGAGTTACAGGACGGTGAAAACAGTGAGTTTGTGTTAGACGCGAATCGTGCTCTGATTCATGCTCTAGGATGGGAGCTAAAGCTTATTGCTTTTTCAAACACGGTCTACTCCTCTCAGGTGCCGAGTTACAGGACAGTGAAAACAGTGAGTTTGTGTTAGACGCGAATCGTGCTCTGATTCATGCTCTAGGCTGGGAGCGCAAGCTTATTGCTTTTTCAAACACGGTCTACATCTCTCAGGTGCCGAGTTACAGGACGGTGAAAACAGTGAGTTTGTGTTAGACGCGAATCGTGCTTGGATTCATGCTCTAGGCTGGGAGCGCAAGCGTAATGCTTTTTCAAACACGGTCTACACCTCTCAGGTGCCGAGGTACAGGACGGTGAAAACAGTGAGTTTGTGTTAGACGCGAAGTCATGCTCTAGGCTGGGAGCTAAAACTTATTGCTTTTTCAAACACGGTCTACTCCTCTCAGGTGCCGAGTTACAGGACAGTGAAAACAGTGAGTTTGTGTTAGACGCGAATCGTGCTCTGATTCATGCTCTAGGCTGGGAGCGCAAGCTTATTGCTTTCTCAAACACGGTCTACACCTCTCAGGTGCCGAGTTACTGGACGGTGAAAACAGTGAGTTTGTGTTAGACGCGAATCGTGCTCTGATTCATGCTCTAGGCTGGGAGCGCAAGCTTATTGCTTTTTCAAACACGGTCTACACCTCTCAGGTGCCGAGTTACAGGACGGTGAAAACAGTGAGTTTGTGTTAGACGCGAATCGTGCTATGATTCATGCTCTAGGCTGGGAGCGCAAGCTTATTGCTTTTTCAAACACGGTCTACATCTCTCAGGTGCCGAGTTACAGGACGGTGAAAACAGTGAGTTTGTGTTAGACGCGAATCGTGCTCTGATTCATGCTCTAGGCTGGGAGCGCAAGCTTTTTGCTTTTTCAAACACGGTCTACACCTCTCAGGTGCCGAGGTACAGGACGGTGAAAACAGTGAGTTTGTGTTAGACGCGAATCGTGCTGGTATTGATGCTCTAGGCTGGGAGCGCAAGCGTAATACTTTTTCAAACACGGTCTGCACCTCTCAGGTGCCGAGTTACAGGACGGTGAAAACAGTGAGTTTGTGTTAGACGCGAATCGTGCTATGATTCATGCTCTAGGCTGGGAGCGCAAGCTTATTGCTTTTTCAAACACGGTCTACATCTCTCAGGTGCCGAGTTACAGGACGGTGAAAACAGTGAGTTTGTGTTAGACGCGAATCGTGCTCTGATTCATGCTCTAGGCTGGGAGCGCAAGCTTTTTGCTTTTTCAAACACGGTCTACACCTCTCAGGTGCCGAGGTACAGGACGGTGAAAACAGTGAGTTTGTGTTAGACGCGAATCGTGCTGGTATTGATGCTCTAGGCTGGGAGCGCAAGCGTAATGCTTTTTCAAACACGGTCTGCACCTCTCAGGTGCCGAGGTACAGGACGGTGAAAACAGTGAGTTTGTGTTAGACGCGAATCGTGCTCTGATTCATGCTCTAGGCTGGGAGCGCAAGCTTATTGCTTTCTCAAACACGGTCTACACCTCTCAGGTGCCGAGTTACAGGACGGTGAAAACAGTGAGTTTGTGTTAGACGCGAATCGTGCTATGATTCATGCTCTAGGCTGGGAGCGCAAGCTTATTGCTTTTTCAAACACGGTCTACATCTTTCAGGTGCCGAGTTACAGGACGGTGAAAACAGTGAGTTTGTGTTAGACGCGAATCGTGCTATGATTCTTGCTCTAGGCTGGGAGCTAAAGCTTATTACTTTCTCAAACACGGTCTACACCTCTCAGGTGCCGAGTTACAGGACGGTGAAAACAGTGAGTTTGTGTTAGACGCGAATCGTGCTTGGATTCATGCTCTAGGCTGGGAGCTAAAGCTTATTGCTTTTTCAAACACGGTCTACACCTCTCAGGTGCCGAGTTACAGGACGGTGAAAACAGTGAGTTTGTGTTAGACGCGAATCGTGCTCTGATTCATGCTCTAGGCTGGGAGCGCAAGCTTATTGCTTTTTCAAACACGGTCTACACCTCTCAGGTGCCGAGTTACAGGACGGTGAAAACAGTGAGTTTGTGTTAGACGCGAATCGTGCTCTGATTCATGCTCTAGGCTGGGAGCTAAAGCTTATTGCTTTTTCAAACACGGTCTACTCCTCTCAGGTGCCGAGTTACAGGACAGTGAAAACAGTGAGTTTGTGTTAGACGCGAATCATGCTCTGATTCATGCTCTAGGCTGGGAGCGCAAGCTTTTTGCTTTTTCAAACACGGTCTACACCTCTCAGGTGCCGAGGTACAGGACGGTGAAAACAGTGAGTTTGTGTTAGACGCGAATCGTGCTGGTATTGATGCTCTAGGCTGGGAGCGCAAGCGTAATGCTTTTTCAAACACGGTCTGCACCTCTCAGGTGCCGAGGTACAGGACGGTGAAAACAGTGAGTTTGTGTTAGACGCGAATCGTGCTCTGATTCATGCTCTAGGCTGGGAGCGCAAGCTTATTGCTTTTTCAAACACGGTCTACACCTCTCAGGTGCCGAGTTACAGGACGGTGAAAACAGTGAGTTTGTGTTAGACGCGAATCGTGCTATGATTCATGCTCTAGGCTGGGAGCGCAAGCTTATTGCTTTTTCAAACACGGTCTACATCTCTCAGGTGCCGAGTTACAGGACGGTGAAAACAGTGAGTTTGTGTTAGACGCGAATCGTGCTCTGATTCATGCTCTAGGCTGGGAGCGCAAGCTTTTTGCTTTTTCAAACACGGTCTACACCTCTCAGGTGCCGAGGTACAGGACGGTGAAAACAGTGAGTTTGTGTTAGACGCGAATCGTGCTGGTATTGATGCTCTAGGCTGGGAGCGCAAGCGTAATGCTTTTTCAAACACGGTCTGCACCTCTCAGGTGCCGAGGTACAGGACGGTGAAAACAGTGAGTTTGTGTTAGACGCGAATCGTGCTCTGATTCATGCTCTAGGCTGGGAGCGCAAGCTTATTGCTTTCTCAAACACGGTCTACACCTCTCAGGTGCCGAGTTACAGGACGGTGAAAACAGTGAGTTTGTGTTAGACGCGAATCGTGCTATGATTCATGCTCTAGGCTGGGAGCGCAAGCTTATTGCTTTTTCAAACACGGTCTACATCTTTCAGGTGCCGAGTTACAGGACGGTGAAAACAGTGAGTTTGTGTTAGACGCGAATCGTGCTATGATTCTTGCTCTAGGCTGGGAGCTAAAGCTTATTACTTTCTCAAACACGGTCTACACCTCTCAGGTGCCGAGTTACAGGACGGTGAAAACAGTGAGTTTGTGTTAGACGCGAATCGTGCTTGGATTCATGCTCTAGGCTGGGAGCTAAAGCTTATTGCTTTTTCAAACACGGTCTACACCTCTCAGGTGCCGAGTTACAGGACGGTGAAAACAGTGAGTTTGTGTTAGACGCGAATCGTGCTCTGATTCATGCTCTAGGCTGGGAGCGCAAGCTTATTGCTTTTTCAAACACGGTCTACACCTCTCAGGTGCCGAGTTACAGGACGGTGAAAACAGTGAGTTTGTGTTAGACGCGAATCGTGCTCTGATTCATGCTCTAGGCTGGGAGCTAAAGCTTATTGCTTTTTCAAACACGGTCTACACCTCTCAGGTGCCGAGTTACAGGACAGTGAAAACAGTGAGTTTGTGTTAGACGCGAATCGTGCTCTGATTCATGCTCTAGGCTGGGAGCTCAAGCTTATTGCTTTTTCAAACACGGTCTACACCTCTCAGGTGCCGAGTTACAGGACGGTGAAAACAGTGAGTTTGTGTTAGACGCGAATCGTGCTTGGATTCATGCTCTAGGCTGGGAGCGCAAGCGTAATGCTTTTTCAAACACGGTCTACACCTCTCAGGTGCCGAGGTACAGGACGGTGAAAACAGTGAGTTTGTGTTAGACGCAAATCGTGCTCTGATTCATGCTCTAGGCTGGGAGCTAAAGCTTATTGCTTTTTCAAACACGGTCTACACCTCTCAGGTGCCGAGTTACAGGACGGTGAAAACAGTGAGTTTGTGTTAGACGCGAATCGTGCTCTGATTCATGCTCTAGGCTGGGAGCGCAAGCTTATTGCTGTTTCAAACACGGTCTACACCTCTCAGGTGCCGAGTTACAGGACGGTGAAAACAGTGAGTTTGTGTTAGACGCGAATCGTGCTTGGATTCATGCTCTAGGCTGGGAGCGCAAGCGTTATGCTTTTTCAAACACGGTCTACACCTCTCAGGTGCCGAGGTACAGGACGGTGAAAACAGTGAGTTTGTGTTAGACGCGAATTCATGCTCTAGGCTGGGAGCTAAAGCTTATTGCTTTTTCAAACACGGTCTACTCCTCTCAGGTGCCGAGTTACAGGACAGTGAAAACAGTGAGTTTGTGTTAGACGCGAATCGTGCTCTGATTCATGCTCTAGGCTGGGAGCGCAAGCTTATTGCTTTTTCAAACACGGTCTACACCTCTCAGGTGCCGAGTTACAGGACGGTGAAAACAGTGAGTTTGTGTTAGACGCGAATCGTGCTCTGATTCATGCTCTAGGCTGGGAGCTAAAGCTTATTGCTTTTTCAAACACGGTCTACACCTCTCAGGTGCCGAGGTACAGGACGGTGAAAACAGTGAGTTTGTGTTAGACGCGAATCGTGCTCTGATTCATGCTCTAGGCTGGGAGCGCAAGCTTATTGCTTTCTCAAACACGGTCTACACCTCTCAGGTGCCGAGTTACAGGACGGTGAAAACAGTGAGTTTGTGTTAGACGCGAATCGTGCTCTGATTCATGCTCTAGGCTGGGAGCGCAAGCTTATTGCTTTTTCAAACACGGTCTACACCTCTCAGGTGCCGAGTTACAGGACGGTGAAAACAGTGAGTTTGTGTTAGACGCGAATCGTGCTATAGGCTGGGAGCGCAAGCTTATTGCTTTTTCAAACACGGTCTACACCTCTCAGGTGCCGAGGTACAGGACGGTGAAAACAGTGAGTTTGTGTTAGACGCGAATCGTGCTGGGATTGATGCTCTAGGCTGGGAGCGCAAGCGTAATGCTTTTTCAAACACGGTCTGCACCTCTCAGGTGCCGAGGTACAGGACGGTGAAAACAGTGAGTTTGTGTTAGACGCGAATCGTGCTCTGATTCATGCTCTAGGCTGGGAGCGCAAGCTTATTGCTTTCTCAAACACGGTCTACACCTCTCAGGTGCCGAGTTACAGGACGGTGAAAACAGTGAGTTTGTGTTAGACGCGAATCGTGCTATGATTCATGCTCTAGGCTGGGAGCGCAAGCTTATTGCTTTTTCAAACACGGTCTACATCTTTCAGGTGCCGAGTTACAGGACGGTGAAAACAGTGAGTTTGTGTTAGACGCGAATCGTGCTATGATTCATGCTCTAGGCTGGGAGCTAAAGCTTATTGCTTTCTCAAACACGGTCTACACCTCTCAGGTGCCGAGTTACAGGACGGTGAAAACAGTGAGTTTGTGTTAGACGCGAATCGTGCTTGGATTCATGCTCTAGGCTGGGAGCTAAAGCTTATTGCTTTTTCAAACACGGTCTACACCTCTCAGGTGCCGAGTTACAGGACGGTGAAAACAGTGAGTTTGTGTTAGACGCGAATCGTGCTCTGATTCATGCTCTAGGCTGGGAGCGCAAGCTTTATTGCTTTTTCAAACACGGTCTACACCTCTCAGGTGCCGAGTTACAGGACGGTGAAAACAGTGAGTTTGTGTTAGACGCGAATCGTGCTCTGATTCATGCTCTAGGATGGGAGCTAAAGCTTATTGCTTTTTCAAACACGGTCTACTCCTCTCAGGTGCCGAGTTACAGGACAGTGAAAACAGTGAGTTTGTGTTAGACGCGAATCGTGCTCTGATTCATGCTCTAGGCTGGGAGCTCAAGCTTATTGCTTTTTCAAACACGGTCTACACCTCTCAGGTGCCGAGTTACAGGACGGTGAAAACAGTGAGTTTGTGTTAGACGCGATTGTGCTCTGATTCATGCTCTAGGCTGGGAGCGCAAGCTTATTGCTGTTTCAAACACGGTCTACACCTCTCAGGTGCCGAGTTACAGGACGGTGAAAACAGTGAGTTTGTGTTAGACGCGAATCGTGCTCTGATTCATGCTCTAGGCTGGGAGCGCAAGCTTATTGCTTTTTCAAACACGGTCTACACCTCTCAGGTGCCGAGTTACAGGACGGTGAAAACAGTGAGTTTGTGTTAGACGCGAATCGTGCTCTGATTCATGCTCTAGGCTGGGAGCTAAAGCTTATTGCTTTTTCAAACACGGTCTACTCCTCTCAGGTGCCGAGTTACAGGACAGTGAAAACAGTGAGTTTGTGTTAGACGCGAATCGTGCTCTGATTCATGCTCTAGGCTGGGAGCTCAAGCTTATTGCTTTTTCAAACACGGTCTACACCTCTCAGGTGCCGAGTTACAGGACGGTGAAAACAGTGAGTTTGTGTTAGACGCGAATCGTGCTTGGATTCATGCTCTAGGCTGGGAGCGCAAGCGTAATGCTTTTTCAAACACGGTCTACACCTCTCAGGTGCCGAGGTACAGGACGGTGAAAACAGTGAGTTTGTGTTAGACGCAAATCGTGCTCTGATTCATGCTCTAGGCTGGGAGCTAAAGCTTATTGCTTTTTCAAACACGGTCTACACCTCTCAGGTGCCGAGTTACAGGACGGTGAAAACAGTGAGTTTGTGTTAGACGCGAATCGTGCTTGGATTCATGCTCTAGGCTGGGAGCGCAAGCGTAATGCTTTTTTTAAACACGGTCTACACCTCTCAGGTGCCGAGGTACAGGACGGTGAAAACAGTGAGTTTGTGTTAGACGCGAATTCATGCTCTAGGCTGGGAGCTAAAGCTTATTGCTTTTTCAAACACGGTCTACTCCTCTCAGGTGCCGAGTTACAGGACAGTGAAAACAGTGAGTTTGTGTTAGACGCGAATCGTGCTCTGATTCATGCTCTAGGCTGGGAGCGCAAGCTTATTGCTTTTTCAAACACGGTCTACACCTCTCAGGTGCCGAGTTACAGGACGGTGAAAACAGTGAGTTTGTGTTAGACGCGAATCGTGCTCTGATTCATGCTCTAGGCTGGGAGCTAAAGCTTATTGCTTTTTCAAACACGGTCTACACCTCTCAGGTGCCGAGGTACAGGACGGTGAAAACAGTGAGTTTGTGTTAGACGCGAATCGTGCTCTGATTCATGCTCTAGGCTGGGAGCGCAAGCTTATTGCTTTCTCAAACACGGTCTACACCTCTCAGGTGCCGAGTTACAGGACGGTGAAAACAGTGAGTTTGTGTTAGACGCGAATCGTGCTCTGATTCATGCTCTAGGCTGGGAGCGCAAGCTTATTGCTTTTTCAAACACGGTCTACACCTCTCAGGTGCCGAGTTACAGGACGGTGAAAACAGTGAGTTTGTGTTAGACGCGAATCGTGCTATAGGCTGGGAGCGCAAGCGTAATGCTTTTTCAAACACGGTCTACACCTCTCAGGTGCCGAGGTACAGGACGGTGAAAACAGTGAGTTTGTGTTAGACGCGAATCGTGCTGGGATTGATGCTCTAGGCTGGGAGCGCAAGCGTAATGCTTTTTCAAACACGGTCTGCACCTCTCAGGTGCCGAGGTACAGGACGGTGAAAACAGTGAGTTTGTGTTAGACGCGAATCGTGCTCTGATTCATGCTCTAGGCTGGGAGCGCAAGCTTATTGCTTTCTCAAACACGGTCTACACCTCTCAGGTGCCGAGTTACAGGACGGTGAAAACAGTGAGTTTGTGTTAGACGCGAATCGTGCTATGATTCATGCTCTAGGCTGGGAGCGCAAGCTTATTGCTTTTTCAAACACGGTCTACATCTTTCAGGTGCCGAGTTACAGGACGGTGAAAACAGTGAGTTTGTGTTAGACGCGAATCGTGCTATGATTCATGCTCTAGGCTGGGAGCTAAAGCTTATTGCTTTCTCAAACACGGTCTACACCTCTCAGGTGCCGAGTTACAGGACGGTGAAAACAGTGAGTTTGTGTTAGACGCGAATCGTGCTTGGATTCATGCTCTAGGCTGGGAGCTAAAGCTTATTGCTTTTTCAAACACGGTCTACACCTCTCAGGTGCCGAGTTACAGGACGGTGAAAACAGTGAGTTTGTGTTAGACGCGAATCGTGCTCTGATTCATGCTCTAGGCTGGGAGCGCAAGCTTATTGCTTTTTCAAACACGGTCTACACCTCTCAGGTGCCGAGTTACAGGACGGTGAAAACAGTGAGTTTGTGTTAGACGCGAATCGTGCTCTGATTCATGCTCTAGGATGGGAGCTAAAGCTTATTGCTTTTTCAAACACGGTCTACTCCTCTCAGGTGCCGAGTTACAGGACAGTGAAAACAGTGAGTTTGTGTTAGACGCGAATCGTGCTCTGATTCATGCTCTAGGCTGGGAGCTCAAGCTTATTGCTTTTTCAAACACGGTCTACACCTCTCAGGTGCCGAGTTACAGGACGGTGAAAACAGTGAGTTTGTGTTAGACGCGAATCGTGCTTGGATTCATGCTCTAGGCTGGAAGCGCAAGCGTAATGCTTTTTCAAACACGGTCTACACCTCTCAGGTGCCGAGGTACAGGACGGTGAAAACAGTGAGTTTGTGTTAGACGCAAATCGTGCTCTGATTCATGCTCTAGGCTGGGAGCGCAAGCTTATTGCTTTTTCAAACACGGTCTACACCTCTCAGGTGCCGAGTTACAGGACGGTGAAAACAGTGAGTTTGTGTTAGACGCGAATCGTGCTTGGATTCATGCTCTAGGCTGGGAGCGCAAGCGTAATGCTTTTTCAAACACGGTCTACACCTCTCAGGTGCCGAGGTACAGGACGGTGAAAACAGTGAGTTTGTGTTAGACGCGAATCGTGCTCTGATTCATGCTCTAGGATGGGAGCTAAAGCTTATTGCTTTTTCAAACACGGTCTACTCCTCTCAGGTGCCGAGTTACAGGACAGTGAAAACAGTGAGTTTGTGTTAGACGCGAATCGTGCTCTGATTCATGCTCTAGGCTGGGAGCGCAAGCTTTTTGCTTTTTCAAACACGGTCTACACCTCTCAGGTGCCGAGTTACAGGACAGTGAAAACAGTGAGTTTGTGTTAGACGCGAATCGTGCTCTGATTCATGCTCTAGGCTGGGAGCGCAAGCGTAATGCTTTTTCAAACACGGTCTACACCTCTCAGGTGCCGAGGTACAGGACGGTGAAAACAGTGAGTTTGTGTTAGACGCAAATCGTGCTCTGATTCATGCTCTAGGCTGGGAGCTAAAGCTTATTGCTTTTTCAAACACGGTCTACACCTCTCAGGTGCCGAGTTACAGGACGGTGAAAACAGTGAGTTTGTGTTAGACGCGAATCGTGCTCTGATTCATGCTCTAGGCTGGGAGCGCAAGCTTATTGCTGTTTCAAACACGGTCTACACCTCTCAGGTGCCGAGTTACAGGACGGTGAAAACAGTGAGTTTGTGTTAGACGCGAATCGTGCTTGGATTCATGCTCTAGGCTGGGAGCGCAAGCGTAATGCTTTTTCAAACACGGTCTACACCTCTCAGGTGCCGAGGTACAGGACGGTGAAAACAGTGAGTTTGTGTTAGACGCGAATTCATGCTCTAGGCTGGGAGCTAAAGCTTATTGCTTTTTCAAACACGGTCTACTCCTCTCAGGTGCCGAGTTACAGGACAGTGAAAACAGTGAGTTTGTGTTAGACACGAATCGTGCTCTGATTCATGCTCTAGGCTGGGAGCGCAAGCGTAATGCTTTTTCAAACACGGTCTACACCTCTCAGGTGCCGAGGTACAGGACGGTGAAAACAGTGAGTTTGTGTTAGACGCGAATCGTGCTCTGATTCATGCTCTAGGCTGAGAGCGCAAGCTTATTGCTTTCTCAAACACGGTCTACACCTCTCAGGTGCCGAGTTACAGGACGGTGAAAACAGTGAGTTTGTGTTAGACGCGAATCGTGCTCTGATTCATGCTCTAGGCTGGGAGCGCAAGCTTATTGCTTTTTCAAACACGGTCTACACCTCTCAGGTGCCGAGTTACAGGACGGTGAAAACAGTGAGTTTGTGTTAGACGCGAATCGTGCTATGATTCATGCTCTAGGCTGGGAGCGCAAGCTTATTGCTTTTTCAAACACGGTCTACATCTCTCAGGTGCCGAGTTACAGGACGGTGAAAACAGTGAGTTTGTGTTAGACGCGAATCGTGCTCTGATTCATGCTCTAGGCTGGGAGCGCAAGCTTTTTGCTTTTTCAAACACGGTCTACACCTCTCAGGTGCCGAGGTACAGGACGGTGAAAACAGTGAGTTTGTGTTAGACGCGAATCGTGCTGGTATTGATGCTCTAGGCTGGGAGCGCAAGCGTAATGCTTTTTCAAACACGGTCTGCACCTCTCAGGTGCCGAGGTACAGGACGGTGAAAACAGTGAGTTTGTGTTAAACGCGAATCGTGCTCTGATTCATGCTCTAGGCTGGGAGCGCAAGCTTATTGCTTTCTCAAACACGGTCTACACCTCTCAGGTGCCGAGTTACAGGACGGTGAAAACAGTGAGTTTGTGTTAGACGCGAATCGTGCTATGATTCATGCTCTAAGCTGGGAGCGCAAGCTTATTGCTTTTTCAAACACGGTCTACATCTTTCAGGTGCCGAGTTACAGGACGGTGAAAACAGTGAGTTTGTGTTAGACGCGAATCGTGCTATGATTCATGCTCTAGGCTGGGAGCTAAAGCTTATTACTTTCTCAAACACGGTCTACACCTCTCAGGTGCCGAGTTACAGGACGGTGAAAACAGTGAGTTTGTGTTAGACGCGAATCGTGCTTGGATTCATGCTCTAGGCTGGGAGCTAAAGCTTATTGCTTTTTCAAACACGGTCTACACCTCTCAGGTGCCGAGTTACAGGACGGTGAAAACAGTGAGTTTGTGTTAGACGCGAATCGTGCTCTGATTCATGCTCTAGGCTGGGAGCGCAAGCTTATTGCTTTTTCAAACACGGTCTACACCTCTCAGGTGCCGAGTTACAGGACGGTGAAAACAGTGAGTTTGTGTTAGACGCGAATCGTGCTCTGATTCATGCTCTAGGCTGGGAGCTAAAGTTTATTGCTTTTTCAAACACGGTCTACTCCTCTCAGGTGCCGAGTTACAGGACAGTGAAAACAGTGAGTTTGTGTTAGACGCGAATCGTGCTCTGATTCATGCTCTAGGCTGGGAGCTCAAGCTTATTGCTTTTTCAAACACGGTCTACACCTCTCAGGTGCCGAGTTACAGGACGGTGAAAACAGTGAGTTTGTGTTAGACGCGAATCGTGCTTGGATTCATGCTCTAGGCTGGGAGCGCAAGCGTAATGCTTTTTCAAACACGGTCTACACCTCTCAGGTGCCGAGGTACAGGACGGTGAAAACAGTGAGTTTGTGTTAGACGCAAATCGTGCTCTGATTCATGCTCTAGGCTGGGAGCTAAAGCTTATTGCTTTTTCAAACACGGTCTACACCTCTCAGGTGCCGAGTTACAGGACGGTGAAAACAGTGAGTTTGTGTTAGACGCGAATCGTGCTGGGATTGATGCTCTAGGCAGGGAGCGCAAGTGTAATGCTTTTTCAAACACGGTCTACACCTCTCAGGTGCCGAGGTACAGGACGGTGAAAACAGTGAGTTTGTGTTAGACGCGAATCGTGCTCTGATTCATGCTCTAGGCGGGGAGCTCAAGCTTATTGCTTTTTCAAACACGGTCTACACCTCTCAGGTGCCGAGTTACTGGACGTTGAAAACAGTGAGTTTGTGTTAGACGCGAATCGTGCTATGATTCATGCTCTAGGCTGGGAGCGCAAGCTTATTGCTTTTTCAAACACGGTCTACATCTCTCAGGTGCCGAGTTACAGGACGGTGAAAACAGTGAGTTTGTGTTAGACGCGAATCGTGCTTGGATTCATGCTCTAGGCTGGGAGCTAAAGCTTATTGCTTTTTCAAACACGGTCTACACCTCTCAGGTGCCGAGTTACAGGACGGTGAAAACAGTGAGTTTGTGTTAGACGCGAATCGTGCTCTGATTCATGCTCTAGGCTGGGAGCGCAAGCTTATTGCTTTTTCAAACACGGTCTACACCTCTCAGGTGCCGAGTTACAGGACGGTGAAAACAGTGAGTTTGTGTTAGACGCGAATCGTGCTCTGATTCATGCTCTAGGCTGGGAGCTAAAGCTTATTGCTTTTTCAAACACGGTCTACTCCTCTCAGGTGCCGAGTTACAGGACAGTGAAAACAGTGAGTTTGTGTTAGACGCGAATCGTGCTCTGATTCATGCTCTAGGCTGGGAGCTCAAGCTTATTGCTTTTTCAAACACGGTCTACACCTCTCAGGTGCCGAGTTACAGGACGGTGAAAACAGTGAGTTTGTGTTAGACGCGAATCGTGCTTGGATTCATGCTCTAGGCTGGGAGCGCAAGCGTAATGCTTTTTCAAACACGGTCTACACCTCTCAGGTGCCGAGGTACAGGACGGTGAAAACAGTGAGTTTGTGTTAGACGCAAATCGTGCTCTGATTCATGCTCTAGGCTGGGAGCTAAAGCTTATTGCTTTTTCAAACACGGTCTACACCTCTCAGGTGCCGAGTTACAGGACGGTGAAAACAGTGAGTTTGTGTTAGACGCGAATCGTGCTCTGATTCATGCTCTAGGCTGGGAGCGCAAGCTTATTGCTTTTTCAAACACGGTCTACACCTCTCAGGTGCCGAGTTACAGGACGGTGAAAACAGTGAGTTTGTGTTAGACGCGAATCGTGCTTGGATTCATGCTCTAGGCTGGGAGCGCAATGCTTTTTCAAACACGGTCTACACCTCTCAGGTGCCGAGGTACAGGACGGTGAAAACAGTGAGTTTGTGTTAGACGCGAATCGTGCTCTGATTCATGCTCTAGGATGGGAGCTAAAGCTTATTGCTTTTTCAAACACGGTCTACACCTCTCAGGTGCCGAGTTACTGGACGTTGAAAACAGTGAGTTTGTGTTAGACGCGAATCGTGCTATGATTCATGCTCTAGGCTAGGAGCGCAAGCTTATTGCTTTTTCAAACACGGTCTACATCTCTCAGGTGCCGAGTTACAGGACGGTGAAAACAGTGAGTTTGTGTTAGACGCGAATCGTGCTTGGATTCATGCTCTAGGCTGGGAGCTAAAGCTTATTGCTTTTTCAAACACGGTCTACACCTCTCAGGTGCCGAGTTACAGGACGGTGAAAACAGTGAGTTTGTGTTAGACGCGAATCGTGCTCTGATTCATGCTCTAGGCTGGGAGCGCAAGCTTATTGCTTTTTCAAACACGGTCTACACCTCTCAGGTGCCGAGTTACAGGACGGTGAAAACAGTGAGTTTGTGTTAGACGCGAATCGTGCTTGGATTCATGCTCTAGGCTGGGAGCGCAAGCGTAATGCTTTTTCAAACACGGTCTACACCTCTCAGGTGCCGAGGTACAGGACGCTGAAAACAGTGAGTTTGTGTTAGACGCAAATCGTGCTCTGATTCATGCTCTAGGCTGGGAGCTAAAGCTTATTGCTTTTTCAAACACGGTCTACACCTCTCAGGTGCCGAGTTACAGGACGGTGAAAACAGTGAGTTTGTGTTAGACGCGAATCGTGCTCTGATTCATGCTCTAGGCTGGGAGCGCAAGCTTATTGCTTTTTCAAACACGGTCTACACCTCTCAGGTGCCGAGTTACAGGACGGTGAAAACAGTGAGTTTGTGTTAGACGCGAATCGTGCTTGGATTCATGCTCTAGGCTGGGAGCGCAAGCGTAATGCTTTTTCAAACACGGTCTACACCTCTCAGGTGCCGAGGTACAGGACGGTGAAAACAGTGAGTTTGTGTTAGACGCGAATCGTGCTCTGATTCATGCTCTAGGATGGGAGCTAAAGCTTATTGCTTTTTCAAACACGGTCTACTCCTCTCAGGTGCCGAGTTACAGGACAGTGAAAACAGTGAGTTTGTCTTAGACGCGAATCGTGCTCTGATTCATGCTCTAGGCTGGGAGCGCAAGCTTTTTGCTTTTTCAAACACGGTCTACACCTCTCAGGTGCCGAGGTACAGGACGGTGAAAACAGTGAGTTTGTGTTAGACGCGAATCGTGCTCTGATTCATGCTCTAGGCTGGGAGCGCAAGCTTATTGCTTTTTCAAACACGGTCTACACCTCTCAGGTGCCGAGTTACAGGACGGTGAAAACAGTGAGTTTGTGTTAGACGCGAATCGTGCTATGATTCATGCTCTAGGCTGGGAGCGCAAGCTTATTGCTTTTTCAAACACGGTCTACATCTTTCAGGTGCCGAGTTACAGGACGGTGAAAACAGTGAGTTTGTGTTAGACGCGAATCGTGCTGTGATTCATGCTCTAGGCTGGGAGCGCAAGCTTATTGCTTTTTCAAACACGGTCTACATCTCTCAGGTGCCGAGTTACAGGACGGTGAAAACAGTGAGTTTGTGTTAGACGCGAATCGTGCTCTGATTGATGCTCTAGGCTGGGAGCTAAAGCTTATTGCTTTTTCAAACACGGTCTACTCCTCTCAGGTGCCGAGTTACAGGACGGTGAAAACAGTGAGTTTGTGTTAGACGCGAATCGTGCTCTGATTCATGCTCTAGGCTGGGAGCGCAAGCTTATTGCTTTTTCAAACACGGTCTACATCTCTCAGGTGCCGAGTTACAGGACGGTGAAAACAGTGAGTTTGTGTTAGACGCGAATCGTGCTTGGATTCATGCTCTAGGCTGGGAGCGCAAGCGTAATGCTTTTTCAAACACGGTCTACACCTCTCAGGTGCCGAGGTACAGGACGGTGAAAACAGTGAGTTTGTGTTAGACGCGAAGTCATGCTCTAGGCTGGGAGCTAAAACTTATTGCTTTTTCAAACACGGTCTACTCCTCTCAGGTGCCGAGTTACAGGACAGTGAAAACAGTGAGTTTGTGTTAGACGCGAATCGTGCTCTGATTCATGCTCTAGGCTGGGAGCGCAAGCTTATTGCTTTCTCAAACACGGTCTACACCTCTCAGGTGCCGAGTTACTGGACGGTGAAAACAGTGAGTTTGTGTTAGACGCGAATCGTGCTCTGATTCATGCTCTAGGCTGGGAGCGCAAGCTTATTGCTTTTTCAAACACGGTCTACACCTCTCAGGTGCCGAGTTACAGGACGGTGAAAACAGTGAGTTTGTGTTAGACGCGAATCGTGCTATGATTCATGCTCTAGGCTGGGAGCGCAAGCTTATTGCTTTTTCAAACACGGTCTACATCTCTCAGGTGCCGAGTTACAGGACGGTGAAAACAGTGAGTTTGTGTTAGACGCGAATCGTGCTCTGATTCATGCTCTAGGCTGGGAGCGCAAGCTTTTTGCTTTTTCAAACACGGTCTACACCTCTCAGGTGCCGAGGTACAGGACGGTGAAAACAGTGAGTTTGTGTTAGACGCGAATCGTGCTGGTATTGATGCTCTAGGCTGGGAGCGCAAGCGTAATGCTTTTTCAAACACGGTCTGCACCTCTCAGGTGCCGAGGTACAGGACGGTGAAAACAGTGAGTTTGTGTTAGACGCGAATCGTGCTCTGATTCATGCTCTCGGCTGGGAGCGCAAGCTTATTGCTTTCTCAAACACGGTCTACACCTCTCAGGTGCCGAGTTACAGGACGGTGAAAACAGTGAGTTTGTGTTAGACGCGAATCGTGCTATGATTCATGCTCTAGGCTGGGAGCGCAAGCTTATTGCTTTTTCAAACACGGTCTACATCTCTCAGGTGCCGAGTTACAGGACGGTGAAAACAGTGAGTTTGTGTTAGACGCGAATCGTGCTCTGATTCATGCTCTAGGCTGGGAGCGCAAGCTTTTTGCTTTTTCAAACACGGTCTACACCTCTCAGGTGCCGAGGTACAGGACGGTGAAAACAGTGAGTTTGTGTTAGACGCGAATCGTGCTGGTATTGATGCTCTAGGCTGGGAGCGCAAGCGTAATGCTTTTTCAAACACGGTCTGCACCTCTCAGGTGCCGAGGTACAGGACGGTGAAAACAGTGAGTTTGTGTTAGACGCGAATCGTGCTCTGATTCATGCTCTAGGCTGGGAGCGCAAGCTTATTGCTTTTTCAAACACGGTCTACACCTCTCAGGTGCCGAGTTACAGGACGGTGAAAACAGTGAGTTTGTGTTAGACGCGAATCGTGCTATGATTCATGCTCTAGGCTGGGAGCGCAAGCTTATTGCTTTTTCAAACACGGTCTACATCTCTCAGGTGCCGAGTTACAGGACGGTGAAAACAGTGAGTTTGTGTTAGACGCGAATCGTGCTCTGATTCATGCTCTAGGCTGGGAGCGCAAGCTTTTTGCTTTTTCAAACACGGTCTACACCTCTCAGGTGCCGAGGTACAGGACGGTGAAAACAGTGAGTTTGTGTTAGACGCGAATCGTGCTGGTATTGATGCTCTAGGCTGGGAGCGCAAGCGTAATGCTTTTTCAAACACGGTCTGCACCTCTCAGGTGCCGAGGTACAGGACGGTGAAAACAGTGAGTTTGTGTTAGACGCGAATCGTGCTGTGATTCATGCTCTAGGCTGGGAGCGCAAGCTTATTGCTTTCTCAAACACGGTCTACACCTCTCAGGTGCCGAGTTACAGGACGGTGAAAACAGTGAGTTTGTGTTAGACGCGAATCGTGCTATGATTCATGCTCTAGGCTGGGAGCGCAAGCTTATTGCTTTTTCAAACACGGTCTACATCTTTCAGGTGCCGAGTTACAGGACGGTGAAAACAGTGAGTTTGTGTTAGACGCGAATCGTGCTATGATTCTTGCTCTAGGCTGGGAGCTAAAGCTTATTACTTTCTCAAACACGGTCTACACCTCTCAGGTGCCGAGTTACAGGACGGTGAAAACAGTGAGTTTGTGTTAGACGCGAATCGTGCTTGGATTCATGCTCTAGGCTGGGAGCTAAAGCTTATTGCTTTTTCAAACACGGTCTACACCTCTCAGGTGCCGAGTTACAGGACGGTGAAAACAGTGAGTTTGTGTTAGACGCGAATCGTGCTCTGATTCATGCTCTAGGCTGGGAGCGCAAGCTTATTGCTTTTTCAAACACGGTCTACACCTCTCAGGTGCCGAGTTACAGGACGGTGAAAACAGTCAGTTTGTGTTAGACGCGAATCGTGCTCTGATTCATGCTCTAGGCTGGGAGCTAAAGCTTATTGCTTTTTCAAACACGGTCTACTCCTCTCAGGTGCCGAGTTACAGGACAGTGAAAACAGTGAGTTTGTGTTAGACGCGAATCGTGCTCTGATTCATGCTCTAGGCTGGGAGCTCAAGCTTATTGCTTTTTCAAACACGGTCTACACCTCTCAGGTGCCGAGTTACAGGACGGTGAAAACAGTGAGTTTGTGTTAGACGCGAATCGTGCTTGGATTCATGCTCTAGGCTGGGAGCGCAAGCGTAATGCTTTTTCAAACACGGTCTACACCTCTCAGGTGCCGAGGTACAGGACGGTGAAAACAGTGAGTTTGTGTTAGACGCAAATCGTGCTCTGATTCATGCTCTAGGCTGGGAGCTAAAGCTTATTGCTTTTTCAAACACGGTCTACACCTCTCAGGTGCCGAGTTACAGGACGGTGAAAACAGTGAGTTTGTGTTAGACGCGAATCGTGCTCTGATTCATGCTCTAGGCTGGGAGCGCAAGCTTATTGCTGTTTCAAACACGGTCTACACCTCTCAGGTGCCGAGTTACAGGACGGTGAAAACAGTGAGTTTGTGTTAGACGCGAATCGTGCTTGGATTCATGCTCTAGGCTGGGAGCGCAAGCGTAATGCTTTTTCAAACACGGTCTACACCTCTCAGGTGCCGAGGTACAGGACGGTGAAAACAGTGAGTTTGTGTTAGACGCGAATTCATGCTCTAGGCTGGGAGCTAAAGCTTATTGCTTTTTCAAACACGGTCTACTCCTCTCAGGTGCCGAGTTACAGGACAGTGAAAACAGTGAGTTTGTGTTAGACGCGAATCGTGCTCTGATTCATGCTCTAGGCTGGGAGCGCAAGCTTATTGCTTTTTCAAACACGGTCTACACCTCTCAGGTGCCGAGTTACAGGACGGTGAAAACAGTGAGTTTGTGTTAGACGCGAATCGTGCTCTGATTCATGCTCTAGGCTGGGAGCGCAAGCTTTTTGCTTTTTCAAACACGGTCTACACCTCTCAGGTGCCGAGGTACAGGACGGTGAAAGCAGTGAGTTTGTGTTAGACGCGAATCGTGCTGGGATTGATGCTCTAGGCTGGGAGCGCAAGCGTAATGCTTTTTCAAACACGGTCTACACCTCTCAGGTGCCGAGGTACAGGACGGTGAAAACAGTGAGTTTGTGTTAGACGCGAATCGTGCTCTGATTCATGCTCTAGGCTGGGAGCGCAAGCTTATTGCTTTCTCAAACACGGTCTACACCTCTCAGGTGCCGAGTTACAGGACGGTGAAAACAGTGAGTTTGTGTTAGACGCGAATCGTGCTCTGATTCATGCTCTAGGCTGGGAGCGCAAGCTTATTGCTTTTTCAAACACGGTCTACACCTCTCAGGTGCCGAGTTACAGGACGGTGAAAACAGTGAGTTTGTGTTAGACGCGAATCGTGCTATGATTCATGCTCTAGGCTGGGAGCGCAAGCTTATTGCTTTTTCAAACACGGTCTACATCTCTCAGGTGCCGAGTTACAGGACGGTGAAAACAGTGAGTTTGTGTTAGACGCGAATCGTGCTCTGATTCATGCTCTAGGCTGGGAGCGCAAGCTTTTTGCTTTTTCAAACACGGTCTACACCTCTCAGGTGCCGAGGTACAGGACGGTGAAAACAGTGAGTTTGTGTTAGACGCGAATCGTGCTGGGATTGATGCTCTAGGCTGGGAGCGCAAGCGTAATGCTTTTTCAAACACGGTCTGCACCTCTCAGGTGCCGAGGTACAGGACGGTGAAAACAGTGAGTTTGTGTTAGACGCGAATCGTGCTCTGATTCATGCTCTAGGCTGGGAGCGCAAGCTTATTGCTTTCTCAAACACGGTCTACACCTCTCAGGTGCCGAGTTACAGGACGGTGAAACCAGTGAGTTTGTGTTAGACGCGAATCGTGCTATGATTCATGCTCTAGGCTGGGAGCGCAAGCTTATTGCTTTTTCAAACACGGTCTACACCTCTCAGGTGCCGAGTTACAGGACGGTGAAAACAGTGAGTTTGTGTTAGACGCGAATCGTGCTCTGATTCATGCTCTAGGCTGGGAGCGCAAGCTTATTGCTTTTTCAAACACGGTCTACACCTCTCAGGTGCCGAGTTACAGGACGGTGAAAACAGTGAGTTTGTGTTAGACGCGAATCGTGCTCTGATTCATGCTCTAGGCTGGGAGCTAAAGCTTATTGCTTTTTCAAACACGGTCTACTCCTCTCAGGTGCCGAGTTACAGGACAGTGAAAACAGTGAGTTTGTGTTAGACGCGAATCGTGCTCTGATTCATGCTCTAGGCTGGGAGCTCAAGCTTATTGCTTTTTCAAACACGGTCTACACCTCTCAGGTGCCGAGTTACAGGACGGTGAAAACAGTGAGTTTGTGTTAGACGCGAATCGTGCTTGGATTCATGCTCTAGGCTGGGAGCGCAAGCGTAATGCTTTTTCAAACACGGTCTACACCTCTCAGGTGCCGAGGTACAGGACGGTGAAAACAGTGAGTTTGTGTTAGACGCAAATCGTGCTCTGATTCATGCTCTAGGCTGGGAGCTAAAGCTTATTGCTTTTTCAAACACGGTCTACACCTCTCAGGTGCCGAGTTACAGGACGGTGAAAACAGTGAGTTTGTGTTAGACGCGAATCGTGCTCTGATTCATGCTCTAGGCTGGGAGCGCAAGCTTATTGCTGTTTCAAACACGGTCTACACCTCTCAGGTGCCGAGTTACAGGACGGTGAAAACAGTGAGTTTGTGTTAGACGCGAATCGTGCTCTGATTCATGCTCTAGGCTGGGAGCGCAAGCTTATTGCTTTTTCAAACACGGTCTACACCTCTCAGGTGCCGAGTTACAGGACGGTGAAAACAGTGAGTTTGTGTTAGACGCGAATCGTGCTTGGATTCATGCTCTAGGCTGGGAGCGCAAGCGTAATGCTTTTTCAAACACGGTCTACACCTCTCAGGTGCCGAGGTACAGGACGGTGAAAACAGTGAGTTTGTGTTAGACGCGAATCGTGCTCTGATTCATGCTCTAGGATGGGAGCTAAAGCTTATTGCTTTTTCAAACACGGTCTACTCCTCTCAGGTGCCGAGTTACAGGACAGTGAAAACAGTGAGTTTGTGTTAGACGCGAATCGTGCTCTGATTCATGCTCTAGGCTGGGAGCGCAAGCTTTTTGCTTTTTCAAACACGGTCTACACCTCTCAGGTGCCGAGTTACAGGACAGTGAAAACAGTGAGTTTGTGTTAGACGCGAATCGTGCTCTGATTCATGCTCTAGGCTGGGAGCGCAAGCGTAATGCTTTTTCAAACACGGTCTACACCTCTCAGGTGCCGAGGTACAGGACGGTGAAAACAGTGAGTTTGTGTTAGACGCAAATCGTGCTCTGATTCATGCTCTAGGCTGGGAGCTAAAGCTTATTGCTTTTTCAAACACGGTCTACACCTCTCAGGTGCCGAGTTACAGGACGGTGAAAACAGTGAGTTTGTGTTAGACGCGAATCGTGCTCTGATTCATGCTCTAGGCTGGGAGCGCAAGCTTATTGCTGTTTCAAACACGGTCTACACCTCTCAGGTGCCGAGTTACAGGACGGTGAAAACAGTGAGTTTGTGTTAGACGCGAATCGTGCTTGGATTCATGCTCTAGGCTGGGAGCGCAAGCGTAATGCTTATTCAAACACGGTCTACACCTCTCAGGTGCCGAGGTACAGGACGGTGAAAACAGTGAGTTTGTGTTAGACGCGAATTCATGCTCTAGGCTGGGAGCTAAAGCTTATTGCTTTTTCAAACACGGTCTACTCCTCTCAGGTGCCGAGTTACAGGACAGTGAAAACAGTGAGTTTGTGTTAGACGCGAATCGTGCTCTGATTCATGCTCTAGGCTGGGAGCGCAAGCTTATTGCTTTTTCAAACACGGTCTACACCTCTCAGGTGCCGAGTTACAGGACGGTGAAAACAGTGAGTTTGTGTTAGACGCGAATCGTGCTGGTATTGATGCTCTAGGCTGGGAGCGCAAGCGTAATGCTTTTTCAAACACGGTCTGCACCTCTCAGGTGCCGAGGTACAGGACGGTGAAAACAGTGAGTTTGTGTTAGACGCGAATCGTGCTGTGATTCATGCTCTAGGCTGGGAGCGCAAGCTTATTGCTTTCTCAAACACGGTCTACACCTCTCAGGTGCCGAGTTACAGGACGGTGAAAACAGTGAGTTTGTGTTAGACGCGAATCGTGCTATGATTCATGCTCTAGGCTGGGAGCGCAAGCTTATTGCTTTTTCAAACACGGTCTACATCTTTCAGGTGCCGAGTTACAGGACGGTGAAAACAGTGAGTTTGTGTTAGACGCGAATCGTGCTATGATTCTTGCTCTAGGCTGGGAGCTAAAGCTTATTACTTTCTCAAACACGGTCTACACCTCTCAGGTGCCGAGTTACAGGACGGTGAAAACAGTGAGTTTGTGTTAGACGCGAATCGTGCTTGGATTCATGCTCTAGGCTGGGAGCTAAAGCTTATTGCTTTTTCAAACACGGTCTACACCTCTCAGGTGCCGAGTTACAGGACGGTGAAAACAGTGAGTTTGTGTTAGACGCGAATCGTGCTCTGATTCATGCTCTAGGCTGGGAGCGCAAGCTTATTGCTTTTTCAAACACGGTCTACACCTCTCAGGTGCCGAGTTACAGGACGGTGAAAACAGTCAGTTTGTGTTAGACGCGAATCGTGCTCTGATTCATGCTCTAGGCTGGGAGCTAAAGCTTATTGCTTTTTCAAACACGGTCTACTCCTCTCAGGTGCCGAGTTACAGGACAGTGAAAACAGTGAGTTTGTGTTAGACGCGAATCGTGCTCTGATTCATGCTCTAGGCTGGGAGCTCAAGCTTATTGCTTTTTCAAACACGGTCTACACCTCTCAGGTGCCGAGTTACAGGACGGTGAAAACAGTGAGTTTGTGTTAGACGCGAATCGTGCTTGGATTCATGCTCTAGGCTGGGAGCGCAAGCGTAATGCTTTTTCAAACACGGTCTACACCTCTCAGGTGCCGAGGTACAGGACGGTGAAAACAGTGAGTTTGTGTTAGACGCAAATCGTGCTCTGATTCATGCTCTAGGCTGGGAGCTAAAGCTTATTGCTTTTTCAAACACGGTCTACACCTCTCAGGTGCCGAGTTACAGGACGGTGAAAACAGTGAGTTTGTGTTAGACGCGAATCGTGCTCTGATTCATGCTCTAGGCTGGGAGCGCAAGCTTATTGCTTTTTCAAACACGGTCTACACCTCTCAGGTGCCGAGTTACAGGACGGTGAAAACAGTGAGTTTGTGTTAGACGCGAATCGTGCTATGATTCATGCTCTAGGCTGGGAGCGCAAGCTTATTGCTTTTTCAAACACGGTCTACATCTCTCAGGTGCCGAGTTACAGGACGGTGAAAACAGTGAGTTTGTGTTAGACGCGAATCGTGCTCTGATTCATGCTCTAGGCTGGGAGCGCAAGCTTTTTGCTTTTTCAAACACGGTCTACACCTCTCAGGTGCCGAGGTACAGGACGGTGAAAACAGTGAGTTTGTGTTAGACGCGAATCGTGCTGGGATTGATGCTCTAGGCTGGGAGCGCAAGCGTAATGCTTTTTCAAACACGGTCTGCACCTCTCAGGTGCCGAGGTACAGGACGGTGAAAACAGTGAGTTTGTGTTAGACGCGAATCGTGCTCTGATTCATGCTCTAGGCTGGGAGCGCAAGCTTATTGCTTTCTCAAACACGGTCTACACCTCTCAGGTGCCGAGTTACAGGACGGTGAAACCAGTGAGTTTGTGTTAGACGCGAATCGTGCTATGATTCATGCTCTAGGCTGGGAGCGCAAGCTTATTGCTTTTTCAAACACGGTCTACACCTCTCAGGTGCCGAGTTACAGGACGGTGAAAACAGTGAGTTTGTGTTAGACGCGAATCGTGCTCTGATTCATGCTCTAGGCTGGGAGCGCAAGCTTATTGCTTTTTCAAACACGGTCTACACCTCTCAGGTGCCGAGTTACAGGACGGTGAAAACAGTGAGTTTGTGTTAGACGCGAATCGTGCTCTGATTCATGCTCTAGGCTGGGAGCTAAAGCTTATTGCTTTTTCAAACACGGTCTACTCCTCTCAGGTGCCGAGTTACAGGACAGTGAAAACAGTGAGTTTGTGTTAGACGCGAATCGTGCTCTGATTCATGCTCTAGGCTGGGAGCTCAAGCTTATTGCTTTTTCAAACACGGTCTACACCTCTCAGGTGCCGAGTTACAGGACGGTGAAAACAGTGAGTTTGTGTTAGACGCGAATCGTGCTTGGATTCATGCTCTAGGCTGGGAGCGCAAGCGTAATGCTTTTTCAAACACGGTCTACACCTCTCAGGTGCCGAGGTACAGGACGGTGAAAACAGTGAGTTTGTGTTAGACGCAAATCGTGCTCTGATTCATGCTCTAGGCTGGGAGCTAAAGCTTATTGCTTTTTCAAACACGGTCTACACCTCTCAGGTGCCGAGTTACAGGACGGTGAAAACAGTGAGTTTGTGTTAGACGCGAATCGTGCTCTGATTCATGCTCTAGGCTGGGAGCGCAAGCTTATTGCTGTTTCAAACACGGTCTACACCTCTCAGGTGCCGAGTTACAGGACGGTGAAAACAGTGAGTTTGTGTTAGACGCGAATCGTGCTCTGATTCATGCTCTAGGCTGGGAGCGCAAGCTTATTGCTTTTTCAAACACGGTCTACACCTCTCAGGTGCCGAGTTACAGGACGGTGAAAACAGTGAGTTTGTGTTAGACGCGAATCGTGCTTGGATTCATGCTCTAGGCTGGGAGCGCAAGCGTAATGCTTTTTCAAACACGGTCTACACCTCTCAGGTGCCGAGGTACAGGACGGTGAAAACAGTGAGTTTGTGTTAGACGCGAATCGTGCTCTGATTCATGCTCTAGGATGGGAGCTAAAGCTTATTGCTTTTTCAAACACGGTCTACTCCTCTCAGGTGCCGAGTTACAGGACAGTGAAAACAGTGAGTTTGTGTTAGACGCGAATCGTGCTCTGATTCATGCTCTAGGCTGGGAGCGCAAGCTTTTTGCTTTTTCAAACACGGTCTACACCTCTCAGGTGCCGAGTTACAGGACAGTGAAAACAGTGAGTTTGTGTTAGACGCGAATCGTGCTCTGATTCATGCTCTAGGCTGGGAGCGCAAGCGTAATGCTTTTTCAAACACGGTCTACACCTCTCAGGTGCCGAGGTACAGGACGGTGAAAACAGTGAGTTTGTGTTAGACGCAAATCGTGCTCTGATTCATGCTCTAGGCTGGGAGCTAAAGCTTATTGCTTTTTCAAACACGGTCTACACCTCTCAGGTGCCGAGTTACAGGACGGTGAAAACAGTGAGTTTGTGTTAGACGCGAATCGTGCTCTGATTCATGCTCTAGGCTGGGAGCGCAAGCTTATTGCTGTTTCAAACACGGTCTACACCTCTCAGGTGCCGAGTTACAGGACGGTGAAAACAGTGAGTTTGTGTTAGACGCGAATCGTGCTTGGATTCATGCTCTAGGCTGGGAGCGCAAGCGTAATGCTTATTCAAACACGGTCTACACCTCTCAGGTGCCGAGGTACAGGACGGTGAAAACAGTGAGTTTGTGTTAGACGCGAATTCATGCTCTAGGCTGGGAGCTAAAGCTTATTGCTTTTTCAAACACGGTCTACTCCTCTCAGGTGCCGAGTTACAGGACAGTGAAAACAGTGAGTTTGTGTTAGACGCGAATCGTGCTCTGATTCATGCTCTAGGCTGGGAGCGCAAGCTTATTGCTTTTTCAAACACGGTCTACACCTCTCAGGTGCCGAGTTACAGGACGGTGAAAACAGTGAGTTTGTGTTAGACGCGAATCGTGCTGGTATTGATGCTCTAGGCTGGGAGCGCAAGCGTAATGCTTTTTCAAACACGGTCTGCACCTCTCAGGTGCCGAGGTACAGGACGGTGAAAACAGTGAGTTTGTGTTAGACGCGAATCGTGCTGTGATTCATGCTCTAGGCTGGGAGCGCAAGCTTATTGCTTTCTCAAACACGGTCTACACCTCTCAGGTGCCGAGTTACAGGACGGTGAAAACAGTGAGTTTGTGTTAGACGCGAATCGTGCTATGATTCATGCTCTAGGCTGGGAGCGCAAGCTTATTGCTTTTTCAAACACGGTCTACATCTTTCAGGTGCCGAGTTACAGGACGGTGAAAACAGTGAGTTTGTGTTAGACGCGAATCGTGCTATGATTCTTGCTCTAGGCTGGGAGCTAAAGCTTATTACTTTCTCAAACACGGTCTACACCTCTCAGGTGCCGAGTTACAGGACGGTGAAAACAGTGAGTTTGTGTTAGACGCGAATCGTGCTTGGATTCATGCTCTAGGCTGGGAGCTAAAGCTTATTGCTTTTTCAAACACGGTCTACACCTCTCAGGTGCCGAGTTACAGGACGGTGAAAACAGTGAGTTTGTGTTAGACGCGAATCGTGCTCTGATTCATGCTCTAGGCTGGGAGCGCAAGCTTATTGCTTTTTCAAACACGGTCTACACCTCTCAGGTGCCGAGTTACAGGACGGTGAAAACAGTCAGTTTGTGTTAGACGCGAATCGTGCTCTGATTCATGCTCTAGGCTGGGAGCTAAAGCTTATTGCTTTTTCAAACACGGTCTACTCCTCTCAGGTGCCGAGTTACAGGACAGTGAAAACAGTGAGTTTGTGTTAGACGCGAATCGTGCTCTGATTCATGCTCTAGGCTGGGAGCTCAAGCTTATTGCTTTTTCAAACACGGTCTACACCTCTCAGGTGCCGAGTTACAGGACGGTGAAAACAGTGAGTTTGTGTTAGACGCGAATCGTGCTTGGATTCATGCTCTAGGCTGGGAGCGCAAGCGTAATGCTTTTTCAAACACGGTCTACACCTCTCAGGTGCCGAGGTACAGGACGGTGAAAACAGTGAGTTTGTGTTAGACGCAAATCGTGCTCTGATTCATGCTCTAGGCTGGGAGCTAAAGCTTATTGCTTTTTCAAACACGGTCTACACCTCTCAGGTGCCGAGTTACAGGACGGTGAAAACAGTGAGTTTGTGTTAGACGCGAATCGTGCTCTGATTCATGCTCTAGGCTGGGAGCGCAAGCTTATTGCTGTTTCAAACACGGTCTACACCTCTCAGGTGCCGAGTTACAGGACGGTGAAAACAGTGAGTTTGTGTTAGACGCGAATCGTGCTTGGATTCATGCTCTAGGCTGGGAGCGCAAGCGTAATGCTTTTTCAAACACGGTCTACACCTCTCAGGTGCCGAGGTACAGGACGGTGAAAACAGTGAGTTTGTGTTAGACGCGAATTCATGCTCTAGGCTGGGAGCTAAAGCTTATTGCTTTTTCAAACACGGTCTACTCCTCTCAGGTGCCGAGTTACAGGACAGTGAAAACAGTGAGTTTGTGTTAGACGCGAATCGTGCTCTGATTCATGCTCTAGGCTGGGAGCGCAAGCTTATTGCTTTTTCAAACACGGTCTACACCTCTCAGGTGCCGAGTTACAGGACGGTGAAAACAGTGAGTTTGTGTTAGACGCGAATCGTGCTCTGATTCATGCTCTAGGCTGGGAGCGCAAGCTTTTTGCTTTTTCAAACACGGTCTACACCTCTCAGGTGCCGAGGTACAGGACGGTGAAAGCAGTGAGTTTGTGTTAGACGCGAATCGTGCTGGGATTGATGCTCTAGGCTGGGAGCGCAAGCGTAATGCTTTTTCAAACACGGTCTACACCTCTCAGGTGCCGAGGTACAGGACGGTGAAAACAGTGAGTTTGTGTTAGACGCGAATCGTGCTCTGATTCATGCTCTAGGCTGGGAGCGCAAGCTTATTGCTTTCTCAAACACGGTCTACACCTCTCAGGTGCCGAGTTACAGGACGGTGAAAACAGTGAGTTTGTGTTAGACGCGAATCGTGCTCTGATTCATGCTCTAGGCTGGGAGCGCAAGCTTATTGCTTTTTCAAACACGGTCTACACCTCTCAGGTGCCGAGTTACAGGACGGTGAAAACAGTGAGTTTGTGTTAGACGCGAATCGTGCTATGATTCATGCTCTAGGCTGGGAGCGCAAGCTTATTGCTTTTTCAAACACGGTCTACATCTCTCAGGTGCCGAGTTACAGGACGGTGAAAACAGTGAGTTTGTGTTAGACGCGAATCGTGCTCTGATTCATGCTCTAGGCTGGGAGCGCAAGCTTTTTGCTTTTTCAAACACGGTCTACACCTCTCAGGTGCCGAGGTACAGGACGGTGAAAACAGTGAGTTTGTGTTAGACGCGAATCGTGCTGGGATTGATGCTCTAGGCTGGGAGCGCAAGCGTAATGCTTTTTCAAACACGGTCTGCACCTCTCAGGTGCCGAGGTACAGGACGGTGAAAACAGTGAGTTTGTGTTAGACGCGAATCGTGCTCTGATTCATGCTCTAGGCTGGGAGCGCAAGCTTATTGCTTTCTCAAACACGGTCTACACCTCTCAGGTGCCGAGTTACAGGACGGTGAAACCAGTGAGTTTGTGTTAGACGCGAATCGTGCTATGATTCATGCTCTAGGCTGGGAGCGCAAGCTTATTGCTTTTTCAAACACGGTCTACACCTCTCAGGTGCCGAGTTACAGGACGGTGAAAACAGTGAGTTTGTGTTAGACGCGAATCGTGCTCTGATTCATGCTCTAGGCTGGGAGCGCAAGCTTATTGCTTTTTCAAACACGGTCTACACCTCTCAGGTGCCGAGTTACAGGACGGTGAAAACAGTGAGTTTGTGTTAGACGCGAATCGTGCTCTGATTCATGCTCTAGGCTGGGAGCTAAAGCTTATTGCTTTTTCAAACACGGTCTACTCCTCTCAGGTGCCGAGTTACAGGACAGTGAAAACAGTGAGTTTGTGTTAGACGCGAATCGTGCTCTGATTCATGCTCTAGGCTGGGAGCTCAAGCTTATTGCTTTTTCAAACACGGTCTACACCTCTCAGGTGCCGAGTTACAGGACGGTGAAAACAGTGAGTTTGTGTTAGACGCGAATCGTGCTTGGATTCATGCTCTAGGCTGGGAGCGCAAGCGTAATGCTTTTTCAAACACGGTCTACACCTCTCAGGTGCCGAGGTACAGGACGGTGAAAACAGTGAGTTTGTGTTAGACGCAAATCGTGCTCTGATTCATGCTCTAGGCTGGGAGCTAAAGCTTATTGCTTTTTCAAACACGGTCTACACCTCTCAGGTGCCGAGTTACAGGACGGTGAAAACAGTGAGTTTGTGTTAGACGCGAATCGTGCTCTGATTCATGCTCTAGGCTGGGAGCGCAAGCTTATTGCTGTTTCAAACACGGTCTACACCTCTCAGGTGCCGAGTTACAGGACGGTGAAAACAGTGAGTTTGTGTTAGACGCGAATCGTGCTCTGATTCATGCTCTAGGCTGGGAGCGCAAGCTTATTGCTTTTTCAAACACGGTCTACACCTCTCAGGTGCCGAGTTACAGGACGGTGAAAACAGTGAGTTTGTGTTAGACGCGAATCGTGCTTGGATTCATGCTCTAGGCTGGGAGCGCAAGCGTAATGCTTTTTCAAACACGGTCTACACCTCTCAGGTGCCGAGGTACAGGACGGTGAAAACAGTGAGTTTGTGTTAGACGCGAATCGTGCTCTGATTCATGCTCTAGGATGGGAGCTAAAGCTTATTGCTTTTTCAAACACGGTCTACTCCTCTCAGGTGCCGAGTTACAGGACAGTGAAAACAGTGAGTTTGTGTTAGACGCGAATCGTGCTCTGATTCATGCTCTAGGCTGGGAGCGCAAGCTTTTTGCTTTTTCAAACACGGTCTACACCTCTCAGGTGCCGAGTTACAGGACAGTGAAAACAGTGAGTTTGTGTTAGACGCGAATCGTGCTCTGATTCATGCTCTAGGCTGGGAGCGCAAGCGTAATGCTTTTTCAAACACGGTCTACACCTCTCAGGTGCCGAGGTACAGGACGGTGAAAACAGTGAGTTTGTGTTAGACGCAAATCGTGCTCTGATTCATGCTCTAGGCTGGGAGCTAAAGCTTATTGCTTTTTCAAACACGGTCTACACCTCTCAGGTGCCGAGTTACAGGACGGTGAAAACAGTGAGTTTGTGTTAGACGCGAATCGTGCTCTGATTCATGCTCTAGGCTGGGAGCGCAAGCTTATTGCTGTTTCAAACACGGTCTACACCTCTCAGGTGCCGAGTTACAGGACGGTGAAAACAGTGAGTTTGTGTTAGACGCGAATCGTGCTTGGATTCATGCTCTAGGCTGGGAGCGCAAGCGTAATGCTTATTCAAACACGGTCTACACCTCTCAGGTGCCGAGGTACAGGACGGTGAAAACAGTGAGTTTGTGTTAGACGCGAATTCATGCTCTAGGCTGGGAGCTAAAGCTTATTGCTTTTTCAAACACGGTCTACTCCTCTCAGGTGCCGAGTTACAGGACAGTGAAAACAGTGAGTTTGTGTTAGACGCGAATCGTGCTCTGATTCATGCTCTAGGCTGGGAGCGCAAGCTTATTGCTTTTTCAAACACGGTCTACACCTCTCAGGTGCCGAGTTACAGGACGGTGAAAACAGTGAGTTTGTGTTAGACGCGAATCGTGCTCTGATTCATGCTCTAGGCTGGGAGCGCAAGCTTTTTGCTTTTTCAAACACGGTCTACACCTCTCAGGTGCCGAGGTACAGGACGGTGAAAACAGTGAGTTTGTGTTAGACGCGAATCGTGCTGGGATTGATGCTCTAGGCTGGGAGCGCAAGCGTAATGCTTTTTCAAACACGGTCTACACCTCTCAGGTGCCGAGGTACAGGACGGTGAAAACAGTGAGTTTGTGTTAGACGCGAATCGTGCTCTGATTCATGCTCTAGGCTGGGAGCGCAAGCTTATTGCTTTCTCAAACACGGTCTACACCTCTCAGGTGCCGAGTTACAGGACGGTGAAAACAGTGAGTTTGTGTTAGACGCGAATCGTGCTCTGATTCATGCTCTAGGCTGGGAGCGCAAGCTTATTGCTTTTTCAAACACGGTCTACACCTCTCAGGTGCCGAGTTACAGGACGGTGAAAACAGTGAGTTTGTGTTAGACGCGAATCGTGCTATGATTCATGCTCTAGGCTGGGAGCGCAAGCTTATTGCTTTTTCAAACACGGTCTACATCTCTCAGGTGCCGAGTTACAGGACGGTGAAAACAGTGAGTTTGTGTTAGACGCGAATCGTGCTCTGATTCATGCTCTAGGCTGGGAGCGCAAGCTTTTTGCTTTTTCAAACACGGTCTACACCTCTCAGGTGCCGAGGTACAGGACGGTGAAAACAGTGAGTTTGTGTTAGACGCGAATCGTGCTGGTATTGATGCTCTAGGCTGGGAGCGCAAGCGTAATGCTTTTTCAAACACGGTCTGCACCTCTCAGGTGCCGAGGTACAGGACGGTGAAAACAGTGAGTTTGTGTTAGACGCGAATCGTGCTCTGATTCATGCTCTAGGCTGGGAGCGCAAGCTTATTGCTTTCTCAAACACGGTCTACACCTCTCAGGTGCCGAGTTACAGGACGGTGAAAACAGTGAGTTTGTGTTAGACGCGAATCGTGCTATGATTCATGCTCTAAGCTGGGAGCGCAAGCTTATTGCTTTTTCAAACACGGTCTACATCTTTCAGGTGCCGAGTTACAGGACGGTGAAAACAGTGAGTTTGTGTTAGACGCGAATCGTGCTATGATTCATGCTCTAGGCTGGGAGCTAAAGCTTATTACTTTCTCAAACACGGTCTACACCTCTCAGGTGCCGAGTTACAGGACGGTGAAAACAGTGAGTTTGTGTTAGACGCGAATCGTGCTTGGATTCATGCTCTAGGCTGGGAGCTAAAGCTTATTGCTTTTTCAAACACGGTCTACACCTCTCAGGTGCCGAGTTACAGGACGGTGAAAACAGTGAGTTTGTGTTAGACGCGAATCGTGCTCTGATTCATGCTCTAGGCTGGGAGCGCAAGCTTATTGCTTTTTCAAACACGGTCTACACCTCTCAGGTGCCGAGTTACAGGACGGTGAAAACAGTGAGTTTGTGTTAGACGCGAATCGTGCTCTGATTCATGCTCTAGGCTGGGAGCTAAAGTTTATTGCTTTCTCAAACACGGTCTACTCCTCTCAGGTGCCGAGTTACAGGACAGTGAAAACAGTGAGTTTGTGTTAGACGCGAATCGTGCTCTGATTCATGCTCTAGGCTGGGAGCGCAAGCTTATTGCTTTTTCAAACACGGTCTACACCTCTCAGGTGCCGAGTTACAGGACGGTGAAAACAGTGAGTTTGTGTTAGACGCGAATCGTGCTATGATTCATGCTCTAGGCTGGGAGCGCAAGCTTATTGCTTTTTCAAACACGGTCTACATCTCTCAGGTGCCGAGTTACAGGACGGTGAAAACAGTGAGTTTGTGTTAGACGCGAATCGTGCTCTGATTCATGCTCTAGGCTGGGAGCGCAAGCTTTTTGCTTTTTCAAACACGGTCTACACCTCTCAGGTGCCGAGGTACAGGACGGTGAAAACAGTGAGTTTGTGTTAGACGCGAATCGTGCTGGTATTGATGCTCTAGGCTGGGAGCGCAAGCGTAATGCTTTTTCAAACACGGTCTGCACCTCTCAGGTGCCGAGGTACAGGACGGTGAAAACAGTGAGTTTGTGTTAGACGCGAATCGTGCTCTGATTCATGCTCTAGGCTGGGAGCGCAAGCTTATTGCTTTCTCAAACACGGTCTACACCTCTCAGGTGCCGAGTTACAGGACGGTGAAAACAGTGAGTTTGTGTTAGACGCGAATCGTGCTATGATTCAGGCTCTAGGCTGGGAGCGCAAGCTTATTGCTTTTTCAAACACGGTCTACATCTTTCAGGTGCCGAGTTACAGGACGGTGAAAACAGTGAGTTTGTGTTAGACGCGAATCGTGCTATGATTCTTGCTCTAGGCTGGGAGCTAAAGCTTATTACTTTCTCAAACACGGTCTACACCTCTCAGGTGCCGAGTTACAGGACGGTGAAAACAGTGAGTTTGTGTTAGACGCGAATCGTGCTTGGATTCATGCTCTAGGCTGGGAGCGCAAGCTTATTGCTTTTTCAAACACGGTCTACACCTCTCAGGTGCCGAGTTACAGGACGGTGAAAACAGTGAGTTTGTGTTAGACGCGAATCGTGCTTGGATTCATGCTCTAGGCTGGGAGCGCAAGCGTAATGCTTTTTCAAACACGGTCTACACCTCTCAGGTGCCGAGGTACAGGACGGTGAAAACAGTGAGTTTGTGTTAGACGCAAATCGTGCTCTGATTCATGCTCTAGGCTGGGAGCTAAAGCTTATTGCTTTTTCAAACACGGTCTACACCTCTCAGGTGCCGAGTTACAGGACGGTGAAAACAGTGAGTTTGTGTTAGACGCGAATCGTGCTCTGATTCATGCTCTAGGCTGGGAGCGCAAGCTTATTGCTGTTTCAAACACGGTCTACACCTCTCAGGTGCCGAGTTACAGGACGGTGAAAACAGTGAGTTTGTGTTAGACGCGAATCGTGCTTGGATTCATGCTCTAGGCTGGGAGCGCAAGCGTAATGCTTTTTCAAACACGGTCTACACCTCTCAGGTGCCGAGGTACAGGACGGTGAAAACAGTGAGTTTGTGTTAGACGCGAATTCATGCTCTAGGCTGGGAGCTAAAGCTTATTGCTTTTTCAAACACGGTCTACTCCTCTCAGGTGCCGAGTTACAGGACAGTGAAAACAGTGAGTTTGTGTTAGACGCGAATCGTGCTCTGATTCATGCTCTAGGCTGGGAGCGCAAGCTTATTGCTTTTTCAAACACGGTCTACACCTCTCAGGTGCCGAGTTACAGGACGGTGAAAACAGTGAGTTTGTGTTAGACGCGAATCGTGCTCTGATTCATGCTCTAGGCTGGGAGCGCAAGCTTTTTGCTTTTTCAAACACGGTCTACACCTCTCAGGTGCCGAGGTACAGGACGGTGAAAGCAGTGAGTTTGTGTTAGACGCGAATCGTGCTGGGATTGATGCTCTAGGCTGGGAGCGCAAGCGTAATGCTTTTTCAAACACGGTCTACACCTCTCAGGTGCCGAGGTACAGGACGGTGAAAACAGTGAGTTTGTGTTAGACGCGAATCGTGCTCTGATTCATGCTCTAGGCTGGGAGCGCAAGCTTATTGCTTTCTCAAACACGGTCTACACCTCTCAGGTGCCGAGTTACAGGACGGTGAAAACAGTGAGTTTGTGTTAGACGCGAATCGTGCTCTGATTCATGCTCTAGGCTGGGAGCGCAAGCTTATTGCTTTTTCAAACACGGTCTACACCTCTCAGGTGCCGAGTTACAGGACGGTGAAAACAGTGAGTTTGTGTTAGACGCGAATCGTGCTATGATTCATGCTCTAGGCTGGGAGCGCAAGCTTATTGCTTTTTCAAACACGGTCTACATCTCTCAGGTGCCGAGTTACAGGACGGTGAAAACAGTGAGTTTGTGTTAGACGCGAATCGTGCTCTGATTCATGCTCTAGGCTGGGAGCGCAAGCTTTTTGCTTTTTCAAACACGGTCTACACCTCTCAGGTGCCGAGGTACAGGACGGTGAAAACAGTGAGTTTGTGTTAGACGCGAATCGTGCTGGGATTGATGCTCTAGGCTGGGAGCGCAAGCGTAATGCTTTTTCAAACACGGTCTGCACCTCTCAGGTGCCGAGGTACAGGACGGTGAAAACAGTGAGTTTGTGTTAGACGCGAATCGTGCTCTGATTCATGCTCTAGGCTGGGAGCGCAAGCTTATTGCTTTCTCAACCACGGTCTACACCTCTCAGGTGCCGAGTTACAGGACGGTGAAACCAGTGAGTTTGTGTTAGACGCGAATCGTGCTATGATTCATGCTCTAGGCTGGGAGCGCAAGCTTATTGCTTTTTCAAACACGGTCTACACCTCTCAGGTGCCGAGTTACAGGACGGTGATAACAGTGAGTTTGTGTTAGACGCGAATCGTGCTCTGATTCATGCTCTAGGCTGGGAGCGCAAGCTTATTGCTTTTTCAAACACGGTCTACACCTCTCAGGTGCCGAGTTACAGGACGGTGAAAACAGTGAGTTTGTGTTAGACGCGAATCGTGCTCTGATTCATGCTCTAGGCTGGGAGCTAAAGCTTATTGCTTTTTCAAACACGGTCTACTCCTCTCAGGTGCCGAGTTACAGGACAGTGAAAACAGTGAGTTTGTGTTAGACGCGAATCGTGCTCTGATTCATGCTCTAGGCTGGGAGCTCAAGCTTATTGCTTTTTCAAACACGGTCTACAACTCTCAGGTGCCGAGTTACAGGACGGTGAAAACAGTGAGTTTGTGTTAGACGCGAATCGTGCTTGGATTCATGCTCTAGGCTGGGAGCGCAAGCTTTTTGCTTTTTCAAACACGGTCTACACCTCTCAGGTGCCGAGGTACAGGACGGTGAAAACAGTGAGTTTGTGTTAGACGCAAATCGTGCTCTGATTCATGCTCTAGGCTGGGAGCTAAAGCTTATTGCTTTTTCAAACACGGTCTACACCTCTCAGGTGCCGAGTTACAGGACGGTGAAAACAGTGAGTTTGTGTTAGACGCGAATCGTGCTCTGATTCATGCTCTAGGCTGGGAGCGCAAGCTTATTGCTGTTTCAAACACGGTCTACACCTCTCAGGTGCCGAGTTACAGGACGGTGAAAACAGTGAGTTTGTGTTAGACGCGAATCGTGCTCTGATTCATGCTCTAGGCTGGGAGCGCAAGCTTATTGCTTTTTCAAACACGGTCTACACCTCTCAGGTGCCGAGTTACAGGACGGTGAAAACAGTGAGTTTGTGTTAGACGCGAATCGTGCTTGGATTCATGCTCTAGGCTGGGAGCGCAAGCGTAATGCTTTTTCAAACACGGTCTACACCTCTCAGGTGCCGAGGTACAGGACGGTGAAAACAGTGAGTTTGTGTTAGACGCGAATCGTGCTCTGATTCATGCTCTAGGATGGGAGCTAAAGCTTATTGCTTTTTCAAACACGGTCTACTCCTCTCAGGTGCCGAGTTACAGGACAGTGAAAACAGTGAGTTTGTGTTAGACGCGAATCGTGCTCTGATTCATGCTCTAGGCTGGGAGCGCAAGCTTTTTGCTTTTTCAAACACGGTCTACACCTCTCAGGTGCCGAGTTACAGGACAGTGAAAACAGTGAGTTTGTGTTAGACGCGAATCGTGCTCTGATTCATGCTCTAGGCTGGGAGCGCAAGCGTAATGCTTTTTCAAACACGGTCTACACCTCTCAGGTGCCGAGGTACAGGACGGTGAAAACAGTGAGTTTGTGTTAGACGCAAATCGTGCTCTGATTCATGCTCTAGGCTGGGAGCTAAAGCTTATTGCTTTTTCAAACACGGTCTACACCTCTCAGGTGCCGAGTTACAGGACGGTGAAAACAGTGAGTTTGTGTTAGACGCGAATCGTGCTCTGATTCATGCTCTAGGCTGGGAGCGCAAGCTTATTGCTGTTTCAAACACGGTCTACACCTCTCAGGTGCCGAGTTACAGGACGGTGAAAACAGTGAGTTTGTGTTAGACGCGAATCGTGCTTGGATTCATGCTCTAGGCTGGGAGCGCAAGCGTAATGCTTATTCAAACACGGTCTACACCTCTCAGGTGCCGAGGTACAGGACGGTGAAAACAGTGAGTTTGTGTTAGACGCGAATTCATGCTCTAGGCTGGGAGCTAAAGCTTATTGCTTTTTCAAACACGGTCTACTCCTCTCAGGTGCCGAGTTACAGGACAGTGAAAACAGTGAGTTTGTGTTAGACGCGAATCGTGCTCTGATTCATGCTCTAGGCTGGGAGCGCAAGCTTATTGCTTTTTCAAACACGGTCTACACCTCTCAGGTGCCGAGTTACAGGACGGTGAAAACAGTGAGTTTGTGTTAGACGCGAATCGTGCTCTGATTCATGCTCTAGGCTGGGAGCGCAAGCTTTTTGCTTTTTCAAACACGGTCTACACCTCTCAGGTGCCGAGGTACAGGACGGTGAAAACAGTGAGTTTGTGTTAGACGCGAATCGTGCTGGGATTGATGCTCTAGGCTGGGAGCGCAAGCGTAATGCTTTTTCAAACACGGTCTACACCTCTCAGGTGCCGAGGTACAGGACGGTGAAAACAGTGAGTTTGTGTTAGACGCGAATCGTGCTCTGATTCATGCTCTAGGCTGGGAGCGCAAGCTTATTGCTTTCTCAAACACGGTCTACACCTCTCAGGTGCCGAGTTACAGGACGGTGAAAACAGTGAGTTTGTGTTAGACGCGAATCGTGCTCTGATTCATGCTCTAGGCTGGGAGCGCAAGCTTATTGCTTTTTCAAACACGGTCTACACCTCTCAGGTGCCGAGTTACAGGACGGTGAAAACAGTGAGTTTGTGTTAGACGCGAATCGTGCTATGATTCATGCTCTAGGCTGGGAGCGCAAGCTTATTGCTTTTTCAAACACGGTCTACATCTCTCAGGTGCCGAGTTACAGGACGGTGAAAACAGTGAGTTTGTGTTAGACGCGAATCGTGCTCTGATTCATGCTCTAGGCTGGGAGCGCAAGCTTTTTGCTTTTTCAAACACGGTCTACACCTCTCAGGTGCCGAGGTACAGGACGGTGAAAACAGTGAGTTTGTGTTAGACGCGAATCGTGCTGGTATTGATGCTCTAGGCTGGGAGCGCAAGCGTAATGCTTTTTCAAACACGGTCTGCACCTCTCAGGTGCCGAGGTACAGGACGGTGAAAACAGTGAGTTTGTGTTAGACGCGAATCGTGCTCTGATTCATGCTCTAGGCTGGGAGCGCAAGCTTATTGCTTTCTCAAACACGGTCTACACCTCTCAGGTGCCGAGTTACAGGACGGTGAAAACAGTGAGTTTGTGTTAGACGCGAATCGTGCTATGATTCATGCTCTAAGCTGGGAGCGCAAGCTTATTGCTTTTTCAAACACGGTCTACATCTTTCAGGTGCCGAGTTACAGGACGGTGAAAACAGTGAGTTTGTGTTAGACGCGAATCGTGCTATGATTCATGCTCTAGGCTGGGAGCTAAAGCTTATTACTTTCTCAAACACGGTCTACACCTCTCAGGTGCCGAGTTACAGGACGGTGAAAACAGTGAGTTTGTGTTAGACGCGAATCGTGCTCTGATTCATGCTCTAGGCTGGGAGCGCAAGCTTATTGCTGTTTCAAACACGGTCTACACCTCTCAGGTGCCGAGTTACAGGACGGTGAAAACAGTGAGTTTGTGTTAGACGCGAATCGTGCTTGGATTCATGCTCTAGGCTGGGAGCGCAAGCGTAATGCTTTTTCAAACACGGTCTACACCTCTCAGGTGCCGAGGTACAGGACGGTGAAAACAGTGAGTTTGTGTTAGACGCGAATTCATGCTCTAGGCTGGGAGCTAAAGCTTATTGCTTTTTCAAACACGGTCTACTCCTCTCAGGTGCCGAGTTACAGGACAGTGAAAACAGTGAGTTTGTGTTAGACGCGAATCGTGCTCTGATTCATGCTCTAGGCTGGGAGCGCAAGCTTATTGCTTTTTCAAACACGGTCTACACCTCTCAGGTGCCGAGTTACAGGACGGTGAAAACAGTGAGTTTGTGTTAGACGCGAATCGTGCTCTGATTCATGCTCTAGGCTGGGAGCGCAAGCTTTTTGCTTTTTCAAACACGGTCTACACCTCTCAGGTGCCGAGGTACAGGACGGTGAAAGCAGTGAGTTTGTGTTAGACGCGAATCGTGCTGGGATTGATGCTCTAGGCTGGGAGCGCAAGCGTAATGCTTTTTCAAACACGGTCTACACCTCTCAGGTGCCGAGGTACAGGACGGTGAAAACAGTGAGTTTGTGTTAGACGCGAATCGTGCTCTGATTCATGCTCTAGGCTGGGAGCGCAAGCTTATTGCTTTCTCAAACACGGTCTACACCTCTCAGGTGCCGAGTTACAGGACGGTGAAAACAGTGAGTTTGTGTTAGACGCGAATCGTGCTCTGATTCATGCTCTAGGCTGGGAGCGCAAGCTTATTGCTTTTTCAAACACGGTCTACACCTCTCAGGTGCCGAGTTACAGGACGGTGAAAACAGTGAGTTTGTGTTAGACGCGAATCGTGCTATGATTCATGCTCTAGGCTGGGAGCGCAAGCTTATTGCTTTTTCAAACACGGTCTACATCTCTCAGGTGCCGAGTTACAGGACGGTGAAAACAGTGAGTTTGTGTTAGACGCGAATCGTGCTCTGATTCATGCTCTAGGCTGGGAGCGCAAGCTTTTTGCTTTTTCAAACACGGTCTACACCTCTCAGGTGCCGAGGTACAGGACGGTGAAAACAGTGAGTTTGTGTTAGACGCGAATCGTGCTGGGATTGATGCTCTAGGCTGGGAGCGCAAGCGTAATGCTTTTTCAAACACGGTCTGCACCTCTCAGGTGCCGAGGTACAGGACGGTGAAAACAGTGAGTTTGTGTTAGACGCGAATCGTGCTCTGATTCATGCTCTAGGCTGGGAGCGCAAGCTTATTGCTTTCTCAAACACGGTCTACACCTCTCAGGTGCCGAGTTACAGGACGGTGAAACCAGTGAGTTTGTGTTAGACGCGAATCGTGCTATGATTCATGCTCTAGGCTGGGAGCGCAAGCTTATTGCTTTTTCAAACACGGTCTACACCTCTCAGGTGCCGAGTTACAGGACGGTGATAACAGTGAGTTTGTGTTAGACGCGAATCGTGCTCTGATTCATGCTCTAGGCTGGGAGCGCAAGCTTATTGCTTTTTCAAACACGGTCTACACCTCTCAGGTGCCGAGTTACAGGACGGTGAAAACAGTGAGTTTGTGTTAGACGCGAATCGTGCTCTGATTCATGCTCTAGGCTGGGAGCTAAAGCTTATTGCTTTTTCAAACACGGTCTACTCCTCTCAGGTGCCGAGTTACAGGACAGTGAAAACAGTGAGTTTGTGTTAGACGCGAATCGTGCTCTGATTCATGCTCTAGGCTGGGAGCTCAAGCTTATTGCTTTTTCAAACACGGTCTACACCTCTCAGGTGCCGAGTTACAGGACGGTGAAAACAGTGAGTTTGTGTTAGACGCGAATCGTGCTTGGATTCATGCTCTAGGCTGGGAGCGCAAGCGTAATGCTTTTTCAAACACGGTCTACACCTCTCAGGTGCCGAGGTACAGGACGGTGAAAACAGTGAGTTTGTGTTAGACGCAAATCGTGCTCTGATTCATGCTCTAGGCTGGGAGCTAAAGCTTATTGCTTTTTCAAACACGGTCTACACCTCTCAGGTGCCGAGTTACAGGACGGTGAAAACAGTGAGTTTGTGTTAGACGCGAATCGTGCTCTGATTCATGCTCTAGGCTGGGAGCGCAAGCTTATTGCTGTTTCAAACACGGTCTACACCTCTCAGGTGCCGAGTTACAGGACGGTGAAAACAGTGAGTTTGTGTTAGACGCGAATCGTGCTCTGATTCATGCTCTAGGCTGGGAGCGCAAGCTTATTGCTTTTTCAAACACGGTCTACACCTCTCAGGTGCCGAGTTACAGGACGGTGAAAACAGTGAGTTTGTGTTAGACGCGAATCGTGCTTGGATTCATGCTCTAGGCTGGGAGCGCAAGCGTAATGCTTTTTCAAACACGGTCTACACCTCTCAGGTGCCGAGGTACAGGACGGTGAAAACAGTGAGTTTGTGTTAGACGCGAATCGTGCTCTGATTCATGCTCTAGGATGGGAGCTAAAGCTTATTGCTTTTTCAAACACGGTCTACTCCTCTCAGGTGCCGAGTTACAGGACAGTGAAAACAGTGAGTTTGTGTTAGACGCGAATCGTGCTCTGATTCATGCTCTAGGCTGGGAGCGCAAGCTTTTTGCTTTTTCAAACACGGTCTACACCTCTCAGGTGCCGAGTTACAGGACAGTGAAAACAGTGAGTTTGTGTTAGACGCGAATCGTGCTCTGATTCATGCTCTAGGCTGGGAGCGCAAGCGTAATGCTTTTTCAAACACGGTCTACACCTCTCAGGTGCCGAGGTACAGGACGGTGAAAACAGTGAGTTTGTGTTAGACGCAAATCGTGCTCTGATTCATGCTCTAGGCTGGGAGCTAAAGCTTATTGCTTTTTCAAACACGGTCTACACCTCTCAGGTGCCGAGTTACAGGACGGTGAAAACAGTGAGTTTGTGTTAGACGCGAATCGTGCTCTGATTCATGCTCTAGGCTGGGAGCGCAAGCTTATTGCTGTTTCAAACACGGTCTACACCTCTCAGGTGCCGAGTTACAGGACGGTGAAAACAGTGAGTTTGTGTTAGACGCGAATCGTGCTTGGATTCATGCTCTAGGCTGGGAGCGCAAGCGTAATGCTTATTCAAACACGGTCTACACCTCTCAGGTGCCGAGGTACAGGACGGTGAAAACAGTGAGTTTGTGTTAGACGCGAATTCATGCTCTAGGCTGGGAGCTAAAGCTTATTGCTTTTTCAAACACGGTCTACTCCTCTCAGGTGCCGAGTTACAGGACAGTGAAAACAGTGAGTTTGTGTTAGACGCGAATCGTGCTCTGATTCATGCTCTAGGCTGGGAGCGCAAGCTTATTGCTTTTTCAAACACGGTCTACACCTCTCAGGTGCCGAGTTACAGGACGGTGAAAACAGTGAGTTTGTGTTAGACGCGAATCGTGCTCTGATTCATGCTCTAGGCTGGGAGCGCAAGCTTTTTGCTTTTTCAAACACGGTCTACACCTCTCAGGTGCCGAGGTACAGGACGGTGAAAACAGTGAGTTTGTGTTAGACGCGAATCGTGCTGGGATTGATGCTCTAGGCTGGGAGCGCAAGCGTAATGCTTTTTCAAACACGGTCTACACCTCTCAGGTGCCGAGGTACAGGACGGTGAAAACAGTGAGTTTGTGTTAGACGCGAATCGTGCTCTGATTCAAGCTCTAGGCTGGGAGCGCAAGCTTATTGCTTTCTCAAACACGGTCTACACCTCTCAGGTGCCGAGTTACAGGACGGTGAAAACAGTGAGTTTGTGTTAGACGCGAATCGTGCTCTGATTCATGCTCTAGGCTGGGAGCGCAAGCTTATTGCTTTTTCAAACACGGTCTACACCTCTCAGGTGCCGAGTTACAGGACGGTGAAAACAGTGAGTTTGTGTTAGACGCGAATCGTGCTATGATTCATGCTCTAGGCTGGGAGCGCAAGCTTATTGCTTTTTCAAACACGGTCTACATCTCTCAGGTGCCGAGTTACAGGACGGTGAAAACAGTGAGTTTGTGTTAGACGCGAATCGTGCTCTGATTCATGCTCTAGGCTGGGAGCGCAAGCTTTTTGCTTTTTCAAACACGGTCTACACCTCTCAGGTGCCGAGGTACAGGACGGTGAAAACAGTGAGTTTGTGTTAGACGCGAATCGTGCTGGTATTGATGCTCTAGGCTGGGAGCGCAAGCGTAATGCTTTTTCAAACACGGTCTGCACCTCTCAGGTGCCGAGGTACAGGACGGTGAAAACAGTGAGTTTGTGTTAGACGCGAATCGTGCTCTGATTCATGCTCTAGGCTGGGAGCGCAAGCTTATTGCTTTCTCAAACACGGTCTACACCTCTCAGGTGCCGAGTTACAGGACGGTGAAAACAGTGAGTTTGTGTTAGACGCGAATCGTGCTATGATTCATGCTCTAAGCTGGGAGCGCAAGCTTATTGCTTTTTCAAACACGGTCTACATCTTTCAGGTGCCGAGTTACAGGACGGTGAAAACAGTGAGTTTGTGTTAGACGCGAATCGTGCTATGATTCATGCTCTAGGCTGGGAGCTAAAGCTTATTACTTTCTCAAACACGGTCTACACCTCTCAGGTGCCGAGTTACAGGACGGTGAAAACAGTGAGTTTGTGTTAGACGCGAATCGTGCTTGGATTCATGCTCTAGGCTGGGAGCTAAAGCTTATTGCTTTTTCAAACACGGTCTACACCTCTCAGGTGCCGAGTTACAGGACGGTGAAAACAGTGAGTTTGTGTTAGACGCGAATCGTGCTCTGATTCATGCTCTAGGCTGGGAGCGCAAGCTTATTGCTTTTTCAAACACGGTCTACACCTCTCAGGTGCCGAGTTACAGGACGGTGAAAACAGTGAGTTTGTGTTAGACGCGAATCGTGCTCTGATTCATGCTCTAGGCTGGGAGCTAAAGTTTATTGCTTTTTCAAACACGGTCTACTCCTCTCAGGTGCCGAGTTACAGGACAGTGAAAACAGTGAGTTTGTGTTAGACGCGAATCGTGCTCTGATTCATGCTCTAGGCTGGGAGCGCAAGCTTATTGCTTTTTCAAACACGGTCTACACCTCTCAGGTGCCGAGTTACAGGACGGTGAAAACAGTGAGTTTGTGTTAGACGCGAATCGTGCTATGATTCATGCTCTAGGCTGGGAGCGCAAGCTTATTGCTTTTTCAAACACGGTCTACATCTCTCAGGTGCCGAGTTACAGGACGGTGAAAACAGTGAGTTTGTGTTAGACGCGAATCGTGCTCTGATTCATGCTCTAGGCTGGGAGCGCAAGCTTTTTGCTTTTTCAAACACGGTCTACACCTCTCAGGTGCCGAGGTACAGGACGGTGAAAACAGTGAGTTTGTGTTAGACGCGAATCGTGCTGGGATTGATGCTCTAGGCTGGGAGCGCAAGCGTAATGCTTTTTCAAACACGGTCTGCACCTCTCAGGTGCCGAGGTACAGGACGGTGAAAACAGTGAGTTTGTGTTAGACGCGAATCGTGCTCTGATTCATGCTCTAGGCTGGGAGCGCAAGCTTATTGCTTTCTCAAACACGGTCTACACCTCTCAGGTGCCGAGTTACAGGACGGTGAAAACAGTGAGTTTGTGTTTGACGCGAATCGTGCTATGATTCAGGCTCTAGGCTGGGAGCGCAAGCTTATTGCTTTTTCAAACACGGTCTACATCTTTCAGGTGCCGAGTTACAGGACGGTGAAAACAGTGAGTTTGTGTTAGACGCGAATCGTGCTATGATTCTTGCTCTAGGCTGGGAGCTAAAGCTTATTACTTTCTCAAACACGGTCTACACCTCTCAGGTGCCGAGTTACAGGACGGTGAAAACAGTGAGTTTGTGTTAGACGCGAATCGTGCTTGGATTCATGCTCTAGGCTGGGAGCGCAAGCTTATTGCTTTTTCAAACACGGTCTACACCTCTCAGGTGCCGAGTTACAGGACGGTGAAAACAGTGAGTTTGTGTTAGACGCGAATCGTGCTTGGATTCATACTCTAGGCTGGGAGCGCAAGCGTAATGCTTTTTCAAACACGGTCTACACCTCTCAGGTGCCGAGGTACAGGACGGTGAAAACAGTGAGTTTGTGTTAGACGCAAATCGTGCTCTGATTCATGCTCTAGGCTGGGAGCTAAAGCTTATTGCTTTTTCAAACACGGTCTACACCTCTCAGGTGCCGAGTTACAGGACGGTGAAAACAGTGAGTTTGTGTTAGACGCGAATCGTGCTCTGATTCATGCTCTAGGCTGGGAGCGCAAGCTTATTGCTTTTTCAAACACGGTCTACACCTCTCAGGTGCCGAGTTACAGGACGGTGAAAACAGTGAGTTTGTGTTAGACGCGAATCGTGTTTGGATTCATGCTCTAGGCTGGGAGCGCAAGCGTAATGCTTTTTCAAACACGGTCTACACCTCTCAGGTGCCGAGGTACAGGACGGTGAAAACAGTGAGTTTGTGTTAGACGCGAATCGTGCTCTGATTCATGCTCTAGGATGGGAGCTAAAGCTTATTGCTTTTTCAAACACGGTCTACTCCTCTCAGGTGCCGAGTTACAGGACAGTGAAAACAGTGAGTTTGTCTTAGACGCGAATCGTGCTCTGATTCATGCTCTAGGCTGGGAGCGCAAGCTTTTTGCTTTTTCAAACACGGTCTACACCTCTCAGGTGCCGAGGTACAGGACGGTGAAAACAGTGAGTTTGTGTTAGACGCGAATCGTGCTCTGATTCATGCTCTAGGCTGGGAGCGCAAGCTTATTGCTTTTTGAAACACGGTCTACACCTCTCAGGTGCCGAGTTACAGGACGGTGAAAACAGTGAGTTTGTGTTAGACGCGAATCGTGCTATGATTCATGCTCTAGGCTGGGAGCGCAAGCTTATTGCTTTTTCAAACACGGTCTACATCTTTCAGGTGCCGAGTTACAGGACGGTGAAAACAGTGAGTTTGTGTTAGACGCGAATCGTGCTGTGATTCATGCTCTAGGCTGGGAGCGCAAGCTTATTGCTTTTTCAAACACGGTCTACATCTCTCAGGTGCCGAGTTACAGGACGGTGAAAACAGTGAGTTTGTGTTAGACGCGAATCGTGCTCTGATTGATGCTCTAGGCTGGGAGCTAAAGCTTATTGCTTTTTCAAACACGGTCTACTCCTCTCAGGTGCCGAGTTACAGGACGGTGAAAACAGTGAGTTTGTGTTAGACGCGAATCGTGCTCTGATTCATGCTCTAGGCTGGGAGCGCAAGCTTATTGCTTTTTCAAACACGGTCTACATCTCTCAGGTGCCGAGTTACAGGACGGTGAAAACAGTGAGTTTGTGTTAGACGCGAATCGTGCTTGGATTCATGCTCTAGGCTGGGAGCTAAAGCTTATTGCTTTTTCAAACACGGTCTACACCTCTCAGGTGCCGAGTTACAGGACGGTGAAAACAGTGAGTTTGTGTTAGACGCGAATCGTGCTCTGATTCATGCTCTAGGCTGGGAGCGCAAGCTTATTGCTTTTTCAAACACGGTCTACACCTCTCAGGTGCCGAGTTACAGGACGGTGAAAACAGTGAGTTTGTGTTAGACGCGAATCGTGCTCTGATTCATGCTCTAGGCTGGGAGCTAAAGTTTATTGCTTTTTCAAACACGGTCTACTCCTCTCAGGTGCCGAGTTACAGGACAGTGAAAACAGTGAGTTTGTGTTAGACGCGAATCGTGCTCTGATTCATGCTCTAGGCTGGGAGCGCAAGCTTATTGCTTTTTCAAACACGGTCTACACCTCTCAGGTGCCGAGTTACAGGACGGTGAAAACAGTGAGTTTGTGTTAGACGCGAATCGTGCTATGATTCATGCTCTAGGCTGGGAGCGCAAGCTTATTGCTTTTTCAAACACGGTCTACATCTCTCAGGTGCCGAGTTACAGGACGGTGAAAACAGTGAGTTTGTGTTAGACGCGAATCGTGCTCTGATTCATGCTCTAGGCTGGGAGCGCAAGCTTATTGCTTTTTCAAACACGGTCTACACCTCTCAGGTGCCGAGGTACAGGACGGTGAAAACAGTGAGTTTGTGTTAGACGCGAATCGTGCTGGTATTGATGCTCTAGGCTGGGAGCGCAAGCGTAATGCTTTTTCAAACACGGTCTGCACCTCTCAGGTGCCGAGGTACAGGACGGTGAAAACAGTGAGTTTGTGTTAGACGCGAATCGTGCTCTGATTCATGCTCTAGGCTGGGAGCGCAAGCTTATTGCTTTCTCAAACACGGTCTACACCTCTCAGGTGCCGAGTTACAGGACGGTGAAAACAGTGAGTTTGTGTTAGACGCGAATCGTGCTATGATTCAGGCTCTAGGCTGGGAGCGCAAGCTTATTGCTTTTTCAAACACGGTCTACATCTTTCAGGTGCCGAGTTACAGGACGGTGAAAACAGTGAGTTTGTGTTAGACGCGAATCGTGCTATGATTCTTGCTCTAGGCTGGGAGCTAAAGCTTATTACTTTCTCAAACACGGTCTACACCTCTCAGGTGCCGAGTTACAGGACGGTGAAAACAGTGAGTTTGTGTTAGACGCGAATCGTGCTTGGATTCATGCTCTAGGCTGGGAGCGCAAGCTTATTGCTTTTTCAAACACGGTCTACACCTCTCAGGTGCCGAGTTACAGGACGGTGAAAACAGTGAGTTTGTGTTAGACGCGAATCGTGCTTGGATTCATACTCTAGGCTGGGAGCGCAAGCGTAATGCTTTTTCAAACACGGTCTACACCTCTCAGGTGCCGAGGTACAGGACGGTGAAAACAGTGAGTTTGTGTTAGACGCAAATCGTGCTCTGATTCATGCTCTAGGCTGGGAGCTAAAGCTTATTGCTTTTTCAAACACGGTCTACACCTCTCAGGTGCCGAGTTACAGGACGGTGAAAACAGTGAGTTTGTGTTAGACGCGAATCGTGCTCTGATTCATGCTCTAGGCTGGGAGCGCAAGCTTATTGCTTTTTCAAACACGGTCTACACCTCTCAGGTGCCGAGTTACAGGACGGTGAAAACAGTGAGTTTGTGTTAGACGCGAATCGTGTTTGGATTCATGCTCTAGGCTGGGAGCGCAAGCGTAATGCTTTTTCAAACACGGTCTACACCTCTCAGGTGCCGAGGTACAGGACGGTGAAAACAGTGAGTTTGTGTTAGACGCGAATCGTGCTCTGATTCATGCTCTAGGATGGGAGCTAAAGCTTATTGCTTTTTCAAACACGGTCTACTCCTCTCAGGTGCCGAGTTACAGGACAGTGAAAACAGTGAGTTTGTCTTAGACGCGAATCGTGCTCTGATTCATGCTCTAGGCTGGGAGCGCAAGCTTTTTGCTTTTTCAAACACGGTCTACACCTCTCAGGTGCCGAGGTACAGGACGGTGAAAACAGTGAGTTTGTGTTAGACGCGAATCGTGCTCTGATTCATGCTCTAGGCTGGGAGCGCAAGCTTATTGCTTTTTGAAACACGGTCTACACCTCTCAGGTGCCGAGTTACAGGACGGTGAAAACAGTGAGTTTGTGTTAGACGCGAATCGTGCTATGATTCATGCTCTAGGCTGGGAGCGCAAGCTTATTGCTTTTTCAAACACGGTCTACATCTTTCAGGTGCCGAGTTACAGGACGGTGAAAACAGTGAGTTTGTGTTAGACGCGAATCGTGCTGTGATTCATGCTCTAGGCTGGGAGCGCAAGCTTATTGCTTTTTCAAACACGGTCTACATCTCTCAGGTGCCGAGTTACAGGACGGTGAAAACAGTGAGTTTGTGTTAGACGCGAATCGTGCTCTGATTGATGCTCTAGGCTGGGAGCTAAAGCTTATTGCTTTTTCAAACACGGTCTACTCCTCTCAGGTGCCGAGTTACAGGACGGTGAAAACAGTGAGTTTGTGTTAGACGCGAATCGTGCTCTGATTCATGCTCTAGGCTGGGAGCGCAAGCTTATTGCTTTTTCAAACACGGTCTACATCTCTCAGGTGCCGAGTTACAGGACGGTGAAAACAGTGAGTTTGTGTTAGACGCGAATCGTGCTTGGATTCATGCTCTAGGCTGGGAGCTAAAGCTTATTGCTTTTTCAAACACGGTCTACACCTCTCAGGTGCCGAGTTACAGGACGGTGAAAACAGTGAGTTTGTGTTAGACGCGAATCGTGCTCTGATTCATGCTCTAGGCTGGGAGCGCAAGCTTTTTGCTTTTTCAAACACGGTCTACATCTCTCTGGTGCCGAGTTACAGAACGGTGAAAACAGTGAGTTTGTGTTAGACGCGAATCGTGCTCTGATTCATGCTCTAGGCTGGGAGCGCAAGCGTAATGCTTTTTCAAACACGGTCTACACCTCTCAGGTGCCGAGGTACAGGACGGTGAAAACAGTGAGTTTGTGTTAGACGCGAATCGTGCTCTGATTCATGCTCTAGGCTGGGAGCGCAAGCTTATTGCTTTTTCAAACACGGTCTACACCTCTCAGGTGCCGAGTTACAGAACGGTGAAAACAGTGAGTTTGTGTTAGACGCGAATCGTGCTCTGATTCATGCTCTAGGCTGGGAGCGCAAGCTTATTGCTTTTTCAAACACGGTCTACACCTCTCAGGTGCCGAGTTACAGGACGGTGAAAACAGTGAGTTTGTGTTAGACGCGAATTGTGCTCTGATTCATGCTCTAGGCTGGGAGCTAAAGCTTATTGCTTTTTCAAACACGGTCTACTCCTCTCAGGTGCCGAGTTACAGGACGGTGAAAACAGTGTTTGTGTTAGACGCGAATCGTGCTCTGATTCATGCTCTAGGCTGGGAGCGCAAGCTTATTGCTTTTTCAAACACGGTCTACACCTCTCAGGTGCCGAGTTACAGGACGGTGAAAACAGTGAGTTTGTGTTAGACGCGAATCGTGCTTGGATTCATGCTCTAGGCTGGGAGCGCAAGCGTAATGCTTTTTCAAACACGGTCTACACCTCTCAGGTGCCGAGGTACAGGACGGTGAAAACAGTGAGTTTGTGTTAGACGCGAATTCATGCTCTAGGCTGGGAGCTAAAGCTTATTGCTTTTTCAAACACGGTCTACTCCTCTCAGGTGCCGAGTTACAGGACAGTGAAAACAGTGAGTTTGTGTTAGACGCGAATCGTGCTCTGATTCATGCTCTAGGCTGGGAGCGCAAGCTTATTGCTTTCTCAAACACGGTCTACACCTCTCAGGTGCCGAGTTACAGGACGGTGAAAACAGTGAGTTTGTGTTAGACGCGAATCGTGCTCTGATTCATGCTCTAGGCTGGGAGCGCAAGCTTATTGCTTTTTCAAACACGGTCTACACCTCTCAGGTGCCGAGTTACAGGACGGTGAAAACAGTGAGTTTGTGTTAGACGCGAATCGTGCTATGATTCATGCTCTAGGCTGGGAGCGCAAGCTTATTGCTTTTTCAAACACGGTCTACATCTTTCAGGTGCCGAGTTACAGGACGGTGAAAACAGTGAGTTTGTGTTAGACGCGAATCGTGCTGTGATTCATGCTCTAGGCTGGGAGCGCAAGCTTATTGCTTTTTCAAACACGGTCTACATCTCTCAGGTGCCGAGTTACAGGACGGTGAAAACAGTGAGTTTGTGTTAGACGCGAATCGTGCTCTGATTGATGCTCTAGGCTGGGAGCTAAAGCTTATTGCTTTTTCAAACACGGTCTACTCCTCTCAGGTGCCGAGTTACAGGACGGTGAAAACAGTGAGTTTGTGTTAGACGCGAATCGTGCTCTGATTCATGCTCTAGGCTGGGAGCGCAAGCTTATTGCTTTTTCAAACACGGTCTACATCTCTCAGGTGCCGAGTTACAGGACGGTGAAAACAGTGAGTTTGTGTTAGACGCGAATCGTGCTTGGATTCATGCTCTAGGCTGGGAGCTAAAGCTTATTGCTTTTTCAAACACGGTCTACACCTCTCAGGTGCCGAGTTACAGGACGGTGAAAACAGTGAGTTTGTGTTAGACGCGAATCGTGCTCTGATTCATGCTCTAGGCTGGGAGCGCAAGCTTTTTGCTTTTTCAAACACGGTCTACATCTCTCTGGTGCCGAGTTACAGAACGGTGAAAACAGTGAGTTTGTGTTAGACGCGAATCGTGCTCTGATTCATGCTCTAGGCTGGGAGCGCAAGCGTAATGCTTTTTCAAACACGGTCTACACCTCTCAGGTGCCGAGGTACAGGACGGTGAAAACAGTGAGTTTGTGTTAGACGCGAATCGTGCTCTGATTCATGCTCTAGGCTGGGAGCGCAAGCTTATTGCTTTTTCAAACACGGTCTACACCTCTCAGGTGCCGAGTTACAGAACGGTGAAAACAGTGAGTTTGTGTTAGACGCGAATCGTGCTCTGATTCATGCTCTAGGCTGGGAGCGCAAGCTTATTGCTTTTTCAAACACGGTCTACACCTCTCAGGTGCCGAGTTACAGGACGGTGAAAACAGTGAGTTTGTGTTAGACGCGAATTGTGCTCTGATTCATGCTCTAGGCTGGGAGCTAAAGCTTATTGCTTTTTCAAACACGGTCTACTCCTCTCAGGTGCCGAGTTACAGGACGGTGAAAACAGTGTTTGTGTTAGACGCGAATCGTGCTCTGATTCATGCTCTAGGCTGGGAGCGCAAGCTTATTGCTTTTTCAAACACGGTCTACACCTCTCAGGTGCCGAGTTACAGGACGGTGAAAACAGTGAGTTTGTGTTAGACGCGAATCGTGCTTGGATTCATGCTCTAGGCTGGGAGCGCAAGCGTAATGCTTTTTCAAACACGGTCTACACCTCTCAGGTGCCGAGGTACAGGACGGTGAAAACAGTGAGTTTGTGTTAGACGCGAATTCATGCTCTAGGCTGGGAGCTAAAGCTTATTGCTTTTTCAAACACGGTCTACTCCTCTCAGGTGCCGAGTTACAGGACAGTGAAAACAGTGAGTTTGTGTTAGACGCGAATCGTGCTCTGATTCATGCTCTAGGCTGGGAGCGCAAGCTTATTGCTTTCTCAAACACGGTCTACACCTCTCAGGTGCCGAGTTACAGGACGGTGAAAACAGTGAGTTTGTGTTAGACGCGAATCGTGCTCTGATTCATGCTCTAGGCTGGGAGCGCAAGCTTATTGCTTTTTCAAACACGGTCTACACCTCTCAGGTGCCGAGTTACAGGACGGTGAAAACAGTGAGTTTGTGTTAGACGCGAATCGTGCTATGATTCATGCTCTAGGCTGGGAGCGCAAGCTTATTGCTTTTTCAAACACGGTCTACATCTCTCAGGTGCCGAGTTACAGGACGGTGAAAACAGTGAGTTTGTGTTAGACGCGAATCGTGCTCTGATTCATGCTCTAGGCTGGGAGCGCAAGCTTTTTGCTTTTTCAAACACGGTCTACACCTCTCAGGTGCCGAGGTACAGGACGGTGAAAACAGTGAGTTTGTGTTAGACGCGAATCGTGCTGGTATTGATGCTCTAGGCTGGGAGCGCAAGCGTAATGCTTTTTCAAACACGGTCTGCACCTCTCAGGTGCCGAGGTACAGGACGGTGAAAACAGTGAGTTTGTGTTAGACGCGAATCGTGCTCTGATTCATGCTCTAGGCTGGGAGCGCAAGCTTTTTGCTTTTTCAAACACGGTCTACATCTCTCAGGTGCCGAGGTACAGGACGGTGAAAACAGTGAGTTTGTGTTAGACGCGAATCGTGCTGGGATTGATGCTCTAGGCTGGGAGCGCAAGCGTAATGCTTTTTCAAACACGGTCTACACCTCTCAGGTGCCGAGGTACAGGACGGTGAAAACAGTGAGTTTGTGTTAGACGCGAATCGTGCTCTGATTCATGCTCTAGGCTGGGAGCGCAAGCTTATTGCTTTCTCAAACACGGTCTACACCTCTCAGGTGCCGAGTTACAGGACGGTGAAAACAGTGAGTTTGTGTTAGACGCGAATCGTGCTCTGATTCATGCTCTAGGCTGGGAGCGCAAGCTTATTGCTTTTTCAAACACGGTCTACACCTCTCAGGTGCCGAGTTACAGGACGGTGAAAACAGTGAGTTAGTGTTAGACGCGAATCGTGCTATGATTCATGCTCTAGGCTGGGAGCGCAAGCTTATTGCTTTTTCAAACACGGTCTACATCTCTCAGGTGCCGAGTTACAGGACGGTGAAAACAGTGAGTTTGTGTTAGACGCGAATCGTGCTCTGATTCATGCTCTAGGCTGGGAGCGCAAGCTTTTTGCTTTTTCAAACACGGTCTACACCTCTCAGGTGCCGAGGTACAGGACGGTGAAAACAGTGAGTTTGTGTTAGACGCGAATCGTGCTGGTATTGATGCTCTAGGCTGGGAGCGCAAGCGTAATGCTTTTTCAAACACGGTCTGCACCTCTCAGGTGCCGAGGTACAGGACGGTGAAAACAGTGAGTTTGTGTTAGACGCGAATCGTGCTCTGATTCATGCTCTAGGCTGGGAGCGCAAGCTTATTGCTTTCTCAAACACGGTCTACACCTCTCAGGTGCCGAGTTACAGGACGGTGAAAACAGTGAGTTTGTGTTAGACGCGAATCGTGCTATGATTCATGCTCTAAGCTGGGAGCGCAAGCTTATTGCTTTTTCAAACACGGTCTACATCTTTCAGGTGCCGAGTTACAGGACGGTGAAAACAGTGAGTTTGTGTTAGACGCGAATCGTGCTATGATTCATGCTCTAGGCTGGGAGCTAAAGCTTATTACTTTCTCAAACACGGTCTACACCTCTCAGGTGCCGAGTTACAGGACGGTGAAAACAGTGAGTTTGTGTTAGACGCGAATCGTGCTTGGATTCATGCTCTAGGCTGGGAGCTAAAGCTTATTGCTTTTTCAAACACGGTCTACACCTCTCAGGTGCCGAGTTACAGGACGGTGAAAACAGTGAGTTTGTGTTAGACGCGAATCGTGCTCTGATTCATGCTCTAGGCTGGGAGCGCAAGCTTATTGCTTTTTCAAACACGGTCTACACCTCTCAGGTGCCGAGTTACAGGACGGTGAAAACAGTGAGTTTGTGTTAGACGCGAATCGTGCTCTGATTCATGCTCTAGGCTGGGAGCTAAAGTTTATTGCTTTTTCAAACACGGTCTACTCCTCTCAGGTGCCGAGTTACAGGACAGTGAAAACAGTGAGTTTGTGTTAGACGCGAATCGTGCTCTGATTCATGCTCTAGGCTGGGAGCGCAAGCTTATTGCTTTTTCAAACACGGTCTACACCTCTCAGGTGCCGAGTTACAGGACGGTGAAAACAGTGAGTTTGTGTTAGACGCGAATCGTGCTATGATTCATGCTCTAGGCTGGGAGCGCAAGCTTATTGCTTTTTCAAACACGGTCTACATCTCTCAGGTGCCGAGTTACAGGACGGTGAAAACAGTGAGTTTGTGTTAGACGCGAATCGTGCTCTGATTCATGCTCTAGGCTGGGAGCGCAAGCTTTTTGCTTTTTCAAACACGGTCTACACCTCTCAGGTGCCGAGGTACAGGACGGTGAAAACAGTGAGTTTGTGTTAGACGCGAATCGTGCTGGTATTGATGCTCTAGGCTGGGAGCGCAAGCGTAATGCTTTTTCAAACACGGTCTGCACCTCTCAGGTGCCGAGGTACAGGACGGTGAAAACAGTGAGTTTGTGTTAGACGCGAATCGTGCTCTGATTCATGCTCTAGGCTGGGAGCGCAAGCTTATTGCTTTCTCAAACACGGTCTACACCTCTCAGGTGCCGAGTTACAGGACGGTGAAAACAGTGAGTTTGTGTTAGACGCGAATCGTGCTATGATTCAGGCTCTAGGCTGGGAGCGCAAGCTTATTGCTTTTTCAAACACGGTCTACATCTTTCAGGTGCCGAGTTACAGGACGGTGAAAACAGTGAGTTTGTGTTAGACGCGAATCGTGCTATGATTCTTGCTCTAGGCTGGGAGCTAAAGCTTATTACTTTCTCAAACACGGTCTACACCTCTCAGGTGCCGAGTTACAGGACGGTGAAAACAGTGAGTTTGTGTTAGACGCGAATCGTGCTTGGATTCATGCTCTAGGCTGGGAGCTAAAGCTTATTGCTTTTTCAAACACGGTCTACACCTCTCAGGTGCCGAGTTACAGGACGGTGAAAACAGTGAGTTTGTGTTAGACGCGAATCGTGCTCTGATTCATGCTCTAGGCTGGGAGCGCAAGCTTATTGCTTTTTCAAACACGGTCTACACCTCTCAGGTGCCGAGTTACAGGACGGTGAAAACAGTGAGTTTGTGTTAGACGCGAATCGTGCTTGGATTCATGCTCTAGGCTGGGAGCGCAAGCGTAATGCTTTTTCAAACACGGTCTACACCTCTCAGGTGCCGAGGTACAGGACGGTGAAAACAGTGAGTTTGTGTTAGACGCAAATCGTGCTCTGATTCATGCTCTAGGCTGGGAGCTAAAGCTTATTGCTTTTTCAAACACGGTCTACACCTCTCAGGTGCCGAGTTACAGGACGGTGAAAACAGTGAGTTTGTGTTAGACGCGAATCGTGCTATGATTCATGCTCTAGGCTGGGAGCGCAAGCTTATTGCTTTTTCAAACACGGTCTACATCTCTCAGGTGCCGAGTTACAGGACGGTGAAAACAGTGAGTTTGTGTTAGACGCGAATCGTGCTCTGATTCATGCTCTAGGCTGGGAGCGCAAGCTTTTTGCTTTTTCAAACACGGTCTACACCTCTCAGGTGCCGAGGTACAGGACGGTGAAAACAGTGAGTTTGTGTTAGACGCGAATCGTGCTCTGATTCATGCTCTAGGCTGGGAGCGCAAGCTTTTTGCTTTTTCAAACACGGTCAACACCTCTCAGGTGCCGAGGTACAGGACGGTGAAAACAGTGAGTTTGTGTTAGACGCGAATCGTGCTGGGATTGATGCTCTAGGCTGGGAGCGCAAGCGTAATGCTTTTTCAAACACGGTCTACACCTCTCAGGTGCCGAGGTACAGGACGGTGAAAACAGTGAGTTTGTGTTAGACGCGAATCGTGCTCTGATTCATGCTCTAGGCTGGGAGCGCAAGCTTATTGCTTTCTCAAACACGGTCTACACCTCTCAGGTGCCGAGTTACAGGACGGTGAAAACAGTGAGTTTGTGTTAGACGCGAATCGTGCTCTGATTCATGCTCTAGGCTGGGAGCGCAAGCTTATTGCTTTTTCAAACACGGTCTACACCTCTCAGGTGCCGAGTTACAGGACGGTGAAAACAGTGAGTTTGTGTTAGACGCGAATCGTGCTATGATTCATGCTCTAGGCTGGGAGCGCAAGCTTATTGCTTTTTCAAACACGGTCTACATCTCTCAGGTGCCGAGTTACAGGACGGTGAAAACAGTGAGTTTGTGTTAGACGCGAATCGTGCTCTGATTCATGCTCTAGGCTGGGAGCGCAAGCTTTTTGCTTTTTCAAACACGGTCTACACCTCTCAGGTGCCGAGGTACAGGACGGTGAAAACAGTGAGTTTGTGTTAGACGCGAATCGTGCTGGTATTGATGCTCTAGGCTGGGAGCGCAAGCGTAATGCTTTTTCAAACACGGTCTGCACCTCTCAGGTGCCGAGGTACAGGACGGTGAAAACAGTGAGTTTGTGTTAGACGCGAATCGTGCTCTGATTCATGCTCTAGGCTGGGAGCGCAAGCTTATTGCTTTCTCAAACACGGTCTACACCTCTCAGGTGCCGAGTTACAGGACGGTGAAAACAGTGAGTTTGTGTTAGACGCGAATCGTGCTATGATTCATGCTCTAAGCTGGGAGCGCAAGCTTATTGCTTTTTCAAACACGGTCTACATCTTTCAGGTGCCGAGTTACAGGACGGTGAAAACAGTGAGTTTGTGTTAGACGCGAATCGTGCTATGATTCATGCTCTAGGCTGGGAGCTAAAGCTTATTACTTTCTCAAACACGGTCTACACCTCTCAGGTGCCGAGTTACAGGACGGTGAAAACAGTGAGTTTGTGTTAGACGCGAATCGTGCTTGGATTCATGCTCTAGGCTGGGAGCTAAAGCTTATTGCTTTTTCAAACACGGTCTACACCTCTCAGGTGCCGAGTTACAGGACGGTGAAAACAGTGAGTTTGTGTTAGACGCGAATCGTGCTCTGATTCATGCTCTAGGCTGGGAGCGCAAGCTTATTGCTTTTTCAAACACGGTCTACACCTCTCAGGTGCCGAGTTACAGGACGGTGAAAACAGTGAGTTTGTGTTAGACGCGAATCGTGCTCTGATTCATGCTCTAGGCTGGGAGCTAAAGTTTATTGCTTTTTCAAACACGGTCTACTCCTCTCAGGTGCCGAGTTACAGGACAGTGAAAACAGTGAGTTTGTGTTAGACGCGAATCGTGCTCTGATTCATGCTCTAGGCTGGGAGCGCAAGCTTATTGCTTTTTCAAACACGGTCTACACCTCTCAGGTGCCGAGTTACAGGACGGTGAAAACAGTGAGTTTGTGTTAGACGCGAATCGTGCTATGATTCATGCTCTAGGCTGGGAGCGCAAGCTTATTGCTTTTTCAAACACGGTCTACATCTCTCAGGTGCCGAGTTACAGGACGGTGAAAACAGTGAGTTTGTGTTAGACGCGAATCGTGCTCTGATTCATGCTCTAGGCTGGGAGCGCAAGCTTTTTGCTTTTTCAAACACGGTCTACACCTCTCAGGTGCCGAGGTACAGGACGGTGAAAACAGTGAGTTTGTGTTAGACGCGAATCGTGCTGGTATTGATGCTCTAGGCTGGGAGCGCAAGCGTAATGCTTTTTCAAACACGGTCTGCACCTCTCAGGTGCCGAGGTACAGGACGGTGAAAACAGTGAGTTTGTGTTAGACGCGAATCGTGCTCTGATTCATGCTCTAGGCTGGGAGCGCAAGCTTATTGCTTTCTCAAACACGGTCTACACCTCTCAGGTGCCGAGTTACAGGACGGTGAAAACAGTGAGTTTGTGTTAGACGCGAATCGTGCTATGATTCAGGCTCTAGGCTGGGAGCGCAAGCTTATTGCTTTTTCAAACACGGTCTACATCTTTCAGGTGCCGAGTTACAGGACGGTGAAAACAGTGAGTTTGTGTTAGACGCGAATCGTGCTATGATTCTTGCTCTAGGCTGGGAGCTAAAGCTTATTACTTTCTCAAACACGGTCTACACCTCTCAGGTGCCGAGTTACAGGACGGTGAAAACAGTGAGTTTGTGTTAGACGCGAATCGTGCTTGGATTCATGCTCTAGGCTGGGAGCTAAAGCTTATTGCTTTTTCAAACACGGTCTACACCTCTCAGGTGCCGAGTTACAGGACGGTGAAAACAGTGAGTTTGTGTTAGACGCGAATCGTGCTCTGATTCATGCTCTAGGCTGGGAGCGCAAGCTTATTGCTTTTTCAAACACGGTCTACACCTCTCAGGTGCCGAGTTACAGGACGGTGAAAACAGTGAGTTTGTGTTAGACGCGAATCGTGCTTGGATTCATGCTCTAGGCTGGGAGCGCAAGCGTAATGCTTTTTCAAACACGGTCTACACCTCTCAGGTGCCGAGGTACAGGACGGTGAAAACAGTGAGTTTGTGTTAGACGCAAATCGTGCTCTGATTCATGCTCTAGGCTGGGAGCTAAAGCTTATTGCTTTTTCAAACACGGTCTACACCTCTCAGGTGCCGAGTTACAGGACGGTGAAAACAGTGAGTTTGTGTTAGACGCGAATCGTGCTCTGATTCATGCTCTAGGCTGGGAGCGCAAGCTTATTGCTTTTTCAAACACGGTCTACACCTCTCAGGTGCCGAGTTACAGGACGGTGAAAACAGTGAGTTTGTGTTAGACGCGAATCGTGCTTGGATTCATGCTCTAGGCTGGGAGCGCAAGCGTAATGCTTTTTCAAACACGGTCTACACCTCTCAGGTGCCGAGGTACAGGACGGTGAAAACAGTGAGTTTGTGTTAGACGCGAATCGTGCTGGTATTGATGCTCTAGGCTGGGAGCGCAAGCGTAATGCTTTTTCAAACACGGTCTGCACCTCTCAGGTGCCGAGGTACAGGACGGTGAAAACAGTGAGTTTGTGTTAGACGCGAATCGTGCTTGGATTCATGCTCTAGGCTGGGAGCTAAAGCTTATTGCTTTTTCAAACACGGTCTACACCTCTCAGGTGCCGAGTTACAGGACGGTGAAAACAGTGAGTTTGTGTTAGACGCGAATCGTGCTCTGATTCATGCTCTAGGCTGGGAGCGCAAGCTTATTGCTTTTTCAAACACGGTCTACACCTCTCAGGTGCCGAGTTACAGGACGGTGAAAACAGTGAGTTTGTGTTAGACGCGAATCGTGCTCTGATTCATGCTCTAGGCTGGGAGCTAAAGTTTATTGCTTTTTCAAACACGGTCTACTCCTCTCAGGTGCCGAGTTACAGGACAGTGAAAACAGTGAGTTTGTGTTAGACGCGAATCGTGCTCTGATTCATGCTCTAGGCTGGGAGCGCAAGCTTATTGCTTTTTCAAACACGGTCTACACCTCTCAGGTGCCGAGTTACAGGACGGTGAAAACAGTGAGTTTGTGTTAGACGCGAATCGTGCTATGATTCATGCTCTAGGCTGGGAGCGCAAGCTTATTGCTTTTTCAAACACGGTCTACATCTCTCAGGTGCCGAGTTACAGGACGGTGAAAACAGTGAGTTTGTGTTAGACGCGAATCGTGCTCTGATTCATGCTCTAGGCTGGGAGCGCAAGCTTTTTGCTTTTTCAAACACGGTCTACACCTCTCAGGTGCCGAGGTACAGGACGGTGAAAACAGTGAGTTTGTGTTAGACGCGAATCGTGCTGGTATTGATGCTCTAGGCTGGGAGCGCAAGCGTAATGCTTTTTCAAACACGGTCTGCACCTCTCAGGTGCCGAGGTACAGGACGGTGAAAACAGTGAGTTTGTGTTAGACGCGAATCGTGCTCTGATTCATGCTCTAGGCTGGGAGCGCAAGCTTATTGCTTTCTCAAACACGGTCTACATCTTTCAGGTGCCGAGTTACAGGACGGTGAAAACAGTGAGTTTGTGTTAGACGCGAATCGTGCTATGATTCTTGCTCTAGGCTGGGAGCTAAAGCTTATTACTTTCTCAAACACGGTCTACACCTCTCAGGTGCCGAGTTACAGGACGGTGAAAACAGTGAGTTTGTGTTAGACGCGAATCGTGCTTGGATTCATGCTCTAGGCTGGGAGCTAAAGCTTATTGCTTTTTCAAACACGGTCTACACCTCTCAGGTGCCGAGTTACAGGACGGTGAAAACAGTGAGTTTGTGTTAGACGCGAATCGTGCTCTGATTCATGCTCTAGGCTGGGAGCGCAAGCTTATTGCTTTTTCAAACACGGTCTACACCTCTCAGGTGCCGAGTTACAGGACGGTGAAAACAGTGAGTTTGTGTTAGACGCGAATCGTGCTTGGATTCATGCTCTAGGCTGGGAGCGCAAGCGTAATGCTTTTTCAAACACGGTCTACACCTCTCAGGTGCCGAGGTACAGGACGGTGAAAACAGTGAGTTTGTGTTAGACGCAAATCGTGCTCTGATTCATGCTCTAGGCTGGGAGCTAAAGCTTATTGCTTTTTCAAACACGGTCTACACCTCTCAGGTGCCGAGTTACAGGACGGTGAAAACAGTGAGTTTGTGTTAGACGCGAATCGTGCTCTGATTCATGCTCTAGGCTGGGAGCGCAAGCTTATTGCTTTTTCAAACACGGTCTACACCTCTCAGGTGCCGAGTTACAGGACGGTGAAAACAGTGAGTTTGTGTTAGACGCGAATCGTGCTTGGATTCATGCTCTAGGCTGGGAGCGCAAGCGTAATGCTTTTTCAAACACGGTCTACACCTCTCAGGTGCCGAGTTACAGGACGGTGAAAACAGTGAGTTTGTGTTAGACGCGAATCGTGCTATGATTCATGCTCTAGGCTGGGAGCGCAAGCTTATTGCTTTTTCAAACACGGTCTACATCTTTCAGGTGCCGAGTTACAGGACGGTGAAAACAGTGAGTTTGTGTTAGATGCGAATCGTGCTGTGATTCATGCTCTAGGCTGGGAGCGCAAGCTTATTGCTTTTTCAAACACGGTCTACATCTCTCAGGTGCCGAGTTACAGGACGGTGAAAACAGTGAGTTTGTGTTAGACGCGAATCGTGCTCTGATTGATGCTCTAGGCTGGGAGCTAAAGCTTATTGCTTTTTCAAACACGGTCTACTCCTCTCAGGTGCCGAGTTACAGGACGGTGAAAACAGTGAGTTTGTGTTAGACGCGAATCGTGCTCTGATTCATGCTCTAGGCTGGGAGCGCAAGCTTATTGCTTTTTCAAACACGGTCTACATCTCTCAGGTGCCGAGTTACAGGACGGTGAAAACAGTGAGTTTGTGTTAGACGCGAATCGTGCTTGGATTCATGCTCTAGGCTGGGAGCTAAAGCTTACTGCTTTTTCAAACACGGTCTACACCTCTCAGGTGCCGAGTTACAGGACGGTGAAAACAGTGAGTTTGTGTTAGACGCGAATCGTGCTCTGATTCATGCTCTAGGCTGGGAGCGCAAGCTTTTTGCTTTTTCAAACACGGTCTACATCTCTCTGGTGCCGAGTTACAGAACGGTGAAAACAGTGAGTTTGTGTTAGACGCGAATCGTGCTCTGATTCATGCTCTAGGCTGGGAGCGCAAGCGTAATGCTTTTTCAAACACGGTCTACACCTCTCAGGTGCCGAGGTACAGGACGGTGAAAACAGTGAGTTTGTGTTAGACGCGAATCGTGCTCTGATTCATGCTCTAGGCTGGGAGCGCAAGCTTATTGCTTTTTCAAACACGGTCTACACCTCTCAGGTGCCGAGTTACAGAACGGTGAAAACAGTGAGTTTGTGTTAGACGCGAATCGTGCTCTGATTCATGCTCTAGGCTGGGAGCGCAAGCTTATTGCTTTTTCAAACACGGTCTACACCTCTCAGGTGCCGAGTTACAGGACGGTGAAAACAGTGAGTTTGTGTTAGACGCGAATTGTGCTCTGATTCATGCTCTAGGCTGGGAGCTAAAGCTTATTGCTTTTTCAAACACGGTCTACTCCTCTCAGTTGCCGAGTTACAGGACGGTGAAAACAGTGTTTGTGTTAGACGCGAATCGTGCTCTGATTCATGCTCTAGGCTGGGAGCGCAAGCTTATTGCTTTTTCAAACACGGTCTACACCTCTCAGGTGCCGAGTTACAGGACGGTGAAAACAGTGAGTTTGTGTTAGACGCGAATCGTGCTTGGATTCATGCTCTAGGCTGGGAGCGCAAGCGTAATGCTTTTTCAAACACGGTCTACACCTCTCAGGTGCCGAGGTACAGGACGGTGAAAACAGTGAGTTTGTGTTAGACGCGAATTCATGCTCTAGGCTGGGAGCTAAAGCTTATTGCTTTTTCAAACACGGTCTACTCCTCTCAGGTGCCGAGTTACAGGACAGTGAAAACAGTGAGTTTGTGTTAGACGCGAATCGTGCTCTGATTCATGCTCTAGGCTGGGAGCGCAAGCTTATTGCTTTCTCAAACACGGTCTACACCTCTCAGGTGCCGAGTTACAGGACGGTGAAAACAGTGAGTTTGTGTTAGACGCGAATCGTGCTCTGATTCATGCTCTAGGCTGGGAGCGCAAGCTTATTGCTTTTTCAAACACGGTCTACACCTCTCAGGTGCCGAGTTACAGGACGGTGAAAACAGTGAGTTTGTGTTAGACGCGAATCGTGCTATGATTCATGCTCTAGGCTGGGAGCGCAAGCTTATTGCTTTTTCAAACACGGTCTACATCTTTCAGGTGCCGAGTTACAGGACGGTGAAAACAGTGAGTTTGTGTTAGACGCGAATCGTGCTGTGATTCATGCTCTAGGCTGGGAGCGCAAGCTTATTGCTTTTTCAAACACGGTCTACATCTCTCAGGTGCCGAGTTACAGGACGGTGAAAACAGTGAGTTTGTGTTAGACGCGAATCGTGCTCTGATTGATGCTCTAGGCTGGGAGCTAAAGCTTATTGCTTTTTCAAACACGGTCTACTCCTCTCAGGTGCCGAGTTACAGGACGGTGAAAACAGTGAGTTTGTGTTAGACGCGAACTGTGCTCTGATTCATGCTCTAGGCTGGGAGCGCAAGCTTATTGCTTTTTCAAACACGGTCTACATCTCTCAGGTGCCGAGTTACAGGACGGTGAAAACAGTGAGTTTGTGTTAGACGCGAATCGTGCTTGGATTCATGCTCTAGGCTGGGAGCTAAAGCTTATTGCTTTTTCAAACACGGTCTACACCTCTCAGGTGCCGAGTTACAGGACGGTGAAAACAGTGAGTTTGTGTTAGACGCGAATCGTGCTCTGATTCATGCTCTAGGCTGGGAGCGCAAGCTTTTTGCTTTTTCAAACACGGTCTACATCTCTCTGGTGCCGAGTTACAGAACGGTGAAAACAGTGAGTTTGTGTTAGACGCGAATCGTGCTCTGATTCATGCTCTAGGCTGGGAGCGCAAGCGTAATGCTTTTTCAAACACGGTCTACACCTCTCAGGTGCCGAGGTACAGGACGGTGAAAACAGTGAGTTTGTGTTAGACGCGAACCGTGCTCTGATTCATGCTCTAGGCTGGGAGCGCAAGCTTATTGCTTTTTCAAACACGGTCTACACCTCTCAGGTGCCGAGTTACAGAACGGTGAAAACAGTGAGTTTGTGTTAGACGCGAATCGTGCTCTGATTCATGCTCTAGGCTGGGAGCGCAAGCTTATTGCTTTTTCAAACACGGTCTACACCTCTCAGGTGCCGAGTTACAGGACGGTGAAAACAGTGAGTTTGTGTTAGACGCGAATTGTGCTCTGATTCATGCTCTAGGCTGGGAGCTAAAGCTTATTGCTTTTTCAAACACGGTCTACTCCTCTCAGGTGCCGAGTTACAGGACGGTGAAAACAGTGTTTGTGTTAGACGCGAATCGTGCTCTGATTCATGCTCTAGGCTGGGAGCGCAAGCTTATTGCTTTTTCAAACACGGTCTACACCTCTCAGGTGCCGAGTTACAGGACGGTGAAAACAGTGAGTTTGTGTTAGACGCGAATCGTGCTTGGATTCATGCTCTAGGCTGGGAGCGCAAGCGTAATGCTTTTTCAAACACGGTCTACACCTCTCAGGTGCCGAGGTACAGGACGGTGAAAACAGTGAGTTTGTGTTAGACGCGAATTCATGCTCTAGGCTGGGAGCTAAAGCTTATTGCTTTTTCAAACACGGTCTACACCTCTCAGGTGCCGAGTTACAGGACGGTGAAAACAGTGAGTTTGTGTTAGACGCGAATCGTGCTCTGATTCATGCTCTAGGCTGGGAGCGCAAGCTTATTGCTTTTTCAAACACGGTCTACACCTCTCAGGTGCCGAGTTACAGGACGGTGAAAACAGTGAGTTTGTGTTAGACGCGAATCGTGCTATGATTCATGCTCTAGGCTGGGAGCGCAAGCTTATTGCTTTTTCAAACACGGTCTACATCTCTCAGGTGCCGAGTTACAGGACGGTGAAAACAGTGAGTTTGTGTTAGACGCGAATCGTGCTCTGATTCATGCTCTAGGCTGGGAGCGCAAGCTTTTTGCTTTTTCAAACACGGTCTACACCTCTCAGGTGCCGAGGTACAGGACGGTGAAAACAGTGAGTTTGTGTTAGACGCGAATCGTGCTGGTATTGATGCTCTAGGCTGGGAGCGCAAGCGTAATGCTTTTTCAAACACGGTCTGCACCTCTCAGGTGCCGAGGTACAGGACGGTGAAAACAGTGAGTTTGTGTTAGACGCGAATCGTGCTCTGATTCATGCTCTAGGCTGGGAGCGCAAGCTTTTTGCTTTTTCAAACACGGTCTACATCTCTCAGGTGCCGAGGTACAGGACGGTGAAAACAGTGAGTTTGTGTTAGACGCGAATCGTGCTGGGATTGATGCTCTAGGCTGGGAGCGCAAGCGTAATGCTTTTTCAAACACGGTCTACACCTCTCAGGTGCCGAGGTACAGGACGGTGAAAACAGTGAGTTTGTGTTAGACGCGAATCGTGCTCTGATTCATGCTCTAGGCTGGGAGCGCAAGCTTATTGCTTTCTCAAACACGGTCTACACCTCTCAGGTGCCGAGTTACAGGACGGTGAAAACAGTGAGTTTGTGTTAGACGCGAATCGTGCTCTGATTCATGCTCTAGGCTGGGAGCGCAAGCTTATTGCTTTTTCAAACACGGTCTACACCTCTCAGGTGCCGAGTTACAGGACGGTGAAAACAGTGAGTTTGTGTTAGACGCGAATCGTGCTATGATTCATGCTCTAGGCTGGGAGCGCAAGCTTATTGCTTTTTCAAACACGGTCTACATCTCTCAGGTGCCGAGTTACAGGACGGTGAAAACAGTGAGTTTGTGTTAGACGCGAATCGTGCTCTGATTCATGCTCTAGGCTGGGAGCGCAAGCTTTTTGCTTTTTCAAACACGGTCTACACCTCTCAGGTGCCGAGGTACAGGACGGTGAAAACAGTGAGTTTGTGTTAGACGCGAATCGTGCTGGTATTGATGCTCTAGGCTGGGAGCGCAAGCGTAATGCTTTTTCAAACACGGTCTGCACCTCTCAGGTGCCGAGGTACAGGACGGTGAAAACAGTGAGTTTGTGTTAGACGCGAATCGTGCTCTGATTCATGCTCTAGGCTGGGAGCGCAAGCTTATTGCTTTCTCAAACACGGTCTACACCTCTCAGGTGCCGAGTTACAGGACGGTGAAAACAGTGAGTTTGTGTTAGACGCGAATCGTGCTATGATTCATGCTCTAAGCTGGGAGCGCAAGCTTATTGCTTTTTCAAACACGGTCTACATCTTTCAGGTGCCGAGTTACAGGACGGTGAAAACAGTGAGTTTGTGTTAGACGCGAATCGTGCTCTGATTCATGCTCTAGGCTGGGAGCTAAAGTTTATTGCTTTTTCAAACACGGTCTACTCCTCTCAGGTGCCGAGTTACAGGACAGTGAAAACAGTGAGTTTGTGTTAGACGCGAATCGTGCTCTGATTCATGCTCTAGGCTGGGAGCGCAAGCTTATTGCTTTTTCAAACACGGTCTACACCTCTCAGGTGCCGAGTTACAGGACGGTGAAAACAGTGAGTTTGTGTTAGACGCGAATCGTGCTATGATTCATGCTCTAGGCTGGGAGCGCAAGCTTATTGCTTTTTCAAACACGGTCTACATCTCTCAGGTGCCGAGTTACAGGACGGTGAAAACAGTGAGTTTGTGTTAGACGCGAATCGTGCTCTGATTCATGCTCTAGGCTGGGAGCGCAAGCTTATTGCTTTTTCAAACACGGTCTACACCTCTCAGGTGCCGAGTTACAGGACGGTGAAAACAGTGAGTTTGTGTTAGACGCGAATCGTGCTTGGATTCATGCTCTAGGCTGGGAGCGCAAGCGTAATGCTTTTTCAAACACGGTCTACACCTCTCAGGTGCCGAGGTACAGGACGGTGAAAACAGTGAGTTTGTGTTAGACGCAAATCGTGCTCTGATTCATGCTCTAGGCTGGGAGCTAAAGCTTATTGCTTTTTCAAACACGGTCTACACCTCTCAGGTGCCGAGTTACAGGACGGTGAAAACAGTGAGTTTGTGTTAGACGCGAATCGTGCTATGATTCATGCTCTAGGCTGGGAGCGCAAGCTTATTGCTTTTTCAAACACGGTCTACATCTCTCAGGTGCCGAGTTACAGGACGGTGAAAACAGTGAGTTTGTGTTAGACGCGAATCGTGCTCTGATTCATGCTCTAGGCTGGGAGCGCAAGCTTTTTGCTTTTTCAAACACGGTCTACACCTCTCAGGTGCCGAGGTACAGGACGGTGAAAACAGTGAGTTTGTGTTAGACGCGAATCGTGCTGGTATTGATGCTCTAGGCTGGGAGCGCAAGCGTAATGCTTTTTCAAACACGGTCTGCACCTCTCAGGTGCCGAGGTACAGGACGGTGAAAACAGTGAGTTTGTGTTAGACGCGAATCGTGCTCTGATTCATGCTCTAGGCTGGGAGCGCAAGCTTTTTGCTTTTTCAAACACGGTCTACACCTCTCAGGTGCCGAGGTACAGGACGGTGAAAACAGTGAGTTTGTGTTAGACGCGAATCGTGCTGGGATTGATGCTCTAGGCTGGGAGCGCAAGCGTAATGCTTTTTCAAACACGGTCTACACCTCTCAGGTGCCGAGGTACAGGACGGTGAAAACAGTGAGTTTGTGTTAGACGCGAATCGTGCTCTGATTCATGCTCTAGGCTGGGAGCGCAAGCTTATTGCTTTCTCAAACACGGTCTACACCTCTCAGGTGCCGAGTTACAGGACGGTGAAAACAGTGAGTTTGTGTTAGACGCGAATCGTGCTCTGATTCATGCTCTAGGCTGGGAGCGCAAGCTTATTGCTTTTTCAAACACGGTCTACACCTCTCAGGTGCCGAGTTACAGGACGGTGAAAACAGTGAGTTTGTGTTAGACGCGAATCGTGCTATGATTCATGCTCTAGGCTGGGAGCGCAAGCTTATTGCTTTTTCAAACACGGTCTACATCTCTCAGGTGCCGAGTTACAGGACGGTGAAAACAGTGAGTTTGTGTTAGACGCGAATCGTGCTCTGATTCATGCTCTAGGCTGGGAGCGCAAGCTTTTTGCTTTTTCAAACACGGTCTACACCTCTCAGGTGCCGAGGTACAGGACGGTGAAAACAGTGAGTTTGTGTTAGACGCGAATCGTGCTGGTATTGATGCTCTAGGCTGGGAGCGCAAGCGTAATGCTTTTTCAAACACGGTCTGCACCTCTCAGGTGCCGAGGTACAGGACGGTGAAAACAGTGAGTTTGTGTTAGACGCGAATCGTGCTCTGATTCATGCTCTAGGCTGGGAGCGCAAGCTTATTGCTTTCTCAAACACGGTCTACACCTCTCAGGTGCCGAGTTACAGGACGGTGAAAACAGTGAGTTTGTGTTAGACGCGAATCGTGCTATGATTCATGCTCTAAGCTGGGAGCGCAAGCTTATTGCTTTTTCAAACACGGTCTACATCTTTCAGGTGCCGAGTTACAGGACGGTGAAAACAGTGAGTTTGTGTTAGACGCGAATCGTGCTATGATTCATGCTCTAGGCTGGGAGCTAAAGCTTATTACTTTCTCAAACACGGTCTACACCTCTCAGGTGCCGAGTTACAGGACGGTGAAAACAGTGAGTTTGTGTTAGACGCGAATCGTGCTTGGATTCATGCTCTAGGCTGGGAGCTAAAGCTTATTGCTTTTTCAAACACGGTCTACACCTCTCAGGTGCCGAGTTACAGGACGGTGAAAACAGTGAGTTTGTGTTAGACGCGAATCGTGCTCTGATTCATGCTCTAGGCTGGGAGCGCAAGCTTATTGCTTTTTCAAACACGGTCTACACCTCTCAGGTGCCGAGTTACAGGACGGTGAAAACAGTGAGTTTGTGTTAGACGCGAATCGTGCTCTGATTCATGCTCTAGGCTGGGAGCTAAAGTTTATTGCTTTTTCAAACACGGTCTACTCCTCTCAGGTGCCGAGTTACAGGACAGTGAAAACAGTGAGTTTGTGTTAGACGCGAATCGTGCTCTGATTCATGCTCTAGGCTGGGAGCGCAAGCTTATTGCTTTTTCAAACACGGTCTACACCTCTCAGGTGCCGAGTTACAGGACGGTGAAAACAGTGAGTTTGTGTTAGACGCGAATCGTGCTATGATTCATGCTCTAGGCTGGGAGCGCAAGCTTATTGCTTTTTCAAACACGGTCTACATCTCTCAGGTGCCGAGTTACAGGACGGTGAAAACATTGAGTTTGTGTTAGACGCGAATCGTGCTCTGATTCATGCTCTAGGCTGGGAGCGCAAGCTTTTTGCTTTTTCAAACACGGTCTACACCTCTCAGGTGCCGAGGTACAGGACGGTGAAAACAGTGAGTTTGTGTTAGACGCGAATCGTGCTGGTATTGATGCTCTAGGCTGGGAGCGCAAGCGTAATGCTTTTTCAAACACGGTCTGCACCTCTCAGGTGCCGAGGTACAGGACGGTGAAAACAGTGAGTTTGTGTTAGACGCGAATCGTGCTCTGATTCATGCTCTAGGCTGGGAGCGCAAGCTTATTGCTTTCTCAAACACGGTCTACACCTCTCAGGTGCCGAGTTACAGGACGGTGAAAACAGTGAGTTTGTGTTAGACGCGAATCGTGCTATGATTCAGGCTCTAGGCTGGGAGCGCAAGCTTATTGCTTTTTCAAACACGGTCTACATCTTTCAGGTGCCGAGTTACAGGACGGTGAAAACAGTGAGTTTGTGTTAGACGCGAATCGTGCTATGATTCTTGCTCTAGGCTGGGAGCTAAAGCTTATTACTTTCTCAAACACGGTCTACACCTCTCAGGTGCCGAGTTACAGGACGGTGAAAACAGTGAGTTTGTGTTAGACGCGAATCGTGCTTGGATTCATGCTCTAGGCTGGGAGCTAAAGCTTATTGCTTTTTCAAACACGGTCTACACCTCTCAGGTGCCGAGTTACAGGACGGTGAAAACAGTGAGTTTGTGTTAGACGCGAATCGTGCTCTGATTCATGCTCTAGGCTGGGAGCGCAAGCTTATTGCTTTTTCAAACACGGTCTACACCTCTCAGGTGCCGAGTTACAGGACGGTGAAAACAGTGAGTTTGTGTTAGACGCGAATCGTGCTTGGATTCATGCTCTAGGCTGGGAGCGCAAGCGTAATGCTTTTTCAAACACGGTCTACACCTCTCAGGTGCCGAGGTACAGGACGGTGAAAACAGTGAGTTTGTGTTAGACGCAAATCGTGCTCTGATTCATGCTCTAGGCTGGGAGCTAAAGCTTATTGCTTTTTCAAACACGGTCTACACCTCTCAGGTGCCGAGTTACAGGACGGTGAAAACAGTGAGTTTGTGTTAGACGCGAATCGTGCTCTGATTCATGCTCTAGGCTGGGAGCGCAAGCTTATTGCTTTTTCAAACACGGTCTACACCTCTCAGGTGCCGAGTTACAGGACGGTGAAAACAGTGAGTTTGTGTTAGACGCGAATCGTGCTTGGATTCATGCTCTAGGCTGGGAGCGCAAGCGTAATGCTTTTTCAAACACGGTCTACACCTCTCAGGTGCCGAGGTACAGGACGGTGAAAACAGTGAGTTTGTGTTAGACGCGAATCGTGCTGGTATTGATGCTCTAGGCTGGGAGCGCAAGCGTAATGCTTTTTCAAACACGGTCTGCACCTCTCAGGTGCCGAGGTACAGGACGGTGAAAACAGTGAGTTTGTGTTAGACGCGAATCGTGCTTGGATTCATGCTCTAGGCTGGGAGCTAAAGCTTATTGCTTTTTCAAACACGGTCTACACCTCTCAGGTGCCGAGTTACAGGACGGTGAAAACAGTGAGTTTGTGTTAGACGCGAATCGTGCTCTGATTCATGCTCTAGGCTGGGAGCGCAAGCTTATTGCTTTTTCAAACACGGTCTACACCTCTCAGGTGCCGAGTTACAGGACGGTGAAAACAGTGAGTTTGTGTTAGACGCGAATCGTGCTCTGATTCATGCTCTAGGCTGGGAGCTAAAGTTTATTGCTTTTTCAAACACGGTCTACTCCTCTCAGGTGACGAGTTACAGGACAGTGAAAACAGTGAGTTTGTGTTAGACGCGAATCGTGCTCTGATTCATGCTCTAGGCTGGGAGCGCAAGCTTATTGCTTTTTCAAACACGGTCTACACCTCTCAGGTGCCGAGTTACAGGACGGTGAAAACAGTGAGTTTGTGTTAGACGCGAATCGTGCTATGATTCATGCTCTAGGCTGGGAGCGCAAGCTTATTGCTTTTTCAAACACGGTCTACATCTCTCAGGTGCCGAGTTACAGGACGGTGAAAACAGTGAGTTTGTGTTAGACGCGAATCGTGCTCTGATTCATGCTCTAGGCTGGGAGCGCAAGCTTTTTGCTTTTTCAAACACGGTCTACACCTCTCAGGTGCCGAGGTACAGGACGGTGAAAACAGTGAGTTTGTGTTAGACGCGAATCGTGCTGGTATTGATGCTCTAGGCTGGGAGCGCAAGCGTAATGCTTTTTCAAACACGGTCTGCACCTCTCAGGTGCCGAGGTACAGGACGGTGAAAACAGTGAGTTTGTGTTAGACGCGAATCGTGCTCTGATTCATGCTCTAGGCTGGGAGCGCAAGCTTATTGCTTTCTCAAACACGGTCTACACCTCTCAGGTGCCGAGTTACAGGACGGTGAAAACAGTGAGTTTGTGTTAGACGCGAATCGTGCTATGATTCAGGCTCTAGGCTGGGAGCGCAAGCTTATTGCTTTTTCAAACACGGTCTACATCTTTCAGGTGCCGAGTTACAGGACGGTGAAAACAGTGAGTTTGTGTTAGACGCGAATCGTGCTATGATTCTTGCTCTAGGCTGGGAGCTAAAGCTTATTACTTTCTCAAACACGGTCTACACCTCTCAGGTGCCGAGTTACAGGACGGTGAAAACAGTGAGTTTGTGTTAGACGCGAATCGTGCTTGGATTCATGCTCTAGGCTGGGAGCTAAAGCTTATTGCTTTTTCAAACACGGTCTACACCTCTCAGGTGCCGAGTTACAGGACGGTGAAAACAGTGAGTTTGTGTTAGACGCGAATCGTGCTCTGATTCATGCTCTAGGCTGGGAGCGCAAGCTTATTGCTTTTTCAAACACGGTCTACACCTCTCAGGTGCCGAGTTACAGGACGGTGAAAACAGTGAGTTTGTGTTAGACGCGAATCGTGCTTGGATTCATGCTCTAGGCTGGGAGCGCAAGCGTAATGCTTTTTCAAACACGGTCTACACCTCTCAGGTGCCGAGGTACAGGACGGTGAAAACAGTGAGTTTGTGTTAGACGCAAATCGTGCTCTGATTCATGCTCTAGGCTGGGAGCTAAAGCTTATTGCTTTTTCAAACACGGTCTACACCTCTCAGGTGCCGAGTTACAGGACGGTGAAAACAGTGAGTTTGTGTTAGACGCGAATCGTGCTCTGATTCATGCTCTAGGCTGGGAGCGCAAGCTTATTGCTTTTTCAAACACGGTCTACACCTCTCAGGTGCCGAGTTACAGGACGGTGAAAACAGTGAGTTTGTGTTAGACGCGAATCGTGCTTGGATTCATGCTCTAGGCTGGGAGCGCAAGCGTAATGCTTTTTCAAACACGGTCTACACCTCTCAGGTGCCGAGTTACAGGACGGTGAAAACAGTGAGTTTGTGTTAGACGCGAATCGTGCTATGATTCATGCTCTAGGCTGGGAGCGCAAGCTTATTGCTTTTTCAAACACGGTCTACATCTTTCAGGTGCCGAGTTACAGGACGGTGAAAACAGTGAGTTTGTGTTAGACGCGAATCGTGCTGTGATTCATGCTCTAGGCTGGGAGCGCAAGCTTATTGCTTTTTCAAACACGGTCTACATCTCTCAGGTGCCGAGTTACAGGACGGTGAAAACAGTGAGTTTGTGTTAGACGCGAATCGTGCTCTGATTGATGCTCTAGGCTGGGAGCTAAAGCTTATTGCTTTTTCAAACACGGTCTACTCCTCTCAGGTGTCGAGTTACAGGACGGTGAAAACAGTGAGTTTGTGTTAGACGCGAATCGTGCTCTGATTCATGCTCTAGGCTGGGAGCGCAAGCTTATTGCTTTTTCAAACACGGTCTACATCTCTCAGGTGCCGAGTTACAGGACGGTGAAAACAGTGAGTTTGTGTTAGACGCGAATCGTGCTTGGATTCATGCTCTAGGCTGGGAGCTAAAGCTTACTGCTTTTTCAAACACGGTCTACACCTCTCAGGTGCCGAGTTACAGGACGGTGAAAACAGTGAGTTTGTGTTAGACGCGAATCGTGCTCTGATTCATGCTCTAGGCTGGGAGCGCAAGCTTTTTGCTTTTTCAAACACGGTCTACATCTCTCTGGTGCCGAGTTACAGAACGGTGAAAACAGTGAGTTTGTGTTAGACGCGAATCGTGCTCTGATTCATGCTCTAGGCTGGGAGCGCAAGCGTAATGCTTTTTCAAACACGGTCTACACCTCTCAGGTGCCGAGTTACAGGACGGTGAAAACAGTGAGTTTGTGTTAGACGCGAATCGTGCTCTGATTCATGCTCTAGGCTGGGAGCGCAAGCTTATTGCTTTTTCAAACACGGTCTACACCTCTCAGGTGCCGAGTTACAGAACGGTGAAAACAGTGAGTTTGTGTTAGACGCGAATCGTGCTCTGATTCATGCTCTAGGCTGGGAGCGCAAGCTTATTGCTTTTTCAAACACGGTCTACACCTCTCAGGTGCCGAGTTACAGGACGGTGAAAACAGTGAGTTTGTGTTAGACGCGAATTGTGCTCTGATTCATGCTCTAGGCTGGGAGCTAAAGCTTATTGCTTTTTCAAACACGGTCTACTCCTCTCAGGTGCCGAGTTACAGGACGGTGAAAACAGTGTTTGTGTTAGACGCGAATCGTGCTCTGATTCATGCTCTAGGCTGGGAGCGCAAGCTTATTGCTTTTTCAAACACGGTCTACACCTCTCAGGTGCCGAGTTACAGGACGGTGAAAACAGTGAGTTTGTGTTAGACGCGAATCGTGCTTGGATTCATGCTCTAGGCTGGGAGCGCAAGCGTAATGCTTTTTCAAACACGGTCTACACCTCTCAGGTGCCGAGGTACAGGACGGTGAAAACAGTGAGTTTGTGTTAGACGCGAATTCATGCTCTAGGCTGGGAGCTAAAGCTTATTGCTTTTTCAAACACGGTCTACTCCTCTCAGGTGCCGAGTTACAGGACAGTGAAAACAGTGAGTTTGTGTTAGACGCGAATCGTGCTATGATTCTTGCTCTAGGCTGGGAGCTAAAGCTTATTACTTTCTCAAACACGGTCTACACCTCTCAGGTGCCGAGTTACAGGACGGTGAAAACAGTGAGTTTGTGTTAGACGCGAATCGTGCTTGGATTCATGCTCTAGGCTGGGAGCTAAAGCTTATTGCTTTTTCAAACACGGTCTACACCTCTCAGGTGCCGAGTTACAGGACGGTGAAAACAGTGAGTTTGTGTTAGACGCGAATCGTGCTCTGATTCATGCTCTAGGCTGGGAGCGCAAGCTTATTGCTTTTTCAAACACGGTCTACACCTCTCAGGTGCCGAGTTACAGGACGGTGAAAACAGTGAGTTTGTGTTAGACGCGAATCGTGCTTGGATTCATGCTCTAGGCTGGGAGCGCAAGCGTAATGCTTTTTCAAACACGGTCTACACCTCTCAGGTGCCGAGGTACAGGACGGTGAAAACAGTGAGTTTGTGTTAGACGCAAATCGTGCTCTGATTCATGCTCTAGGCTGGGAGCTAAAGCTTATTGCTTTTTCAAACACGGTCTACACCTCTCAGGTGCCGAGTTACAGGACGGTGAAAACAGTGAGTTTGTGTTAGACGCGAATCGTGCTCTGATTCATGCTCTAGGCTGGGAGCGCAAGCTTATTGCTTTTTCAAACACGGTCTACACCTCTCAGGTGCCGAGTTACAGGACGGTGAAAACAGTGAGTTTGTGTTAGACGCGAATCGTGCTTGGATTCATGCTCTAGGCTGGGAGCGCAAGCGTAATGCTTTTTCAAACACGGTCTACACCTCTCAGGTGCCGAGGTACAGGACGGTGAAAACAGTGAGTTTGTGTTAGACGCGAATCGTGCTCTGATTCATGCTCTAGGATGGGAGCTAAAGCTTATTGCTTTTTCAAACACGGTCTACTCCTCTCAGGTGCCGAGTTACAGGACAGTGAAAACAGTGAGTTTGTCTTAGACGCGAATCGTGCTCTGATTCATGCTCTAGGCTGGGAGCGCAAGCTTTTTGCTTTTTCAAACACGGTCTACACCTCTCAGGTGCCGAGGTACAGGACGGTGAAAACAGTGAGTTTGTGTTAGACGCGAATCGTGCTCTGATTCATGCTCTAGGCTGGGAGCGCAAGCTTATTGCTTTTTGAAACACGGTCTACACCTCTCAGGTGCCGAGTTACAGGACGGTGAAAACAGTGAGTTTGTGTTAGACGCGAATCGTGCTTGGATTCATGCTCTAGGCTGGGAGCGCAAGCTTATTGCTTTTTCAAACACGGTCTACATCTTTCAGGTGCCGAGTTACAGGACGGTGAAAACAGTGAGTTTGTGTTAGACGCGAATCGTGCTGTGATTCATGCTCTAGGCTGGGAGCGCAAGCTTATTGCTTTTTCAAACACGGTCTACATCTCTCAGGTGCCGAGTTACAGGACGGTGAAAACAGTGAGTTTGTGTTAGACGCGAATCGTGCTCTGATTGATGCTCTAGGCTGGGAGCTAAAGCTTATTGCTTTTTCAAACACGGTCTACTCCTCTCAGGTGCCGAGTTACAGGACGGTGAAAACAGTGAGTTTGTGTTAGACGCGAATCGTGCTCTGATTCATGCTCTAGGCTGGGAGCGCAAGCTTATTGCTTTTTCAAACACGGTCTACATCTCTCAGGTGCCGAGTTACAGGACGGTGAAAACAGTGAGTTTGTGTTAGACGCGAATCGTGCTTGGATTCATGCTCTAGGCTGGGAGCTAAAGCTTACTGCTTTTTCAAACACGGTCTACACCTCTCAGGTGCCGAGTTACAGGACGGTGAAAACAGTGAGTTTGTGTTAGACGCGAATCGTGCTCTGATTCATGCTCTAGGCTGGGAGCGCAAGCTTTTTGCTTTTTCAAACACGGTCTACATCTCTCTGGTGCCGAGTTACAGAACGGTGAAAACAGTGAGTTTGTGTTAGACGCGAATCGTGCTCTGATTCATGCTCTAGGCTGGGAGCGCAAGCGTAATGCTTTTTCAAACACGGTCTACACCTCTCAGGTGCCGAGGTACAGGACGGTGAAAACAGTGAGTTTGTGTTAGACGCGAATCGTGCTCTGATTCATGCTCTAGGCTGGGAGCGCAAGCTTATTGCTTTTTCAAACACGGTCTACACCTCTCAGGTGCCGAGTTACAGAACGGTGAAAACAGTGAGTTTGTGTTAGACGCGAATCGTGCTCTGATTCATGCTCTAGGCTGGGAGCGCAAGCTTATTGCTTTTTCAAACACGGTCTACACCTCTCAGGTGCCGAGTTACAGGACGGTGAAAACAGTGAGTTTGTGTTAGACGCGAATTGTGCTCTGATTCATGCTCTAGGCTGGGAGCTAAAGCTTATTGCTTTTTCAAACACGGTCTACTCCTCTCAGGTGCCGAGTTACAGGACGGTGAAAACAGTGTTTGTGTTAGACGCGAATCGTGCTCTGATTCATGCTCTAGGCTGGGAGCGCAAGCTTATTGCTTTTTCAAACACGGTCTACACCTCTCAGGTGCCGAGTTACAGGACGGTGAAAACAGTGAGTTTGTGTTAGACGCGAATCGTGCTTGGATTCATGCTCTAGGCTGGGAGCGCAAGCGTAATGCTTTTTCAAACACGGTCTACACCTCTCAGGTGCCGAGGTACAGGACGGTGAAAACAGTGAGTTTGTGTTAGACGCGAATTCATGCTCTAGGCTGGGAGCTAAAGCTTATTGCTTTTTCAAACACGGTCTACACCTCTCAGGTGCCGAGTTACAGGACGGTGAAAACAGTGAGTTTGTGTTAGACGCGAATCGTGCTATGATTCATGCTCTAGGCTGGGAGCGCAAGCTTATTGCTTTTTCAAACACGGTCTACATCTCTCAGGTGCCGAGTTACAGGACGGTGAAAACAGTGAGTTTGTGTTAGACGCGAATCGTGCTCTGATTCATGCTCTAGGCTGGGAGCGCAAGCTTTTTGCTTTTTCAAACACGGTCTACACCTCTCAGGTGCCGAGGTACAGGACGGTGAAAACAGTGAGTTTGTGTTAGACGCGAATCGTGCTGGTATTGATGCTCTAGGCTGGGAGCGCAAGCGTAATGCTTTTTCAAACACGGTCTGCACCTCTCAGGTGCCGAGGTACAGGACGGTGAAAACAGTGAGTTTGTGTTAGACGCGAATCGTGCTCTGATTCATGCTCTAGGCTGGGAGCGCAAGCTTATTGCTTTCTCAAACACGGTCTACACCTCTCAGGTGCCGAGTTACAGGACGGTGAAAACAGTGAGTTTGTGTTAGACGCGAATCGTGCTATGATTCATGCTCTAGGCTGGGAGCGCAAGCTTATTGCTTTTTCAAACACGGTCTACATCTTTCAGGTGCCGAGTTACAGGACGGTGAAAACAGTGAGTTTGTGTTAGACGCGAATCGTGCTATGATTCTTGCTCTAGGCTGGGAGCTAAAGCTTATTACTTTCTCAAACACGGTCTACACCTCTCAGGTGCCGAGTTACAGGACGGTGAAAACAGTGAGTTTGTGTTAGACGCGAATCGTGCTTGGATTCATGCTCTAGGCTGGGAGCTAAAGCTTATTGCTTTTTCAAACACGGTCTACACCTCTCAGGTGCCGAGTTACAGGACGGTGAAAACAGTGAGTTTGTGTTAGACGCGAATCGTGCTCTGATTCATGCTCTAGGCTGGGAGCGCAAGCTTATTGCTTTTTCAAACACGGTCTACACCTCTCAGGTGCCGAGTTACAGGACGGTGAAAACAGTCAGTTTGTGTTAGACGCGAATCGTGCTCTGATTCATGCTCTAGGCTGGGAGCTAAAGCTTATTGCTTTTTCAAACACGGTCTACTCCTCTCAGGTGCCGAGTTACAGGACAGTGAAAACAGTGAGTTTGTGTTAGACGCGAATCGTGCTCTGATTCATGCTCTAGGCTGGGAGCTCAAGCTTATTGCTTTTTCAAACACGGTCTACACCTCTCAGGTGCCGAGTTACAGGACGGTGAAAACAGTGAGTTTGTGTTAGACGCGAATCGTGCTTGGATTCATGCTCTAGGCTGGGAGCGCAAGCGTAATGCTTTTTCAAACACGGTCTACACCTCTCAGGTGCCGAGGTACAGGACGGTGAAAACAGTGAGTTTGTGTTAGACGCAAATCGTGCTCTGATTCATGCTCTAGGCTGGGAGCTAAAGCTTATTGCTTTTTCAAACACGGTCTACACCTCTCAGGTGCCGAGTTACAGGACGGTGAAAACAGTGAGTTTGTGTTAGACGCGAATCGTGCTCTGATTCATGCTCTAGGCTGGGAGCGCAAGCTTATTGCTGTTTCAAACACGGTCTACACCTCTCAGGTGCCGAGTTACAGGACGGTGAAAACAGTGAGTTTGTGTTAGACGCGAATCGTGCTTGGATTCATGCTCTAGGCTGGGAGCGCAAGCGTAATGCTTTTTCAAACACGGTCTACACCTCTCAGGTGCCGAGGTACAGGACGGTGAAAACAGTGAGTTTGTGTTAGACGCGAATTCATGCTCTAGGCTGGGAGCTAAAGCTTATTGCTTTTTCAAACACGGTCTACTCCTCTCAGGTGCCGAGTTACAGGACAGTGAAAACAGTGAGTTTGTGTTAGACGCGAATCGTGCTCTGATTCATGCTCTAGGCTGGGAGCGCAAGCTTATTGCTTTTTCAAACACGGTCTACACCTCTCAGGTGCCGAGTTACAGGACGGTGAAAACAGTGAGTTTGTGTTAGACGCGAATCGTGCTCTGATTCATGCTCTAGGCTGGGAGCGCAAGCTTTTTGCTTTTTCAAACACGGTCTACACCTCTCAGGTGCCGAGGTACAGGACGGTGAAAGCAGTGAGTTTGTGTTAGACGCGAATCGTGCTGGGATTGATGCTCTAGGCTGGGAGCGCAAGCGTAATGCTTTTTCAAACACGGTCTACACCTCTCAGGTGCCGAGGTACAGGACGGTGAAAACAGTGAGTTTGTGTTAGACGCGAATCGTGCTCTGATTCATGCTCTAGGCTGGGAGCGCAAGCTTATTGCTTTCTCAAACACGGTCTACACCTCTCAGGTGCCGAGTTACAGGACGGTGAAAACAGTGAGTTTGTGTTAGACGCGAATCGTGCTCTGATTCATGCTCTAGGCTGGGAGCGCAAGCTTATTGCTTTTTCAAACACGGTCTGCACCTCTCAGGTGCCGAGGTACAGGACGGTGAAAACAGTGAGTTTGTGTTAGACGCGAATCGTGCTCTGATTCATGCTCTAGGCTGGGAGCGCAAGCTTATTGCTTTCTCAAACACGGTCTACACCTCTCAGGTGCCGAGTTACAGGACGGTGAAACCAGTGAGTTTGTGTTAGACGCGAATCGTGCTATGATTCATGCTCTAGGCTGGGAGCGCAAGCTTATTGCTTTTTCAAACACGGTCTACACCTCTCAGGTGCCGAGTTACAGGACGGTGAAAACAGTGAGTTTGTGTTAGACGCGAATCGTGCTCTGATTCATGCTCTAGGCTGGGAGCGCAAGCTTATTGCTTTTTCAAACACGGTCTACACCTCTCAGGTGCCGAGTTACAGGACGGTGAAAACAGTGAGTTTGTGTTAGACGCGAATCGTGCTCTGATTCATGCTCTAGGCTGGGAGCTAAAGCTTATTGCTTTTTCAAACACGGTCTACTCCTCTCAGGTGCCGAGTTACAGGACGGTGAAAACAGTGAGTTTGTGTTAGACGCGAATCGTGCTCTGATTCATGCTCTAGGCTGGGAGCGCAAGCTTTTTGCTTTTTCAAACACGGTCTACACCTCTCAGGTGCCGAGGTACAGGACGGTGAAAGCAGTGAGTTTGTGTTAGACGCGAATCGTGCTGGGATTGATGCTCTAGGCTGGGAGCGCAAGCGTAATGCTTTTTCAAACACGGTCTACACCTCTCAGGTGCCGAGGTACAGGACGGTGAAAACAGTGAGTTTGTGTTAGACGCGAATCGTGCTCTGATTCATGCTCTAGGCTGGGAGCGCAAGCTTATTGCTTTCTCAAACACGGTCTACACCTCTCAGGTGCCGAGTTACAGGACGGTGAAAACAGTGAGTTTGTGTTAGACGCGAATCGTGCTCTGATTCATGCTCTAGGCTGGGAGCGCAAGCTTATTGCTTTTTCAAACACGGTCTGCACCTCTCAGGTGCCGAGGTACAGGACGGTGAAAACAGTGAGTTTGTGTTAGACGCGAATCGTGCTCTGATTCATGCTCTAGGCTGGGAGCGCAAGCTTATTGCTTTCTCAAACACGGTCTACACCTCTCAGGTGCCGAGTTACAGGACGGTGAAACCAGTGAGTTTGTGTTAGACGCGAATCGTGCTATGATTCATGCTCTAGGCTGGGAGCGCAAGCTTATTGCTTTTTCAAACACGGTCTACACCTCTCAGGTGCCGAGTTACAGGACGGTGAAAACAGTGAGTTTGTGTTAGACGCGAATCGTGCTCTGATTCATGCTCTAGGCTGGGAGCGCAAGCTTATTGCTTTTTCAAACACGGTCTACACCTCTCAGGTGCCGAGTTACAGGACGGTGAAAACAGTGAGTTTGTGTTAGACGCGAATCGTGCTCTGATTCATGCTCTAGGCTGGGAGCTAAAGCTTATTGCTTTTTCAAACACGGTCTACTCCTCTCAGGTGCCGAGTTACAGGACAGTGAAAACAGTGAGTTTGTGTTAGACGCGAATCGTGCTCTGATTCATGCTCTAGGCTGGGAGCTCAAGCTTATTGCTTTTTCAAACACGGTCTACACCTCTCAGGTGCCGAGTTACAGGACGGTGAAAACAGTGAGTTTGTGTTAGACGCGAATCGTGCTTGGATTCATGCTCTAGGCTGGGAGCGCAAGCGTAATGCTTTTTCAAACACGGTCTACACCTCTCAGGTGCCGAGGTACAGGACGGTGAAAACAGTGAGTTTGTGTTAGACGCAAATCGTGCTCTGATTCATGCTCTAGGCTGGGAGCTAAAGCTTATTGCTTTTTCAAACACGGTCTACACCTCTCAGGTGCCGAGTTACAGGACGGTGAAAACAGTGAGTTTGTGTTAGACGCGAATCGTGCTCTGATTCATGCTCTAGGCTGGGAGCGCAAGCTTATTGCTGTTTCAAACACGGTCTACACCTCTCAGGTGCCGAGTTACAGGACGGTGAAAACAGTGAGTTTGTGTTAGACGCGAATCGTGCTCTGATTCATGCTCTAGGCTGGGAGCGCAAGCTTATTGCTTTTTCAAACACGGTCTACACCTCTCAGGTGCCGAGTTACAGGACGGTGAAAACAGTGAGTTTGTGTTAGACGCGAATCGTGCTTGGATTCATGCTCTAGGCTGGGAGCGCAAGCGTAATGCTTTTTCAAACACGGTCTACACCTCTCAGGTGCCGAGGTACAGGACGGTGAAAACAGTGAGTTTGTGTTAGACGCGAATCGTGCTCTGATTCATGCTCTAGGATGGGAGCTAAAGCTTATTGCTTTTTCAAACACGGTCTACTCCTCTCAGGTGCCGAGTTACAGGACAGTGAAAACAGTGAGTTTGTGTTAGACGCGAATCGTGCTCTGATTCATGCTCTAGGCTGGGAGCGCAAGCTTTTTGCTTTTTCAAACACGGTCTACACCTCTCAGGTGCCGAGTTACAGGACAGTGAAAACAGTGAGTTTGTGTTAGACGCGAATCGTGCTCTGATTCATGCTCTAGGCTGGGAGCGCAAGCGTAATGCTTTTTCAAACACGGTCTACACCTCTCAGGTGCCGAGGTACAGGACGGTGAAAACAGTGAGTTTGTGTTAGACGCAAATCGTGCTCTGATTCATGCTCTAGGCTGGGAGCTAAAGCTTATTGCTTTTTCAAACACGGTCTACACCTCTCAGGTGCCGAGTTACAGGACGGTGAAAACAGTGAGTTTGTGTTAGACGCGAATCGTGCTCTGATTCATGCTCTAGGCTGGGAGCGCAAGCTTATTGCTGTTTCAAACACGGTCTACACCTCTCAGGTGCCGAGTTACAGGACGGTGAAAACAGTGAGTTTGTGTTAGACGCGAATCGTGCTTGGATTCATGCTCTAGGCTGGGAGCGCAAGCGTAATGCTTATTCAAACACGGTCTACACCTCTCAGGTGCCGAGGTACAGGACGGTGAAAACAGTGAGTTTGTGTTAGACGCGAATTCATGCTCTAGGCTGGGAGCTAAAGCTTATTGCTTTTTCAAACACGGTCTACTCCTCTCAGGTGCCGAGTTACAGGACAGTGAAAACAGTGAGTTTGTGTTAGACGCGAATCGTGCTCTGATTCATGCTCTAGGCTGGGAGCGCAAGCTTTTTGCTTTTTCAAACACGGTCTACACCTCTCAGGTGCCGAGTTACAGGACGGTGAAAACAGTGAGTTTGTGTTAGACGCGAATCGTGCTCTGATTCATGCTCTAGGCTGGGAGCGCAAGCTTTTTGCTTTTTCAAACACGGTCTACACCTCTCAGGTGCCGAGGTACAGGACGGTGAAAACAGTGAGTTTGTGTTAGACGCGAATCGTGCTGGGATTGATGCTCTAGGCTGGGAGCGCAAGCGTAATGCTTTTTCAAACACGGTCTACACCTCTCAGGTGCCGAGGTACAGGACGGTGAAAACAGTGAGTTTGTGTTAGACGCGAATCGTGCTCTGATTCATGCTCTAGGCTGGGAGCGCAAGCTTATTGCTTTCTCAAACACGGTCTACACCTCTCAGGTGCCGAGTTACAGGACGGTGAAAACAGTGAGTTTGTGTTAGACGCGAATCGTGCTCTGATTCATGCTCTAGGCTGGGAGCGCAAGCTTATTGCTTTTTCAAACACGGTCTACACCTCTCAGGTGCCGAGTTACAGGACGGTGAAAACAGTGAGTTTGTGTTAGACGCGAATCGTGCTATGATTCATGCTCTAGGCTGGGAGCGCAAGCTTATTGCTTTTTCAAACACGGTCTACATCTCTCAGGTGCCGAGTTACAGGACGGTGAAAACAGTGAGTTTGTGTTAGACGCGAATCGTGCTCTGATTCATGCTCTAGGCTGGGAGCGCAAGCTTTTTGCTTTTTCAAACACGGTCTACACCTCTCAGGTGCCGAGGTACAGGACGGTGAAAACAGTGAGTTTGTGTTAGACGCGAATCGTGCTGGTATTGATGCTCTAGGCTGGGAGCGCAAGCGTAATGCTTTTTCAAACACGGTCTGCACCTCTCAGGTGCCGAGGTACAGGACGGTGAAAACAGTGAGTTTGTGTTAGACGCGAATCGTGCTCTGATTCATGCTCTAGGCTGGGAGCGCAAGCTTATTGCTTTCTCAAACACGGTCTACACCTCTCAGGTGCCGAGTTACAGGACGGTGAAAACAGTGAGTTTGTGTTAGACGCGAATCGTGCTATGATTCATGCTCTAAGCTGGGAGCGCAAGCTTATTGCTTTTTCAAACACGGTCTACATCTTTCAGGTGCCGAGTTACAGGACGGTGAAAACAGTGAGTTTGTGTTAGACGCGAATCGTGCTATGATTCATGCTCTAGGCTGGGAGCTAAAGCTTATTACTTTCTCAAACACGGTCTACACCTCTCAGGTGCCGAGTTACAGGACGGTGAAAACAGTGAGTTTGTGTTAGACGCGAATCGTGCTTGGATTCATGCTCTAGGCTGGGAGCTAAAGCTTATTGCTTTTTCAAACACGGTCTACACCTCTCAGGTGCCGAGTTACAGGACGGTGAAAACAGTGAGTTTGTGTTAGACGCGAATCGTGCTCTGATTCATGCTCTAGGCTGGGAGCGCAAGCTTATTGCTTTTTCAAACACGGTCTACACCTCTCAGGTGCCGAGTTACAGGACGGTGAAAACAGTGAGTTTGTGTTAGACGCGAATCGTGCTCTGATTCATGCTCTAGGCTGGGAGCTAAAGTTTATTGCTTTTTCAAACACGGTCTACTCCTCTCAGGTGCCGAGTTACAGGACAGTGAAAACAGTGAGTTTGTGTTAGACGCGAATCGTGCTCTGATTCATGCTCTAGGCTGGGAGCGCAAGCTTATTGCTTTTTCAAACACGGTCTACACCTCTCAGGTGCCGAGTTACAGGACGGTGAAAACAGTGAGTTTGTGTTAGACGCGAATCGTGCTATGATTCATGCTCTAGGCTGGGAGCGCAAGCTTATTGCTTTTTCAAACACGGTCTACATCTCTCAGGTGCCGAGTTACAGGACGGTGAAAACAGTGAGTTTGTGTTAGACGCGAATCGTGCTCTGATTCATGCTCTAGGCTGGGAGCGCAAGCTTTTTGCTTTTTCAAACACGGTCTACACCTCTCAGGTGCCGAGGTACAGGACGGTGAAAACAGTGAGTTTGTGTTAGACGCGAATCGTGCTGGTATTGATGCTCTAGGCTGGGAGCGCAAGCGTAATGCTTTTTCAAACACGGTCTGCACCTCTCAGGTGCCGAGGTACAGGACGGTGAAAACAGTGAGTTTGTGTTAGACGCGAATCGTGCTCTGATTCATGCTCTAGGCTGGGAGCGCAAGCTTATTGCTTTCTCAAACACGGTCTACACCTCTCAGGTGCCGAGTTACAGGACGGTGAAAACAGTGAGTTTGTGTTAGACGCGAATCGTGCTATGATTCAGGCTCTAGGCTGGGAGCGCAAGCTTATTGCTTTTTCAAACACGGTCTACATCTTTCAGGTGCCGAGTTACAGGACGGTGAAAACAGTGAGTTTGTGTTAGACGCGAATCGTGCTATGATTCTTGCTCTAGGCTGGGAGCTAAAGCTTATTACTTTCTCAAACACGGTCTACACCTCTCAGGTGCCGAGTTACAGGACGGTGAAAACAGTGAGTTTGTGTTAGACGCGAATCGTGCTTGGATTCATGCTCTAGGCTGGGAGCTAAAGCTTATTGCTTTTTCAAACACGGTCTACACCTCTCAGGTGCCGAGTTACAGGACGGTGAAAACAGTGAGTTTGTGTTAGACGCGAATCGTGCTCTGATTCATGCTCTAGGCTGGGAGCGCAAGCTTATTGCTTTTTCAAACACGGTCTACACCTCTCAGGTGCCGAGTTACAGGACGGTGAAAACAGTGAGTTTGTGTTAGACGCGAATCGTGCTTGGATTCATGCTCTAGGCTGGGAGCGCAAGCGTAATGCTTTTTCAAACACGGTCTACACCTCTCAGGTGCCGAGGTACAGGACGGTGAAAACAGTGAGTTTGTGTTAGACGCAAATCGTGCTCTGATTCATGCTCTAGGCTGGGAGCTAAAGCTTATTGCTTTTTCAAACACGGTCTACACCTCTCAGGTGCCGAGTTACAGGACGGTGAAAACAGTGAGTTTGTGTTAGACGCGAATCGTGCTCTGATTCATGCTCTAGGCTGGGAGCGCAAGCTTATTGCTTTTTCAAACACGGTCTACACCTCTCAGGTGCCGAGTTACAGGACGGTGAAAACAGTGAGTTTGTGTTAGACGCGAATCGTGTTTGGATTCATGCTCTAGGCTGGGAGCGCAAGCGTAATGCTTTTTCAAACACGGCCTACACCTCTCAGGTGCCGAGGTACAGGACGGTGAAAACAGTGAGTTTGTGTTAGACGCGAATCGTGCTCTGATTCATGCTCTAGGATGGGAGCTAAAGCTTATTGCTTTTTCAAACACGGTCTACTCCTCTCAGGTGCCGAGTTACAGGACAGTGAAAACAGTGAGTTTGTCTTAGACGCGAATCGTGCTCTGATTCATGCTCTAGGCTGGGAGCGCAAGCTTTTTGCTTTTTCAAACACGGTCTACACCTCTCAGGTGCCGAGGTACAGGACGGTGAAAACAGTGAGTTTGTGTTAGACGCGAATCGTGCTCTGATTCATGCTCTAGGCTGGGAGCGCAAGCTTATTGCTTTTTGAAACACGGTCTACACCTCTCAGGTGCCGAGTTACAGGACGGTGAAAACAGTGAGTTTGTGTTAGACGCGAATCGTGCTATGATTCATGCTCTAGGCTGGGAGCGCAAGCTTATTGCTTTTTCAAACACGGTCTACATCTTTCAGGTGCCGAGTTACAGGACGGTGAAAACAGTGAGTTTGTGTTAGACGCGAATCGTGCTGTGATTCATGCTCTAGGCTGGGAGCGCAAGCTTATTGCTTTTTCAAACACGGTCTACATCTCTCAGGTGCCGAGTTACAGGACGGTGAAAACAGTGAGTTTGTGTTAGACGCGAATCGTGCTCTGATTGATGCTCTAGGCTGGGAGCTAAAGCTTATTGCTTTTTCAAACACGGTCTACTCCTCTCAGGTGCCGAGTTACAGGACGGTGAAAACAGTGAGTTTGTGTTAGACGCGAATCGTGCTCTGATTCATGCTCTAGGCTGGGAGCGCAAGCTTATTGCTTTTTCAAACACGGTCTACATCTCTCAGGTGCCGAGTTACAGGACGGTGAAAACAGTGAGTTTGTGTTAGACGCGAATCGTGCTTGGATTCATGCTCTAGGCTGGGAGCTAAAGCTTATTGCTTTTTCAAACACGGTCTACACCTCTCAGGTGCCGAGTTACAGGACGGTGAAAACAGTGAGTTTGTGTTAGACGCGAATCGTGCTCTGATTCATGCTCTAGGCTGGGAGCGTAAGCTTTTTGCTTTTTCAAACACGGTCTACATCTCTCTGGTGCCGAGTTACAGAACGGTGAAAACAGTGAGTTTGTGTTAGACGCGAATCGTGCTCTGATTCATGCTCTAGGCTGGGAGCGCAAGCGTAATGCTTTTTCAAACACGGTCTACACCTCTCAGGTGCCGAGGTACAGGACGGTGAAAACAGTGAGTTTGTGTTAGACGCGAATCGTGCTCTGATTCATGCTCTAGGCTGGGAGCGCAAGCTTATTGCTTTTTCAAACACGGTCTACACCTCTCAGGTGCCGAGTTACAGAACGGTGAAAACAGTGAGTTTGTGTTAGACGCGAATCGTGCTCTGATTCATGCTCTAGGCTGGGAGCGCAAGCTTATTGCTTTTTCAAACACGGTCTACACCTCTCAGGTGCCGAGTTACAGGACGGTGAAAACAGTGAGTTTGTGTTAGACGCGAATTGTGCTCTGATTCATGCTCTAGGCTGGGAGCTAAAGCTTATTGCTTTTTCAAACACGGTCTACTCCTCTCAGGTGCCGAGTTACAGGACGGTGAAAACAGTGTTTGTGTTAGACGCGAATCGTGCTCTGATTCATGCTCTAGGCTGGGAGCGCAAGCTTATTGCTTTTTCAAACACGGTCTACACCTCTCAGGTGCCGAGTTACAGGACGGTGAAAACAGTGAGTTTGTGTTAGACGCGAATCGTGCTTGGATTCATGCTCTAGGCTGGGAGCGCAAGCGTAATGCTTTTTCAAACACGGTCTACACCTCTCAGGTGCCGAGGTACAGGACGGTGAAAACAGTGAGTTTGTGTTAGACGCGAATTCATGCTCTAGGCTGGGAGCTAAAGCTTATTGCTTTTTCAAACACGGTCTACTCCTCTCAGGTGCCGAGTTACAGGACAGTGAAAACAGTGAGTTTGTGTTAGACGCGAATCGTGCTCTGATTCATGCTCTAGGCTGGGAGCGCAAGCTTATTGCTTTCTCAAACACGGTCTACACCTCTCAGGTGCCGAGTTACAGGACGGTGAAAACAGTGAGTTTGTGTTAGACGCGAATCGTGCTCTGATTCATGCTCTAGGCTGGGAGCGCAAGCTTATTGCTTTTTCAAACACGGTCTACACCTCTCAGGTGCCGAGTTACAGGACGGTGAAAACAGTGAGTTTGTGTTAGACGCGAATCGTGCTATGATTCATGCTCTAGGCTGGGAGCGCAAGCTTATTGCTTTTTCAAACACGGTCTACATCTCTCAGGTGCCGAGTTACAGGACGGTGAAAACAGTGAGTTTGTGTTAGACGCGAATCGTGCTCTGATTCATGCTCTAGGCTGGGAGCGCAAGCTTTTTGCTTTTTCAAACACGGTCTACACCTCTCAGGTGCCGAGGTACAGGACGGTGAAAACAGTGAGTTTGTGTTAGACGCGAATCGTGCTGGTATTGATGCTCTAGGCTGGGAGCGCAAGCGTAATGCTTTTTCAAACACGGTCTGCACCTCTCAGGTGCCGAGGTAAAGGACGGTGAAAACAGTGAGTTTGTGTTAGACGCGAATCGTGCTCTGATTCATGCTCTAGGCTGGGAGCGCAAGCTTTTTGCTTTTTCAAACACGGTCTACACCTCTCAGGTGCCGAGGTACAGGACGGTGAAAACAGTGAGTTTGTGTTAGACGCGAATCGTGCTGGGATTGATGCTCTAGGCTGGGAGCGCAAGCGTAATGCTTTTTCAAACACGGTCTACACCTCTCAGGTGCCGAGTTACAGGACGGTGAAAACAGTGAGTTTGTGTTAGACGCGAATCGTGCTCTGATTCATGCTCTAGGCTGGGAGCGCAAGCTTATTGCTTTCTCAAACACGGTCTACACCTCTCAGGTGCCGAGTTACAGGACGGTGAAAACAGTGAGTTTGTGTTAGACGCGAATCGTGCTCTGATTCATGCTCTAGGCTGGGAGCGCAAGCTTATTGCTTTTTCAAACACGGTCTACACCTCTCAGGTGCCGAGTTACAGGACGGTGAAAACAGTGAGTTTGTGTTAGACGCGAATCGTGCTATGATTCATGCTCTAGGCTGGGAGCGCAAGCTTATTGCTTTTTCAAACACGGTCTACATCTCTCAGGTGCCGAGTTACAGGACGGTGAAAACAGTGAGTTTGTGTTAGACGCGAATCGTACTCTGATTCATGCTCTAGGCTGGGAGCGCAAGCTTTTTGCTTTTTCAAACACGGTCTACACCTCTCAGGTGCCGAGGTACAGGACGGTGAAAACAGTGAGTTTGTGTTAGACGCGAATCGTGCTGGTATTGATGCTCTAGGCTGGGAGCGCAAGCGTAATGCTTTTTCAAACACGGTCTGCACCTCTCAGGTGCCGAGGTACAGGACGGTGAAAACAGTGAGTTTGTGTTAGACGCGAATCGTGCTCTGATTCATGCTCTAGGCTGGGAGCGCAAGCTTATTGCTTTCTCAAACACGGTCTACACCTCTCAGGTGCCGAGTTACAGGACGGTGAAAACAGTGAGTTTGTGTTAGACGCGAATCGTGCTATGATTCATGCTCTAAGCTGGGAGCGCAAGCTTATTGCTTTTTCAAACACGGTCTACATCTTTCAGGTGCCGAGTTACAGGACGGTGAAAACAGTGAGTTTGTGTTAGACGCGAATCGTGCTATGATTCATGCTCTAGGCTGGGAGCTAAAGCTTATTACTTTCTCAAACACGGTCTACACCTCTCAGGTGCCGAGTTACAGGACGGTGAAAACAGTGAGTTTGTGTTAGACGCGAATCGTGCTTGGATTCATGCTCTAGGCTGGGAGCTAAAGCTTATTGCTTTTTCAAACACGGTCTACACCTCTCAGGTGCCGAGGTACAGGACGGTGAAAACAGTGAGTTTGTGTTAGACGCGAATCGTGCTGGTATTGATGCTCTAGGCTGGGAGCGCAAGCGTAATGCTTTTTCAAACACGGTCTGCACCTCTCAGGTGCCGAGGTACAGGACGGTGAAAACAGTGAGTTTGTGTTAGACGCGAATCGTGCTCTGATTCATGCTCTAGGCTGGGAGCGCAAGCTTATTGCTTTCTCAAACACGGTCTACACCTCTCAGGTGCCGAGTTACAGGACGGTGAAAACAGTGAGTTTGTGTTAGACGCGAATCGTGCTATGATTCAGGCTCTAGGCTGGGAGCGCAAGCTTATTGCTTTTTCAAACACGGTCTACATCTTTCAGGTGCCGAGTTACAGGACGGTGAAAACAGTGAGTTTGTGTTAGACGCGAATCGTGCTATGATTCTTGCTCTAGGCTGGGAGCTAAAGCTTATTACTTTCTCAAACACGGTCTACACCTCTCAGGTGCCGAGTTACAGGACGGTGAAAACAGTGAGTTTGTGTTAGACGCGAATCGTGCTTGGATTCATGCTCTAGGCTGGGAGCTAAAGCTTATTGCTTTTTCAAACACGGTCTACACCTCTCAGGTGCCGAGTTACAGGACGGTGAAAACAGTGAGTTTGTGTTAGACGCGAATCGTGCTCTGATTCATGCTCTAGGCTGGGAGCGCAAGCTTATTGCTTTTTCAAACACGGTCTACACCTCTCAGGTGCCGAGTTACAGGACGGTGAAAACAGTGAGTTTGTGTTAGACGCGAATCGTGCTTGGATTCATGCTCTAGGCTGGGAGCGCAAGCGTAATGCTTTTTCAAACACGGTCTACACCTCTCAGGTGCCGAGGTACAGGACGGTGAAAACAGTGAGTTTGTGTTAGACGCAAATCGTGCTCTGATTCATGCTCTAGGCTGGGAGCTAAAGCTTATTGCTTTTTCAAACACGGTCTACACCTCTCAGGTGCCGAGTTACAGGACGGTGAAAACAGTGAGTTTGTGTTAGACGCGAATCGTGCTCTGATTCATGCTCTAGGCTGGGAGCGCAAGCTTATTGCTTTTTCAAACACGGTCTACACCTCTCAGGTGCCGAGTTACAGGACGGTGAAAACAGTGAGTTTGTGTTAGACGCGAATCGTGCTTGGATTCATGCTCTAGGCTGGGAGCGCAAGCGTAATGCTTTTTCAAACACGGTCTACACCTCTCAGGTGCCGAGGTACAGGACGGTGAAAACAGTGAGTTTGTGTTAGACGCGAATCGTGCTCTGATTCATGCTCTAGGATGGGAGCTAAAGCTTATTGCTTTTTCAAACACGGTCTACTCCTCTCAGGTGCCGAGTTACAGGACAGTGAAAACAGTGAGTTTGTCTTAGACGCGAATCGTGCTCTGATTCATGCTCTAGGCTGGGAGCGCAAGCTTTTTGCTTTTTCAAACACGGTCTACACCTCTCAGGTGCCGAGGTACAGGACGGTGAAAACAGTGAGTTTGTGTTAGACGCGAATCGTGCTCTGATTCATGCTCTAGGCTGGGAGCGCAAGCTTATTGCTTTTTGAAACACGGTCTACACCTCTCAGGTGCCGAGTTACAGGACGGTGAAAACAGTGAGTTTGTGTTAGACGCGAATCGTGCTATGATTCATGCTCTAGGCTGGGAGCGCAAGCTTATTGCTTTTTCAAACACGGTCTACATCTTTCAGGTGCCGAGTTACAGGACGGTGAAAACAGTGAGTTTGTGTTAGACGCGAATCGTGCTGTGATTCATGCTCTAGGCTGGGAGCGCAAGCTTATTGCTTTTTCAAACACGGTCTACATCTTTCAGGTGCCGAGTTACAGGACGGTGAAAACAGTGAGTTTGTGTTAGACGCGAATCGTGCTATGATTCATGCTCTAGGCTGGGAGCTAAAGCTTATTACTTTCTCAAACACGGTCTACACCTCTCAGGTGCCGAGTTACAGGACGGTGAAAACAGTGAGTTTGTGTTAGACGCGAATCGTGCTTGGATTCATGCTCTAGGCTGGGAGCTAAAGCTTATTGCTTTTTCAAACACGGTCTACACCTCTCAGGTGCCGAGTTACAGGACGGTGAAAACAGTGAGTTTGTGTTAGACGCGAATCGTGCTCTGATTCATGCTCTAGGCTGGGAGCGCAAGCTTATTGCTGTTTCAAACACGGTCTACACCTCTCAGGTGCCGAGTTACAGGACGGTGAAAACAGTGAGTTTGTGTTAGACGCGAATCGTGCTCTGATTCATGCTCTAGGCTGGGAGCTAAAGTTTATTGCTTTTTCAAACACGGTCTACTCCTCTCAGGTGCCGAGTTACAGGACAGTGAAAACAGTGAGTTTGTGTTAGACGCGAATCGTGCTCTGATTCATGCTCTAGGCTGGGAGCGCAAGCTTATTGCTTTTTCAAACACGGTCTACACCTCTCAGGTGCCGAGTTACAGGACGGTGAAAACAGTGAGTTTGTGTTAGACGCGAATCGTGCTATGATTCATGCTCTAGGCTGGGAGCGCAAGCTTATTGCTTTTTCAAACACGGTCTACATCTCTCAGGTGCCGAGTTACAGGACGGTGAAAACAGTGAGTTTGTGTTAGACGCGAATCGTGCTCTGATTCATGCTCTAGGCTGGGAGCGCAAGCTTTTTGCTTTTTCAAACACGGTCTACACCTCTCAGGTGCCGAGGTACAGGACGGTGAAAACAGTGAGTTTGTGTTAGACGCGAATCGTGCTGGTATTGATGCTCTAGGCTGGGAGCGCAAGCGTAATGCTTTTTCAAACACGGTCTGCACCTCTCAGGTGCCGAGGTACAGGACGGTGAAAACAGTGAGTTTGTGTTAGACGCGAATCGTGCTCTGATTCATGCTCTAGGCTGGGAGCGCAAGCTTATTGCTTTCTCAAACACGGTCTACACCTCTCAGGTGCCGAGTTACAGGACGGTGAAAACAGTGAGTTTGTGTTAGACGCGAATCGTGCTATGATTCAGGCTCTAGGCTGGGAGCGCAAGCTTATTGCTTTTTCAAACACGGTCTACATCTTTCAGGTGCCGAGTTACAGGACGGTGAAAACAGTGAGTTTGTGTTAGACGCGAATCGTGCTATGATTCTTGCTCTAGGCTGGGAGCTAAAGCTTATTACTTTCTCAAACACGGTCTACACCTCTCAGGTGCCGAGTTACAGGACGGTGAAAACAGTGAGTTTGTGTTAGACGCGAATCGTGCTTGGATTCATGCTCTAGGCTGGGAGCTAAAGCTTATTGCTTTTTCAAACACGGTCTACACCTCTCAGGTGCCGAGTTACAGGACGGTGAAAACAGTGAGTTTGTGTTAGACGCGAATCGTGCTCTGATTCATGCTCTAGGCTGGGAGCGCAAGCTTATTGCTTTTTCAAACACGGTCTACACCTCTCAGGTGCCGAGTTACAGGACGGTGAAAACAGTGAGTTTGTGTTAGACGCGAATCGTGCTTGGATTCATGCTCTAGGCTGGGAGCGCAAGCGTAATGCTTTTTCAAACACGGTCTACACCTCTCAGGTGCCGAGGTACAGGACGGTGAAAACAGTGAGTTTGTGTTAGACGCAAATCGTGCTCTGATTCATGCTCTAGGCTGGGAGCTAAAGCTTATTGCTTTTTCAAACACGGTCTACACCTCTCAGGTGCCGAGTTACAGGACGGTGAAAACAGTGAGTTTGTGTTAGACGCGAATCGTGCTCTGATTCATGCTCTAGGCTGGGAGCGCAAGCTTATTGCTTTTTCAAACACGGTCTACACCTCTCAGGTGCCGAGTTACAGGACGGTGAAAACAGTGAGTTTGTGTTAGACGCGAATCGTGCTTGGATTCATGCTCTAGGCTGGGAGCGCAAGCGTAATGCTTTTTCAAACACGGTCTACACCTCTCAGGTGCCGAGGTACAGGACGGTGAAAACAGTGAGTTTGTGTTAGACGCGAATCGTGCTCTGATTCATGCTCTAGGATGGGAGCTAAAGCTTATTGCTTTTTCAAACACGGTCTACTCCTCTCAGGTGCCGAGTTACAGGACAGTGAAAACAGTGAGTTTGTCTTAGACGCGAATCGTGCTCTGATTCATGCTCTAGGCTGGGAGCGCAAGCTTTTTGCTTTTTCAAACACGGTCTACACCTCTCAGGTGCCGAGGTACAGGACGGTGAAAACAGTGAGTTTGTGTTAGACGCGAATCGTGCTCTGATTCATGCTCTAGGCTGGGAGCGCAAGCTTATTGCTTTTTGAAACACGGTCTACACCTCTCAGGTGCCGAGTTACAGGACGGTGAAAACAGTGAGTTTGTGTTAGACGCGAATCGTGCTATGATTCATGCTCTAGGCTGGGAGCGCAAGCTTATTGCTTTTTCAAACACGGTCTACATCTTTCAGGTGCCGAGTTACAGGACGGTGAAAACAGTGAGTTTGTGTTAGACGCGAATCGTGCTGTGATTCATGCTCTAGGCTGGGAGCGCAAGCTTATTGCTTTTTCAAACACGGTCTACATCTCTCAGGTGCCGAGTTACAGGACGGTGAAAACAGTGAGTTTGTGTTAGACGCGAATCGTGCTCTGATTGATGCTCTAGGCTGGGAGCTAAAGCTTATTGCTTTTTCAAACACGGTCTACTCCTCTCAGGTGCCGAGTTACAGGACGGTGAAAACAGTGAGTTTGTGTTAGACGCGAATCGTGCTCTGATTCATGCTCTAGGCTGGGAGCGCAAGCTTATTGCTTTTTCAAACACGGTCTACACCTCTCAGGTGCCGAGTTACAGGACGGTGAAAACAGTGAGTTTGTGTTAGACGCGAATCGTGCTTGGATTCATGCTCTAGGCTGGGAGCGCAAGCGTAATGCTTTTTCAAACACGGTCTACACCTCTCAGGTGCCGAGGTACAGGACGGTGAAAACAGTGAGTTTGTGTTAGACGCAAATCGTGCTCTGATTCATGCTCTAGGCTGGGAGCTAAAGCTTATTGCTTTTTCAAACACGGTCTACACCTCTCAGGTGCCGAGTTACAGGACGGTGAAAACAGTGAGTTTGTGTTAGACGCGAATCGTGCTCTGATTCATGCTCTAGGCTGGGAGCGCAAGCTTATTGCTTTTTCAAACACGGTCTACACCTCTCAGGTGCCGAGTTACAGGACGGTGAAAACAGTGAGTTTGTGTTAGACGCGAATCGTGCTTGGATTCATGCTCTAGGCTGGGAGCGCAAGCGTAATGCTTTTTCAAACACGGTCTACACCTCTCAGGTGCCGAGGTACAGGACGGTGAAAACAGTGAGTTTGTGTTAGACGCGAATCGTGCTCTGATTCATGCTCTAGGATGGGAGCTAAAGCTTATTGCTTTTTCAAACACGGTCTACTCCTCTCAGGTGCCGAGTTACAGGACAGTGAAAACAGTGAGTTTGTCTTAGACGCGAATCGTGCTCTGATTCATGCTCTAGGCTGGGAGCGCAAGCTTTTTGCTTTTTCAAACACGGTCTACACCTCTCAGGTGCCGAGGTACAGGACGGTGAAAACAGTGAGTTTGTGTTAGACGCGAATCGTGCTCTGATTCATGCTCTAGGCTGGGAGCGCAAGCTTATTGCTTTTTGAAACACGGTCTACACCTCTCAGGTGCCGAGTTACAGGACGGTGAAAACAGTGAGTTTGTGTTAGACGCGAATCGTGCTATGATTCATGCTCTAGGCTGGGAGCGCAAGCTTATTGCTTTTTCAAACACGGTCTACATCTTTCAGGTGCCGAGTTACAGGACGGTGAAAACAGTGAGTTTGTGTTAGACGCGAATCGTGCTGTGATTCATGCTCTAGGCTGGGAGCGCAAGCTTATTGCTTTTTCAAACACGGTCTACATCTTTCAGGTGCCGAGTTACAGGACGGTGAAAACAGTGAGTTTGTGTTAGACGCGAATCGTGCTATGATTCATGCTCTAGGCTGGGAGCTAAAGCTTATTGCTTTTTCAAACACGGTCTACACCTCTCAGGTGCCGAGTTACAGGACGGTGAAAACAGTGAGTTTGTGTTAGACGCGAATCGTGCTCTGATTCATGCTCTAGGCTGGGAGCGCAAGCTTATTGCTGTTTCAAACACGGTCTACACCTCTCAGGTGCCGAGTTACAGGACGGTGAAAACAGTGAGTTTGTGTTAGACGCGAATCGTGCTCTGATTCATGCTCTAGGCTGGGAGCTAAAGTTTATTGCTTTTTCAAACACGGTCTACTCCTCTCAGGTGCCGAGTTACAGGACAGTGAAAACAGTGAGTTTGTGTTAGACGCGAATCGTGCTCTGATTCATGCTCTAGGCTGGGAGCGCAAGCTTATTGCTTTTTCAAACACGGTCTACACCTCTCAGGTGCCGAGTTACAGGACGGTGAAAACAGTGAGTTTGTGTTAGACGCGAATCGTGCTATGATTCATGCTCTAGGCTGGGAGCGCAAGCTTATTGCTTTTTCAAACACGGTCTACATCTCTCAGGTGCCGAGTTACAGGACGGTGAAAACAGTGAGTTTGTGTTAGACGCGAATCGTGCTCTGATTCATGCTCTAGGCTGGGAGCGCAAGCTTTTTGCTTTTTCAAACACGGTCTACACCTCTCAGGTGCCGAGGTACAGGACGGTGAAAACAGTGAGTTTGTGTTAGACGCGAATCGTGCTGGTATTGATGCTCTAGGCTGGGAGCGCAAGCGTAATGCTTTTTCAAACACGGTCTGCACCTCTCAGGTGCCGAGGTACAGGACGGTGAAAACAGTGAGTTTGTGTTAGACGCGAATCGTGCTCTGATTCATGCTCTAGGCTGGGAGCGCAAGCTTATTGCTTTCTCAAACACGGTCTACACCTCTCAGGTGCCGAGTTACAGGACGGTGAAAACAGTGAGTTTGTGTTAGACGCGAATCGTGCTATGATTCAGGCTCTAGGCTGGGAGCGCAAGCTTATTGCTTTTTCAAACACGGTCTACATCTTTCAGGTGCCGAGTTACAGGACGGTGAAAACAGTGAGTTTGTGTTAGACGCGAATCGTGCTATGATTCTTGCTCTAGGCTGGGAGCTAAAGCTTATTACTTTCTCAAACACGGTCTACACCTCTCAGGTGCCGAGTTACAGGACGGTGAAAACAGTGAGTTTGTGTTAGACGCGAATCGTGCTTGGATTCATGCTCTAGGCTGGGAGCTAAAGCTTATTGCTTTTTCAAACACGGTCTACACCTCTCAGGTGCCGAGTTACAGGACGGTGAAAACAGTGAGTTTGTGTTAGACGCGAATCGTGCTCTGATTCATGCTCTAGGCTGGGAGCGCAAGCTTATTGCTTTTTCAAACACGGTCTACACCTCTCAGGTGCCGAGTTACAGGACGGTGAAAACAGTGAGTTTGTGTTAGACGCGAATCGTGCTTGGATTCATGCTCTAGGCTGGGAGCGCAAGCGTAATGCTTTTTCAAACACGGTCTACACCTCTCAGGTGCCGAGGTACAGGACGGTGAAAACAGTGAGTTTGTGTTAGACGCAAATCGTGCTCTGATTCATGCTCTAGGCTGGGAGCTAAAGCTTATTGCTTTTTCAAACACGGTCTACACCTCTCAGGTGCCGAGTTACAGGACGGTGAAAACAGTGAGTTTGTGTTAGACGCGAATCGTGCTCTGATTCATGCTCTAGGCTGGGAGCGCAAGCTTATTGCTTTTTCAAACACGGTCTACACCTCTCAGGTGCCGAGTTACAGGACGGTGAAAACAGTGAGTTTGTGTTAGACGCGAATCGTGCTTGGATTCATGCTCTAGGCTGGGAGCGCAAGCGTAATGCTTTTTCAAACACGGTCTACACCTCTCAGGTGCCGAGGTACAGGACGGTGAAAACAGTGAGTTTGTGTTAGACGCGAATCGTGCTCTGATTCATGCTCTAGGATGGGAGCTAAAGCTTATTGCTTTTTCAAACACGGTCTACTCCTCTCAGGTGCCGAGTTACAGGACAGTGAAAACAGTGAGTTTGTCTTAGACGCGAATCGTGCTCTGATTCATGCTCTAGGCTGGGAGCGCAAGCTTTTTGCTTTTTCAAACACGGTCTACACCTCTCAGGTGCCGAGGTACAGGACGGTGAAAACAGTGAGTTTGTGTTAGACGCGAATCGTGCTCTGATTCATGCTCTAGGCTGGGAGCGCAAGCTTATTGCTTTTTGAAACACGGTCTACACCTCTCAGGTGCCGAGTTACAGGACGGTGAAAACAGTGAGTTTGTGTTAGACGCGAATCGTGCTATGATTCATGCTCTAGGCTGGGAGCGCAAGCTTATTGCTTTTTCAAACACGGTCTACATCTTTCAGGTGCCGAGTTACAGGACGGTGAAAACAGTGAGTTTGTGTTAGACGCGAATCGTGCTGTGATTCATGCTCTAGGCTGGGAGCGCAAGCTTATTGCTTTTTCAAACACGGTCTACATCTCTCAGGTGCCGAGTTACAGGACGGTGAAAACAGTGAGTTTGTGTTAGACGCGAATCGTGCTCTGATTGATGCTCTAGGCTGGGAGCTAAAGCTTATTGCTTTTTCAAACACGGTCTACTCCTCTCAGGTGCCGAGTTACAGGACGGTGAAAACAGTGAGTTTGTGTTAGACGCGAATCGTGCTCTGATTCATGCTCTAGGCTGGGAGCGCAAGCTTATTGCTTTTTCAAACACGGTCTACATCTCTCAGGTGCCGAGTTACAGGACGGTGAAAACAGTGAGTTTGTGTTAGACGCGAATCGTGCTTGGATTCATGCTCTAGGCTGGGAGCTAAAGCTTACTGCTTTTTCAAACACGGTCTACACCTCTCAGGTGCCGAGTTACAGGACGGTGAAAACAGTGAGTTTGTGTTAGACGCGAATCGTGCTCTGATTCATGCTCTAGGCTGGGAGCGCAAGCTTTTTGCTTTTTCAAACACGGTCTACATCTCTCTGGTGCCGAGTTACAGAACGGTGAAAACAGTGAGTTTGTGTTAGACGCGAATCGTGCTCTGATTCATGCTCTAGGCTGGGAGCGCAAGCGTAATGCTTTTTCAAACACGGTCTACACCTCTCAGGTGCCGAGGTACAGGACGGTGAAAACAGTGAGTTTGTGTTAGACGCGAATCGTGCTCTGATTCATGCTCTAGGCTGGGAGCGCAAGCTTATTGCTTTTTCAAACACGGTCTACACCTCTCAGGTGCCGAGTTACAGAACGGTGAAAACAGTGAGTTTGTGTTAGACGCGAATCGTGCTCTGATTCATGCTCTAGGCTGGGAGCGCAAGCTTATTGCTTTTTCAAACACGGTCTACACCTCTCAGGTGCCGAGTTACAGGACGGTGAAAACAGTGAGTTTGTGTTAGACGCGAATTGTGCTCTGATTCATGCTCTAGGCTGGGAGCTAAAGCTTATTGCTTTTTCAAACACGGTCTACTCCTCTCAGGTGCCGAGTTACAGGACGGTGAAAACAGTGTTTGTGTTAGACGCGAATCGTGCTCTGATTCATGCTCTAGGCTGGGAGCGCAAGCTTATTGCTTTTTCAAACACGGTCTACACCTCTCAGGTGCCGAGTTACAGGACGGTGAAAACAGTGAGTTTGTGTTAGACGCGAATCGTGCTTGGATTCATGCTCTAGGCTGGGAGCGCAAGCGTAATGCTTTTTCAAACACGGTCTACACCTCTCAGGTGCCGAGGTACAGGACGGTGAAAACAGTGAGTTTGTGTTAGACGCGAATTCATGCTCTAGGCTGGGAGCTAAAGCTTATTGCTTTTTCAAACACGGTCTACTCCTCTCAGGTGCCGAGTTACAGGACAGTGAAAACAGTGAGTTTGTGTTAGACGCGAATCGTGCTATGATTCTTGCTCTAGGCTGGGAGCTAAAGCTTATTACTTTCTCAAACACGGTCTACACCTCTCAGGTGCCGAGTTACAGGACGGTGAAAACAGTGAGTTTGTGTTAGACGCGAATCGTGCTTGGATTCATGCTCTAGGCTGGGAGCTAAAGCTTATTGCTTTTTCAAACACGGTCTACACCTCTCAGGTGCCGAGTTACAGGACGGTGAAAACAGTGAGTTTGTGTTAGACGCGAATCGTGCTCTGATTCATGCTCTAGGCTGGGAGCGCAAGCTTATTGCTTTTTCAAACACGGTCTACACCTCTCAGGTGCCGAGTTACAGGACGGTGAAAACAGTGAGTTTGTGTTAGACGCGAATCGTGCTTGGATTCATGCTCTAGGCTGGGAGCGCAAGCGTAATGCTTTTTCAAACACGGTCTACACCTCTCAGGTGCCGAGGTACAGGACGGTGAAAACAGTGAGTTTGTGTTAGACGCAAATCGTGCTCTGATTCATGCTCTAGGCTGGGAGCTAAAGCTTATTGCTTTTTCAAACACGGTCTACACCTCTCAGGTGCCGAGTTACAGGACGGTGAAAACAGTGAGTTTGTGTTAGACGCGAATCGTGCTCTGATTCATGCTCTAGGCTGGGAGCGCAAGCTTATTGCTTTTTCAAACACGGTCTACACCTCTCAGGTGCCGAGTTACAGGACGGTGAAAACAGTGAGTTTGTGTTAGACGCGAATCGTGCTTGGATTCATGCTCTAGGCTGGGAGCGCAAGCGTAATGCTTTTTCAAACACGGTCTACACCTCTCAGGTGCCGAGGTACAGGACGGTGAAAACAGTGAGTTTGTGTTAGACGCGAATCGTGCTCTGATTCATGCTCTAGGATGGGAGCTAAAGCTTATTGCTTTTTCAAACACGGTCTACTCCTCTCAGGTGCCGAGTTACAGGACAGTGAAAACAGTGAGTTTGTCTTAGACGCGAATCGTGCTCTGATTCATGCTCTAGGCTGGGAGCGCAAGCTTTTTGCTTTTTCAAACACGGTCTACACCTCTCAGGTGCCGAGGTACAGGACGGTGAAAACAGTGAGTTTGTGTTAGACGCGAATCGTGCTCTGATTCATGCTCTAGGCTGGGAGCGCAAGCTTATTGCTTTTTGAAACACGGTCTACACCTCTCAGGTGCCGAGTTACAGGACGGTGAAAACAGTGAGTTTGTGTTAGACGCGAATCGTGCTATGATTCATGCTCTAGGCTGGGAGCGCAAGCTTATTGCTTTTTCAAACACGGTCTACATCTTTCAGGTGCCGAGTTACAGGACGGTGAAAACAGTGAGTTTGTGTTAGACGCGAATCGTGCTGTGATTCATGCTCTAGGCTGGGAGCGCAAGCTTATTGCTTTTTCAAACACGGTCTACATCTCTCAGGTGCCGAGTTACAGGACGGTGAAAACAGTGAGTTTGTGTTAGACGCGAATCGTGCTCTGATTGATGCTCTAGGCTGGGAGCTAAAGCTTATTGCTTTTTCAAACACGGTCTACTCCTCTCAGGTGCCGAGTTACAGGACGGTGAAAACAGTGAGTTTGTGTTAGACGCGAATCGTGCTCTGATTCATGCTCTAGGCTGGGAGCGCAAGCTTATTGCTTTTTCAAACACGGTCTACATCTCTCAGGTGCCGAGTTACAGGACGGTGAAAACAGTGAGTTTGTGTTAGACGCGAATCGTGCTTGGATTCATGCTCTAGGCTGGGAGCTAAAGCTTACTGCTTTTTCAAACACGGTCTACACCTCTCAGGTGCCGAGTTACAGGACGGTGAAAACAGTGAGTTTGTGTTAGACGCGAATCGTGCTCTGATTCATGCTCTAGGCTGGGAGCGCAAGCTTTTTGCTTTTTCAAACACGGTCTACATCTCTCTGGTGCCGAGTTACAGAACGGTGAAAACAGTGAGTTTGTGTTAGACGCGAATCGTGCTCTGATTCATGCTCTAGGCTGGGAGCGCAAGCGTAATGCTTTTTCAAACACGGTCTACACCTCTCAGGTGCCGAGGTACAGGACGGTGAAAACAGTGAGTTTGTGTTAGACGCGAATCGTGCTCTGATTCATGCTCTAGGCTGGGAGCGCAAGCTTATTGCTTTTTCAAACACGGTCTACACCTCTCAGGTGCCGAGTTACAGAACGGTGAAAACAGTGAGTTTGTGTTAGACGCGAATCGTGCTCTGATTCATGCTCTAGGCTGGGAGCGCAAGCTTATTGCTTTTTCAAACACGGTCTACACCTCTCAGGTGCCGAGTTACAGGACGGTGAAAACAGTGAGTTTGTGTTAGACGCGAATTGTGCTCTGATTCATGCTCTAGGCTGGGAGCTAAAGCTTATTGCTTTTTCAAACACGGTCTACTCCTCTCAGGTGCCGAGTTACAGGACGGTGAAAACAGTGTTTGTGTTAGACGCGAATCGTGCTCTGATTCATGCTCTAGGCTGGGAGCGCAAGCTTATTGCTTTTTCAAACACGGTCTACACCTCTCAGGTGCCGAGTTACAGGACGGTGAAAACAGTGAGTTTGTGTTAGACGCGAATCGTGCTTGGATTCATGCTCTAGGCTGGGAGCGCAAGCGTAATGCTTTTTCAAACACGGTCTACACCTCTCAGGTGCCGAGGTACAGGACGGTGAAAACAGTGAGTTTGTGTTAGACGCGAATTCATGCTCTAGGCTGGGAGCTAAAGCTTATTGCTTTTTCAAACACGGTCTACTCCTCTCAGGTGCCGAGTTACAGGACAGTGAAAACAGTGAGTTTGTGTTAGACGCGAATCGTGCTCTGATTCATGCTCTAGGCTGGGAGCGCAAGCTTATTGCTTTCTCAAACACGGTCTACACCTCTCAGGTGCCGAGTTACAGGACGGTGAAAACAGTGAGTTTGTGTTAGACGCGAATCGTGCTCTGATTCATGCTCTAGGCTGGGAGCGCAAGCTTTTTGCTTTTTCAAACACGGTCTACACCTCTCAGGTGCCGAGGTACAGGACGGTGAAAACAGTGAGTTTGTGTTAGACGCGAATCGTGCTGGTATTGATGCTCTAGGCTGGGAGCGCAAGCGTAATGCTTTTTCAAACACGGTCTGCACCTCTCAGGTGCCGAGTTACAGGACGGTGAAAACAGTGAGTTTGTGTTAGACGCGAATCGTGCTCTGATTCATGCTCTAGGCTGGGAGCGCAAGCTTATTGCTTTCTCAAACACGGTCTACACCTCTCAGGTGCCGAGTTACAGGACGGTGAAAACAGTGAGTTTGTGTTAGACGCGAATCGTGCTATGATTCATGCTCTAGGCTGGGAGCGCAAGCTTATTGCTTTTTCAAACACGGTCTACATCTCTCAGGTGCCGAGTTACAGGACGGTGAAAACAGTGAGTTTGTGTTAGACGCGAATCGTGCTCTGATTCATGCTCTAGGCTGGGAGCGCAAGCTTTTTGCTTTTTCAAACACGGTCTACACCTCTCAGGTGCCGAGGTACAGGACGGTGAAAACAGTGAGTTTGTGTTAGACGCGAATCGTGCTGGTATTGATGCTCTAGGCTGGGAGCGCAAGCGTAATGCTTTTTCAAACACGGTCTGCACCTCTCAGGTGCCGAGTTACAGGACGGTGAAAACAGTGAGTTTGTGTTAGACGCGAATCGTGCTCTGATTCATGCTCTAGGCTGGGAGCGCAAGCTTATTGCTTTTTCAAACACGGTCTACACCTCTCAGGTGCCGAGGTACAGGACGGTGAAAACAGTGAGTTTGTGTTAGACGCGAATCGTGCTGGTATTGATGCTCTAGGCTGGGAGCGCAAGCGTAATGCTTTTTCAAACACGGTCTACATCTCTCAGGTGCCGAGTTACAGGACGGTGAAAACAGTGAGTTTGTGTTAGACGCGAATCGTGCTCTGATTCATGCTCTAGGCTGGGAGCGCAAGCTTATTGCTTTTTCAAACACGGTCTACACCTCTCAGGTGCCGAGTTACAGGACGGTGAAAACAGTGAGTTTGTGTTAGACGCGAATCGTGCTATGATTCATGCTCTAGGCTGGGAGCGCAAGCTTATTGCTTTTTCAAACACGGTCTACATCTCTCAGGTGCCGAGTTACAGGACGGTGAAAACAGTGAGTTTGTGTTAGACGCGAATCGTGCTCTGATTCATGCTCTAGGCTGGGAGCGCAAGCTTTTTGCTTTTTCAAACACGGTCTACACCTCTCAGGTGCCGAGGTACAGGACGGTGAAAACAGTGAGTTTGTGTTAGACGCGAATCGTGCTGGTATTGATGCTCTAGGCTGGGAGCGCAAGCGTAATGCTTTTTCAAACACGGTCTGCACCTCTCAGGTGCCGAGGTACAGGACGGTGAAAACAGTGAGTTTGTGTTAGACGCGAATCGTGCTCTGATTCATGCTCTAGGCTGGGAGCGCAAGCTTATTGCTTTCTCAAACACGGTCTACACCTCTCAGGTGCCGAGTTACAGGACGGTGAAAACAGTGAGTTTGTGTTAGACGCGAATCGTGCTATGATTCATGCTCTAGGCTGGGAGCGCAAGCTTATTGCTTTTTCAAACACGGTCTACATCTTTCAGGTGCCGAGTTACAGGACGGTGAAAACAGTGAGTTTGTGTTAGACGCGAATCGTGCTATGATTCTTGCTCTAGGCTGGGAGCTAAAGCTTATTACTTTCTCAAACACGGTCTACACCTCTCAGGTGCCGAGTTACAGGACGGTGAAAACAGTGAGTTTGTGTTAGACGCGAATCGTGCTTGGATTCATGCTCTAGGCTGGGAGCTAAAGCTTATTGCTTTTTCAAACACGGTCTACACCTCTCAGGTGCCGAGTTACAGGACGGTGAAAACAGTGAGTTTGTGTTAGACGCGAATCGTGCTCTGATTCATGCTCTAGGCTGGGAGCGCAAGCTTATTGCTTTTTCAAACACGGTCTACACCTCTCAGGTGCCGAGTTACAGGACGGTGAAAACAGTGAGTTTGTGTTAGACGCGAATCGTGCTCTGATTCATGCTCTAGGCTGGGAGCTAAAGCTTATTGCTTTTTCAAACACGGTCTACTCCTCTCAGGTGCCGAGTTACAGGACAGTGAAAACAGTGAGTTTGTGTTAGACGCGAATCGTGCTCTGATTCATGCTCTAGGCTGGGAGCTCAAGCTTATTGCTTTTTCAAACACGGTCTACACCTCTCAGGTGCCGAGTTACAGGACGGTGAAAACAGTGAGTTTGTGTTAGACGCGAATCGTGCTTGGATTCATGCTCTAGGCTGGGAGCGCAAGCGTAATGCTTTTTCAAACACGGTCTACACCTCTCAGGTGCCGAGGTACAGGACGGTGAAAACAGTGAGTTTGTGTTAGACGCAAATCGTGCTCTGATTCATGCTCTAGGCTGGGAGCTAAAGCTTATTGCTTTTTCAAACACGGTCTACACCTCTCAGGTGCCGAGTTACAGGACGGTGAAAACAGTGAGTTTGTGTTAGACGCGAATCGTGCTCTGATTCATGCTCTAGGCTGGGAGCGCAAGCTTATTGCTGTTTCAAACACGGTCTACACCTCTCAGGTGCCGAGTTACAGGACGGTGAAAACAGTGAGTTTGTGTTAGACGCGAATCGTGCTTGGATTCATGCTCTAGGCTGGGAGCGCAAGCGTAATGCTTTTTCAAACACGGTCTACACCTCTCAGGTGCCGAGGTACAGGACGGTGAAAACAGTGAGTTTGTGTTAGACGCGAATTCATGCTCTAGGCTGGGAGCTAAAGCTTATTGCTTTTTCAAACACGGTCTACTCCTCTCAGGTGCCGAGTTACAGGACAGTGAAAACAGTGAGTTTGTGTTAGACGCGAATCGTGCTCTGATTCATGCTCTAGGCTGGGAGCGCAAGCTTATTGCTTTTTCAAACACGGTCTACACCTCTCAGGTGCCGAGTTACAGGACGGTGAAAACAGTGAGTTTGTGTTAGACGCGAATCGTGCTCTGATTCATGCTCTAGGCTGGGAGCTAAAGCTTATTGCTTTTTCAAACACGGTCTACACCTCTCAGGTGCCGAGGTACAGGACGGTGAAAACAGTGAGTTTGTGTTAGACGCGAATCGTGCTTGGATTCATGCTCTAGGCTGGGAGCGCAAGCGTAATGCTTTTTCAAACACGGTCTACACCTCTCAGGTGCCGAGGTACAGGACGGTGAAAACAGTGAGTTTGTGTTAGACGCAAATCGTGCTCTGATTCATGCTCTAGGCTGGGAGCTAAAGCTTATTGCTTTTTCAAACACGGTCTACACCTCTCAGGTGCCGAGTTACAGGACGGTGAAAACAGTGAGTTTGTGTTAGACGCGAATCGTGCTCTGATTCATGCTCTAGGCTGGGAGCGCAAGCTTATTGCTGTTTCAAACACGGTCTACACCTCTCAGGTGCCGAGTTACAGGACGGTGAAAACAGTGAGTTTGTGTTAGACGCGAATCGTGCTTGGATTCATGCTCTAGGCTGGGAGCGCAAGCGTAATGCTTTTTCAAACACGGTCTACACCTCTCAGGTGCCGAGGTACAGGACGGTGAAAACAGTGAGTTTGTGTTAGACGCGAATTCATGCTCTAGGCTGGGAGCTAAAGCTTATTGCTTTTTCAAACACGGTCTACTCCTCTCAGGTGCCGAGTTACAGGACAGTGAAAACAGTGAGTTTGTGTTAGACGCGAATCGTGCTCTGATTCATGCTCTAGGCTGGGAGCGCAAGCTTATTGCTTTTTCAAACACGGTCTACACCTCTCAGGTGCCGAGTTACAGGACGGTGAAAACAGTGAGTTTGTGTTAGACGCGAATCGTGCTCTGATTCATGCTCTAGGCTGGGAGCTAAAGCTTATTGCTTTTTCAAACACGGTCTACACCTCTCAGGTGCCGAGGTACAGGACGGTGAAAACAGTGAGTTTGTGTTAGACGCGAATCGTGCTCTGATTCATGCTCTAGGCTGGGAGCGCAAGCTTATTGCTTTCTCAAACACGGTCTACACCTCTCAGGTGCCGAGTTACAGGACGGTGAAAACAGTGAGTTTGTGTTAGACGCGAATCGTGCTCTGATTCATGCTCTAGGCTGGGAGCGCAAGCTTATTGCTTTTTCAAACACGGTCTACACCTCTCAGGTGCCGAGTTACAGGACGGTGAAAACAGTGAGTTTGTGTTAGACGCGAATCGTGCTATGATTCATGCTCTAGGCTGGGAGCGCAAGCTTATTGCTTTTTCAAACACGGTCTACATCTCTCAGGTGCCGAGTTACAGGACGGTGAAAACAGTGAGTTTGTGTTAGACGCGAATCGTGCTCTGATTCATGCTCTAGGCTGGGAGCGCAAGCTTTTTGCTTTTTCAAACACGGTCTACACCTCTCAGGTGCCGAGGTACAGGACGGTGAAAACAGTGAGTTTGTGTTAGACGCGAATCGTGCTGGGATTGATGCTCTAGGCTGGGAGCGCAAGCGTAATGCTTTTTCAAACACGGTCTGCACCTCTCAGGTGCCGAGGTACAGGACGGTGAAAACAGTGAGTTTGTGTTAGACGCGAATCGTGCTCTGATTCATGCTCTAGGCTGGGAGCGCAAGCTTATTGCTTTCTCAAACACGGTCTACACCTCTCAGGTGCCGAGTTACAGGACGGTGAAAACAGTGAGTTTGTGTTAGACGCGAATCGTGCTATGATTCATGCTCTAGGCTGGGAGCGCAAGCTTATTGCTTTTTCAAACACGGTCTACATCTTTCAGGTGCCGAGTTACAGGACGGTGAAAACAGTGAGTTTGTGTTAGACGCGAATCGTGCTATGATTCATGCTCTAGGCTGGGAGCTAAAGCTTATTGCTTTCTCAAACACGGTCTACACCTCTCAGGTGCCGAGTTACAGGACGGTGAAAACAGTGAGTTTGTGTTAGACGCGAATCGTGCTTGGATTCATGCTCTAGGCTGGGAGCTAAAGCTTATTGCTTTTTCAAACACGGTCTACACCTCTCAGGTGCCGAGTTACAGGACGGTGAAAACAGTGAGTTTGTGTTAGACGCGAATCGTGCTATGATTCATGCTCTAGGCTGGGAGCGCAAGCTTATTGCTTTTTCAAACACGGTCTACACCTCTCAGGTGCCGAGTTACAGGACGGTGAAAACAGTGAGTTTGTGTTAGACGCGAATCGTGCTCTGATTCATGCTCTAGGATGGGAGCTAAAGCTTATTGCTTTTTCAAACACGGTCTACTCCTCTCAGGTGCCGAGTTACAGGACAGTGAAAACAGTGAGTTTGTGTTAGACGCGAATCGTGCTCTGATTCATGCTCTAGGCTGGGAGCTCAAGCTTATTGCTTTTTCAAACACGGTCTACACCTCTCAGGTGCCGAGTTACAGGACGGTGAAAACAGTGAGTTTGTGTTAGACGCGAATCGTGCTTGGATTCATGCTCTAGGCTGGGAGCGCAAGCGTAATGCTTTTTCAAACACGGTCTACACCTCTCAGGTGCCGAGGTACAGGACGGTGAAAACAGTGAGTTTGTGTTAGACGCAAATCGTGCTCTGATTCATGCTCTAGGCTGGGAGCTAAAGCTTATTGCTTTTTCAAACACGGTCTACACCTCTCAGGTGCCGAGGTACAGGACGGTGAAAACAGTGAGTTTGTGTTAGACGCGAATCGTGCTCTGATTCATGCTCTAGGCTGGGAGCGCAAGCTTATTGCTTTCTCAAACACGGTCTACACCTCTCAGGTGCCGAGTTACAGGACGGTGAAAACAGTGAGTTTGTGTTAGACGCGAATCGTGCTCTGATTCATGCTCTAGGCTGGGAGCGCAAGCTTATTGCTTTTTCAAACACGGTCTACACCTCTCAGGTGCCGAGTTACAGGACGGTGAAAACAGTGAGTTTGTGTTAGACGCGAATCGTGCTCTGATTCATGCTCTAGGCTGGGAGCTCAAGCTTATTGCTTTTTCAAACACGGTCTACACCTCTCAGGTGCCGAGTTACAGGACGGTGAAAACAGTGAGTTTGTGTTAGACGCGAATCGTGCTTGGATTCATGCTCTAGGCTGGGAGCGCAAGCGTAATGCTTTTTCAAACACGGTCTACACCTCTCAGGTGCCGAGGTACAGGACGGTGAAAACAGTGAGTTTGTGTTAGACGCAAATCGTGCTCTGATTCATGCTCTAGGCTGGGAGCTAAAGCTTATTGCTTTTTCAAACACGGTCTACACCTCTCAGGTGCCGAGGTACAGGACGGTGAAAACAGTGAGTTTGTGTTAGACGCAAATCGTGCTCTGATTCATGCTCTAGGCTGGGAGCTAAAGCTTATTGCTTTTTCAAACACGGTCTACACCTCTCAGGTGCCGAGGTACAGGACGGTGAAAACAGTGAGTTTGTGTTAGACGCGAATCGTGCTCTGATTCATGCTCTAGGCTGGGAGCGCAAGCTTATTGCTTTCTCAAACACGGTCTACACCTCTCAGGTGCCGAGTTACAGGACGGTGAAAACAGTGAGTTTGTGTTAGACGCGAATCGTGCTCTGATTCATGCTCTAGGCTGGGAGCGCAAGCTTATTGCTTTTTCAAACACGGTCTACACCTCTCAGGTGCCGAGTTACAGGACGGTGAAAACAGTGAGTTTGTGTTAGACGCGAATCGTGCTATGATTCATGCTCTAGGCTGGGAGCGCAAGCTTATTGCTTTTTCAAACACGGTCTACATCTCTCAGGTGCCGAGTTACAGGACGGTGAAAACAGTGAGTTTGTGTTAGACGCGAATCGTGCTCTGATTCATGCTCTAGGCTGGGAGCGCAAGCTTTTTGCTTTTTCAAACACGGTCTACACCTCTCAGGTGCCGAGGTACAGGACGGTGAAAACAGTGAGTTTGTGTTAGACGCGAATCGTGCTGGGATTGATGCTCTAGGCTGGGAGCGCAAGCGTAATGCTTTTTCAAACACGGTCTGCACCTCTCAGGTGCCGAGGTACAGGACGGTGAAAACAGTGAGTTTGTGTTAGACGCGAATCGTGCTCTGATTCATGCTCTAGGCTGGGAGCGCAAGCTTATTGCTTTCTCAAACACGGTCTACACCTCTCAGGTGCCGAGTTACAGGACGGTGAAAACAGTGAGTTTGTGTTAGACGCGAATCGTGCTATGATTCATGCTCTAGGCTGGGAGCGCAAGCTTATTGCTTTTTCAAACACGGTCTACATCTTTCAGGTGCCGAGTTACAGGACGGTGAAAACAGTGAGTTTGTGTTAGACGCGAATCGTGCTATGATTCATGCTCTAGGCTGGGAGCTAAAGCTTATTGCTTTCTCAAACACGGTCTACACCTCTCAGGTGCCGAGTTACAGGACGGTGAAAACAGTGAGTTTGTGTTAGACGCGAATCGTGCTTGGATTCATGCTCTAGGCTGGGAGCTAAAGCTTATTGCTTTTTCAAACACGGTCTACACCTCTCAGGTGCCGAGTTACAGGACGGTGAAAACAGTGAGTTTGTGTTAGACGCGAATCGTGCTATGATTCATGCTCTAGGCTGGGAGCGCAAGCTTATTGCTTTTTCAAACACGGTCTACACCTCTCAGGTGCCGAGTTACAGGACGGTGAAAACAGTGAGTTTGTGTTAGACGCGAATCGTGCTCTGATTCATGCTCTAGGATGGGAGCTAAAGCTTATTGCTTTTTCAAACACGGTCTACTCCTCTCAGGTGCCGAGTTACAGGACAGTGAAAACAGTGAGTTTGTGTTAGACGCGAATCGTGCTCTGATTCATGCTCTAGGCTGGGAGCTCAAGCTTATTGCTTTTTCAAACACGGTCTACACCTCTCAGGTGCCGAGTTACAGGACGGTGAAAACAGTGAGTTTGTGTTAGACGCGAATCGTGCTTGGATTCATGCTCTAGGCTGGGAGCGCAAGCGTAATGCTTTTTCAAACACGGTCTACACCTCTCAGGTGCCGAGGTACAGGACGGTGAAAACAGTGAGTTTGTGTTAGACGCAAATCGTGCTCTGATTCATGCTCTAGGCTGGGAGCTAAAGCTTATTGCTTTTTCAAACACGGTCTACACCTCTCAGGTGCCGAGTTACAGGACGGTGAAAACAGTGAGTTTGTGTTAGACGCGAATCGTGCTCTGATTCATGCTCTAGGCTGGGAGCGCAAGCTTATTGCTGTTTCAAACACGGTCTACACCTCTCAGGTGCCGAGTTACAGGACGGTGAAAACAGTGAGTTTGTGTTAGACGCGAATCGTGCTCTGATTCATGCTCTAGGCTGGGAGCGCAAGCTTATTGCTTTTTCAAACACGGTCTACACCTCTCAGGTGCCGAGTTACAGGACGGTGAAAACAGTGAGTTTGTGTTAGACGCGAATCGTGCTTGGATTCATGCTCTAGGCTGGGAGCGCAAGCGTAATGCTTTTTCAAACACGGTCTACACCTCTCAGGTGCCGAGGTACAGGACGGTGAAAACAGTGAGTTTGTGTTAGACGCGAATCGTGCTCTGATTCATGCTCTAGGATGGGAGCTAAAGCTTATTGCTTTTTCAAACACGGTCTACTCCTCTCAGGTGCCGAGTTACAGGACAGTGAAAACAGTGAGTTTGTGTTAGACGCGAATCGTGCTCTGATTCATGCTCTAGGCTGGGAGCGCAAGCTTTTTGCTTTTTCAAACACGGTCTACACCTCTCAGGTGCCGAGTTACAGGACAGTGAAAACAGTGAGTTTGTGTTAGACGCGAATCGTGCTCTGATTCATGCTCTAGGCTGGGAGCGCAAGCGTAATGCTTTTTCAAACACGGTCTACACCTCTCAGGTGCCGAGGTACAGGACGGTGAAAACAGTGAGTTTGTGTTAGACGCAAATCGTGCTCTGATTCATGCTCTAGGCTGGGAGCTAAAGCTTATTGCTTTTTCAAACACGGTCTACACCTCTCAGGTGCCGAGTTACAGGACGGTGAAAACAGTGAGTTTGTGTTAGACGCGAATCGTGCTCTGATTCATGCTCTAGGCTGGGAGCGCAAGCTTATTGCTGTTTCAAACACGGTCTACACCTCTCAGGTGCCGAGTTACAGGACGGTGAAAACAGTGAGTTTGTGTTAGACGCGAATCGTGCTTGGATTCATGCTCTAGGCTGGGAGCGCAAGCGTAATGCTTTTTCAAACACGGTCTACACCTCTCAGGTGCCGAGGTACAGGACGGTGAAAACACTGAGTTTGTGTTAGACGCGAATTCATGCTCTAGGCTGGGAGCTAAAGCTTATTGCTTTTTCAAACACGGTCTACTCCTCTCAGGTGCCGAGTTACAGGACAGTGAAAACAGTGAGTTTGTGTTAGACGCGAATCGTGCTCTGATTCATGCTCTAGGCTGGGAGCGCAAGCTTATTGCTTTTTCAAACACGGTCTACACCTCTCAGGTGCCGAGTTACAGGACGGTGAAAACAGTGAGTTTGTGTTAGACGCGAATCGTGCTCTGATTCATGCTCTAGGCTGGGAGCGCAAGCTTTTTGCTTTTTCAAACACGGTCTACACCTCTCAGGTGCCGAGGTACAGGACGGTGAAAACAGTGAGTTTGTGTTAGACGCGAATCGTGCTGGGATTGATGCTCTAGGCTGGGAGCGCAAGCGTAATGCTTTTTCAAACACGGTCTACACCTCTCAGGTGCCGAGGTACAGGACGGTGAAAACAGTGAGTTTGTGTTAGACGCGAATCGTGCTCTGATTCATGCTCTAGGCTGGGAGCGCAAGCTTATTGCTTTTTCAAACACGGTCTACACCTCTCAGGTGCCGAGTTACAGGACGGTGAAAACAGTGAGTTTGTGTTAGACGCGAATCGTGCTATGATTCATGCTCTAGGCTGGGAGCGCAAGCTTATTGCTTTTTCAAACACGGTCTACATCTCTCAGGTGCCGAGTTACAGGACGGTGAAAACAGTGAGTTTGTGTTAGACGCGAATCGTGCTCTGATTCATGCTCTAGGCTGGGAGCGCAAGCTTTTTGCTTTTTCAAACACGGTCTACACCTCTCAGGTGCCGAGGTACAGGACGGTGAAAACAGTGAGTTTGTGTTAGACGCGAATCGTGCTGGTATTGATGCTCTAGGCTGGGAGCGCAAGCGTAATGCTTTTTCAAACACGGTCTGCACCTCTCAGGTGCCGAGGTACAGGACGGTGAAAACAGTGAGTTTGTGTTAGACGCGAATCGTGCTCTGATTCATGCTCTAGGCTGGGAGCGCAAGCTTATTGCTTTCTCAAACACGGTCTACACCTCTCAGGTGCCGAGTTACAGGACGGTGAAAACAGTGAGTTTGTGTTAGACGCGAATCGTGCTATGATTCATGCTCTAAGCTGGGAGCGCAAGCTTATTGCTTTTTCAAACACGGTCTACATCTTTCAGGTGCCGAGTTACAGGACGGTGAAAACAGTGAGTTTGTGTTAGACGCGAATCGTGCTATGATTCATGCTCTAGGCTGGGAGCTAAAGCTTATTACTTTCTCAAACACGGTCTACACCTCTCAGGTGCCGAGTTACAGGACGGTGAAAACAGTGAGTTTGTGTTAGACGCGAATCGTGCTTGGATTCATGCTCTAGGCTGGGAGCTAAAGCTTATTGCTTTTTCAAACACGGTCTACACCTCTCAGGTGCCGAGTTACAGGACGGTGAAAACAGTGAGTTTGTGTTAGACGCGAATCGTGCTCTGATTCATGCTCTAGGCTGGGAGCGCAAGCTTATTGCTTTTTCAAACACGGTCTACACCTCTCAGGTGCCGAGTTACAGGACGGTGAAAACAGTGAGTTTGTGTTAGACGCGAATCGTGCTCTGATTCATGCTCTAGGCTGGGAGCTAAAGTTTATTGCTTTTTCAAACACGGTCTACTCCTCTCAGGTGCCGAGTTACAGGACAGTGAAAACAGTGAGTTTGTCTTAGACGCGAATCGTGCTCTGATTCATGCTCTAGGCTGGGAGCGCAAGCTTTTTGCTTTTTCAAACACGGTCTACACCTCTCAGGTGCCGAGGTACAGGACGGTGAAAACAGTGAGTTTGTGTTAGACGCGAATCGTGCTCTGATTCATGCTCTAGGCTGGGAGCGCAAGCTTATTGCTTTTTGAAACACGGTCTACACCTCTCAGGTGCCGAGTTACAGGACGGTGAAAACAGTGAGTTTGTGTTAGACGCGAATCGTGCTATGATTCATGCTCTAGGCTGGGAGCGCAAGCTTATTGCTTTTTCAAACACGGTCTACATCTTTCAGGTGCCGAGTTACAGGACGGTGAAAACAGTGAGTTTGTGTTAGACGCGAATCGTGCTGTGATTCATGCTCTAGGCTGGGAGCGCAAGCTTATTGCTTTTTCAAACACGGTCTACATCTCTCAGGTGCCGAGTTACAGGACGGTGAAAACAGTGAGTTTGTGTTAGACGCGAATCGTGCTCTGATTGATGCTCTAGGCTGGGAGCTAAAGCTTATTGCTTTTTCAAACACGGTCTACTCCTCTCAGGTGCCGAGTTACAGGACGGTGAAAACAGTGAGTTTGTGTTAGACGCGAATCGTGCTCTGATTCATGCTCTAGGCTGGGAGCGCAAGCTCATTGCTTTTTCAAACACGGTCTACATCTCTCAGGTGCCGAGTTACAGGACGGTGAAAACAGTGAGTTTGTGTTAGACGCGAATCGTGCTTGGATTCATGCTCTAGGCTGGGAGCTAAAGCTTACTGCTTTTTCAAACACGGTCTACACCTCTCAGGTGCCGAGTTACAGGACGGTGAAAACAGTGAGTTTGTGTTAGACGCGAATCGTGCTCTGATTCATGCTCTAGGCTGGGAGCGCAAGCTTTTTGCTTTTTCAAACACGGTCTACATCTCTCTGGTGCCGAGTTACAGAACGGTGAAAACAGTGAGTTTGTGTTAGACGCGAATCGTGCTCTGATTCATGCTCTAGGCTGGGAGCGCAAGCGTAATGCTTTTTCAAACACGGTCTACACCTCTCAGGTGCCGAGGTACAGGACGGTGAAAACAGTGAGTTTGTGTTAGACGCGAATCGTGCTCTGATTCATGCTCTAGGCTGGGAGCGCAAGCTTATTGCTTTTTCAAACACGGTCTACACCTCTCAGGTGCCGAGTTACAGAACGGTGAAAACAGTGAGTTTGTGTTAGACGCGAATCGTGCTCTGATTCATGCTCTAGGCTGGGAGCGCAAGCTTATTGCTTTTTCAAACACGGTCTACACCTCTCAGGTGCCGAGTTACAGGACGGTGAAAACAGTGAGTTTGTGTTAGACGCGAATTGTGCTCTGATTCATGCTCTAGGCTGGGAGCTAAAGCTTATTGCTTTTTCAAACACGGTCTACTCCTCTCAGGTGCCGAGTTACAGGACGGTGAAAACAGTGTTTGTGTTAGACGCGAATCGTGCTCTGATTCATGCTCTAGGCTGGGAGCGCAAGCTTATTGCTTTTTCAAACACGGTCTACACCTCTCAGGTGCCGAGTTACAGGACGGTGAAAACAGTGAGTTTGTGTTAGACGCGAATCGTGCTTGGATTCATGCTCTAGGCTGGGAGCGCAAGCGTAATGCTTTTTCAAACACGGTCTACACCTCTCAGGTGCCGAGGTACAGGACGGTGAAAACAGTGAGTTTGTGTTAGACGCGAATTCATGCTCTAGGCTGGGAGCTAAAGCTTATTGCTTTTTCAAACACGGTCTACTCCTCTCAGGTGCCGAGTTACAGGACAGTGAAAACAGTGAGTTTGTGTTAGACGCGAATCGTGCTATGATTCTTGCTCTAGGCTGGGAGCTAAAGCTTATTACTTTCTCAAACACGGTCTACACCTCTCAGGTGCCGAGTTACAGGACGGTGAAAACAGTGAGTTTGTGTTAGACGCGAATCGTGCTTGGATTCATGCTCTAGGCTGGGAGCTAAAGCTTATTGCTTTTTCAAACACGGTCTACACCTCTCAGGTGCCGAGTTACAGGACGGTGAAAACAGTGAGTTTGTGTTAGACGCGAATCGTGCTCTGATTCATGCTCTAGGCTGGGAGCGCAAGCGTAATGCTTTTTCAAACACGGTCTACACCTCTCAGGTGCCGAGGTACAGGACGGTGAAAACAGTGAGTTTGTGTTAGACGCGAATCGTGCTCTGATTCATGCTCTAGGCTGGGAGCGCAAGCTTATTGCTTTTTCAAACACGGTCTACACCTCTCAGGTGCCGAGTTACAGAACGGTGAAAACAGTGAGTTTGTGTTAGACGCGAATCGTGCTCTGATTCATGCTCTAGGCTGGGAGCGCAAGCTTATTGCTTTTTCAAACACGGTCTACACCTCTCAGGTGCCGAGTTACAGGACGGTGAAAACAGTGAGTTTGTGTTAGACGCGAATTGTGCTCTGATTCATGCTCTAGGCTGGGAGCTAAAGCTTATTGCTTTTTCAAACACGGTCTACTCCTCTCAGGTGCCGAGTTACAGGACGGTGAAAACAGTGTTTGTGTTAGACGCGAATCGTGCTCTGATTCATGCTCTAGGCTGGGAGCGCAAGCTTATTGCTTTTTCAAACACGGTCTACACCTCTCAGGTGCCGAGTTACAGGACGGTGAAAACAGTGAGTTTGTGTTAGACGCGAATCGTGCTTGGATTCATGCTCTAGGCTGGGAGCGCAAGCGTAATGCTTTTTCAAACACGGTCTACACCTCTCAGGTGCCGAGGTACAGGACGGTGAAAACAGTGAGTTTGTGTTAGACGCGAATTCATGCTCTAGGCTGGGAGCTAAAGCTTATTGCTTTTTCAAACACGGTCTACTCCTCTCAGGTGCCGAGTTACAGGACAGTGAAAACAGTGAGTTTGTGTTAGACGCGAATCGTGCTATGATTCTTGCTCTAGGCTGGGAGCTAAAGCTTATTACTTTCTCAAACACGGTCTACACCTCTCAGGTGCCGAGTTACAGGACGGTGAAAACAGTGAGTTTGTGTTAGACGCGAATCGTGCTTGGATTCATGCTCTAGGCTGGGAGCTAAAGCTTATTGCTTTTTCAAACACGGTCTACACCTCTCAGGTGCCGAGTTACAGGACGGTGAAAACAGTGAGTTTGTGTTAGACGCGAATCGTGCTCTGATTCATGCTCTAGGCTGGGAGCGCAAGCTTATTGCTTTTTCAAACACGGTCTACACCTCTCAGGTGCCGAGTTACAGGACGGTGAAAACAGTGAGTTTGTGTTAGACGCGAATCGTGCTTGGATTCATGCTCTAGGCTGGGAGCGCAAGCGTAATGCTTTTTCAAACACGGTCTACACCTCTCAGGTGCCGAGGTACAGGACGGTGAAAACAGTGAGTTTGTGTTAGACGCAAATCGTGCTCTGATTCATGCTCTAGGCTGGGAGCTAAAGCTTATTGCTTTTTCAAACACGGTCTACACCTCTCAGGTGCCGAGTTACAGGACGGTGAAAACAGTGAGTTTGTGTTAGACGCGAATCGTGCTCTGATTCATGCTCTAGGCTGGGAGCGCAAGCTTATTGCTTTTTCAAACACGGTCTACACCTCTCTGGTGCCGAGTTACAGGACGGTGAAAACAGTGAGTTTGTGTTAGACGCGAATCGTGCTTGGATTCATGCTCTAGGCTGGGAGCGCAAGCGTAATGCTTTTTCAAACACGGTCTACACCTCTCAGGTGCCGAGGTACAGGACGGTGAAAACAGTGAGTTTGTGTTAGACGCGAATCGTGCTCTGATTCATGCTCTAGGATGGGAGCTAAAGCTTATTGCTTTTTCAAACACGGTCTACTCCTCTCAGGTGCCGAGTTACAGGACAGTGAAAACAGTGAGTTTGTCTTAGACGCGAATCGTGCTCTGATTCATGCTCTAGGCTGGGAGCGCAAGCTTTTTGCTTTTTCAAACACGGTCTACACCTCTCAGGTGCCGAGGTACAGGACGGTGAAAACAGTGAGTTTGTGTTAGACGCGAATCGTGCTCTGATTCATGCTCTAGGCTGGGAGCGCAAGCTTATTGCTTTTTGAAACACGGTCTACACCTCTCAGGTGCCGAGTTACAGGACGGTGAAAACAGTGAGTTTGTGTTAGACGCGAATCGTGCTATGATTCATGCTCTAGGCTGGGAGCGCAAGCTTATTGCTTTTTCAAACGCGGTCTACATCTTTCAGGTGCCGAGTTACAGGACGGTGAAAACAGTGAGTTTGTGTTAGACGCGAATCGTGCTGTGATTCATGCTCTAGGCTGGGAGCGCAAGCTTATTGCTTTTTCAAACACGGTCTACATCTCTCAGGTGCCGAGTTACAGGACGGTGAAAACAGTGAGTTTGTGTTAGACGCGAATCGTGCTCTGATTGATGCTCTAGGCTGGGAGCTAAAGCTTATTGCTTTTTCAAACACGGTCTACTCCTCTCAGGTGCCGAGTTACAGGACGGTGAAAACAGTGAGTTTGTGTTAGACGCGAATCGTGCTCTGATTCATGCTCTAGGCTGGGAGCGCAAGCTTATTGCTTTTTCAAACACGGTCTACATCTCTCAGGTGCCGAGTTACAGGACGGTGAAAACAGTGAGTTTGTGTTAGACGCGAATCGTGCTTGGATTCATGCTCTAGGCTGGGAGCTAAAGCTTACTGCTTTTTCAAACACGGTCTACACCTCTCAGGTGCCGAGTTACAGGACGGTGAAAACAGTGAGTTTGTGTTAGACGCGAATCGTGCTCTGATTCATGCTCTAGGCTGGGAGCGCAAGCTTTTTGCTTTTTCAAACACGGTCTACATCTCTCTGGTGCCGAGTTACAGAACGGTGAAAACAGTGAGTTTGTGTTAGACGCGAATCGTGCTCTGATTCATGCTCTAGGCTGGGAGCGCAAGCGTAATGCTTTTTCAAACACGGTCTACACCTCTCAGGTGCCGAGGTACAGGACGGTGAAAACAGTGAGTTTGTGTTAGACGCGAATCGTGCTCTGATTCATGCTCTAGGCTGGGAGCGCAAGCTTATTGCTTTTTCAAACACGGTCTACACCTCTCAGGTGCCGAGTTACAGAACGGTGAAAACAGTGAGTTTGTGTTAGACGCGAATCGTGCTCTGATTCATGCTCTAGGCTGGGAGCGCAAGCTTATTGCTTTTTCAAACACGGTCTACACCTCTCAGGTGCCGAGTTACAGGACGGTGAAAACAGTGAGTTTGTGTTAGACGCGAATTGTGCTCTGATTCATGCTCTAGGCTGGGAGCTAAAGCTTATTGCTTTTTCAAACACGGTCTACTCCTCTCAGGTGCCGAGTTACAGGACGGTGAAAACAGTGTTTGTGTTAGACGCGAATCGTGCTCTGATTCATGCTCTAGGCTGGGAGCGCAAGCTTATTGCTTTTTCAAACACGGTCTACACCTCTCAGGTGCCGAGTTACAGGACGGTGAAAACAGTGAGTTTGTGTTAGACGCGAATCGTGCTTGGATTCATGCTCTAGGCTGGGAGCGCAAGCGTAATGCTTTTTCAAACACGGTCTACACCTCTCAGGTGCCGAGGTACAGGACGGTGAAAACAGTGAGTTTGTGTTAGACGCGAATCGTGCTGGTATTGATGCTCTAGGCTGGGAGCGCAAGCGTAATGCTTTTTCAAACACGGTCTGCACCTCTCAGGTGCCGAGTTACAGGACGGTGAAAACAGTGAGTTTGTGTTAGACGCGAATCGTGCTCTGATTCATGCTCTAGGCTGGGAGCGCAAGCTTATTGCTTTCTCAAACACGGTCTACACCTCTCAGGTGCCGAGTTACAGGACGGTGAAAACAGTGAGTTTGTGTTAGACGCGAATCGTGCTATGATTCATGCTCTAGGCTGGGAGCGCAAGCTTATTGCTTTTTCAAACACGGTCTACATCTCTCAGGTGCCGAGTTACAGGACGGTGAAAACAGTGAGTTTGTGTTAGACGCGAATCGTGCTCTGATTCATGCTCTAGGCTGGGAGCGCAAGCTTTTTGCTTTTTCAAACACGGTCTACACCTCTCAGGTGCCGAGGTACAGGACGGTGAAAACAGTGAGTTTGTGTTAGACGCGAATCGTGCTGGTATTGATGCTCTAGGCTGGGAGCGCAAGCGTAATGCTTTTTCAAACACGGTCTGCACCTCTCAGGTGCCGAGTTACAGGACGGTGAAAACAGTGAGTTTGTGTTAGACGCGAATCGTGCTCTGATTCATGCTCTAGGCTGGGAGCGCAAGCTTATTGCTTTTTCAAACACGGTCTACACCTCTCAGGTGCCGAGGTACAGGACGGTGAAAACAGTGAGTTTGTGTTAGACGCGAATCGTGCTGGTATTGATGCTCTAGGCTGGGAGCGCAAGCGTAATGCTTTTTCAAACACGGTCTACATCTCTCAGGTGCCGAGTTACAGGACGGTGAAAACAGTGAGTTTGTGTTAGACGCGAATCGTGCTCTGATTCATGCTCTAGGCTGGGAGCGCAAGCTTATTGCTTTTTCAAACACGGTCTACACCTCTCAGGTGCCGAGTTACAGGACGGTGAAAACAGTGAGTTTGTGTTAGACGCGAATCGTGCTATGATTCATGCTCTAGGCTGGGAGCGCAAGCTTATTGCTTTTTCAAACACGGTCTACATCTCTCAGGTGCCGAGTTACAGGACGGTGAAAACAGTGAGTTTGTGTTAGACGCGAATCGTGCTCTGATTCATGCTCTAGGCTGGGAGCGCAAGCTTTTTGCTTTTTCAAACACGGTCTACACCTCTCAGGTGCCGAGGTACAGGACGGTGAAAACAGTGAGTTTGTGTTAGACGCGAATCGTGCTGGTATTGATGCTCTAGGCTGGGAGCGCAAGCGTAATGCTTTTTCAAACACGGTCTGCACCTCTCAGGTGCCGAGGTACAGGACGGTGAAAACAGTGAGTTTGTGTTAGACGCGAATCGTGCTCTGATTCATGCTCTAGGCTGGGAGCGCAAGCTTATTGCTTTCTCAAACACGGTCTACACCTCTCAGGTGCCGAGTTACAGGACGGTGAAAACAGTGAGTTTGTGTTAGACGCGAATCGTGCTATGATTCATGCTCTAGGCTGGGAGCGCAAGCTTATTGCTTTTTCAAACACGGTCTACATCTTTCAGGTGCCGAGTTACAGGACGGTGAAAACAGTGAGTTTGTGTTAGACGCGAATCGTGCTATGATTCTTGCTCTAGGCTGGGAGCTAAAGCTTATTACTTTCTCAAACACGGTCTACACCTCTCAGGTGCCGAGTTACAGGACGGTGAAAACAGTGAGTTTGTGTTAGACGCGAATCGTGCTTGGATTCATGCTCTAGGCTGGGAGCTAAAGCTTATTGCTTTTTCAAACACGGTCTACACCTCTCAGGTGCCGAGTTACAGGACGGTGAAAACAGTGAGTTTGTGTTAGACGCGAATCGTGCTCTGATTCATGCTCTAGGCTGGGAGCGCAAGCTTATTGCTTTTTCAAACACGGTCTACACCTCTCAGGTGCCGAGTTACAGGACGGTGAAAACAGTGAGTTTGTGTTAGACGCGAATCGTGCTCTGATTCATGCTCTAGGCTGGGAGCTAAAGCTTATTGCTTTTTCAAACACGGTCTACTCCTCTCAGGTGCCGAGTTACAGGACAGTGAAAACAGTGAGTTTGTGTTAGACGCGAATCGTGCTCTGATTCATGCTCTAGGCTGGGAGCTCAAGCTTATTGCTTTTTCAAACACGGTCTACACCTCTCAGGTGCCGAGTTACAGGACGGTGAAAACAGTGAGTTTGTGTTAGACGCGAATCGTGCTTGGATTCATGCTCTAGGCTGGGAGCGCAAGCTTATTGCTTTTTCAAACACGGTCTACACCTCTCAGGTGCCGAGTTACAGGACGGTGAAAACAGTGAGTTTGTGTTAGACGCGAATCGTGCTATGATTCATGCTCTAGGCTGGGAGCGCAAGCTTATTGCTTTTTCAAACACGGTCTACATCTCTCAGGTGCCGAGTTACAGGACGGTGAAAACAGTGAGTTTGTGTTAGACGCGAATCGTGCTCTGATTCATGCTCTAGGCTGGGAGCGCAAGCTTTTTGCTTTTTCAAACACGGTCTACACCTCTCAGGTGCCGAGGTACAGGACGGTGAAAACAGTGAGTTTGTGTTAGACGCGAATCGTGCTGGTATTGATGCTCTAGGCTGGGAGCGCAAGCGTAATGCTTTTTCAAACACGGTCTGCACCTCTCAGGTGCCGAGGTACAGGACGGTGAAAACAGTGAGTTTGTGTTAGACGCGAATCGTGCTCTGATTCATGCTCTAGGCTGGGAGCGCAAGCTTATTGCTTTCTCAAACACGGTCTACACCTCTCAGGTGCCGAGTTACAGGACGGTGAAAACAGTGAGTTTGTGTTAGACGCGAATCGTGCTATGATTCATGCTCTAGGCTGGGAGCGCAAGCTTATTGCTTTTTCAAACACGGTCTACATCTTTCAGGTGCCGAGTTACAGGACGGTGAAAACAGTGAGTTTGTGTTAGACGCGAATCGTGCTATGATTCTTGCTCTAGGCTGGGAGCTAAAGCTTATTACTTTCTCAAACACGGTCTACACCTCTCAGGTGCCGAGTTACAGGACGGTGAAAACAGTGAGTTTGTGTTAGACGCGAATCGTGCTTGGATTCATGCTCTAGGCTGGGAGCTAAAGCTTATTGCTTTTTCAAACACGGTCTACACCTCTCAGGTGCCGAGTTACAGGACGGTGAAAACAGTGAGTTTGTGTTAGACGCGAATCGTGCTCTGATTCATGCTCTAGGCTGGGAGCGCAAGCTTATTGCTTTTTCAAACACGGTCTACACCTCTCAGGTGCCGAGTTACAGGACGGTGAAAACAATGAGTTTGTGTTAGACGCGAATCGTGCTCTGATTCATGCTCTAGGCTGGGAGCTAAAGCTTATTGCTTTTTCAAACACGGTCTACTCCTCTCAGGTGCCGAGTTACAGGACAGTGAAAACAGTGAGTTTGTGTTAGACGCGAATCGTGCTCTGATTCATGCTCTAGGCTGGGAGCTCAAGCTTATTGCTTTTTCAAACACGGTCTACACCTCTCAGGTGCCGAGTTACAGGACGGTGAAAACAGTGAGTTTGTGTTAGACGCGAATCGTGCTTGGATTCATGCTCTAGGCTGGGAGCGCAAGCGTAATGCTTTTTCAAACACGGTCTACACCTCTCAGGTGCCGAGGTACAGGACGGTGAAAACAGTGAGTTTGTGTTAGACGCAAATCGTGCTCTGATTCATGCTCTAGGCTGGGAGCTAAAGCTTATTGCTTTTTCAAACACGGTCTACACCTCTCAGGTGCCGAGTTACAGGACGGTGAAAACAGTGAGTTTGTGTTAGACGCGAATCGTGCTCTGATTCATGCTCTAGGCTGGGAGCGCAAGCTTATTGCTGTTTCAAACACGGTCTACACCTCTCAGGTGCCGAGTTACAGGACGGTGAAAACAGTGAGTTTGTGTTAGACGCGAATCGTGCTTGGATTCATGCTCTAGGCTGGGAGCGCAAGCGTAATGCTTTTTCAAACACGGTCTACACCTCTCAGGTGCCGAGGTACAGGACGGTGAAAACAGTGAGTTTGTGTTAGACGCGAATTCATGCTCTAGGCTGGGAGCTAAAGCTTATTGCTTTTTCAAACACGGTCTACTCCTCTCAGGTGCCGAGTTACAGGACAGTGAAAACAGTGAGTTTGTGTTAGACGCGAATCGTGCTCTGATTCATGCTCTAGGCTGGGAGCGCAAGCTTATTGCTTTTTCAAACACGGTCTACACCTCTCAGGTGCCGAGTTACAGGACGGTGAAAACAGTGAGTTTGTGTTAGACGCGAATCGTGCTCTGATTCATGCTCTAGGCTGGGAGCTAAAGCTTATTGCTTTTTCAAACACGGTCTACACCTCTCAGGTGCCGAGGTACAGGACGGTGAAAACAGTGAGTTTGTGTTAGACGCGAATCGTGCTTGGATTCATGCTCTAGGCTGGGAGCGCAAGCGTAATGCTTTTTCAAACACGGTCTACACCTCTCAGGTGCCGAGGTACAGGACGGTGAAAACAGTGAGTTTGTGTTAGACGCAAATCGTGCTCTGATTCATGCTCTAGGCTGGGAGCTAAAGCTTATTGCTTTTTCAAACACGGTCTACACCTCTCAGGTGCCGAGTTACAGGACGGTGAAAACAGTGAGTTTGTGTTAGACGCGAATCGTGCTCTGATTCATGCTCTAGGCTGGGAGCGCAAGCTTATTGCTGTTTCAAACACGGTCTACACCTCTCAGGTGCCGAGTTACAGGACGGTGAAAACAGTGAGTTTGTGTTAGACGCGAATCGTGCTTGGATTCATGCTCTAGGCTGGGAGCGCAAGCGTAATGCTTTTTCAAACACGGTCTACACCTCTCAGGTGCCGAGGTACAGGACGGTGAAAACAGTGAGTTTGTGTTAGACGCGAATTCATGCTCTAGGCTGGGAGCTAAAGCTTATTGCTTTTTCAAACACGGTCTACTCCTCTCAGGTGCCGAGTTACAGGACAGTGAAAACAGTGAGTTTGTGTTAGACGCGAATCGTGCTCTGATTCATGCTCTAGGCTGGGAGCGCAAGCTTATTGCTTTTTCAAACACGGTCTACACCTCTCAGGTGCCGAGTTACAGGACGGTGAAAACAGTGAGTTTGTGTTAGACGCGAATCGTGCTCTGATTCATGCTCTAGGCTGGGAGCTAAAGCTTATTGCTTTTTCAAACACGGTCTACACCTCTCAGGTGCCGAGGTACAGGACGGTGAAAACAGTGAGTTTGTGTTAGACGCGAATCGTGCTCTGATTCATGCTCTAGGCTGGGAGCGCAAGCTTATTGCTTTCTCAAACACGGTCTACACCTCTCAGGTGCCGAGTTACAGGACGGTGAAAACAGTGAGTTTGTGTTAGACGCGAATCGTGCTCTGATTCATGCTCTAGGCTGGGAGCGCAAGCTTATTGCTTTTTCAAACACGGTCTACACCTCTCAGGTGCCGAGTTACAGGACGGTGAAAACAGTGAGTTTGTGTTAGACGCGAATCGTGCTATGATTCATGCTCTAGGCTGGGAGCGCAAGCTTATTGCTTTTTCAAACACGGTCTACATCTCTCAGGTGCCGAGTTACAGGACGGTGAAAACAGTGAGTTTGTGTTAGACGCGAATCGTGCTCTGATTCATGCTCTAGGCTGGGAGCGCAAGCTTTTTGCTTTTTCAAACACGGTCTACACCTCTCAGGTGCCGAGGTACAGGACGGTGAAAACAGTGAGTTTGTGTTAGACGCGAATCGTGCTGGGATTGATGCTCTAGGCTGGGAGCGCAAGCGTAATGCTTTTTCAAACACGGTCTGCACCTCTCAGGTGCCGAGGTACAGGACGGTGAAAACAGTGAGTTTGTGTTAGACGCGAATCGTGCTCTGATTCATGCTCTAGGCTGGGAGCGCAAGCTTATTGCTTTCTCAAACACGGTCTACACCTCTCAGGTGCCGAGTTACAGGACGGTGAAAACAGTGAGTTTGTGTTAGACGCGAATCGTGCTATGATTCATGCTCTAGGCTGGGAGCGCAAGCTTATTGCTTTTTCAAACACGGTCTACATCTTTCAGGTGCCGAGTTACAGGACGGTGAAAACAGTGAGTTTGTGTTAGACGCGAATCGTGCTATGATTCATGCTCTAGGCTGGGAGCTAAAGCTTATTGCTTTCTCAAACACGGTCTACACCTCTCAGGTGCCGAGTTACAGGACGGTGAAAACAGTGAGTTTGTGTTAGACGCGAATCGTGCTTGGATTCATGCTCTAGGCTGGGAGCTAAAGCTTATTGCTTTTTCAAACACGGTCTACACCTCTCAGGTGCCGAGTTACAGGACGGTGAAAACAGTGAGTTTGTGTTAGACGCGAATCGTGCTATGATTCATGCTCTAGGCTGGGAGCGCAAGCTTATTGCTTTTTCAAACACGGTCTACACCTCTCAGGTGCCGAGTTACAGGACGGTGAAAACAGTGAGTTTGTGTTAGACGCGAATCGTGCTCTGATTCATGCTCTAGGATGGGAGCTAAAGCTTATTGCTTTTTCAAACACGGTCTACTCCTCTCAGGTGCCGAGTTACAGGACAGTGAAAACAGTGAGTTTGTGTTAGACGCGAATCGTGCTCTGATTCATGCTCTAGGCTGGGAGCTCAAGCTTATTGCTTTTTCAAACACGGTCTACACCTCTCAGGTGCCGAGTTACAGGACGGTGAAAACAGTGAGTTTGTGTTAGACGCGAATCGTGCTTGGATTCATGCTCTAGGCTGGGAGCGCAAGCGTAATGCTTTTTCAAACACGGTCTACACCTCTCAGGTGCCGAGGTACAGGACGGTGAAAACAGTGAGTTTGTGTTAGACGCAAATCGTGCTCTGATTCATGCTCTAGGCTGGGAGCTAAAGCTTATTGCTTTTTCAAACACGGTCTACACCTCTCAGGTGCCGAGTTACAGGACGGTGAAAACAGTGAGTTTGTGTTAGACGCGAATCGTGCTCTGATTCATGCTCTAGGCTGGGAGCGCAAGCTTATTGCTGTTTCAAACACGGTCTACACCTCTCAGGTGCCGAGTTACAGGACGGTGAAAACAGTGAGTTTGTGTTAGACGCGAATCGTGCTCTGATTCATGCTCTAGGCTGGGAGCGCAAGCTTATTGCTTTTTCAAACACGGTCTACACCTCTCAGGTGCCGAGTTACAGGACGGTGAAAACAGTGAGTTTGTGTTAGACGCGAATCGTGCTTGGATTCATGCTCTAGGCTGGGAGCGCAAGCGTAATGCTTTTTCAAACACGGTCTACACCTCTCAGGTGCCGAGGTACAGGACGGTGAAAACAGTGAGTTTGTGTTAGACGCGAATCGTGCTCTGATTCATGCTCTAGGATGGGAGCTAAAGCTTATTGCTTTTTCAAACACGGTCTACTCCTCTCAGGTGCCGAGTTACAGGACAGTGAAAACAGTGAGTTTGTGTTAGACGCGAATCGTGCTCTGATTCATGCTCTAGGCTGGGAGCGCAAGCTTTTTGCTTTTTCAAACACGGTCTACACCTCTCAGGTGCCGAGTTACAGGACAGTGAAAACAGTGAGTTTGTGTTAGACGCGAATCGTGCTCTGATTCATGCTCTAGGCTGGGAGCGCAAGCGTAATGCTTTTTCAAACACGGTCTACACCTCTCAGGTGCCGAGGTACAGGACGGTGAAAACAGTGAGTTTGTGTTAGACGCAAATCGTGCTCTGATTCATGCTCTAGGCTGGGAGCTAAAGCTTATTGCTTTTTCAAACACGGTCTACACCTCTCAGGTGCCGAGTTACAGGACGGTGAAAACAGTGAGTTTGTGTTAGACGCGAATCGTGCTCTGATTCATGCTCTAGGCTGGGAGCGCAAGCTTATTGCTGTTTCAAACACGGTCTACACCTCTCAGGTGCCGAGTTACAGGACGGTGAAAACAGTGAGTTTGTGTTAGACGCGAATCGTGCTTGGATTCATGCTCTAGGCTGGGAGCGCAAGCGTAATGCTTTTTCAAACACGGTCTACACCTCTCAGGTGATGAGGTACAGGACGGTGAAAACAGTGAGTTTGTGTTAGACGCGAATTCATGCTCTAGGCTGGGAGCTAAAGCTTATTGCTTTTTCAAACACGGTCTACTCCTCTCAGGTGCCGAGTTACAGGACAGTGAAAACAGTGAGTTTGTGTTAGACGCGAATCGTGCTCTGATTCATGCTCTAGGCTGGGAGCGCAAGCTTATTGCTTTTTCAAACACGGTCTACACCTCTCAGGTGCCGAGTTACAGGACGGTGAAAACAGTGAGTTTGTGTTAGACGCGAATCGTGCTCTGATTCATGCTCTAGGCTGGGAGCGCAAGCTTTTTGCTTTTTCAAACACGGTCTACACCTCTCAGGTGCCGAGGTACAGGACGGTGAAAACAGTGAGTTTGTGTTAGACGCGAATCGTGCTGGGATTGATGCTCTAGGCTGGGAGCGCAAGCGTAATGCTTTTTCAAACACGGTCTACACCTCTCAGGTGCCGAGGTACAGGACGGTGAAAACAGTGAGTTTGTGTTAGACGCGAATCGTGCTCTGATTCATGCTCTAGGCTGGGAGCGCAAGCTTATTGCTTTCTCAAACACGGTCTACACCTCTCAGGTGCCGAGTTACAGGACGGTGAAAACAGTGAGTTTGTGTTAGACGCGAATCGTGCTCTGATTCATGCTCTAGGCTGGGAGCGCAAGCTTATTGCTTTTTCAAACACGGTCTACACCTCTCAGGTGCCGAGTTACAGGACGGTGAAAACAGTGAGTTTGTGTTAGACGCGAATCGTGCTATGATTCATGCTCTAGGCTGGGAGCGCAAGCTTATTGCTTTTTCAAACACGGTCTACATCTCTCAGGTGCCGAGTTACAGGACGGTGAAAACAGTGAGTTTGTGTTAGACGCGAATCGTGCTCTGATTCATGCTCTAGGCTGGGAGCGCAAGCTTTTTGCTTTTTCAAACACGGTCTACACCTCTCAGGTGCCGAGGTACAGGACGGTGAAAACAGTGAGTTTGTGTTAGACGCGAATCGTGCTGGTATTGATGCTCTAGGCTGGGAGCGCAAGCGTAATGCTTTTTCAAACACGGTCTGCACCTCTCAGGTGCCGAGGTACAGGACGGTGAAAACAGTGAGTTTGTGTTAGACGCGAATCGTGCTCTGATTCATGCTCTAGGCTGGGAGCGCAAGCTTATTGCTTTCTCAAACACGGTCTACACCTCTCAGGTGCCGAGTTACAGGACGGTGAAAACAGTGAGTTTGTGTTAGACGCGAATCGTGCTATGATTCATGCTCTAAGCTGGGAGCGCAAGCTTATTGCTTTTTCAAACACGGTCTACATCTTTCAGGTGCCGAGTTACAGGACGGTGAAAACAGTGAGTTTGTGTTAGACGCGAATCGTGCTATGATTCATGCTCTAGGCTGGGAGCTAAAGCTTATTACTTTCTCAAACACGGTCTACACCTCTCAGGTGCCGAGTTACAGGACGGTGAAAACAGTGAGTTTGTGTTAGACGCGAATCGTGCTTGGATTCATGCTCTAGGCTGGGAGCTAAAGCTTATTGCTTTTTCAAACACGGTCTACACCTCTCAGGTGCCGAGTTACAGGACGGTGAAAACAGTGAGTTTGTGTTAGACGCGAATCGTGCTCTGATTCATGCTCTAGGCTGGGAGCGCAAGCTTATTGCTTTTTCAAACACGGTCTACACCTCTCAGGTGCCGAGTTACAGGACGGTGAAAACAGTGAGTTTGTGTTAGACGCGAATCGTGCTCTGATTCATGCTCTAGGCTGGGAGCTAAAGTTTATTGCTTTTTCAAACACGGTCTACTCCTCTCAGGTGCCGAGTTACAGGACAGTGAAAACAGTGAGTTTGTGTTAGACGCGAATCGTGCTCTGATTCATGCTCTAGGCTGGGAGCTCAAGCTTATTGCTTTTTCAAACACGGTCTACACCTCTCAGGTGCCGAGTTACAGGACGGTGAAAACAGTGAGTTTGTGTTAGACGCGAATCGTGCTCTGATTCATGCTCTAGGCTGGGAGCGCAAGCTTTTTGCTTTTTCAAACACGGTCTACACCTCTCAGGTGCCGAGGTACAGGACGGTGAAAGCAGTGAGTTTGTGTTAGACGCGAATCGTGCTGGGATTGATGCTCTAGGCTGGGAGCGCAAGCGTAATGCTTTTTCAAACACGGTCTACACCTCTCAGGTGCCGAGGTACAGGACGGTGAAAACAGTGAGTTTGTGTTAGACGCGAATCGTGCTCTGATTCATGCTCTAGGCTGGGAGCGCAAGCTTATTGCTTTTTCAAACACGGTCTACACCTCTCAGGTGCCGAGTTACAGGACGGTGAAAACAGTGAGTTTGTGTTAGACGCGAATCGTGCTCTGATTCATGCTCTAGGCTGGGAGCGCAAGCTTATTGCTTTTTCAAACACGGTCTACACCTCTCAGGTGCCGAGTTACAGGACGGTGAAAACAGTGAGTTTGTGTTAGACGCGAATCGTGCTATGATTCATGCTCTAGGCTGGGAGCGCAAGCTTATTGCTTTTTCAAACACGGTCTACATCTCTCAGGTGCCGAGTTACAGGACGGTGAAAACAGTGAGTTTGTGTTAGACGCGAATCGTGCTCTGATTCATGCTCTAGGCTGGGAGCGCAAGCTTTTTGCTTTTTCAAACACGGTCTACACCTCTCAGGTGCCGAGGTACAGGACGGTGAAAACAGTGAGTTTGTGTTAGACGCGAATCGTGCTGGGATTGATGCTCTAGGCTGGGAGCGCAAGCGTAATGCTTTTTCAAACACGGTCTGCACCTCTCAGGTGCCGAGGTACAGGACGGTGAAAACAGTGAGTTTGTGTTAGACGCGAATCGTGCTCTGATTCATGCTCTAGGCTGGGAGCGCAAGCTTATTGCTTTCTCAAACACGGTCTACACCTCTCAGGTGCCGAGTTACAGGACGGTGAAACCAGTGAGTTTGTGTTAGACGCGAATCGTGCTATGATTCATGCTCTAGGCTGGGAGCGCAAGCTTATTGCTATTTCAAACACGGTCTACATCTTTCAGGTGCCGAGTTACAGGACGGTGAAAACAGTGAGTTTGTGTTAGACGCGAATCGTGCTATGATTCATGCTCTAGGCTGGGAGCTAAAGCTTATTGCTTTTTCAAACACGGTCTACACCTCTCAGGTGCCGAGTTACAGGACGGTGAAAACAGTGAGTTTGTGTTAGACGCGCATCGTGCTTGGATTCATGCTCTAGGCTGGGAGCTAAAGCTTATTGCTTTTTCAAACACGGTCTACACCTCTCAGGTGCCGAGTTACAGGACGGTGAAAACAGTGAGTTTGTGTTAGACGCGAATCGTGCTCTGATTCATGCTCTAGGCTGGGAGCGCAAGCTTATTGCTTTTTCAAACACGGTCTACACCTCTCAGGTGCCGAGTTACAGGACGGTGAAAACAGTGAGTTTGTGTTAGACGCGAATCGTGCTCTGATTCATGCTCTAGGCTGGGAGCTAAAGCTTATTGCTTTTTCAAACACGGTCTACACCTCTCAGGTGCCGAGTTACAGGACGGTGAAAACAGTGAGTTTGTGTTAGACGCGAATCGTGCTCTGATTCATGCTCTAGGCTGGGAGCGCAAGCTTATTGCTGTTTCAAACACGGTCTACACCTCTCAGGTGCCGAGTTACAGGACGGTGAAAACAGTGAGTTTGTGTTAGACGCGAATCGTGCTTGGATTCATGCTCTAGGCTGGGAGCGCAAGCGTAATGCTTTTTCAAACACGGTCTACACCTCTCAGGTGCCGAGGTACAGGACGGTGAAAACAGTGAGTTTGTGTTAGACGCGAATTCATGCTCTAGGCTGGGAGCTAAAGCTTATTGCTTTTTCAAACACGGTCTACTCCTCTCAGGTGCCGAGTTACAGGACAGTGAAAACAGTGAGTTTGTGTTAGACGCGAATCGTGCTCTGATTCATGCTCTAGGCTGGGAGCGCAAGCTTATTGCTTTTTCAAACACGGTCTACACCTCTCAGGTGCCGAGTTACAGGACGGTGAAAACAGTGAGTTTGTGTTAGACGCGAATCGTGCTCTGATTCATGCTCTAGGCTGGGAGCTAAAGCTTATTGCTTTTTCAAACACGGTCTACACCTCTCAGGTGCCGAGGTACAGGACGGTGAAAACAGTGAGTTTGTGTTAGACGCGAATCGTGCTTGGATTCATGCTCTAGGCTGGGAGCGCAAGCGTAATGCTTTTTCAAACACGGTCTACACCTCTCAGGTGCCGAGGTACAGGACGGTGAAAACAGTGAGTTTGTGTTAGACGCGAATCGTGCTGGGATTGATGCTCTAGGCTGGGAGCGCAAGCGTAATGCTTTTTCAAACACGGTCTGCACCTCTCAGGTGCCGAGGTACAGGACGGTGAAAACAGTGAGTTTGTGTTAGACGCGAATCGTGCTCTGATTCATGCTCTAGGCTGGGAGCGCAAGCTTATTGCTTTCTCAAACACGGTCTACACCTCTCAGGTGCCGAGTTACAGGACGGTGAAACCAGTGAGTTTGTGTTAGACGCGAATCGTGCTATGATTCATGCTCTAGGCTGGGAGCGCAAGCTTATTGCTATTTCAAACACGGTCTACATCTTTCAGGTGCCGAGTTACAGGACGGTGAAAACAGTGAGTTTGTGTTAGACGCGAATCGTGCTATGATTCATGCTCTAGGCTGGGAGCTAAAGCTTATTGCTTTCTCAAACACGGTCTACACCTCTCAGGTGCCGAGTTACAGGACGGTGAAAACAGTGAGTTTGTGTTAGACGCGCATCGTGCTTGGATTCATGCTCTAGGCTGGGAGCTAAAGCTTATTGCTTTTTCAAACACGGTCTACACCTCTCAGGTGCCGAGTTACAGGACGGTGAAAACAGTGAGTTTGTGTTAGACGCGAATCGTGCTCTGATTCATGCTCTAGGCTGGGAGCGCAAGCTTATTGCTTTTTCAAACACGGTCTACACCTCTCAGGTGCCGAGTTACAGGACGGTGAAAACAGTGAGTTTGTGTTAGACGCGAATCGTGCTCTGATTCATGCTCTAGGCTGGGAGCTAAAGCTTATTGCTTTTTCAAACACGGTCTACACCTCTCAGGTGCCGAGTTACAGGACGGTGAAAACAGTGAGTTTGTGTTAGACGCGAATCGTGCTCTGATTCATGCTCTAGGCTGGGAGCGCAAGCTTATTGCTGTTTCAAACACGGTCTACACCTCTCAGGTGCCGAGTTACAGGACGGTGAAAACAGTGAGTTTGTGTTAGACGCGAATCGTGCTTGGATTCATGCTCTAGGCTGGGAGCGCAAGCGTAATGCTTTTTCAAACACGGTCTACACCTCTCAGGTGCCGAGGTACAGGACGGTGAAAACAGTGAGTTTGTGTTAGACGCGAATTCATGCTCTAGGCTGGGAGCTAAAGCTTATTGCTTTTTCAAACACGGTCTACTCCTCTCAGGTGCCGAGTTACAGGACAGTGAAAACAGTGAGTTTGTGTTAGACGCGAATCGTGCTCTGATTCATGCTCTAGGCTGGGAGCGCAAGCTTATTGCTTTTTCAAACACGGTCTACACCTCTCAGGTGCCGAGTTACAGGACGGTGAAAACAGTGAGTTTGTGTTAGACGCGAATCGTGCTCTGATTCATGCTCTAGGCTGGGAGCTAAAGCTTATTGCTTTTTCAAACACGGTCTACACCTCTCAGGTGCCGAGGTACAGGACGGTGAAAACAGTGAGTTTGTGTTAGACGCGAATCGTGCTTGGATTCATGCTCTAGGCTGGGAGCGCAAGCGTAATGCTTTTTCAAACACGGTCTACACCTCTCAGGTGCCGAGGTACAGGACGGTGAAAACAGTGAGTTTGTGTTAGACGCAAATCGTGCTCTGATTCATGCTCTAGGCTGGGAGCTAAAGCTTATTGCTTTTTCAAACACGGTCTACACCTCTCAGGTGCCGAGTTACAGGACGGTGAAAACAGTGAGTTTGTGTTAGACGCGAATCGTGCTCTGATTCATGCTCTAGGCTGGGAGCGCAAGCTTATTGCTGTTTCAAACACGGTCTACACCTCTCAGGTGCCGAGTTACAGGACGGTGAAAACAGTGAGTTTGTGTTAGACGCGAATCGTGCTTGGATTCATGCTCTAGGCTGGGAGCGCAAGCGTAATGCTTTTTCAAACACGGTCTACACCTCTCAGGTGCCGAGGTACAGGACGGTGAAAACAGTGAGTTTGTGTTAGACGCGAATTCATGCTCTAGGCTGGGAGCTAAAGCTTATTGCTTTTTCAAACACGGTCTACTCCTCTCAGGTGCCGAGTTACAGGACAGTGAAAACAGTGAGTTTGTGTTAGACGCGAATCGTGCTCTGATTCATGCTCTAGGCTGGGAGCGCAAGCTTATTGCTTTTTCAAACACGGTCTACACCTCTCAGGTGCCGAGTTACAGGACGGTGAAAACAGTGAGTTTGTGTTAGACGCGAATCGTGCTCTGATTCATGCTCTAGGCTGGGAGCTAAAGCTTATTGCTTTTTCAAACACGGTCTACACCTCTCAGGTGCCGAGGTACAGGACGGTGAAAACAGTGAGTTTGTGTTAGACGCGAATCGTGCTCTGATTCATGCTCTAGGCTGGGAGCGCAAGCTTATTGCTTTCTCAAACACGGTCTACACCTCTCAGGTGCCGAGTTACAGGACGGTGAAAACAGTGAGTTTGTGTTAGACGCGAATCGTGCTCTGATTCATGCTCTAGGCTGGGAGCGCAAGCTTATTGCTTTTTCAAACACGGTCTACACCTCTCAGGTGCCGAGTTACAGGACGGTGAAAACAGTGAGTTTGTGTTAGACGCGAATCGTGCTATGATTCATGCTCTAGGCTGGGAGCGCAAGCTTATTGCTTTTTCAAACACGGTCTACATCTCTCAGGTGCCGAGTTACAGGACGGTGAAAACAGTGAGTTTGTGTTAGACGCGAATCGTGCTCTGATTCATGCTCTAGGCTGGGAGCGCAAGCTTTTTGCTTTTTCAAACACGGTCTACACCTCTCAGGTGCCGAGGTACAGGACGGTGAAAACAGTGAGTTTGTGTTAGACGCGAATCGTGCTGGGATTGATGCTCTAGGCTGGGAGCGCAAGCGTAATGCTTTTTCAAACACGGTCTGCACCTCTCAGGTGCCGAGGTACAGGACGGTGAAAACAGTGAGTTTGTGTTAGACGCGAATCGTGCTCTGATTCATGCTCTAGGCTGGGAGCGCAAGCTTATTGCTTTCTCAAACACGGTCTACACCTCTCAGGTGCCGAGTTACAGGACGGTGAAACCAGTGAGTTTGTGTTAGACGCGAATCGTGCTATGATTCATGCTCTAGGCTGGGAGCGCAAGCTTATTGCTTTTTCAAACACGGTCTACATCTTTCAGGTGCCGAGTTACAGGACGGTGAAAACAGTGAGTTTGTGTTAGACGCGAATCGTGCTATGATTCATGCTCTAGGCTGGGAGCTAAAGCTTATTGCTTTCTCAAACACGGTCTACACCTCTCAGGTGCCGAGTTACAGGACGGTGAAAACAGTGAGTTTGTGTTAGACGCGCATCGTGCTTGGATTCATGCTCTAGGCTGGGAGCTAAAGCTTATTGCTTTTTCAAACACGGTCTACACCTCTCAGGTGCCGAGTTACAGGACGGTGAAAACAGTGAGTTTGTGTTAGACGCGAATCGTGCTCTGATTCATGCTCTAGGCTGGGAGCGCAAGCTTATTGCTTTTTCAAACACGGTCTACACCTCTCAGGTGCCGAGTTACAGGACGGTGAAAACAGTGAGTTTGTGTTAGACGCGAATCGTGCTCTGATTCATGCTCTAGGCTGGGAGCTAAAGCTTATTGCTTTTTCAAACACGGTCTACACCTCTCAGGTGCCGAGTTACAGGACGGTGAAAACAGTGAGTTTGTGTTAGACGCGAATCGTGCTCTGATTCATGCTCTAGGCTGGGAGCGCAAGCTTATTGCTGTTTCAAACACGGTCTACACCTCTCAGGTGCCGAGTTACAGGACGGTGAAAACAGTGAGTTTGTGTTAGACGCGAATCGTGCTTGGATTCATGCTCTAGGCTGGGAGCGCAAGCGTAATGCTTTTTCAAACACGGTCTACACCTCTCAGGTGCCGAGTTACAGGACGGTGAAAACAGTGAGTTTGTGTTAGACGCGAATCGTGCTCTGATTCATGCTCTAGGCTGGGAGCTAAAGCTTATTGCTTTTTCAAACACGGTCTACACCTCTCAGGTGCCGAGGTACAGGACGGTGAAAACAGTGAGTTTGTGTTAGACGCGAATCGTGCTTGGATTCATGCTCTAGGCTGGGAGCGCAAGCGTAATGCTTTTTCAAACACGGTCTACACCTCTCAGGTGCCGAGGTACAGGACGGTGAAAACAGTGAGTTTGTGTTAGACGCAAATCGTGCTCTGATTCATGCTCTAGGCTGGGAGCTAAAGCTTATTGCTTTTTCAAACACGGTCTACACCTCTCAGGTGCCGAGTTACAGGACGGTGAAAACAGTGAGTTTGTGTTAGACGCGAATCGTGCTCTGATTCATGCTCTAGGCTGGGAGCGCAAGCTTACTGCTGTTTCAAACACGGTCTACACCTCTCAGGTGCCGAGTTACAGGACGGTGAAAACAGTGAGTTTGTGTTAGACGCGAATCGTGCTTGGATTCATGCTCTAGGCTGGGAGCGCAAGCTTATTGCTTTTTCAAACACGGTCTACATCTTTCAGGTGCCGAGTTACAGGACGGTGAAAACAGTGAGTTTGTGTTAGACGCGAATCGTGCTATGATTCATGCTCTAGGCTGGGAGCTAAAGCTTATTGCTTTCTCAAACACGGTCTACACCTCTCAGGTGCCGAGTTACAGGACGGTGAAAACAGTGAGTTTGTGTTAGACGCGAATCGTGCTTGGATTCATGCTCTAGGCTGGGAGCTAAAGCTTATTGCTTTTTCAAACACGGTCTACACCTCTCAGGTGCCGAGTTACAGGACGGTGAAAACAGTGAGTTTGTGTTAGACGCGAATCGTGCTATGATTCATGCTCTAGGCTGGGAGCGCAAGCTTATTGCTTTTTCAAACACGGTCTACACCTCTCAGGTGCCGAGTTACAGGACGGTGAAAACAGTGAGTTTGTGTTAGACGCGAATCGTGCTCTGATTCATGCTCTAGGATGGGAGCTAAAGCTTATTGCTTTTTCAAACACGGTCTACTCCTCTCAGGTGCCGAGTTACAGGACAGTGAAAACAGTGAGTTTGTGTTAGACGCGAATCGTGCTCTGATTCATGCTCTAGGCTGGGAGCTCAAGCTTATTGCTTTTTCAAACACGGTCTACACCTCTCAGGTGCCGAGTTACAGGACGGTGAAAACAGTGAGTTTGTGTTAGACGCGAATCGTGCTTGGATTCATGCTCTAGGCTGGGAGCGCAAGCGTAATGCTTTTTCAAACACGGTCTACACCTCTCAGGTGCCGAGGTACAGGACGGTGAAAACAGTGAGTTTGTGTTAGACGCAAATCGTGCTCTGATTCATGCTCTAGGCTGGGAGCTAAAGCTTATTGCTTTTTCAAACACGGTCTACACCTCTCAGGTGCCGAGTTACAGGACGGTGAAAACAGTGAGTTTGTGTTAGACGCGAATCGTGCTCTGATTCATGCTCTAGGCTGGGAGCGCAAGCTTATTGCTGTTTCAAACACGGTCTACACCTCTCAGGTGCCGAGTTACAGGACGGTGAAAACAGTGAGTTTGTGTTAGACGCGAATCGTGCTCTGATTCATGCTCTAGGCTGGGAGCGCAAGCTTATTGCTTTTTCAAACACGGTCTACACCTCTCAGGTGCCGAGGTACAGGACGGTGAAAACAGTGAGTTTGTGTTAGACGCGAATCGTGCTCTGATTCATGCTCTAGGCTGGGAGCGCAAGCTTATTGCTTTCTCAAACACGGTCTACACCTCTCAGGTGCCGAGTTACAGGACGGTGAAAACAGTGAGTTTGTGTTAGACGCGAATCGTGCTATGATTCATGCTCTAGGCTGGGAGCGCAAGCTTATTGCTTTTTCAAACACGGTCTACATCTTTCAGGTGCCGAGTTACAGGACGGTGAAAACAGTGAGTTTGTGTTAGACGCGAATCGTGCTATGATTCATGCTCTAGGCTGGGAGCTAAAGCTTATTGCTTTCTCAAACACGGTCTACACCTCTCAGGTGCCGAGTTACAGGACGGTGAAAACAGTGAGTTTGTGTTAGACGCGAATCGTGCTTGGATTCATGCTCTAGGCTGGGAGCTAAAGCTTATTGCTTTTTCAAACACGGTCTACACCTCTCAGGTGCCGAGTTACAGGACGGTGAAAACAGTGAGTTTGTGTTAGACGCGAATCGTGCTCTGATTCATGCTCTAGGCTGGGAGCGCAAGCTTACTGCTGTTTCAAACACGGTCTACACCTCTCAGGTGCCGAGTTACAGGACGGTGAAAACAGTGAGTTTGTGTTAGACGCGAATCGTGCTTGGATTCATGCTCTAGGCTGGGAGCGCAAGCGTAATGCTTTTTCAAACACGGTCTACACCTCTCAGGTGCCGAGGTACAGGACGGTGAAAACAGTGAGTTTGTGTTAGACGCGAATTCATGCTCTAGGCTGGGAGCTAAAGCTTATTGCTTTTTCAAACACGGTCTACTGCTCTCAGGTGCCGAGTTACAGGACAGTGAAAACAGTGAGTTTGTGTTAGACGCGAATCGTGCTCTGATTCATGCTCTAAGCTGGGAGCGCAAGCTTATTGCTTTTTCAAACACGGTCTACACCTCTCAGGTGCCGAGTTACAGGACGGTGAAAACAGTGAGTTTGTGTTAGACGCGAATCGTGCTCTGATTCATGCTCTAGGCTGGGAGCTAAAGCTTATTGCTTTTTCAAACACGGTCTACACCTCTCAGGTGCCGAGGTACAGGACGGTGAAAACAGTGAGTTTGTGTTAGACGCGAATCGTGCTCTGATTCATGCTCTAGGCTGGGAGCGCAAGCTTATTGCTTTCTCAAACACGGTCTACACCTCTCAGGTGCCGAGTTACAGGACGGTGAAAACAGTGAGTTTGTGTTAGACGCGAATCGTGCTCTGATTCATGCTCTAGGCTGGGAGCGCAAGCTTATTGCTTTTTCAAACACGGTCTACATCTCTCAGGTGCCGAGTTACAGGACGGTGAAAACAGTGAGTTTGTGTTAGACGCGAATCGTGCTCTGATTCATGCTCTAGGCTGGGAGCGCAAGCTTTTTGCTTTTTCAAACACGGTCTACACCTCTCAGGTGCCGAGGTACAGGACGGTGAAAACAGTGAGTTTGTGTTAGACGCGAATCGTGCTGGGATTGATGCTCTAGGCTGGGAGCGCAAGCGTAATGCTTTTTCAAACACGGTCTGCACCTCTCAGGTGCCGAGGTACAGGACGGTGAAAACAGTGAGTTTGTGTTAGACGCGAATCGTGCTCTGATTCATGCTCTAGGCTGGGAGCGCAAGCTTATTGCTTTCTCAAACACGGTCTACACCTCTCAGGTGCCGAGTTACAGGACGGTGAAAACAGTGAGTTTGTGTTAGACGCGAATCGTGCTATGATTCATGCTCTAGGCTGGGAGCGCAAGCTTATTGCTTTTTCAAACACGGTCTACATCTTTCAGGTGCCGAGTTACAGGACGGTGAAAACAGTGAGTTTGTGTTAGACGCGAATCGTGCTATGATTCATGCTCTAGGCTGGGAGCTAAAGCTTATTGCTTTCTCAAACACGGTCTACACCTCTCAGGTGCCGAGTTACAGGACGGTGAAAACAGTGAGTTTGTGTTAGACGCGAATCGTGCTTGGATTCATGCTCTAGGCTGGGAGCTAAAGCTTATTGCTTTTTCAAACACGGTCTACACCTCTCAGGTGCCGAGTTACAGGACGGTGAAAACAGTGAGTTTGTGTTAGACGCGAATCGTGCTATGATTCATGCTCTAGGCTGGGAGCGCAAGCTTATTGCTTTTTCAAACACGGTCTACACCTCTCAGGTGCCGAGTTACAGGACGGTGAAAACAGTGAGTTTGTGTTAGACGCGAATCGTGCTCTGATTCATGCTCTAGGATGGGAGCTAAAGCTTATTGCTTTTTCAAACACGGTCTACTCCTCTCAGGTGCCGAGTTACAGGACAGTGAAAACAGTGAGTTTGTGTTAGACGCGAATCGTGCTCTGATTCATGCTCTAGGCTGGGAGCTCAAGCTTATTGCTTTTTCAAACACGGTCTACACCTCTCAGGTGCCGAGTTACAGGACGGTGAAAACAGTGAGTTTGTGTTAGACGCGAATCGTGCTTGGATTCATGCTCTAGGCTGGGAGCGCAAGCGTAATGCTTTTTCAAACACGGTCTACACCTCTCAGGTGCCGAGGTACAGGACGGTGAAAACAGTGAGTTTGTGTTAGACGCAAATCGTGCTCTGATTCATGCTCTAGGCTGGGAGCTAAAGCTTATTGCTTTTTCAAACACGGTCTACACCTCTCAGGTGCCGAGTTACAGGACGGTGAAAACAGTGAGTTTGTGTTAGACGCGAATCGTGCTCTGATTCATGCTCTAGGCTGGGAGCGCAAGCTTATTGCTGTTTCAAACACGGTCTACACCTCTCAGGTGCCGAGTTACAGGACGGTGAAAACAGTGAGTTTGTGTTAGACGCGAATCGTGCTCTGATTCATGCTCTAGGCTGGGAGCGCAAGCTTATTGCTTTTTCAAACACGGTCTACACCTCTCAGGTGCCGAGTTACAGGACGGTGAAAACAGTGAGTTTGTGTTAGACGCGAATCGTGCTTGGATTCATGCTCTAGGCTGGGAGCGCAAGCGTAATGCTTTTTCAAACACGGTCTACACCTCTCAGGTGCCGAGGTACAGGACGGTGAAAACAGTGAGTTTGTGTTAGACGCGAATCATGCTCTGATTCATGCTCTAGGATGGGAGCTAAAGCTTATTGCTTTTTCAAACACGGTCTACTCCTCTCAGGTGCCGAGTTACAGGACAGTGAAAACAGTGAGTTTGTGTTAGACGCCAATCATGCTCTGATTCATGCTCTAGGCTGGGAGCGCAAGCTTTTTGCTTTTTCAAACACGGTCTACACCTCTCAGGTGCCGAGTTACAGGACAGTGAAAACAGTGAGTTTGTGTTAGACGCGAATCGTGCTCTGATTCATGCTCTAGGCTGGGAGCGCAAGCGTAATGCTTTTTCAAACACGGTCTACACCTCTCAGGTGCCGAGGTACAGGACGGTGAAAACAGTGAGTTTGTGTTAGACGCAAATCGTGCTCTGATTCATGCTCTAGGCTGGGAGCTAAAGCTTATTGCTTTTTCAAACACGGTCTACACCTCTCAGGTGCCGAGTTACAGGACGGTGAAAACAGTGAGTTTGTGTTAGACGCGAATCGTGCTCTGATTCATGCTCTAGGCTGGGAGCGCAAGCTTATTGCTGTTTCAAACACGGTCTACACCTCTCAGGTGCCGAGTTACAGGACGGTGAAAACAGTGAGTTTGTGTTAGACGCGAATCGTGCTTGGATTCATGCTCTAGGCTGGGAGCGCAAGCGTAATGCTTTTTCAAACACGGTCTACACCTCTCAGGTGCCGAGGTACAGGACGGTGAAAACAGTGAGTTTGTGTTAGACGCGAATTCATGCTCTAGGCTGGGAGCTAAAGCTTATTGCTTTTTCAAACACGGTCTACTCCTCTCAGGTGCCGAGTTACAGGACAGTGAAAACAGTGAGTTTGTGTTAGACGCGAATCGTGCTCTGATTCATGCTCTAGGCTGGGAGCGCAAGCTTATTGCTTTTTCAAACACGGTCTACACCTCTCAGGTGCCGAGTTACAGGACGGTGAAAACAGTGAGTTTGTGTTAGACGCGAATCGTGCTCTGATTCATGCTCTAGGCTGGGAGCGCAAGCTTTTTGCTTTTTCAAACACGGTCTACACCTCTCAGGTGCCGAGGTACAGGACGGTGAAAACAGTGAGTTTGTGTTAGACGCGAATCGTGCTGGGATTGATGCTCTAGGCTGGGAGCGCAAGCGTAATGCTTTTTCAAACACGGTCTACACCTCTCAGGTGCCGAGGTACAGGACGGTGAAAACAGTGAGTTTGTGTTAGACGCGAATCGTGCTCTGATTCATGCTCTAGGCTGGGAGCGCAAGCTTATTGCTTTCTCAAACACGGTCTACACCTCTCAGGTGCCGAGTTACAGGACGGTGAAAACAGTGAGTTTGTGTTAGACGCGAATCGTGCTCTGATTCATGCTCTAGGCTGGGAGCGCAAGCTTATTGCTTTTTCAAACACGGTCTACACCTCTCAGGTGCCGAGTTACAGGACGGTGAAAACAGTGAGTTTGTGTTAGACGCGAATCGTGCTATGATTCATGCTCTAGGCTGGGAGCGCAAGCTTATTGCTTTTTCAAACACGGTCTACATCTCTCAGGTGCCGAGTTACAGGACGGTGAAAACAGTGAGTTTGTGTTAGACGCGAATCGTGCTCTGATTCATGCTCTAGGCTGGGAGCGCAAGCTTTTTGCTTTTTCAAACACGGTCTACACCTCTCAGGTGCCGAGGTACAGGCCGGTGAAAACAGTGAGTTTGTGTTAGACGCGAATCGTGCTGGTATTGATGCTCTAGGCTGGGAGCGCAAGCGTAATGCTTTTTCAAACACGGTCTGCACCTCTCAGGTGCCGAGGTACAGGACGGTGAAAACAGTGAGTTTGTGTTAGACGCGAATCGTGCTCTGATTCATGCTCTAGGCTGGGAGCGCAAGCTTATTGCTTTCTCAAACACGGTCTACACCTCTCAGGTGCCGAGTTACAGGACGGTGAAAACAGTGAGTTTGTGTTAGACGCGAATCGTGCTATGATTCATGCTCTAAGCTGGGAGCGCAAGCTTATTGCTTTTTCAAACACGGTCTACATCTTTCAGGTGCCGAGTTACAGGACGGTGAAAACAGTGAGTTTGTGTTAGACGCGAATCGTGCTATGATTCATGCTCTAGGCTGGGAGCTAAAGCTTATTACTTTCTCAAACACGGTCTACACCTCTCAGGTGCCGAGTTACAGGACGGTGAAAACAGTGAGTTTGTGTTAGACGCGAATCGTGCTTGGATTCATGCTCTAGGCTGGGAGCTAAAGCTTATTGCTTTTTCAAACACGGTCTACACCTCTCAGGTGCCGAGTTACAGGACGGTGAAAACAGTGAGTTTGTGTTAGACGCGAATCGTGCTCTGATTCATGCTCTAGGCTGGGAGCGCAAGCTTATTGCTTTTTCAAACACGGTCTACACCTCTCAGGTGCCGAGTTACAGGACGGTGAAAACAGTGAGTTTGTGTTAGACGCGAATCGTGCTCTGATTCATGCTCTAGGCTGGGAGCTAAAGTTTATTGCTTTTTCAAACACGGTCTACTCCTCTCAGGTGCCGAGTTACAGGACAGTGAAAACAGTGAGTTTGTGTTAGACGCGAATCGTGCTCTGATTCATGCTCTAGGCTGGGAGCTCAAGCTTATTGCTTTTTCAAACACGGTCTACACCTCTCAGGTGCCGAGTTACAGGACGGTGAAAACAGTGAGTTTGTGTTAGACGCGAATCGTGCTCTGATTCATGCTCTAGGCTGGGAGCGCAAGCTTTTTGCTTTTTCAAACACGGTCTACACCTCTCAGGTGCCGAGGTACAGGACGGTGAAAGCAGTGAGTTTGTGTTAGACGCGAATCGTGCTGGGATTGATGCTCTAGGCTGGGAGCGCAAGCGTAATGCTTTTTCAAACACGGTCTACACCTCTCAGGTGCCGAGGTACAGGACGGTGAAAACAGTGAGTTTGTGTTAGACGCGAATCGTGCTCTGATTCATGCTCTAGGCTGGGAGCGCAAGCTTATTGCTTTCTCAAACACGGTCTACACCTCTCAGGTGCCGAGTTACAGGACGGTGAAAACAGTGAGTTTGTGTTAGACGCGAATCGTGCTCTGATTCATGCTCTAGGCTGGGAGCGCAAGCTTATTGCTTTTTCAAACACGGTCTACACCTCTCAGGTGCCGAGTTACAGGACGGTGAAAACAGTGAGTTTGTGTTAGACGCGAATCGTGCTATGATTCATGCTCTAGGCTGGGAGCGCAAGCTTATTGCTTTTTCAAACACGGTCTACATCTCTCAGGTGCCGAGTTACAGGACGGTGAAAACAGTGAGTTTGTGTTAGACGCGAATCGTGCTCTGATTCATGCTCTAGGCTGGGAGCGCAAGCTTTTTGCTTTTTCAAACACGGTCTACACCTCTCAGGTGCCGAGGTACAGGACGGTGAAAACAGTGAGTTTGTGTTAGACGCGAATCGTGCTGGGATTGATGCTCTAGGCTGGGAGCGCAAGCGTAATGCTTTTTCAAACACGGTCTGCACCTCTCAGGTGCCGAGGTACAGGACGGTGAAAACAGTGAGTTTGTGTTAGACGCGAATCGTGCTCTGATTCATGCTCTAGGCTGGGAGCGCAAGCTTATTGCTTTCTCAAACACGGTCTACACCTCTCAGGTGCCGAGTTACAGGACGGTGAAACCAGTGAGTTTGTGTTAGACGCGAATGGTGCTATGATTCATGCTCTAGGCTGGGAGCGCAAGCTTATTGCTTTTTCAAACACGGTCTACATCTTTCAGGTGCCGAGTTACAGGACGGTGAAAACAGTGAGTTTCTGTTAGACGCGAATCGTGCTATGATTCATGCTCTAGGCTGGGAGCTAAAGCTTATTGCTTTCTCAAACACGGTCTACACCTCTCAGGTGCCGAGTTACAGGACGGTGAAAACAGTGAGTTTGTGTTAGACGCGCATCGTGCTTGGATTCATGCTCTAGGCTGGGAGCTAAAGCTTATTGCTTTTTCAAACACGGTCTACACCTCTCAGGTGCCGAGTTACAGGACGGTGAAAACAGTGAGTTTGTGTTAGACGCGAATCGTGCTCTGATTCATGCTCTAGGCTGGGAGCGCAAGCTTATTGCTTTTTCAAACACGGTCTACACCTCTCAGGTGCCGAGTTACAGGACGGTGAAAACAGTGAGTTTGTGTTAGACGCGAATCGTGCTCTGATTCATGCTCTAGGCTGGGAGCTAAAGCTTATTGCTTTTTCAAACACGGTCTACTCCTCTCAGGTGCCGAGTTACAGGACAGTGAAAACAGTGAGTTTGTGTTAGACGCGAATCGTGCTCTGATTCATGCTCTAGGCTGGGAGCTCAAGCTTATTGCTTTTTCAAACACGGTCTACACCTCTCAGGTGCCGAGTTACAGGACGGTGAAAACAGTGAGTTTGTGTTAGACGCGAATCGTGCTTGGATTCATGCTCTAGGCTGGGAGCGCAAGCGTAATGCTTTTTCAAACACGGTCTACACCTCTCAGGTGCCGAGGTACAGGACGGTGAAAACAGTGAGTTTGTGTTAGACGCAAATCGTGCTCTGATTCATGCTCTAGGCTGGGAGCTAAAGCTTATTGCTTTTTCAAACACGGTCTACACCTCTCAGGTGCCGAGTTACAGGACGGTGAAAACAGTGAGTTTGTGTTAGACGCGAATCGTGCTCTGATTCATGCTCTAGGCTGGGAGCGCAAGCTTATTGCTGTTTCAAACACGGTCTACACCTCTCAGGTGCCGAGTTACAGGACGGTGAAAACAGTGAGTTTGTGTTAGACGCGAATCGTGCTCTGATTCATGCTCTAGGCTGGGAGCGCAAGCTTATTGCTTTTTCAAACACGGTCTACACCTCTCAGGTGCCGAGTTACAGGACGGTGAAAACAGTGAGTTTGTGTTAGACGCGAATCGTGCTTGGATTCATGCTCTAGGCTGGGAGCGCAAGCGTAATGCTTTTTCAAACACGGTCTACACCTCTCAGGTGCCGAGGTACAGGACGGTGAAAACAGTGAGTTTGTGTTAGACGCGAATCGTGCTCTGATTCATGCTCTAGGATGGGAGCTAAAGCTTATTGCTTTTTCAAACACGGTCTACTCCTCTCAGGTGCCGAGTTACAGGACAGTGAAAACAGTGAGTTTGTGTTAGACGCGAATCGTGCTCTGATTCATGCTCTAGGCTGGGAGCGCAAGCTTTTTGCTTTTTCAAACACGGTCTACACCTCTCAGGTGCCGAGTTACAGGACAGTGAAAACAGTGAGTTTGTGTTAGACGCGAATCGTGCTCTGATTCATGCTCTAGGCTGGGAGCGCAAGCGTAATGCTTTTTCAAACACGGTCTACACCTCTCAGGTGCCGAGGTACAGGACGGTGAAAACAGTGAGTTTGTGTTAGACGCAAATCGTGCGCTGATTCATGCTCTAGGCTGGGAGCTAAAGCTTATTGCTTTTTCAAACACGGTCTACACCTCTCAGGTGCCGAGTTACAGGACGGTGAAAACAGTGAGTTTGTGTTAGACGCGAATCGTGCTCTGATTCATGCTCTAGGCTGGGAGCGCAAGCTTATTGCTGTTTCAAACACGGTCTACACCTCTCAGGTGCCGAGTTACAGGACGGTGAAAACAGTGAGTTTGTGTTAGACGCGAATCGTGCTTGGATTCATGCTCTAGGCTGGGAGCGCAAGCGTAATGCTTATTCAAACACGGTCTACACCTCTCAGGTGCCGAGGTACAGGACGGTGAAAACAGTGAGTTTGTGTTAGACGCGAATTCATGCTCTAGGCTGGGAGCTAAAGCTTATTGCTTTTTCAAACACGGTCTACTCCTCTCAGGTGCCGAGTTACAGGACAGTGAAAACAGTGAGTTTGTGTTAGACGCGAATCGTGCTCTGATTCATGCTCTAGGCTGGGAGCGCAAGCTTATTGCTTTTTCAAACACGGTCTACACCTCTCAGGTGCCGAGTTACAGGACGGTGAAAACAGTGAGTTTGTGTTAGACGCGAATGGTGCTCTGATTCATGCTCTAGGCTGGGAGCGCAAGCTTTTTGCTTTTTCAAACACGGTCTACACCTCTCAGGTGCCGAGGTACAGGACGGTGAAAACAGTGAGTTTGTGTTAGACGCGAATCGTGCTGGGATTGATGCTCTAGGCTGGGAGCGCAAGCGTAATGCTTTTTCAAACACGGTCTACACCTCTCAGGTGCCGAGGTACAGGACGGTGAAAACAGTGAGTTTGTGTTAGACGCGAATCGTGCTCTGATTCATGCTCTAGGCTGGGAGCGCAAGCTTATTGCTTTCTCAAACACGGTCTACACCTCTCAGGTGCCGAGTTACAGGACGGTGAAAACAGTGAGTTTGTGTTAGACGCGAATCGTGCTCTGATTCATGCTCTAGGCTGGGAGCGCAAGCTTATTGCTTTTTCAAACACGGTCTACACCTCTCAGGTGCCGAGTTACAGGACGGTGAAAACAGTGAGTTTGTGTTAGACGCGAATCGTGCTATGATTCATGCTCTAGGCTGGGAGCGCAAGCTTATTGCTTTTTCAAACACGGTCTACATCTCTCAGGTGCCGAGTTACAGGACGGTGAAAACAGTGAGTTTGTGTTAGACGCGAATCGTGCTCTGATTCATGCTCTAGGCTGGGAGCGCAAGCTTTTTGCTTTTTCAAACACGGTCTACACCTCTCAGGTGCCGAGGTACAGGACGGTGAAAACAGTGAGTTTGTGTTAGACGCGAATCGTGCTGGTATTGATGCTCTAGGCTGGGAGCGCAAGCGTAATGCTTTTTCAAACACGGTCTGCACCTCTCAGGTGCCGAGGTACAGGACGGTGAAAACAGTGAGTTTGTGTTAGACGCGAATCGTGCTCTGATTCATGCTCTAGGCTGGGAGCGCAAGCTTATTGCTTTCTCAAACACGGTCTACACCTCTCAGGTGCCGAGTTACAGGACGGTGAAAACAGTGAGTTTGTGTTAGACGCGAATCGTGCTATGATTCATGCTCTAAGCTGGGAGCGCAAGCTTATTGCTTTTTCAAACACGGTCTACATCTTTCAGGTGCCGAGTTACAGGACGGTGAAAACAGTGAGTTTGTGTTAGACGCGAATCGTGCTATGATTCATGCTCTAGGCTGGGAGCTAAAGCTTATTACTTTCTCAAACACGGTCTACACCTCTCAGGTGCCGAGTTACAGGACGGTGAAAACAGTGAGTTTGTGTTAGACGCGAATCGTGCTTGGATTCATGCTCTAGGCTGGGAGCTAAAGCTTATTGCTTTTTCAAACACGGTCTACACCTCTCAGGTGCCGAGTTACAGGACGGTGAAAACAGTGAGTTTGTGTTAGACGCGAATCGTGCTCTGATTCATGCTCTAGGCTGGGAGCGCAAGCTTATTGCTTTTTCAAACACGGTCTACACCTCTCAGGTGCCGAGTTACAGGACGGTGAAAACAGTGAGTTTGTGTTAGACGCGAATCGTGCTCTGATTCATGCTCTAGGCTGGGAGCTAAAGTTTATTGCTTTTTCAAACACGGTCTACTCCTCTCAGGTGCCGAGTTACAGGACAGTGAAAACAGTGAGTTTGTGTTAGACGCGAATCGTGCTCTGATTCATGCTCTAGGCTGGGAGCGCAAGCTTATTGCTTTTTCAAACACGGTCTACATCTCTCAGGTGCCGAGTTACAGGACGGTGAAAACAGTGAGTTTGTGTTAGACGCGAATCGTGCTCTGATTCATGCTCTAGGCTGGGAGCGCAAGCTTTTTGCTTTTTCAAACACGGTCTACACCTCTCAGGTGCCGAGGTACAGGACGGTGAAAACAGTGAGTTTGTGTTAGACGCGAATCGTGCTGGTATTGATGCTCTAGGCTGGGAGCGCAAGCGTAATGCTTTTTCAAACACGGTCTGCACCTCTCAGGTGCCGAGGTACAGGACGGTGAAAACAGTGAGTTTGTGTTAGACGCGAATCGTGCTCTGATTCATGCTCTAGGCTGGGAGCGCAAGCTTATTGCTTTCTCAAACACGGTCTACACCTCTCAGGTGCCGAGTTACAGGACGGTGAAAACAGTGAGTTTGTGTTAGACGCGAATCGTGCTATGATTCAGGCTCTAGGCTGGGAGCGCAAGCTTATTGCTTTTTCAAACACGGTCTACATCTTTCAGGTGCCGAGTTACAGGACGGTGAAAACAGTGAGTTTGTGTTAGACGCGAATCGTGCTATGATTCTTGCTCTAGGCTGGGAGCTAAAGCTTATTACTTTCTCAAACACGGTCTACACCTCTCAGGTGCCGAGTTACAGGACGGTGAAAACAGTGAGTTTGTGTTAGACGCGAATCGTGCTTGGATTCATGCTCTAGGCTGGGAGCTAAAGCTTATTGCTTTTTCAAACACGGTCTACACCTCTCAGGTGCCGAGTTACAGGACGGTGAAAACAGTGAGTTTGTGTTAGACGCGAATCGTGCTCTGATTCATGCTCTAGGCTGGGAGCGCAAGCTTATTGCTTTTTCAAACACGGTCTACACCTCTCAGGTGCCGAGTTACAGGACGGTGAAAACAGTGAGTTTGTGTTAGACGCGAATCGTGCTTGGATTCATGCTCTAGGCTGGGAGCGCAAGCGTAATGCTTTTTCAAACACGGTCTACACCTCTCAGGTGCCGAGGTACAGGACGGTGAAAACAGTGAGTTTGTGTTAGACGCAAATCGTGCTCTGATTCATGCTCTAGGCTGGGAGCTAAAGCTTATTGCTTTTTCAAACACGGTCTACACCTCTCAGGTGCCGAGTTACAGGACGGTGAAAACAGTGAGTTTGTGTTAGACGCGAATCGTGCTCTGATTCATGCTCTAGGCTGGGAGCGCAAGCTTATTGCTTTTTCAAACACGGTCTACACCTCTCAGGTGCCGAGTTACAGGACGGTGAAAACAGTGAGTTTGTGTTAGACGCGAATCGTGCTTGGATTCATGCTCTAGGCTGGGAGCGCAAGCGTAATGCTTTTTCAAACACGGTCTACACCTCTCAGGTGCCGAGGTACAGGACGGTGAAAACAGTGAGTTTGTGTTAGACGCGAATCGTGCTCTGATTCATGCTCTAGGATGGGAGCTAAAGCTTATTGCTTTTTCAAACACGGTCTACTCCTCTCAGGTGCCGAGTTACAGGACAGTGAAAACAGTGAGTTTGTCTTAGACGCGAATCGTGCTCTGATTCATGCTCTAGGCTGGGAGCGCAAGCTTTTTGCTTTTTCAAACACGGTCTACACCTCTCAGGTGCCGAGGTACAGGACGGTGAAAACAGTGAGTTTGTGTTAGACGCGAATCGTGCTCTGATTCATGCTCTAGGCTGGGAGCGCAAGCTTATTGCTTTTTGAAACACGGTCTACACCTCTCAGGTGCCGAGTTACAGGACGGTGAAAACAGTGAGTTTGTGTTAGACGCGAATCGTGCTATGATTCATGCTCTAGGCTGGGAGCGCAAGCTTATTGCTTTTTCAAACACGGTCTACATCTTTCAGGTGCCGAGTTACAGGACGGTGAAAACAGTGAGTTTGTGTTAGACGCGAATCGTGCTGTGATTCATGCTCTAGGGTGGGAGCGCAAGCTTATTGCTTTTTCAAACACGGTCTACATCTCTCAGGTGCCGAGTTACAGGACGGTGAAAACAGTGAGTTTGTGTTAGACGCGAATCGTGCTCTGATTGATGCTCTAGGCTGGGAGCTAAAGCTTATTGCTTTTTCAAACACGGTCTACTCCTCTCAGGTGCCGAGTTACAGGACGGTGAAAACAGTGAGTTTGTGTTAGACGCGAATCGTGCTCTGATTCATGCTCTAGGCTGGGAGCGCAAGCTTATTGCTTTTTCAAACACGGTCTACATCTCTCAGGTGCCGAGTTACAGGACGGTGAAAACAGTGAGTTTGTGTTAGACGCGAATCGTGCTTGGATTCATGCTCTAGGCTGGGAGCTAAAGCTTATTGCTTTTTCAAACACGGTCTACACCTCTCAGGTGCCGAGTTACAGGACGGTGAAAACAGTGAGTTTGTGTTAGACGCGAATCGTGCTCTGATTCATGCTCTAGGCTGGGAGCGCAAGCTTTTTGCTTTTTCAAACACGGTCTACATCTCTCTGGTGCCGAGTTACAGAACGGTGAAAACAGTGAGTTTGTGTTAGACGCGAATCGTGCTCTGATTCATGCTCTAGGCTGGGAGCGCAAGCGTAATGCTTTTTCAAACACGGTCTACACCTCTCAGGTGCCGAGGTACAGGACGGTGAAAACAGTGAGTTTGTGTTAGACGCGAATCGTGCTCTGATTCATGCTCTAGGCTGGGAGCGCAAGCTTATTGCTTTTTCAAACACGGTCTACACCTCTCAGGTGCCGAGTTACAGAACGGTGAAAACAGTGAGTTTGTGTTAGACGCGAATCGTGCTCTGATTCATGCTCTAGGCTGGGAGCGCAAGCTTATTGCTTTTTCAAACACGGTCTACACCTCTCAGGTGCCGAGTTACAGGACGGTGAAAACAGTGAGTTTGTGTTAGACGCGAATTGTGCTCTGATTCATGCTCTAGGCTGGGAGCTAAAGCTTATTGCTTTTTCAAACACGGTCTACTCCTCTCAGGTGCCGAGTTACAGGACGGTGAAAACAGTGTTTGTGTTAGACGCGAATCGTGCTCTGATTCATGCTCTAGGCTGGGAGCGCAAGCTTATTGCTTTTTCAAACACGGTCTACACCTCTCAGGTGCCGAGTTACAGGACGGTGAAAACAGTGAGTTTGTGTTAGACGCGAATCGTGCTTGGATTCATGCTCTAGGCTGGGAGCGCAAGCGTAATGCTTTTTCAAACACGGTCTACACCTCTCAGGTGCCGAGGTACAGGACGGTGAAAACAGTGAGTTTGTGTTAGACGCGAATTCATGCTCTAGGCTGGGAGCTAAAGCTTATTGCTTTTTCAAACACGGTCTACTCCTCTCAGGTGCCGAGTTACAGGACAGTGAAAACAGTGAGTTTGTGTTAGACGCGAATCGTGCTCTGATTCATGCTCTAGGCTGGGAGCGCAAGCTTATTGCTTTCTCAAACACGGTCTACACCTCTCAGGTGCCGAGTTACAGGACGGTGAAAACAGTGAGTTTGTGTTAGACGCGAATCGTGCTCTGATTCATGCTCTAGGCTGGGAGCGCAAGCTTATTGCTTTTTCAAACACGGTCTACACCTCTCAGGTGCCGAGTTACAGGACGGTGAAAACAGTGAGTTTGTGTTAGACGCGAATCGTGCTATGATTCATGCTCTAGGCTGGGAGCGCAAGCTTATTGCTTTTTCAAACACGGTCTACATCTCTCAGGTGCCGAGTTACAGGACGGTGAAAACAGTGAGTTTGTGTTAGACGCGAATCGTGCTCTGATTCATGCTCTAGGCTGGGAGCGCAAGCTTTTTGCTTTTTCAAACACGGTCTACACCTCTCAGGTGCCGAGGTACAGGACGGTGAAAACAGTGAGTTTGTGTTAGACGCGAATCGTGCTGGTATTGATGCTCTAGGCTGGGAGCGCAAGCGTAATGCTTTTTCAAACACGGTCTGCACCTCTCAGGTGCCGAGGTACAGGACGGTGAAAACAGTGAGTTTGTGTTAGACGCGAATCGTGCTCTGATTCATGCTCTAGGCTGGGAGCGCAAGCTTATTGCTTTCTCAAACACGGTCTACACCTCTCAGGTGCCGAGTTACAGGACGGTGAAAACAGTGAGTTTGTGTTAGACGCGAATCGTGCTATGATTCATGCTCTAGGCTGGGAGCGCAAGCTTATTGCTTTTTCAAACACGGTCTACATCTCTCAGGTGCCGAGTTACAGGACGGTGAAAACAGTGAGTTTGTGTTAGACGCGAATCGTGCTCTGATTCATGCTCTAGGCTGGGAGCGCAAGCTTTTTGCTTTTTCAAACACGGTCTACACCTCTCAGGTGCCGAGGTACAGGACGGTGAAAACAGTGAGTTTGTGTTAGACGCGAATCGTGCTGGTATTGATGCTCTAGGCTGGGAGCGCAAGCGTAATGCTTTTTCAAACACGGTCTGCACCTCTCAGGTGCCGAGGTACAGGACGGTGAAAACAGTGAGTTTGTGTTAGACGCGAATCGTGCTCTGATTCATGCTCTAGGCTGGGAGCGCAAGCTTATTGCTTTTTCAAACACGGTCTACACCTCTCAGGTGCCGAGTTACAGGACGGTGAAAACAGTGAGTTTGTGTTAGACGCGAATCGTGCTATGATTCATGCTCTAGGCTGGGAGCGCAAGCTTATTGCTTTTTCAAACACGGTCTACATCTCTCAGGTGCCGAGTTACAGGACGGTGAAAACAGTGAGTTTGTGTTAGACGCGAATCGTGCTCTGATTCATGCTCTAGGCTGGGAGCGCAAGCTTTTTGCTTTTTCAAACACGGTCTACACCTCTCAGGTGCCGAGGTACAGGACGGTGAAAACAGTGAGTTTGTGTTAGACGCGAATCGTGCTGGTATTGATGCTCTAGGCTGGGAGCGCAAGCGAAATGCTTTTTCAAACACGGTCTGCACCTCTCAGGTGCCGAGGTACAGGACGGTGAAAACAGTGAGTTTGTGTTAGACGCGAATCGTGCTCTGATTCATGCTCTAGGCTGGGAGCGCAAGCTTATTGCTTTCTCAAACACGGTCTACACCTCTCAGGTGCCGAGTTACAGGACGGTGAAAACAGTGAGTTTGTGTTAGACGCGAATCGTGCTATGATTCATGCTCTAGGCTGGGAGCGCAAGCTTATTGCTTTTTCAAACACGGTCTACATCTTTCAGGTGCCGAGTTACAGGACGGTGAAAACAGTGAGTTTGTGTTAGACGCGAATCGTGCTATGATTCTTGCTCTAGGCTGGGAGCTAAAGCTTATTACTTTCTCAAACACGGTCTACACCTCTCAGGTGCCGAGTTACAGGACGGTGAAAACAGTGAGTTTGTGTTAGACGCGAATCGTGCTTGGATTCATGCTCTAGGCTGGGAGCTAAAGCTTATTGCTTTTTCAAACACGGTCTACACCTCTCAGGTGCCGAGTTACAGGACGGTGAAAACAGTGAGTTTGTGTTAGACGCGAATCGTGCTCTGATTCATGCTCTAGGCTGGGAGCGCAAGCTTATTGCTTTTTCAAACACGGTCTACACCTCTCAGGTGCCGAGTTACAGGACGGTGAAAACAGTGAGTTTGTGTTAGACGCGAATCGTGCTCTGATTCATGCTCTAGGCTGGGAGCGCAAGCTTATTGCTTTTTCAAACACGGTCTACACCTCTCAGGTGCCGAGTTACAGGACGGTGAAAACAGTGAGTTTGTGTTAGACGCGAATCGTGCTCTGATTCATGCTCTAGGCTGGGAGCTAAAGCTTATTGCTTTTTCAAACACGGTCTACTCCTCTCAGGTGCCGAGTTACAGGACAGTGAAAACAGTGAGTTTGTGTTAGACGCGAATCGTGCTCTGATTCATGCTCTAGGCTGGGAGCTCAAGCTTATTGCTTTTTCAAACACGGTCTACACCTCTCAGGTGCCGAGTTACAGGACGGTGAAAACAGTGAGTTTGTGTTAGACGCGAATCGTGCTTGGATTCATGCTCTAGGCTGGGAGCGCAAGCGTAATGCTTTTTCAAACACGGTCTACACCTCTCAGGTGCCGAGGTACAGGACGGTGAAAACAGTGAGTTTGTGTTAGACGCAAATCGTGCTCTGATTCATGCTCTAGGCTGGGAGCTAAAGCTTATTGCTTTTTCAAACACGGTCTACACCTCTCAGGTGCCGAGTTACAGGACGGTGAAAACAGTGAGTTTGTGTTAGACGCGAATCGTGCTCTGATTCATGCTCTAGGCTGGGAGCGCAAGCTTATTGCTGTTTCAAACACGGTCTACACCTCTCAGGTGCCGAGTTACAGGACGGTGAAAACAGTGAGTTTGTGTTAGACGCGAATCGTGCTCTGATTCATGCTCTAGGCTGGGAGCGCAAGCTTATTGCTTTTTCAAACACGGTCTACACCTCTCAGGTGCCGAGTTACAGGACGGTGAAAACAGTGAGTTTGTGTTAGACGCGAATCGTGCTTGGATTCATGCTCTAGGCTGGGAGCGCAAGCGTAATGCTTTTTCAAACACGGTCTACACCTCTCAGGTGCCGAGGTACAGGACGGTGAAAACAGTGAGTTTGTGTTAGACGCGAATCGTGCTCTGATTCATGCTCTAGGATGGGAGCTAAAGCTTATTGCTTTTTCAAACACGGTCTACTCCTCTCAGGTGCCGAGTTACAGGACAGTGAAAACAGTGAGTTTGTGTTAGACGCGAATCGTGCTCTGATTCATGCTCTAGGCTGGGAGCGCAAGCTTTTTGCTTTTTCAAACACGGTCTACACCTCTCAGGTGCCGAGTTACAGGACAGTGAAAACAGTGAGTTTGTGTTAGACGCGAATCGTGCTCTGATTCATGCTCTAGGCTGGGAGCGCAAGCGTAATGCTTTTTCAAACACGGTCTACACCTCTCAGGTGCCGAGGTACAGGACGGTGAAAACAGTGAGTTTGTGTTAGACGCAAATCGTGCGCTGATTCATGCTCTAGGCTGGGAGCTAAAGCTTATTGCTTTTTCAAACACGGTCTACACCTCTCAGGTGCCGAGTTACAGGACGGTGAAAACAGTGAGTTTGTGTTAGACGCGAATCGTGCTCTGATTCATGCTCTAGGCTGGGAGCGCAAGCTTATTGCTGTTTCAAACACGGTCTACACCTCTCAGGTGCCGAGTTACAGGACGGTGAAAACAGTGAGTTTGTGTTAGACGCGAATCGTGCTTGGATTCATGCTCTAGGCTGGGAGCGCAAGCGTAATGCTTATTCAAACACGGTCTACACCTCTCAGGTGCCGAGGTACAGGACGGTGAAAACAGTGAGTTTGTGTTAGACGCGAATTCATGCTCTAGGCTGGGAGCTAAAGCTTATTGCTTTTTCAAACACGGTCTACTCCTCTCAGGTGCCGAGTTACAGGACAGTGAAAACAGTGAGTTTGTGTTAGACGCGAATCGTGCTCTGATTCATGCTCTAGGCTGGGAGCGCAAGCTTATTGCTTTTTCAAACACGGTCTACACCTCTCAGGTGCCGAGTTACAGGACGGTGAAAACAGTGAGTTTGTGTTAGACGCGAATGGTGCTCTGATTCATGCTCTAGGCTGGGAGCGCAAGCTTTTTGCTTTTTCAAACACGGTCTACACCTCTCAGGTGCCGAGGTACAGGACGGTGAAAACAGTGAGTTTGTGTTAGACGCGAATCGTGCTGGGATTGATGCTCTAGGCTGGGAGCGCAAGCGTAATGCTTTTTCAAACACGGTCTACACCTCTCAGGTGCCGAGGTACAGGACGGTGAAAACAGTGAGTTTGTGTTAGACGCGAATCGTGCTCTGATTCATGCTCTAGGATGGGAGCTAAAGCTTATTGCTTTTTCAAACACGGTCTACTCCTCTCAGGTGCCGAGTTACAGGACAGTGAAAACAGTGAGTTTGTGTTAGACGCGAATCGTGCTCTGATTCATGCTCTAGGCTGGGAGCGCAAGCTTTTTGCTTTTTCAAACACGGTCTACACCTCTCAGGTGCCGAGTTACAGGACAGTGAAAACAGTGAGTTTGTGTTAGACGCGAATCGTGCTCTGATTCATGCTCTAGGCTGGGAGCGCAAGCGTAATGCTTTTTCAAACACGGTCTACACCTCTCAGGTGCCGAGGTACAGGACGGTGAAAACAGTGAGTTTGTGTTAGACGCAAATCGTGCGCTGATTCATGCTCTAGGCTGGGAGCTAAAGCTTATTGCTTTTTCAAACACGGTCTACACCTCTCAGGTGCCGAGTTACAGGACGGTGAAAACAGTGAGTTTGTGTTAGACGCGAATCGTGCTCTGATTCATGCTCTAGGCTGGGAGCGCAAGCTTATTGCTGTTTCAAACACGGTCTACACCTCTCAGGTGCCGAGTTACAGGACGGTGAAAACAGTGAGTTTGTGTTAGACGCGAATCGTGCTTGGATTCATGCTCTAGGCTGGGAGCGCAAGCGTAATGCTTATTCAAACACGGTCTACACCTCTCAGGTGCCGAGGTACAGGACGGTGAAAACAGTGAGTTTGTGTTAGACGCGAATTCATGCTCTAGGCTGGGAGCTAAAGCTTATTGCTTTTTCAAACACGGTCTACTCCTCTCAGGTGCCGAGTTACAGGACAGTGAAAACAGTGAGTTTGTGTTAGACGCGAATCGTGCTCTGATTCATGCTCTAGGCTGGGAGCGCAAGCTTATTGCTTTTTCAAACACGGTCTACACCTCTCAGGTGCCGAGTTACAGGACGGTGAAAACAGTGAGTTTGTGTTAGACGCGAATGGTGCTCTGATTCATGCTCTAGGCTGGGAGCGCAAGCTTTTTGCTTTTTCAAACACGGTCTACACCTCTCAGGTGCCGAGGTACAGGACGGTGAAAACAGTGAGTTTGTGTTAGACGCGAATCGTGCTGGGATTGATGCTCTAGGCTGGGAGCGCAAGCGTAATGCTTTTTCAAACACGGTCTACACCTCTCAGGTGCCGAGGTACAGGACGGTGAAAACAGTGAGTTTGTGTTAGACGCGAATCGTGCTCTGATTCATGCTCTAGGCTGGGAGCGCAAGCTTATTGCTTTCTCAAACACGGTCTACACCTCTCAGGTGCCGAGTTACAGGACGGTGAAAACAGTGAGTTTGTGTTAGACGCGAATCGTGCTCTGATTCATGCTCTAGGCTGGGAGCGCAAGCTTATTGCTTTTTCAAACACGGTCTACACCTCTCAGGTGCCGAGTTACAGGACGGTGAAAACAGTGAGTTTGTGTTAGACGCGAATCGTGCTATGATTCATGCTCTAGGCTGGGAGCGCAAGCTTATTGCTTTTTCAAACACGGTCTACATCTCTCAGGTGCCGAGTTACAGGACGGTGAAAACAGTGAGTTTGTGTTAGACGCGAATGGTGCTCTGATTCATGCTCTAGGCTGGGAGCGCAAGCTTTTTGCTTTTTCAAACACGGTCTACACCTCTCAGGTGCCGAGGTACAGGACGGTGAAAACAGTGAGTTTGTGTTAGACGCGAATCGTGCTGGTATTGATGCTCTAGGCTGGGAGCGCAAGCGTAATGCTTTTTCAAACACGGTCTGCACCTCTCAGGTGCCGAGGTACAGGACGGTGAAAACAGTGAGTTTGTGTTAGACGCGAATCGTGCTCTGATTCATGCTCTAGGCTGGGAGCGCAAGCTTATTGCTTTCTCAAACACGGTCTACACCTCTCAGGTGCCGAGTTACAGGACGGTGAAAACAGTGAGTTTGTGTTAGACGCGAATCGTGCTATGATTCATGCTCTAAGCTGGGAGCGCAAGCTTATTGCTTTTTCAAACACGGTCTACATCTTTCAGGTGCCGAGTTACAGGACGGTGAAAACAGTGAGTTTGTGTTAGACGCGAATCGTGCTATGATTCATGCTCTAGGCTGGGAGCTAAAGCTTATTACTTTCTCAAACACGGTCTACACCTCTCAGGTGCCGAGTTACAGGACGGTGAAAACAGTGAGTTTGTGTTAGACGCGAATCGTGCTTGGATTCATGCTCTAGGCTGGGAGCTAAAGCTTATTGCTTTTTCAAACACGGTCTACACCTCTCAGGTGCCGAGTTACAGGACGGTGAAAACAGTGAGTTTGTGTTAGACGCGAATCGTGCTCTGATTCATGCTCTAGGCTGGGAGCGCAAGCTTATTGCTTTTTCAAACACGGTCTACACCTCTCAGGTGCCGAGTTACAGGACGGTGAAAACAGTGAGTTTGTGTTAGACGCGAATCGTGCTCTGATTCATGCTCTAGGCTGGGAGCTAAAGTTTATTGCTTTTTCAAACACGGTCTACTCCTCTCAGGTGCCGAGTTACAGGACAGTGAAAACAGTGAGTTTGTGTTAGACGCGAATCGTGCTCTGATTCATGCTCTAGGCTGGGAGCGCAAGCTTATTGCTTTTTCAAACACGGTCTACATCTCTCAGGTGCCGAGTTACAGGACGGTGAAAACAGTGAGTTTGTGTTAGACGCGAATCGTGCTCTGATTCATGCTCTAGGCTGGGAGCGCAAGCTTTTTGCTTTTTCAAACACGGTCTACACCTCTCAGGTGCCGAGGTACAGGACGGTGAAAACAGTGAGTTTGTGTTAGACGCGAATCGTGCTGGTATTGATGCTCTAGGCTGGGAGCGCAAGCGTAATGCTTTTTCAAACACGGTCTGCACCTCTCAGGTGCCGAGGTACAGGACGGTGAAAACAGTGAGTTTGTGTTAGACGCGAATCGTGCTCTGATTCATGCTCTAGGCTGGGAGCGCAAGCTTATTGCTTTCTCAAACACGGTCTACACCTCTCAGGTGCCGAGTTACAGGACGGTGAAAACAGTGAGTTTGTGTTAGACGCGAATCGTGCTATGATTCAGGCTCTAGGCTGGGAGCGCAAGCTTATTGCTTTTTCAAACACGGTCTACATCTTTCAGGTGCCGAGTTACAGGACGGTGAAAACAGTGAGTTTGTGTTAGACGCGAATCGTGCTATGATTCTTGCTCTAGGCTGGGAGCTAAAGCTTATTACTTTCTCAAACACGGTCTACACCTCTCAGGTGCCGAGTTACAGGACGGTGAAAACAGTGAGTTTGTGTTAGACGCGAATCGTGCTTGGATTCATGCTCTAGGCTGGGAGCTAAAGCTTATTGCTTTTTCAAACACGGTCTACACCTCTCAGGTGCCGAGTTACAGGACGGTGAAAACAGTGAGTTTGTGTTAGACGCGAATCGTGCTCTGATTCATGCTCTAGGCTGGGAGCGCAAGCTTATTGCTTTTTCAAACACGGTCTACACCTCTCAGGTGCCGAGTTACAGGACGGTGAAAACAGTGAGTTTGTGTTAGACGCGAATCGTGCTTGGATTCATGCTCTAGGCTGGGAGCGCAAGCGTAATGCTTTTTCAAACACGGTCTACACCTCTCAGGTGCCGAGGTACAGGACGGTGAAAACAGTGAGTTTGTGTTAGACGCAAATCGTGCTCTGATTCATGCTCTAGGCTGGGAGCTAAAGCTTATTGCTTTTTCAAACACGGTCTACACCTCTCAGGTGCCGAGTTACAGGACGGTGAAAACAGTGAGTTTGTGTTAGACGCGAATCGTGCTCTGATTCATGCTCTAGGCTGGGAGCGCAAGCTTATTGCTTTTTCAAACACGGTCTACACCTCTCAGGTGCCGAGTTACAGGACGGTGAAAACAGTGAGTTTGTGTTAGACGCGAATCGTGCTTGGATTCATGCTCTAGGCTGGGAGCGCAAGCGTAATGCTTTTTCAAACACGGTCTACACCTCTCAGGTGCCGAGGTACAGGACGGTGAAAACAGTGAGTTTGTGTTAGACGCGAATCGTGCTCTGATTCATGCTCTAGGATGGGAGCTAAAGCTTATTGCTTTTTCAAACACGGTCTACTCCTCTCAGGTGCCGAGTTACAGGACAGTGAAAACAGTGAGTTTGTCTTAGACGCGAATCGTGCTCTGATTCATGCTCTAGGCTGGGAGCGCAAGCTTTTTGCTTTTTCAAACACGGTCTACACCTCTCAGGTGCCGAGGTACAGGACGGTGAAAACAGTGAGTTTGTGTTAGACGCGAATCGTGCTCTGATTCATGCTCTAGGCTGGGAGCGCAAGCTTATTGCTTTTTGAAACACGGTCTACACCTCTCAGGTGCCGAGTTACAGGACGGTGAAAACAGTGAGTTTGTGTTAGACGCGAATCGTGCTATGATTCATGCTCTAGGCTGGGAGCGCAAGCTTATTGCTTTTTCAAACACGGTCTACATCTTTCAGGTGCCGAGTTACAGGACGGTGAAAACAGTGAGTTTGTGTTAGACGCGAATCGTGCTGTGATTCATGCTCTAGGGTGGGAGCGCAAGCTTATTGCTTTTTCAAACACGGTCTACATCTCTCAGGTGCCGAGTTACAGGACGGTGAAAACAGTGAGTTTGTGTTAGACGCGAATCGTGCTCTGATTGATGCTCTAGGCTGGGAGCTAAAGCTTATTGCTTTTTCAAACACGGTCTACTCCTCTCAGGTGCCGAGTTACAGGACGGTGAAAACAGTGAGTTTGTGTTAGACGCGAATCGTGCTCTGATTCATGCTCTAGGCTGGGAGCGCAAGCTTATTGCTTTTTCAAACACGGTCTACATCTCTCAGGTGCCGAGTTACAGGACGGTGAAAACAGTGAGTTTGTGTTAGACGCGAATCGTGCTTGGATTCATGCTCTAGGCTGGGAGCTAAAGCTTATTGCTTTTTCAAACACGGTCTACACCTCTCAGGTGCCGAGTTACAGGACGGTGAAAACAGTGAGTTTGTGTTAGACGCGAATCGTGCTCTGATTCATGCTCTAGGCTGGGAGCGCAAGCTTTTTGCTTTTTCAAACACGGTCTACATCTCTCTGGTGCCGAGTTACAGAACGGTGAAAACAGTGAGTTTGTGTTAGACGCGAATCGTGCTCTGATTCATGCTCTAGGCTGGGAGCGCAAGCGTAATGCTTTTTCAAACACGGTCTACACCTCTCAGGTGCCGAGGTACAGGACGGTGAAAACAGTGAGTTTGTGTTAGACGCGAATCGTGCTCTGATTCATGCTCTAGGCTGGGAGCGCAAGCTTATTGCTTTTTCAAACACGGTCTACACCTCTCAGGTGCCGAGTTACAGAACGGTGAAAACAGTGAGTTTGTGTTAGACGCGAATCGTGCTCTGATTCATGCTCTAGGCTGGGAGCGCAAGCTTATTGCTTTTTCAAACACGGTCTACACCTCTCAGGTGCCGAGTTACAGGACGGTGAAAACAGTGAGTTTGTGTTAGACGCGAATTGTGCTCTGATTCATGCTCTAGGCTGGGAGCTAAAGCTTATTGCTTTTTCAAACACGGTCTACTCCTCTCAGGTGCCGAGTTACAGGACGGTGAAAACAGTGTTTGTGTTAGACGCGAATCGTGCTCTGATTCATGCTCTAGGCTGGGAGCGCAAGCTTATTGCTTTTTCAAACACGGTCTACACCTCTCAGGTGCCGAGTTACAGGACGGTGAAAACAGTGAGTTTGTGTTAGACGCGAATCGTGCTTGGATTCATGCTCTAGGCTGGGAGCGCAAGCGTAATGCTTTTTCAAACACGGTCTACACCTCTCAGGTGCCGAGGTACAGGACGGTGAAAACAGTGAGTTTGTGTTAGACGCGAATTCATGCTCTAGGCTGGGAGCTAAAGCTTATTGCTTTTTCAAACACGGTCTACTCCTCTCAGGTGCCGAGTTACAGGACAGTGAAAACAGTGAGTTTGTGTTAGACGCGAATCGTGCTCTGATTCATGCTCTAGGCTGGGAGCGCAAGCTTATTGCTTTCTCAAACACGGTCTACACCTCTCAGGTGCCGAGTTACAGGACGGTGAAAACAGTGAGTTTGTGTTAGACGCGAATCGTGCTCTGATTCATGCTCTAGGCTGGGAGCGCAAGCTTATTGCTTTTTCAAACACGGTCTACACCTCTCAGGTGCCGAGTTACAGGACGGTGAAAACAGTGAGTTTGTGTTAGACGCGAATCGTGCTATGATTCATGCTCTAGGCTGGGAGCGCAAGCTTATTGCTTTTTCAAACACGGTCTACATCTCTCAGGTGCCGAGTTACAGGACGGTGAAAACAGTGAGTTTGTGTTAGACGCGAATCGTGCTCTGATTCATGCTCTAGGCTGGGAGCGCAAGCTTTTTGCTTTTTCAAACACGGTCTACACCTCTCAGGTGCCGAGGTACAGGACGGTGAAAACAGTGAGTTTGTGTTAGACGCGAATCGTGCTGGTATTGATGCTCTAGGCTGGGAGCGCAAGCGTAATGCTTTTTCAAACACGGTCTGCACCTCTCAGGTGCCGAGGTACAGGACGGTGAAAACAGTGAGTTTGTGTTAGACGCGAATCGTGCTCTGATTCATGCTCTAGGCTGGGAGCGCAAGCTTATTGCTTTCTCAAACACGGTCTACACCTCTCAGGTGCCGAGTTACAGGACGGTGAAAACAGTGAGTTTGTGTTAGACGCGAATCGTGCTATGATTCATGCTCTAGGCTGGGAGCGCAAGCTTATTGCTTTTTCAAACACGGTCTACATCTCTCAGGTGCCGAGTTACAGGACGGTGAAAACAGTGAGTTTGTGTTAGACGCGAATCGTGCTCTGATTCATGCTCTAGGCTGGGAGCGCAAGCTTTTTGCTTTTTCAAACACGGTCTACACCTCTCAGGTGCCGAGGTACAGGACGGTGAAAACAGTGAGTTTGTGTTAGACGCGAATCGTGCTGGTATTGATGCTCTAGGCTGGGAGCGCAAGCGTAATGCTTTTTCAAACACGGTCTGCACCTCTCAGGTGCCGAGGTACAGGACGGTGAAAACAGTGAGTTTGTGTTAGACGCGAATCGTGCTCTGATTCATGCTCTAGGCTGGGAGCGCAAGCTTATTGCTTTTTCAAACACGGTCTACACCTCTCAGGTGCCGAGTTACAGGACGGTGAAAACAGTGAGTTTGTGTTAGACGCGAATCGTGCTATGATTCATGCTCTAGGCTGGGAGCGCAAGCTTATTGCTTTTTCAAACACGGTCTACATCTCTCAGGTGCCGAGTTACAGGACGGTGAAAACAGTGAGTTTGTGTTAGACGCGAATCGTGCTCTGATTCATGCTCTAGGCTGGGAGCGCAAGCTTTTTGCTTTTTCAAACACGGTCTACACCTCTCAGGTGCCGAGGTACAGGACGGTGAAAACAGTGAGTTTGTGTTAGACGCGAATCGTGCTGGTATTGATGCTCTAGGCTGGGAGCGCAAGCGAAATGCTTTTTCAAACACGGTCTGCACCTCTCAGGTGCCGAGGTACAGGACGGTGAAAACAGTGAGTTTGTGTTAGACGCGAATCGTGCTCTGATTCATGCTCTAGGCTGGGAGCGCAAGCTTATTGCTTTCTCAAACACGGTCTACACCTCTCAGGTGCCGAGTTACAGGACGGTGAAAACAGTGAGTTTGTGTTAGACGCGAATCGTGCTATGATTCATGCTCTAGGCTGGGAGCGCAAGCTTATTGCTTTTTCAAACACGGTCTACATCTTTCAGGTGCCGAGTTACAGGACGGTGAAAACAGTGAGTTTGTGTTAGACGCGAATCGTGCTATGATTCTTGCTCTAGGCTGGGAGCTAAAGCTTATTACTTTCTCAAACACGGTCTACACCTCTCAGGTGCCGAGTTACAGGACGGTGAAAACAGTGAGTTTGTGTTAGACGCGAATCGTGCTTGGATTCATGCTCTAGGCTGGGAGCTAAAGCTTATTGCTTTTTCAAACACGGTCTACACCTCTCAGGTGCCGAGTTACAGGACGGTGAAAACAGTGAGTTTGTGTTAGACGCGAATCGTGCTCTGATTCATGCTCTAGGCTGGGAGCGCAAGCTTATTGCTTTTTCAAACACGGTCTACACCTCTCAGGTGCCGAGTTACAGGACGGTGAAAACAGTGAGTTTGTGTTAGACGCGAATCGTGCTCTGATTCATGCTCTAGGCTGGGAGCGCAAGCTTATTGCTTTTTCAAACACGGTCTACACCTCTCAGGTGCCGAGTTACAGGACGGTGAAAACAGTGAGTTTGTGTTAGACGCGAATCGTGCTCTGATTCATGCTCTAGGCTGGGAGCTAAAGCTTATTGCTTTTTCAAACACGGTCTACTCCTCTCAGGTGCCGAGTTACAGGACAGTGAAAACAGTGAGTTTGTGTTAGACGCGAATCGTGCTCTGATTCATGCTCTAGGCTGGGAGCTCAAGCTTATTGCTTTTTCAAACACGGTCTACACCTCTCAGGTGCCGAGTTACAGGACGGTGAAAACAGTGAGTTTGTGTTAGACGCGAATCGTGCTTGGATTCATGCTCTAGGCTGGGAGCGCAAGCGTAATGCTTTTTCAAACACGGTCTACACCTCTCAGGTGCCGAGGTACAGGACGGTGAAAACAGTGAGTTTGTGTTAGACGCAAATCGTGCTCTGATTCATGCTCTAGGCTGGGAGCTAAAGCTTATTGCTTTTTCAAACACGGTCTACACCTCTCAGGTGCCGAGTTACAGGACGGTGAAAACAGTGAGTTTGTGTTAGACGCGAATCGTGCTCTGATTCATGCTCTAGGCTGGGAGCGCAAGCTTATTGCTGTTTCAAACACGGTCTACACCTCTCAGGTGCCGAGTTACAGGACGGTGAAAACAGTGAGTTTGTGTTAGACGCGAATCGTGCTCTGATTCATGCTCTAGGCTGGGAGCGCAAGCTTATTGCTTTTTCAAACACGGTCTACACCTCTCAGGTGCCGAGTTACAGGACGGTGAAAACAGTGAGTTTGTGTTAGACGCGAATCGTGCTTGGATTCATGCTCTAGGCTGGGAGCGCAAGCGTAATGCTTTTTCAAACACGGTCTACACCTCTCAGGTGCCGAGGTACAGGACGGTGAAAACAGTGAGTTTGTGTTAGACGCGAATCGTGCTCTGATTCATGCTCTAGGATGGGAGCTAAAGCTTATTGCTTTTTCAAACACGGTCTACTCCTCTCAGGTGCCGAGTTACAGGACAGTGAAAACAGTGAGTTTGTGTTAGACGCGAATCGTGCTCTGATTCATGCTCTAGGCTGGGAGCGCAAGCTTTTTGCTTTTTCAAACACGGTCTACACCTCTCAGGTGCCGAGTTACAGGACAGTGAAAACAGTGAGTTTGTGTTAGACGCGAATCGTGCTCTGATTCATGCTCTAGGCTGGGAGCGCAAGCGTAATGCTTTTTCAAACACGGTCTACACCTCTCAGGTGCCGAGGTACAGGACGGTGAAAACAGTGAGTTTGTGTTAGACGCAAATCGTGCGCTGATTCATGCTCTAGGCTGGGAGCTAAAGCTTATTGCTTTTTCAAACACGGTCTACACCTCTCAGGTGCCGAGTTACAGGACGGTGAAAACAGTGAGTTTGTGTTAGACGCGAATCGTGCTCTGATTCATGCTCTAGGCTGGGAGCGCAAGCTTATTGCTGTTTCAAACACGGTCTACACCTCTCAGGTGCCGAGTTACAGGACGGTGAAAACAGTGAGTTTGTGTTAGACGCGAATCGTGCTTGGATTCATGCTCTAGGCTGGGAGCGCAAGCGTAATGCTTATTCAAACACGGTCTACACCTCTCAGGTGCCGAGGTACAGGACGGTGAAAACAGTGAGTTTGTGTTAGACGCGAATTCATGCTCTAGGCTGGGAGCTAAAGCTTATTGCTTTTTCAAACACGGTCTACTCCTCTCAGGTGCCGAGTTACAGGACAGTGAAAACAGTGAGTTTGTGTTAGACGCGAATCGTGCTCTGATTCATGCTCTAGGCTGGGAGCGCAAGCTTATTGCTTTTTCAAACACGGTCTACACCTCTCAGGTGCCGAGTTACAGGACGGTGAAAACAGTGAGTTTGTGTTAGACGCGAATGGTGCTCTGATTCATGCTCTAGGCTGGGAGCGCAAGCTTTTTGCTTTTTCAAACACGGTCTACACCTCTCAGGTGCCGAGGTACAGGACGGTGAAAACAGTGAGTTTGTGTTAGACGCGAATCGTGCTGGGATTGATGCTCTAGGCTGGGAGCGCAAGCGTAATGCTTTTTCAAACACGGTCTACACCTCTCAGGTGCCGAGGTACAGGACGGTGAAAACAGTGAGTTTGTGTTAGACGCGAATCGTGCTCTGATTCATGCTCTAGGCTGGGAGCGCAAGCTTATTGCTTTCTCAAACACGGTCTACACCTCTCAGGTGCCGAGTTACAGGACGGTGAAAACAGTGAGTTTGTGTTAGACGCGAATCGTGCTCTGATTCATGCTCTAGGCTGGGAGCGCAAGCTTATTGCTTTTTCAAACACGGTCTACACCTCTCAGGTGCCGAGTTACAGGACGGTGAAAACAGTGAGTTTGTGTTAGACGCGAATCGTGCTATGATTCATGCTCTAGGCTGGGAGCGCAAGCTTATTGCTTTTTCAAACACGGTCTACATCTCTCAGGTGCCGAGTTACAGGACGGTGAAAACAGTGAGTTTGTGTTAGATGCGAATCGTGCTCTGATTCATGCTCTAGGCTGGGAGCGCAAGCTTTTTGCTTTTTCAAACACGGTCTACACCTCTCAGGTGCCGAGGTACAGGACGGTGAAAACAGTGAGTTTGTGTTAGACGCGAATCGTGCTGGTATTGATGCTCTAGGCTGGGAGCGCAAGCGTAATGCTTTTTCAAACACGGTCTGCACCTCTCAGGTGCCGAGGTACAGGACGGTGAAAACAGTGAGTTTGTGTTAGACGCGAATCGTGCTCTGATTCATGCTCTAGGCTGGGAGCGCAAGCTTATTGCTTTCTCAAACACGGTCTACACCTCTCAGGTGCCGAGTTACAGGACGGTGAAAACAGTGAGTTTGTGTTAGACGCGAATCGTGCTATGATTCATGCTCTAAGCTGGGAGCGCAAGCTTATTGCTTTTTCAAACACGGTCTACATCTTTCAGGTGCCGAGTTACAGGACGGTGAAAACAGTGAGTTTGTGTTAGACGCGAATCGTGCTATGATTCATGCTCTAGGCTGGGAGCTAAAGCTTATTACTTTCTCAAACACGGTCTACACCTCTCAGGTGCCGAGTTACAGGACGGTGAAAACAGTGAGTTTGTGTTAGACGCGAATCGTGCTCTGATTCATGCTCTAGGCTGGGAGCTAAAGTTTATTGCTTTTTCAAACACGGTCTACTCCTCTCAGGTGCCGAGTTACAGGACAGTGAAAACAGTGAGTTTGTGTTAGACGCGAATCGTGCTCTGATTCATGCTCTAGGCTGGGAGCGCAAGCTTATTGCTTTTTCAAACACGGTCTACATCTCTCAGGTGCCGAGTTACAGGACGGTGAAAACAGTGAGTTTGTGTTAGACGCGAATCGTGCTCTGATTCATGCTCTAGGCTGGGAGCGCAAGCTTTTTGCTTTTTCAAACACGGTCTACACCTCTCAGGTGCCGAGGTACAGGACGGTGAAAACAGTGAGTTTGTGTTAGACGCGAATCGTGCTGGTATTGATGCTCTAGGCTGGGAGCGCAAGCGTAATGCTTTTTCAAACACGGTCTGCACCTCTCAGGTGCCGAGGTACAGGACGGTGAAAACAGTGAGTTTGTGTTAGACGCGAATCGTGCTCTGATTCATGCTCTAGGCTGGGAGCGCAAGCTTATTGCTTTCTCAAACACGGTCTACACCTCTCAGGTGCCGAGTTACAGGACGGTGAAAACAGTGAGTTTGTGTTAGACGCGAATCGTGCTATGATTCAGGCTCTAGGCTGGGAGCGCAAGCTTATTGCTTTTTCAAACACGGTCTACATCTTTCAGGTGCCGAGTTACAGGACGGTGAAAACAGTGAGTTTGTGTTAGACGCGAATCGTGCTATGATTCTTGCTCTAGGCTGGGAGCTAAAGCTTATTACTTTCTCAAACACGGTCTACACCTCTCAGGTGCCGAGTTACAGGACGGTGAAAACAGTGAGTTTGTGTTAGACGCGAATCGTGCTTGGATTCATGCTCTAGGCTGGGAGCTAAAGCTTATTGCTTTTTCAAACACGGTCTACACCTCTCAGGTGCCGAGTTACAGGACGGTGAAAACAGTGAGTTTGTGTTAGACGCGAATCGTGCTCTGATTCATGCTCTAGGCTGGGAGCGCAAGCTTATTGCTTTTTCAAACACGGTCTACACCTCTCAGGTGCCGAGTTACAGGACGGTGAAAACAGTGAGTTTGTGTTAGACGCGAATCGTGCTTGGATTCATGCTCTAGGCTGGGAGCGCAAGCGTAATGCTTTTTCAAACACGGTCTACACCTCTCAGGTGCCGAGGTACAGGACGGTGAAAACAGTGAGTTTGTGTTAGACGCGAATCGTGCTATGATTCATGCTCTAGGCTGGGAGCGCAAGCTTATTGCTTTTTCAAACACGGTCTACATCTCTCAGGTGCCGAGTTACAGGACGGTGAAAACAGTGAGTTTGTGTTAGACGCGAATCGTGCTCTGATTCATGCTCTAGGCTGGGAGCGCAAGCTTTTTGCTTTTTCAAACACGGTCTACACCTCTCAGGTGCCGAGGTACAGGACGGTGAAAACAGTGAGTTTGTGTTAGACGCGAATCGTGCTGGTATTGATGCTCTAGGCTGGGAGCGCAAGCGTAATGCTTTTTCAAACACGGTCTGCACCTCTCAGGTGCCGAGGTACAGGACGGTGAAAACAGTGAGTTTGTGTTAGACGCGAATCGTGCTCTGATTCATGCTCTAGGCTGGGAGCGCAAGCTTATTGCTTTCTCAAACACGGTCTACACCTCTCAGGTGCCGAGTTACAGGACGGTGAAAACAGTGAGTTTGTGTTAGACGCGAATCGTGCTATGATTCATGCTCTAAGCTGGGAGCGCAAGCTTATTGCTTTTTCAAACACGGTCTACATCTTTCAGGTGCCGAGTTACAGGACGGTGAAAACAGTGAGTTTGTGTTAGACGCGAATCGTGCTATGATTCATGCTCTAGGCTGGGAGCTAAAGCTTATTACTTTCTCAAACACGGTCTACACCTCTCAGGTGCCGAGTTACAGGACGGTGAAAACAGTGAGTTTGTGTTAGACGCGAATCGTGCTTGGATTCATGCTCTAGGCTGGGAGCTAAAGCTTATTGCTTTTTCAAACACGGTCTACACCTCTCAGGTGCCGAGTTACAGGACGGTGAAAACAGTGAGTTTGTGTTAGACGCGAATCGTGCTCTGATTCATGCTCTAGGCTGGGAGCGCAAGCTTATTGCTTTTTCAAACACGGTCTACACCTCTCAGGTGCCGAGTTACAGGACGGTGAAAACAGTGAGTTTGTGTTAGACGCGAATCGTGCTCTGATTCATGCTCTAGGCTGGGAGCTAAAGTTTATTGCTTTTTCAAACACGGTCTACTCCTCTCAGGTGCCGAGTTACAGGACAGTGAAAACAGTGAGTTTGTGTTAGACGCGAATCGTGCTCTGATTCATGCTCTAGGCTGGGAGCGCAAGCTTATTGCTTTTTCAAACACGGTCTACATCTCTCAGGTGCCGAGTTACAGGACGGTGAAAACAGTGAGTTTGTGTTAGACGCGAATCGTGCTCTGATTCATGCTCTAGGCTGGGAGCGCAAGCTTTTTGCTTTTTCAAACACGGTCTACACCTCTCAGGTGCCGAGGTACAGGACGGTGAAAACAGTGAGTTTGTGTTAGACGCGAATCGTGCTGGTATTGATGCTCTAGGCTGGGAGCGCAAGCGTAATGCTTTTTCAAACACGGTCTGCACCTCTCAGGTGCCGAGGTACAGGACGGTGAAAACAGTGAGTTTGTGTTAGACGCGAATCGTGCTCTGATTCATGCTCTAGGCTGGGAGCGCAAGCTTATTGCTTTCTCAAACACGGTCTACACCTCTCAGGTGCCGAGTTACAGGACGGTGAAAACAGTGAGTTTGTGTTAGACGCGAATCGTGCTATGATTCAGGCTCTAGGCTGGGAGCGCAAGCTTATTGCTTTTTCAAACACGGTCTACATCTTTCAGGTGCCGAGTTACAGGACGGTGAAAACAGTGAGTTTGTGTTAGACGCGAATCGTGCTATGATTCTTGCTCTAGGCTGGGAGCTAAAGCTTATTACTTTCTCAAACACGGTCTACACCTCTCAGGTGCCGAGTTACAGGACGGTGAAAACAGTGAGTTTGTGTTAGACGCGAATCGTGCTTGGATTCATGCTCTAGGCTGGGAGCTAAAGCTTATTGCTTTTTCAAACACGGTCTACACCTCTCAGGTGCCGAGTTACAGGACGGTGAAAACAGTGAGTTTGTGTTAGACGCGAATCGTGCTCTGATTCATGCTCTAGGCTGGGAGCGCAAGCTTATTGCTTTTTCAAACACGGTCTACACCTCTCAGGTGCCGAGTTACAGGACGGTGAAAACAGTGAGTTTGTGTTAGACGCGAATCGTGCTTGGATTCATGCTCTAGGCTGGGAGCGCAAGCGTAATGCTTTTTCAAACACGGTCTACACCTCTCAGGTGCCGAGGTACAGGACGGTGAAAACAGTGAGTTTGTGTTAGACGCAAATCGTGCTCTGATTCATGCTCTAGGCTGGGAGCTAAAGCTTATTGCTTTTTCAAACACGGTCTACACCTCTCAGGTGCCGAGTTACAGGACGGTGAAAACAGTGAGTTTGTGTTAGACGCGAATCGTGCTCTGATTCATGCTCTAGGCTGGGAGCGCAAGCTTATTGCTTTTTCAAACACGGTCTACACCTCTCAGGTGCCGAGTTACAGGACGGTGAAAACAGTGAGTTTGTGTTAGACGCGAATCGTGCTTGGATTCATGCTCTAGGCTGGGAGCGCAAGCGTAATGCTTTTTCAAACACGGTCTACACCTCTCAGGTGCCGAGGTACAGGACGGTGAAAACAGTGAGTTTGTGTTAGACGCGAATCGTGCTCTGATTCATGCTCTAGGCTGGGAGCTAAAGCTTATTGCTTTTTCAAACACGGTCTACTCCTCTCAGGTGCCGAGTTACAGGACAGTGAAAACAGTGAGTTTGTCTTAGACGCGAATCGTGCTCTGATTCATGCTCTAGGCTGGGAGCGCAAGCTTTTTGCTTTTTCAAACACGGTCTACACCTCTCAGGTGCCGAGGTACAGGACGGTGAAAACAGTGAGTTTGTGTTAGACGCGAATCGTGCTCTGATTCATGCTCTAGGCTGGGAGCGCAAGCTTATTGCTTTTTGAAACACGGTCTACACCTCTCAGGTGCCGAGTTACAGGACGGTGAAAACAGTGAGTTTGTGTTAGACGCGAATCGTGCTATGATTCATGCTCTAGGCTGGGAGCGCAAGCTTATTGCTTTTTCAAACACGGTCTACATCTTTCAGGTGCCGAGTTACAGGACGGTGAAAACAGTGAGTTTGTGTTAGACGCGAATCGTGCTGTGATTCATGCTCTAGGCTGGGAGCGCAAGCTTATTGCTTTTTCAAACACGGTCTACATCTCTCAGGTGCCGAGTTACAGGACGGTGAAAACAGTGAGTTTGTGTTAGACGCGAATCGTGCTTGGATTCATGCTCTAGGCTGGGAGCTAAAGCTTATTGCTTTTTCAAACACGGTCTACACCTCTCAGGTGCCGAGTTACAGGACGGTGAAAACAGTGAGTTTGTGTTAGACGCGAATCGTGCTCTGATTCATGCTCTAGGCTGGGAGCGCAAGCTTTTTGCTTTTTCAAACACGGTCTACATCTCTCTGGTGCCGAGTTACAGAACGGTGAAAACAGTGAGTTTGTGTTAGACGCGAATCGTGCTCTGATTCATGCTCTAGGCTGGGAGCGCAAGCGTAATGCTTTTTCAAACACGGTCTACACCTCTCAGGTGCCGAGGTACAGGACGGTGAAAACAGTGAGTTTGTGTTAGACGCGAATCGTGCTCTGATTCATGCTCTAGGCTGGGAGCGCAAGCTTATTGCTTTTTCAAACACGGTCTACACCTCTCAGGTGCCGAGTTACAGAACGGTGAAAACAGTGAGTTTGTGTTAGACGCGAATCGTGCTCTGATTCATGCTCTAGGCTGGGAGCGCAAGCTTATTGCTTTTTCAAACACGGTCTACACCTCTCAGGTGCCGAGTTACAGGACGGTGAAAACAGTGAGTTTGTGTTAGACGCGAATTGTGCTCTGATTCATGCTCTAGGCTGGGAGCTAAAGCTTATTGCTTTTTCAAACACGGTCTACTCCTCTCAGGTGCCGAGTTACAGGACGGTGAAAACAGTGTTTGTGTTAGACGCGAATCGTGCTCTGATTCATGCTCTAGGCTGGGAGCGCAAGCTTATTGCTTTTTCAAACACGGTCTACACCTCTCAGGTGCCGAGTTACAGGACGGTGAAAACAGTGAGTTTGTGTTAGACGCGAATCGTGCTTGGATTCATGCTCTAGGCTGGGAGCGCAAGCGTAATGCTTTTTCAAACACGGTCTACACCTCTCAGGTGCCGAGGTACAGGACGGTGAAAACAGTGAGTTTGTGTTAGACGCGAATTCATGCTCTAGGCTGGGAGCTAAAGCTTATTGCTTTTTCAAACACGGTCTACTCCTCTCAGGTGCCGAGTTACAGGACAGTGAAAACAGTGAGTTTGTGTTAGACGCGAATCGTGCTCTGATTCATGCTCTAGGCTGGGAGCGCAAGCTTATTGCTTTCTCAAACACGGTCTACACCTCTCAGGTGCCGAGTTACAGGACGGTGAAAACAGTGAGTTTGTGTTAGACGCGAATCGTGCTCTGATTCATGCTCTAGGCTGGGAGCGCAAGCTTATTGCTTTTTCAAACACGGTCTACACCTCTCAGGTGCCGAGTTACAGGACGGTGAAAACAGTGAGTTTGTGTTAGACGCGAATCGTGCTATGATTCATGCTCTAGGCTGGGAGCGCAAGCTTATTGCTTTTTCAAACACGGTCTACATCTCTCAGGTGCCGAGTTACAGGACGGTGAAAACAGTGAGTTTGTGTTAGACGCGAATCGTGCTCTGATTCATGCTCTAGGCTGGGAGCGCAAGCTTTTTGCTTTTTCAAACACGGTCTACACCTCTCAGGTGCCGAGGTACAGGACGGTGAAAACAGTGAGTTTGTGTTAGACGCGAATCGTGCTGGTATTGATGCTCTAGGCTGGGAGCGCAAGCGTAATGCTTTTTCAAACACAGTCTGCACCTCTCAGGTGCCGAGGTACAGGACGGTGAAAACAGTGAGTTTGTGTTAGACGCGAATCGTGCTCTGATTCATGCTCTAGGCTGGGAGCGCAAGCTTATTGCTTTCTCAAACACGGTCTACACCTCTCAGGTGCCGAGTTACAGGACGGTGAAAACAGTGAGTTTGTGTTAGACGCGAATCGTGCTATGATTCATGCTCTAGGCTGGGAGCGCAAGCTTATTGCTTTTTCAAACACGGTCTACATCTCTCAGGTGCCGAGTTACAGGACGGTGAAAACAGTGAGTTTGTGTTAGACGCGAATCGTGCTCTGATTCATGCTCTAGGCTGGGAGCGCAAGCTTTTTGCTTTTTCAAACACGGTCTACACCTCTCAGGTGCCGAGGTACAGGACGGTGAAAACAGTGAGTTTGTGTTAGACGCGAATCGTGCTGGTATTGATGCTCTAGGCTGGGAGCGCAAGCGTAATGCTTTTTCAAACACGGTCTGCACCTCTCAGGTGCCGAGGTACAGGACGGTGAAAACAGTGAGTTTGTGTTAGACGCGAATCGTGCTCTGATTCATGCTCTAGGCTGGGAGCGCAAGCTTATTGCTTTTTCAAACACGGTCTACACCTCTCAGGTGCCGAGTTACAGGACGGTGAAAACAGTGAGTTTGTGTTAGACGCGAATCGTGCTATGATTCATGCTCTAGGCTGGGAGCGCAAGCTTATTGCTTTTTCAAACACGGTCTACATCTCTCAGGTGCCGAGTTACAGGACGGTGAAAACAGTGAGTTTGTGTTAGACGCGAATCGTGCTCTGATTCATGCTCTAGGCTGGGAGCGCAAGCTTTTTGCTTTTTCAAACACGGTCTACACCTCTCAGGTGCCGAGGTACAGGACGGTGAAAACAGTGAGTTTGTGTTAGACGCGAATCGTGCTGGTATTGATGCTCTAGGCTGGGAGCGCAAGCGAAATGCTTTTTCAAACACGGTCTGCACCTCTCAGGTGCCGAGGTACAGGACGGTGAAAACAGTGAGTTTGTGTTAGACGCGAATCGTGCTCTGATTCATGCTCTAGGCTGGGAGCGCAAGCTTATTGCTTTCTCAAACACGGTCTACACCTCTCAGGTGCCGAGTTACAGGACGGTGAAAACAGTGAGTTTGTGTTAGACGCGAATCGTGCTATGATTCATGCTCTAGGCTGGGAGCGCAAGCTTATTGCTTTTTCAAACACGGTCTACATCTTTCAGGTGCCGAGTTACAGGACGGTGAAAACAGTGAGTTTGTGTTAGACGCGAATCGTGCTATGATTCTTGCTCTAGGCTGGGAGCTAAAGCTTATTACTTTCTCAAACACGGTCTACACCTCTCAGGTGCCGAGTTACAGGACGGTGAAAACAGTGAGTTTGTGTTAGACGCGAATCGTGCTTGGATTCATGCTCTAGGCTGGGAGCTAAAGCTTATTGCTTTTTCAAACACGGTCTACACCTCTCAGGTGCCGAGTTACAGGACGGTGAAAACAGTGAGTTTGTGTTAGACGCGAATCGTGCTCTGATTCATGCTCTAGGCTGGGAGCGCAAGCTTATTGCTTTTTCAAACACGGTCTACACCTCTCAGGTGCCGAGTTACAGGACGGTGAAAACAGTGAGTTTGTGTTAGACGCGAATCGTGCTCTGATTCATGCTCTAGGCTGGGAGCTAAAGCTTATTGCTTTTTCAAACACGGTCTACTCCTCTCAGGTGCCGAGTTACAGGACAGTGAAAACAGTGAGTTTGTGTTAGACGCGAATCGTGCTCTGATTCATGCTCTAGGCTGGGAGCTCAAGCTTATTGCTTTTTCAAACACGGTCTACACCTCTCAGGTGCCGAGTTACAGGACGGTGAAAACAGTGAGTTTGTGTTAGACGCGAATCGTGCTTGGATTCATGCTCTAGGCTGGGAGCGCAAGCGTAATGCTTTTTCAAACACGGTCTACACCTCTCAGGTGCCGAGGTACAGGACGGTGAAAACAGTGAGTTTGTGTTAGACGCAAATCGTGCTCTGATTCATGCTCTAGGCTGGGAGCTAAAGCTTATTGCTTTTTCAAACACGGTCTACACCTCTCAGGTGCCGAGTTACAGGACGGTGAAAACAGTGAGTTTGTGTTAGACGCGAATCGTGCTCTGATTCATGCTCTAGGCTGGGAGCGCAAGCTTATTGCTGTTTCAAACACGGTCTACACCTCTCAGGTGCCGAGTTACAGGACGGTGAAAACAGTGAGTTTGTGTTAGACGCGAATCGTGCTTGGATTCATGCTCTAGGCTGGGAGCGCAAGCGTAATGCTTTTTCAAACACGGTCTACACCTCTCAGGTGCCGAGGTACAGGACGGTGAAAACAGTGAGTTTGTGTTAGACGCGAATTCATGCTCTAGGCTGGGAGCTAAAGCTTATTGCTTTTTCAAACACGGTCTACTCCTCTCAGGTGCCGAGTTACAGGACAGTGAAAACAGTGAGTTTGTGTTAGACGCGAATCGTGCTCTGATTCATGCTCTAGGCTGGGAGCGCAAGCTTATTGCTTTTTCAAACACGGTCTACACCTCTCAGGTGCCGAGTTACAGGACGGTGAAAACAGTGAGTTTGTGTTAGACGCGAATCGTGCTCTGATTCATGCTCTAGGCTGGGAGCTAAAGCTTATTGCTTTTTCAAACACGGTCTACACCTCTCAGGTGCCGAGGTACAGGACGGTGAAAACAGTGAGTTTGTGTTAGACGCGAATCGTGCTCTGATTCATGCTCTAGGCTGGGAGCGCAAGCTTATTGCTTTCTCAAACACGGTCTACACCTCTCAGGTGCCGAGTTACAGGACGGTGAAAACAGTGAGTTTGTGTTAGACGCGAATCGTGCTCTGATTCATGCTCTAGGCTGGGAGCGCAAGCTTATTGCTTTTTCAAACACGGTCTACACCTCTCAGGTGCCGAGTTACAGGACGGTGAAAACAGTGAGTTTGTGTTAGACGCGAATCGTGCTATGATTCATGCTCTAGGCTGGGAGCTAAAGCTTATTACTTTCTCAAACACGGTCTACACCTCTCAGGTGCCGAGTTACAGGACGGTGAAAACAGTGAGTTTGTGTTAGACGCGAATCGTGCTTGGATTCATGCTCTAGGCTGGGAGCTAAAGCTTATTGCTTTTTCAAACACGGTCTACACCTCTCAGGTGCCGAGTTACAGGACGGTGAAAACAGTGAGTTTGTGTTAGACGCGAATCGTGCTCTGATTCATGCTCTAGGCTGGGAGCGCAAGCTTATTGCTTTTTCAAACACGGTCTACACCTCTCAGGTGCCGAGTTACAGGACGGTGAAAACAGTGAGTTTGTGTTAGACGCGAATCGTGCTTGGATTCATGCTCTAGGCTGGGAGCGCAAGCGTAATGCTTTTTCAAACACGGTCTACACCTCTCAGGTGCCGAGGTACAGGACGGTGAAAACAGTGAGTTTGTGTTAGACGCAAATCGTGCTCTGATTCATGCTCTAGGCTGGGAGCTAAAGCTTATTGCTTTTTCAAACACGGTCTACACCTCTCAGGTGCCGAGTTACAGGACGGTGAAAACAGTGAGTTTGTGTTAGACGCGAATCGTGCTCTGATTCATGCTCTAGGCTGGGAGCGCAAGCTTATTGCTTTTTCAAACACGGTCTACACCTCTCAGGTGCCGAGTTACAGGACGGTGAAAACAGTGAGTTTGTGTTAGACGCGAATCGTGCTTGGATTCATGCTCTAGGCTGGGAGCGCAAGCGTAATGCTTTTTCAAACACGGTCTACACCTCTCAGGTGCCGAGGTACAGGACGGTGAAAACAGTGAGTTTGTGTTAGACGCGAATCGTGCTCTGATTCATGCTCTAGGATGGGAGCTAAAGCTTATTGCTTTTTCAAACACGGTCTACTCCTCTCAGGTGCCGAGTTACAGGACAGTGAAAACAGTGAGTTTGTCTTAGACGCGAATCGTGCTCTGATTCATGCTCTAGGCTGGGAGCGCAAGCTTTTTGCTTTTTCAAACACGGTCTACACCTCTCAGGTGCCGAGGTACAGGACGGTGAAAACAGTGAGTTTGTGTTAGACGCGAATCGTGCTCTGATTCATGCTCTAGGCTGGGAGCGCAAGCTTATTGCTTTTTGAAACACGGTCTACACCTCTCAGGTGCCGAGTTACAGGACGGTGAAAACAGTGAGTTTGTGTTAGACGCGAATCGTGCTATGATTCATGCTCTAGGCTGGGAGCGCAAGCTTATTGCTTTTTCAAACACGGTCTACATCTTTCAGGTGCCGAGTTACAGGACGGTGAAAACAGTGAGTTTGTGTTAGACGCGAATCGTGCTGTGATTCATGCTCTAGGCTGGGAGCGCAAGCTTATTGCTTTTTCAAACACGGTCTACATCTCTCAGGTGCCGAGTTACAGGACGGTGAAAACAGTGAGTTTGTGTTAGACGCGAATCGTGCTCTGATTGATGCTCTAGGCTGGGAGCTAAAGCTTATTGCTTTTTCAAACACGGTCTACTCCTCTCAGGTGCCGAGTTACAGGACGGTGAAAACAGTGAGTTTGTGTTAGACGCGAATCGTGCTCTGATTCATGCTCTAGGCTGGGAGCGCAAGCTTATTGCTTTTTCAAACACGGTCTACATCTCTCAGGTGCCGAGTTACAGGACGGTGAAAACAGTGAGTTTGTGTTAGACGCGAATCGTGCTTGGATTCATGCTCTAGGCTGGGAGCTAAAGCTTATTGCTTTTTCAAACACGGTCTACACCTCTCAGGTGCCGAGTTACAGGACGGTGAAAACAGTGAGTTTGTGTTAGACGCGAATCGTGCTCTGATTCATGCTCTAGGCTGGGAGCGCAAGCTTTTTGCTTTTTCAAACACGGTCTACATCTCTCTGGTGCCGAGTTACAGAACGGTGAAAACAGTGAGTTTGTGTTAGACGCGAATCGTGCTCTGATTCATGCTCTAGGCTGGGAGCGCAAGCGTAATGCTTTTTCAAACACGGTCTACACCTCTCAGGTGCCGAGGTACAGGACGGTGAAAACAGTGAGTTTGTGTTAGACGCGAATCGTGCTCTGATTCATGCTCTAGGCTGGGAGCGCAAGCTTATTGCTTTTTCAAACACGGTCTACACCTCTCAGGTGCCGAGTTACAGAACGGTGAAAACAGTGAGTTTGTGTTAGACGCGAATCGTGCTCTGATTCATGCTCTAGGCTGGGAGCGCAAGCTTATTGCTTTTTCAAACACGGTCTACACCTCTCAGGTGCCGAGTTACAGGACGGTGAAAACAGTGAGTTTGTGTTAGACGCGAATTGTGCTCTGATTCATGCTCTAGGCTGGGAGCTAAAGCTTATTGCTTTTTCAAACACGGTCTACTCCTCTCAGGTGCCGAGTTACAGGACGGTGAAAACAGTGTTTGTGTTAGACGCGAATCGTGCTCTGATTCATGCTCTAGGCTGGGAGCGCAAGCTTATTGCTTTTTCAAACACGGTCTACACCTCTCAGGTGCCGAGTTACAGGACGGTGAAAACAGTGAGTTTGTGTTAGACGCGAATCGTGCTTGGATTCATGCTCTAGGCTGGGAGCGCAAGCGTAATGCTTTTTCAAACACGGTCTACACCTCTCAGGTGCCGAGGTACAGGACGGTGAAAACAGTGAGTTTGTGTTAGACGCGAATTCATGCTCTAGGCTGGGAGCTAAAGCTTATTGCTTTTTCAAACACGGTCTACTCCTCTCAGGTGCCGAGTTACAGGACAGTGAAAACAGTGAGTTTGTGTTAGACGCGAATCGTGCTCTGATTCATGCTCTAGGCTGGGAGCGCAAGCTTATTGCTTTCTCAAACACGGTCTACACCTCTCAGGTGCCGAGTTACAGGACGGTGAAAACAGTGAGTTTGTGTTAGACGCGAATCGTGCTCTGATTCATGCTCTAGGCTGGGAGCGCAAGCTTATTGCTTTTTCAAACACGGTCTACACCTCTCAGGTGCCGAGTTACAGGACGGTGAAAACAGTGAGTTTGTGTTAGACGCGAATCGTGCTATGATTCATGCTCTAGGCTGGGAGCGCAAGCTTATTGCTTTTTCAAACACGGTCTACATCTCTCAGGTGCCGAGTTACAGGACGGTGAAAACAGTGAGTTTTTGTAAGACGCGAATCGTGCTCTGATTCATGCTCTAGGCTGGGAGCGCAAGCTTTTTGCTTTTTCAAACACGGTCTACACCTCTCAGGTGCCGAGGTACAGGACGGTGAAAACAGTGAGTTTGTGTTAGACGCGAATCGTGCTGGTATTGATGCTCTAGGCTGGGAGCGCAAGCGTAATGCTTTTTCAAACACGGTCTGCACCTCTCAGGTGCCGAGGTACAGGACGGTGAAAACAGTGAGTTTGTGTTAGACGCGAATCGTGCTCTGATTCATGCTCTAGGCTGGGAGCGCAAGCTTATTGCTTTCTCAAACACGGTCTACACCTCTCAGGTGCCGAGTTACAGGACGGTGAAAACAGTGAGTTTGTGTTAGACGCGAATCGTGCTATGATTCATGCTCTAGGCTGGGAGCGCAAGCTTATTGCTTTTTCAAACACGGTCTACATCTCTCAGGTGCCGAGTTACAGGACGGTGAAAACAGTGAGTTTGTGTTAGACGCGAATCGTGCTCTGATTCATGCTCTAGGCTGGGAGCGCAAGCTTTTTGCTTTTTCAAACACGGTCTACACCTCTCAGGTGCCGAGGTACAGGACGGTGAAAACAGTGAGTTTGTGTTAGACGCGAATCGTGCTGGTATTGATGCTCTAGGCTGGGAGCGCAAGCGTAATGCTTTTTCAAACACGGTCTGCACCTCTCAGGTGCCGAGGTACAGGACGGTGAAAACAGTGAGTTTGTGTTAGACGCGAATCGTGCTCTGATTCATGCTCTAGGCTGGGAGCGCAAGCTTATTGCTTTTTCAAACACGGTCTACACCTCTCAGGTGCCGAGTTACAGGACGGTGAAAACAGTGAGTTTGTGTTAGACGCGAATCGTGCTATGATTCATGCTCTAGGCTGGGAGCGCAAGCTTATTGCTTTTTCAAACACGGTCTACATCTCTCAGGTGCCGAGTTACAGGACGGTGAAAACAGTGAGTTTGTGTTAGACGCGAATCGTGCTCTGATTCATGCTCTAGGCTGGGAGCGCAAGCTTTTTGCTTTTTCAAACACGGTCTACACCTCTCAGGTGCCGAGGTACAGGACGGTGAAAACAGTGAGTTTGTGTTAGACGCGAATCGTGCTGGTATTGATGCTCTAGGCTGGGAGCGCAAGCGAAATGCTTTTTCAAACACGGTCTGCACCTCTCAGGTGCCGAGGTACAGGACGGTGAAAACAGTGAGTTTGTGTTAGACGCGAATCGTGCTCTGATTCATGCTCTAGGCTGGGAGCGCAAGCTTATTGCTTTCTCAAACACGGTCTACACCTCTCAGGTGCCGAGTTACAGGACGGTGAAAACAGTGAGTTTGTGTTAGACGCGAATCGTGCTATGATTCATGCTCTAGGCTGGGAGCGCAAGCTTATTGCTTTTTCAAACACGGTCTACATCTTTCAGGTGCCGAGTTACAGGACGGTGAAAACAGTGAGTTTGTGTTAGACGCGAATCGTGCTATGATTCTTGCTCTAGGCTGGGAGCTAAAGCTTATTACTTTCTCAAACACGGTCTACACCTCTCAGGTGCCGAGTTACAGGACGGTGAAAACAGTGAGTTTGTGTTAGACGCGAATCGTGCTTGGATTCATGCTCTAGGCTGGGAGCTAAAGCTTATTGCTTTTTCAAACACGGTCTACACCTCTCAGGTGCCGAGTTACAGGACGGTGAAAACAGTGAGTTTGTGTTAGACGCGAATCGTGCTCTGATTCATGCTCTAGGCTGGGAGCGCAAGCTTATTGCTTTTTCAAACACGGTCTACACCTCTCAGGTGCCGAGTTACAGGACGGTGAAAACAGTGAGTTTGTGTTAGACGCGAATCGTGCTCTGATTCATGCTCTAGGCTGGGAGCGCAAGCTTATTGCTTTTTCAAACACGGTCTACACCTCTCAGGTGCCGAGTTACAGGACGGTGAAAACAGTGAGTTTGTGTTAGACGCGAATCGTGCTCTGATTCATGCTCTAGGCTGGGAGCTAAAGCTTATTGCTTTTTCAAACACGGTCTACTCCTCTCAGGTGCCGAGTTACAGGACAGTGAAAACAGTGAGTTTGTGTTAGACGCGAATCGTGCTCTGATTCATGCTCTAGGCTGGGAGCTCAAGCTTATTGCTTTTTCAAACACGGTCTACACCTCTCAGGTGCCGAGTTACAGGACGGTGAAAACAGTGAGTTTGTGTTAGACGCGAATCGTGCTTGGATTCATGCTCTAGGCTGGGAGCGCAAGCGTAATGCTTTTTCAAACACGGTCTACACCTCTCAGGTGCCGAGGTACAGGACGGTGAAAACAGTGAGTTTGTGTTAGACGCAAATCGTGCTCTGATTCATGCTCTAGGCTGGGAGCTAAAGCTTATTGCTTTTTCAAACACGGTCTACACCTCTCAGGTGCCGAGTTACAGGACGGTGAAAACAGTGAGTTTGTGTTAGACGCGAATCGTGCTCTGATTCATGCTCTAGGCTGGGAGCGCAAGCTTATTGCTGTTTCAAACACGGTCTACACCTCTCAGGTGCCGAGTTACAGGACGGTGAAAACAGTGAGTTTGTGTTAGACGCGAATCGTGCTCTGATTCATGCTCTAGGCTGGGAGCGCAAGCTTATTGCTTTTTCAAACACGGTCTACACCTCTCAGGTGCCGAGTTACAGGACGGTGAAAACAGTGAGTTTGTGTTAGACGCGAATCGTGCTTGGATTCATGCTCTAGGCTGGGAGCGCAAGCGTAATGCTTTTTCAAACACGGTCTACACCTCTCAGGTGCCGAGGTACAGGACGGTGAAAACAGTGAGTTTGTGTTAGACGCGAATCGTGCTCTGATTCATGCTCTAGGATGGGAGCTAAAGCTTATTGCTTTTTCAAACACGGTCTACTCCTCTCAGGTGCCGAGTTACAGGACAGTGAAAACAGTGAGTTTGTGTTAGACGCGAATCGTGCTCTGATTCATGCTCTAGGCTGGGAGCGCAAGCTTTTTGCTTTTTCAAACACGGTCTACACCTCTCAGGTGCCGAGTTACAGGACAGTGAAAACAGTGAGTTTGTGTTAGACGCGAATCGTGCTCTGATTCATGCTCTAGGCTGGGAGCGCAAGCGTAATGCTTTTTCAAACACGGTCTACACCTCTCAGGTGCCGAGGTACAGGACGGTGAAAACAGTGAGTTTGTGTTAGACGCAAATCGTGCGCTGATTCATGCTCTAGGCTGGGAGCTAAAGCTTATTGCTTTTTCAAACACGGTCTACACCTCTCAGGTGCCGAGTTACAGGACGGTGAAAACAGTGAGTTTGTGTTAGACGCGAATCGTGCTCTGATTCATGCTCTAGGCTGGGAGCGCAAGCTTATTGCTGTTTCAAACACGGTCTACACCTCTCAGGTGCCGAGTTACAGGACGGTGAAAACAGTGAGTTTGTGTTAGACGCGAATCGTGCTTGGATTCATGCTCTAGGCTGGGAGCGCAAGCGTAATGCTTATTCAAACACGGTCTACACCTCTCAGGTGCCGAGGTACAGGACGGTGAAAACAGTGAGTTTGTGTTAGACGCGAATTCATGCTCTAGGCTGGGAGCTAAAGCTTATTGCTTTTTCAAACACGGTCTACTCCTCTCAGGTGCCGAGTTACAGGACAGTGAAAACAGTGAGTTTGTGTTAGACGCGAATCGTGCTCTGATTCATGCTCTAGGCTGGGAGCGCAAGCTTATTGCTTTTTCAAACACGGTCTACACCTCTCAGGTGCCGAGTTACAGGACGGTGAAAACAGTGAGTTTGTGTTAGACGCGAATGGTGCTCTGATTCATGCTCTAGGCTGGGAGCGCAAGCTTTTTGCTTTTTCAAACACGGTCTACACCTCTCAGGTGCCGAGGTACAGGACGGTGAAAACAGTGAGTTTGTGTTAGACGCGAATCGTGCTGGGATTGATGCTCTAGGCTGGGAGCGCAAGCGTAATGCTTTTTCAAACACGGTCTACACCTCTCAGGTGCCGAGGTACAGGACGGTGAAAACAGTGAGTTTGTGTTAGACGCGAATCGTGCTCTGATTCATGCTCTAGGCTGGGAGCGCAAGCTTATTGCTTTCTCAAACACGGTCTACACCTCTCAGGTGCCGAGTTACAGGACGGTGAAAACAGTGAGTTTGTGTTAGACGCGAATCGTGCTCTGATTCATGCTCTAGGCTGGGAGCGCAAGCTTATTGCTTTTTCAAACACGGTCTACACCTCTCAGGTGCCGAGTTACAGGACGGTGAAAACAGTGAGTTTGTGTTAGACGCGAATCGTGCTATGATTCATGCTCTAGGCTGGGAGCGCAAGCTTATTGCTTTTTCAAACACGGTCTACATCTCTCAGGTGCCGAGTTACAGGACGGTGAAAACAGTGAGTTTGTGTTAGACGCGAATCGTGCTCTGATTCATGCTCTAGGCTGGGAGCGCAAGCTTTTTGCTTTTTCAAACACGGTCTACACCTCTCAGGTGCCGAGGTACAGGACGGTGAAAACAGTGAGTTTGTGTTAGACGCGAATCGTGCTGGTATTGATGCTCTAGGCTGGGAGCGCAAGCGTAATGCTTTTTCAAACACGGTCTGCACCTCTCAGGTGCCGAGGTACAGGACGGTGAAAACAGTGAGTTTGTGTTAGACGCGAATCGTGCTCTGATTCATGCTCTAGGCTGGGAGCGCAAGCTTATTGCTTTCTCAAACACGGTCTACACCTCTCAGGTGCCGAGTTACAGGACGGTGAAAACAGTGAGTTTGTGTTAGACGCGAATCGTGCTATGATTCATGCTCTAAGCTGGGAGCGCAAGCTTATTGCTTTTTCAAACACGGTCTACATCTTTCAGGTGCCGAGTTACAGGACGGTGAAAACAGTGAGTTTGTGTTAGACGCGAATCGTGCTATGATTCATGCTCTAGGCTGGGAGCTAAAGCTTATTACTTTCTCAAACACGGTCTACACCTCTCAGGTGCCGAGTTACAGGACGGTGAAAACAGTGAGTTTGTGTTAGACGCGAATCGTGCTTGGATTCATGCTCTAGGCTGGGAGCTAAAGCTTATTGCTTTTTCAAACACGGTCTACACCTCTCAGGTGCCGAGTTACAGGACGGTGAAAACAGTGAGTTTGTGTTAGACGCGAATCGTGCTCTGATTCATGCTCTAGGCTGGGAGCGCAAGCTTATTGCTTTTTCAAACACGGTCTACACCTCTCAGGTGCCGAGTTACAGGACGGTGAAAACAGTGAGTTTGTGTTAGACGCGAATCGTGCTCTGATTCATGCTCTAGGCTGGGAGCTAAAGTTTATTGCTTTTTCAAACACGGTCTACTCCTCTCAGGTGCCGAGTTACAGGACAGTGAAAACAGTGAGTTTGTGTTAGACGCGAATCGTGCTCTGATTCATGCTCTAGGCTGGGAGCGCAAGCTTATTGCTTTTTCAAACACGGTCTACATCTCTCAGGTGCCGAGTTACAGGACGGTGAAAACAGTGAGTTTGTGTTAGACGCGAATCGTGCTCTGATTCATGCTCTAGGCTGGGAGCGCAAGCTTTTTGCTTTTTCAAACACGGTCTACACCTCTCAGGTGCCGAGGTACAGGACGGTGAAAACAGTGAGTTTGTGTTAGACGCGAATCGTGCTGGTATTGATGCTCTAGGCTGGGAGCGCAAGCGTAATGCTTTTTCAAACACGGTCTGCACCTCTCAGGTGCCGAGGTACAGGACGGTGAAAACAGTGAGTTTGTGTTAGACGCGAATCGTGCTCTGATTCATGCTCTAGGCTGGGAGCGCAAGCTTATTGCTTTCTCAAACACGGTCTACACCTCTCAGGTGCCGAGTTACAGGACGGTGAAAACAGTGAGTTTGTGTTAGACGCGAATCGTGCTATGATTCATGCTCTAAGCTGGGAGCGCAAGCTTATTGCTTTTTCAAACACGGTCTACATCTTTCAGGTGCCGAGTTACAGGACGGTGAAAACAGTGAGTTTGTGTTAGACGCGAATCGTGCTATGATTCATGCTCTAGGCTGGGAGCTAAAGCTTATTACTTTCTCAAACACGGTCTACACCTCTCAGGTGCCGAGTTACAGGACGGTGAAAACAGTGAGTTTGTGTTAGACGCGAATCGTGCTATGATTCATGCTCTAAGCTGGGAGCGCAAGCTTATTGCTTTTTCAAACACGGTCTACATCTTTCAGGTGCCGAGTTACAGGACGGTGAAAACAGTGAGTTTGTGTTAGACGCGAATCGTGCTATGATTCATGCTCTAGGCTGGGAGCTAAAGCTTATTACTTTCTCAAACACGGTCTACACCTCTCAGGTGCCGAGTTACAGGACGGTGAAAACAGTGAGTTTGTGTTAGACGCGAATCGTGCTTGGATTCATGCTCTAGGCTGGGAGCTAAAGCTTATTGCTTTTTCAAACACGGTCTACACCTCTCAGGTGCCGAGTTACAGGACGGTGAAAACAGTGAGTTTGTGTTAGACGCGAATCGTGCTCTGATTCATGCTCTAGGCTGGGAGCGCAAGCTTATTGCTTTTTCAAACACGGTCTACACCTCTCAGGTGCCGAGTTACAGGACGGTGAAAACAGTGAGTTTGTGTTAGACGCGAATCGTGCTCTGATTCATGCTCTAGGCTGGGAGCTAAAGTTTATTGCTTTTTCAAACACGGTCTACTCCTCTCAGGTGCCGAGTTACAGGACAGTGAAAACAGTGAGTTTGTGTTAGACGCGAATCGTGCTCTGATTCATGCTCTAGGCTGGGAGCGCAAGCTTATTGCTTTTTCAAACACGGTCTACATCTCTCAGGTGCCGAGTTACAGGACGGTGAAAACAGTGAGTTTGTGTTAGACGCGAATCGTGCTCTGATTCATGCTCTAGGCTGGGAGCGCAAGCTTTTTGCTTTTTCAAACACGGTCTACACCTCTCAGGTGCCGAGGTACAGGACGGTGAAAACAGTGAGTTTGTGTTAGACGCGAATCGTGCTGGTATTGATGCTCTAGGCTGGGAGCGCAAGCGTAATGCTTTTTCAAACACGGTCTGCACCTCTCAGGTGCCGAGGTACAGGACGGTGAAAACAGTGAGTTTGTGTTAGACGCGAATCGTGCTCTGATTCATGCTCTAGGCTGGGAGCGCAAGCTTATTGCTTTCTCAAACACGGTCTACACCTCTCAGGTGCCGAGTTACAGGACGGTGAAAACAGTGAGTTTGTGTTAGACGCGAATCGTGCTATGATTCAGGCTCTAGGCTGGGAGCGCAAGCTTATTGCTTTTTCAAACACGGTCTACATCTTTCAGGTGCCGAGTTACAGGACGGTGAAAACAGTGAGTTTGTGTTAGACGCGAATCGTGCTATGATTCTTGCTCTAGGCTGGGAGCTAAAGCTTATTACTTTCTCAAACACGGTCTACACCTCTCAGGTGCCGAGTTACAGGACGGTGAAAACAGTGAGTTTGTGTTAGACGCGAATCGTGCTTGGATTCATGCTCTAGGCTGGGAGCTAAAGCTTATTGCTTTTTCAAACACGGTCTACACCTCTCAGGTGCCGAGTTACAGGACGGTGAAAACAGTGAGTTTGTGTTAGACGCGAATCGTGCTCTGATTCATGCTCTAGGCTGGGAGCGCAAGCTTATTGCTTTTTCAAACACGGTCTACACCTCTCAGGTGCCGAGTTACAGGACGGTGAAAACAGTGAGTTTGTGTTAGACGCGAATCGTGCTTGGATTCATGCTCTAGGCTGGGAGCGCAAGCGTAATGCTTTTTCAAACACGGTCTACACCTCTCAGGTGCCGAGGTACAGGACGGTGAAAACAGTGAGTTTGTGTTAGACGCAAATCGTGCTCTGATTCATGCTCTAGGCTGGGAGCTAAAGCTTATTGCTTTTTCAAACACGGTCTACACCTCTCAGGTGCCGAGTTACAGGACGGTGAAAACAGTGAGTTTGTGTTAGACGCGAATCGTGCTCTGATTCATGCTCTAGGCTGGGAGCGCAAGCTTATTGCTTTTTCAAACACGGTCTACACCTCTCAGGTGCCGAGTTACAGGACGGTGAAAACAGTGAGTTTGTGTTAGACGCGAATCGTGCTTGGATTCATGCTCTAGGCTGGGAGCGCAAGCGTAATGCTTTTTCAAACACGGTCTACACCTCTCAGGTGCCGAGGTACAGGACGGTGAAAACAGTGAGTTTGTGTTAGACGCGAATCGTGCTCTGATTCATGCTCTAGGATGGGAGCTAAAGCTTATTGCTTTTTCAAACACGGTCTACTCCTCTCAGGTGCCGAGTTACAGGACAGTGAAAACAGTGAGTTTGTCTTAGACGCGAATCGTGCTCTGATTCATGCTCTAGGCTGGGAGCGCAAGCTTTTTGCTTTTTCAAACACGGTCTACACCTCTCAGGTGCCGAGGTACAGGACGGTGAAAACAGTGAGTTTGTGTTAGACGCGAATCGTGCTCTGATTCATGCTCTAGGCTGGGAGCGCAAGCTTATTGCTTTTTGAAACACGGTCTACACCTCTCAGGTGCCGAGTTACAGGACGGTGAAAACAGTGAGTTTGTGTTAGACGCGAATCGTGCTATGATTCATGCTCTAGGCTGGGAGCGCAAGCTTATTGCTTTTTCAAACACGGTCTACATCTTTCAGGTGCCGAGTTACAGGACGGTGAAAACAGTGAGTTTGTGTTAGACGCGAATCGTGCTGTGATTCATGCTCTAGGCTGGGAGCGCAAGCTTATTGCTTTTTCAAACACGGTCTACATCTCTCAGGTGCCGAGTTACAGGACGGTGAAAACAGTGAGTTTGTGTTAGACGCGAATCGTGCTCTGATTGATGCTCTAGGCTGGGAGCTAAAGCTTATTGCTTTTTCAAACACGGTCTACTCCTCTCAGGTGCCGAGTTACAGGACGGTGAAAACAGTGAGTTTGTGTTAGACGCGAATCGTGCTCTGATTCATGCTCTAGGCTGGGAGCGCAAGCTTATTGCTTTTTCAAACACGGTCTACATCTCTCAGGTGCCGAGTTACAGGACGGTGAAAACAGTGAGTTTGTGTTAGACGCGAATCGTGCTTGGATTCATGCTCTAGGCTGGGAGCTAAAGCTTATTGCTTTTTCAAACACGGTCTACACCTCTCAGGTGCCGAGTTACAGGACGGTGAAAACAGTGAGTTTGTGTTAGACGCGAATCGTGCTCTGATTCATGCTCTAGGCTGGGAGCGCAAGCTTTTTGCTTTTTCAAACACGGTCTACATCTCTCTGGTGCCGAGTTACAGAACGGTGAAAACAGTGAGTTTGTGTTAGACGCGAATCGTGCTCTGATTCATGCTCTAGGCTGGGAGCGCAAGCGTAATGCTTTTTCAAACACGGTCTACACCTCTCAGGTGCCGAGGTACAGGACGGTGAAAACAGTGAGTTTGTGTTAGACGCGAATCGTGCTCTGATTCATGCTCTAGGCTGGGAGCGCAAGCTTATTGCTTTTTCAAACACGGTCTACACCTCTCAGGTGCCGAGTTACAGAACGGTGAAAACAGTGAGTTTGTGTTAGACGCGAATCGTGCTCTGATTCATGCTCTAGGCTGGGAGCGCAAGCTTATTGCTTTTTCAAACACGGTCTACACCTCTCAGGTGCCGAGTTACAGGACGGTGAAAACAGTGAGTTTGTGTTAGACGCGAATTGTGCTCTGATTCATGCTCTAGGCTGGGAGCTAAAGCTTATTGCTTTTTCAAACACGGTCTACTCCTCTCAGGTGCCGAGTTACAGGACGGTGAAAACAGTGTTTGTGTTAGACGCGAATCGTGCTCTGATTCATGCTCTAGGCTGGGAGCGCAAGCTTATTGCTTTTTCAAACACGGTCTACACCTCTCAGGTGCCGAGTTACAGGACGGTGAAAACAGTGAGTTTGTGTTAGACGCGAATCGTGCTTGGATTCATGCTCTAGGCTGGGAGCGCAAGCGTAATGCTTTTTCAAACACGGTCTACACCTCTCAGGTGCCGAGGTACAGGACGGTGAAAACAGTGAGTTTGTGTTAGACGCGAATTCATGCTCTAGGCTGGGAGCTAAAGCTTATTGCTTTTTCAAACACGGTCTACTCCTCTCAGGTGCCGAGTTACAGGACAGTGAAAACAGTGAGTTTGTGTTAGACGCGAATCGTGCTCTGATTCATGCTCTAGGCTGGGAGCGCAAGCTTATTGCTTTCTCAAACACGGTCTACACCTCTCAGGTGCCGAGTTACAGGACGGTGAAAACAGTGAGTTTGTGTTAGACGCGAATCGTGCTCTGATTCATGCTCTAGGCTGGGAGCGCAAGCTTATTGCTTTTTCAAACACGGTCTACACCTCTCAGGTGCCGAGTTACAGGACGGTGAAAACAGTGAGTTTGTGTTAGACGCGAATCGTGCTATGATTCATGCTCTAGGCTGGGAGCGCAAGCTTATTGCTTTTTCAAACACGGTCTACATCTCTCAGGTGCCGAGTTACAGGACGGTGAAAACAGTGAGTTTGTGTTAGACGCGAATCGTGCTCTGATTCATGCTCTAGGCTGGGAGCGCAAGCTTTTTGCTTTTTCAAACACGGTCTACACCTCTCAGGTGCCGAGGTACAGGACGGTGAAAACAGTGAGTTTGTGTTAGACGCGAATCGTGCTGGTATTGATGCTCTAGGCTGGGAGCGCAAGCGTAATGCTTTTTCAAACACGGTCTGCACCTCTCAGGTGCCGAGGTACAGGACGGTGAAAACAGTGAGTTTGTGTTAGACGCGAATCGTGCTCTGATTCATGCTCTAGGCTGGGAGCGCAAGCTTATTGCTTTCTCAAACACGGTCTACACCTCTCAGGTGCCGAGTTACAGGACGGTGAAAACAGTGAGTTTGTGTTAGACGCGAATCGTGCTATGATTCATGCTCTAGGCTGGGAGCGCAAGCTTATTGCTTTTTCAAACACGGTCTACATCTCTCAGGTGCCGAGTTACAGGACGGTGAAAACAGTGAGTTTGTGTTAGACGCGAATCGTGCTCTGATTCATGCTCTAGGCTGGGAGCGCAAGCTTTTTGCTTTTTCAAACACGGTCTACACCTCTCAGGTGCCGAGGTACAGGACGGTGAAAACAGTGAGTTTGTGTTAGACGCGAATCGTGCTGGTATTGATGCTCTAGGCTGGGAGCGCAAGCGTAATGCTTTTTCAAACACGGTCTGCACCTCTCAGGTGCCGAGGTACAGGACGGTGAAAACAGTGAGTTTGTGTTAGACGCGAATCGTGCTCTGATTCATGCTCTAGGCTGGGAGCGCAAGCTTATTGCTTTTTCAAACACGGTCTACACCTCTCAGGTGCCGAGTTACAGGACGGTGAAAACAGTGAGTTTGTGTTAGACGCGAATCGTGCTATGATTCATGCTCTAGGCTGGGAGCGCAAGCTTATTGCTTTTTCAAACACGGTCTACATCTCTCAGGTGCCGAGTTACAGGACGGTGAAAACAGTGAGTTTGTGTTAGACGCGAATCGTGCTCTGATTCATGCTCTAGGCTGGGAGCGCAAGCTTTTTGCTTTTTCAAACACGGTCTACACCTCTCAGGTGCCGAGGTACAGGACGGTGAAAACAGTGAGTTTGTGTTAGACGCGAATCGTGCTGGTATTGATGCTCTAGGCTGGGAGCGCAAGCGAAATGCTTTTTCAAACACGGTCTGCACCTCTCAGGTGCCGAGGTACAGGACGGTGAAAACAGTGAGTTTGTGTTAGACGCGAATCGTGCTCTGATTCATGCTCTAGGCTGGGAGCGCAAGCTTATTGCTTTCTCAAACACGGTCTACACCTCTCAGGTGCCGAGTTACAGGACGGTGAAAACAGTGAGTTTGTGTTAGACGCGAATCGTGCTATGATTCATGCTCTAGGCTGGGAGCGCAAGCTTATTGCTTTTTCAAACACGGTCTACATCTTTCAGGTGCCGAGTTACAGGACGGTGAAAACAGTGAGTTTGTGTTAGACGCGAATCGTGCTATGATTCTTGCTCTAGGCTGGGAGCTAAAGCTTATTACTTTCTCAAACACGGTCTACACCTCTCAGGTGCCGAGTTACAGGACGGTGAAAACAGTGAGTTTGTGTTAGACGCGAATCGTGCTTGGATTCATGCTCTAGGCTGGGAGCTAAAGCTTATTGCTTTTTCAAACACGGTCTACACCTCTCAGGTGCCGAGTTACAGGACGGTGAAAACAGTGAGTTTGTGTTAGACGCGAATCGTGCTCTGATTCATGCTCTAGGCTGGGAGCGCAAGCTTATTGCTTTTTCAAACACGGTCTACACCTCTCAGGTGCCGAGTTACAGGACGGTGAAAACAGTGAGTTTGTGTTAGACGCAAATCGTGCTCTGATTCATGCTCTAGGCTGGGAGCTAAAGCTTATTGCTTTTTCAAACACGGTCTACTCCTCTCAGGTGCCGAGTTACAGGACAGTGAAAACAGTGAGTTTGTGTTAGACGCGAATCGTGCTCTGATTCATGCTCTAGGCTGGGAGCTCAAGCTTATTGCTTTTTCAAACACGGTCTACACCTCTCAGGTGCCGAGTTACAGGACGGTGAAAACAGTGAGTTTGTGTTAGACGCGAATCGTGCTTGGATTCATGCTCTAGGCTGGGAGCGCAAGCGTAATGCTTTTTCAAACACGGTCTACACCTCTCAGGTGCCGAGGTACAGGACGGTGAAAACAGTGAGTTTGTGTTAGACGCAAATCGTGCTCTGATTCATGCTCTAGGCTGGGAGCTAAAGCTTATTGCTTTTTCAAACACGGTCTACACCTCTCAGGTGCCGAGTTACAGGACGGTGAAAACAGTGAGTTTGTGTTAGACGCGAATCGTGCTCTGATTCATGCTCTAGGCTGGGAGCGCAAGCTTATTGCTGTTTCAAACACGGTCTACACCTCTCAGGTGCCGAGTTACAGGACGGTGAAAACAGTGAGTTTGTGTTAGACGCGAATCGTGCTTGGATTCATGCTCTAGGCTGGGAGCGCAAGCGTAATGCTTTTTCAAACACGGTCTACACCTCTCAGGTGCCGAGGTACAGGACGGTGAAAACAGTGAGTTTGTGTTAGACGCGAATTCATGCTCTAGGCTGGGAGCTAAAGCTTATTGCTTTTTCAAACACGGTCTACTCCTCTCAGGTGCCGAGTTACAGGACAGTGAAAACAGTGAGTTTGTGTTAGACGCGAATCGTGCTCTGATTCATGCTCTAGGCTGGGAGCGCAAGCTTATTGCTTTTTCAAACACGGTCTACACCTCTCAGGTGCCGAGTTACAGGACGGTGAAAACAGTGAGTTTGTGTTAGACGCGAATCGTGCTCTGATTCATGCTCTAGGCTGGGAGCTAAAGCTTATTGCTTTTTCAAACACGGTCTACACCTCTCAGGTGCCGAGGTACAGGACGGTGAAAACAGTGAGTTTGTGTTAGACGCGAATCGTGCTCTGATTCATGCTCTAGGCTGGGAGCGCAAGCTTATTGCTTTCTCAAACACGGTCTACACCTCTCAGGTGCCGAGTTACAGGACGGTGAAAACAGTGAGTTTGTGTTAGACGCGAATCGTGCTCTGATTCATGCTCTAGGCTGGGAGCGCAAGCTTATTGCTTTTTCAAACACGGTCTACACCTCTCAGGTGCCGAGTTACAGGACGGTGAAAACAGTGAGTTTGTGTTAGACGCGAATCGTGCTATGATTCATGCTCTAGGCTGGGAGCGCAAGCTTATTGCTTTTTCAAACACGGTCTACATCTCTCAGGTGCCGAGTTACAGGACGGTGAAAACAGTGAGTTTGTGTTAGACGCGAATCGTGCTCTGATTCATGCTCTAGGCTGGGAGCGCAAGCTTTTTGCTTTTTCAAACACGGTCTACACCTCTCAGGTGCCGAGGTACAGGACGGTGAAAACAGTGAGTTTGTGTTAGACGCGAATCGTGCTGGGATTGATGCTCTAGGCTGGGAGCGCAAGCGTAATGCTTTTTCAAACACGGTCTGCACCTCTCAGGTGCCGAGGTACAGGACGGTGAAAACAGTGAGTTTGTGTTAGACGCGAATCGTGCTCTGATTCATGCTCTAGGCTGGGAGCGCAAGCTTATTGCTTTCTCAAACACGGTCTACACCTCTCAGGTGCCGAGTTACAGGACGGTGAAAACAGTGAGTTTGTGTTAGACGCGAATCGTGCTATGATTCATGCTCTAGGCTGGGAGCGCAAGCTTATTGCTTTTTCAAACACGGTCTACATCTTTCAGGTGCCGAGTTACAGGACGGTGAAAACAGTGAGTTTGTGTTAGACGCGAATCGTGCTATGATTCATGCTCTAGGCTGGGAGCTAAAGCTTATTGCTTTCTCAAACACGGTCTACACCTCTCAGGTGCCGAGTTACAGGACGGTGAAAACAGTGAGTTTGTGTTAGACGCGAATCGTGCTTGGATTCATGCTCTAGGCTGGGAGCTAAAGCTTATTGCTTTTTCAAACACGGTCTACACCTCTCAGGTGCCGAGTTACAGGACGGTGAAAACAGTGAGTTTGTGTTAGACGCGAATCGTGCTCTGATTCATGCTCTAGGCTGGGAGCGCAAGCTTATTGCTTTTTCAAACACGGTCTACACCTCTCAGGTGCCGAGTTACAGGACGGTGAAAACAGTGAGTTTGTGTTAGACGCGAATCGTGCTCTGATTCATGCTCTAGGATGGGAGCTAAAGCTTATTGCTTTTTCAAACACGGTCTACTCCTCTCAGGTGCCGAGTTACAGGACAGTGAAAACAGTGAGTTTGTGTTAGACGCGAATCGTGCTCTGATTCATGCTCTAGGCTGGGAGCGCAAGCGTAATGCTTTTTCAAACACGGTCTACACCTCTCAGGTGCCGAGTTACAGGACGGTGAAAACAGTGAGTTTGTGTTAGACGCGAATCGTGCTCTGATTCATGCTCTAGGCTGGGAGCGCAAGCTTATTGCTGTTTCAAACACGGTCTACACCTCTCAGGTGCCGAGTTACAGGACGGTGAAAACAGTGAGTTTGTGTTAGACGCGAATCGTGCTCTGATTCATGCTCTAGGCTGGGAGCGCAAGCTTATTGCTTTTTCAAACACGGTCTACACCTCTCAGGTGCCGAGTTACAGGACGGTGAAAACAGTGAGTTTGTGTTAGACGCGAATCGTGCTTGGATTCATGCTTTAGGCTAGGAGCGCAAGCGTAATGCTTTTTCAAACACGGTCTACACCTCTCAGGTGCCGAGGTACAGGACGGTGAAAACAGTGAGTTTGTGTTAGACGCGAATCGTGCTCTGATTCATGCTCTAGGATGGGAGCTAAAGCTTATTGCTTTTTCAAACACGGTCTACTCCTCTCAGGTGCCGAGTTACAGGACAGTGAAAACAGTGAGTTTGTGTTAGACGCGAATCGTGCTCTGATTCATGCTCTAGGCTGGGAGCGCAAGCTTTTTGCTTTTTCAAACACGGTCTACACCTCTCAGGTGCCGAGTTACAGGACAGTGAAAACAGTGAGTTTGTGTTAGACGCGAATCGTGCTCTGATTCATGCTCTAGGCTGGGAGCGCAAGCGTAATGCTTTTTCAAACACGGTCTACACCTCTCAGGTGCCGAGGTACAGGACGGTGAAAACAGTGAGTTTGTGTTAGACGCAAATCGTGCTCTGATTCATGCTCTAGGCTGGGAGCTAAAGCTTATTGCTTTTTCAAACACGGTCTACACCTCTCAGATGCCGAGTTACAGGACGGTGAAAACAGTGAGTTTGTGTTAGACGCGAATCGTGCTCTGATTCATGCTCTAGGCTGGGAGCGCAAGCTTATTGCTGTTTCAAACACGGTCTACACCTCTCAGGTGCCGAGTTACAGGACGGTGAAAACAGTGAGTTTGTGTTAGACGCGAATCGTGCTTGGATTCATGCTCTAGGCTGGGAGCGCAAGCGTAATGCTTTTTCAAACACGGTCTACACCTCTCAGGTGCCGAGGTACAGGACGGTGAAAACAGTGAGTTTGTGTTAGACGCGAATTCATGCTCTAGGCTGGGAGCTAAAGCTTATTGCTTTTTCAAACACGGTCTACTCCTCTCAGGTGCCGAGTTACAGGACAGTGAAAACAGTGAGTTTGTGTTAGACGCGAATCGTGCTCTGATTCATGCTCTAGGCTGGGAGCGCAAGCTTATTGCTTTTTCAAACACGGTCTACACCTCTCAGGTGCCGAGTTACAGGACGGTGAAAACAGTGAGTTTGTGTTAGACGCGAATCGTGCTCTGATTCATGCTCTAGGCTGGGAGCGCAAGCTTTTTGCTTTTTCAAACACGGTCTACACCTCTCAGGTGCCGAGGTACAGGACGGTGAAAACAGTGAGTTTGTGTTAGACGCGAATCGTGCTGGGATTGATGCTCTAGGCTGGGAGCGCAAGCGTAATGCTTTTTCAAACACGGTCTACACCTCTCAGGTGCCGAGGTACAGGACGGTGAAAACAGTGAGTTTGTGTTAGACGCGAATCGTGCTCTGATTCATGCTCTAGGCTGGGAGCGCAAGCTTATTGCTTTCTCAAACACGGTCTACACCTCTCAGGTGCCGAGTTACAGGACGGTGAAAACAGTGAGTTTGTGTTAGACGCGAATCGTGCTCTGATTCATGCTCTAGGCTGGGAGCGCAAGCTTATTGCTTTTTCAAACACGGTCTACACCTCTCAGGTGCCGAGTTACAGGACGGTGAAAACAGTGAGTTTGTGTTAGACGCGAATCGTGCTATGATTCATGCTCTAGGCTGGGAGCGCAAGCTTATTGCTTTTTCAAACACGGTCTACATCTCTCAGGTGCCGAGTTACAGGACGGTGAAAACAGTGAGTTTGTGTTAGACGCGAATCGTGCTCTGATTCATGCTCTAGGCTGGGAGCGCAAGCTTTTTGCTTTTTCAAACACGGTCTACACCTCTCAGGTGCCGAGTTACAGGACGGTGAAAACAGTGAGTTTGTGTTAGACGCGAATCGTGCTCTGATTCATGCTCTAGGCTGGGAGCGCAAGCTTATTGCTTTTTCAAACACGGTCTACACCTCTCAGGTGCCGAGTTACAGGACGGTGAAAACAGTGAGTTTGTGTTAGACGCGAATCGTGCTATGATTCATGCTCTAGGCTGGGAGCGCAAGCTTATTGCTTTTTCAAACACGGTCTACATCTCTCAGGTGCCGAGTTACAGGACGGTGAAAACAGTGAGTTTGTGTTAGACGCGAATCGTGCTCTGATTCATGCTCTAGGCTGGGAGCGCAAGCTTTTTGCTTTTTCAAACACGGTCTACACCTCTCAGGTGCCGAGGTACAGGACGGTGAAAACAGTGAGTTTGTGTTAGACGCGAATCGTGCTGGTATTGATGCTCTAGGCTGGGAGCGCAAGCGTAATGCTTTTTCAAACACGGTCTGCACCTCTCAGGTGCCGAGGTACAGGACGGTGAAAACAGTGAGTTTGTGTTAGACGCGAATCGTGCTCTGATTCATGCTCTAGGCTGGGAGCGCAAGCTTATTGCTTTCTCAAACACGGTCTACACCTCTCAGGTGCCGAGTTACAGGACGGTGAAAACAGTGAGTTTGTGTTAGACGCGAATTGTGCTATGATTCATGCTCTAAGCTGGGAGCGCAAGCTTATTGCTTTTTCAAACACGGTCTACATCTTTCAGGTGCCGAGTTACAGGACGGTGAAAACAGTGAGTTTGTGTTAGACGCGAATCGTGCTATGATTCATGCTCTAGGCTGGGAGCTAAAGCTTATTACTTTCTCAAACACGGTCTACACCTCTCAGGTGCCGAGTTACAGGACGGTGAAAACAGTGAGTTTGTGTTAGACGCGAATCGTGCTTGGATTCATGCTCTAGGCTGGGAGCTAAAGCTTATTGCTTTTTCAAACACGGTCTACACCTCTCAGGTGCCGAGTTACAGGACGGTGAAAACAGTGAGTTTGTGTTAGACGCGAATCGTGCTCTGATTCATGCTCTAGGCTGGGAGCGCAAGCTTATTGCTTTTTCAAACACGGTCTACACCTCTCAGGTGCCGAGTTACAGGACGGTGAAAACAGTGAGTTTGTGTTAGACGCGAATCGTGCTCTGATTCATGCTCTAGGCTGGGAGCTAAAGTTTATTGCTTTTTCAAACACGGTCTACTCCTCTCAGGTGCCGAGTTACAGGACAGTGAAAACAGTGAGTTTGTGTTAGACGCGAATCGTGCTCTGATTCATGCTCTAGGCTGGGAGCTCAAGCTTATTGCTTTTTCAAACACGGTCTACACCTCTCAGGTGCCGAGTTACAGGACGGTGAAAACAGTGAGTTTGTGTTAGACGCGAATCGTGCTTGGATTCATGCTCTAGGCTGGGAGCGCAAGCGTAATGCTTTTTCAAACACGGTCTACACCTCTCAGGTGCCGAGGTACAGGACGGTGAAAACAGTGAGTTTGTGTTAGACGCAAATCGTGCTCTGATTCATGCTCTAGGCTGGGAGCTAAAGCTTATTGCTTTTTCAAACACGGTCTACACCTCTCAGGTGCCGAGTTACAGGACGGTGAAAACAGTGAGTTTGTGTTAGACGCGAATCGTGCTCTGATTCATGCTCTAGGCTGGGAGCGCAAGCTTATTGCTTTTTCAAACACGGTCTACATCTCTCAGGTGCCGAGTTACAGGACGGTGAAAACAGTGAGTTTGTGTTAGACGCGAATCGTGCTTGGATTCATGCTCTAGGCTGGGAGCTAAAGCTTATTGCTTTTTCAAACACGGTCTACACCTCTCAGGTGCCGAGTTACAGGACGGTGAAAACAGTGAGTTTGTGTTAGACGTGAATCGTGCTCTGATTCATGCTCTAGGCTGGGAGCGCAAGCTTATTGCTTTTTCAAACACGGTCTACACCTCTCAGGTGCCGAGTTACAGGACGGTGAAAACAGTGAGTTTGTGTTAGACGCGAATCGTGCTTGGATTCATGCTCTAGGCTGGGAGCTAAAGCTTATTGCTTTTTCAAACACGGTCTACACCTCTCAGGTGCCGAGTTACAGGACGGTGAAAACAGTGAGTTTGTGTTAGACGCGAATTGTGCTCTGATTCATGCTCTAGGCTGGGAGCGCAAGCTTATTGCCTTTTCAAACACGGTCTACACCTCTCAGGTGCCTAGTTACAGGACGGTGAAAACAGTGAGTTTGTGTTAGACGCGAATCGTGCTCTGATTCATGCTCTAGGCTGGGAGCTAAAGCTTATTGCTTTTTCAAACACGGTCTACTCCTCTCAGGTGCCGAGTTACAGGACGGTGAAAACAGTGAGTTTGTGTTAGACACGAATCGTGCTCTGATTCATGCTCTAGGCTGGGAGCGCAAGCTTATTGCTTTTTCAAACACGGTCTACACCTCTCAGGTGCCGAGTTACAGGACGGTGAAAACAGTGAGTTTGTGTTAGACGCGAATCGTGCTTGGATTCATGCTCTAGGCTGGGAGCGCAAGCGTAATGCTTTTTCAAACACGGTCTACACCTCTCAGGTGCCGAGGTACAGGACGGTGAAAACAGTGAGTTTGTGTTAGACGCGAATCGTGCTCTGATTAATGCTCTAGGCTGGGAGCGCAAGCTTATTGCTTTTTCAAACACGGTCTACACCTCTCAGGTGCCGAGTTACAGGACGGTGAAAACAGTGAGTTTGTGTTAGACGCGAATCGTGCTATGATTCATGCTCTAGGCTGGGAGCGCAAGCTTATTGCTTTTTCAAACACGGTCTACATCTCTCAGGTGCCGAGTTACAGGACGGTGAAAACAGTGAGTTTGTGTTAGACGCGAATCGTGCTGGGATTCATGCTCTAGGCTGGGAGCGCAAGCGTAATGCTTTTTCAAACACGGTCTACACCTCTCAGGTGCCGAGGTACAGGACGGTGAAAACAGTGAGTTTGTGTTAGACGCGAATCGTGCTCTGATTCATGCTCTAGGCGGGGAGCTCAAGCTTATTGCTTTTTCAAACACGGTCTACACCTCTCAGGTGCCGAGTTACAGGACGGTGAAAACAGTGAGTTTGTGTTAGACGCGAATCGTGCTGGGATTGATGCTCTAGGCAGGGAGCGCAAGCGTAATGCTTTTTCAAACACGGTCTACACCTCTCAGGTGCGGAGGTACAGGACGGTGAAAACAGTGAGTTTGTGTTAGACGCGAATCGTGCTCTGATTCATGCTCTAGGCGGGGAGCTCAAGCTTATTGCTTTTTCAAACACGGTCTACACCTCTCAGGTGCCGAGTTACTGGACGTTGAAAACAGTGAGTTTGTGTTAGACGCGAATCGTGCTATGATTCATGCTCTAGGCTGGGAGCGCAAGCTTATTGCTTTTTCAAACACGGTCTACATCTCTCAGGTGCCGAGTTACAGGACGGTGAAAACAGTGAGTTTGTGTTAGACGCGAATCGTGCTTGGATTCATGCTCTAGGCTGGGAGCTAAAGCTTATTGCTTTTTCAAACACGGTCTACACCTCTCAGGTGCCGAGTTACAGGACGGTGAAAACAGTGAGTTTGTGTTAGACGCGAATCGTGCTCTGATTCATGCTCTAGGCTGGGAGCGCAAGCTTATTGCTTTTTCAAACACGGTCTACACCTCTCAGGTGCCGAGGTACAGGACGGTGAAAACAGTGAGTTTGTGTTAGACGCGAATCGTGCTCTGATTCATGCTCTAGGCTGGGAGCTAAAGCTTATTGCTTTTTCAAACACGGTCTACTCCTCTCAGGTGCCGAGTTACAGGACAGTGAAAACAGTGAGTTTGTGTTAGACGCGAATCGTGCTCTGATTCATGCTCTAGGCTGGGAGCTCAAGCTTATTGCTTTTTCAAACACGGTCTACACCTCTCAGGTGCCGAGTTACAGGACGGTGAAAACAGTGAGTTTGTGTTAGACGCGAATCGTGCTTGGATTCATGCTCTAGGCTGGGAGCGCAAGCGTAATGCTTTTTCAAACACGGTCTACACCTCTCAGGTGCCGAGGTACAGGACGGTGAAAACAGTGAGTTTGTGTTAGACGCAAATCGTGCTCTGATTCATGCTCTAGGCTGGGAGCTAAAGCTTATTGCTTTTTCAAACACGGTCTACACCTCTCAGGTGCCGAGTTACAGGACGGTGAAAACAGTGAGTTTGTGTTAGACGCGAATCGTGCTCTGATTCATGCTCTAGGCTGGGAGCGCAAGCTTATTGCTTTTTCAAACACGGTCTACACCTCTCAGGTGCCGAGTTACAGGACGGTGAAAACAGTGAGTTTGTGTTAGACGCGAATCGTGCTTGGATTCATGCTCTAGGCTGGGAGCGCAAGCGTAATGCTTTTTCAAACACGGTCTACACCTCTCAGGTGCCGAGGTACAGGACGGTGAAAACAGTGAGTTTGTGTTAGACGCGAATCGTGCTCTGATTCATGCTCTAGGCTGGGAGCTAAAGCTTATTGCTTTTTCAAACACGGTCTACACCTCTCAGGTGCCGAGTTACTGGACGTTGAAAACAGTGAGTTTGTGTTAGACGCGAATCGTGCTATGATTCATGCTCTAGGCTGGGAGCGCAAGCTTATTGCTTTTTCAAACACGGTCTACATCTCTCAGGTGCCGAGTTACAGGACGGTGAAAACAGTGAGTTTGTGTTAGACGCGAATCGTGCTTGGATTCATGCTCTAGGCTGGGAGCTAAAGCTTATTGCTTTTTCAAACACGGTCTACACCTCTCAGGTGCCGAGTTACAGGACGGTGAAAACAGTGAGTTTGTGTTAGACGCGAATCGTGCTCTGATTCATGCTCTAGGCTGGGAGCGCAAGCTTATTGCTTTTTCAAACACGGTCTACACCTCTCAGGTGCCGAGTTACAGGACGGTGAAAACAGTGAGTTTGTGTTAGACGCGAATCGTGCTTGGATTCATGCTCTAGGCTGGGAGCGCAAGCGTAATGCTTTTTCAAACACGGTCTACACCTCTCAGGTGCCGAGGTACAGGACGGTGAAAACAGTGAGTTTGTGTTAGACGCAAATCGTGCTCTGATTCATGCTCTAGGCTGGGAGCTAAAGCTTATTGCTTTTTCAAACACGGTCTACACCTCTCAGGTGCCGAGTTACAGGACAGTGAAAACAGTGAGTTTGTGTTAGACGCGAATCGTGCTCTGATTCATGCTCTAGGCTGGGAGCGCAAGCTTATTGCTTTTTCAAACACGGTCTACACCTCTCAGGTGCCGAGTTACAGGACGGTGAAAACAGTGAGTTTGTGTTAGACGCGAATCGTGCTTGGATTCATGCTCTAGGCTGGGAGCGCAAGCGTAATGCTTTTTCAAACACGGTCTACACCTCTCAGGTGCCGAGGTACAGGACGGTGAAAACAGTGAGTTTGTGTTAGACGCGAATCGTGCTCTGATTCATGCTCTAGGATGGGAGCTAAAGCTTATTGCTTTTTCAAACACGGTCTACTCCTCTCAGGTGCCGAGTTACAGGACAGTGAAAACAGTGAGTTTGTCTTAGACGCGAATCGTGCTCTGATTCATGCTCTAGGCTGGGAGCGCAAGCTTTTTGCTTTTTCAAACACGGTCTACACCTCTCAGGTGCCGAGGTACAGGACGGTGAAAACAGTGAGTTTGTGTTAGACGCGAATCGTGCTCTGATTCATGCTCTAGGCTGGGAGCGCAAGCTTATTGCTTTTTCAAACACGGTCTACACCTCTCAGGTGCCGAGTTACAGGACGGTGAAAACAGTGAGTTTGTGTTAGACGCGAATCGTGCTATGATTCATGCTCTAGGCTGGGAGCGCAAGCTTATTGCTTTTTCAAACACGGTCTACATCTTTCAGGTGCCGAGTTACAGGACGGTGAAAACAGTGAGTTTGTGTTAGACGCGAATCGTGCTGTGATTCATGCTCTAGGCTGGGAGCGCAAGCTTATTGCTTTTTCAAACACGGTCTACATCTCTCAGGTGCCGAGTTACAGGACGGTGAAAACAGTGAGTTTGTGTTAGACGCGAATCGTGCTCTGATTGATGCTCTAGGCTGGGAGCTAAAGCTTATTGCTTTTTCAAACACGGTCTACTCCTCTCAGGTGCCGAGTTACAGGACGGTGAAAACAGTGAGTTTGTGTTAGACGCGAATCGTGCTCTGATTCATGCTCTAGGCTGGGAGCGCAAGCTTATTGCTTTTTCAAACACGGTCTACATCTCTCAGGTGCCGAGTTACAGGACGGTGAAAACAGTGAGTTTGTGTTAGACGCGAATCGTGCTTGGATTCATGCTCTAGGCTGGGAGCGCAAGCGTAATGCTTTTTCAAACACGGTCTACACCTCTCAGGTGCCGAGGTACAGGACGGTGAAAACAGTGAGTTTGTGTTAGACGCGAATTCATGCTCTAGGCTGGGAGCTAAAGCTTATTGCTTTTTCAAACACGGTCTACTCCTCTCAGGTGCCGAGTTACAGGACAGTGAAAACAGTGAGTTTGTGTTAGACGCGAATCGTGCTCTGATTCATGCTCTAGGCTGGGAGCGCAAGCTTATTGCTTTCTCAAACACGGTCTACACCTCTCAGGTGCCGAATTACTGGACGGTGAAAACAGTGAGTTTGTGTTAGACGCGAATCGTGCTCTGATTCATGCTCTAGGCTGGGAGCGCAAGCTTATTGCTTTTTCAAACACGGTCTACACCTCTCAGGTGCCGAGTTACAGGACGGTGAAAACAGTGAGTTTGTGTTAGACGCGAATCGTGCTATGATTCATGCTCTAGGCTGGGAGCGCAAGCTTATTGCTTTTTCAAACACGGTCTACATCTCTCAGGTGCCGAGTTACAGGACGGTGAAAACAGTGAGTTTGTGTTAGACGCGAATCGTGCTCTGATTCATGCTCTAGGCTGGGAGCGCAAGCTTTTTGCTTTTTCAAACACGGTCTACACCTCTCAGGTGCCGAGGTACAGGACGGTGAAAACAGTGAGTTTGTGTTAGACGCGAATCGTGCTGGTATTGATGCTCTAGGCTGGGAGCGCAAGCGTAATGCTTTTTCAAACACGGTCTGCACCTCTCAGGTGCCGAGGTACAGGACGGTGAAAACAGTGAGTTTGTGTTAGACGCGAATCGTGCTCTGATTCATGCTCTAGGCTGGGAGCGCAAGCTTATTGCTTTCTCAAACACGGTCTACACCTCTCAGGTGCCGAGTTACAGGACGGTGAAAACAGTGAGTTTGTGTTAGACGCGAATCGTGCTATGATTCATGCTCTAGGCTGGGAGCGCAAGCTTATTGCTTTTTCAAACACGGTCTACATCTCTCAGGTGCCGAGTTACAGGACGGTGAAAACAGTGAGTTTGTGTTAGACGCGAATCGTGCTCTGATTCATGCTCTAGGCTGGGAGCGCAAGCTTTTTGCTTTTTCAAACACGGTCTACACCTCTCAGGTGCCGAGGTACAGGACGGTGAAAACAGTGAGTTTGTGTTAGACGCGAATCGTGCTGGTATTGATGCTCTAGGCTGGGAGCGCAAGCGTAATGCTTTTTCAAACACGGTCTGCACCTCTCAGGTGCCGAGGTACAGGACGGTGAAAACAGTGAGTTTGTGTTAGACGCGAATCGTGCTCTGATTCATGCTCTAGGCTGGGAGCGCAAGCTTATTGCTTTTTCAAACACGGTCTACACCTCTCAGGTGCCGAGTTACAGGACGGTGAAAACAGTGAGTTTGTGTTAGACGCGAATCGTGCTATGATTCATGCTCTAGGCTGGGAGCGCAAGCTTATTGCTTTTTCAAACACGGTCTACATCTCTCAGGTGCCGAGTTACAGGACGGTGAAAACAGTGAGTTTGTGTTAGACGCGAATCGTGCTCTGATTCATGCTCTAGGCTGGGAGCGCAAGCTTTTTGCTTTTTCAAACACGGTCTACACCTCTCAGGTGCCGAGGTACAGGACGGTGAAAACAGTGAGTTTGTGTTAGACGCGAATCGTGCTGGTATTGATGCTCTAGGCTGGGAGCGCAAGCGTAATGCTTTTTCAAACACGGTCTGCACCTCTCAGGTGCCGAGGTACAGGACGGTGAAAACAGTGAGTTTGTGTTAGACGCGAATCGTGCTCTGATTCATGCTCTAGGCTGGGAGCGCAAGCTTATTGCTTTCTCAAACACGGTCTACACCTCTCAGGTGCCGAGTTACAGGACGGTGAAAACAGTGAGTTTGTGTTAGACGCGAATCGTGCTATGATTCATGCTCTAGGCTGGGAGCGCAAGCTTATTGCTTTTTCAAACACGGTCTACATCTTTCAGGTGCCGAGTTACAGGACGGTGAAAACAGTGAGTTTGTGTTAGACGCGAATCGTGCTATGATTCTTGCTCTAGGCTGGGAGCTAAAGCTTATTACTTTCTCAAACACGGTCTACACCTCTCAGGTGCCGAGTTACAGGACGGTGAAAACAGTGAGTTTGTGTTAGACGCGAATCGTGCTTGGATTCATGCTCTAGGCTGGGAGCTAAAGCTTATTGCTTTTTCAAACACGGTCTACACCTCTCAGGTGCCGAGTTACAGGACGGTGAAAACAGTGAGTTTGTGTTAGACGCGAATCGTGCTCTGATTCATGCTCTAGGCTGGGAGCGCAAGCTTATTGCTTTTTCAAACACGGTCTACACCTCTCAGGTGCCGAGTTACAGGACGGTGAAAACAGTGAGTTTGTGTTAGACGCGAATCGTGCTCTGATTCATGCTCTAGGCTGGGAGCGCAAGCTTATTGCTGTTTCAAACACGGTCTACACCTCTCAGGTGCCGAGTTACAGGACGGTGAAAACAGTGAGTTTGTGTTAGACGCGAATCGTGCTTGGATTCATGCTCTAGGCTGGGAGCGCAAGCGTAATGCTTTTTCAAACACGGTCTACACCTCTCAGGTGCCGAGGTACAGGACGGTGAAAACAGTGAGTTTGTGTTAGACGCGAATTCATGCTCTAGGCTGGGAGCTAAAGCTTATTGCTTTTTCAAACACGGTCTACTCCTCTCAGGTGCCGAGTTACAGGACAGTGAAAACAGTGAGTTTGTGTTAGACGCGAATCGTGCTCTGATTCATGCTCTAGGCTGGGAGCGCAAGCTTATTGCTTTTTCAAACACGGTCTACACCTCTCAGGTGCCGAGTTACAGGACTGTGAAAACAGTGAGTTTGTGTTAGACGCGAATCGTGCTCTGATTCATGCTCTAGGCTGGGAGCGCAAGCTTTTTGCTTTTTCAAACACGGTCTACACCTCTCAGGTGCCGAGGTACAGGACGGTGAAAGCAGTGAGTTTGTGTTAGACGCGAATCGTGCTGGGATTGATGCTCTAGGCTGGGAGCGCAAGCGTAATGCTTTTTCAAACACGGTCTACACCTCTGAGGTGCCGAGGTACAGGACGGTGAAAACAGTGAGTTTGTGTTAGACGCGAATCGTGCTCTGATTCATGCTCTAGGCTGGGAGCGCAAGCTTATTGCTTTCTCAAACACGGTCTACACCTCTCAGGTGCCGAGTTACAGGACGGTGAAAACAGTGAGTTTGTGTTAGACGCGAATCGTGCTCTGATTCATGCTCTAGGCTGGGAGCGCAAGCTTATTGCTTTTTCAAACACGGTCTACACCTCTCAGGTGCCGAGTTACAGGACGGTGAAAACAGTGAGTTTGTGTTAGACGCGAATCGTGCTCTGATTCATGCTCTAGGCTGGGAGCGCAAGCTTTTTGCTTTTTCAAACACGGTCTACACCTCTCAGGTGCCGAGGTACAGGACGGTGAAAGCAGTGAGTTTGTGTTAGACGCGAATCGTGCTGGGATTGATGCTCTAGGCTGGGAGCGCAAGCGTAATGCTTTTTCAAACACGGTCTACACCTCTCAGGTGCCGAGGTACAGGACGGTGAAAACAGTGAGTTTGTGTTAGACGCGAATCGTGCTCTGATTCATGCTCTAGGCTGGGAGCGCAAGCTTATTGCTTTCTCAAACACGGTCTACACCTCTCAGGTGCCGAGTTACAGGACGGTGAAAACAGTGAGTTTGTGTTAGACGCGAATCGTGCTCTGATTCATGCTCTAGGCTGGGAGCGCAAGCTTATTGCTTTTTCAAACACGGTCTACACCTCTCAGGTGCCGAGTTACAGGACGGTGAAAACAGTGAGTTTGTGTTAGACGCGAATCGTGCTATGATTCATGCTCTAGGCTGGGAGCGCAAGCTTATTGCTTTTTCAAACACGGTCTACATCTCTCAGGTGCCGAGTTACAGGACGGTGAAAACAGTGAGTTTGTGTTAGACGCGAATCGTGCTCTGATTCATGCTCTAGGCTGGGAGCGCAAGCTTTTTGCTTTTTCAAACACGGTCTACACCTCTCAGGTGCCGAGGTACAGGACGGTGAAAACAGTGAGTTTGTGTTAGACGCGAATCGTGCTGGGATTGATGCTCTAGGCTGGGAGCGCAAGCGTAATGCTTTTTCAAACACGGTCTGCACCTCTCAGGTGCCGAGGTACAGGACGGTGAAAACAGTGAGTTTGTGTTAGACGCGAATCGTGCTCTGATTCATGCTCTAGGCTGGGAGCGCAAGCTTATTGCTTTCTCAAACACGGTCTACACCTCTCAGGTGCCGAGTTACAGGACGGTGAAACCAGTGAGTTTGTGTTAGACGCGAATCGTGCTATGATTCATGCTCTAGGCTGGGAGCGCAAGCTTATTGCTTTTTCAAACACGGTCTACATCTTTCAGGTGCCGAGTTACAGGACGGTGAAAACAGTGAGTTTTTGTTAGACGCGAATCGTGCTCTGATTCATGCTCTAGGCTGGGAGCTAAAGCTTATTGCTTTCTCAAACACGGTCTACACCTCTCAGGTGCCGAGTTACAGGACGGTGAAAACAGTGAGTTTGTGTTAGACGCGAATCGTGCTTGGATTCATGCTCTAGGCTGGGAGCTAAAGCTTATTGCTTTTTCAAACACGGTCTACACCTCTCAGGTGCCGAGTTACAGGACGGTGAAAACAGTGAGTTTGTGTTAGACGCGAATCGTGCTCTGATTCATGCTCTAGGCTGGGAGCGCAAGCTTATTGCTTTTTCAAACACGGTCTACACCTCTCAGGTGCCGAGTTACAGGACGGTGAAAACAGTGAGTTTGTGTTAGACGCGAATCGTGCTCTGATTCATGCTCTAGGCTGGGAGCTAAAGCTTATTGCTTTTTCAAACACGGTCTACTCCTCTCAGGTGCCGAGTTACAGGACAGTGAAAACAGTGAGTTTGTGTTAGACGCGAATCGTGCTCTGATTCATGCTCTAGGCTGGGAGCTCAAGCTTATTGCTTTTTCAAACACGGTCTACACCTCTCAGGTGCCGAGTTACAGGACGGTGAAAACAGTGAGTTTGTGTTAGACGCGAATCGTGCTTGGATTCATGCTCTAGGCTGGGAGCTAAAGCTTATTGCTTTTTCAAACACGGTCTACACCTCTCAGGTGCCGAGTTACAGGACGGTGAAAACAGTGAGTTTGTGTTAGACGCGAATCGTGCTCTGATTCATGCTCTAGGCTGGGAGCGCAAGCTTATTGCTTTTTCAAACACGGTCTACACCTCTCAGGTGCCGAGTTACAGGACGGTGAAAACAGTGAGTTTGTGTTAGACGCGAATCGTGCTCTGATTCATGCTCTAGGCTGGGAGCGCAAGCTTATTGCTTTTTCAAACACGGTCTACACCTCTCAGGTGCCGAGTTACAGGACGGTGAAAACAGTGAGTTTGTGTTAGACGCGAATCGTGCTCTGATTCATGCTCTAGGCTGGGAGCGCAAGCTTTTTGCTTTTTCAAACACGGTCTACACCTCTCAGGTGCCGAGGTACAGGACGGTGAAAACAGTGAGTTTGTGTTAGACGCGAATCGTGCTGGGATTGATGCTCTAGGCTGGGAGCGCAAGCGTAATGCTTTTTCAAACACGGTCTGCACCTCTCAGGTGCCGAGGTACAGGACGGTGAAAACAGTGAGTTTGTGTTAGACGCGAATCGTGCTCTGATTCATGCTCTAGGCTGGGAGCGCAAGCTTATTGCTTTCTCAAACACGGTCTACACCTCTCAGGTGCCGAGTTACAGGACGGTGAAACCAGTGAGTTTGTGTTAGACGCGAATCGTGCTATGATTCATGCTCTAGGCTGGGAGCGCAAGCTTATTGCTTTTTCAAACACGGTCTACATCTTTCAGGTGCCGAGTTACAGGACGGTGAAAACAGTGAGTTTTTGTTAGACGCGAATCGTGCTCTGATTCATGCTCTAGGCTGGGAGCTAAAGCTTATTGCTTTCTCAAACACGGTCTACACCTCTCAGGTGCCGAGTTACAGGACGGTGAAAACAGTGAGTTTGTGTTAGACGCGAATCGTGCTTGGATTCATGCTCTAGGCTGGGAGCTAAAGCTTATTGCTTTTTCAAACACGGTCTACACCTCTCAGGTGCCGAGTTACAGGACGGTGAAAACAGTGAGTTTGTGTTAGACGCGAATCGTGCTCTGATTCATGCTCTAGGCTGGGAGCGCAAGCTTATTGCTTTTTCAAACACGGTCTACACCTCTCAGGTGCCGAGTTACAGGACGGTGAAAACAGTGAGTTTGTGTTAGACGCGAATCGTGCTCTGATTCATGCTCTAGGCTGGGAGCTAAAGCTTATTGCTTTTTCAAACACGGTCTACTCCTCTCAGGTGCCGAGTTACAGGACAGTGAAAACAGTGAGTTTGTGTTAGACGCGAATCGTGCTCTGATTCATGCTCTAGGCTGGGAGCTCAAGCTTATTGCTTTTTCAAACACGGTCTACACCTCTCAGGTGCCGAGTTACAGGACGGTGAAAACAGTGAGTTTGTGTTAGACGCGAATCGTGCTTGGATTCATGCTCTAGGCTGGGAGCGCAAGCGTAATGCTTTTTCAAACACGGTCTACACCTCTCAGGTGCCGAGGTACAGGACGGTGAAAACAGTGAGTTTGTGTTAGACGCAAATCGTGCTCTGATTCATGCTCTAGGCTGGGAGCTAAAGCTTATTGCTTTTTCAAACACGGTCTACACCTCTCAGGTGCCGAGTTACAGGACGGTGAAAACAGTGAGTTTGTGTTAGACGCGAATCGTGCTCTGATTCATGCTCTAGGCTGGGAGCGCAAGCTTATTGCTGTTTCAAACACGGTCTACACCTCTCAGGTGCCGAGTTACAGGACGGTGAAAACAGTGAGTTTGTGTTAGACGCGAATCGTGCTCTGATTCATGCTCTAGGCTGGGAGCGCAAGCTTATTGCTTTTTCAAACACGGTCTACACCTCTCAGGTGCCGAGTTACAGGACGGTGAAAACAGTGAGTTTGTGTTAGACGCGAATCGTGCTTGGATTCATGCTCTAGGCTGGGAGCGCAAGCGTAATGCTTTTTCAAACACGGTCTACACCTCTCAGGTGCCGAGGTACAGGACGGTGAAAACAGTGAGTTTGTGTTAGACGCGAATCGTGCTCTGATTCATGCTCTAGGATGGGAGCTAAAGCTTATTGCTTTTTCAAACACGGTCTACTCCTCTCAGGTGCCGAGTTACAGGACAGTGAAAACAGTGAGTTTGTGTTAGACGCGAATCGTGCTCTGATTCATGCTCTAGGCTGGGAGCGCAAGCTTTTTGCTTTTTCAAACACGGTCTACACCTCTCAGGTGCCGAGTTACAGGACAGTGAAAACAGTGAGTTTGTGTTAGACGCGAATCGTGCTCTGATTCATGCTCTAGGCTGGGAGCGCAAGCGTAATGCTTTTTCAAACACGGTCTACACCTCTCAGGTGCCGAGGTACAGGACGGTGAAAACAGTGAGTTTGTGTTAGACGCAAATCGTGCTCTGATTCATGCTCTAGGCTGGGAGCTAAAGCTTATTGCTTTTTCAAACACGGTCTACACCTCTCAGGTGCCGAGTTACAGGACGGTGAAAACAGTGAGTTTGTGTTAGACGCGAATCGTGCTCTGATTCATGCTCTAGGCTGGGAGCGCAAGCTTATTGCTGTTTCAAACACGGTCTACACCTCTCAGGTGCCGAGTTACAGGACGGTGAAAACAGTGAGTTTGTGTTAGACGCGAATCGTGCTTGGATTCATGCTCTAGGCTGGGAGCGCAAGCGTAATGCTTATTCAAACACGGTCTACACCTCTCAGGTGCCGAGGTACAGGACGGTGAAAACAGTGAGTTTGTGTTAGACGCGAATTCATGCTCTAGGCTGGGAGCTAAAGCTTATTGCTTTTTCAAACACGGTCTACTCCTCTCAGGTGCCGAGTTACAGGACAGTGAAAACAGTGAGTTTGTGTTAGACGCGAATCGTGCTCTGATTCATGCTCTAGGCTGGGAGCGCAAGCTTATTGCTTTTTCAAACACGGTCTACACCTCTCAGGTGCCGAGTTACAGGACGGTGAAAACAGTGAGTTTGTGTTAGACGCGAATCGTGCTCTGATTCATGCTCTAGGCTGGGAGCGCAAGCTTTTTGCTTTTTCAAACACGGTCTACACCTCTCAGGTGCCGAGGTACAGGACGGTGAAAACAGTGAGTTTGTGTTAGACGCGAATCGTGCTGGGATTGATGCTCTAGGCTGGGAGCGCAAGCGTAATGCTTTTTCAAACACGGTCTACACCTCTCAGGTGCCGAGGTACAGGACGGTGAAAACAGTGAGTTTGTGTTAGACGCGAATCGTGCTCTGATTCATGCTCTAGGCTGGGAGCGCAAGCTTATTGCTTTCTCAAACACGGTCTACACCTCTCAGGTGCCGAGTTACAGGACGGTGAAAACAGTGAGTTTGTGTTAGACGCGAATCGTGCTCTGATTCATGCTCTAGGCTGGGAGCGCAAGCTTATTGCTTTTTCAAACACGGTCTACACCTCTCAGGTGCCGAGTTACAGGACGGTGAAAACAGTGAGTTTGTGTTAGACGCGAATCGTGCTATGATTCATGCTCTAGGCTGGGAGCGCAAGCTTATTGCTTTTTCAAACACGGTCTACATCTCTCAGGTGCCGAGTTACAGGACGGTGAAAACAGTGAGTTTGTGTTAGACGCGAATCGTGCTCTGATTCATGCTCTAGGCTGGGAGCGCAAGCTTTTTGCTTTTTCAAACACGGTCTACACCTCTCAGGTGCCGAGGTACAGGACGGTGAAAACAGTGAGTTTGTGTTAGACGCGAATCGTGCTGGTATTGATGCTCTAGGCTGGGAGCGCAAGCGTAATGCTTTTTCAAACACGGTCTGCACCTCTCAGGTGCCGAGGTACAGGACGGTGAAAACAGTGAGTTTGTGTTAGACGCGAATCGTGCTCTGATTCATGCTCTAGGCTGGGAGCGCAAGCTTATTGCTTTCTCAAACACGGTCTACACCTCTCAGGTGCCGAGTTACAGGACGGTGAAAACAGTGAGTTTGTGTTAGACGCGAATCGTGCTATGATTCATGCTCTAAGCTGGGAGCGCAAGCTTATTGCTTTTTCAAACACGGTCTACATCTTTCAGGTGCCGAGTTACAGGACGGTGAAAACAGTGAGTTTGTGTTAGACGCGAATCGTGCTATGATTCATGCTCTAGGCTGGGAGCTAAAGCTTATTACTTTCTCAAACACGGTCTACACCTCTCAGGTGCCGAGTTACAGGACGGTGAAAACAGTGAGTTTGTGTTAGACGCGAATCGTGCTTGGATTCATGCTCTAGGCTGGGAGCTAAAGCTTATTGCTTTTTCAAACACGGTCTACACCTCTCAGGTGCCGAGTTACAGGACGGTGAAAACAGTGAGTTTGTGTTAGACGCGAATCGTGCTCTGATTCATGCTCTAGGCTGGGAGCGCAAGCTTATTGCTTTTTCAAACACGGTCTACACCTCTCAGGTGCCGAGTTACAGGACGGTGAAAACAGTGAGTTTGTGTTAGACGCGAATCGTGCTCTGATTCATGCTCTAGGCTGGGAGCTAAAGTTTATTGCTTTTTCAAACACGGTCTACTCCTCTCAGGTGCCGAGTTACAGGACAGTGAAAACAGTGAGTTTGTGTTAGACGCGAATCGTGCTTGGATTCATGCTCTAGGCTGGGAGCGCAAGCGTAATGCTTTTTCAAACACGGTCTACACCTCTCAGGTGCCGAGGTACAGGACGGTGAAAACAGTGAGTTTGTGTTAGACGCAAATCGTGCTCTGATTCATGCTCTAGGCTGGGAGCTAAAGCTTATTGCTTTTTCAAACACGGTCTACACCTCTCAGGTGCCGAGTTACAGGACGGTGAAAACAGTGAGTTTGTGTTAGACGCGAATCGTGCTCTGATTCATGCTCTAGGCTGGGAGCGCAAGCTTATTGCTTTTTCAAACACGGTCTACATCTCTCAGGTGCCGAGTTACAGGACGGTGAAAACAGTGAGTTTGTGTTAGACGCGAATCGTGCTTGGATTCATGCTCTAGGCTGGGAGCTAAAGCTTATTGCTTTTTCAAACACGGTCTACACCTCTCAGGTGCCGAGTTACAGGACGGTGAAAACAGTGAGTTTGTGTTAGACGCAAATCGTGGTCTGATTCATGCTCTAGGCTGGGAGCTAAAGCTTATTGCTTTTTCAAACACGGTCTACACCTCTCAGGTGCCGAGTTACAGGACGGTGAAAACAGTGAGTTTGTGTTAGACGCGAATCGTGCTCTGATTCATGCTCTAGGCTGGGAGCGCAAGCTTATTGCTGTTTCAAACACGGTCTACACCTCTCAGGTGCCGAGTTACAGGACGGTGAAAACAGTGAGTTTGTGTTAGACGCGAATCGTGCTTGGATTCATGCTCTAGGCTGGGAGCGCAAGCGTAATGCTTATTCAAACACGGTCTACACCTCTCAGGTGCCGAGGTACAGGACGGTGAAAACAGTGAGTTTGTGTTAGACGCGAATTCATGCTCTAGGCTGGGAGCTAAAGCTTATTGCTTTTTCAAACACGGTCTACTCCTCTCAGGTGCCGAGTTACAGGACAGTGAAAACAGTGAGTTTGTGTTAGACGCGAATCGTGCTCTGATTCATGCTCTAGGCTGGGAGCGCAAGCTTATTGCTTTTTCAAACACGGTCTACACCTCTCAGGTGCCGAGTTACAGGACGGTGAAAACAGTGAGTTTGTGTTAGACGCGAATCGTGCTCTGATTCATGCTCTAGGCTGGGAGCGCAAGCTTTTTGCTTTTTCAAACACGGTCTACACCTCTCAGGTGCCGAGGTACAGGACGGTGAAAACAGTGAGTTTGTGTTAGACGCGAATCGTGCTGGGATTGATGCTCTAGGCTGGGAGCGCAAGCGTAATGCTTTTTCAAACACGGTCTACACCTCTCAGGTGCCGAGGTACAGGACGGTGAAAACAGTGAGTTTGTGTTAGACGCGAATCGTGCTCTGATTCATGCTCTAGGCTGGGAGCGCAAGCTTATTGCTTTCTCAAACACGGTCTACACCTCTCAGGTGCCGAGTTACAGGACGGTGAAAACAGTGAGTTTGTGTTAGACGCGAATCGTGCTCTGATTCATGCTCTAGGCTGGGAGCGCAAGCTTATTGCTTTTTCAAACACGGTCTACACCTCTCAGGTGCCGAGTTACAGGACGGTGAAAACAGTGAGTTTGTGTTAGACGCGAATCGTGCTATGATTCATGCTCTAGGCTGGGAGCGCAAGCTTATTGCTTTTTCAAACACGGTCTACATCTCTCAGGTGCCGAGTTACAGGACGGTGAAAACAGTGAGTTTGTGTTAGACGCGAATCGTGCTCTGATTCATGCTCTAGGCTGGGAGCGCAAGCTTTTTGCTTTTTCAAACACGGTCTACACCTCTCAGGTGCCGAGGTACAGGACGGTGAAAACAGTGAGTTTGTGTTAGACGCGAATCGTGCTGGTATTGATGCTCTAGGCTGGGAGCGCAAGCGTAATGCTTTTTCAAACACGGTCTGCACCTCTCAGGTGCCGAGGTACAGGACGGTGAAAACAGTGAGTTTGTGTTAGACGCGAATCGTGCTCTGATTCATGCTCTAGGCTGGGAGCGCAAGCTTATTGCTTTCTCAAACACGGTCTACACCTCTCAGGTGCCGAGTTACAGGACGGTGAAAACAGTGAGTTTGTGTTAGACGCGAATCGTGCTATGATTCATGCTCTAAGCTGGGAGCGCAAGCTTATTGCTTTTTCAAACACGGTCTACATCTTTCAGGTGCCGAGTTACAGGACGGTGAAAACAGTGAGTTTGTGTTAGACGCGAATCGTGCTATGATTCATGCTCTAGGCTGGGAGCTAAAGCTTATTACTTTCTCAAACACGGTCTACACCTCTCAGGTGCCGAGTTACAGGACGGTGAAAACAGTGAGTTTGTGTTAGACGCGAATCGTGCTTGGATTCATGCTCTAGGCTGGGAGCTAAAGCTTATTGCTTTTTCAAACACGGTCTACACCTCTCAGGTGCCGAGTTACAGGACGGTGAAAACAGTGAGTTTGTGTTAGACGCGAATCGTGCTCTGATTCATGCTCTAGGCTGGGAGCGCAAGCTTATTGCTTTTTCAAACACGGTCTACACCTCTCAGGTGCCGAGTTACAGGACGGTGAAAACAGTGAGTTTGTGTTAGACGCGAATCGTGCTCTGATTCATGCTCTAGGCTGGGAGCTAAAGTTTATTGCTTTTTCAAACACGGTCTACTCCTCTCAGGTGCCGAGTTACAGGACAGTGAAAACAGTGAGTTTGTGTTAGACGCGAATCGTGCTTGGATTCATGCTCTAGGCTGGGAGCGCAAGCGTAATGCTTTTTCAAACACGGTCTACACCTCTCAGGTGCCGAGGTACAGGACGGTGAAAACAGTGAGTTTGTGTTAGACGCAAATCGTGCTCTGATTCATGCTCTAGGCTGGGAGCTAAAGCTTATTGCTTTTTCAAACACGGTCTACACCTCTCAGGTGCCGAGTTACAGGACGGTGAAAACAGTGAGTTTGTGTTAGACGCGAATCGTGCTCTGATTCATGCTCTAGGCTGGGAGCGCAAGCTTATTGCTTTTTCAAACACGGTCTACATCTCTCACGTGCCGAGTTACAGGACGGTGAAAACAGTGAGTTTGTGTTAGACGCGAATCGTGCTTGGATTCATGCTCTAGGCTGGGAGCTAAAGCTTATTGCTTTTTCAAACACGGTCTACACCTCTCAGGTGCCGAGTTACAGGACGGTGAAAACAGTGAGTTTGTGTTAGACGCGAATCGTGCTCTGATTCATGCTCTAGGCTGGGAGCGCAAGCTTATTGCTTTTTCAAACACGGTCTACACCTCTCAGGTGCCGAGTTACAGGACGGTGAAAACAGTGAGTTTGTGTTAGACGCGAATCGTGCTTGGATTCATGCTCTAGGCTGGGAGCTAAAGCTTATTGCTTTTTCAAACACGGTCTACACCTCTCAGGTGCCGAGTTACAGGACGGTGAAAACAGTGAGTTTGTGTTAGACGCGAATTGTGCTCTGATTCATGCTCTAGGCTGGGAGCGCAAGCTTATTGCCTTTTCAAACACGGTCTACACCTCTCAGGTGCCTAGTTACAGGACGGTGAAAACAGTGAGTTTGTGTTAGACGCGAATCGTGCTCTGATTCATGCTCTAGGCTGGGAGCTAAAGCTTATTGCTTTTTCAAACACGGTCTACTCCTCTCAGGTGCCGAGTTACAGGACGGTGAAAACAGTGAGTTTGTGTTAGACGCGAATCGTGCTCTGATTCATGCTCTAGGCTGGGAGCGCAAGCTTATTGCTTTTTCAAACACGGTCTACACCTCTCAGGTGCCGAGTTACAGGACGGTGAAAACAGTGAGTTTGTGTTAGACGCGAATCGTGCTTGGATTCATGCTCTAGGCTGGGAGCGCAAGCGTAATGCTTTTTCAAACACGGTCTACACCTCTCAGGTGCCGAGGTACAGGACGGTGAAAACAGTGAGTTTGTGTTAGACGCGAATCGTGCTCTGATTCATGCTCTAGGCTGGGAGCGCAAGCTTATTGCTTTTTCAAACACGGTCTACACCTCTCAGGTGCCGAGTTACAGGACGGTGAAAACAGTGAGTTTGTGTTAGACGCGAATCGTGCTATGATTCATGCTCTAGGCTGGGAGCGCAAGCTTATTGCTTTTTCAAACACGGTCTACATCTCTCAGGTGCCGAGTTACAGGACGGTGAAAACAGTGAGTTTGTGTTAGACGCGAATCGTGCTGGGATTCATGCTCTAGGCTGGGAGCGCAAGCGTAATGCTTTTTCAAACACGGTCTACACCTCTCAGGTGCCGAGGTACAGGACGGTGAAAACAGTGAGTTTGTGTTAGACGCGAATCGTGCTCTGATTCATGCTCTAGGCGGGGAGCTCAAGCTTATTGCTTTTTCAAACACGGTCTACACCTCTCAGGTGCCGAGTTACAGGACGGTGAAAACAGTGAGTTTGTGTTAGACGCGAATCGTGCTGGGATTGATGCTCTAGGCAGGGAGCGCAAGCGTAATGCTTTTTCAAACACGGTCTACACCTCTCAGGTGCCGAGGTACAGGACGGTGAAAACAGTGAGTTTGTGTTAGACGCGAATCGTGCTCTGATTCATGCTCTAGGCGGGGAGCTCAAGCTTATTGCTTTTTCAAACACGGTCTACACCTCTCAGGTGCCGAGTTACTGGACGTTGAAAACAGTGAGTTTGTGTTAGACGCGAATCGTGCTATGATTCATGCTCTAGGCTGGGAGCGCAAGCTTATTGCTTTTTCAAACACGGTCTACATCTCTCAGGTGCCGAGTTACAGGACGGTGAAAACAGTGAGTTTGTGTTAGACGCGAATCGTGCTTGGATTCATGCTCTAGGCTGGGAGCTAAAGCTTATTGCTTTTTCAAACACGGTCTACACCTCTCAGGTGCCGAGTTACAGGACGGTGAAAACAGTGAGTTTGTGTTAGACGCGAATCGTGCTCTGATTCATGCTCTAGGCTGGGAGCGCAAGCTTATTGCTTTTTCAAACACGGTCTACACCTCTCAGGTGCCGAGTTACAGGACGGTGAAAACAGTGAGTTTGTGTTAGACGCGAATCGTGCTCTGATTCATGCTCTAGGCTGGGAGCTAAAGCTTATTGCTTTTTCAAACACGGTCTACTCCTCTCAGGTGCCGAGTTACAGGACAGTGAAAACAGTGAGTTTGTGTTAGACGCGAATCGTGCTCTGATTCATGCTCTAGGCTGGGAGCTCAAGCTTATTGCTTTTTCAAACACGGTCTACACCTCTCAGGTGCCGAGTTACAGGACGGTGAAAACAGTGAGTTTGTGTTAGACGCGAATCGTGCTTGGATTCATGCTCTAGGCTGGGAGCGCAAGCGTAATGCTTTTTCAAACACGGTCTACACCTCTCAGGTGCCGAGGTACAGGACGGTGAAAACAGTGAGTTTGTGTTAGACGCAAATCGTGCTCTGATTCATGCTCTAGGCTGGGAGCTAAAGCTTGTTGCTTTTTCAAACACGGTCTACACCTCTCAGGTGCCGAGTTACAGGACGGTGAAAACAGTGAGTTTGTGTTAGACGCGAATCGTGCTCTGATTCATGCTCTAGGCTGGGAGCGCAAGCTTATTGCTTTTTCAAACACGGTCTACACCTCTCAGGTGCCGAGTTACAGGACGGTGAAAACAGTGAGTTTGTGTTAGACGCGAATCGTGCTTGGATTCATGCTCTAGGCTGGGAGCGCAAGCGTAATGCTTTTTCAAACACGGTCTACACCTCTCAGGTGCCGAGGTACAGGACGGTGAAAACAGTGAGTTTGTGTTAGACGCGAATCGTGCTCTGATTCATGCTCTAGGATGGGAGCTCAAGCTTATTGCTTTTTCAAACACGGTCTACATCTCTCAGGTGCCGAGTTACAGGACGGTGAAAACAGTGAGTTTGTGTTAGACGCGAATCGTGCTTGGATTCATGCTCTAGGCTGGGAGCTAAAGCTTATTGCTTTTTCAAACACGGTCTACACCTCTCAGGTGCCGAGTTACAGGACGGTGAAAACAGTGAGTTTGTGTTAGACGCGAATCGTGCTTGGATTCATGCTCTAGGCTGGGAGCGCAAGCGTAATGCTTTTTCAAACACGGTCTACACCTCTCAGGTGCCGAGGTACAGGACGGTGAAAACAGTGAGTTTGTGTTAGACGCAAATCGTGCTCTGATTCATGCTCTAGGCTGGGAGCTAAAGCTTATTGCTTTTTCAAACACGGTCTACACCTCTCAGGTGCCGAGTTACAGGACGGTGAAAACAGTGAGTTTGTGTTAGACGCGAATCGTGCTCTGATTCATGCTCTAGGCTGGGAGCGCAAGCTTATTGCTTTTTCAAACACGGTCTACACCTCTCAGGTGCCGAGTTACAGGACGGTGAAAACAGTGAGTTTGTGTTAGACGCGAATCGTGCTTGGATTCATGCTCTAGGCTGGGAGCGCAAGCGTAATGCTTTTTCAAACACGGTCTACACCTCTCAGGTGCCGAGGTACAGGACGGTGAAAACAGTGAGTTTGTGTTAGACGCGAATCGTGCTCTGATTCATGCTCTAGGATGGGAGCTAAAGCTTATTGCTTTTTCAAACACGGTCTACTCCTCTCAGGTGCCGAGTTACAGGACAGTGAAAACAGTGAGTTTGTCTTAGACGCGAATCGTGCTCTGATTCATGCTCTAGGCTGGGAGCGCAAGCTTTTTGCTTTTTCAAACACGGTCTACACCTCTCAGGTGCCGAGGTACAGGACGGTGAAAACAGTGAGTTTGTGTTAGACGCGAATCGTGCTCTGATTCATGCTCTAGGCTGGGAGCGCAAGCTTATTGCTTTTTCAAACACGGTCTACACCTCTCAGGTGCCGAGTTACAGGACGGTGAAAACAGTGAGTTTGTGTTAGACGCGAATCGTGCTATGATTCATGCTCTAGGCTGGGAGCGCAAGCTTATTGCTTTTTCAAACACGGTCTACATCTTTCAGGTGCCGAGTTACAGGACGGTGAAAACAGTGAGTTTGTGTTAGACGCGAATCGTGCTGTGATTCATGCTCTAGGCTGGGAGCGCAAGCTTATTGCTTTTTCAAACACGGTCTACATCTCTCAGGTGCCGAGTTACAGGACGGTGAAAACAGTGAGTTTGTGTTAGACGCGAATCGTGCTCTGATTGATGCTCTAGGCTGGGAGCTAAAGCTTATTGCTTTTTCAAACACGGTCTACTCCTCTCAGGTGCCGAGTTACAGGACGGTGAAAACAGTGAGTTTGTGTTAGACGCGAATCGTGCTCTGATTCATGCTCTAGGCTGGGAGCGCAAGCTTATTGCTTTTTCAAACACGGTCTACATCTCTCAGGTGCCGAGTTACAGGACGGTGAAAACAGTGAGTTTGTGTTAGACGCGAATCGTGCTTGGATTCATGCTCTAGGCTGGGAGCTAAAGCTTATTGCTTTTTCAAACACGGTCTACACCTCTCAGGTGCCGAGTTACAGGACGGTGAAAACAGTGAGTTTGTGTTAGACGCGAATCGTGCTCTGATTCATGCTCTAGGCTGGGAGCGCAAGCTTTTTGCTTTTTCAAACACGGTCTACATCTCTCTGGTGCCGAGTTACAGAACGGTGAAAACAGTGAGTTTGTGTTAGACGCGAATCGTGCTCTGATTCATGCTCTAGGCTGGGAGCGCAAGCTTATTGCTTTTTCAAACACGGTCTACACCTCTCAGGTGCCGAGTTACAGGACGGTGAAAACAGTGAGTTTGTGTTAGACGCGAATCGTGCTTGGATTCATGCTCTAGGCTGGGAGCGCAAGCGTAATGCTTTTTCAAACACGGTCTACACCTCTCAGGTGCCGAGGTACAGGACGGTGAAAACAGTGAGTTTGTGTTAGACGCGAATCGTGCTCTGATTCATGCTCTAGGATGGGAGCTCAAGCTTATTGCTTTTTCAAACACGGTCTACATCTCTCAGGTGCCGAGTTACAGGACGGTGAAAACAGTGAGTTTGTGTTAGACGCGAATCGTGCTTGGATTCATGCTCTAGGCTGGGAGCTAAAGCTTATTGCTTTTTCAAACACGGTCTACACCTCTCAGGTGCCGAGTTACAGGACGGTGAAAACAGTGAGTTTGTGTTAGACGCGAATCGTGCTTGGATTCATGCTCTAGGCTGGGAGCGCAAGCGTAATGCTTTTTCAAACACGGTCTACACCTCTCAGGTGCCGAGGTACAGGACGGTGAAAACAGTGAGTTTGTGTTAGACGCAAATCGTGCTCTGATTCATGCTCTAGGCTGGGAGCGCAAGCTTATTGCTTTTTCAAACACGGTCTACACCTCTCAGGTGCCGAGTTACAGGACGGTGAAAACAGTGAGTTTGTGTTAGACGCGAATCGTGCTCTGATTCATGCTCTAGGCTGGGAGCGCAAGCTTATTGCTTTTTCAAACACGGTCTACATCTCTCAGGTGCCGAGTTACAGGACGGTGAAAACAGTGAGTTTGTGTTAGACGCGAATCGTGCTCTGATTCATGCTCTAGGCTGGGAGCGCAAGCTTTTTGCTTTTTCAAACACGGTCTACACCTCTCAGGTGCCGAGGTACAGGACGGTGAAAACAGTGAGTTTGTGTTAGACGCGAATCGTGCTGGTATTGATGCTCTGGGCTGGGAGCGCAAGCGTAATGCTTTTTCAAACACGGTCTGCACCTCTCAGGTGCCGAGGTACAGGACGGTGAAAACAGTGAGTTTGTGTTAGACGCGAATCGTGCTCTGATTCATGCTCTAGGCTGGGAGCGCAAGCTTATTGCTTTCTCAAACACGGTCTACACCTCTCAGGTGCCGAGTTACAGGACGGTGAAAACAGTGAGTTTGTGTTAGACGCGAATCGTGCTATGATTCATGCTCTAGGCTGGGAGCGCAAGCTTATTGCTTTTTCAAACACGGTCTACATCTTTCAGGTGCCGAGTTACAGGACGGTGAAAACAGTGAGTTTGTGTTAGACGCGAATCGTGCTATGATTCTTGCTCTAGGCTGGGAGCTAAAGCTTATTACTTTCTCAAACACGGTCTACACCTCTCAGGTGCCGAGTTACAGGACGGTGAAAACAGTGAGTTTGTGTTAGACGCGAATCGTGCTTAGATTCATGCTCTAGGCTGGGAGCTAAAGCTTATTGCTTTTTCAAACACGGTCTACACCTCTCAGGTGCCGAGTTACAGGACGGTGAAAACAGTGAGTTTGTGTTAGACGCGAATCGTGCTCTGATTCATGCTCTAGGCTGGGAGCGCAAGCTTATTGCTTTTTCAAACACGGTCTACACCTCTCAGGTGCCGAGTTACAGGACGGTGAAAACAGTGAGTTTGTGTTAGACGCGAATCGTGCTTGGATTCATGCTCTAGGCTGGGAGCGCAAGCGTAATGCTTTTTCAAACACGGTCTACACCTCTCAGGTGCCGAGGTACAGGACGGTGAAAACAGTGAGTTTGTGTTAGACGCAAATCGTGCTCTGATTCATGCTCTAGGCTGGGAGCTAAAGCTTATTGCTTTTTCAAACACGGTCTACACCTCTCAGGTGCCGAGTTACAGGACGGTGAAAACAGTGAGTTTGTGTTAGACGCGAATCGTGCTCTGATTCATGCTCTAGGCTGGGAGCGCAAGCTTATTGCTTTTTCAAACACGGTCTACACCTCTCAGGTGCCGAGTTACAGGACGGTGAAAACAGTGAGTTTGTGTTAGACGCGAATCGTGCTTGGATTCATGCTCTAGGCTGGGAGCGCAAGCGTAATGCTTTTTCAAACACGGTCTACACCTCTCAGGTGCCGAGGTACAGGACGGTGAAAACAGTGAGTTTGTGTTAGACGCGAATCGTGCTCTGATTCATGCTCTAGGATGGGAGCTAAAGCTTATTGCTTTTTCAAACACGGTCTACTCCTCTCAGGTGCCGAGTTACAGGACAGTGAAAACAGTGAGTTTGTCTTAGACGCGAATCGTGCTCTGATTCATGCTCTAGGCTGGGAGCGCAAGCTTTTTGCCTTTTCAAACACGGTCTACACCTCTCAGGTGCCGAGGTACAGGACGGTGAAAACAGTGAGTTTGTGTTAGACGCGAATCGTGCTCTGATTCATGCTCTAGGCTGGGAGCGCAAGCTTATTGCTTTTTCAAACACGGTCTACACCTCTCAGGTGCCGAGTTACAGGACGGTGAAAACAGTGAGTTTGTGTTAGACGCGAATCGTGCTATGATTCATGCTCTAGGCTGGGAGCGCAAGCTTATTGCTTTTTCAAACACGGTCTACATCTTTCAGGTGCCGAGTTACAGGACGGTGAAAACAGTGAGTTTGTGTTAGACGCGAATCGTGCTGTGATTCATGCTCTAGGCTGGGAGCGCAAGCTTATTGCTTTTTCAAACACGGTCTACATCTCTCAGGTGCCGAGTTACAGGACGGTGAAAACAGTGAGTTTGTGTTAGACGCGAATCGTGCTCTGATTGATGCTCTAGGCTGGGAGCTAAAGCTTATTGCTTTTTCAAACACGGTCTACTCCTCTCAGGTGCCGAGTTACAGGACGGTGAAAACAGTGAGTTTGTGTTAGACGCGAATCGTGCTCTGATTCATGCTCTAGGCTGGGAGCGCAAGCTTATTGCTTTTTCAAACACGGTCTACATCTCTCAGGTGCCGAGTTACAGGACGGTGAAAACAGTGAGTTTGTGTTAGACGCGAATCGTGCTTGGATTCATGCTCTAGGCTGGGAGCTAAAGCTTATTGCTTTTTCAAACACGGTCTACACCTCTCAGGTGCCGAGTTACAGGACGGTGAAAACAGTGAGTTTGTGTTAGACGCGAATCGTGCTCTGATTCATGCTCTAGGCTGGGAGCGCAAGCTTTTTGCTTTTTCAAACACGGTCTACATCTCTCTGGTGCCGAGTTACAGAACGGTGAAAACAGTGAGTTTGTGTTAGACGCGAATCGTGCTCTGATTCATGCTCTAGGCTGGGAGCGCAAGCTTATTGCTTTTTCAAACACGGTCTACACCTCTCAGGTGCCGAGTTACAGGACGGTGAAAACAGTGAGTTTGTGTTAGACGCGAATCGTGCTCTGATTCATGCTCTAGGCTGGGAGCGCAAGCTTATTGCTTTTTCAAACACGGTCTACACCTCTCAGGTGCCGAGTTACAGGACGGTGAAAACAGTGAGTTTGTGTTAGACGCGAATCGTGCTCTGATTCATGCTCTAGGCTGGGAGCGCAAGCTTTTTGCTTTTTCAAACACGGTCTACATCTCTCTGGTGCCGAGTTACAGAACGGTGAAAACAGTGAGTTTGTGTTAGACGCGAATCGTGCTCTGATTCATGCTCTAGGCTGGGAGCGCAAGCTTATTGCTTTTTCAAACACGGTCTACACCTCTCAGGCGCCGAGTTACAGAACGGTGAAAACAGTGAGTTTGTGTTAGATGCGAATCGTGCTCTGATTCATGCTCTAGGCTGGGAGCGCAAGCTTATTGCTTTTTCAAACACGGTCTACACCTCTCAGGTGCCGAGTTACAGGACGGTGAAAACAGTGAGTTTGTGTTAGACGCGAATTGTGCTCTGATTCATGCTCTAGGCTGGGAGCTAAAGCTTATTGCTTTTTCAAACACGGTCTACTCCTCTCAGGTGCCGAGTTACAGGACGGTGAAAACAGTGTTTGTGTTAGACGCGAATCGTGCTCTGATTCATGCTCTAGGCTGGGAGCGCAAGCTTATTGCTTTTTCAAACACGGTCTACACCTCTCAGGTGCCGAGTTACAGGACGGTGAAAACAGTGAGTTTGTGTTAGACGCGAATCGTGCTTGGATTCATGCTCTAGGCTGGGAGCGCAAGCGTAATGCTTTTTCAAACACGGTCTACACCTCTCAGGTGCCGAGGTACAGGACGGTGAAAACAGTGAGTTTGTGTTAGACGCGAATTCATGCTCTAGGCTGGGAGCTAAAGCTTATTGCTTTTTCAAACACGGTCTACTCCTCTCAGGTGCCGAGTTACAGGACAGTGAAAACAGTGAGTTTGTGTTAGACGCGAATCGTGCTCTGATTCATGCTCTAGGCTGGGAGCGCAAGCTTATTGCTTTCTCAAACACGGTCTACACCTCTCAGGTGCCGAGGTACAGGACGGTGAAAACAGTGAGTTTGTGTTAGACGCGAATCGTGCTATGATTCATGCTCTAGGCTGGGAGCGCAAGCTTATTGCTTTTTCAAACACGGTCTACATCTCTCAGGTGCCGAGTTACAGGACGGTGAAAACAGTGAGTTTGTGTTAGACGCGAATCGTGCTGGTATTGATGCTCTAGGCTGGGAGCGCAAGCGTAATGCTTTTTCAAACACGGTCTGCACCTCTCAGGTGCCGAGGTACAGGACGGTGAAAACAGTGAGTTTGTGTTAGACGCGAATCGTGCTCTGATTCATGCTCTAGGCTGGGAGCGCAAGCTTATTGCTTTCTCAAACACGGTCTACACCTCTCAGGTGCCGAGTTACAGGACGGTGAAAACAGTGAGTTTGTGTTAGACGCGAATCGTGCTTGGATTCATGCTCTAGGCTGGGAGCTAAAGCTTATTGCTTTTTCAAACACGGTCTACACCTCTCAGGTGCCGAGTTACAGGACGGTGAAAACAGTGAGTTTGTGTTAGACGCGAATCGTGCTCTGATTCATGCTCTAGGCTGGGAGCGCAAGCTTATTGCTTTTTCAAACACGGTCTACACCTCTCAGGTGCCGAGTTACAGGACGGTGAAAACAGTGAGTTTGTGTTAGACGCGAATCGTGCTCTGATTCATGCTCTAGGCTGGGAGCTAAAGCTTATTGCTTTTTCAAACACGGTCTACTCCTCTCAGGTGCCGAGTTACAGGACAGTGAAAACAGTGAGTTTGTGTTAGACGCGAATCGTGCTCTGATTCATGCTCTAGGCTGGGAGCTCAAGCTTATTGCTTTTTCAAACACGGTCTACACCTCTCAGGTGCCGAGTTACAGGACGGTGAAAACAGTGAGTTTGTGTTAGACGCGAATCGTGCTTGGATTCATGCTCTAGGCTGGGAGCGCAAGCGTAATGCTTTTTCAAACACGGTCTACACCTCTCAGGTGCCGAGGTACAGGACGGTGAAAACAGTGAGTTTGTGTTAGACGCAAATCGTGCTCTGATTCATGCTCTAGGCTGGGAGCTAAAGCTTATTGCTTTTTCAAACACGGTCTACACCTCTCAGGTGCCGAGTTACAGGACGGTGAAAACAGTGAGTTTGTGTTAGACGCGAATCGTGCTTGGATTCATGCTCTAGGCTGGGAGCGCAAGCGTAATGCTTTTTCAAACACGGTCTACACCTCTCAGGTGCCGAGGTACAGGACGGTGAAAACAGTGAGTTTGTGTTAGACGCGAATTCATGCTCTAGGCTGGGAGCTAAAGCTTTTTGCTTTTTCAAACACGGTCTACTCCTCTCAGGTGCCGAGTTACAGGACAGTGAAAACAGTGAGTTTGTGTTAGACGCGAATCGTGCTCTGATTCATGCTCTAGGCTGGGAGCGCAAGCTTATTGCTTTTTCAAACACGGTCTACACCTCTCAGGTGCCGAGTTACAGGACGGTGAAAACAGTGAGTTTGTGTTAGACGCGAATCGTGCTCTGATTCATGCTCTAGGCTGGGAGCGCAAGCTTTTTGCTTTTTCAAACACGGTCTACACCTCTCAGGTGCCGAGGTACAGGACGGTGAAAACAGTGAGTTTGTGTTAGACGCGAATCGTGCTGGGATTGATGCTCCAGGCTGGGAGCGCAAGCGTAATGCTTTTTCAAACACGGTCTACACCTCTCAGGTGCCGAGGTACAGGACGGTGAAAACAGTGAGTTTGTGTTAGACGCGAATCGTGCTCTGATTCATGCTCTAGGCTGGGAGCGCAAGCTTATTGCTTTCTCAAACACGGTCTACACCTCTCAGGTGCCGAGTTACAGGACGGTGAAAACAGTGAGTTTGTGTTAGACGCGAATCGTGCTCTGATTCATGCTCTAGGCTGGGAGCGCAAGCTTATTGCTTTTTCAAACACGGTCTACACCTCTCAGGTGCCGAGTTACAGGACGGTGAAAACAGTGAGTTTGTGTTAGACGCGAATCGTGCTATGATTCATGCTCTAGGCTGGGAGCGCAAGCTTATTGCTTTTTCAAACACGGTCTACATCTCTCAGGTGCCGAGTTACAGGACGGTGAAAACAGTGAGTTTGTGTTAGACGCGAATCGTGCTCTGATTCATGCTCTAGGCTGGGAGCGCAAGCTTTTTGCTTTTTCAAACACGGTCTACACCTCTCAGGTGCCGAGGTACAGGACGGTGAAAACAGTGAGTTTGTGTTAGACGCGAATCGTGCTGGTATTGATGCTCTAGGCTGGGAGCGCAAGCGTAATGCTTTTTCAAACACGGTCTGCACCTCTCAGGTGCCGAGGTACAGGACGGTGAAAACAGTGAGTTTGTGTTAGACGCGAATCGTGCTCTGATTCATGCTCTAGGCTGGGAGCGCAAGCTTATTGCTTTCTCAAACACGGTCTACACCTCTCTGGTGCCGAGTTACAGGACGGTGAAAACAGTGAGTTTGTGTTAGACGCGAATCGTGCTATGATTCATGCTCTAGGCTGGGAGCGCAAGCTTATTGCTTTTTCAAACACGGTCTACATCTTTCAGGTGCCGAGTTACAGGACGGTGAAAACAGTGAGTTTGTGTTAGACGCGAATCGTGCTATGATTCATGCTCTAGGCTGGGAGCTAAAGCTTATTGCTTTCTCAAACACGGTCTACACCTCTCAGGTGCCGAGTTACAGGACGGTGAAAACAGTGAGTTTGTGTTAGACGCGAATCGTGCTTGGATTCATGCTCTAGGCTGGGAGCTAAAGCTTATTGCTTTTTCAAACACGGTCTACACCTCTCAGGTGCCGAGTTACAGGACGGTGAAAACAGTGAGTTTGTGTTAGACGCGAATCGTGCTCTGATTCATGCTCTAGACTGGGAGCTAAAGCTTATTGCTTTTTCAAACACGGTCTACTCCTCTCAGGTGCCGAGTTACAGGACAGTGAAAACAGTGAGTTTGTGTTAGACGCGAATCGTGCTCTGATTCATGCTCTAGGCTGGGAGCTCAAGCTTATTGCTTTTTCAAACACGGTCTACACCTCTCAGGTGCCGAGTTACAGGACGGTGAAAACAGTGAGTTTGTGTTAGACGCGAATCGTGCTTGGATTCATGCTCTAGGCTGGGAGCGCAAGCGTAATGCTTTTTCAAACACGGTCTACACCTCTCAGGTGCCGAGGTACAGGACGGTGAAAACAGTGAGTTTGTGTTAGACGCAAATCGTGCTCTGATTCATGCTCTAGGCTGGGAGCTAAAGCTTATTGCTTTTTCAAACACGGTCTACACCTCTCAGGTGCCGAGTTACAGGACGGTGAAAACAGTGAGTTTGTGTTAGACGCGAATCGTGCTCTGATTCATGCTCTAGGCTGGGAGCGCAAGCTTATTGCTGTTTCAAACACGGTCTACACCTCTCAGGTGCCGAGTTACAGGACGGTGAAAACAGTGAGTTTGTGTTAGACGCGAATCGTGCTCTGATTCATGCTCTAGGCTGGGAGCGCAAGCTTAATGCTCTTTCAAACACAGTCTGCACCTGTCTGGTGCCGAGCTACAGGACAGTGAAAACAGCAAGTTTGTGTTAGACGCGAATCGTGCTCGGATTCATGCTCTAGGCTGGGAGAACAAAGTTAATGCTCTTTCAAACACGGTCTGCACCTGTCAGGTGCCGAGCTACAGGACGGTGAAAACAGAGTTTGTGTTAGACGCGAATCGTGCTCGGATTCATGCTCTAGGCTGGGAGCGCAAGCGTAATGCTTTTTCAAACACGGTCTACACCTCTCAGGTGCCGAGGTACAGGACGGTGAAAACAGTGAGTTTGTGTTAGACGCAAATCGTGCTCTGATTCATGCTCTAGGCTGGGAGCTAAAGCTTATTGCTTTTTCAAACACGGTCTACACCTCTCAGGTGCCGAGTTACAGGACGGTGAAAACAGTGAGTTTGTGTTAGACGCGAATCGTGCTCTGATTCATGCTCTAGGCTGGGAGCGCAAGCTTATTGCTTTTTCAAACACGGTCTACACCTCTCAGGTGCCGAGTTACAGGACGGTGAAAACAGTGAGTTTGTGTTAGACGCGAATCGTGCTTGGATTCATGCTCTAGGCTGGGAGCGCAAGCGTAATGCTTTTTCAAACACGGTCTACACCTCTCAGGTGCCGAGGTACAGGACGGTGAAAACAGTGAGTTTGTGTTAGACGCGAATCGTGCTCTGATTCATGCTCTAGGATGGGAGCTAAAGCTTATTGCTTTTTCAAACACGGTCTACTCCTCTCAGGTGCCGAGTTACAGGACAGTGAAAACAGTGAGTTTGTCTTAGACGCGAATCGTGCTCTGATTCATGCTCTAGGCTGGGAGCGCAAGCTTTTTGCTTTTTCAAACACGGTCTACACCTCTCAGGTGCCGAGGTACAGGACGGTGAAAACAGTGAGTTTGTGTTAGACGCGAATCGTGCTCTGATTCATGCTCTAGGCTGGGAGCGCAAGCTTATTGCTTTTTCAAACACGGTCTACACCTCTCAGGTGCCGAGTTACAGGACGGTGAAAACAGTGAGTTTGTGTTAGACGCGAATCGTGCTATGATTCATGCTCTAGGCTGGGAGCGCAAGCTTATTGCTTTTTCAAACACGGTCTACATCTTTCAGGTGCCGAGTTACAGGACGGTGAAAACAGTGAGTTTGTGTTAGACGCGAATCGTGCTGTGATTCATGCTCTAGGCTGGGAGCGCAAGCTTATTGCTTTTTCAAACACGGTCTACATCTCTCAGGTGCCGAGTTACAGGACGGTGAAAACAGTGAGTTTGTGTTAGACGCGAATCGTGCTCTGATTGATGCTCTAGGCTGGGAGCTAAAGCTTATTGCTTTTTCAAACACGGTCTACTCCTCTCAGGTGCCGAGTTACAGGACGGTGAAAACAGTGAGTTTGTGTTAGACGCGAATCGTGCTCTGATTCATGCTCTAGGCTGGGAGCGCAAGCTTATTGCTTTTTCAAACACGGTCTACATCTCTCAGGTGCCGAGTTACAGGACGGTGAAAACAGTGAGTTTGTGTTAGACGCGAATCGTGCTTGGATTCATGCTCTAGGCTGGGAGCTAAAGCTTATTGCTTTTTCAAACACGGTCTACACCTCTCAGGTGCCGAGTTACAGGACGGTGAAAACAGTGAGTTTGTGTTAGACGCGAATCGTGCTCTGATTCATGCTCTAGGCTGGGAGCGCAAGCTTTTTGCTTTTTCAAACACGGTCTACATCTCTCTGGTGCCGAGTTACAGAACGGTGAAAACAGTGAGTTTGTGTTAGACGCGAATCGTGCTCTGATTCATGCTCTAGGCTGGGAGCGCAAGCTTATTGCTTTTTCAAACACGGTCTACACCTCTCAGGTGCCGAGTTACAGGACGGTGAAAACAGTGAGTTTGTGTTAGACGCGAATCGTGCTTGGATTCATGCTCTAGGCTGGGAGCGCAAGCGTAATGCTTTTTCAAACACGGTCTACACCTCTCAGGTGCCGAGGTACAGGACGGTGAAAACAGTGAGTTTGTGTTAGACGCGAATCGTGCTCTGATTCATGCTCTAGGATGGGAGCTCAAGCTTATTGCTTTTTCAAACACGGTCTACATCTCTCAGGTGCCGAGTTACAGGACGGTGAAAACAGTGAGTTTGTGTTAGACGCGAATCGTGCTTGGATTCATGCTCTAGGCTGGGAGCTAAAGCTTATTGCTTTTTCAAACACGGTCTACACCTCTCAGGTGCCGAGGTACAGGACGGTGAAAACAGTGAGTTTGTGTTAGACGCAAATCGTGCTCTGATTCATGCTCTAGGCTGGGAGCGCAAGCTTATTGCTTTTTCAAACACGGTCTACACCTCTCAGGTGCCGAGTTACAGGACGGTGAAAACAGTGAGTTTGTGTTAGACGCGAATCGTGCTCTGATTCATGCTCTAGGCTGGGAGCGCAAGCTTATTGCTTTTTCAAACACGGTCTACATCTCTCAGGTGCCGAGTTACAGGACGGTGAAAACAGTGAGTTTGTGTTAGACGCGAATCGTGCTCTGATTCATGCTCTAGGCTGGGAGCGCAAGCTTTTTGCTTTTTCAAACACGGTCTACACCTCTCAGGTGCCGAGGTACAGGACGGTGAAAACAGTGAGTTTGTGTTAGACGCGAATCGTGCTGGTATTGATGCTCTGGGCTGGGAGCGCAAGCGTAATGCTTTTTCAAACACGGTCTGCACCTCTCAGGTGCCGAGGTACAGGACGGTGAAAACAGTGAGTTTGTGTTAGACGCGAATCGTGCTCTGATTCATGCTCTAGGCTGGGAGCGCAAGCTTATTGCTTTCTCAAACACGGTCTACACCTCTCAGGTGCCGAGTTACAGGACGGTGAAAACAGTGAGTTTGTGTTAGACGCGAATCGTGCTATGATTCATGCTCTAGGCTGGGAGCGCAAGCTTATTGCTTTTTCAAACACGGTCTACATCTTTCAGGTGCCGAGTTACAGGACGGTGAAAACAGTGAGTTTGTGTTAGACGCGAATCGTGCTATGATTCTTGCTCTAGGCTGGGAGCTAAAGCTTATTACTTTCTCAAACACGGTCTACACCTCTCAGGTGCCGAGTTACAGGACGGTGAAAACAGTGAGTTTGTGTTAGACGCGAATCGTGCTTAGATTCATGCTCTAGGCTGGGAGCTAAAGCTTATTGCTTTTTCAAACACGGTCTACACCTCTCAGGTGCCGAGTTACAGGACGGTGAAAACAGTGAGTTTGTGTTAGACGCGAATCGTGCTCTGATTCATGCTCTAGGCTGGGAGCGCAAGCTTATTGCTTTTTCAAACACGGTCTACACCTCTCAGGTGCCGAGTTACAGGACGGTGAAAACAGTGAGTTTGTGTTAGACGCGAATCGTGCTTGGATTCATGCTCTAGGCTGGGAGCGCAAGCGTAATGCTTTTTCAAACACGGTCTACACCTCTCAGGTGCCGAGGTACAGGACGGTGAAAACAGTGAGTTTGTGTTAGACGCAAATCGTGCTCTGATTCATGCTCTAGGCTGGGAGCTAAAGCTTATTGCTTTTTCAAACACGGTCTACACCTCTCAGGTGCCGAGTTACAGGACGGTGAAAACAGTGAGTTTGTGTTAGACGCGAATCGTGCTTGGATTCATGCTCTAGGCTGGGAGCGCAAGCGTAATGCTTTTTCAAACACGGTCTACACCTCTCAGGTGCCGAGGTACAGGACGGTGAAAACAGTGAGTTTGTGTTAGACGCGAATCGTGCTCTGATTCATGCTCTAGGATGGGAGCTAAAGCTTATTGCTTTTTCAAACACGGTCTACTCCTCTCAGGTGCCGAGTTACAGGACAGTGAAAACAGTGAGTTTGTCTTAGACGCGAATCGTGCTCTGATTCATGCTCTAGGCTGGGAGCGCAAGCTTTTTGCTTTTTCAAACACGGTCTACACCTCTCAGGTGCCGAGGTACAGGACGGTGAAAACAGTGAGTTTGTGTTAGACGCGAATCGTGCTCTGATTCATGCTCTAGGCTGGGAGCGCAAGCTTATTGCTTTTTCAAACACGGTCTACACCTCTCAGGTGCCGAGTTACAGGACGGTGAAAACAGTGAGTTTGTGTTAGACGCGAATCGTGCTATGATTCATGCTCTAGGCTGGGAGCGCAAGCTTATTGCTTTTTCAAACACGGTCTACATCTTTCAGGTGCCGAGTTACAGGACGGTGAAAACAGTGAGTTTGTGTTAGACGCGAATCGTGCTGTGATTCATGCTCTAGGCTGGGAGCGCAAGCTTATTGCTTTTTCAAACACGGTCTACATCTCTCAGGTGCCGAGTTACAGGACGGTGAAAACAGTGAGTTTGTGTTAGACGCGAATCGTGCTCTGATTGATGCTCTAGGCTGGGAGCTAAAGCTTATTGCTTTTTCAAACACGGTCTACTCCTCTCAGGTGCCGAGTTACAGGACGGTGAAAACAGTGAGTTTGTGTTAGACGCGAATCGTGCTCTGATTCATGCTCTAGGCTGGGAGCGCAAGCTTATTGCTTTTTCAAACACGGTCTACATCTCTCAGGTGCCGAGTTACAGGACGGTGAAAACAGTGAGTTTGTGTTAGACGCGAATCGTGCTTGGATTCATGCTCTAGGCTGGGAGCTAAAGCTTATTGCTTTTTCAAACACGGTCTACACCTCTCAGGTGCCGAGTTACAGGACGGTGAAAACAGTGAGTTTGTGTTAGACGCGAATCGTGCTCTGATTCATGCTCTAGGCTGGGAGCGCAAGCTTTTTGCTTTTTCAAACACGGTCTACATCTCTCTGGTGCCGAGTTACAGAACGGTGAAAACAGTGAGTTTGTGTTAGACGCGAATCGTGCTCTGATTCATGCTCTAGGCTGGGAGCGCAAGCTTATTGCTTTTTCAAACACGGTCTACACCTCTCAGGTGCCGAGTTACAGGACGGTGAAAACAGTGAGTTTGTGTTAGACGCGAATCGTGCTCTGATTCATGCTCTAGGCTGGGAGCGCAAGCTTATTGCTTTTTCAAACACGGTCTACACCTCTCAGGTGCCGAGTTACAGGACGGTGAAAACAGTGAGTTTGTGTTAGACGCGAATCGTGCTCTGATTCATGCTCTAGGCTGGGAGCGCAAGCTTTTTGCTTTTTCAAACACGGTCTACATCTCTCTGGTGCCGAGTTACAGAACGGTGAAAACAGTGAGTTTGTGTTAGACGCGAATCGTGCTCTGATTCATGCTCTAGGCTGGGAGCGCAAGCTTATTGCTTTTTCAAACACGGTCTACACCTCTCAGGTGCCGAGTTACAGAACGGTGAAAACAGTGAGTTTGTGTTAGATGCGAATCGTGCTCTGATTCATGCTCTAGGCTGGGAGCGCAAGCTTATTGCTTTTTCAAACACGGTCTACACCTCTCAGGTGCCGAGTTACAGGACGGTGAAAACAGTGAGTTTCTGTTAGACGCGAATTGTGCTCTGATTCATGCTCTAGGCTGGGAGCTAAAGCTTATTGCTTTTTCAAACACGGTCTACTCCTCTCAGGTGCCGAGTTACAGGACGGTGAAAACAGTGTTTGTGTTAGACGCGAATCGTGCTCTGATTCATGCTCTAGGCTGGGAGCGCAAGCTTATTGCTTTTTCAAACACGGTCTACACCTCTCAGGTGCCGAGTTACAGGACGGTGAAAACAGTGAGTTTGTGTTAGACGCGAATCGTGCTTGGATTCATGCTCTAGGCTGGGAGCGCAAGCGTAATGCTTTTTCAAACACGGTCTACACCTCTCAGGTGCCGAGGTACAGGACGGTGAAAACAGTGAGTTTGTGTTAGACGCGAATTCATGCTCTAGGCTGGGAGCTAAAGCTTATTGCTTTTTCAAACACGGTCTACTCCTCTCAGGTGCCGAGTTACAGGACAGTGAAAACAGTGAGTTTGTGTTAGACGCGAATCGTGCTCTGATTCATGCTCTAGGCTGGGAGCGCAAGCTTATTGCTTTCTCAAACACGGTCTACACCTCTCAGGTGCCGAGGTACAGGACGGTGAAAACAGTGAGTTTGTGTTAGACGCGAATCGTGCTATGATTCATGCTCTAGGCTGGGAGCGCAAGCTTATTGCTTTTTCAAACACGGTCTACATCTCTCAGGTGCCGAGTTACAGGACGGTGAAAACAGTGAGTTTGTGTTAGACGCGAATCGTGCTGGTATTGATGCTCTAGGCTGGGAGCGCAAGCGCAATGCTTTTTCAAACACGGTCTGCACCTCTCAGGTGCCGAGGTACAGGACGGTGAAAACAGTGAGTTTGTGTTAGACGCGAATCGTGCTCTGATTCATGCTCTAGGCTGGGAGCGCAAGCTTATTGCTTTCTCAAACACGGTCTACACCTCTCAGGTGCCGAGTTACAGGACGGTGAAAACAGTGAGTTTGTGTTAGACGCGAATCGTGCTTGGATTCATGCTCTAGGCTGGGAGCTAAAGCTTATTGCTTTTTCAAACACGGTCTACACCTCTCAGGTGCCGAGTTACAGGACGGTGAAAACAGTGAGTTTGTGTTAGACGCGAATCGTGCTCTGATTCATGCTCTAGGCTGGGAGCGCAAGCTTATTGCTTTTTCAAACACGGTCTACACCTCTCAGGTGCCGAGTTACAGGACGGTGAAAACAGTGAGTTTGTGTTAGACGCGAATCGTGCTCTGATTCATGCTCTAGGCTGGGAGCTAAAGCTTATTGCTTTTTCAAACACGGTCTACTCCTCTCAGGTGCCGAGTTACAGGACAGTGAAAACAGTGAGTTTGTGTTAGACGCGAATCGTGCTCTGATTCATGCTCTAGGCTGGGAGCTCAAGCTTATTGCTTTTTCAAACACGGTCTACACCTCTCAGGTGCCGAGTTACAGGACGGTGAAAACAGTGAGTTTGTGTTAGACGCGAATCGTGCTTGGATTCATGCTCTAGGCTGGGAGCGCAAGCGTAATGCTTTTTCAAACACAGTCTACACCTCTCAGGTGCCGAGGTACAGGACGGTGAAAACAGTGAGTTTGTGTTAGACGCAAATCGTGCTCTGATTCATGCTCTAGGCTGGGAGCTAAAGCTTATTGCTTTTTCAAACACGGTCTACACCTCTCAGGTGCCGAGTTACAGGACGGTGAAAACAGTGAGTTTGTGTTAGACGCGAATCGTGCTTGGATTCATGCTCTAGGCTGGGAGCGCAAGCGTAATGCTTTTTCAAACACGGTCTACACCTCTCAGGTGCCGAGGTACAGGACGGTGAAAACAGTGAGTTTGTGTTAGACGCGAATTCATGCTCTAGGCTGGGAGCTAAAGCTTTTTGCTTTTTCAAACACGGTCTACTCCTCTCAGGTGCCGAGTTACAGGACAGTGAAAACAGTGAGTTTGTGTTAGACGCGAATCGTGCTCTGATTCATGCTCTAGGCTGGGAGCGCAAGCTTATTGCTTTTTCAAACACGGTCTACACCTCTCAGGTGCCGAGTTACAGGACGGTGAAAACAGTGAGTTTGTGTTAGACGCGAATCGTGCTCTGATTCATGCTCTAGGCTGGGAGCGCAAGCTTTTTGCTTTTTCAAACACGGTCTACACCTCTCAGGTGCCGAGGTACAGGACGGTGAAAACAGTGAGTTTGTGTTAGACGCGAATCGTGCTGGGATTGATGCTCCAGGCTGGGAGCGCAAGCGTAATGCTTTTTCAAACACGGTCTACACCTCTCAGGTGCCGAGGTACAGGACGGTGAAAACAGTGAGTTTGTGTTAGACGCGAATCGTGCTCTGATTCATGCTCTAGGCTGGGAGCGCAAGCTTATTGCTTTCTCAAACACGGTCTACACCTCTCAGGTGCCGAGTTACAGGACGGTGAAAACAGTGAGTTTGTGTTAGACGCGAATCGTGCTCTGATTCATGCTCTAGGCTGGGAGCGCAAGCTTATTGCTTTTTCAAACACGGTCTACACCTCTCAGGTGCCGAGTTACAGGACGGTGAAAACAGTGAGTTTGTGTTAGACGCGAATCGTGCTATGATTCATGCTCTAGGCTGGGAGCGCAAGCTTATTGCTTTTTCAAACACGGTCTACATCTCTCAGGTGCCGAGTTACAGGACGGTGAAAACAGTGAGTTTGTGTTAGACGCGAATCGTGCTCTGATTCATGCTCTAGGCTGGGAGCGCAAGCTTTTTGCTTTTTCAAACACGGTCTACACCTCTCAGGTGCCGAGGTACAGGACGGTGAAAACAGTGAGTTTGTGTTAGACGCGAATCGTGCTGGTATTGATGCTCTAGGCTGGGAGCGCAAGCGTAATGCTTTTTCAAACACGGTCTGCACCTCTCAGGTGCCGAGGTACAGGACGGTGAAAACAGTGAGTTTGTGTTAGACGCGAATCGTGCTCTGATTCATGCTCTAGGCTGGGAGCGCAAGCTTATTGCTTTCTCAAACACGGTCTACACCTCTCTGGTGCCGAGTTACAGGACGGTGAAAACAGTGAGTTTGTGTTAGACGCGAATCGTGCTATGATTCATGCTCTAGGCTGGGAGCGCAAGCTTATTGCTTTTTCAAACACGGTCTACATCTTTCAGGTGCCGAGTTACAGGACGGTGAAAACAGTGAGTTTGTGTTAGACGCGAATCGTGCTATGATTCATGCTCTAGGCTGGGAGCTAAAGCTTATTGCTTTCTCAAACACGGTCTACACCTCTCAGGTGCCGAGTTACAGGACGGTGAAAACAGTGAGTTTGTGTTAGACGCGAATCGTGCTTGGATTCATGCTCTAGGCTGGGAGCTAAAGCTTATTGCTTTTTCAAACACGGTCTACACCTCTCAGGTGCCGAGTTACAGGACGGTGAAAACAGTGAGTTTGTGTTAGACGCGAATCGTGCTCTGATTCATGCTCTAGACTGGGAGCTAAAGCTTATTGCTTTTTCAAACACGGTCTACTCCTCTCAGGTGCCGAGTTACAGGACAGTGAAAACAGTGAGTTTGTGTTAGACGCGAATCGTGCTCTGATTCATGCTCTAGGCTGGGAGCTCAAGCTTATTGCTTTTTCAAACACGGTCTACACCTCTCAGGTGCCGAGTTACAGGACGGTGAAAACAGTGAGTTTGTGTTAGACGCGAATCGTGCTTGGATTCATGCTCTAGGCTGGGAGCGCAAGCGTAATGCTTTTTCAAACACGGTCTACACCTCTCAGGTGCCGAGGTACAGGACGGTGAAAACAGTGAGTTTGTGTTAGACGCAAATCGTGCTCTGATTCATGCTCTAGGCTGGGAGCTAAAGCTTATTGCTTTTTCAAACACGGTCTACACCTCTCAGGTGCCGAGTTACAGGACGGTGAAAACAGTGAGTTTGTGTTAGACGCGAATCGTGCTCTGATTCATGCTCTAGGCTGGGAGCGCAAGCTTATTGCTGTTTCAAACACGGTCTACACCTCTCAGGTGCCGAGTTACAGGACGGTGAAAACAGTGAGTTTGTGTTAGACGCGAATCGTGCTCTGATTCATGCTCTAGGCTGGGAGCGCAAGCTTAATGCTCTTTCAAACACAGTCTGCACCTGTCTGGTGCCGAGCTACAGGACAGTGAAAACAGCAAGTTTGTGTTAGACGCGAATCGTGCTCGGATTCATGCTCTAGGCTGGGAGAACAAAGTTAATGCTCTTTCAAACACGGTCTGCACCTGTCAGGTGCCGAGCTACAGGACGGTGAAAACAGAGTTTGTGTTAGACGCGAATCGTGCTCGGATTCATGCTCTAGGCTGGGAGCGCAAGCTTAATGCTCTTTCAAACACGGTCTGCACCTTTCAGCTGCCAAGCTACAGGACGGTGAAAACACTGAGTTTGTGTTAGACGCGAATCGTGCTCGGATTCATGCTCTAAGGTGGAAGCGCAAGCTTAATGCTCTTTCAAACACGGTCTGCACCTTTCAGCTGCCGAGCTACAGGACGGTGAAAACAGTGACTTTGTGTTAAATGTGAATCGTGCTCGGATTCATGCTCTAGGCTGGGAGCGCAACCTTAATGCTCTTTCAAACACGTTCTGCACCTTTCAGCTGCCCAGCTACAGGACGGTGAAAGCAGTGAGTTTGTGTTAGACGCGAATCGTATTCGGACTCATGCTCTAGGCTGGGAACACAAGCTTAATCTTCTTTCAAACATGGTCTGCACCTGTCAGGTGCCGAGCTACAGGACGGTGAAAACAGTGAGTTTGTGTTAGACGCGAATCGTGCTCGGATTCATGCTCTAGGCTGGGAGCGCAAGCTTAATGCTCTTTCAAACACGGTCTGCACCTGTCAGGTGCCGAGCTACAGGACGGTGAAAACAGTGAGATTGTGTTAGACGCGAATCGTGCTCGGATTCATGCTCTAGGCTGGGAGCGCAAGCTTAATGCTCTTTCAAAAACGGTCTGCACCTGTCAGGTGCCGATCTACAGGACGGTGAAAACAGTGTTTGTGTTAGACGCGAATTGTGCTCGGACTCATGCTCTAGGCTGGGAGCGCAAGCTTAATGCTCTTTCAAACACGGTCTGCACCTTTCAGCTGCCGAGCTACAGGACGGTGAAAACAGTGCGTTTGTGTTAGACGAGAATCGTGCTCGGATTCATGCTCTAGGCTGGGAGCGCAAGGTTAATGCCCTTTCAAACACGATCTGCACCTTTCAGCTGCCGAGCTACAGGACGGTGAAAACAGTGAGTTTGTGTTAGACGAGAATCGTGCTCGGATTCATGCTCTAGGCTGGGAGCGCAAGCTTAATGCTCTTTCAAACATGGTCTGCACCTGTCAGGTGCCAAGCTACAGGACGGTGAAAACAGTGAGTTTGTGTTAGACGTGAATCGTGCTTGGATTCATGCTCTAGGCTGGGAGCGCAAGCTTAATGCTCTTTCAAACACGGTCTGCACCTGTCTGGTGCCGAGCTACAGGACGATGAAAACAGTGAGTTTGTGTTAGACGCGAATCGTGCTCGGATTCATGCTCTAGGCTGGGAGCGCAAGGTTAATGCTCTTTCAAACACGGTCTGCACCTGTCTGGTGCCGAGCTACAGGACGGTGAAAACAGTGAGTTTGTGTTAGACGCGAATTGTGCTCGGATTCATGCTCTAGGCTAGGAGCGCAAGCTTAATGCTCTTCAAACACGGTCTGCACCTTTCAGCTGCCGAGCTACAGGACGGTGAAAACAGTGAGTTTGTGTTAGACGAGAATCTTGCTCGGATTCATGCTCTAGGCTGGGAGTGCAAGCTTAATGCTCTTTTAAACACGGTCGGCACCTTTCAGCTGCCGAGCTACAGGACGGTGAAAACAGTGAGTTTGTGTTAGACGCGAATCGTGCTCGGATACATGCTCTAGGCTGGGAGCGCAAGCTTAATGCTCTTTCAACTACGGTCTGCACCTTTCAGCTGCCGAGCTACAGGACGGTGAAAACAGTGAGTTTGTGTTAGACGCGAATCGTGCTCGGATTCATGCTCTAGGCTGGGAGCGCAAGCTTAATGCTCTTTCAAACACGGTCTGCACCTGTCAGGTGCCGAGCTACAGGACGGTGAAAACAGTGAGTTTGTGTTAGACGCGAATTGTGCTCGGATTCATGCTCTAGGCTGGGAGTGCAAGCTTAATGCTCTTTCAAACACGGTCTGCACCTTTCAGCTGCCAAGCTACAGGATGGTGAAAACAGTGAGTTTGTGTTGGACGCGAATCGTGCTCGGATTCATGCTCTAGGGTGGGAGCGCAAGCTTAATGCTCTTTCAAACACGGTCTGCACCTTTCAGCTGCCGAGCTACAGGACGGTGAAAACAGTGAGTTTGTGTTAGACGCGAATCGTGCTCGGATTCATGCTCTAGGCTGGGAGCGCAAGCTTAATGCTCTTTCAAACACGGTCTGCACCTTTCAGCTGCCGAGCTACAGGACGGTGAAAACAGTGACTTTGTGTTAGACGCGAATCGTGCTCGGATTTATGCTCTAGGCTGGGAGCGCAAGCTTAATGCTCTTTCAAACACGGTCTGCACCTTTCAGCTGCCAAGCTACAGGATGGTGAAAACAGTGAGTTTGTGTTGGACGCGAATCGTGCTCGGATTCATGCTCTAGGGTGGGAGCGCAAGCTTAATGCTCTTTCAAACACGGTCTGCACCTTTCAGCTGCCGAGCTACAGGACGGTGAAAACAGGGACTTTGTGTTAGACGCGAATCGTGCTCGGATTCATGCTCTAGGCTGGGAGCGCAAGCTTCATGCTCTTTCAAACACGTTCTGCACCTTTCAGCTGCCCAGCTACAGGACGGTGAAAACAGTGAGTTTGTGTTAGACGCGAATCGTATTCGGATTCATGCTCTAGGCTGGGAACGCAAGCTTAATCTTCTTTCAAACATGGTCTGCACCTGTCAGGTGCCAAGCTACAGGACGGTGAAAACAGTGAGTTTGTGTTAGACGCGAATCGTGCTTGGATTCATGCTCTAGGCTCGGAGCGCAAGCTTAATGCTCTTTCAAACACGGTCTGCACCTGTCAGGTGCCGAGCTACAGGACGGTGAAAACAGTGAGATTGTGTTAGACGCGAATCGTGCTCGGATTCATGCTCTAGGCTGGGAGCGCAAGCTTAATGCTCTTTCAAAAACGGTCTGCACCTGTCAGGTGCCGAGCTACAGGACGGTGAAAACAGTTTGTGTTAGACGCGAATCGTGCTCGGATTCATGCTCTAGGCTGGGAGCGCAAGCTTAATGCTCTTTCAAACACGGTCTGCACCTTTCAGCTGCCAAGCTACAGGATGGTGAAAACAGTGAGTTTGTGTTAGACGCGAATCGTGCTCGGATTCATGTTCTAGGGTGGGAGCGCAAGCTTTATGCCCTTTCAAACACGGTCTGCACCTTTCAGCTGCCGAGCTACAGGACGGTGAAAACAGTGACTTTGTGTTAGACGCGAATCGTGCTCGGATAAATGCTCTAGGCTGGAAGCGCAAGCTTAATGCTCTTTCAAACACGTTCTGCACCTTTCAGCTGCCCAGCTACAGGACGGTGAAAACAGTGAGATTGTGTTAGACGCGAATCGTATTCGGACTCATGCTCTAGGCTGGGAACACAAGCTTAATCTTCTTTCAAACATGGTCTGCACCTGTCAGGTGCCGAGCTACAGGACGGTGAAAACAGTGAGTTTGTGTTAGACGCGAATCGTGCTCGGATTCATGCTCTAGGCTGGGAGCGCAAGCTTAATGCTCTTTCAAACACGGTCTGCACCTGTCAGGTGCCGAGCTACAGGACGGTGAAAACAGTGAGATTGTGTTAGACGCGAATCGTGCTCGGATTCATGCTCTAGGCTGGGAGCGCAAGCTTAATGCTCTTTCAAAAACGGTCTGCACCTGTCAGGTGCCGATCTACAGGACGGTGAAAACAGTGTTTGTGTTAGACGCGAATTGTGCTCGGACTCATGCTCTAGGCTGGGAGCGCAAGCTTAATGCTCTTTCAAACACGGTCTGCACCTTTCAGCTGCCGAGCTACAGGACGGTGAAAACAGTGCGTTTGTGTTAGACGAGAATCGTGCTCGGATTCATGCTCTAGGCTGGGAGCGCAAGGTTAATGCCCTTTCAAACACGATCTGCACCTTTCAGCTGCCGAGCTACAGGACGGTGAAAACAGTGAGTTTGTGTTAGACGAGAATCGTGCTCGGATTCATGCTCTAGGCTGGGAGCGCAAGCTTAATGCTCTTTCAAACATGGTCTGCACCTGTCAGGTGCCAAGCTACAGGACGGTGAAAACAGTGAGTTTGTGTTAGACGTGAATCGTGCTTGGATTCATGCTCTAGGCTGGGAGCGCAAGCTTAATGCTCTTTCAAACACGGTCTGCACCTGTCTGGTGCCGAGCTACAGGACGATGAAAACAGTGAGTTTGTGTTAGACGCGAATCGTGCTCGGATTCATGCTCTAGGCTGGGAGCGCAAGGTTAATGCTCTTTCAAACACGGTCTGCACCTGTCTGGTGCCGAGCTACAGGACGGTGAAAACAGTGAGTTTGTGTTAGACGCGAATTGTGCTCGGATTCATGCTCTAGGCTAGGAGCGCAAGCTTAATGCTCTTCAAACACGGTCTGCACCTTTCAGCTGCCGAGCTACAGGACGGTGAAAACAGTGAGTTTGTGTTAGACGAGAATCTTGCTCGGATTCATGCTCTAGGCTGGGAGTGCAAGCTTAATGCTCTTTTAAACACGGTCGGCACCTTTCAGCTGCCGAGCTACAGGACGGTGAAAACAGTGAGTTTGTGTTAGACGCGAATCGTGCTCGGATACATGCTCTAGGCTGGGAGCGCAAGCTTAATGCTCTTTCAACTACGGTCTGCACCTTTCAGCTGCCGAGCTACAGGACGGTGAAAACAGTGAGTTTGTGTTAGACGCGAATCGTGCTCGGATTCATGCTCTAGGCTGGGAGCGCAAGCTTAATGCTCTTTCAAACACGGTCTGCACCTGTCAGGTGCCGAGCTACAGGACGGTGAAAACAGTGAGTTTGTGTTAGACGCGAATTGTGCTCGGATTCATGCTCTAGGCTGGGAGTGCAAGCTTAATGCTCTTTCAAACACGGTCTGCACCTTTCAGCTGCCAAGCTACAGGATGGTGAAAACAGTGAGTTTGTGTTGGACGCGAATCGTGCTCGGATTCATGCTCTAGGGTGGGAGCGCAAGCTTAATGCTCTTTCAAACACGGTCTGCACCTTTCAGCTGCCGAGCTACAGGACGGTGAAAACAGTGAGTTTGTGTTAGACGCGAATCGTGCTCGGATTCATGCTCTAGGCTGGGAGCGCAAGCTTAATGCTCTTTCAAACACGGTCTGCACCTTTCAGCTGCCGAGCTACAGGACGGTGAAAACAGTGACTTTGTGTTAGACGCGAATCGTGCTCGGATTTATGCTCTAGGCTGGGAGCGCAAGCTTAATGCTCTTTCAAACACGGTCTGCACCTTTCAGCTGCCAAGCTACAGGATGGTGAAAACAGTGAGTTTGTGTTGGACGCGAATCGTGCTCGGATTCATGCTCTAGGGTGGGAGCGCAAGCTTAATGCTCTTTCAAACACGGTCTGCACCTTTCAGCTGCCGAGCTACAGGACGGTGAAAACAGGGACTTTGTGTTAGACGCGAATCGTGCTCGGATTCATGCTCTAGGCTGGGAGCGCAAGCTTCATGCTCTTTCAAACACGTTCTGCACCTTTCAGCTGCCCAGCTACAGGACGGTGAAAACAGTGAGTTTGTGTTAGACGCGAATCGTATTCGGATTCATGCTCTAGGCTGGGAACGCAAGCTTAATCTTCTTTCAAACATGGTCTGCACCTGTCAGGTGCCAAGCTACAGGACGGTGAAAACAGTGAGTTTGTGTTAGACGCGAATCGTGCTTGGATTCATGCTCTAGGCTCGGAGCGCAAGCTTAATGCTCTTTCAAACACGGTCTGCACCTGTCAGGTGCCGAGCTACAGGACGGTGAAAACAGTGAGATTGTGTTAGACGCGAATCGTGCTCGGATTCATGCTCTAGGCTGGGAGCGCAAGCTTAATGCTCTTTCAAAAACGGTCTGCACCTGTCAGGTGCCGAGCTACAGGACGGTGAAAACAGTTTGTGTTAGACGCGAATCGTGCTCGGATTCATGCTCTAGGCTGGGAGCGCAAGCTTAATGCTCTTTCAAACACGGTCTGCACCTTTCAGCTGCCAAGCTACAGGATGGTGAAAACAGTGAGTTTGTGTTAGACGCGAATCGTGCTCGGATTCATGTTCTAGGGTGGGAGCGCAAGCTTTATGCCCTTTCAAACACGGTCTGCACCTTTCAGCTGCCGAGCTACAGGACGGTGAAAACAGTGACTTTGTGTTAGACGCGAATCGTGCTCGGATAAATGCTCTAGGCTGGAAGCGCAAGCTTAATGCTCTTTCAAACACGTTCTGCACCTTTCAGCTGCCCAGCTACAGGACGGTGAAAACAGTGAGATTGTGTTAGACGCGAATCGTGCTCGGATTCATGCTCTAGGCTGGGAGTGCAAGCTTAATGCTCTTTCAAACACGGTCTGCACCTTTCAGCTGCCGAGCTACAGGACGGTGAAAACAGTGAGTTTGTGTTAGACGCGAATCGTGCTCGGATTCATGCTCTAGGCTGGGAGCGCAAGCCTAATGCTCTTTCAAACACAGTCTGCACCTGTCTGGTGCCGAGCTACAGGACAGTGAAAACAGCAAGTTTGTGTTAGTCGCGAATCGTGCTCGGATTCATGCTCTAGGCTGGGAGAACAAAGTTAATGCTCTTTCAAACACGGTCTGCACCTGTCAGGTGCCGAGCTACAGGACGGTGAAAACAGAGTTTGTCTTAGACGCGAATCGTGCTCGGATAAATGCTCTAGGCTGGAAGCGCAAGCTTAATGCTCTTTCAAACACGTTCTGCACCTTTCAGCTGCCCAGCTACAGGACGGTGAAAACAGTGAGATTGTGTTAGACGCGAATCGTGCTCGGATTCATGCTCTAGGCTGGGAGTGCAAGCTTAATGCTATTTCAAACACGGTCTGCACCTTTCAGCTGCCGAGCTACAGGACGGTGAAAACAGTGAGTTTGTGTTAGACGAGAATCTTGCTCGGATTCATGCTCTAGGCTGGGAGCGCAAGCTTAATGCTCTTTTAAACACGGTCGGCACCTTTCAGCTGCCGAGCTACAGGACGGTGAAAACAGTGAGTTTGTGTTAGACGCGAATCGTGCTCGGATACATGCTCTAGGCTGGGAGCGCAAGCTTAATGCTCTTTCAACTACGGTCTGCACCTTTCAGCTGCCGAGCTACAGGACGGTGAAAACAGTGAGTTTGTGTTAGACGCGAATCGTGCTCGGATTCATGCTCTAGGCTGGGAGCGCAAGCTTAATGCTCTTTCAAACACGGTCTGCACCTTTCAGCTGCCGAGCTACAGGACGGTGAAAACAGTGAGTTTGTGTTAGACGCGAATTGTGCTCGGATTCATGCTCTAGGCTGGGAGTGCAAGCTTAATGCTCTTTCAAACACGGTCTGCACCTTTCAGCTGCCAAGCTACAGGATGGTGAAAACAGTGAGTTTGTGTTGGACGCGAATCGTGCTCGGATTCATGCTCTAGGGTGGGAGCGCAAGCTTAATGCTCTTTCAAACACGGTCTGCACCTTTCAGCTGCCGAGCTACAGGACGGTGAAAACAGTGACTTTGTGTTAGACGCGAATCGTGCTCGGATTTATGCTCTAGGCTGGGAGCGCAAGCTTAATGCTCTTTCAAACACGGTCTGCACCTTTCAGCTGCCAAGCTACAGGATGGTGAAAACAGTGAGTTTGTGTTGGACGCGAATCGTGCTCGGATTCATGCTCTAGGGTGGGAGCGCAAGCTTAATGCTCTTTCAAACACGGTCTGCACCTTTCAGCTGCCGAGCTACAGGACGGTGAAAACAGGGACTTTGTGTTAGACGCGAATCGTGCTCGGATTCATGCTCTAGGCTGGGAGCGCAAGCTTCATGCTCTTTCAAACACGTTCTGCACCTTTCAGCTGCCCAGCTACAGGACGGTGAAAACAGTGAGTTTGTGTTAGACGCGAATCGTATTCGGATTCATGCTCTAGGCTGGGAACGCAAGCTTAATCTTCTTTCAAACATGGTCTGCACCTGTCAGGTGCCAAGCTACAGGACGGTGAAAACAGTGAGTTTGTGTTAGACGCGAATCGTGCTTGGATTCATGCTCTAGGCTCGGAGCGCAAGCTTAATGCTCTTTCAAACACGGTCTGCACCTGTCAGGTGCCGAGCTACAGGACGGTGAAAACAGTGAGATTGTGTTAGACGCGAATCGTGCTCGGATTCATGCTCTAGGCTGGGAGCGCAAGCTTAATGCTCTTTCAAAAACGGTCTGCACCTGTCAGGTGCCGAGCTACAGGACGGTGAAAACAGTTTGTGTTAGACGCGAATCGTGCTCGGATTCATGCTCTAGGCTGGGAGCGCAAGCTTAATGCTCTTTCAAACACGGTCTGCACCTTTCAGCTGCCAAGCTACAGGATGGTGAAAACAGTGAGTTTGTGTTAGACGCGAATCGTGCTCGGATTCATGTTCTAGGGTGGGAGCGCAAGCTTTTTGCCCTTTCAAACACGGTCTGCACCTTTCAGCTGCCGAGCTACAGGACGGTGAAAACAGTGACTTTGTGTTAGACGCGAATCGTGCTCGGATAAATGCTCTAGGCTGGAAGCGCAAGCTTAATGCTCTTTCAAACACGTTCTGCACCTTTCAGCTGCCCAGCTACAGGACGGTGAAAACAGTGAGATTGTGTTAGACGCGAATCGTGCTCGGATTCATGCTCTAGGCTGGGAGTGCAAGCTTAATGCTCTTTCAAACACGGTCTGCACCTTTCAGCTGCCAAGCTACAGGACGGTGAAAATAGTGAGTTTGTGCTAGACGAGAATCTTGCTCGGATTCATGCTCTAGGCTGGGAGCGCAAGCTTAATGCTCTTTCAAACACGGTCTGCACCTTTCAGCTGCCGAGCTACAGGACGGTGAAAACAGTGAGTTTGTGTTAGACGCGAATCGTGCTCGGATTCATGCTCTAGGCTGGGAGCGCAAGCTTAATGCTCTTTCAAACACAGTCTGCACCTGTCTGGTGCCGAGCTACAGGACAGTGAAAACAGCAAGTTTGTGTTAGACGCGAATCGTGCTCGGATTCATGCTCTAGGCTGGGAGAACAAAGTTAATGCTCTTTCAAACACGGTCTGCACCTGTCAGGTGCCGAGCTACAGGACGGTGAAAACAGAGTTTGTGTTAGACGCGAATCGTGCTCGGATAAATGCTCTAGGCTGGAAGCGCAAGCTTAATGCTCTTTCAAACACGTTCTGCACCTTTCAGCTGCCCAGCTACAGGACGGTGAAAACAGTGAGATTGTGTTAGACGCGAATCGTGCTCGGATTCATGCTCTAGGCTGGGAGTGCAAGCCTAATGCTCTTTCAAACACGGTCTGCACCTTTCAGCTGCCGAGCTACAGGACGGTGAAAACAGTGAGTTTGTGTTAGACGAGAATCTTGCTCGGATTCATGCTCTAGGCTGGGAGCGCAAGCTTAATGCTCTTTTAAACACGGTCGGCACCTTTCAGCTGCCGAGCTACAGGACGGTGAAAACAGTGAGTTTGTGTTAGACGCGAATCGTGCTCGGATACATGCTCTAGGCTGGGAGCGCAAGCTTAATGCTCTTTCAACTACGGTCTGCACCTTTCAGCTGCCGAGCTACAGGACGGTGAAAACAGTGAGTTTGTGTTAGACGCGAATCGTGCTCGGATTCATGCTCTAGGCTGGGAGCGCAAGCTTCATGCTCTTTCAAACACGTTCTGCACCTTTCAGCTGCCCAGCTACAGGACGGTGAAAACAGTGAGTTTGTGTTAGACGCGAATCGTATTCGGATTCATGCTCTAGGCTGGGAACGCAAGCTTAATCTTCTTTCAAACATGGTCTGCACCTGTCAGGTGCCAAGCTACAGGACGGTGAAAACAGTGAGTTTGTGTTAGACGCGAATCGTGCTTGGATTCATGCTCTAGGCTCGGAGCGCAAGCTTAATGCTCTTTCAAACACGGTCTGCACCTGTCAGGTGCCGAGCTACAGGACGGTGAAAACAGTGAGATTGTGTTAGACGCGAATCGTGCTCGGATTCATGCTCTAGGCTGGGAGCGCAAGCTTAATGCTCTTTCAAAAACGGTCTGCACCTGTCAGGTGCCGAGCTACAGGACGGTGAAAACAGTTTGTGTTAGACGCGAATCGTGCTCGGATTCATGCTCTAGGCTGGGAGCGCAAGCTTAATGCTCTTTCAAACACGGTCTGCACCTTTCAGCTGCCAAGCTACAGGATGGTGAAAACAGTGAGTTTGTGTTAGACGCGAATCGTGCTCGGATTCATGTTCTAGGGTGGGAGCGCAAGCTTTATGCCCTTTCAAACACGGTCTGCACCTTTCAGCTGCCGAGCTACAGGACGGTGAAAACAGTGACTTTGTGTTAGACGCGAATCGTGCTCGGATAAATGCTCTAGGCTGGAAGCGCAAGCTTAATGCTCTTTCAAACACGTTCTGCACCTTTCAGCTGCCCAGCTACAGGACGGTGAAAACAGTGAGATTGTGTTAGACGCGAATCGTGCTCGGATTCATGCTCTAGGCTGGGAGTGCAAGCTTAATGCTCTTTCAAACACGGTCTGCACCTTTCAGCTGCCAAGCTACAGGACGGTGAAAATAGTGAGTTTGTGCTAGACGAGAATCTTGCTCGGATTCATGCTCTAGGCTGGGAGCGCAAGCTTAATGCTCTTTCAAACACGGTCTGCACCTTTCAGCTGCCGAGCTACAGGACGGTGAAAACAGTGAGTTTGTGTTAGACGCGAATCGTGCTCGGATTCATGCTCTAGGCTGGGAGAACAAAGTTAATGCTCTTTCAAACACGGTCTGCACCTGTCAGGTGCCGAGCTACAGGACGGTGAAAACAGAGTTTGTGTTAGACGCGAATCGTGCTCGGATTCATGCTCTAGGCTGGGAGCGCAAGCTTAATGCTCTTTCAAACACGGTCTGCACCTTTCAGCTGCCAAGCTACAGGACGGTGAAAACACTGAGTTTGTGTTAGACGCGAATCGTGCTCGGATTCATGCTCTAAGGTGGAAGCGCAAGCTTAATGCTCTTTCAAACACGGTCTGCACCTTTCAGCTGCCGAGCTACAGGACGGTGAAAACAGTGACTTTGTGTTAAATGTGAATCGTGCTCGGATTCATGCTCTAGGCTGGGAGCGCAAGCTTAATGCTCTTTCAAACACGTTCTGCACCTTTCAGCTGCCCAGTTACAGGACGGTGAAAACAGTGAGTTTGTGTTAGACGCGAATCGTATTCGGACTCATGCTCTAGGCTGGGAACACAAGCTTAATCTTCTTTCAAACATGGTCTGCACCTGTCAGGTGCCGAGCTACAGGACGGTGAAAACAGTGAGTTTGTGTTAGACGCGAATCGTGCTCGGATTCATGCTCTAGGCTGGGAGCGCAAGCTTAATGCTCTTTCAAACACGGTCTGCACCTGTCAGGTGCCGAGCTACAGGACGGTGAAAACAGTGAGATTGTGTTAGACGCGAATCGTGCTCGGATTCATGCTCTAGGCTGGGAGCGCAAGCTTAATGCTCTTTCAAACACGGTCTGTACCGGTCAGGTGCCGAGCTACAGGACGGTGAAAACAGAGTTTGTGTTAGACGCGAATCGTGCTCGGATTCATGCTCTAGGCTGGGAGCGCAAGCTTAATGCTCTTTCAAACACGGTCTGCACCTTTCAGCTGCCAAGCTACAGGATGGTGAAAACACTGAGTTTGTGTTAGACGCGAATCGTGCTCAAATTCATGCTCTAAGGTGGGAGCGCAGGCTTAATGCTCTTTCAAACACGGTCTGCACCATTCAGCTGCCAAGCTACAGGATGGTGAAAACAGTGAGTTTGTGTTAGACGCGAATCGTGCTCGGATTCATGCTCTAGGCTGGGAGCGCTAGGTTAATGCTCTTTCAAACACGGTCTGCACCTGTCTGGTGCCGAGCTACAGGACGGTGAAAACAGTGAGTTTCTTTAGACGCGAATTGTGCTCAGATTCATGCTCTAGGCTGGGAGTGCAAGCTTAATGCTCTTTCAAACACGGTCTGCACCTTTCAGCTGCCAAGCTACAGGACGGTGAAAACAGTGAGTTTGTGCTAGACGAGAATCTTGCTCGGATTCATGCTCTAGGCTGGGAGCGCAAGCTTAATGCTCTTTCAAACACGGTCTGCACCTTTCAGCTGCCGAGCTACAGGACGGTGAAAACAGTGAGTTTGTGTTAGACGCGAATCGTGCTCGGATTCATGCTCTAGGCTGGGAGCGCAAGCTTAATGCTCTTTCAAACACGGTCTGCACCTGTCTGGTGCCGAGCTACAGGACGGTGAAAACAGTAAGTTTGTGTTAGACGCGAATCGTGCTCGGATTCATGCTCTAGGCTGGGAGAACAAAGTTAATGCTCTTTCAAACATGGTCTGCACCTGTCAGGTGCCGAGCTACAGGACGGTGAAAACAGAGTTTGTGTTAGACGCGAATCGTGCTCGGATTCATGCTCTAGGCTGGGAGCGCAAGCTTAATGCTCTTTCAAACACGGTCTGCACCTTTCAGCTGCCAAGCTACAGGATGGTGAAAACACTGAGTTTGTGTTAGACGCGAATCGTGCTCAAATTCATGCTCTAAGGTGGGAGCGCAGGCTTAATGCTCTTTCAAACACGGTCTGCACCTTTCAGCTGCCGAGCTACAGGACGGTGAAAACAGTGACTTTGTGTTAAATGTGAATCGTGCTCGGATTCATGCTCTAGGCTGGGAGCGCAAGCTTAATGCTCTTTCAAACACGTTCTGCACCTTTCAGCTGCCCAGCTACAGGACGGTGAAAACAGTGAGTTTGTGTTAGACGCGAATCGTATTCGGACTCATGCTCTAGGCTGTGAACACAAGCTTAATCTTCTTTCAAACATGGTCTGCACCTGTCAGGTGCCGAGCTACAGGACGGTGAAAACAGTGAGTTTGTGTTAGACGCGAATCGTGCTCGGATTCATGCTCTAGGCTGGGAGCGCAAGCTTAATGCTCTTTCAAACACGGTCTGCACCTGTCAGGTGCCGAGCTACAGGACGGTGAAAACAGTGAGATTGTGTTAGACGCGAATCGTGCTCGGATTCATGCTCTAGGCTGGGAGCGCAAGCTTAATGCTCTTTCAAACACGGTCTGTACCTGTCAGGTGCCGAGCTACAGGACGGTGAAAACAGAGTTTGTGTTAGACGCGAATCGTGCTCGGATTCATGCTCTAGGCTGGGAGCGCAAGCTTAATGCTCTTTCAAACACGGTCTGCACCATTCAGCTGCCAAGCTACAGGATGGTGAAAACAGTGAGTTTGTGTTAGACGCGAATCGTGCTCGGATTCATGCTCTAGGCTGGGAGCGCTAGGTTAATGCTCTTTCAAACACGGTCTGCACCTGTCTGGTGCCGAGCTACAGGACGGTGAAAACAGTGAGTTTCTTTAGACGCGAATTGTGCTCAGATTCATGCTCTAGGCTGGGAGTGCAAGCTTAATGCTCTTTCAAACACGGTCTGCACCTTTCAGCTGCCAAGCTACAGGACGGTGAAAACAGTGAGTTTGTGCTAGACGAGAATCTTGCTCGGATTCATGCTCTAGGCTGGGAGCGCAAGCTTAATGCTCTTTCAAACACGGTCTGCACCTTTCAGCTGCCGAGCTACAGGACGGTGAAAACAGTGAGTTTGTGTTAGACGCGAATCGTGCTCGGATTCATGCTCTAGGCTGGGAGCGCAAGCTTAATGCTCTTTCAAACACGGTCTGCACCTGTCTGGTGCCGAGCTACAGGACGGTGAAAACAGTAAGTTTGTGTTAGACGCGAATCGTGCTCGGATTCATGCTCTAGGCTGGGAGAACAAAGTTAATGCTCTTTCAAACATGGTCTGCACCTGTCAGGTGCCGAGCTACAGGACGGTGAAAACAGAGTTTGTGTTAGACGCGAATCGTGCTCGGATTCATGCTCTAGGCTGGGAGCGCAAGCTTAATGCTCTTTCAAACACGGTCTGCACCTTTCAGCTGCCAAGCTACAGGATGGTGAAAACACTGAGTTTGTGTTAGACGCGAATCGTGCTCGGATTCATGCTCTAGGGTGGGAGCGCAAGCTTAATGCTCTTTCAAACACGGTCTGCACCTTTCAGCTGCCGAGCTACAGGACGGTGAAAACAGTGACTTTGTGTTAGACGCGAATCGTGCTCGGATTCATGCTCTAGGCTGGGAGCGCAAGCTTAATGCTCTTTCAAACACGTTCTGCACCTTTCAGCTGCCCAGCTACAGGACGGTGAAAACAGTGAGTTTGTGTTAGACGCGAATCGTATTCGGACTCATGCTCTAGGCTGTGAACACAAGCTTAATCTTCTTTCAAACATGGTCTGCACCTGTCAGGTGCCGAGCTACAGGACGGTGAAAACAGTGAGTTTGTGTTAGACGCGAATCGTGCTCGGATTCATGCTCTAGGCTGGGAGCGCAAGCTTAATGCTCTTTCAAACACGGTCTGCACCTGTCAGGTGCCGAGCTACAGGACGGTGAAAACAGTGAGATTGTGTTAGACGCGAATCGTGCTCGGATTCATGCTCTAGGCTGGGAGCGCAAGCTTAATGCTCTTTCAAACACGGTCTGTACCTGTCAGGTGCCGAGCTACAGGACGGTGAAAACAGAGTTTGTGTTAGACGCGAATCGTGCTCGGATTCATGCTCTAGGCTGGGAGCGCAAGCTTAATGCTCTTTCAAACACGGTCTGCACCATTCAGCTGCCAAGCTACAGGATGGTGAAAACAGTGAGTTTGTGTTAGACGCGAATCGTGCTCGGATTCATGCTCTAGGGTGGGAGCGCAAGCTTTATGCTCTTTCAAACACGGTCTGCACCTTTCAGCTGCCGAGCTACAGGACGGTGAAAGCAGTGACTTTGTGTTAAACGCGAATCGTGCTCGGATAAATGCTCTAGGCTGGGAGCGCAAGCTTAATGCTCTTTCAAACACGTTCTGCACCTTTCAGCTGCCCAGCTACAGGACGGTGAAAACAGTGAGATTGTGTTAGACGCGAATCGTGCTCGGATTCATGCTCTAGGCTGGGAGCGCAAGCTTAATGCTCTTTCAAACATGGTCTGCACCTGTCAGGTGCCAAGCTACAGGACGGTGAAAACAGTGAGTTTGTGTTAGACGCGAATCGTGCTTGGATTCATGCTCTAGGCTGGGAGCGCAAGCTTAATGCTCTTTCAAACACGGTCTGCACCTGTCTGGTGCCGAACTACAGGACGGTGAAAACAGTGAGTTTGTGTTAGACGCGAATCGTGCTCGGATTTATGCTCTAGGCTGGGAGCGCTAGGTTAATGCTCTTTCAAACACGGTCTGCACCTGTCTGGTGCCGAGCTACAGGACGGTGAAAACAGTGAGTTTCTGTTAGACGCGAATTGTGCTCAGATTCATGCTCTAGGCTGGGAGTGCAAGCTTAATGCTCTTTCAAACACGGTCTGCACCTTTCAGCTGCCAAGCTACAGGACGGTGAAAACAGTGAGTTTGTGCTAGACGAGAATCTTGCTCGGATTCATGCTCTAGGCTGGGAGCGCAAGCTTAATGCTCTTTCAAACACGGTCTGCACCTTTCAGCTGCCGAGCTACAGGACGGTGAAAACAGTGAGTTTGTGTTAGACGCGAATCGTGCTCGGATTCATGCTCTAGGCTGGGAGCGCAAGCTTAATGCTCTTTCAAACACGGTCTGCACCTGTCTGGTGCCGAGCTACAGGACGGTGAAAACAGTAAGTTTGTGTTAGACGCGAATCGTGCTCGGATTCATGCTCTAGGCTGGGAGAACAAAGTTAATGTTCTTTCAAACATGGTCTGCACCTGTCAGGTGCCGAGCTACAGGACGGTGAAAACAGAGTTTGTGTTAGACGCGAATCGTGCTCGGATTCATGCTCTAGGCTGGGAGCGCAAGCTTAATGCTCTTTCAAACACGGTCTGCACCTTTCAGCTGCCAAGCTACAGGATGGTGAAAACACTGAGTTTGTGTTAGACGCGAATCGTGCTCGGATTCATGCTCTAGGGTGGGAGCGCAAGCTTAATGCTCTTTCAAACACGGTCTGCACCTTTCAGCTGCCGAGCTACAGGACGGTGAAAACAGTGACTTTGTGTTAGACGCGAATCGTGCTCGGATTCATGCTCTAGGCTGGGAGCGCAAGCTTAATGCTCTTTCAAACACGTTCTGCACCTTTCAGCTGCCCAGCTACAGGACGGTGAAAACAGTGAGTTTGTGTTAGACGCGAATCGTATTCGGACTCATGCTCTAGGCTGTGAACACAAGCTTAATCTTCTTTCAAACACGGTCTGCACCTGTCAGGTGCCGAGCTACAGGACGGTGAAAACAGTGAGATTGTGTTAGACGCGAATCGTGCTCGGATTCATGCTCTAGGCTGGGAGCGCAAGCTTAATGCTCTTTCAAACACGGTCTGTACCTGTCAGGTGCCGAGCTACAGGACGGTGAAAACAGAGTTTGTGTTAGACGCGAATCGTGCTCGGATTCATGCTCTAGGCTGGGAGCGCAAGCTTAATGCTCTTTCAAACACGGTCTGCACCATTCAGCTGCCAAGCTACAGGATGGTGAAAACAGTGAGTTTGTGTTAGACGCGAATCGTGCTCGGATTCATGCTCTAGGGTGGGAGCGCAAGCTTTATGCTCTTTCAAACACGGTCTGCACCTTTCAGCTGCCGAGCTACAGGACGGTGAAAGCAGGGACTTTGTGTTAAACGCGAATCGTGCTCGGATAAATGCTCTAGGCTGGGAGCGCAAGCTTAATGCTCTTTCAAACACGTTCTGCACCTTTCAGCTGCCCAGCTACAGGACGGTGAAAACAGTGAGATTGTGTTAGACGCGAATCGTGCTCGGATTCATGCTCTAGGCTGGGAGCGCAAGCTTAATGCTCTTTCAAACATGGTCTGCACCTGTCAGGTGCCAAGCTACAGGACGGTGAAAACAGTGACTTTGTGTTAGACGCGAATCGTGCTTGGATTCATGCTCTAGGCTGGGAGCGCAAGCTTAATGCTCTTTCAAACACGGTCTGCACCTGTCTGGTGCCGAACTACAGGACGGTGAAAACAGTGAGTTTGTGTTAGACGCGAATCGTGCTCGGATTCATGCTCTAGGCTGGGAGCGCTAGGTTAATGCTCTTTCAAACACGGTCTGCACCTGTCTGGTGCCGAGCTACAGGACGGTGAAAACAGTGAGTTTCTGTTAGACGCGAATTGTGCTCAGATTCATGCTCTAGGCTGGGAGTGCAAGCTTAATGCTCTTTCAAACACGGTCTGCACCTTTCAGCTGCCAAGCTACAGGACGGTGAAAACAGTGAGTTTGTGCTAGACGAGAATCTTGCTCGGATTCATGCTCTAGGCTGGGAGCGCAAGCTTAATGCTCTTTCAAACACGGTCTGCACCTTTCAGCTGCCGAGCTACAGGACGGTGAAAACAGTGAGTTTGTGTTAGACGCGAATCGTGCTCGGATTCATGCTCTAGGCTGGGAGCGCAAGCTTAATGCTCTTTCAAACACGGTCTGCACCTGTCTGGTGCCGAGCTACAGGACGGTGAAAACAGTAAGTTTGTGTTAGACGCGAATCGTGCTCGGATTCATGCTCTAGGCTGGGAGAACAAAGTTAATGCTCTTTCAAACATGGTCTGCACCTGTCAGGTGCCGAGCTACAGGACGGTGAAAACAGAGTTTGTGTTAGACGCGAATCGTGCTCGGATTCATGCTCTAGGCTGGGAGCGCAAGCTTAATGCTCTTTCAAACACGGTCTGCACCTTTCAGCTGCCAAGCTACAGGATGGTGAAAACACTGAGTTTGTGTTAGACGCGAATCGTGCTCGGATTCATGCTCTAGGGTGGGAGCGCAAGATTAATGCTCTTTCAAACACGGTCTGCACCTTTCAGCTGCCGAGCTACAGGACGGTGAAAACAGTGACTTTGTGTTAGACGCGAATCGTGCTCGGATTAATGCTCTAGGGTGGGAGCGCAAGCTTAATGCTCTTTCAAACACGTTCTGCACCTTTCAGCTGCCCAGCTACAGGACGGTGAAAACAGTGAGTTTGTGTTAGACGCGAATCGTATTCGGACTCATGCTCTAGGCTGGGAACACAAGCTTAATCTTCTTTCAAACATGGTCTGCACCTGTCAGATGCCGAGCTACAGGACGGTGAAAACAGTGAGTTTGTGTTAGACGCGAATCGTGCTCGGATTCATGCTCTAGGCTGGGAGCGCAAGCTTAATGCTCTTTCAAACACGGTCTGCACCTGTCTGGTGCCGAGCTACAGGACGGTGAAAACAGTGAGATTGTGTTAGACGCGAATCGTGCTCGGATTCATGCTCTAGGCTGGGAGCGCAAGCTTAATGCTCTTTCAAACACGGTCTGTACCTGTCAGGTGCCGAGCTACAGGACGGTGAAAACAGAGTTTGTGTTAGACGCGAATCGTGCTCGGATTCATGCTCTAGGCTGGGAGCGCAAGCTTAATGCTCTTTCAAACACGGTCTGCACCATTCAGCTGCCAAGCTACAGGATGGTGAAAACACTGAGTTTGTGTTAGACGCGAATCGTGCTCGGATTCATGCTCTAGGCTGGGAGCGCAAGCTTTATGCTCTTTCAAACACGGTCTGCACCTTTCAGCTGCCGAGCTACAGGACGGTGAAAGCAGTGACTTTGTGTTAAACGCGAATCGTGCTCGGATAAATGCTCTAGGCTGGGAGCGCAAGCTTAATGCTCTTTCAAACACGTTCTGCACCTTTCAGCTGCCCAGCTACAGGACGGTGAAAACAGTGAGATTGTGTTAGACGCGAATCGTGCTCGGATTCATGCTCTAGGCTTGGAGCGCAAGCTTAATGCTCTTTCAAACATGGTCTGCACCTGTCAGGTGCCAAGCTACAGGACGGTGAAAACAGTGAGTTTGTGTTAGACGCGAATCGTGCTTGGATTCATGCTCTAGGCTGGGAGCGCAAGCTTAATGCTCTTTCAAACACGGTCTGCACCTGTCTGGTGCCGAGCTACAGGACGGTGAAAACAGTGAGTTTGTGTTAGACGCGAATCGTGCTCGGATTCATGCTCTAGGCTGGGAGCGCTAGGTTAATGCTCTTTCAAACACGGTCTGCACCTGTCTGGTGCCGAGCTACAGGACGGTGAAAACAGTGAGTTTCTGTTAGACGCGAATTGTGCTCAGATTCATGCTCTAGGCTGGGAGTGCAAGCTTAATGCTCTTTCAAACACGGTCTGCACCTTTCAGCTGCCAAGCTACAGGACGGTGAAAACAGTGAGTTTGTGCTAGACGAGAATCTTGCTCGGATTCATGCTCTAGGCTGGGAGCGCAAGCTTAATGCTCTTTCAAACACGGTCTGCACCTTTCAGCTGCCGAGCTACAGGACGGTGAAAACAGTGAGTTTGTGTTAGACGCGAATCGTGCTCGGATTCATGCTCTACGCTGGGAGCGCAAGCTTAATGCTCTTTCAAACACGGTCTGCACCTGTCTGGTGCCGAGCTACAGGACGGTGAAAACAGTAAGTTTGTGTTAGACGCGAATCGTGCTCGGATTCATGCTCTAGGCTGGGAGAACAAAGTTAATGCTCTTTCAAACATGGTCTGCACCTGTCAGGTGCCGAGCTACAGGACGGTGAAAACAGAGTTTGTGTTAGACGCGAATCGTGCTCGGATTCATGCTCTAGGCTGGGAGCGCAAGCTTAATGCTCTTTCAAACACGGTCTGCACCTTTCAGCTGCCAAGCTACAGGATGGTGAAAACACTGAGTTTGTGTTAGACGCGAATCGTGCTCGGATTCATGCTCTAGGGTGGGAGCGCAAGCTTAATGCTCTTTCAAACACGGTCTGCACCTTTCAGCTGCCGAGCTACAGGACGGTGAAAACAGTGACTTTGTGTTAGACACGAATCGTGCTCGGATTCATGCTCTAGGCTGGGAGCGCAAGCTTAATGCTCTTTCAAACAGGTTCTGCACCTTTCAGCTGCCCAGCTACAGGACGGTGAAAACAGTGAGATTGTGTTAGACGCGAATCGTGCTCGGATTCATGCTCTAGGCTGGGAGCGCAAGCTTAATGCTCTTTCAAACATGGTCTGCACCTGTCAGGTGCCAAGCTACAGGACGGTGAAAACAGTGAGTTTGTGTTAGACGCGAATCGTGCTCGGATTCATGCTCTAGGCTGGGAGCGCAAGCTTAATGCTCTTTCAAACACGGTCTGCACCTGTCAGGTGCCGAGCTACAGGACGGTGAAAACAGTGAGTTTGTGTTAGACGCGAATCATGCTCGGATTCATGCTCTAGGCTGGGAGAACAAAGTTAATGCTCTTTCAAACACGGTCTGCACCTGTCTGGTGCTGAGCTACAGGACGGTGAAAACAGTGAGTTTGTGTTAGACGCGAATTGTGCTCGGATTCATGCTCTAGGCTGGGAGCGCAAGCTTAATGCTCTTTCAAACACGGTCTGCACCTTTCAGCTGCCAAGCTACAGGATGGTGAAAACAGTGAGTTTGTGTTGGACGCGAATCGTGCTCGGATTCATGCTCTAGGGTGGGAGCGCAAGCTTAATGCTCTTTCAAACACGGTCTGCACCTTTCAGCTGCCGAGCTACAGGACGGTGAAAACAGTGACTTTGTGTTAGACGCGAATCGTGCTCGGATTCATGCTCTAGGCTGGGAGCGCAAGCTTAATGCTCTTTCAAACACGTTCTGCACCTTTCAGCTGCCCAGCTACAGGACGGTGAAAACAGTGAGTTTGTGTTAGACGCGAATCGTATTCGGATTCATGCTCTAGGCTGGGAACGCAAGCTTAATCGTCTTTCAAACATGGTCTGCACCTGTCAGGTGCCAAGCTACAGGACGGTGAAAACAGTGAGTTTGTGTTAGACGCGAATCGTGCTTGGATTCATGCTCTAGGCTCGGAGCGCAAGCTTCATGCTCTTTCAAACACGTTCTGCACCTTTCAGCTGCCCAGCTACAGGACGGTGAAAACAGTGAGTTTGTGTTAGACGCGAATCGTGCTCGGATTCATGCTCTAGGCTGGGAGCGCAAGGTTAATGCTCTTTCAAACACGGTCTGCACCTGTCTGGTGCCGAGCTACAGGACGGTGAAAACAGTGAGTTTGTGTTAGACGAGAATCTTGCTCGGATTCATGCTCTAGGCTGGGAGCGCAAGCTTAATGCTCTTTCAAACACGGTCGGCACCTTTCAGCTGCCGAGCTACAGGACGGTGAAAACAGTGAGTTTGTGTTAGACGCGAATCGTGCTCGGATACATGCTCTAGGCTGGGAGCGCAAGCTTAATGCTCTTTCAAACACGGTCTGCACCTGTCTGGTGCCGAGCTACAGGACGGTGAAAACAGTGAGTTTGTGTTAGACGCGAATCGTGCTCGGATTCATGCTCTAGGCTGGGAGAACAAAGTTAACGATCTTTCAAACACGGTCTGCACCTGTCTGGTGCCGAGCTACAGGACGGTGAAAACAGTGAGTTTGTGTTAGACGCGAATTGTGCTCGGATTCATGCTCTAGGCTGGGAGCGCAAGCTTAATGCTCTTTCAAACACGGTCTGCACCTTTCAGCTGCCAAGCTACAGGATGGTGAAAACAGTGAGTTTGTGTTGGACGCGAATCGTGCTCGGATTCATGCTCTAGGGTGGGAGCGCAAGCTTAATGCTCTTTCAAACACGGTCTGCACCTTTCAGCTGCCGAGCTACAGGACGGTGAAAACAGTGACTTTGTGTTAGACGCGAATCGTGCTCGGATTCATGCTCTAGGCTGGGAGCGCAAGCTTAATGCTCTTTCAAAAACGGTTTGCACCTGTCAGGTGCCGATCTACAGGACGGTGAAAACAGTGTTTGTGTTAGACGCGAATTGTGCTCGGACTCATGCTCTAGGCTGGGAGCGCAAGCTTAATGCTCTTTCAAACACGGTCTGCACCTTTCAGCTGCCGAGCTACAGGACGGTGAAAACAGTGAGTTTGTGTTAGACGAGAATCGTGCTCGGATTCATGCTCTAGGCTGGGAGCGCAAGGTTAATGCCCTTTCAAACACGATCTGCACCTTTCAGCTGCCGAGCTACAGGACGGTGAAAACAGTGAGTTTGTGTTAGACGCGAATCGTGCTCGGATTCATGCTCTAGGCTGGGAGAACAAAGTTAACGATCTTTCAAACACGGTCTGCACCTGTCTGGTGCCGAGCTACAGGACGGTGAAAACAGTGAGTTTGTGTTAGACGCGAATTGTGCTCGGATTCATGCTCTAGGCTGGGAGCGCAAGCTTAATGCTCTTTCAAACACGGTCTGCACCTTTCAGCTGCCAAGCTACAGGATGGTGAAAACAGTGAGTTTGTGTTGGACGCGAATCGTGCTCGGATTCATGCTCTAGGGTGGGAGCGCAAGCTTAATGCTCTTTCAAACACGGTCTGCACCTTTCAGCTGCCGAGCTACAGGACGGTGAAAACAGTGACTTTGTGTTAGACGCGAATCGTGCTCGGATTCATGCTCTAGGCTGGGAGCGCAAGCTTAATGCTCTTTCAAAAACGGTCTGCACCTGTCAGGTGCCGATCTACAGGACGGTGAAAACAGTGTTTGTGTTAGACGCGAATTGTGCTCGGACTCATGCTCTAGGCTGGGAGCGCAAGCTTAATGCTCTTTCAAACACGGTCTGCACCTTTCAGCTGCCGAGCTACAGGACGGTGAAAACAGTGAGTTTGTGTTAGACGAGAATCGTGCTCGGATTCATGCTCTAGGCTGGGAGCGCAAGGTTAATGCCCTTTCAAACACGATCTGCACCTTTCAGCTGCCGAGCTACAGGACGGTGAAAACAGTGAGTTTGTGTTAGACGAGAATCGTGCTCGGATTCATGCTCTAGGCTGGGAGCGCAAGCTTAATGCTCTTTCAAACATGGTCTGCACCTGTCAGGTGCCAAGCTACAGGACGGTGAAAACAGTGAGTTTGTGTTAGACGCGAATCGTGCTTGGATTCATGCTCTAGGCTGGGAGCGCAAGCTTAATGCTCTTTCAAACACGGTCTGCACCTGTCTGGTGCCGAGCTACAGGACGATGAAAACAGTGAGTTTGTGTTAGACGCGAATCGTGCTCGGATTCATGCTCTAGGCTGGGAGCGCAAGGTTAATGCTCTTTCAAACACGGTCTGCACCTGTCTGGTGCCGAGCTACAGGACGGTGAAAACAGTGAGTTTGTGTTAGACGCGAATTGTGCTCGGATTCATGCTCTAGGCTGGGAGCGCAAGCTTAATGCTCTTTCAAACACGGTCTGCACCTTTCAGCTGCCGAGCTACAGGACGGTGAAAACAGTGAGTTTGTGTTAGACGAGAATCTTGCTCGGATTCATGCTCTAGGCTGGGAGCGCAAGCTTAATGCTCTTTTAAACACGGTCGGCACCTTTCAGCTGCCGAGCTACAGGACGGTGAAAACAGTGAGTTTGTGTTAGACGCGAATCGTGCTCGGATACATGCTCTAGGCTGGGAGCGCAAGCTTAATGCTCTTTCAACTACGGTCTGCACCTTTCAGCTGCCGAGCTACAGGACGGTGAAAACAGTGAGTTTGTGTTAGACGCGAATCGTGCTCGGATTCATGCTCTAGGCTGGGAGCGCAAGCTTTATGCTCTTTCAAACACGGTCTGCACCTTTCAGCTGCCGAGCTACAGGACGGTGAAAGCAGTGACTTTGTGTTAAACGCGAATCGTGCTCGGATAAATGCTCTAGGCTGGGAGCGCAAGCTTAATGCTCTTTCAAACACGTTCTGCACCTTTCAGCTGCCCAGCTACAGGACGGTGAAAACAGTGAGATTGTGTTAGACGCGAATCGTGCTCGGATTCATGCTCTAGGCTGGGAGCGCAAGCTTAATGCTCTTTCAAACATGGTCTGCACCTGTCAGGTGCCAAGCTACAGGACGGTGAAAACAGTGAGTTTGTGTTAGACGCGAATCGTGCTTGGATTCATGCTCTAGGCTGGGAGCGCAAGCTTAATGCTCTTTCAAACATGGTCTGCACCTGTCTGGTGCCGAGCTACAGGACGGTGAAAACAGTGAGTTTGTGTTAGACGCGAATCGTGCTCGGATTCATGCTCTAGGCTGGGAGCGCTAGGTTAATGCTCTTTCAAACACGGTCTGCACCTGTCTGGTGCCGAGCTACAGGACGGTGAAAACAGTGAGTTTCTGTTAGACGCGAATTGTGCTCAGATTCATGCTCTAGGCTGGGAGTGCAAGCTTAATGCTCTTTCAAACACGGTCTGCACCTTTCAGCTGCCAAGCTACAGGACGGTGAAAACAGTGAGTTTGTGCTAGACGAGAATCTTGCTCGGATTCATGCTCTAGGCTGGGAGCGCAAGCTTAATGCTCTTTCAAACACGGTCGGCACCTTTCAGCTGCCGAGCTACAGGACGGTGAAAACAGTGAGTTTGTGTTAGACGCGAATCGTGCTCGGATTCATGCTCTAGGCTGGGAGCGCAAGCTTAATGCTCTTTCAAACACGGTCTGCACCTGTCTGGTGCCGAGCTACAGGACGGTGAAAACAGTAAGTTTGTGTTAGACGCGAATCGTGCTCGGATTCATGCTCTAGGCTGGGAGAACAAAGTTAATGCTCTTTCAAACATGGTCTGCACCTGTCAGGTGCCGAGCTACAGGACGGTGAAAACAGAGTTTGTGTTAGACGCGAATCGTGCTCGGATTCATGCTCTAGGCTGGGAGCGCAAGCTTAATGCTCTTTCAAACACGGTCTGCACCTTTCAGCTGCCAAGCTACAGGATGGTGAAAACACTGAGTTTGTGTTAGACGCGAATCGTGCTCGGATTCATGCTCTAGGGTGGGAGCGCAAGCTTAATGCTCTTTCAAACACGGTCTGCACCTTTCAGCTGCCGAGCTACAGGACGGTGAAAACAGTGACTTTGTGTTAGACGCGAATCGTGCTCGGATTCATGCTCTAGGCTGGGAGCGCAAGCTTAATGCTCTTTCAAACACGTTCTGCACCTTTCAGCTGCCCAGCTACAGGACGGTGAAAACAGTGAGTTTGTGTTAGACGCGAATCGTATTCGGACTCATGCTCTAGGCTGTGAACACAAGCTTAATCTTCTTTCAAACATGGTCTGCACCTGTCAGGTGCCGAGCTACAGGACGGTGAAAACAGTGAGTTTGTGTTAGACGCGAATCGTGCTTGGATTCATGCTCTAGGCTGGGAGCGCAAGCTTAATGCTCTTTCAAACACGGTCTGCACCTGTCTGGTGCCGAACTACAGGACGGTGAAAACAGTGAGTTTGTGTTAGACGCGAATCGTGCTCGGATTCATGCTCTAGGCTGGGAGCGCTAGGTTAATGCTCTTTCAAACACGGTCTGCACCTGTCTGGTGCCGAGCTACAGGACGGTGAAAACAGTGAGTTTCTGTTAGACGCGAATTGTGCTCAGATTCATGCTCTAGGCTGGGAGTGCAAGCTTAATGCTCTTTCAAACACGGTCTGCACCTTTCAGCTGCCAAGCTACAGGACGGTGAAAACAGTGAGTTTGTGCTAGACGAGAATCTTGCTCGGATTCATGCTCTAGGCTGGGAGCGCAAGCTTAATGCTCTTTCAAACACGGTCTGCACCTTTCAGCTGCCGAGCTACAGGACGGTGAAAACAGTGAGTTTGTGTTAGACGCGAATCGTGCTCGGATTCATGCTCTAGGCTGGGAGCGCAAGCTTAATGCTCTTTCAAACACGGTCTGCACCTGTCTGGTGCCGAGCTACAGGACGGTGAAAACAGTAAGTTTGTGTTAGACGCGAATCGTGCTCGGATTCATGCTCTAGGCTGGGAGAACAAAGTTAATGCTCTTTCAAACATGGTCTGCACCTGTCAGGTGCCGAGCTACAGGACGGTGAAAACAGAGTTTGTGTTAGACGCGAATCGTGCTCGGATTCATGCTCTAGGCTGGGAGCGCAAGCTTAATGCTCTTTCAAACACGGTCTGCACCTTTCAGCTGCCAAGCTACAGGATATTGAAAACACTGAGTTTGTGTTAGATGCGAATCGTGCTCGGATTCATGCTCTAGGGTGGGAGCGCAAGCTTAATGCTCTTTCAAACACGGTCTGCACCTTTCAGCTGCCGAGCTACAGGACGGTGAAAACAGTGACTTTGTGTTAGACGCGAATCGTGCTCGGATTCATGCTCTAGGCTGGGAGCGCAAGCTTAATGCTCTTTCAAACACGTTCTGCACCTTTCAGCTGCCCAGCTACAGGACGGTGAAAACAGTGAGTTTGTGTTAGACGCGAATCGTATTCGGACTCATGCTCTAGGCTGTGAACACAAGCTTAATCTTCTTTCAAACACGGTCTGCACCTGTCAGGTGCCGAGCTACAGGACGGTGAAAACAGTGAGATTGTGTTAGACGCGAATCGTGCTCGGATTCATGCTCTAGGCTGGGAGCGCAAGCTTAATGCTCTTTCAAACACGGTCTGTACCTGTCAGGTGCCGAGCTACAGGACGGTGAAAACAGAGTTTGTGTTAGACGCGAATCGTGCTCGGATTCATGCTCTAGGCTGGGAGCGCAAGCTTAATGCTCTTTCAAACACGGTCTGCACCATTCAGCTGCCAAGCTACAGGATGGTGAAAACAGTGAGTTTGTGTTAGACGCGAATCGTGCTCGGATTCATGCTCTAGGGTGGGAGCGCAAGCTTTATGCTCTTTCAAACACGGTCTGCACCTTTCAGCTGCCGAGCTACAGGACGGTGAAAGCAGGGACTTTGTGTTAAACGCGAATCGTGCTCGGATAAATGCTCTAGGCTGGGAGCGCAAGCTTAATGCTCTTTCAAACACGTTCTGCACCTTTCAGCTGCCCAGCTACAGGACGGTGAAAACAGTGAGATTGTGTTAGACGCGAATCGTGCTCGGATTCATGCTCTAGGCTGGGAGCGCAAGCTTAATGCTCTTTCAAACATGGTCTGCACCTGTCAGGTGCCAAGCTACAGGACGGTGAAAACAGTGACTTTGTGTTAGACGCGAATCGTGCTTGGATTCATGCTCTAGGCTGGGAGCGCAAGCTTAATGCTCTTTCAAACACGGTCTGCACCTGTCTGGTGCCGAACTACAGGACGGTGAAAACAGTGAGTTTGTGTTAGACGCGAATCGTGCTCGGATTCATGCTCTAGGCTGGGAGCGCTAGGTTAATGCTCTTTCAAACACGGTCTGCACCTGTCTGGTGCCGAGCTACAGGACGGTGAAAACAGTGAGTTTCTGTTAGACGCGAATTGTGCTCAGATTCATGCTCTAGGCTGGGAGTGCAAGCTTAATGCTCTTTCAAACACGGTCTGCACCTTTCAGCTGCCGAGCTACAGGACGGTGAAAACAGTGAGTTTGTGCTAGACGAGAATCTTGCTCGGATTCATGCTCTAGGCTGGGAGCGCAAGCTTAATGCTCTTTCAAACACGGTCTGCACCTTTCAGCTGCCGAGCTACAGGACGGTGAAAACAGTGAGTTTGTGTTAGACGCGAATCGTGCTCGGATTCATGCTCTAGGCTGGGAGCGCAAGCTTAATGCTCTTTCAAACACGGTCTGCACCTGTCTGGTGCCGAGCTACAGGACGGTGAAAACAGTAAGTTTGTGTTAGACGCGAATCGTGCTCGGATTCATGCTCTAGGCTGGGAGAACAAAGTTAATGCTCTTTCAAACATGGTCTGCACCTGTCAGGTGCCGAGCTACAGGACGGTGAAAACACAGTTTGTGTTAGACGCGAATCGTGCTCGGATTCATGCTCTAGGCTGGGAGCGCAAGCTTAATGCTCTTTCAAACACGGTCTGTAATGCTCTTTCAAACACGGTCTGCACCTTTCAGCTGCCAAGCTACAGGATGGTGAAAACACTGAGTTTGTGTTAGACGCGAATCGTGCTCGGATTCATGCTCTAGGGTGGGAGCGCAAGCTTAATGCTCTTTCAAACACGGTCTGCACCTTTCAGCTGCCGAGCTACAGGACGGTGAAAACAGTGACTTTGTGTTAGACGCGAATCGTGCTCGGATTAATGCTCTAGGGTGGGAGCGCAAGCTTAATGCTCTTTCAAACACGTTCTGCACCTTTCAGCTGCCCAGCTACAGGACGGTGAAAACAGTGAGTTTGTGTTAGACGCGAATCGTATTCGGACTCATGCTCTAGGCTGGGAACACAAGCTTAATCTTCTTTCAAACATGGTCTGCACCTGTCAGATGCCGAGCTACAGGACGGTGAAAACAGTGAGTTTGTGTTAGACGCGAATCGTGCTCGGATTCATGCTCTAGGCTGGGAGCGCAAGCTTAATGCTCTTTCAAACACGGTCTGCACCTGTCAGGTGCCGAGCTACAGGACGGTGAAAACAGTGAGATTGTGTTAGACGCGAATCGTGCTCGGATTCATGCTCTAGGCTGGGAGCGCAAGCTTAATGCTCTTTCAAACACGGTCTGTACCTGTCAGGTGCCGAGCTACAGGACGGTGAAAACAGAGTTTGTGTTAGACGCGAATCGTGCTCGGATTCATGCTCTAGGCTGGGAGCGCAAGCTTAATGCTCTTTCAAACACGGTCTGCACCATTCAGCTGCCAAGCTACAGGATGGTGAAAACACTGAGTTTGTGTTAGACGCGAATCGTGCTCGGATTCATGCTCTAGGGTGGGAGCGCAAGCTTTATGCTCTTTCAAACACGGTCTGCACCTTTCAGCTGCCGAGCTACAGGACGGTGAAAGCAGTGACTTTGTGTTAAACGCGAATCGTGCTCGGATAAATGCTCTAGGCTGGGAGCGCAAGCTTAATGCTCTTTCAAACACGTTCTGCACCTTTCAGCTGCCCAGCTACAGGACGGTGAAAACAGTGAGATTGTGTTAGACGCGAATCGTGCTCGGATTCATGCTCTAGGCTGGGAGCGCAAGCTTAATGCTCTTTCAAACATGGTCTGCACCTGTCAGGTGCCAAGCTACAGGACGGTGAAAACAGTGAGTTTGTGTTAGACGCGAATCGTGCTTGGATTCATGCTCTAGGCTGGGAGCGCAAGCTTAATGCTCTTTCAAACACGGTCTGCACCTGTCTGGTGCCGAGCTACAGGACGGTGAAAACAGTGAGTTTGTGTTAGACGCGAATCGTGCTCGGATTCATGCTCTAGGCTGGGAGCGCTAGGTTAATGCTCTTTCAAACACGGTCTGCACCTGTCAGGTGCCGAGCTACAGGACGGTGAAAACAGTGAGTTTCTGTTAGACGCGAATTGTGCTCAGATTCATGCTCTAGGCTGGGAGTGCAAGCTTAATGCTCTTTTAAACACGGTCTGCACCTTTCAGCTGCCAAGCTACAGGACGGTGAAAACAGTGAGTTTGTGCTAGACGAGAATCTTGCTCGGATTCATGCTCTAGGCTGGGAGCGCAAGCTTAATGCTCTTTCAAACACGGTCTGCACCTTTCAGCTGCCGAGCTACAGGACGGTGAAAACAGTGAGTTTGTGTTAGACGCGAATCGTGCTCGGATTCATGCTCTACGCTGGGAGCGCAAGCTTAATGCTCTTTCAAACACGGTCTGCACCTGTCTGGTGCCGAGCTACAGGACGGTGAAAACAGTAAGTTTGTGTTAGACGCGAATCGTGCTCGGATTCATGCTCTAGGCTGGGAGAACAAAGTTAATGCTCTTTCAAACATGGTCTGCACCTGTCAGGTGCCGAGCTACAGGACGGTGAAAACAGAGTTTGTGTTAGACGCGAATCGTGCTCGGATTCATGCTCTAGGCTGGGAGCGCAAGCTTAATGCTCTTTCAAACACGGTCTGCACCTTTCAGCTGCCAAGCTACAGGATGGTGAAAACACTGAGTTTGTGTTAGACGCAAATCGTGCTCGGATTCATGCTCTAGGGTGGGAGCGCAAGCTTAATGCTCTTTCAAACACGGTCTGCACCTTTCAGCTGCCGAGCTACAGGGCGGTGAAAACAGTGACTTTGTGTTAGACACGAATCGTGCTCGGATTCATGCTCTAGGCTGGGAGCGCAAGCTTAATGCTCTTTCAAACAGGTTCTGCACCTTTCAGCTGCCCAGCTACAGGACGGTGAAAACAGTGAGATTGTGTTAGACGCGAATCGTGCTCGGATTCATGCTCTAGGCTGGGAGCACAAGCTTAATGCTCTTTCAAACATGGTCTGCACCTGTCAGGTGCCAAGCTACAGGACGGTGAAAACAGTGAGTTTGTGTTAGACGCGAATCGTGCTCGGATTCATGCTCTAGGCTGGGAGCGCAAGCTTAATGCTCTTTCAAACACGGTCTGCACCTGTCAGGTGCCGAGCTACAGGACGGTGAAAACAGTGAGTTTGTGTTAGACGCGAATCATGCTCGGATTCATGCTCTAGGCTGGGAGAACAAAGTTAATGCTCTTTCAAACACGGTCTGCACCTGTCTGGTGCTGAGCTACAGGACGGTGAAAACAGTGAGTTTGTGTTAGACGCGAATTGTGCTCGGATTCATGCTCTAGGCTGGGAGCGCAAGCTTAATGCTCTTTCAAGCACGGTCTGCACCTTTCAGCTGCCAAGCTACAGGATGGTGAAAACAGTGAGTTTGTGTTGGACGCGAATCGTGCTCGGATTCATGCTCTAGGGTGGGAGCGCAAGCTTAATGCTCTTTCAAACACGGTCTGCACCTTTCAGCTGCCGAGCTACAGGACGGTGAAAACAGTGACTTTGTGTTAGACGCGAATCGTGCTCGGATTCATGCTCTAGGCTGGGAGCGCAAGCTTAATGCTCTTTCAAACACGTTCTGCACCTTTCAGCTGCCCAGCTACAGGACGAGGAAAACAGTGAGTTTGTGTTAGACGCGAATCGTATTCGGATTCATGCTCTAGGCTGGGAACGCAAGCTTAATCGTCTTTCAAACATGGTCTGCACCTGTCAGGTGCCAAGCTACAGGACGGTGAAAACAGTGAGTTTGTGTTAGACGCGAATCGTGCTTGGATTCATGCTCTAGGCTCGGAGCGCAAGCTTAATGCTCTTTCAAACACGGTCTGCACCTGTCTGGTGCCGAGCTACAGGACGGTGAAAACAGTGAGTTTGTGTTAGACGCGAATCGTGCTCGGATTCATGCTCTAGGCTGGGAGCGCAAGGTTAATGCTCTTTCAAACACGGTCTGCACCTGTCTGGTGCCGAGCTACAGGACGGTGAAAACAGTGAGTTTGTGTTAGACGAGAATCTTGCTCGGATTCATGCTCTAGGCTGGGAGCGCAAGCTTAATGCTCTTTCAAACACGGTCGGCACCTTTCAGCTGCCGAGCTACAGGACGGTGAAAACAGTGAGTTTGTGTTAGACGCGAATCGTGCTCGGATACATGCTCTAGGCTGGGAGCGCAAGCTTAATGCTCTTTCAAACACGGTCTGCACCTGTCTGGTGCCGAGCTACAGGACGGTGAAAACAGTGAGTTTGTGTTAGACGCGAATCGTGCTCGGATTCATGCTCTAGGCTGGGAGAACAAAGTTAACGATCTTTCAAACACGGTCTGCACCTGTCTGGTGCCGAGCTACAGGACGGTGAAAACAGTGAGTTTGTGTTAGACGCGAATTGTGCTCGGATTCATGCTCTAGGCTGGGAGCGCAAGCTTAATGCTCTTTCAAACACGGTCTGCACCTTTCAGCTGCCAAGCTACAGGATGGTGAAAACAGTGAGTTTGTGTTGGACGCGAATCGTGCTCGGATTCATGCTCTAGGGTGGGAGCGCAAGCTTAATGCTCTTTCAAACACGGTCTGCACCTTTCAGCTGCCGAGCTACAGGACGGTGAAAACAGTGACTTTGTGTTAGACGCGAATCGTGCTCGGATTCATGCTCTAGGCTGGGAGCGCAAGCTTAATGCTCTTTCAAAAACGGTCTGCACCTGTCAGGTGCCGATCTACAGGACGGTGAAAACAGTGTTTGTGTTAGACGCGAATTGTGCTCGGACTCATGCTCTAGGCTGGGAGCGCAAGCTTAATGCTCTTTCAAACACGGTCTGCACCTTTCAGCTGCCGAGCTACAGGACGGTGAAAACAGTGAGTTTGTGTTAGACGAGAATCGTGCTCGGATTCATGCTCTAGGCTGGGAGCGCAAGGTTAATGCCCTTTCAAACACGATCTGCACCTTTCAGCTGCCGAGCTACAGGACGGTGAAAACAGTGAGTTTGTGTTAGACGCGAATCGTGCTCGGATTCATGCTCTAGGCTGGGAGAACAAAGTTAACGATCTTTCAAACACGGTCTGCACCTGTCTGGTGCCGAGCTACAGGACGGTGAAAACAGTGAGTTTGTGTTAGACGCGAATTGTGCTCGGATTCATGCTCTAGGCTGGGAGCGCAAGCTTAATGCTCTTTCAAACACGGTCTGCACCTTTCAGCTGCCAAGCTACAGGATGGTGAAAACAGTGAGTTTGTGTTGGACGCGAATCGTGCTCGGATTCATGCTCTAGGGTGGGAGCGCAAGCTTAATGCTCTTTCAAACACGGTCTGCACCTTTCAGCTGCCGAGCTACAGGACGGTGAAAACAGTGACTTTGTGTTAGACGCGAATCGTGCTCGGATTCATGCTCTAGGCTGGGAGCGCAAGCTTAATGCTCTTTCAAAAACGGTCTGCACCTGTCAGGTGCCGATCTACAGGACGGTGAAAACAGTGTTTGTGTTAGACGCGAATTGTGCTCGGACTCATGCTGTAGGCTGGGAGCGCAAGCTTAATGCTCTTTCAAACACGGTCTGCACCTTTCAGCTGCCGAGCTACAGGACGGTGAAAACAGTGAGTTTGTGTTAGACGAGAATCGTGCTCGGATTCATGCTCTAGGCTGGGAGCGCAAGGTTAATGCCCTTTCAAACACGATCTGCACCTTTCAGCTGCCGAGCTACAGGACGGTGAAAACAGTGAGTTTGTGTTAGACGAGAATCGTGCTCGGATTCATGCTCTAGGCTGGGAGCGCAAGCTTAATGCTCTTTCAAACATGGTCTGCACCTGTCAGGTGCCAAGCTACAGGACGGTGAAAACAGTGAGTTTGTGTTAGACGCGAATCGTGCTTGGATTCATGCTCTAGGCTGGGAGCGCAAGCTTAATGCTCTTTCAAACACGGTCTGCACCTGTCTGGTGCCGAGCTACAGGACGATGAAAACAGTGAGTTTGTGTTAGACGCGAATCGTGCTCGGATTCATGCTCTAGGCTGGGAGCGCAAGGTTAATGCTCTTTCAAACACGGTCTGCACCTGTCTGGTGCCGAGCTACAGGACGGTGAAAACAGTGAGTTTGTGTTAGACGCGAATTGTGCTCGGATTCATGCTCTAGGCTGGGAGCGCAAGCTTAATGCTCTTTCAAACACGGTCTGCACCTTTCAGCTGCCGAGCTACAGGACGGTGAAAACAGTGAGTTTGTGTTAGACGAGAATCTTGCTCGGATTCATGCTCTAGGCTGGGAGCGCAAGCTTAATGCTCTTTTAAACACGGTCGGCACCTTTCAGCTGCCGAGCTACAGGACGGTGAAAACAGTGAGTTTGTGTTAGACGCGAATCGTGCTCGGATACATGCTCTAGGCTGGGAGCGCAAGCTTAATGCTCTTTCAACTACGGTCTGCACCTTTCAGCTGCCGAGCTACAGGACGGTGAAAACAGTGAGTTTGTGTTAGACGCGAATCGTGCTCGGATTCATGCTCTAGGCAGGGAGCGCAAGCTTAATGCTCTTTCAAACACGGTCTGCACCTGTCAGGTGCCGAGCTACAGGACGGTGAAAACAGTGAGTTTGTGTTAGACGCGAATCGTGCTCGGATTCATGCTCTAGGCTGGGAGCGCAAGCTTAATGCTCTTTCAAACACGGTCTGCACCTTTCAGCTGCCAAGCTACAGGATGGTGAAAACAGTGAGTTTGTGTTGGACGCGAATCGTGCTCGGATTCATGCTCTAGGGTGGGAGCGCAAGCTTAATGCTCTTTCAAACACGGTCTGCACCTTTCAGCTGCTGAGCTACAGGACGGTGAAAACAGGGACTTTGTGTTAGACGCGAATCGTGCTCGGATTCATGCTCTAGGCTGGGAGCGCAAGCTTCATGCTCTTTCAAACACGTTCTGCACCTTTCAGCTGCCCAGCTACAGGACGGTGAAAACAGTGAGTTTGTGTTAGACGCGAATCGTGCTCGGATTCATGCTGTAGGCTGGGAGCGCAAGCTTAATGCTCTTTCAAACACGGTCTGCACCTTTCAGCTGCCGAGCTACAGGACGGTGAAAACAGTGAGTTTGTGTTAGACGAGAATCGTGCTCGGATTCATGCTCTAGGCTGGGAGCGCAAGGTTAATGCCCTTTCAAACACGATCTGCACCTTTCAGCTGCCGAGCTACAGGACGGTGAAAACAGTGAGTTTGTGTTAGACGAGAATCGTGCTCGGATTCATGCTCTAGGCTGGGAGCGCAAGCTTAATGCTCTTTCAAACATGGTCTGCACCTGTCAGGTGCCAAGCTACAGGACGGTGAAAACAGTGAGTTTGTGTTAGACGCGAATCGTGCTTGGATTCATGCTCTAGGCTGGGAGCGCAAGCTTAATGCTCTTTCAAACACGGTCTGCACCTGTCTGGTGCCGAGCTACAGGACGATGAAAACAGTGAGTTTGTGTTAGACGCGAATCGTGCTCGGATTCATGCTCTAGGCTGGGAGCGCAAGGTTAATGCTCTTTCAAACACGGTCTGCACCTGTCTGGTGCCGAGCTACAGGACGGTGAAAACAGTGAGTTTGTGTTAGACGCGAATTGTGCTCGGATTCATGCTCTAGGCTGGGAGCGCAAGCTTAATGCTCTTTTAAACACGGTCGGCACCTTTCAGCTGCCGAGCTACAGGACGGTGAAAACAGTGAGTTTGTGTTAGACGCGAATCGTGCTCGGATACATGCTCTAGGCTGGGAGCGCAAGCTTAATGCTCTTTCAACTACGGTCTGCACCTTTCAGCTGCCGAGCTACAGGACGGTGAAAACAGTGAGTTTGTGTTAGACGCGAATCGTGCTCGGATTCATGCTCTAGGCAGGGAGCGCAAGCTTAATGCTCTTTCAAACACGGTCTGCACCTGTCAGGTGCCGAGCTACAGGACGGTGAAAACAGTGAGTTTGTGTTAGACGCGAATCGTGCTCGGATTCATGCTCTAGGCTGGGAGCGCAAGCTTAATGCTCTTTCAAACACGGTCTGCACCTTTCAGCTGCCAAGCTACAGGATGGTGAAAACAGTGAGTTTGTGTTGGACGCGAATCGTGCTCGGATTCATGCTCTAGGGTGGGAGCGCAAGCTTAATGCTCTTTCAAACACGGTCTGCACCTTTCAGCTGCTGAGCTACAGGACGGTGAAAACAGGGACTTTGTGTTAGACGCGAATCGTGCTCGGATTCATGCTCTAGGCTGGGAGCGCAAGCTTCATGCTCTTTCAAACACGTTCTGCACCTTTCAGCTGCCCAGCTACAGGACGGTGAAAACAGTGAGTTTGTGTTAGACGCGAATCGTATTCGGATTCATGCTCTAGGCTGGGAACGCAAGCTTAATCTTCTTTCAAACATGGTCTGCACCTGTCAGGTGCCAAGCTACAGGACGGTGAAAACAGTGAGTTTGTGTTAGACGCGAATCGTGCTTGGATTCATGCTCTAGGCTCGGAGCGCAAGCTTAATGCTCTTTCAAACACGGTCTGCACCTGTCAAGTGCCGAGCTACAGGACGGTGAAAACAGTGAGATTGTGTTAGATGCGAATCGTGCTCGGATTCATGCTCTAGGCTGGGAGCGCAAGCTTAATGCTCTTTCAAAAACGGTCTGCACCTGTCAGGTGCCGAGCTACAGGACGGTGAAAACAGTTTGTGTTTGACGCGAATCGTGCTCGGATTCATGCTCTAGGCTGGGAGCGCAAGCTTAATGCTCTTTCAAACACGGTCTGCACCTTTCAGCTGCCAAGCTACAGGATGGTGAAAACAGTGAGTTTGTGTTAGACGCGAATCGTGCTCGGATTCATGTTCTAGGGTGGGAGCGCAAGCTTTATGCCCTTTCAAACACGGTCTGCACCTTTCAGCTGCCGAGCTACAGGACGGTGAAAACAGTGACTTTGTGTTAGACGCGAATCGTGCTCGGATAAATGCTCTAGGCTGGAAGCGCAAGCTTAATGCTCTTTCAAACACGTTCTGCACCTTTCAGCTGCCCAGCTACAGGACGGTGAAAACAGTGAGATTGTGTTAGACGCGAATCGTGCTCGGATTCATGCTCTAGGCTGGGAGTGCAAGCTTAATGCTCTTTCAAACACGGTCTGCACCTTTCAGCTGCCAAGCTACAGGACGGTGAAAATAGTGAGTTTGTGCTAGACGAGAATCTTGCTCGGATTCATGCTCTAGGCAGGGAGCGCAAGCTTAATGCTCTTTCAAACACGGTCTGCACCTTTCAGCTGCCGAGCTACAGGACGGTGAAAACAGTGAGTTTGTGTTAGACGCGAATCGTGCTCGGATTCATGCTCTAGGCTGGGAGCGCAAGCTTAATGCTCTTTCAAACACAGTCTGCACCTGTCTGGTGCCGAGCTACAGGACAGTGAAAACAGCAAGTTTGTGTTAGACGCGAATCGTGCTCGGATTCATGCTCTAGGCTGGGAGAACAAAGTTAATGCTCTTTCAAACACGGTCTGCACCTTTCAGCTGCCAAGCTACAGGACGGTGAAAACACTGAGTTTGTGTTAGACGCGAATCGTGCTCGGATTCATGCTCTAAGGTGGAAGCGCAAGCTTAATGCTCTTTCAAACACGGTCTGCACCTTTCAGCTGCCGAGCTACAGGACGGTGAAAACAGTGACTTTGTGTTAAATGTGAATCGTGCTCGGATTCATGCTCTAGGCTGGGAGCGCAAGCTTAATGCTCTTTCAAACACGTTCTGTAACCTTTCAGCTGCCCAGCTACAGGACGGTGAAAACAGTGAGTTTGTGTTAGACGCGAATCGTATTCGGACTCATGCTCTAGGCTGGGAACACAAGCTTAATCTTCTTTCAAACATGGTCTGCACCTGTCAGGTGCCGAGCTACAGGACGGTGAAAACAGTGAGTTTGTGTTAGACGCGAATCGTGCTCGGATTCATGCTCTAGGCCGGGAGCGCAAGCTTAATGCTCTTTCAAACACGGTCTGCACCTGTCAGGTGCCGAGCTACAGGACGGTGAAAACAGTGAGATTGTGTTAGACGCGAATCGTGCTCGGATTCATGCTCTAGGCTGGGAGCGCAAGCTTAATGCTCTTTCAAACATGGTCTGCACCTGTCAGGTGCCAAGCTACAGGACGGTGAAAACAGTGAGTTTGTGTTAGACGCGAATCGTGCTTGGATTCATGCTCTAGGCTGGGAGCGCAAGCTTAATGCTCTTTCAAACACGGTCTGCACCTGTCTGGTGCCGAGCTACAGGACGATGAAAACAGTGAGTTTGTGTTAGACGCGAATCGTGCTCGGATTCATGCTCTAGGCTGGGAGCGCAAGGTTAATGCTCTTTCAAACACGGTCTGCACCTGTCTGGTGCCGAGCTACAGGACGGTGAAAACAGTGAGTTTGTGTTAGACGCGAATTGTGCTCGGATTCATGCTCTAGGCTGGGAGCGCAAGCTTAATGCTCTTTCAAACACGGTCTGCACCTTTCAGCTGCCGAGCTACAGGACGGTGAAAACAGTGAGTTTGTGTTAGACGAGAATCTTGCTCGGATTCATGCTCTAGGCTGGGAGCGCAAGCTTAATGCTCTTTTAAACACGGTCGGCACCTTTCAGCTGCCGAGCTACAGGACGGTGAAAACAGTGAGTTTGTGTTAGACGCGAATCGTGCTCGGATACATGCTCTAGGCTGGGAGCGCAAGCTTAATGCTCTTTCAACTACGGTCTGCACCTTTCAGCTGCCGAGCTACAGGACGGTGAAAACAGTGAGTTTGTGTTAGACGCGAATCGTGCTCGGATTCATGCTCTAGGCTGGGAGCGCAAGCTTAATGCTCTTTCAAACACGGTCTGCACCTGTCAGGTGCCGAGCTACAGGACGGTGAAAACAGTGAGTTTGTGTTAGACGCGAATTGTGCTCGGATTCATGCTCTAGGCTGGGAGTGCAAGCTTAATGCTCTTTCAAACACGGTCTGCACCTTTCAGCTGCCAAGCAACAGGATGGTGAAAACAGTGAGTTTTTGTTGGACGCGAATCGTGCTCGGATTCATGCTCTTGGGTGGGAGCGCAAGCTTAATGCTCTTTCAAACACGGTCTGCACCTTTCAGCTGCCGAGCTACAGGACGGTGAAAACAGTGACTTTGTGTTAGACGCGAATCGTGCTCGGATTCATGCTCTAGGCTGGGAGCGCAAGCTTAATGCTCTTTCAAACACGGTCTGCACCTTTCAGCTGCCAAGCTACAGGATGGTGAAAACAGTGAGTTTGTGTTGGACGCGAATCGTGCTCGGATTCATGCTCTAGGGTGGGAGCGCAAGCTTAATGCTCTTTCAAACACGGTCTGCACCTTTCAGCTGCTGAGCTACAGGACGGTGAAAACAGGGACTTTGTGTTAGACGCGAATCGTGCTCGGATTCATGCTCTAGGCTGGGAGCGCAAGCTTCATGCTCTTCAAACACGTTCTGCACCTTTCAGCTGCCCAGCTACAGGACGGTGAAAACAGTGAGTTTGTGTTAGACGCGAATCGTATTCGGATTCATGCTCTAGGCTGGGAACGCAAGCTTAATCTTCTTTCAAACATGGTCTGCACCTGTCAGGTGCCAAGCTACAGGACGGTGAAAACAGTGAGTTTGTGTTAGACGCGAATCGTGCTTGGATTCATGCTCTAGGCTCGGAGCGCAAGCTTAATGCTCTTTCAAACACGGTCTGCACCTGTCAGGTGCCGAGCTACAGGACGGTGAAAACAGTGAGATTGTGTTAGACGCGAATCGTGCTCGGATTCATGCTCTAGGCTGGGAGCGCAAGCTTAATGCTCTTTCAAAAACGGTCTGCACCTGTCAGGTGCCGAGCTACAGGACGGTGAAAACAGTTTGTGTTAGACGCGAATCGTGCTCGGATTCATGCTCTAGGCTGGGAGCGCAAGCTTAATGCTCTTTCAAACACGGTCTGCACCTTTCAGCTGCCAAGCTACAGGATGGTGAAAACAGTGAGTTTGTGTTAGACGCGAATCGTGCTCGGATTCATGTTCTAGGGTGGGAGCGCAAGCTTTATGCCCTTTCAAACACGGTCTGCACCTTTCAGCTGCCGAGCTACAGGACGGTGAAAACAGTGACTTTGTGTTAGACGCGAATCGTGCTCGGATAAATGCTCTAGGCTGGAAGCGCAAGCTTAATGCTCTTTCAAACACGTTCTGCACCTTTCAGCTGCCCAGCTACAGGACGGTGAAAACAGTGAGATTGTGTTAGACGCGAATCGTGCTCGGATTCATGCTCTAGGCTGGGAGTGCAAGCTTAATGCTCTTTCAAACACGGTCTGCACCTTTCAGCTGCCAAGCTACAGGACGGTGAAAATAGTGAGTTTGTGCTAGACGAGAATCTTGCTCGGATTCATGCTCTAGGCAGGGAGCGCAAGCTTAATGCTCTTTCAAACACGGTCTGCACCTTTCAGCTGCCGAGCTACAGGACGGTGAAAACAGTGAGTTTGTGTTAGACGCGAATCGTGCTCGGATTCATGCTCTAGGCTGGGAGCGCAAGCTTAATGCTCTTTCAAACACAGTCTGCACCTGTCTGGTGCCGAGCTACAGGACAGTGAAAACAGCAAGTTTGTGTTAGACGCGAATCGTGCTCGGATTCATGCTCTAGGCTGGGAGAACAAAGTTAATGCTCTTTCAAACACGGTCTGCACCTGTCAGGTGCCGAGCTACAGGACGGTGAAAACAGAGTTTGTGTTAGACGCGAATCGTGCTCGGATTCATGCTCTAGGCTGGGAGCGCAAGCTTAATGCTCTTTCAAACACGGTCTGCACCTTTCAGCTGCCAAGCTACAGGACGGTGAAAACACTGAGTTTGTGTTAGACGCGAATCGTGCTCGGATTCATGCTCTAAGGTGGAAGCGCAAGCTTAATGCTCTTTCAAACACGGTCTGCACCTTTCAGCTGCCGAGCTACAGGACGGTGAAAACAGTGACTTTGTGTTAAATGTGAATCGTGCTCGGATTCATGCTCTAGGCTGGGAGCGCAAGCTTAATGCTCTTTCAAACACGTTCTGTAACCTTTCAGCTGCCCAGCTACAGGACGGTGAAAACAGTGAGTTTGTGTTAGACGCGAATCGTATTCGGACTCATGCTCTAGGCTGGGAACACAAGCTTAATCTTCTTTCAAACATGGTCTGCACCTGTCAGGTGCCGAGCTACGGGACGGTGAAAACAGTGAGTTTGTGTTAGACGCGAATCGTGCTCGGATTCATGCTCTAGGCTGGGAGCGCAAGCTTAATGCTCTTTCAAACACGGTCTGCACCTGTCAGGTGCCGAGCTACAGGACGGTGAAAACAGTGAGATTGTGTTAGACGCGAATCGTGCTCGGATTCATGCTCTAGGCTGGGAGCGCAAGCTTAATGCTCTTTCAAACATGGTCTGCACCTGTCAGGTGCCAAGCTACAGGACGGTGAAAACAGTGAGTTTGTGTTAGACGCGAATCGTGCTTGGATTCATGCTCTAGGCTGGGAGCGCAAGCTTAATGCTCTTTCAAACACGGTCTGCACCTGTCTGGTGCCGAGCTACAGGACGATGAAAACAGTGAGTTTGTGTTAGACGCGAATCGTGCTCGGATTCATGCTCTAGGCTGGGAGCGCAAGGTTAATGCTCTTTCAAACACGGTCTGCACCTGTCTGGTGCCGAGCTACAGGACGGTGAAAACAGTGAGTTTGTGTTAGACGCGAATTGTGCTCGGATTCATGCTCTAGGCTGGGAGCGCAAGCTTAATGCTCTTTCAAACACGGTCTGCACCTTTCAGCTGCCGAGCTACAGGACGGTGAAAACAGTGAGTTTGTGTTAGACGAGAATCTTGCTCGGATTCATGCTCTAGGCTGGGAGCGCAAGCTTAATGCTCTTTTAAACACGGTCGGCACCTTTCAGCTGCCGAGCTACAGGACGGTGAAAACAGTGAGTTTGTGTTAGACGCGAATTGTGCTCGGATTCATGCTCTAGGCTGGGAGCGCAAGCTTAATGCTCTTTCAAACACGGTCTGCACCTTTCAGCTGCCAAGCTACAGGATGGTGAAAACAGTGAGTTTGTGTTGGACGCGAATCGTGCTCGGATTCATGCTCTAGGGTGGGAGCGCAAGCTTAATGCTCTTTCAAACACGGTCTGCACCTTTCAGCTGCCGAGCTACAGGACGGTGAAAACAGTGACTTTGTGTTAGACGCGAATCGTGCTCGGATTCATGCTCTAGGCTGGGAGCGCAAGCTTAATGCTCTTTCAAAAACGGTCTGCACCTGTCAGGTGCCGATCTACAGGACGGTGAAAACAGTGTTTGTGTTAGACGCGAATTGTGCTCGGACTCATGCTCTAGGCTGGGAGCGCAAGCTTAATGCTCTTTCAAACACGGTCTGCACCTTTCAGCTGCCGAGCTACAGGACGGTGAAAACAGTGAGTTTGTGTTAGACGAGAATCGTGCTCGGATTCATGCTCTAGGCTGGGAGCGCAAGGTTAATGCCCTTTCAAACACGATCTGCACCTTTCAGCTGCCGAGCTACAGGACGGTGAAAACAGTGAGTTTGTGTTAGACGCGAATCGTGCTCGGATTCATGCTCTAGGCTGGGAGAACAAAGTTAACGATCTTTCAAACACAGTCTGCACCTGTCTGGTGCCGAGCTACAGGACGGTGAAAACAGTGAGTTTGTGTTAGACGCGAATTGTGCTCGGATTCATGCTCTAGGCTGGGAGCGCAAGCTTAATGCTCTTTCAAACACGGTCTGCACCTTTCAGCTGCCAAGCTACAGGATGGTGAAAACAGTGAGTTTGTGTTGGACGCGAATCGTGCTCGGATTCATGCTCTAGGGTGGGAGCGCAAGCTTAATGCTCTTTCAAACACGGTCTGCACCTTTCAGCTGCCGAGCTACAGGACGGTGAAAACAGTGACTTTGTGTTAGATGCGAATCGTGCTCGGATTCATGCTCTAGGCTGGGAGCGCAAGCTTAATGCTCTTTCAAAAACGGTCTGCACCTGTCAGGTGCCGATCTACAGGACGGTGAAAACAGTGTTTGTGTTAGACGCGAATTGTGCTCGGACTCATGCTGTAGGCTGGGAGCGCAAGCTTAATGCTCTTTCAAACACGGTCTGCACCTTTCAGCTGCCGAGCTACAGGACGGTGAAAACAGTGAGTTTGTGTTAGACGAGAATCGTGCTCGGATTCATGCTCTAGGCTGGGAGCGCAAGGTTAATGCCCTTTCAAACACGATCTGCACCTTTCAGCTGCCGAGCTACAGGACGGTGAAAACAGTGAGTTTGTGTTAGACGAGAATCGTGCTCGGATTCATGCTCTAGGCTGGGAGCGCAAGCTTAATGCTCTTTCAAACATGGTCTGCACCTGTCAGGTGCCAAGCTACAGGACGGTGAAAACAGTGAGTTTGTGTTAGACGCGAATCGTGCTTGGATTCATGCTCTAGGCTGGGAGCGCAAGCTTAATGCTCTTTCAAACACGGTCTGCACCTGTCTGGTGCCGAGCTACAGGACGATGAAAACAGTGAGTTTGTGTTAGACGCGAATCGTGCTCGGATTCATGCTCTAGGCTGGGAGCGCAAGGTTAATGCTCTTTCAAACACGGTCTGCACCTGTCTGGTGCCGAGCTACAGGACGGTGAAAACAGTGAGTTTGTGTTAGACGCGAATTGTGCTCGGATTCATGCTCTAGGCTGGGAGCGCAAGCTTAATGCTCTTTCAAACACGGTCTGCACCTTTCAGCTGCCGAGCTACAGGACGGTGAAAACAGTGAGTTTGTGTTAGACGAGAATCTTGCTCGGATTCATGCTCTAGGCTGGGAGCGCAAGCTTAATGCTCTTTTAAACACGGTCGGCACCTTTCAGCTGCCGAGCTACAGGACGGTGAAAACAGTGAGTTTGTGTTAGACGCGAATCGTGCTCGGATACATGCTCTAGGCTGGGAGCGCAAGCTTAATGCTCTTTCAACTACGGTCTGCACCTTTCAGCTGCCGAGCTACAGGACGGTGAAAACAGTGAGTTTGTGTTAGACGCGAATCGTGCTCGGATTCATGCTCTAGGCTGGGAGCGCAAGCTTAATGCTCTTTCAAACACGGTCTGCACCTGTCAGGTGCCGAGCTACAGGACGGTGAAAACAGTGAGTTTGTGTTAGACGCGAATTGTGCTCGGATTCATGCTCTAGGCTGGGAGTGCAAGCTTAATGCTCTTTCAAACACGGTCTGCACCTTTCAGCTGCCAAGCAACAGGATGGTGAAAACAGTGAGTTTTTGTTGGACGCGAATCGTGCTCGGATTCATGCTCTTGGGTGGGAGCGCAAGCTTAATGCTCTTTCAAACACGGTCTGCACCTTTCAGCTGCCGAGCTACAGGACGGTGAAAACAGTGACTTTGTGTTAGACGCGAATCGTGCTCGGATTCATGCTCTAGGCTGGGAGCGCAAGCTTAATGCTCTTTCAAACACGGTCTGCACCTTTCAGCTGCCAAGCTACAGGATGGTGAAAACAGTGAGTTTGTGTTGGACGCGAATCGTGCTCGGATTCATGCTCTAGGGTGGGAGCGCAAGCTTAATGCTCTTTCAAACACGGTCTGCACCTTTCAGCTGCTGAGCTACAGGACGGTGAAAACAGGGACTTTGTGTTAGACGCGAATCGTGCTCGGATTCATGCTCTAGGCTGGGAGCGCAAGCTTCATGCTCTTCAAACACGTTCTGCACCTTTCAGCTGCCCAGCTACAGGACGGTGAAAACAGTGAGTTTGTGTTAGACGCGAATCGTATTCGGATTCATGCTCTAGGCTGGGAACGCAAGCTTAATCTTCTTTCAAACATGGTCTGCACCTGTCAGGTGCCAAGCTACAGGACGGTGAAAACAGTGAGTTTGTGTTAGACGCGAATCGTGCTTGGATTCATGCTCTAGGCTCGGAGCGCAAGCTTAATGCTCTTTCAAACACGGTCTGCACCTGTCAGGTGCCGAGCTACAGGACGGTGAAAACAGTGAGATTGTGTTAGACGCGAATCGTGCTCGGATTCATGCTCTAGGCTGGGAGCGCAAGCTTAATGCTCTTTCAAAAACGGTCTGCACCTGTCAGGTGCCGAGCTACAGGACGGTGAAAACAGTTTGTGTTAGACGCGAATCGTGCTCGGATTCATGCTCTAGGCTGGGAGCGCAAGCTTAATGCTCTTTCAAACACGGTCTGCACCTTTCAGCTGCCAAGCTACAGGATGGTGAAAACAGTGAGTTTGTGTTAGACGCGAATCGTGCTCGGATTCATGTTCTAGGGTGGGAGCGCAAGCTTTATGCCCTTTCAAACACGGTCTGCACCTTTCAGCTGCCGAGCTACAGGACGGTGAAAACAGTGACTTTGTGTTAGACGCGAATCGTGCTCGGATAAATGCTCTAGGCTGGAAGCGCAAGCTTAATGCTCTTTCAAACACGTTCTGCACCTTTCAGCTGCCCAGCTACAGGACGGTGAAAACAGTGAGATTGTGTTAGACGCGAATCGTGCTCGGATTCATGCTCTAGGCTGGGAGTGCAAGCTTAATGCTCTTTCAAACACGGTCTGCACCTTTCAGCTGCCAAGCTACAGGACGGTGAAAATAGTGAGTTTGTGCTAGACGAGAATCTTGCTCGGATTCATGCTCTAGGCAGGGAGCGCAAGCTTAATGCTCTTTCAAACACGGTCTGCACCTTTCAGCTGCCGAGCTACAGGACGGTGAAAACAGTGAGTTTGTGTTAGACGCGAATCGTGCTCGGATTCATGCTCTAGGCTGGGAGCGCAAGCTTAATGCTCTTTCAAACACAGTCTGCACCTGTCTGGTGCCGAGCTACAGGACAGTGAAAACAGCAAGTTTGTGTTAGACGCGAATCGTGCTCGGATTCATGCTCTAGGCTGGGAGAACAAAGTTAATGCTCTTTCAAACACGGTCTGCACCTGTCAGGTGCCGAGCTACAGGACGGTGAAAACAGAGTTTGTGTTAGACGCGAATCGTGCTCGGATTCATGCTCTAGGCTGGGAGCGCAAGCTTAATGCTCTTTCAAACACGGTCTGCACCTTTCAGCTGCCAAGCTACAGGACGGTGAAAACACTGAGTTTGTGTTAGACGCGAATCGTGCTCGGATTCATGCTCTAAGGTGGAAGCGCAAGCTTAATGCTCTTTCAAACACGGTCTGCACCTTTCAGCTGCCGAGCTACAGGACGGTGAAAACAGTGACTTTGTGTTAAATGTGAATCGTGCTCGGATTCATGCTCTAGGCTGGGAGCGCAAGCTTAATGCTCTTTCAAACACGTTCTGTAACCTTTCAGCTGCCCAGCTACAGGACGGTGAAAACAGTGAGTTTGTGTTAGACGCGAATCGTATTCGGACTCATGCTCTAGGCTGGGAACACAAGCTTAATCTTCTTTCAAACATGGTCTGCACCTGTCAGGTGCCGAGCTACAGGACGGTGAAAACAGTGAGTTTGTGTTAGACGCGAATCGTGCTCGGATTCATGCTCTAGGCTGGGAGCGCAAGCTTAATGCTCTTTCAAACACGGTCTGCACCTGTCAGGTGCCGAGCTACAGGACGGTGAAAACAGTGAGATTGTGTTAGACGCGAATCGTGCTCGGATTCATGCTCTAGGCTGGGAGCGCAAGCTTAATGCTCTTTCAAACATGGTCTGCACCTGTCAGGTGCCAAGCTACAGGACGGTGAAAACAGTGAGTTTGTGTTAGACGCGAATCGTGCTTGGATTCATGCTCTAGGCTGGGAGCGCAAGCTTAATGCTCTTTCAAACACGGTCTGCACCTGTCTGGTGCCGAGCTACAGGACGATGAAAACAGTGAGTTTGTGTTAGACGCGAATCGTGCTCGGATTCATGCTCTAGGCTGGGAGCGCAAGGTTAATGCTCTTTCAAACACGGTCTGCACCTGTCTGGTGCCGAGCTACAGGACGGTGAAAACAGTGAGTTTGTGTTAGACGCGAATTGTGCTCGGATTCATGCTCTAGGCTGGGAGCGCAAGCTTAATGCTCTTTCAAACACGGTCTGCACCTTTCAGCTGCCGAGCTACAGGACGGTGAAAACAGTGAGTTTGTGTTAGACGAGAATCTTGCTCGGATTCATGCTCTAGGCTGGGAGCGCAAGCTTAATGCTCTTTTAAACACGGTCGGCACCTTTCAGCTGCCGAGCTACAGGACGGTGAAAACAGTGAGTTTGTGTTAGACGCGAATTGTGCTCGGATTCATGCTCTAGGCTGGGAGCGCAAGCTTAATGCTCTTTCAAACACGGTCTGCACCTTTCAGCTGCCAAGCTACAGGATGGTGAAAACAGTGAGTTTGTGTTGGACGCGAATCGTGCTCGGATTCATGCTCTAGGGTGGGAGCGCAAGCTTAATGCTCTTTCAAACACGGTCTGCACCTTTCAGCTGCCGAGCTACAGGACGGTGAAAACAGTGACTTTGTGTTAGACGCGAATCGTGCTCGGATTCATGCTCTAGGCTGGGAGCGCAAGCTTAATGCTCTTTCAAAAACGGTCTGCACCTGTCAGGTGCCGATCTACAGGACGGTGAAAACAGTGTTTGTGTTAGACGCGAATTGTGCTCGGACTCATGCTCTAGGCTGGGAGCGCAAGCTTAATGCTCTTTCAAACACGGTCTGCACCTTTCAGCTGCCGAGCTACAGGACGGTGAAAACAGTGAGTTTGTGTTAGACGAGAATCGTGCTCGGATTCATGCTCTAGGCTGGGAGCGCAAGGTTAATGCCCTTTCAAACACGATCTGCACCTTTCAGCTGCCGAGCTACAGGACGGTGAAAACAGTGAGTTTGTGTTAGACGCGAATCGTGCTCGGATTCATGCTCTAGGCTGGGAGAACAAAGTTAACGATCTTTCAAACACAGTCTGCACCTGTCTGGTGCCGAGCTACAGGACGGTGAAAACAGTGAGTTTGTGTTAGACGCGAATTGTGCTCGGATTCATGCTCTAGGCTGGGAGCGCAAGCTTAATGCTCTTTCAAACACGGTCTGCACCTTTCAGCTGCCAAGCTACAGGATGGTGAAAACAGTGAGTTTGTGTTGGACGCGAATCGTGCTCGGATTCATGCTCTAGGGTGGGAGCGCAAGCTTAATGCTCTTTCAAACACGGTCTGCACCTTTCAGCTGCCGAGCTACAGGACGGTGAAAACAGTGACTTTGTGTTAGATGCGAATCGTGCTCGGATTCATGCTCTAGGCTGGGAGCGCAAGCTTAATGCTCTTTCAAAAACGGTCTGCACCTGTCAGGTGCCGATCTACAGGACGGTGAAAACAGTGTTTGTGTTAGACGCGAATTGTGCTCGGACTCATGCTGTAGGCTGGGAGCGCAAGCTTAATGCTCTTTCAAACACGGTCTGCACCTTTCAGCTGCCGAGCTACAGGACGGTGAAAACAGTGAGTTTGTGTTAGACGAGAATCGTGCTCGGATTCATGCTCTAGGCTGGGAGCGCAAGGTTAATGCCCTTTCAAACACGATCTGCACCTTTCAGCTGCCGAGCTACAGGACGGTGAAAACAGTGAGTTTGTGTTAGACGAGAATCGTGCTCGGATTCATGCTCTAGGCTGGGAGCGCAAGCTTAATGCTCTTTCAAACATGGTCTGCACCTGTCAGGTGCCAAGCTACAGGACGGTGAAAACAGTGAGTTTGTGTTAGACGCGAATCGTGCTTGGATTCATGCTCTAGGCTGGGAGCGCAAGCTTAATGCTCTTTCAAACACGGTCTGCACCTGTCTGGTGCCGAGCTACAGGACGATGAAAACAGTGAGTTTGTGTTAGACGCGAATCGTGCTCGGATTCATGCTCTAGGCTGGGAGCGCAAGGTTAATGCTCTTTCAAACACGGTCTGCACCTGTCTGGTGCCGAGCTACAGGACGGTGAAAACAGTGAGTTTGTGTTAGACGCGAATTGTGCTCGGATTCATGCTCTAGGCTGGGAGCGCAAGCTTAATGCTCTTTCAAACACGGTCTGCACCTTTCAGCTGCCGAGCTACAGGACGGTGAAAACAGTGAGTTTGTGTTAGACGAGAATCTTGCTCGGATTCATGCTCTAGGCTGGGAGCGCAAGCTTAATGCTCTTTTAAACACGGTCGGCACCTTTCAGCTGCCGAGCTACAGGACGGTGAAAACAGTGAGTTTGTGTTAGACGCGAATCGTGCTCGGATACATGCTCTAGGCTGGGAGCGCAAGCTTAATGCTCTTTCAACTACGGTCTGCACCTTTCAGCTGCCGAGCTACAGGACGGTGAAAACAGTGAGTTTGTGTTAGACGCGAATCGTGCTCGGATTCATGCTCTAGGCAGGGAGCGCAAGCTTAATGCTCTTTCAAACACGGTCTGCACCTGTCAGGTGCCGAGCTACAGGACGGTGAAAACAGTGAGTTTGTGTTAGACGCGAATCGTATTCGGATTCATGCTCTAGGCTGGGAACGCAAGCTTAATCTTCTTTCAAACATGGTCTGCACCTGTCAGGTGCCAAGCTACAGGACGGTGAAAACAGTGAGTTTGTGTTAGACGCGAATCGTGCTTGGATTCATGCTCTAGGCTCGGAGCGCAAGCTTAATGCTCTTTCAAACACGGTCTGCACCTGTCAAGTGCCGAGCTACAGGACGGTGAAAACAGTGAGATTGTGTTAGATGCGAATCGTGCTCGGATTCATGCTCTAGGCTGGGAGCGCAAGCTTAATGCTCTTTCAAAAACGGTCTGCACCTGTCAGGTGCCGAGCTACAGGACGGTGAAAACAGTTTGTGTTTGACGCGAATCGTGCTCGGATTCATGCTCTAGGCTGGGAGCGCAAGCTTAATGCTCTTTCAAACACGGTCTGCACCTTTCAGCTGCCAAGCTACAGGATGGTGAAAACAGTGAGTTTGTGTTAGACGCGAATCGTGCTCGGATTCATGTTCTAGGGTGGGAGCGCAAGCTTTATGCCCTTTCAAACACGGTCTGCACCTTTCAGCTGCCGAGCTACAGGACGGTGAAAACAGTGACTTTGTTTTAGACGCGAATCGTGCTCGGATAAATGCTCTAGGCTGGAAGCGCAAGCTTAATGCTCTTTCAAACACGTTCTGCACCTTTCAGCTGCCCAGCTACAGGACGGTGAAAACAGTGAGATTGTGTTAGACGCGAATCGTGCTCGGATTCATGCTCTAGGCTGGGAGTGCAAGCTTAATGCTCTTTCAAACACGGTCTGCACCTTTCAGCTGCCAAGCTACAGGACGGTGAAAATAGTGAGTTTGTGCTAGACGAGAATCTTGCTCGGATTCATGCTCTAGGCAGGGAGCGCAAGCTTAATGCTCTTTCAAACACGGTCTGCACCTTTCAGCTGCCGAGCTACAGGACGGTGAAAACAGTGAGTTTGTGTTAGACGCGAATCGTGCTCGGATTCATGCTCTAGGCTGGGAGCGCAAGCTTAATGCTCTTTCAAACACAGTCTGCACCTGTCTGGTGCCGAGCTACAGGACAGTGAAAACAGCAAGTTTGTGTTAGACGCGAATCGTGCTCGGATTCATGCTCTAGGCTGGGAGAACAAAGTTAATGCTCTTTCAAACACGGTCTGCACCTTTCAGCTGCCAAGCTACAGGACGGTGAAAACACTGAGTTTGTGTTAGACGCGAATCGTGCTCGGATTCATGCTCTAAGGTGGAAGCGCAAGCTTAATGCTCTTTCAAACACGGTCTGCACCTTTCAGCTGCCGAGCTACAGGACGGTGAAAACAGTGACTTTGTGTTAAATGTGAATCGTGCTCGGATTCATGCTCTAGGCTGGGAGCGCAAGCTTAATGCTCTTTCAAACACGTTCTGTAACCTTTCAGCTGCCCAGCTACAGGACGGTGAAAACAGTGAGTTTGTGTTAGACGCGAATCGTATTCGGACTCATGCTCTAGGCTGGGAACACAAGCTTAATCTTCTTTCAAACATGGTCTGCACCTGTCAGGTGCCGAGCTACAGGACGGTGAAAACAGTGAGTTTGTGTTAGACGCGAATCGTGCTCGGATTCATGCTCTAGGCCGGGAGCGCAAGCTTAATGCTCTTTCAAACACGGTCTGCACCTGTCAGGTGCCGAGCTACAGGACGGTGAAAACAGTGAGATTGTGTTAGACGCGAATCGTGCTCGGATTCATGCTCTAGGCTGGGAGCGCAAGCTTAATGCTCTTTCAAACATGGTCTGCACCTGTCAGGTGCCAAGCTACAGGACGGTGAAAACAGTGAGTTTGTGTTAGACGCGAATCGTGCTTGGATTCATGCTCTAGGCTGGGAGCGCAAGCTTAATGCTCTTTCAAACACGGTCTGCACCTGTCTGGTGCCGAGCTACAGGACGATGAAAACAGTGAGTTTGTGTTAGACGCGAATCGTGCTCGGATTCATGCTCTAGGCTGGGAGCGCAAGGTTAATGCTCTTTCAAACACGGTCTGCACCTGTCTGGTGCCGAGCTACAGGACGGTGAAAACAGTGAGTTTGTGTTAGACGCGAATTGTGCTCGGATTCATGCTCTAGGCTGGGAGCGCAAGCTTAATGCTCTTTCAAACACGGTCTGCACCTTTCAGCTGCCGAGCTACAGGACGGTGAAAACAGTGAGTTTGTGTTAGACGAGAATCTTGCTCGGATTCATGCTCTAGGCTGGGAGCGCAAGCTTAATGCTCTTTTAAACACGGTCGGCACCTTTCAGCTGCCGAGCTACAGGACGGTGAAAACAGTGAGTTTGTGTTAGACGCGAATCGTGCTCGGATACATGCTCTAGGCTGGGAGCGCAAGCTTAATGCTCTTTCAACTACGGTCTGCACCTTTCAGCTGCCGAGCTACAGGACGGTGAAAACAGTGAGTTTGTGTTAGACGCGAATCGTGCTCGGATTCATGCTCTAGGCTGGGAGCGCAAGCTTAATGCTCTTTCAAACACGGTCTGCACCTGTCAGGTGCCGAGCTACAGGACGGTGAAAACAGTGAGTTTGTGTTAGACGCGAATTGTGCTCGGATTCATGCTCTAGGCTGGGAGTGCAAGCTTAATGCTCTTTCAAACACGGTCTGCACCTTTCAGCTGCCAAGCTACAGGATGGTGAAAACAGTGAGTTTGTGTTGGACGCGAATCGTGCTCGGATTCATGCTCTTGGGTGGGAGCGCAAGCTTAATGCTCTTTCAAACACGGTCTGCACCTTTCAGCTGCCGAGCTACAGGACGGTGAAAACAGTGACTTTGTGTTAGACGCGAATCGTGCTCGGATTCATGCTCTAGGCTGGGAGCGCAAGCTTAATGCTCTTTCAAACACGGTCTGCACCTTTCAGCTGCCAAGCTACAGGATGGTGAAAACAGTGAGTTTGTGTTGGACGCGAATCGTGTTCGGATTCATGCTCTAGGGTGGGAGCGCAAGCTTAATGCTCTTTCAAACACGGTCTGCATCTTTCAGCTGCTGAGCTACAGGACGGTGAAAACAGGGACTTTGTGTTAGACGCGAATCGTGCTCGGATTCATGCTCTAGGCTGGGAGCGCAAGCTTCATGCTCTTCAAACACGTTCTGCACCTTTCAGCTGCCCAGCTACAGGACGGTGAAAACAGTGAGTTTGTGTTAGACGCGAATCGTATTCGGATTCATGCTCTAGGCTGGGAACGCAAGCTTAATCTTCTTTCAAACATGGTCTGCACCTGTCAGGTGCCAAGCTACAGGACGGTGAAAACAGTGAGTTTGTGTTAGACGCGAATCGTGCTTGGATTCATGCTCTAGGCTCGGAGCGCAAGCTTAATGCTCTTTCAAACACGGTCTGCACCTGTCAGGTGCCGAGCTACAGGACGGTGAAAACAGTGAGATTGTGTTAGACGCGAATCGTGCTCGGATTCATGCTCTAGGCTGGGAGCGCAAGCTTAATGCTCTTTCAAAAACGGTCTGCACCTGTCAGGTGCCGAGCTACAGGACGGTGAAAACAGTTTGTGTTAGACGCGAATCGTGCTCGGATTCATGCTCTAGGCTGGGAGCGCAAGCTTAATGCTCTTTCAAACACGGTCTGCACCTTTCAGCTGCCAAGCTACAGGATGGTGAAAACAGTGAGTTTGTGTTAGACGCGAATCGTGCTCGGATTCATGTTCTAGGGTGGGAGCGCAAGCTTTATGCCCTTTCAAACACGGTCTGCACCTTTCAGCTGCCGAGCTACAGGACGGTGAAAACAGTGACTTTGTGTTAGACGCGAATCGTGCTCGGATAAATGCTCTAGGCTGGAAGCGCAAGCTTAATGCTCTTTCAAACACGTTCTGCACCTTTCAGCTGCCCAGCTACAGGACGGTGAAAACAGTGAGATTGTGTTAGACGCGAATCGTGCTCGGATTCATGCTCTAGGCTGGGAGTGCAAGCTTAATGCTCTTTCAAACACGGTCTGCACCTTTCAGCTGCCAAGCTACAGGACGGTGAAAATAGTGAGTTTGTGCTAGACGAGAATCTTGCTCGGATTCATGCTCTAGGCAGGGAGCGCAAGCTTAATGCTCTTTCAAACACGGTCTGCACCTTTCAGCTGCCGAGCTACAGGACGGTGAAAACAGTGAGTTTGTGTTAGACGCGAATCGTGCTCGGATTCATGCTCTAGGCTGGGAGCGCAAGCTTAATGCTCTTTCAAACACAGTCTGCACCTGTCTGGTGCCGAGCTACAGGACAGTGAAAACAGCAAGTTTGTGTTAGACGCGAATCGTGCTCGGATTCATGCTCTAGGCTGGGAGAACAAAGTTAATGCTCTTTCAAACACGGTCTGCACCTGTCAGGTGCCGAGCTACAGGACGGTGAAAACAGAGTTTGTGTTAGACGCGAATCGTGCTCGGATTCATGCTCTAGGCTGGGAGCGCAAGCTTAATGCTCTTTCAAACACGGTCTGCACCTTTCAGCTGCCAAGCTACAGGACGGTGAAAACACTGAGTTTGTGTTAGACGCGAATCGTGCTCGGATTCATGCTCTAAGGTGGAAGCGCAAGCTTAATGCTCTTTCAAACACGGTCTGCACCTTTCAGCTGCCGAGCTACAGGACGGTGAAAACAGTGACTTTGTGTTAAATGTGAATCGTGCTCGGATTCATGCTCTAGGCTGGGAGCGCAAGCTTAATGCTCTTTCAAACACGTTCTGTAACCTTTCAGCTGCCCAGCTACAGGACGGTGAAAACAGTGAGTTTGTGTTAGACGCGAATCGTATTCGGACTCATGCTCTAGGCTGGGAACACAAGCTTAATCTTCTTTCAAACATGGTCTGCACCTGTCAGGTGCCGAGCTACAGGACGGTGAAAACAGTGAGTTTGTGTTAGACGCGAATCGTGCTCGGATTCATGCTCTAGGCCGGGAGCGCAAGCTTAATGCTCTTTCAAACACGGTCTGCACCTGTCAGGTGCCGAGCTACAGGACGGTGAAAACAGTGAGATTGTGTTAGACGCGAATCGTGCTCGGATTCATGCTCTAGGCTGGGAGCGCAAGCTTAATGCTCTTTCAAACATGGTCTGCACCTGTCAGGTGCCAAGCTACAGGACGGTGAAAACAGTGAGTTTGTGTTAGACGCGAATCGTGCTTGGATTCATGCTCTAGGCTGGGAGCGCAAGCTTAATGCTCTTTCAAACACGGTCTGCACCTGTCTGGTGCCGAGCTACAGGACGATGAAAACAGTGAGTTTGTGTTAGACGCGAATCGTGCTCGGATTCATGCTCTAGGCTGGGAGCGCAAGGTTAATGCTCTTTCAAACACGGTCTGCACCTGTCTGGTGCCGAGCTACAGGACGGTGAAAACAGTGAGTTTGTGTTAGACGCGAATTGTGCTCGGATTCATGCTCTAGGCTGGGAGCGCAAGCTTAATGCTCTTTCAAACACGGTCTGCACCTTTCAGCTGCCGAGCTACAGGACGGTGAAAACAGTGAGTTTGTGTTAGACGAGAATCTTGCTCGGATTCATGCTCTAGGCTGGGAGCGCAAGCTTAATGCTCTTTTAAACACGGTCGGCACCTTTCAGCTGCCGAGCTACAGGACGGTGAAAACAGTGAGTTTGTGTTAGACGCGAATCGTGCTCGGATACATGCTCTAGGCTGGGAGCGCAAGCTTAATGCTCTTTCAACTACGGTCTGCACCTTTCAGCTGCCGAGCTACAGGACGGTGAAAACAGTGAGTTTGTGTTAGACGCGAATCGTGCTCGGATTCATGCTCTAGGCTGGGAGCGCAAGCTTAATGCTCTTTCAAACACGGTCTGCACCTGTCAGGTGCCGAGCTACAGGACGGTGAAAACAGTGAGTTTGTGTTAGACGCGAATTGTGCTCGGATTCATGCTCTAGGCTGGGAGTGCAAGCTTAATGCTCTTTCAAACACGGTCTGCACCTTTCAGCTGCCAAGCTACAGGATGGTGAAAACAGTGAGTTTGTGTTGGACGCGAATCGTGCTCGGATTCATGCTCTTGGGTGGGAGCGCAAGCTTAATGCTCTTTCAAACACGGTCTGCACCTTTCAGCTGCCGAGCTACAGGATGGTGAAAGCAGTGACTTTGTGTTAGACGCGAATCGTGCTCGGATTCATGCTCTAGGCTGGGAGCGCAAGCTTAATGCTCTTTCAAACACGGTCTGCACCTTTCAGCTGCCAAGCTACAGGATGGTGAAAACAGTGAGTTTGTGTTAGACGCGAATCGTGCTCGGATTCATGCTCTAGGGTGGGAGCGCAAGCTTAATGCTCTTTCAAACACGGTCTGCACCTTTCAGCTGCTGAGCTACAGGACGGTGAAAACAGGGACTTTGTGTTAGACGCGAATCGTGCTCGGATTCATGCTCTAGGCTGGGAGCGCAAGCTTCATGCTCTTTCAAACACGTTCTGCACCTTTCAGCTGCCCAGCTACAGGACGGTGAAAACAGTGAGTTTGTGTTAGACGCGAATCGTATTCGGATTCATGCTCTAGGCTGGGAACGCAAGCTTAATCTTCTTTCAAACATGGTCTGCACCTGTCAGGTGCCAAGCTACAGGACGGTGAAAACAGTGAGTTTGTGTTAGACGCGAATCGTGCTTGGATTCATGCTCTAGGCTCGGAGCGCAAGCTTAATGCTCTTTCAAACACGGTCTGCACCTGTCAGGTGCCGAGCTACAGGACGGTGAAAACAGTGAGATTGTGTTAGACGCGAATCGTGCTCGGATTCATGCTCTAGGCTGGGAGCGCAAGCTTAATGCTCTTTCAAAAACGGTCTGCACCTGTCAGGTGCCGAGCTACAGGACGGTGAAAACAGTTTGTGTTAGACGCGAATCGTGCTCGGATTCATGCTCTAGGCTGGGAGCGCAAGCTTAATGCTCTTTCAAACACGGTCTGCACCTTTCAGCTGCCAAGCTACAGGATGGTGAAAACAGTGAGTTTGTGTTAGACGCGAATCGTGCTCGGATTCATGTTCTAGGGTGGGAGCGCAAGCTTTATGCCCTTTCAAACACGGTCTGCACCTTTCAGCTGCCGAGCTACAGGACGGTGAAAACAGTGACTTTGTGTTAGACGCGAATCGTGCTCGGATAAATGCTCTAGGCTGGAAGCGCAAGCTTAATGCTCTTTCAAACACGTTCTGCACCTTTCAGCTGCCCAGCTACAGGACGGTGAAAACAGTGAGATTGTGTTAGACGCGAATCGTGCTCGGATTCATGCTCTAGGCTGGGAGTGCAAGCTTAATGCTCTTTCAAACACGGTCTGCACCTTTCAGCTGCCAAGCTACAGGACGGTGAAAATAGTGAGTTTGTGCTAGACGAGAATCTTGCTCGGATTCATGCTCTAGGCTGGGAGCGCAAGCTTAATGCTCTTTCAAACACGGTCTGCACCTTTCAGCTGCCGAGCTACAGGACGGTGAAAACAGTGAGTTTGTGTTAGACGCGAATCGTGCTCGGATTCATGCTCTAGGCTGGGAGCGCAAGCTTAATGCTCTTTCAAACACAGTCTGCACCTGTCTGGTGCCGAGCTACAGGACAGTGAAAACAGCAAGTTTGTGTTAGACGCGAATCGTGCTCGGATTCATGCTCTAGGCTGGGAGAACAAAGTTAATGCTCTTTCAAACACGGTCTGCACCTGTCAGGTGCCGAGCTACAGGACGGTGAAAACAGAGTTTGTGTTAGACGCGAATCGTGCTCGGATTCATGCTCTAGGCTGGGAGCGCAAGCTTAATGCTCTTTCAAACACGGTCTGCACCTTTCAGCTGCCAAGCTACAGGACGGTGAAAACACTGAGTTTGTGTTAGACGCGAATCGTGCTCGGATTCATGCTCTAAGGTGGAAGCGCAAGCTTAATGCTCTTTCAAACACGGTCTGCACCTTTCAGCTGCCGAGCTACAGGACGGTGAAAACAGTGACTTTGTGTTAAATGTGAATCGTGCTCGGATTCATGCTCTAGGCTGGGAGCGCAAGCTTAATGCTCTTTCAAACACGTTCTGCACCTTTCAGCTGCCCAGCTACAGGACGGTGAAAACAGTGAGTTTGTGTTAGACGCGAATCGTATTCGGACTCATGCTCTAGGCTGGGAACACAAGCTTAATCTTCTTTCAAACATGGTCTGCACCTGTCAGGTGCCGAGCTACAGGACGGTGAAAACAGTGAGTTTGTGTTAGACGCGAATCGTGCTCGGATTCATGCTCTAGGCTGGGAGCGCAAGCTTAATGCTCTTTCAAACACGGTCTGCACCAGTCAGGTGCCGAGCTACAGGACGGTGAAAACAGTGAGATTGTGTTAGACGCGAATCGTGCTCGGATTCATGCTCTAGGCTGGGAGCGCAAGCTTAATGCTCTTTCAAACACGGCCTGTACCTGTCAGGTGCCGAGCTACAGGACGGTGAAAACAGAGTTTGTGTTAGACGCGAATCGTGCTCGGATTCATGCTCTAGGCTGGGAGCGCAAGCTTAATGCTCTTTCAAACACGGTCTGCACCTTTCAGCTGCCAAGCTACAGGATGGTGAAAACACTGAGTTTGTGTTAGACGCGAATCGTGCTCGGATTCATGCTCTAAGGTGGGAGCGCAAGCTTAATGCTCTTTCAAACACGGTCTGCACCTTTCAGCTGCCGAGCTACAGGACGGTGAAAACAGTGACTTTGTGTTAAATGTGAATCGTGCTCGGATTCATGCTCTAGGCTGGGAGCGCAAACTTAATGCTCTTTCAAACACGTTCTGCACCTTTCAGCTGCCCAGCTACAGGACGGTGAAAACAGTGAGTTTGTGTTAGACGCGAATCGTATTCGGACTCATGCTCTAGGCTGGGAACACAAGCTTAATCTTCTTTCAAACATGGTCTGCACCTGTCAGGTGCCGAGCTACAGGACGGTGAAAACAGTGAGTTTGTGTTAGACGCGAATCGTGCTCGGATTCATGCTCTAGGCTGGGAGCGCAAGCTTAATGCTCTTTCAAACACGGTCTGCACCTGTCAGGTGCCGAGCTACAGGACGGTGAAAACAGTGAGATTGTGTTAGACGCGAATCGTGCTCGGATTCATGCTCTAGGCTGGGAGCGCAAGCTTAATGCTCTTTCAAACATGGTCTGCACCTGTCAGGTGCCAAGCTACAGGACGGTGAAAACAGTGAGTTTGTGTTAGACGCGAATCGTGCTTGGATTCATGCTCTAGGCTGGGAGCGCAAGCTTAATGCTCTTTCAAACATGGTCTGCACCTGTCTGGTGCCGAGCTACAGGACGATGAAAACAGTGAGTTTGTGTTAGACGCGAATCGTGCTCGGATTCATGCTCTAGGCTGGGAGCGCAAGGTTAATGCTCTTTCAAACACGGTCTGCACCTGTCTGGTGCCGAGCTACAGGACGGTGAAAACAGTGAGTTTGTGTTAGACGCGAATTGTGCTCGGATTCATGCTCTAGGCTGGGAGCGCAAGCTTAATGCTCTTTCAAACACGGTCTGCACCTTTCAGCTGCCGAGCTACAGGACGGTGAAAACAGTGAGTTTGTGTTAGACGAGAATCTTGCTCGGATTCATGCTCTAGGCTGGGAGCGCAAGCTTAATGCTCTTTTAAACACGGTCGGCACCTTTCAGCTGCCGAGCTACAGGACGGTGAAAACAGTGAGTTTGTGTTAGACGCGAATCGTGCTCGGATACATGCTCTAGGCTGGGAGCGCAAGCTTAATGCTCTTTCAACTACGGTCTGCACCTTTCAGCTGCCGAGCTACAGGACGGTGAAAACAGTGAGTTTGTGTTAGACGCGAATCGTGCTCGGATTCATGCTCTAGGCTGGGAGCGCAAGCTTAATGCTCTTTCAAACACGGTCTGCACCTGTCAGGTGCCGAGCTACAGGACGGTGAAAACAGTGAGTTTGTGTTAGACGCGAATTGTGCTCGGATTCATGCTCTAGGCTGGGAGTGCAAGCTTAATGCTCTTTCAAACACGGTCTGCACCTTTCAGCTGCCAAGCTACAGGATGGTGAAAACAGTGAGTTTGTGTTGGACGCGAATCGTGCTCGGATTCATGCTCTTGGGTGGGAGCGCAAGCTTAATGCTCTTTCAAACACGGTCTGCACCTTTCAGCTGCCGAGCTACAGGACGGTGAAAACAGTGACTTTGTGTTAGACGCGAATCGTGCTCGGATTCATGCTCTAGGCTGGGAGCGCAAGCTTAATGCTCTTTCAAACACGGTCTGCACCTTTCAGCTGCCAAGCTACAGGATGGTGAAAACAGTGAGTTTGTGTTGGACGCGAATCGTGCTCGGATTCATGCTCTAGGGTGGGAGCGCAAGCTTAATGCTCTTTCAAACACGGTCTGCACCTTTCAGCTGCTGAGCTACAGGACGGTGAAAACAGGGACTTTGTGTTAGACGCGAATCGTGCTCGGATTCATGCTCTAGGCTGGGAGCGCAAGCTTCATGCTCTTTCAAAAACGTTCTGCACCTTTCAGCTGCCCAGCTACAGGACGGTGAAAACAGTGAGTTTGTGTTAGACGCGAATCGTATTCGGATTCATGCTCTAGGCTGGGAACGCAAGCTTAATCTTCTTTCAAACATGGTCTGCACCTGTCAGGTGCCAAGCTACAGGACGGTGAAAACAGTGAGTTTGTGTTAGACGCGAATCGTGCTTGGATTCATGCTCTAGGCTCGGAGCGCAAGCTTAATGCTCTTTCAAACACGGTCTGCACCTGTCAGGTGCCGAGCTACAGGACGGTGAAAACAGTGAGATTGTGTTAGACGCGAATCGTGCTCGGATTCATGCTCTAGGCTGGGAGCGCAAGCTTAATGCTCTTTCAAAAACGGTCTGCACCTGTCAGGTGCCGAGCTACAGGACGGTGAAAACAGTTTGTGTTAGACGCGAATCGTGCTCGGATTCATGCTCTAGGCTGGGAGCGCAAGCTTAATGCTCTTTCAAACACGGTCTGCACCTTTCAGCTGCCAAGCTACAGGATGGTGAAAACAGTGAGTTTGTGTTAGACGCGAATCGTGCTCGGATTCATGTTCTAGGGTGGGAGCGCAAGCTTTATGCCCTTTTAAACACGGTCTGCACCTTTCAGCTGCCGAGCTACAGGACGATGAAAACAGTGACTTTGTGTTAGACGCGAATCGTGCTCGGATAAATGCTCTAGGCTGGAAGCGCAAGCTTAATGCTCTTTCAAACACGTTCTGCACCTTTCAGCTGCCCAGCTACAGGACGGTGAAAACAGTGAGATTGTGTTAGACGCGAATCGTGCTCGGATTCATGCTCTAGGCTGGGAGTGCAAGCTTAATGCTCTTTCAAACACGGTCTGCACCTTTCAGCTGCCAAGCTACAGGACGGTGAAAATAGTGAGTTTGTGCTAGACGAGAATCTTGCTCGGATTCATGCTCTAGGCTGGGAGCGCAAGCTTAATGCTCTTTCAAACACGGTCTGCACCTTTCAGCTGCCGAGCTACAGGACGGTGAAAACAGTGAGTTTGTGTTAGACGCGAATCGTGCTCGGATTCATGCTCTAGGCTGGGAGCGCAAGCTTAATGCTCTTTCAAACACAGTCTGCACCTGTCTGGTGCCGAGCTACAGGACAGTGAAAACAGCAAGTTTGTGTTAGACGCGAATCGTGCTCGGATTCATGCTCTAGGCTGGGAGAACACAGTTAATGCTCTTTCAAACACGGTCTGCACCTGTCAGGTGCCGAGCTACAGGACGGTGAAAACAGAGTTTGTGTTAGACGCGAATCGTGCTCGGATTCATGCTCTAGGCTGGGAGCGCAAGCTTAATGCTCTTTCAAACACGGTCTGCACCTTTCAGCTGCCAAGCTACAGGACGGTGAAAACACTGAGTTTGTGTTAGACGCGAATCGTGCTCGGATTCATGCTCTAAGGTGGAAGCGCAAGCTTAATGCTCTTTCAAACACGGTCTGCACCTTTCAGCTGCCGAGCTACAGGACGGTGAAAACAGTGACTTTGTGTTAAATGTGAATCGTGCTCGGATTCATGCTCTAGGCTGGGAGCGCAAGCTTAATGCTCTTTCAAACACGTTCTGCACCTTTCAGCTGCCCAGCTACAGGACGGTGAAAACAGTGAGTTTGTGTTAGACGCGAATCGTATTCGGACTCATGCTCTAGGCTGGGAACACAAGCTTAATCTTCTTTCAAACATGGTCTGCACCTGTCAGGTGCCGAGCTACAGGACGGTGAAAACAGTGAGTTTGTGTTAGACGCGAATCGTGCTCGGATTCATGCTCTAGGCTGGGAGCGCAAGCTTAATGCTCTTTCAAACACGGTCTGCACCTTTCAGCTGCCAAGCTACAGGATGGTGAAAAAACTGAGTTTGTGTTAGACGCGAATCGTGCTCGGATTCATGCTCTAGGCTGGGAGCGCAAGCTTAATGCTCTTTCAAACACGGTCTGTACCTGTCAGGTGCCGAGCTACAGGACGGTGAAAACAGAGTTTGTGTTAGACGCGAATCGTGCTCGGATTCATGCTCTAGGCTGGGAGCGCAAGCTTAATCTTCTTTCAAACACGGTCTGCACCATTCAGCTGCCAAGCTACAGGATGGTGAAAACAGTGAGTTTGTGTTAGACGCGAATCGTGCTCGGATTCATGCTCTAGGGTGGGAGCGCAAGCTTTATGCTCTTTCAAACACGGTCTGCACCTTTCAGCTGCCGAGCTACAGGACGGTGAAAGCAGTGACTTTGTGTTAAACGCGAATCGTGCTCGGATTCATGCTCTAGGGTGGGAGCGCAAGCTTAATGCTCTTTCAAACACGGTCTGCACCTTTCAGCTGCCGAGCTACAGGACGGTGAAAACAGTGACTTTGTGTTAGACGCGAATCGTGCTCGGATTCATGCTCTAGGCTGGGAGCGCAAGCTTAATGCTCTTTCAAACACGGTCTGCACCTTTCAGCTGCCAAGCTACAGGATGGTGAAAACAGTGAGTTTGTGTTGGACGCGAATCGTGCTCGGATTCATGCTCTAGGGTGGGAGCGCAAGCTTAATGCTCTTTCAAACATGGTCTGCACCTGTCAGGTGCCAAGCTACAGGACGGTGAAAACAGTGAGTTTGTGTTAGACGCGAATCGTGCTTGGATTCATGCTCTAGGCTCGGAGCGCAAGCTTAATGCTCTTTCAAACACGGTCTGCACCTGTCAGGTGCCGAGCTACAGGACGGTGAAAACAGTGAGATTGTGTTAGACGCGAATCGTGCTCGGATTCATGCTCTAGGCTGGGAGCGCAAGCTTAATGCTCTTTCAAAAACGGTCTGCACCTGTCAGGTGCCGAGCTACAGGACGGTGAAAACAGTTTGTGTTAGACGCGAATCGTGCTCGGATTCATGCTCTAGGCTGGGAGCGCAAGCTTAATGCTCTTTCAAACACGGTCTGCACCTGTCAGGTGCCGAGCTACAGGACGGTGAAAACAGTGAGATTGTGTTAGACGCGAATCGTGCTCGGATTCATGCTCTAGGCTGGGAGCGCAAGCTTAATGCTCTTTCAAACACGGTCTGTACCTGTCAGGTGCCGAGCTACAGGACGGTGAAAACAGAGTTTGTGTTAGACGCGAATCGTGCTCGGATTCATGCTCTAGGCTGGGAGCGCAAGCTTAATGCTCTTTCAAACACGGTCTGCACCATTCAGCTGCCAAGCTACAGGATGGTGAAAACAGTGAGTTTGTGTTAGACGCGAATCGTGCTCGGATTCATGCTCTAGGGTGGGAGCGCAAGCTTTATGCTCTTTCAAACACGGTCTGCACCTTTCAGCTGCCGAGCTACAGGACGGTCAAAGCAGTGACTTTGTGTTAAACGCGAATCGTGCTCGGATAAATGCTCTAGGCTGGGAGCGCAAGCTTAATGCTCTTTCAAACACGTTCTGCACCTTTCAGCTGCCCAGCTACAGGACGGTGAAAACAGTGAGATTGTGTTAGACGCGAATCGTGCTCGGATTCATGCTCTAGGCTGGGAGCGCAAGCTTAATGCTCTTTCAAACATGGTCTGCACCTGTCAGGTGCCAAGCTACAGGACGGTGAAAACAGTGAGTTTGTGTTAGACGCGAATCGTGCTTGGATTCATGCTCTAGGCTGGGAGCGCAAGCTTAATGCTCTTTCAAACACGGTCTGCACCTGTCTGGTGCCGAGCTACAGGACGGTGAAAACAGTGAGTTTGTGTTAGACGCGAATCGTGCTCGGATTCATGCTCTAGGCTGGGAGCGCTAGGTTAATGCTCTTTCAAACACGGTCTGCACCTGTCTGGTGCCGAGCTACAGGACGGTGAAAACAGTGAGTTTCTGTTAGACGCGAATTGTGCTCAGATTCATGCTCTAGGCTGGGAGTGCAAGCTTAATGCTCTTTCAAACACGGTCTGCACCTTTCAGCTGCCAAGCTACAGGACGGTGAAAACAGCGAGTTTGTGCTAGACGAGAATCTTGCTCGGATTCATGCTCTAGGCTGGGAGCGCAAGCTTAATGCTCTTTCAAACACGGTCTGCACCTTTCAGCTGCCGAGCTACAGGACGGTGAAAACAGTGAGTTTGTGTTAGACGCGAATCGTGCTCGGATTCATGCTCTAGGCTGGGAGCGCAAGCTTAATGCTCTTTCAAACACGGTCTGCACCTGTCTGGTGCCGAGCTACAGGACGGTGAAAACAGTAAGTTTGTGTTAGACGCGAATCGTGCTCGGATTCATGCTCTAGGCTGGGAGAACAAAGTTAATGCTCTTTCAAACACGGTCTGCACCTGTCAGGTGCCGAGCTACAGGACGGTGAAAACAGAGTTTGTGTTAGACGCGAATCGTGCTCGGATTCATGCTCTAGGCTGGGAGCGCAAGCTTAATGCTCTTTCAAACACGGTCTGCACCTTTCAGCTGCCAAGCTACAGGATGGTGAAAACACTGAGTTTGTGTTAGACGCGAATCGTGCTCGGATTCATGCTCTAGGGTGGGAGCGCAAGCTTAATGCTCTTTCAAACACGGTCTGCACCTTTCAGCTGCCGAGCTACAGGACGGTGAAAACAGTGACTTTGTGTTAGACGCGAATCGTGCTCGGATTCATGCTCTAGGCTGGGAGCGCAAGCTTAATGCTCTTTCAAACACGTTCTGCACCTTTCAGCTGCCCAGCTACAGGACGGTGAAAACAGTGAGATTGTGTTAGACGCGAATCGTGCTCGGATTCATGCTCTAGGCTGGGAGCGCAAGCTTAATGCTCTTTCAAACATGGTCTGCACCTGTCAGGTGCCAAGCTACAGGATGGTGAAAACAGTGAGTTTGTGTTAGACGCGAATCGTGCTCGGATTCATGCTCTAGGCTGGGAGCGCAAGCTTAATGCTCTTTCAAACACGGTCTGCACCTGTCAGGTGCCGAGCTACAGGACGGTGAAAACAGTGAGTTTGTGTTAGACGCGAATCATGCTCGGATTCATGCTCTAGGCTGGGAGAACAAAGTTAATGCTCTTTCAAACACGGTCTGCACCTGTCTGGTGCTGAGCTACAGGACGGTGAAAACAGTGAGTTTGTGTTAGACGCGAATTGTGCTCGGATTCATGCTCTAGGCTGGGAGCGCAAGCTTAATGCTCTTTCAAACACGGTCTGCACCTTTCAGCTGCCAAGCTACAGGATGGTGAAAACAGTGAGTTTGTGTTGGACGCGAATCGTGCTCGGATTCATGCTCTAGGGTGGGAGCGCAAGCTTAATGCTCTTTCAAACACGGTCTGCACCTTTCAGCTGCCGAGCTACAGGATGGTGAAAACAGTGACTTTGTGTTAGACGCGAATCGTGCTCGGATTCATGCTCTAGGCTGGGAGCGCAAGCTTAATGCTCTTTCAAACACGTTCTGCACCTTTCAGCTGCCCAGCTACAGGACGGTGAAAACAGTGAGTTTGTGTTAGACGCGAATCGTATTCGGATTCATGCTCTAGGCTGGGAACGCAAGCTTAATCGTCTTTCAAACATGGTCTGCACCTGTCAGGTGCCAAGCTACAGGACGGTGAAAACAGTGAGTTTGTGTTAGACGCGAATCGTGCTTGGATTCATGCTCTAGGCTCGGAGCGCAAGCTTAATGCTCTTTCAAACACGGTCTGCACCTGTCTGGTGCCGAGCTACAGGACGGTGAAAACAGTGAGTTTGTGTTAGACGCGAATCGTGCTCGGATTCATGCTCTAGGCTGGGAACGCAAGGTTAATGCTCTTTCAAACACGGTCTGCACCTGTCTGGTGCCGAGCTACAGGACGGTGAAAACAGTGAGTTTGTGTTAGACGAGAATCTTGCTCGGATTCATGCTCTAGGCTGGGAGCGCAAGCTTAATGCTCTTTCAAACACGGTCGGCACCTTTCAGCTGCCGAGCTACAGGACGGTGAAAACAGTGAGTTTGTGTTAGATGCGAATCGTGCTCGGATACATGCTCTAGGCTGGGAGCGCAAGCTTAATGCTCTTTCAAACACGGTCTGCACCTGTCTGGTGCCGAGCTACAGGACGGTGAAAACAGTGAGTTTGTGTTAGACGCGAATCGTGCTCGGATTCATGCTCTAGGCTGGGAGAACAAAGTTAACGATCTTTCAAACACGGTCTGCACCTGTCTGGTGCCGAGCTACAGGACGGTGAAAACAATGAGTTTGTGTTAGACGCGAATTGTGCTCGGATTCATGCTCTAGGCTGGGAGCGCAAGCTTAATGCTCTTTCAAAAACGGTCTGCACCTGTCAGGTGCCGATCTACAGGACGGTGAAAACAGTGTTTGTGTTAGACGCGAATTGTGCTCGGACTCATGCTGTAGGCTGGGAGCGCAAGCTTAATGCTCTTTCAAACACGGTCTGCACCTTTCAGCTGCCGAGCTACAGGACGGTGAAAACAGTGAGTTTGTGTTAGACGAGAATCGTGCTCGGATTCATGCTCTAGGCTGGGAGCGCAAGGTTAATGCCCTTTCAAACACGATCTGCACCTTTCAGCTGCCGAGCTACAGGACGGTGAAAACAGTGAGTTTGTGTTAGACGAGAATCGTGCTCGGATTCATGCTCTAGGCTGGGAGCGCAAGCTTAATGCTCTTTCAAACATGGTCTGCACCTGTCAGGTGCCAAGCTACAGGACGGTGAAAACAGTGAGTTTGTGTTAGACGCGAATCGTGCTTGGATTCATGCTCTAGGCTGGGAGCGCAAGCTTAATGCTCTTTCAAACACGGTCTGCACCTGTCTGGTGCCGAGCTACAGGACGATGAAAACAGTGAGTTTGTGTTAGACGCGAATCGTGCTCGGATTCATGCTCTAGGCTGGGAGCGCAAGGTTAATGCTCTTTCAAACACGGTCTGCACCTGTCTGGTGCCGAGCTACAGGACGGTGAAAACAGTGAGTTTGTGTTAGACGCGAATTGTGCTCGGATTCATGCTCTAGGCTGGGAGCGCAAGCTTAATGCTCTTTCAAACACGGTCTGCACCTTTCAGCTGCCGAGCTACAGGACGGTGAAAACAGTGAGTTTGTGTTAGACGAGAATCTTGCTCGGATTCATGCTCTAGGCTGGGAGCGCAAGCTTAATGCTCTTTTAAACACGGTCGGCACCTTTCAGCTGCCGAGCTACAGGACGGTGAAAACAGTGAGTTTGTGTTAGACGCGAATCGTGCTCGGATTCATGCTCTAGGCAGGGAGCGCAAGCTTAATGCTCTTTCAAACACGGTCTGCACCTGTCAGGTGCCGAGCTACAGGACGGTGAAAACAGTGAGTTTGTGTTAGACGCGAATCGTATTCGGATTCATGCTCTAGGCTGGGAACGCAAGCTTAATCTTCTTTCAAACATGGTCTGCACCTGTCAGGTGCCAAGCTACAGGACGGTGAAAACAGTGAGTTTGTGTTAGACGCGAATCGTGCTTGGATTCATGCTCTAGGCTCGGAGCGCAAGCTTAATGCTCTTTCAAACACGGTCTGCACCTGTCAAGTGCCGAGCTACAGGACGGTGAAAACAGTGAGATTGTGTTAGATGCGAATCGTGCTCGGATTCATGCTCTAGGCTGGGAGCGCAAGCTTAATGCTCTTTCAAAAACGGTCTGCACCTGTCAGGTGCCGAGCTACAGGACGGTGAAAACAGTTTGTGTTTGACGCGAATCGTGCTCGGATTCATGCTCTAGGCTGGGAGCGCAAGCTTAATGCTCTTTCAAACACGGTCTGCACCTTTCAGCTGCCAAGCTACAGGATGGTGAAAACAGTGAGTTTGTGTTAGACGCGAATCGTGCTCGGATTCATGTTCTAGGGTGGGAGCGCAAGCTTTATGCCCTTTCAAACACGGTCTGCACCTTTCAGCTGCCGAGCTACAGGACGGTGAAAACAGTGACTTTGTTTTAGACGCGAATCGTGCTCGGATAAATGCTCTAGGCTGGAAGCGCAAGCTTAATGCTCTTTCAAACACGTTCTGCACCTTTCAGCTGCCCAGCTACAGGACGGTGAAAACAGTGAGATTGTGTTAGACGCGAATCGTGCTCGGATTCATGCTCTAGGCTGGGAGTGCAAGCTTAATGCTCTTTCAAACACGGTCTGCACCTTTCAGCTGCCAAGCTACAGGACGGTGAAAATAGTGAGTTTGTGCTAGACGAGAATCTTGCTCGGATTCATGCTCTAGGCAGGGAGCGCAAGCTTAATGCTCTTTCAAACACGGTCTGCACCTTTCAGCTGCCGAGCTACAGGACGGTGAAAACAGTGAGTTTGTGTTAGACGCGAATCGTGCTCGGATTCATGCTCTAGGCTGGGAGCGCAAGCTTAATGCTCTTTCAAACACAGTCTGCACCTGTCTGGTGCCGAGCTACAGGACAGTGAAAACAGCAAGTTTGTGTTAGACGCGAATCGTGCTCGGATTCATGCTCTAGGCTGGGAGAACAAAGTTAATGCTCTTTCAAACACGGTCTGCACCTTTCAGCTGCCAAGCTACAGGACGGTGAAAACACTGAGTTTGTGTTAGACGCGAATCGTGCTCGGATTCATGCTCTAAGGTGGAAGCGCAAGCTTAATGCTCTTTCAAACACGGTCTGCACCTTTCAGCTGCCGAGCTACAGGACGGTGAAAACAGTGACTTTGTGTTAAATGTGAATCGTGCTCGGATTCATGCTCTAGGCTGGGAGCGCAAGCTTAATGCTCTTTCAAACACGTTCTGTAACCTTTCAGCTGCCCAGCTACAGGACGGTGAAAACAGTGAGTTTGTGTTAGACGCGAATCGTATTCGGACTCATGCTCTAGGCTGGGAACACAAGCTTAATCTTCTTTCAAACATGGTCTGCACCTGTCAGGTGCCGAGCTACAGGACGGTGAAAACAGTGAGTTTGTGTTAGACGCGAATCGTGCTCGGATTCATGCTCTAGGCCGGGAGCGCAAGCTTAATGCTCTTTCAAACACGGTCTGCACCTGTCAGGTGCCGAGCTACAGGACGGTGAAAACAGTGAGATTGTGTTAGACGCGAATCGTGCTCGGATTCATGCTCTAGGCTGGGAGCGCAAGCTTAATGCTCTTTCAAACATGGTCTGCACCTGTCAGGTGCCAAGCTACAGGACGGTGAAAACAGTGAGTTTGTGTTAGACGCGAATCGTGCTTGGATTCATGCTCTAGGCTGGGAGCGCAAGCTTAATGCTCTTTCAAACACGGTCTGCACCTGTCTGGTGCCGAGCTACAGGACGATGAAAACAGTGAGTTTGTGTTAGACGCGAATCGTGCTCGGATTCATGCTCTAGGCTGGGAGCGCAAGGTTAATGCTCTTTCAAACACGGTCTGCACCTGTCTGGTGCCGAGCTACAGGACGGTGAAAACAGTGAGTTTGTGTTAGACGCGAATTGTGCTCGGATTCATGCTCTAGGCTGGGAGCGCAAGCTTAATGCTCTTTCAAACACGGTCTGCACCTTTCAGCTGCCGAGCTACAGGACGGTGAAAACAGTGAGTTTGTGTTAGACGAGAATCTTGCTCGGATTCATGCTCTAGGCTGGGAGCGCAAGCTTAATGCTCTTTTAAACACGGTCGGCACCTTTCAGCTGCCGAGCTACAGGACGGTGAAAACAGTGAGTTTGTGTTAGACGCGAATCGTGCTCGGATACATGCTCTAGGCTGGGAGCGCAAGCTTAATGCTCTTTCAACTACGGTCTGCACCTTTCAGCTGCCGAGCTACAGGACGGTGAAAACAGTGAGTTTGTGTTAGACGCGAATCGTGCTCGGATTCATGCTCTAGGCTGGGAGCGCAAGCTTAATGCTCTTTCAAACACGGTCTGCACCTGTCAGGTGCCGAGCTACAGGACGGTGAAAACAGTGAGTTTGTGTTAGACGCGAATTGTGCTCGGATTCATGCTCTAGGCTGGGAGTGCAAGCTTAATGCTCTTTCAAACACGGTCTGCACCTTTCAGCTGCCAAGCTACAGGATGGTGAAAACAGTGAGTTTGTGTTGGACGCGAATCGTGCTCGGATTCATGCTCTTGGGTGGGAGCGCAAGCTTAATGCTCTTTCAAACACGGTCTGCACCTTTCAGCTGCCGAGCTACAGGACGGTGAAAACAGTGACTTTGTGTTAGACGCGAATCGTGCTCGGATTCATGCTCTAGGCTGGGAGCGCAAGCTTAATGCTCTTTCAAACACGGTCTGCACCTTTCAGCTGCCAAGCTACAGGATGGTGAAAACAGTGAGTTTGTGTTGGACGCGAATCGTGTTCGGATTCATGCTCTAGGGTGGGAGCGCAAGCTTAATGCTCTTTCAAACACGGTCTGCACCTTTCAGCTGCTGAGCTACAGGACGGTGAAAACAGGGACTTTGTGTTAGACGCGAATCGTGCTCGGATTCATGCTCTAGGCTGGGAGCGCAAGCTTCATGCTCTTCAAACACGTTCTGCACCTTTCAGCTGCCCAGCTACAGGACGGTGAAAACAGTGAGTTTGTGTTAGACGCGAATCGTATTCGGATTCATGCTCTAGGCTGGGAACGCAAGCTTAATCTTCTTTCAAACATGGTCTGCACCTGTCAGGTGCCAAGCTACAGGACGGTGAAAACAGTGAGTTTGTGTTAGACGCGAATCGTGCTTGGATTCATGCTCTAGGCTCGGAGCGCAAGCTTAATGCTCTTTCAAACACGGTCTGCACCTGTCAGGTGCCGAGCTACAGGACGGTGAAAACAGTGAGATTGTGTTAGACGCGAATCGTGCTCGGATTCATGCTCTAGGCTGGGAGCGCAAGCTTAATGCTCTTTCAAAAACGGTCTGCACCTGTCAGGTGCCGAGCTACAGGACGGTGAAAACAGTTTGTGTTAGACGCGAATCGTGCTCGGATTCATGCTCTAGGCTGGGAGCGCAAGCTTAATGCTCTTTCAAACACGGTCTGCACCTTTCAGCTGCCAAGCTACAGGATGGTGAAAACAGTGAGTTTGTGTTAGACGCGAATCGTGCTCGGATTCATGTTCTAGGGTGGGAGCGCAAGCTTTATGCCCTTTCAAACACGGTCTGCACCTTTCAGCTGCCGAGCTACAGGACGGTGAAAACAGTGACTTTGTGTTAGACGCGAATCGTGCTCGGATAAATGCTCTAGGCTGGAAGCGCAAGCTTAATGCTCTTTCAAACACGTTCTGCACCTTTCAGCTGCCCAGCTACAGGACGGTGAAAACAGTGAGATTGTGTTAGACGCGAATCGTGCTCGGATTCATGCTCTAGGCTGGGAGTGCAAGCTTAATGCTCTTTCAAACACGGTCTGCACCTTTCAGCTGCCAAGCTACAGGACGGTGAAAATAGTGAGTTTGTGCTAGACGAGAATCTTGCTCGGATTCATGCTCTAGGCAGGGAGCGCAAGCTTAATGCTCTTTCAAACACGGTCTGCACCTTTCAGCTGCCGAGCTACAGGACGGTGAAAACAGTGAGTTTGTGTTAGACGCGAATCGTGCTCGGATTCATGCTCTAGGCTGGGAGCGCAAGCTTAATGCTCTTTCAAACACAGTCTGCACCTGTCTGGTGCCGAGCTACAGGACAGTGAAAACAGCAAGTTTGTGTTAGACGCGAATCGTGCTCGGATTCATGCTCTAGGCTGGGAGAACAAAGTTAATGCTCTTTCAAACACGGTCTGCACCTGTCAGGTGCCGAGCTACAGGACGGTGAAAACAGAGTTTGTGTTAGACGCGAATCGTGCTCGGATTCATGCTCTAGGCTGGGAGCGCAAGCTTAATGCTCTTTCAAACACGGTCTGCACCTTTCAGCTGCCAAGCTACAGGACGGTGAAAACACTGAGTTTGTGTTAGACGCGAATCGTGCTCGGATTCATGCTCTAAGGTGGAAGCGCAAGCTTAATGCTCTTTCAAACACGGTCTGCACCTTTCAGCTGCCGAGCTACAGGACGGTGAAAACAGTGACTTTGTGTTAAATGTGAATCGTGCTCGGATTCATGCTCTAGGCTGGGAGCGCAAGCTTAATGCTCTTTCAAACACGTTCTGTAACCTTTCAGCTGCCCAGCTACAGGACGGTGAAAACAGTGAGTTTGTGTTAGACGCGAATCGTATTCGGACTCATGCTCTAGGCTGGGAACACAAGCTTAATCTTCTTTCAAACATGGTCTGCACCTGTCAGGTGCCGAGCTACAGGACGGTGAAAACAGTGAGTTTGTGTTAGACGCGAATCGTGCTCGGATTCATGCTCTAGGCCGGGAGCGCAAGCTTAATGCTCTTTCAAACACGGTCTGCACCTGTCAGGTGCCGAGCTACAGGACGGTGAAAACAGTGAGATTGTGTTAGACGCGAATCGTGCTCGGATTCATGCTCTAGGCTGGGAGCGCAAGCTTAATGCTCTTTCAAACATGGTCTGCACCTGTCAGGTGCCAAGCTACAGGACGGTGAAAACAGTGAGTTTGTGTTAGACGCGAATCGTGCTTGGATTCATGCTCTAGGCTGGGAGCGCAAGCTTAATGCTCTTTCAAACACGGTCTGCACCTGTCTGGTGCCGAGCTACAGGACGATGAAAACAGTGAGTTTGTGTTAGACGCGAATCGTGCTCGGATTCATGCTCTAGGCTGGGAGCGCAAGGTTAATGCTCTTTCAAACACGGTCTGCACCTGTCTGGTGCCGAGCTACAGGACGGTGAAAACAGTGAGTTTGTGTTAGACGCGAATTGTGCTCGGATTCATGCTCTAGGCTGGGAGCGCAAGCTTAATGCTCTTTCAAACACGGTCTGCACCTTTCAGCTGCCGAGCTACAGGACGGTGAAAACAGTGAGTTTGTGTTAGACGAGAATCTTGCTCGGATTCATGCTCTAGGCTGGGAGCGCAAGCTTAATGCTCTTTTAAACACGGTCGGCACCTTTCAGCTGCCGAGCTACAGGACGGTGAAAACAGTGAGTTTGTGTTAGACGCGAATCGTGCTCGGATACATGCTCTAGGCTGGGAGCGCAAGCTTAATGCTCTTTCAACTACGGTCTGCACCTTTCAGCTGCCGAGCTACAGGACGGTGAAAACAGTGAGTTTGTGTTAGACGCGAATCGTGCTCGGATTCATGCTCTAGGCTGGGAGCGCAAGCTTAATGCTCTTTCAAACACGGTCTGCACCTGTCAGGTGCCGAGCTACAGGACGGTGAAAACAGTGAGTTTGTGTTAGACGCGAATTGTGCTCGGATTCATGCTCTAGGCTGGGAGTGCAAGCTTAATGCTCTTTCAAACACGGTCTGCACCTTTCAGCTGCCAAGCTACAGGATGGTGAAAACAGTGAGTTTGTGTTGGACGCGAATCGTGCTCGGATTCATGCTCTTGGGTGGGAGCGCAAGCTTAATGCTCTTTCAAACACGGTCTGCACCTTTCAGCTGCCGAGCTACAGGATGGTGAAAACAGTGACTTTGTGTTAGACGCGAATCGTGCTCGGATTCATGCTCTAGGCTGGGAGCGCAAGCTTAATGCTCTTTCAAACACGGTCTGCACCTTTCAGCTGCCAAGCTACAGGATGGTGAAAACAGTGAGTTTGTGTTAGACGCGAATCGTGCTCGGATTCATGCTCTAGGGTGGGAGCGCAAGCTTAATGCTCTTTCAAACACGGTCTGCACCTTTCAGCTGCTGAGCTACAGGACGGTGAAAACAGGGACTTTGTGTTAGACGCGAATCGTGCTCGGATTCATGCTCTAGGCTGGGAGCGCAAGCTTCATGCTCTTTCAAACACGTTCTGCACCTTTCAGCTGCCCAGCTACAGGACGGTGAAAACAGTGAGTTTGTGTTAGACGCGAATCGTATTCGGATTCATGCTCTAGGCTGGGAACGCAAGCTTAATCTTCTTTCAAACATGGTCTGCACCTGTCAGGTGCCAAGCTACAGGACGGTGAAAACAGTGAGTTTGTGTTAGACGCGAATCGTGCTTGGATTCATGCTCTAGGCTCGGAGCGCAAGCTTAATGCTCTTTCAAACACGGTCTGCACCTGTCAGGTGCCGAGCTACAGGACGGTGAAAACAGTGAGATTGTGTTAGACGCGAATCGTGCTCGGATTCATGCTCTAGGCTGGGAGCGCAAGCTTAATGCTCTTTCAAAAACGGTCTGCACCTGTCAGGTGCCGAGCTACAGGACGGTGAAAACAGTTTGTGTTAGACGCGAATCGTGCTCGGATTCATGCTCTAGGCTGGGAGCGCAAGCTTAATGCTCTTTCAAACACGGTCTGCACCTTTCAGCTGCCAAGCTACAGGATGGTGAAAACAGTGAGTTTGTGTTAGACGCGAATCGTGCTCGGATTCATGTTCTAGGGTGGGAGCGCAAGCTTTATGCCCTTTCAAACACGGTCTGCACCTTTCAGCTGCCGAGCTACAGGACGGTGAAAACAGTGACTTTGTGTTAGACGCGAATCGTGCTCGGATAAATGCTCTAGGCTGGAAGCGCAAGCTTAATGCTCTTTCAAACACGTTCTGCACCTTTCAGCTGCCCAGCTACAGGACGGTGAAAACAGTGAGATTGTGTTAGACGCGAATCGTGCTCGGATTCATGCTCTAGGCTGGGAGTGCAAGCTTAATGCTCTTTCAAACACGGTCTGCACCTTTCAGCTGCCAAGCTACAGGACGGTGAAAATAGTGAGTTTGTGCTAGACGAGAATCTTGCTCGGATTCATGCTCTAGGCTGGGAGCGCAAGCTTAATGCTCTTTCAAACACGGTCTGCACCTTTCAGCTGCCGAGCTACAGGACGGTGAAAACAGTGAGTTTGTGTTAGACGCGAATCGTGCTCGGATTCATGCTCTAGGCTGGGAGCGCAAGCTTAATGCTCTTTCAAACACAGTCTGCACCTGTCTGGTGCCGAGCTACAGGACAGTGAAAACAGCAAGTTTGTGTTAGACGCGAATCGTGCTCGGATTCATGCTCTAGGCTGGGAGAACAAAGTTAATGCTCTTTCAAACACGGTCTGCACCTGTCAGGTGCCGAGCTACAGGACGGTGAAAACAGAGTTTGTGTTAGACGCGAATCGTGCTCGGATTCATGCTCTAGGCTGGGAGCGCAAGCTTAATGCTCTTTCAAACACGGTCTGCACCTTTCAGCTGCCAAGCTACAGGACGGTGAAAACACTGAGTTTGTGTTAGACGCGAATCGTGCTCGGATTCATGCTCTAAGGTGGAAGCGCAAGCTTAATGCTCTTTCAAACACGGTCTGCACCTTTCAGCTGCCGAGCTACAGGACGGTGAAAACAGTGACTTTGTGTTAAATGTGAATCGTGCTCGGATTCATGCTCTAGGCTGGGAGCGCAAGCTTAATGCTCTTTCAAACACGTTCTGCACCTTTCAGCTGCCCAGCTACAGGACGGTGAAAACAGTGAGTTTGTGTTAGACGCGAATCGTATTCGGACTCATGCTCTAGGCTGGGAACACAAGCTTAATCTTCTTTCAAACATGGTCTGCACCTGTCAGGTGCCGAGCTACAGGACGGTGAAAACAGTGAGTTTGTGTTAGACGCGAATCGTGCTCGGATTCATGCTCTAGGCTGGGAGCGCAAGCTTAATGCTCTTTCAAACACGGTCTGCACCAGTCAGGTGCCGAGCTACAGGACGGTGAAAACAGTGAGATTGTGTTAGACGCGAATCGTGCTCGGATTCATGCTCTAGGCTGGGAGCGCAAGCTTAATGCTCTTTCAAACACGGCCTGTACCTGTCAGGTGCCGAGCTACAGGACGGTGAAAACAGAGTTTGTGTTAGACGCGAATCGTGCTCGGATTCATGCTCTAGGCTGGGAGCGCAAGCTTAATGCTCTTTCAAACACGGTCTGCACCTTTCAGCTGCCAAGCTACAGGATGGTGAAAACACTGAGTTTGTGTTAGACGCGAATCGTGCTCGGATTCATGCTCTAAGGTGGGAGCGCAAGCTTAATGCTCTTTCAAACACGGTCTGCACCTTTCAGCTGCCGAGCTACAGGACGGTGAAAACAGTGACTTTGTGTTAAATGTGAATCGTGCTCGGATTCATGCTCTAGGCTGGGAGCGCAAACTTAATGCTCTTTCAAACACGTTCTGCACCTTTCAGCTGCCCAGCTACAGGACGGTGAAAACAGTGAGTTTGTGTTAGACGCGAATCGTATTCGGACTCATGCTCTAGGCTGGGAACACAAGCTTAATCTTCTTTCAAACATGGTCTGCACCTGTCAGGTGCCGAGCTACAGGACGGTGAAAACAGTGAGTTTGTGTTAGACGCGAATCGTGCTCGGATTCATGCTCTAGGGTGGGAGCGCAAGCTTAATGCTCTTTCAAACACGGTCTGCACCTGTCAGGTGCCGAGCTACAGGACGGTGAAAACAGTGAGATTGTGTTAGACGCGAATCGTGCTCGGATTCATGCTCTAGGCTGGGAGCGCAAGCTTAATGCTCTTTCAAACATGGTCTGCACCTGTCAGGTGCCAAGCTACAGGACGGTGAAAACAGTGAGTTTGTGTTAGACGCGAATCGTGCTTGGATTCATGCTCTAGGCTGGGAGCGCAAGCTTAATGCTCTTTCAAACATGGTCTGCACCTGTCTGGTGCCGAGCTACAGGACGATGAAAACAGTGAGTTTGTGTTAGACGCGAATCGTGCTCGGATTCATGCTCTAGGCTGGGAGCGCAAGGTTAATGCTCTTTCAAACACGGTCTGCACCTGTCTGGTGCCGAGCTACAGGACGGTGAAAACAGTGAGTTTGTGTTAGACGCGAATTGTGCTCGGATTCATGCTCTAGGCTGGGAGCGCAAGCTTAATGCTCTTTCAAACACGGTCTGCACCTTTCAGCTGCCGAGCTACAGGACGGTGAAAACAGTGAGTTTGTGTTAGACGAGAATCTTGCTCGGATTCATGCTCTAGGCTGGGAGCGCAAGCTTAATGCTCTTTTAAACACGGTCGGCACCTTTCAGCTGCCGAGCTACAGGACGGTGAAAACAGTGAGTTTGTGTTAGACGCGAATCGTGCTCGGATACATGCTCTAGGCTGGGAGCGCAAGCTTAATGCTCTTTCAACTACGGTCTGCACCTTTCAGCTGCCGAGCTACAGGACGGTGAAAACAGTGAGTTTGTGTTAGACGCGAATCGTGCTCGGATTCATGCTCTAGGCTGGGAGCGCAAGCTTAATGCTCTTTCAAACACGGTCTGCACCTGTCAGGTGCCGAGCTACAGGACGGTGAAAACAGTGAGTTTGTGTTAGACGCGAATTGTGCTCGGATTCATGCTCTAGGCTGGGAGTGCAAGCTTAATGCTCTTTCAAACACGGTCTGCACCTTTCAGCTGCCAAGCTACAGGATGGTGAAAACAGTGAGTTTGTGTTGGACGCGAATCGTGCTCGGATTCATGCTCTTGGGTGGGAGCGCAAGCTTAATGCTCTTTCAAACACGGTCTGCACCTTTCAGCTGCCGAGCTACAGGACGGTGAAAACAGTGACTTTGTGTTAGACGCGAATCGTGCTCGGATTCATGCTCTAGGCTGGGAGCGCAAGCTTAATGCTCTTTCAAACACGGTCTGCACCTTTCAGCTGCCAAGCTACAGGATGGTGAAAACAGTGAGTTTGTGTTGGACGCGAATCGTGCTCGGATTCATGCTCTAGGGTGGGAGCGCAAGCTTAATGCTCTTTCAAACACGGTCTGCACCTTTCAGCTGCTGAGCTACAGGACGGTGAAAACAGGGACTTTGTGTTAGACGCGAATCGTGCTCGGATTCATGCTCTAGGCTGGGAGCGCAAGCTTCATGCTCTTTCAAAAACGTTCTGCACCTTTCAGCTGCCCAGCTACAGGACGGTGAAAACAGTGAGTTTGTGTTAGACGCGAATCGTATTCGGATTCATGCTCTAGGCTGGGAACGCAAGCTTAATCTTCTTTCAAACATGGTCTGCACCTGTCAGGTGCCAAGCTACAGGACGGTGAAAACAGTGAGTTTGTGTTAGACGCGAATCGTGCTTGGATTCATGCTCTAGGCTCGGAGCGCAAGCTTAATGCTCTTTCAAACACGGTCTGCACCTGTCAGGTGCCGAGCTACAGGACGGTGAAAACAGTGAGATTGTGTTAGACGCGAATCGTGCTCGGATTCATGCTCTAGGCTGGGAGCGCAAGCTTAATGCTCTTTCAAAAACGGTCTGCACCTGTCAGGTGCCGAGCTACAGGACGGTGAAAACAGTTTGTGTTAGACGCGAATCGTGCTCGGATTCATGCTCTAGGCTGGGAGCGCAAGCTTAATGCTCTTTCAAACACGGTCTGCACCTTTCAGCTGCCAAGCTACAGGATGGTGAAAACAGTGAGTTTGTGTTAGACGCGAATCGTGCTCGGATTCATGTTCTAGGGTGGGAGCGCAAGCTTTATGCCCTTTTAAACACGGTCTGCACCTTTCAGCTGCCGAGCTACAGGACGATGAAAACAGTGACTTTGTGTTAGACGCGAATCGTGCTCGGATAAATGCTCTAGGCTGGAAGCGCAAGCTTAATGCTCTTTCAAACACGTTCTGCACCTTTCAGCTGCCCAGCTACAGGACGGTGAAAACAGTGAGATTGTGTTAGACGCGAATCGTGCTCGGATTCATGCTCTAGGCTGGGAGTGCAAGCTTAATGCTCTTTCAAACACGGTCTGCACCTTTCAGCTGCCAAGCTACAGGACGGTGAAAATAGTGAGTTTGTGCTAGACGAGAATCTTGCTCGGATTCATGCTCTAGGCTGGGAGCGCAAGCTTAATGCTCTTTCAAACACGGTCTGCACCTTTCAGCTGCCGAGCTACAGGACGGTGAAAACAGTGAGTTTGTGTTAGACGCGAATCGTGCTCGGATTCATGCTCTAGGCTGGGAGCGCAAGCTTAATGCTCTTTCAAACACAGTCTGCACCTGTCTGGTGCCGAGCTACAGGACAGTGAAAACAGCAAGTTTGTGTTAGACGCGAATCGTGCTCGGATTCATGCTCTAGGCTGGGAGAACACAGTTAATGCTCTTTCAAACACGGTCTGCACCTGTCAGGTGCCGAGCTACAGGACGGTGAAAACAGAGTTTGTGTTAGACGCGAATCGTGCTCGGATTCATGCTCTAGGCTGGGAGCGCAAGCTTAATGCTCTTTCAAACACGGTCTGCACCTTTCAGCTGCCAAGCTACAGGACGGTGAAAACACTGAGTTTGTGTTAGACGCGAATCGTGCTCGGATTCATGCTCTAAGGTGGAAGCGCAAGCTTAATGCTCTTTCAAACACGGTCTGCACCTTTCAGCTGCCGAGCTACAGGACGGTGAAAACAGTGACTTTGTGTTAAATGTGAATCGTGCTCGGATTCATGCTCTAGGCTGGGAGCGCAAGCTTAATGCTCTTTCAAACACGTTCTGCACCTTTCAGCTGCCCAGCTACAGGACGGTGAAAACAGTGAGTTTGTGTTAGACGCGAATCGTATTCGGACTCATGCTCTAGGCTGGGAACACAAGCTTAATCTTCTTTCAAACATGGTCTGCACCTGTCAGGTGCCGAGCTACAGGACGGTGAAAACAGTGAGTTTGTGTTAGACGCGAATCGTGCTCGGATTCATGCTCTAGGCTGGGAGCGCAAGCTTAATGCTCTTTCAAACACGGTCTGCACCTTTCAGCTGCCAAGCTACAGGATGGTGAAAAAACTGAGTTTGTGTTAGACGCGAATCGTGCTCGGATTCATGCTCTAAGGTGGGAGCGCAAGCTTAATGCTCTTTCAAACACGGTCTGCACCTTTCAGCTGCCGAGCTACAGGACGGTGAAAACAGGGACTTTGTGTTAAATGTGAATCGTGCTCGGATTCATGCTCTAGGCTGGGAGCGCAAGCTTAATGCTCTTTCAAACACGTTCTGCACCTTTCAGCTGCCCAGCTACAGGACGGTGAAAACAGTGAGTTTGTGTTAGACGCGAATCGTATTCGGACTCATGCTCTAGGCTGGGAACACAAGCTTAATCTTCTTTCAAACATGGTCTGCACCTGTCAGGTGCCGAGCTACAGGACGGTGAAAACAGTGAGTTTGTGTTAGACGCGAATCGTGCTCGGATTCATGCTCTAGGCTGGGAGCGCAAGCTTAATGCTCTTTCAAACACGGTCTGCACCTGTCAGGTGCCGAGCTACAGGACGGTGAAAACAGTGAGATTGTGTTAGACGCGAATCGTGCTCGGATTCATGCTCTAGGCTGGGAGCGCAAGCTTAATGCTCTTTCAAACACGGTCTGTACCTGTCAGGTGCCGAGCTACAGGACGGTGAAAACAGAGTTTGTGTTAGACGCGAATCGTGCTCGGATTCATGCTCTAGGCTGGGAGCGCAAGCTTAATCTTCTTTCAAACACGGTCTGCACCATTCAGCTGCCAAGCTACAGGATGGTGAAAACAGTGAGTTTGTGTTAGACGCGAATCGTGCTCGGATTCATGCTCTAGGGTGGGAGCGCAAGCTTTATGCTCTTTCAAACACGGTCTGCACCTTTCAGCTGCCGAGCTACAGGACGGTGAAAGCAGTGACTTTGTGTTAAACGCGAATCGTGCTCGGATTCATGCTCTAGGGTGGGAGCGCAAGCTTAATGCTCTTTCAAACACGGTCTGCACCTTTCAGCTGCCGAGCTACAGGACGGTGAAAACAGTGACTTTGTGTTAGACGCGAATCGTGCTCGGATTCATGCTCTAGGCTGGGAGCGCAAGCTTAATGCTCTTTCAAACACGGTCTGCACCTTTCAGCTGCCAAGCTACAGGATGGTGAAAACAGTGAGTTTGTGTTGGACGCGAATCGTGCTCGGATTCATGCTCTAGGGTGGGAGCGCAAGCTTAATGCTCTTTCAAACATGGTCTGCACCTGTCAGGTGCCAAGCTACAGGACGGTGAAAACAGTGAGTTTGTGTTAGACGCGAATCGTGCTTGGATTCATGCTCTAGGCTCGGAGCGCAAGCTTAATGCTCTTTCAAACACGGTCTGCACCTGTCAGGTGCCGAGCTACAGGACGGTGAAAACAGTGAGATTGTGTTAGACGCGAATCGTGCTCGGATTCATGCTCTAGGCTGGGAGCGCAAGCTTAATGCTCTTTCAAAAACGGTCTGCACCTGTCAGGTGCCGAGCTACAGGACGGTGAAAACAGTTTGTGTTAGACGCGAATCGTGCTCGGATTCATGCTCTAGGCTGGGAGCGCAAGCTTAATGCTCTTTCAAACACGGTCTGCACCTGTCAGGTGCCGAGCTACAGGACGGTGAAAACAGTGAGATTGTGTTAGACGCGAATCGTGCTCGGATTCATGCTCTAGGCTGGGAGCGCAAGCTTAATGCTCTTTCAAACACGGTCTGTACCTGTCAGGTGCCGAGCTACAGGACGGTGAAAACAGAGTTTGTGTTAGACGCGAATCGTGCTCGGATTCATGCTCTAGGCTGGGAGCGCAAGCTTAATGCTCTTTCAAACACGGTCTGCACCATTCAGCTGCCAAGCTACAGGATGGTGAAAACAGTGAGTTTGTGTTAGACGCGAATCGTGCTCGGATTCATGCTCTAGGGTGGGAGCGCAAGCTTTATGCTCTTTCAAACACGGTCTGCACCTTTCAGCTGCCGAGCTACAGGACGGTCAAAGCAGTGACTTTGTGTTAAACGCGAATCGTGCTCGGATAAATGCTCTAGGCTGGGAGCGCAAGCTTAATGCTCTTTCAAACACGTTCTGCACCTTTCAGCTGCCCAGCTACAGGACGGTGAAAACAGTGAGATTGTGTTAGACGCGAATCGTGCTCGGATTCATGCTCTAGGCTGGGAGCGCAAGCTTAATGCTCTTTCAAACATGGTCTGCACCTGTCAGGTGCCAAGCTACAGGACGGTGAAAACAGTGAGTTTGTGTTAGACGCGAATCGTGCTTGGATTCATGCTCTAGGCTGGGAGCGCAAGCTTAATGCTCTTTCAAACACGGTCTGCACCTGTCTGGTGCCGAGCTACAGGACGGTGAAAACAGTGAGTTTGTGTTAGACGCGAATCGTGCTCGGATTCATGCTCTAGGCTGGGAGCGCTAGGTTAATGCTCTTTCAAACACGGTCTGCACCTGTCTGGTGCCGAGCTACAGGACGGTGAAAACAGTGAGTTTCTGTTAGACGCGAATTGTGCTCAGATTCATGCTCTAGGCTGGGAGTGCAAGCTTAATGCTCTTTCAAACACGGTCTGCACCTTTCAGCTGCCAAGCTACAGGACGGTGAAAACAGCGAGTTTGTGCTAGACGAGAATCTTGCTCGGATTCATGCTCTAGGCTGGGAGCGCAAGCTTAATGCTCTTTCAAACACGGTCTGCACCTTTCAGCTGCCGAGCTACAGGACGGTGAAAACAGTGAGTTTGTGTTAGACGCGAATCGTGCTCGGATTCATGCTCTAGGCTGGGAGCGCAAGCTTAATGCTCTTTCAAACACGGTCTGCACCTGTCTGGTGCCGAGCTACAGGACGGTGAAAACAGTAAGTTTGTGTTAGACGCGAATCGTGCTCGGATTCATGCTCTAGGCTGGGAGAACAAAGTTAATGCTCTTTCAAACACGGTCTGCACCTGTCAGGTGCCGAGCTACAGGACGGTGAAAACAGAGTTTGTGTTAGACGCGAATCGTGCTCGGATTCATGCTCTAGGCTGGGAGCGCAAGCTTAATGCTCTTTCAAACACGGTCTGCACCTTTCAGCTGCCAAGCTACAGGATGGTGAAAACACTGAGTTTGTGTTAGACGCGAATCGTGCTCGGATTCATGCTCTAGGGTGGGAGCGCAAGCTTAATGCTCTTTCAAACACGGTCTGCACCTTTCAGCTGCCGAGCTACAGGACGGTGAAAACAGTGACTTTGTGTTAGACGCGAATCGTGCTCGGATTCATGCTCTAGGCTGGGAGCGCAAGCTTAATGCTCTTTCAAACACGTTCTGCACCTTTCAGCTGCCCAGCTACAGGACGGTGAAAACAGTGAGATTGTGTTAGACGCGAATCGTGCTCGGATTCATGCTCTAGGCTGGGAGCGCAAGCTTAATGCTCTTTCAAACATGGTCTGCACCTGTCAGGTGCCAAGCTACAGGATGGTGAAAACAGTGAGTTTGTGTTAGACGCGAATCGTGCTCGGATTCATGCTCTAGGCTGGGAGCGCAAGCTTAATGCTCTTTCAAACACGGTCTGCACCTGTCAGGTGCCGAGCTACAGGACGGTGAAAACAGTGAGTTTGTGTTAGACGCGAATCATGCTCGGATTCATGCTCTAGGCTGGGAGAACAAAGTTAATGCTCTTTCAAACACGGTCTGCACCTGTCTGGTGCTGAGCTACAGGACGGTGAAAACAGTGAGTTTGTGTTAGACGCGAATTGTGCTCGGATTCATGCTCTAGGCTGGGAGCGCAAGCTTAATGCTCTTTCAAACACGGTCTGCACCTTTCAGCTGCCAAGCTACAGGATGGTGAAAACAGTGAGTTTGTGTTGGACGCGAATCGTGCTCGGATTTATGCTCTAGGGTGGGAGCGCAAGCTTAATGCTCTTTCAAACACGGTCTGCACCTTTCAGCTGCCGAGCTACAGGATGGTGAAAACAGTGACTTTGTGTTAGACGCGAATCGTGCTCGGATTCATGCTCTAGGCTGGGAGCGCAAGCTTAATGCTCTTTCAAACACGTTCTGCACCTTTCAGCTGCCCAGCTACAGGACGGTGAAAACAGTGAGTTTGTGTTAGACGCGAATCGTATTCGGATTCATGCTCTAGGCTGGGAACGCAAGCTTAATCGTCTTTCAAACATGGTCTGCACCTGTCAGGTGCCAAGCTACAGGACGGTGAAAACAGTGAGTTTGTGTTAGACGCGAATCGTGCTTGGATTCATGCTCTAGGCTCGGAGCGCAAGCTTAATGCTCTTTCAAACACGGTCTGCACCTGTCTGGTGCCGAGCTACAGGACGGTGAAAACAGTGAGTTTGTGTTAGACGCGAATCGTGCTCGGATTCATGCTCTAGGCTGGGAACGCAAGGTTAATGCTCTTTCAAACACGGTCTGCACCTGTCTGGTGCCGAGCTACAGGACGGTGAAAACAGTGAGTTTGTGTTAGACGAGAATCTTGCTCGGATTCATGCTCTAGGCTGGGAGCGCAAGCTTAATGCTCTTTCAAACACGGTCGGCACCTTTCAGCTGCCGAGCTACAGGACGGTGAAAACAGTGAGTTTGTGTTAGATGCGAATCGTGCTCGGATACATGCTCTAGGCTGGGAGCGCAAGCTTAATGCTCTTTCAAACACGGTCTGCACCTGTCTGGTGCCGAGCTACAGGACGGTGAAAACAGTGAGTTTGTGTTAGACGCGAATCGTGCTCGGATTCATGCTCTAGGCTGGGAGAACAAAGTTAACGATCTTTCAAACACGGTCTGCACCTGTCTGGTGCCGAGCTACAGGACGGTGAAAACAATGAGTTTGTGTTAGACGCGAATTGTGCTCGGATTCATGCTCTAGGCTGGGAGCGCAAGCTTAATGCTCTTTCAAACACGGTCTGCACCTTTCAGCTGCCAAGCTACAGGACGGTGAAAACAGTGACTTTGTGTTAGACGCGAATCGTGCACGGATTCATGCTCTAGGCTGGGAGCGCAAGCTTAATGCTCTTTCAAAAACGGTCTGCACCTGTCAGGTGCCGATCTACAGGACGGTGAAAACAGTGTTTGTGTTAGACGCGAATTGTGCTCGGACTCATGCTCTAGGCTGGGAGCGCAAGCTTAATGCTCTTTCAAACACGGTCTGCACCTTTCAGCTGCCGAGCTACAGGACGGTGAAAACAGTGAGTTTGTGTTAGACGAGAATCGTGCTCGGATTCATGCTCTAGGCTGGGAGCGCAAGGTTAATGCCCTTTCAAACACGATCTGCACCTTTCAGCTGCCGAGCTACAGGACGGTGAAAACAGTGAGTTTGTGTTAGACGAGAATCGTGCTCGGATTCATGCTCTAGGCTGGGAGCGCAAGCTTAATGCTCTTTCAAACATGGTCTGCACCTGTCAGGTGCCAAGCTACAGGACGGTGAAAACAGTGAGTTTGTGTTAGACGCGAATCGTGCTTGGATTCATGCTCTAGGCTGGGAGCGCAAGCTTAATGCTCTTTCAAACACGGTCTGCACCTGTCTGGTGCCGAGCTACAGGACGATGAAAACAGTGAGTTTGTGTTAGACGCGAATCGTGCTCGGATTCATGCTCTAGGCTGGGAGCGCAAGGTTAATGCTCTTTCAAACACGGTCTGCACCTGTCTGGTGCCGAGCTACAGGACGGTGAAAACAGTGAGTTTGTGTTAGACGCGAATTGTGCTCGGATTCATGCTCTAGGCTGGGAGCGCAAGCTTAATGCTCTTTCAAACACGGTCGGCACCTTTCAGCTGCCGAGCTACAGGACGGTGAAAACAGTGAGTTTGTGTTAGACGAGAATCTTGCTCGGATTCATGCTCTAGGCTGGGAGCGCAAGCTTAATGCTCTTTTAAACACGGTCGGCACCTTTCAGCTGCCGAGCTACAGGACGGTGAAAACAGTGAGTTTGTGTTAGACGCGAATCGTGCTCGGATACATGCTCTAGGCTGGGAGCGCAAGCTTAATGCTCTTTCAACTACGGTCTGCACCTTTCAGCTGCCGAGCTACAGGACGGTGAAAACAGTGAGTTTGTGTTAGACGCGAATCGTGCTCGGATTCATGCTCTAGGCTGGGAGCGCAAGCTTAATGCTCTTTCAAACACGGTCTGCACCTGTCAGGTGCCGAGCTACAGGACGGTGAAAACAGTGAGATTGTGTTAGACGCGAATCGTGCTCGGATTCATGCTCTAGGCTGGGAGCGCAAGCTTAATGCTCTTTCAAACACGGTCTGCACCTGTCAGGTGCCGAGCTACAGGACGGTGAAAACAGTGAGATTGTGTTAGACGCGAATCGTGCTCGGATTCATGCTCTAGGCTGGGAGCGCAAGCTTAGTGCTCTTTCAAACACGGTCTGTACCTGTCAGGTGCCGAGCTACAGGACGGTGAAAACAGAGTTTGTGTTAGACGCGAATCGTGCTCGGATTCATGCTCTAGGCTGGGAGCGCAAGCTTAAAGGGGTTGTCCCGCGGCAGCAAGTGGGTCTATACACTTCTGTATGGCCATAATAATGCACTTTGTAATGTACATTGTGCATTAATTATGAGCCATACAGAAGTTATAAAAAGTTTTATACTTACCTGCTCCGTTGCTGGCGTCCTCGTCTCCATGGTGCCGACTAATTTTCGCCCTCCGATGGCCAAATTAGCCGCGCTTGCGCAGTCCGGGTCTTCTGCAATCTTCTATGGAGCCGCTCGTGCAGAATGCAGGCTCCGTGTAGCTCCGCCCCGTCACGTGCCGATTCCAGCCAATCAGGAGGCTGGAATCGGCAATGGACCGCACAGAAGAGCTGCGGTCCACGAAGACAGAGGATCCCGGCGGCCATCTTCAGCGGTAAGTATTGAAGTCACCGGAGCGCGGGGATTAAGGTAAGCGCTCCGGTAAGCTTCCTTTACCTCCCTGCATCGGGGTTGTCTCGCGCCGACCGGGGGGGGGGGGGGTTGAAAAAAAAAAAAACCCGTTTCGGCGCGGGACAACCCCTTTAATGCTCTTTCAAAAACGGTCTGCACCTGTCAGGTGCCAAGCTACAGGACGGTGAAAACAGAGTTTGTGTTAGACGCGAATCGTGCTTGGATTCATGCTCTAGGCTGGGAGCGCAAGCTTAATGCTCTTTCAAAAACGGTCTGCACCTGTCAGGTGCCTATCTACAGGACAGTGAAAACAGTGAGTTTGTGTTAAACGCGAATCGTGCGCGGATTCATGCTATAGGCTCGGAGCGCAAGCTTAATGCTCTTTCAAACACGGTCTGCACCTTTCAGCTGCCAAGCTACAGGATGGTGAAAACAGTGAGTTTGTGTTGGACGCGAATCGTGCTCGGATTCATGCTCTAGAGTGGGAGCGCAAGCTTAATGCTCTTTCAAACACGGTCTGCACCTTTCAGCTGCCGAGCTACAGGACGGTGAAAACAGTGAGTTTGTGTTAGACGAGAATCGTGCTCGGATTCATGCTCTAGGCTGGGAGCGCAAGGTTAATGCCCTTTCAAACACGATCTGCACCTTTCAGCTGCCGAGCTACAGGACGGTGAAAACAGTGAGTTTGTGTTAGACGCGAATCGTGCTTGGATTCATGCTCTAGGATTGGAGCGCAAGCTTAATGTTCTTTCAAACACGGTCTGCACCTGTCTGGTGCCGAGCTACAGGACGGTGAAAACAGTGAGTTTGTGTTAGACGCGAATCGTGCTCGGATTCATGCTCTAGGCTGGGAGCGCAAGGTTAATGCTCTTTCAAACACGGTCTGCACCTGTCTGGTGCCGAGCTACAGGACGGTGAAAACAGTGAGTTTGTGTTAGACGCGAATTGTGCTCGGATTCATGCTCTAGGCTGGGAGCGCAAGCTTAATGCTCTTTCAAACACGGTCTGCACCTTTCAGCTGCCGAGCTACAGGACGGTGAAAACAGTGAGTTTGTGTTAGACGAGAATCGTGCTCGGATTCATGCTCTAGGCTGGGAGCGCAAGGTTAATGCCCTTTCAAACACGATCTGCACCTTTCAGCTGCCGATCTACAGGACGGTGAAAACAGTGTTTGTGTTAGACGCGAATTGTGCTCGGACTCATGCTCTAGGCTGGGAGCGCAAGCTTAATGCTCTTTCAAACACGGTCTGCACCTTTCAGCTGCCGAGCTACAGGACGGTGAAAACAGTGAGTTTGTGTTAGACGAGAATCGTGCTCGGATTCATGCTCTAGGCTGGGAGCGCAAGGTTAATGCCCTTTCAAACACGATCTGCACCTTTCAGCTGCCGAGCTACAGGACGGTGAAAACAGTGAGTTTGTGTTAGACGCGAATCGTGCTTGGATTCATGCTCTAGGATTGGAGCGCAAGCTTAATGCTCTTTCAAACACGGTCTGCACCTGTCTGGTGCCGAGCTACAGGACGGTGAAAACAGTGAGTTTGTGTTAGACGCGAATCGTGCTCGGATTCATGCTCTAGGCTGGGAGCGCAAGGTTAATGCTCTTTAAAACACGGTCTGCACCTGTCTGGTGCCGAGCTACAGGACGGTGAAAACAGTGAGTTTGTGTTAGACGCGAATTGTGCTCGGATTCATGCTCTAGGCTGGGAGCGCAAGCTTAATGCTCTTTCAAACACGGTCTGCACCTTTCAGCTGCCGAGCTACAGGACGGTGAAAACAGTGACTTTGTGTTAGACGCGAATCGTGCTCGGATTCATGCTCTAGGCTGGGAGCGCAAGCTTCATGCTCTTTCAAACACGTTCTGCACCTTTCAGCTGCCCAGCTACAGGACGGTGAAAACAGTGAGATTGTGTTAGACGCGAATCGTGCTCGGATTCATGCTCTAGGCTGGGAGCGCAAGCTTAATGCTCTTTCAAACATGGTCTGCACCTGTCTGGTGCCAAGCTACAGGACGGTGAAAACAGTGAGTTTGTGTTAGACGCGAATCGTGCTCGGATTCATGCTCTAGGCTGGGAGCGCAAGCTTAATGCTCTTTCAAACACGGTCTGCACCTGTCAGGTGCCGAGCTACAGGACGGTGAAAACAGTGAGATTGTGTTAGACGCGAATCGTGCTCGGATTCATGCTCTAGGCTGGGAGCGCAAGCTTAATGCTCTTTCAAACACGGTCTGCACCTGTCTGGTGCCGAGCTACAGGACGGTGAAAACAGTGAGTTTGTGTTAGACGCGAATCGTGCTCGGATTCATGCTCTAGGCTGGGAGAACAAAGTTAATGCTCTTTCAAACACGGTCTGCACCTGTCTGGTGCCGAGCTACAGGACGGTGAAAACAGTGAGTTTGTGTTAGACGCGAATCGTGCTCGGATTCATGCTCTAGGCTGGGAGCGCAAGGTTAATGCTCTTTCAAACACGGTCTGCACCTGTCTGGTGCCGAGCTACAGGACGGTGAAAACAGTGAGTTTGTGTTAGACGCGAATTGTGCTCGGATTCATGCTCTAGGCTGGGAGCGCAAGCTTAATGCTCTTTCAAACACGGTCGGCACCTTTCAGCTGCCGAGCTACAGGACGGTGAAAACAGTGAGTTTGTGTTAGACGCGAATCGTGCTCGGATTCATGCTCTAGGCTGGGAGCGCAAGCTTAATGCTCTTTCAAACACGGTCTGCACCTGTCAGGTGCCGAGCTACAGGATGGTGAAAACAGTGAGATTGTGTTAGACGCGAATCGTGCTCGGATTCATGCTCTAGGCTGGGAGCGCAAGCTTAAAGCTCTTTCAAACACGGTCTGCACCTGTCAGGTGCCGAGCTACAGGACGGTGAAAACAGTGAGATTGTGTTAGACGCGAATCGTGCTCGGATTCATGCTCTAGGCTGGGAGCGCAAGCTTAATGCTCTTTCAAACACGGTCTGTACCTGTCAGGTGCCGAGCTACAGGACGGTGAAAACAGAGTTTGTGTTAGACGCGAATCGTGCTCGGATTCATGCTCTAGGCTGGGAGCGCAAGCTTAATGCTCTTTCAAACACGTTCTGCACCTTTCAGCTGCCCAGCTACAGGACGGTGAAAACAGTGAGTTTGTGTTAGACGCGAATCGTATTCGGATTCATGCTCTAGGCTGGGAACGCAAGCTTAATCGTCTTTCAAACATGGTCTGCACCTGTCAGGTGCCAAGCTACAGGACGGTGAAAACAGTGAGTTTGTGTTAGACGCGAATCGTGCTTGGATTCATGCTCTAGGCTCGGAGCGCAAGCTTAATGCTCTTTCAAACACGGTCTGCACCTGTCTGGTGCCGAGCTACAGGACGGTGAAAACAGTGAGTTTGTGTTAGACGCGAATCGTGCTCGGATTCATGCTCTAGGCTGGGAACGCAAGGTTAATGCTCTTTCAAACACGGTCTGCACCTGTCTGGTGCCGAGCTACAGGACGGTGAAAACAGTGAGTTTGTGTTAGACGAGAATCTTGCTCGGATTCATGCTCTAGGCTGGGAGCGCAAGCTTAATGCTCTTTCAAACACGGTCGGCACCTTTCAGCTGCCGAGCTACAGGACGGTGAAAACAGTGAGTTTGTGTTAGATGCGAATCGTGCTCGGATACATGCTCTAGGCTGGGAGCGCAAGCTTAATGCTCTTTCAAACACGGTCTGCACCTGTCTGGTGCCGAGCTACAGGACGGTGAAAACAGTGAGTTTGTGTTAGACGCGAATCGTGCTCGGATTCATGCTCTAGGCTGGGAGAACAAAGTTAACGATCTTTCAAACACGGTCTGCACCTGTCTGGTGCCGAGCTACAGGACGGTGAAAACAATGAGTTTGTGTTAGACGCGAATTGTGCTCGGATTCATGCTCTAGGCTGGGAGCGCAAGCTTAATGCTCTTTCAAACACGGTCTGCACCTTTCAGCTGCCAAGCTACAGGATGGTGAAAACAGTGAGTTTGTGTTGGACGCGAATCGTGCTCGGATTCATGCTCTAGGGTGGGAGCGCAAGCTTAATGCTCTTTCAAACACGGTCTGCACCTTTCAGCTGCCGAGCTACAGGACGGTGAAAACAGTGACTTTGTGTTAGACGCGAATCGTGCACGGATTCATGCTCTAGGCTGGGAGCGCAAGCTTAATGCTCTTTCAAAAACGGTCTGCACCTGTCAGGTGCCGATCTACAGGACGGTGAAAACAGTGTTTGTGTTAGACGCGAATTGTGCTCGGACTCATGCTCTAGGCTGGGAGCGCAAGCTTAATGCTCTTTCAAACACGGTCTGCACCTTTCAGCTGCCGAGCTACAGGACGGTGAAAACAGTGAGTTTGTGTTAGACGAGAATCGTGCTCGGATTCATGCTCTAGGCTGGGAGCGCAAGGTTAATGCCCTTTCAAACACGATCTGCACCTTTCAGCTGCCGAGCTACAGGACGGTGAAAACAGTGAGTTTGTGTTAGACGAGAATCGTGCTCGGATTCATGCTCTAGGCTGGGAGCGCAAGCTTAATGCTCTTTCAAACATGGTCTGCACCTGTCAGGTGCCAAGCTACAGGACGGTGAAAACAGTGAGTTTGTGTTAGACGCGAATCGTGCTTGGATTCATGCTCTAGGCTGGGAGCGCAAGCTTAATGCTCTTTCAAACACGGTCTGCACCTGTCTGGTGCCGAGCTACAGGACGATGAAAACAGTGAGTTTGTGTTAGACGCGAATCGTGCTCGGATTCATGCTCTAGGCTGGGAGCGCAAGGTTAATGCTCTTTCAAACACGGTCTGCACCTGTCTGGTGCCGAGCTACAGGACGGTGAAAACAGTGAGTTTGTGTTAGACGCGAATTGTGCTCGGATTCATGCTCTAGGCTGGGAGCGCAAGCTTAATGCTCTTTCAAACACGGTCTGCACCTTTCAGCTGCCGAGCTACAGGACGGTGAAAACAGTGAGTTTGTGTTAGACGAGAATCTTGCTCGGATTCATGCTCTAGGCTGGGAGCGCAAGCTTAATGCTCTTTTAAACACGGTCGGCACCTTTCAGCTGCCGAGCTACAGGACGGTGAAAACAGTGAGTTTGTGTTAGACGCGAATCGTGCTCGGATACATGCTCTAGGCTGGGAGCGCAAGCTTAATGCTCTTTCAACTACGGTCTGCACCTTTCAGCTGCCGAGCTACAGGACGGTGAAAACAGTGAGTTTGTGTTAGACGCGAATCGTGCTCGGATTCATGCTCTAGGCTGGGAGCGCAAGCTTAATGCTCTTTCAAACACGGTCTGCACCTGTCAGGTGCCGAGCTACAGGACGGTGAAAACAGTGAGATTGTGTTAGACGCGAATCGTGCTCGGATTCATGCTCTAGGCTGGGAGCGCAAGCTTAATGCTCTTTCAAACACGGTCTGCACCTGTCAGGTGCCGAGCTACAGGACGGTGAAAACAGTGAGATTGTGTTAGACGCGAATCGTGCTCGGATTCATGCTCTAGGCTGGGAGCGCAAGCTTAGTGCTCTTTCAAACACGGTCTGTACCTGTCAGGTGCCGAGCTACAGGACGGTGAAAACAGAGTTTGTGTTAGACGCGAATCGTGCTCGGATTCATGCTCTAGGCTGGGAGCGCAAGCTTAAAGGGGTTGTCCCGCGGCAGCAAGTGGGTCTATACACTTCTGTATGGCCATAATAATGCACTTTGTAATGTACATTGTGCATTAATTATGAGCCATACAGAAGTTATAAAAAGTTTTATACTTACCTGCTCCGTTGCTGGCGTCCTCGTCTCCATGGTGCCGACTAATTTTCGCCCTCCGATGGCCAAATTAGCCGCGCTTGCGCAGTCCGGGTCTTCTGCAATCTTCTATGGAGCCGCTCGTGCAGAATGCAGGCTCCGTGTAGCTCCGCCCCGTCACGTGCCGATTCCAGCCAATCAGGAGGCTGGAATCGGCAATGGACCGCACAGAAGAGCTGCGGTCCACGAAGACAGAGGATCCCGGCGGCCATCTTCAGCGGTAAGTATTGAAGTCACCGGAGCGCGGGGATTAAGGTAAGCGCTCCGGTAAGCTTCCTTTACCTCCCTGCATCGGGGTTGTCTCGCGCCGACCGGGGGGGGGGGGTTGAAAAAAAAAAAACCCGTTTCGGCGCGGGACAACCCCTTTAATGCTCTTTCAAAAACGGTCTGCACCTGTCAGGTGCCAAGCTACAGGACGGTGAAAACAGAGTTTGTGTTAGACGCGAATCGTGCTTGGATTCATGCTCTAGGCTGGGAGCGCAAGCTTAATGCTCTTTCAAAAACGGTCTGCACCTGTCAGGTGCCTATCTACAGGACAGTGAAAACAGTGAGTTTGTGTTAAACGCGAATCGTGCGCGGATTCATGCTATAGGCTCGGAGCGCAAGCTTAATGCTCTTTCAAACACGGTCTGCACCTTTCAGCTGCCAAGCTACAGGATGGTGAAAACAGTGAGTTTGTGTTGGACGCGAATCGTGCTCGGATTCATGCTCTAGAGTGGGAGCGCAAGCTTAATGCTCTTTCAAACACGGTCTGCACCTTTCAGCTGCCGAGCTACAGGACGGTGAAAACAGTGAGTTTGTGTTAGACGAGAATCGTGCTCGGATTCATGCTCTAGGCTGGGAGCGCAAGGTTAATGCCCTTTCAAACACGATCTGCACCTTTCAGCTGCCGAGCTACAGGACGGTGAAAACAGTGAGTTTGTGTTAGACGCGAATCGTGCTTGGATTCATGCTCTAGGATTGGAGCGCAAGCTTAATGTTCTTTCAAACACGGTCTGCACCTGTCTGGTGCCGAGCTACAGGACGGTGAAAACAGTGAGTTTGTGTTAGACGCGAATCGTGCTCGGATTCATGCTCTAGGCTGGGAGCGCAAGGTTAATGCTCTTTCAAACACGGTCTGCACCTGTCTGGTGCCGAGCTACAGGACGGTGAAAACAGTGAGTTTGTGTTAGACGCGAATTGTGCTCGGATTCATGCTCTAGGCTGGGAGCGCAAGCTTAATGCTCTTTCAAACACGGTCTGCACCTTTCAGCTGCCGAGCTACAGGACGGTGAAAACAGTGAGTTTGTGTTAGACGAGAATCGTGCTCGGATTCATGCTCTAGGCTGGGAGCGCAAGGTTAATGCCCTTTCAAACACGATCTGCACCTTTCAGCTGCCGATCTACAGGACGGTGAAAACAGTGTTTGTGTTAGACGCGAATTGTGCTCGGACTCATGCTCTAGGCTGGGAGCGCAAGCTTAATGCTCTTTCAAACACGGTCTGCACCTTTCAGCTGCCGAGCTACAGGACGGTGAAAACAGTGAGTTTGTGTTAGACGAGAATCGTGCTCGGATTCATGCTCTAGGCTGGGAGTGCAAGCTTAATGCTCTTTCAAACACGTTCTGCACCTTTCAGCTGCCCAGCTACAGGACGGTGAAAACAGTTAGTTTGTGTTAGACGCGAATCGTGCTTGGATTCATGCTCTAGGATTGGAGCGCAAGCTTAATGCTCTTTCAAAAACGGTCTGCACCTGTCAGGTGCCGAGCTACAGGACGGTGAAAACAGTGAGTTGGTGTTAGACGAGAATCGTGCTCGGATTCATGCTCTAGGCTGGGAGCGCAAGGTTAATGCCCTTTCAAACACGATCTGCACCTTTCAGCTGCCGAGCTACAGGACGGTGAAAACAGTGAGTTTGTGTTAGACGCGAATCGTGCTTGGATTCATGCTCTAGGATTGGAGCGCAAGCTTAATGCTCTTTCAAACACGGTCTGCACCTGTCTGGTGCCGAGCTACAGGACGGTGAAAACAGTGAGTTTGTGTTAGACGCGAATCGTGCTCGGATTCATGCTCTAGGCTGGGAGCGCAAGGTTAATGCTCTTTCAAACACGGTCTGCACCTGTCTGGTGCCGAGCTACAGGACGGTGAAAACAGTGAGTTTGTGTTAGACGCGAATTGTGCTCGGATTCATGCTCTAGGCTGGGAGCGCAAGCTTAATGCTCTTTCAAACACGGTCTGCACCTTTCAGCTGCCGAGCTACAGGATGGTGAAAACAGTGACTTTGTGTTAGACGCGAATCGTGCTCGGATTCATGCTCTAGGCTGGGAGCGCAAGCTTCATGCTCTTTCAAACACGTTCTGCACCTTTCAGCTGCCCAGCTACAGGACGGTGAAAACAGTGAGATTGTGTTAGACGCGAATCGTGCTCGGATTCATGCTCTAGGCTGGGAGCGCAAGCTTAATGCTCTTTCAAACATGGTCTGCACCTGTCTGGTGCCAAGCTACAGGACGGTGAAAACAGTGAGTTTGTGTTAGACGCGAATCGTGCTCGGATTCATGCTCTAGGCTGGGAGCGCAAGCTTAATGCTCTTTCAAACACGGTCTGCACCTGTCAGGTGCCGAGCTACAGGACGGTGAAAACAGTGAGATTGTGTTAGACGCGAATCGTGCTCGGATTCATGCTCTAGGCTGGGAGCGCAAGCTTAATGCTCTTTCAAACACGGTCTGCACCTGTCTGGTGCCGAGCTACAGGACGGTGAAAACAGTGAGTTTGTGTTAGACGCGAATCGTGCTCGGATTCATGCTCTAGGCTGGGAGAACAAAGTTAATGCTCTTTCAAACACGGTCTGCACCTGTCTGGTGCCGAGCTACAGGACGGTGAAAACAGTGAGTTTGTGTTAGACGCGAATCGTGCTCGGATTCATGCTCTAGGCTGGGAGCGCAAGGTTAATGCTCTTTCAAACACGGTCTGCACCTGTCTGGTGCCGAGCTACAGGACGGTGAAAACTGAGTTTGTGTTAGACGCGAATTGTGCTCGGATTCATGCTCTAGGCTGGGAGCGCAAGCTTAATGCTCTTTCAAACACGGTCGGCACCTTTCAGCTGCCGAGCTACAGGACGGTGAAAACAGTGAGTTTGTGTTAGACGCGAATCGTGCTCGGATTCATGCTCTAGGCTGGGAGCGCAAGCTTAATGCTCTTTCAAACACGGTCTGCACCTGTCAGGTGCCGAGCTACAGGATGGTGAAAACAGTGAGATTGTGTTAGACGCGAATCGTGCTCGGATTCATGCTCTAGGCTGGGAGCGCAAGCTTAATGCTCTTTCAAACACGGTCTGCACCTGTCAGGTGCCGAGCTACAGGACGGTGAAAACAGTGAGATTGTGTTAGACGCGAATCGTGCTCGGATTCATGCTCTAGGCTGGGAGCGCAAGCTTAATGCTCTTTCAAACATGGTCTGCACCTGTCAGGTGCCAAGCTACAGGACGGTGAAAACAGTGAGTTTGTGTTAGACGCGAATCGTGCTCGGATTCATGATCTAGGCTGGGAGCGCAAGCTTAATGCTCTTTCAAACACGGTCTGCACCTGTCAGGTGCCGAGCTACAGGACGGTGAAAACAGTGAGTTTGTGTTAGACGCGAATCGTGCTCGGATTCATGCTCTAGGCTGGGAGCGCAAGCTTAATGCTCTTTCAAACACGGTCTGCACCTGTCTGGTGCCGAGATACAGGACGGTGAAAACAGTGAGTTTGTGTTAGACGCGAATCGTGCTCGGATTCATGCTCTAGGCTGGGAGAACAAAGTTAATGCTCTTTCAAACACGGTCTGCACCTGTCTGGTGCCGAGCTACAGGACGGTGAAAACAGTGAGTTTGTGTTAGACGCGAATTGTGCTCGGATTCATGCTCTAGGCTGGGAGCGCAAGCTTAATGCTCTTTCAAACACGGTCTGCACCTTTCAGCTGCCGAGCTACAGGACGGTGAAAACAGTGACTTTGTGTTAGACGCGAATCGTGCTCGGATTCATGCTCTAGGCTGGGAGCGCAAGCTTCATGCTCTTTCAAACACGTTCTGCACCTTTCAGCTGCCCAGCTACAGGACGGTGAAAACAGTGAGATTGTGTTAGACGCGAATCGTGCTCGGATTCATGCTCTAGGCTGTGAGCGCAAGCTTAATGCTCTTTCAAACACGGTCTGCACCTGTCAGGTGCCAAGCTACAGGACGGTGAAAACAGTGAGTTTGTGTTAGACGCGAATCGTGCTCGGATTCATGCTCTAGGCTGGGAGAACAAAGTTAATGCTCTTTCAAACACGGTCTGCACCTGTCAGGTGCCGAGCTACAGGACGGTGAAAACAGTGAGATTGTGTTAGACGCGAATCGTGCTCGGATTCATGCTCTAGGCTGGGAGCGCAAGCTTAATGCTCTTTCAAACACGGTCTGCACCTGTCTGGTGCCGAGCTACAGGACGGTGAAAACAGTAAGTTTGTGTTAGACGCGAATCGTGCTCGGATTCATGCTCTAGGCTGGGAGCGCAAGCTTAATGCTCTTTCAAACACGGTCTGCACCTGTCTGGTGCCGAGCTACAGGACGGTGAAAACAGTGAGTTTGTGTTAGACGCGAATCGTGCTCGGATTCATGCTCTAGGCTGGGAGAACAAAGTTAATGCTCTTTCAAACACGGTCTGCACCTGTCTGGTGCCGAGCTACAGGACGGTGAAAACAGTGAGTTTGTGTTAGACGCGAATTGTGCTTGGATTCATGCTCTAGGCTGGGAGCGCAAGCTTAATGCTCTTTCAAACACGGTCTGCACCTTTCAGCTGCCAAGCTACAGGATGGTGAAAACAGTGAGTTTGTGTTGGACGCGAATCGTGCTCGGATTCATGCTCTAGGGTGGGAGCGCAAGCTTAATGCTCTTTCAAACACGGTCTGCACCTTTCAGCTGCCGAGCTACAGGACGGTGAAAACAGTGACTTTGTGTTAGACGAGAATCGTGCTCGGATTCATGCTCTAGGCTGGGAGCGCAAGGTTAATGCCCTTTCAAACACGATCTGCACCTTTCAGCTGCCGAGCTACAGGACGGTGAAAACAGTGACTTTGTGTTAGACGCGAATCGTGCTTGGATTCATGCTCTAGGATTGGAGCGCAAGCTTAATGCTCTTTCAAACACGGTCTGCACCTGTCTGGTGCCGAGCTACAGGACGGTGAAAACAGTGAGTTTGTGTTAGACGCGAATCGTGCTCGGATTCATGCTCTAGGCTGGGAGCGCAAGGTTAATGCTCTTTCAAACACGGTCTGCACCTGTCTGGTGCCGAGCTACAGGACGGTGAAAACAGTGAGTTTGTGTTAGACGCGAATTGTGCTCGGATTCATGCTCTAGGCTGGGAGCGCAAGCTTAATGCTCTTTCAAACACGGTCTGCACCTTTCAGCTGCCGAGCTACAGGACGGTGAAAACAGTGACTTTGTGTTAGACGCGAATCTTGCTCGGATTCATGCTCTAGGGTGGGAGCGCAAGCTTCATGCTCTTTCAAACACGTTCTGCACCTTTCAGCTGCCCAGCTACAGGACGGTGAAAACAGTGAGATTGTGTTAGACGCGAATCGTGCTCGGATTCATGCTCTAGGCTGGGAGCGCAAGCTTAATGCTCTTTCAAACATGGTCTGCACCTGTCTGGTGCCAAGCTACAGGACGGTGAAAACAGTGAGTTTGTGTTAGACGCGAATCGTGCTCGGATTCATGCTCTAGGCTGGGAGCGCAAGCTTAATGCTCTTTCAAACACGGTCTGCACCTGTCAGGTGCCGAGCTACAGGACGGTGAAAACAGTGAGATTGTGTTAGACGCGAATCGTGCTCGGATTCATGCTCTAGGCTGGGAGCGCAAGCTTAATGCTCTTTCAAACACGGTCTGCACCTGTCTGGTGCCGAGCTACAGGACGGTGAAAACAGTGAGTTTGTGTTAGACGCGAATCGTGCTCGGATTCATGCTCTAGGCTGGGAGAACAAAGTTAATGCTCTTTCAAACACGGTCTGCACCTGTCTGGTGCCGAGCTACAGGACGGTGAAAACAGTGAGTTTGTGTTAGACGCGAATCGTGCTCGGATTCATGCTCTAGGCTGGGAGCGCAAGGTTAATGCTCTTTCAAACACGGTCTGCACCTGTCTGGTGCCGAGCTACAGGACGGTGAAAACAGTGAGTTTGTGTTAGACGCGAATTGTGCTCGGATTCATGCTCTAGGCTGGGAGCGCAAGCTTAATGCTCTTTCAAACACGGTCGGCACCTTTCAGCTGCCGAGCTACAGGACGGTGAAAACAGTGAGTTTGTGTTAGACGCGAATCGTGCTCGGATTCATGCTCTAGGCTGGGAGCGCAAGCTTAATGCTCTTTCAAACACGGTCTGCACCTGTCAGGTGCCGAGCTACAGGATGGTGAAAACAGTGAGATTGTGTTAGACGCGAATCGTGCTCGGATTCATGCTCTAGGCTGGGAGCGCAAGCTTAATGCTCTTTCAAACACAGTCTGCACCTGTCAGGTGCCGAGCTACAGGACGGTGAAAACAGTGAGATTGTGTTAGACGCGAATCGTGCTCGGATTCATGCTCTAGGCTGGGAGCGCAAGCTTAATGCTCTTTCAAACACGGTCTGTACCTGTCAGGTGCCGAGCTACAGGACGGTGAAAACAGAGTTTGTGTTAGACGCGAATCGTGCTCGGATTCATGCTCTAGGCTGGGAGCGCAAGCTTAATGCTCTTTCAAACACGGTCTGCACCTGTCTGGTGCCGAGCTACAGGACGGTGAAAACAGTAAGTTTGTGTTAGACGCGAATCGTGCTCGGATTCATGCTCTAGGCTGGGAGAACAAAGTTAATGCTCTTTCAAACACGGTCTGCACCTGTCAGGTGCCGAGGTACAGGACGGTGAAAACAGAGTTTGTGTTAGACGCGAATCGTGCTCGGATTCATGCTCTAGGCTGGGAGCGCAAGCTTAATGCTCTTTCAAACACGGTCTGCACCTTTCAGCTGCCAAGCTACAGGATGGTGAAAACACTGAGTTTGTGTTAGACGCGAATCGTGCTCGGATTCATGCTCTAGGGTGGGAGCGCAAGCTTAATGCTCTTTCAAACACGGTCTGCACCTTTCAGCTGCCGAGCTACAGGACGGTGAAAACAGTGACTTTGTGTTAGACGCGAATCTTGCTCGGATTCATGCTCTAGGGTGGGAGCGCAAGCTTCATGCTCTTTCAAACACGTTCTGCACCTTTCAGCTGCCCAGCTACAGGACGGTGAAAACAGTGAGATTGTGTTAGACGCGAATCGTGCTCGGATTCATGCTCTAGGCTGGGAGCGCAAGCTTAATGCTCTTTCAAACATGGTCTGCACCTGTCTGGTGCCAAGCTACAGGACGGTGAAAACAGTGAGTTTGTGTTAGACGCGAATCGTGCTCGGATTCATGCTCTAGGCTGGGAGCGCAAGCTTAATGCTCTTTCAAACACGGTCTGCACCTGTCAGGTGCCGAGCTACAGGACGGTGAAAACAGTGAGATTGTGTTAGACGCGAATCGTGCTCGGATTCATGCTCTAGGCTGGGAGCGCAAGCTTAATGCTCTTTCAAACACGGTCTGCACCTGTCTGGTGCCGAGCTACAGGACGGTGAAAACAGTGAGTTTGTGTTAGACGCGAATCGTGCTCGGATTCATGCTCTAGGCTGGGAGAACAAAGTTAATGCTCTTTCAAACACGGTCTGCACCTGTCTGGTGCCGAGCTACAGGACGGTGAAAACAGTGAGTTTGTGTTAGACGCGAATCGTGCTCGGATTCATGCTCTAGGCTGGGAGCGCAAGGTTAATGCTCTTTCAAACACGGTCTGCACCTGTCTGGTGCCGAGCTACAGGACGGTGAAAACAGTGAGTTTGTGTTAGACGCGAATTGTGCTCGGATTCATGCTCTAGGCTGGGAGCGCAAGCTTAATGCTCTTTCAAACACGGTCGGCACCTTTCAGCTGCCGAGCTACAGGACGGTGAAAACAGTGAGTTTGTGTTAGACGCGAATCGTGCTCGGATTCATGCTCTAGGCTGGGAGCGCAAGCTTAATGCTCTTTCAAACACGGTCTGCACCTGTCAGGTGCCGAGCTACAGGATGGTGAAAACAGTGAGATTGTGTTAGACGCGAATCGTGCTCGGATTCATGCTCTAGGCTGGGAGCGCAAGCTTAATGCTCTTTCAAACACGGTCTGCACCTGTCAGGTGCCGAGCTACAGGACGGTGAAAACAGTGAGATTGTGTTAGACGCGAATCGTGCTCGGATTCATGCTCTAGGCTGGGAGCGCAAGCTTAATGCTCTTTCAAACACGGTCTGTACCTGTCAGGTGCCGAGCTACAGGACGGTGAAAACAGAGTTTGTGTTAGACGCGAATCGTGCTCGGATTCATGCTCTAGGCTGGGAGCGCAAGCTTAATGCTCTTTCAAACACGGTCTGCACCTGTCTGGTGCCGAGCTACAGGACGGTGAAAACAGTAAGTTTGTGTTAGACGCGAATCGTGCTCGGATTCATGCTCTAGGCTGGGAGAACAAAGTTAATGCTCTTTCAAACACGGTCTGCACCTGTCAGGTGCCGAGCTACAGGACGGTGAAAACAGAGTTTGTGTTAGACGCGAATCGTGCTCGGATTCATGCTCTAGGCTGGGAGCGCAAGCTTAATGCTCTTTCAAACACGGTCTGCACCTTTCAGCTGCCAAGCTACAGGATGGTGAAAACACTGAGTTTGTGTTAGACGCGAATCGTGCTCGGATTCATGCTCTAGGGTGGGAGCGCAAGCTTAATGCTCTTTCAAACACGGTCTGCACCTTTCAGCTGCCGAGCTACAGGACGGTGAAAACAGTGACTTTGTGTTAGACGCGAATCTTGCTCGGATTCATGCTCTAGGGTGGGAGCGCAAGCTTCATGCTCTTTCAAACACGTTCTGCACCTTTCAGCTGCCCAGCTACAGGACGGTGAAAACAGTGAGATTGTGTTAGACGCGAATCGTGCTCGGATTCATGCTCTAGGCTGGGAGCGCAAGCTTAATGCTCTTTCAAACATGGTCTGCACCTGTCTGGTGCCAAGCTACAGGACGGTGAAAACAGTGAGTTTGTGTTAGACGCGAATCGTGCTCGGATTCATGCTCTAGGCTGGGAGCGCAAGCTTAATGCTCTTTCAAACACGGTCTGCACCTGTCAGGTGCCGAGCTACAGGACGGTGAAAACAGTGAGATTGTGTTAGACGCGAATCGTGCTCGGATTCATGCTCTAGGCTGGGAGCGCAAGCTTAATGCTCTTTCAAACACGGTCTGCACCTGTCTGGTGCCGAGCTACAGGACGGTGAAAACAGTGAGTTTGTGTTAGACGCGAATCGTGCTCGGATTCATGCTCTAGGCTGGGAGAACAAAGTTAATGCTCTTTCAAACACGGTCTGCACCTGTCTGGTGCCGAGCTACAGGACGGTGAAAACAGTGAGTTTGTGTTAGACGCGAATCGTGCTCGGATTCATGCTCTAGGCTGGGAGCGCAAGGTTAATGCTCTTTCAAACACGGTCTGCACCTGTCTGGTGCCGAGCTACAGGACGGTGAAAACAGTGAGTTTGTGTTAGACGCGAATTGTGCTCGGATTCATGCTCTAGGCTGGGAGCGCAAGCTTAATGCTCTTTCAAACACGGTCGGCACCTTTCAGCTGCCGAGCTACAGGACGGTGAAAACAGTGAGTTTGTGTTAGACGCGAATCGTGCTCGGATTCATGCTCTAGGCTGGGAGCGCAAGCTTAATGCTCTTTCAAACACGGTCTGCACCTGTCAGGTGCCGAGCTACAGGATGGTGAAAACAGTGAGATTGTGTTAGACGCGAATCGTGCTCGGATTCATGCTCTAGGCTGGGAGCGCAAGCTTAATGCTCTTTCAAACACGGTCTGCACCTGTCAGGTGCCGAGCTACAGGACAGTGAAAACAGTGAGATTGTGTTAGACGCGAATCGTGCTCGGATTCATGCTCTAGGCTGGGAGCGCAAGCTTAATGCTCTTTCAAACACGGTCTGTACCTGTCAGGTGCCGAGCTACAGGACGGTGAAAACAGAGTTTGTGTTAGACGCGAATCGTGCTCGGATTCATGCTCTAGGCTGGGAGCGCAAGCTTAATGCTCTTTCAAACACGGTCTGCACCTGTCTGGTGCCGAGCTACAGGACGGTGAAAACAGTAAGTTTGTGTTAGACGCGAATCGTGCTCGGATTCATGCTCTAGGCTGGGAGAACAAAGTTAATGCTCTTTCAAACACGGTCTGCACCTGTCAGGTGCCGAGCTACAGGACGGTGAAAACAGAGTTTGTGTTAGACGCGAATCGTGCTCGGATTCATGCTCTAGGCTGGGAGCGCAAGCTTAATGCTCTTTCAAACACGGTCTGCACCTTTCAGCTGCCAAGCTACAGGATGGTGAAAACACTGAGTTTGTGTTAGACGCGAATCGTGCTCGGATTCATGCTCTAGGGTGGGAGCGCAAGCTTAATGCTCTTTCAAACACGGTCTGCACCTTTCAGCTGCCGAGCTACAGGACGGTGAAAACAGTGACTTTGTGTTAGACGCGAATCGTGCTCGGATTCATGCTCTAGGCTGGGAGCGCAAGCTTAATGCTCTTTCAAACACGTTCTGCACCTTTCAGCTGCCCAGCTACAGGACGGTGAAAACAGTGAGATTGTGTTAGACGCGAATCGTGCTCGGATTCATGCTCTAGGCTGGGAGCGCAAGCTTAATGCTCTTTCAAACATGGTCTGCACCTGTCAGGTGCCAAGCTACAGGATGGTGAAAACAGTGAGTTTGTGTTAGACGCGAATCGTGCTCGGATTCATGCTCTAGGCTGTGAGCGCAAGCTTAATGCTCTTTCAAACACGGTCTGCACCTGTCAGGTGCCGAGCTACAGGACGGTGAAAACAGTGAGTTTGTGTTAGACGCGAATCATGCTCGGATTCATGCTCTAGGCTGGGAGAACAAAGTTAATGCTCTTTCAAACACGGTCTGCACCTGTCTGGTGCTGAGCTACAGGACGGTGAAAACAGTGAGTTTCTGTTAGACGCGAATTGTGCTCGGATTCATGCTCTAGGCTGGGAGCGCAAGCTTAATGCTCTTTCAAACACGGTCTGCACCTTTCAGCTGCCAAGCTACAGGATGGTGAAAACAGTGAGTTTGTGTTGGACGCGAATCGTGCTCGGATTCATGCTCTAGGGTGGGAGCGCAAGCTTAATGCTCTTTCAAACACGGTCTGCACCTTTCAGCTGCCGAGCTACAGGATGGTGAAAACAGTGACTTTGTGTTAGACGCGAATCGTGCTCGGATTCATGCTCTAGGCTGGGAGCGCAAGCTTAATGCTCTTTCAAACACGTTCTGCACCTTTCAGCTGCCCAGCTACAGGACGGTGAAAACAGTGAGTTTGTGTTAGACGCGAATCGTATTCGGATTCATGCTCTAGGCTGGGAACGCAAGCTTAATCGTCTTTCAAACATGGTCTGCACCTGTCAGGTGCCAAGCTACAGGACGGTGAAAACAGTGAGTTTGTGTTAGACGCGAATCGTGCTTGGATTCATGCTCTAGGCTCGGAGCGCAAGCTTAATGCTCTTTCAAACACGGTCTGCACCTGTCTGGTGCCGAGCTACAGGACGGTGAAAACAGTGAGTTTGTGTTAGACGCGAATCGTGCTCGGATTCATGCTCTAGGCTGGGAACGCAAGGTTAATGCTCTTTCAAACACGGTCTGCACCTGTCTGGTGCCGAGCTACAGGACGGTGAAAACAGTGAGTTTGTGTTAGACGAGAATCTTGCTCGGATTCATGCTCTAGGCTGGGAGCGCAAGCTTAATGCTCTTTCAAACACGGTCGGCACCTTTCAGCTGCCGAGCTACAGGACGGTGAAAACAGTGAGTTTGTGTTAGATGCGAATCGTGCTCGGATACATGCTCTAGGCTGGGAGCGCAAGCTTAATGCTCTTTCAAACACGGTCTGCACCTGTCTGGTGCCGAGCTACAGGACGGTGAAAACAGTGAGTTTGTGTTAGACGCGAATCGTGCTCGGATTCATGCTCTAGGCTGGGAGAACAAAGTTAACGATCTTTCAAACACGGTCTGCACCTGTCTGGTGCCGAGCTACAGGACGGTGAAAACAATGAGTTTGTGTTAGACGCGAATTGTGCTCGGATTCATGCTCTAGGCTGGGAGCGCAAGCTTAATGCTCTTTCAAACACGGTCTGCACCTTTCAGCTGCCAAGCTACAGGATGGTGAAAACAGTGAGTTTGTGTTGGACGCGAATCGTGCTCGGATTCATGCTCTAGGGTGGGAGCGCAAGCTTAATGCTCTTTCAAACACGGTCTGCACCTTTCAGCTGCCGAGCTACAGGACGGTGAAAACAGTGACTTTGTGTTAGACGCGAATCGTGCACGGATTCATGCTCTAGGCTGGGAGCGCAAGCTTAATGCTCTTTCAAAAACGGTCTGCACCTGTCAGGTGCCGATCTACAGGACGGTGAAAACAGTGTTTGTGTTAGACGCGAATTGTGCTCGGACTCATGCTCTAGGCTGGGAGCGCAAGCTTAATGCTCTTTCAAACACGGTCTGCACCTTTCAGCTGCCGAGCTACAGGATGGTGAAAACAGTGAGTTTGTGTTGGACGCGAATCGTGCTCGGATTCATGCTCTAGAGTGGGAGCGCAAGCTTAATGCTCTTTCAAACACGGTCTGCACCTTTCAGCTGCCGAGCTACAGGACGGTGAAAACAGTGAGTTTGTGTTAGACGAGAATCGTGCTCGGATTCATGCTCTAGGCTGGGAGCGCAAGGTTAATGCCCTTTCAAACACGATCTGCACCTTTCAGCTGCCGAGCTACAGGACGGTGAAAACAGTGAGTTTGTGTTAGACGCGAATCGTGCTTGGATTCATGCTCTAGGATTGGAGCGCAAGCTTAATGTTCTTTCAAACACGGTCTGCACCTGTCTGGTGCCGAGCTACAGGACGGTGAAAACAGTGAGTTTGTGTTAGACGCGAATCGTGCTCGGATTCATGCTCTAGGCTGGGAGCGCAAGGTTAATGCTCTTTCAAACACGGTCTGCACCTGTCTGGTGCCGAGCTACAGGACGGTGAAAACAGTGAGTTTGTGTTAGACGCGAATTGTGCTCGGATTCATGCTCTAGGCTGGGAGCGCAAGCTTAATGCTCTTTCAAACACGGTCTGCACCTTTCAGCTGCCGAGCTACAGGACGGTGAAAACAGTGAGTTTGTGTTAGACGAGAATCGTGCTCGGATTCATGCTCTAGGCTGGGAGCGCAAGGTTAATGCCCTTTCAAACACGATCTGCACCTTTCAGCTGCAGATCTACAGGACGGTGAAAACAGTGAGTTTGTGTTAGACGCGAATCGTGCTCGGATTCATGCTCTAGGCTGGGAGCGCAAGGTTAATGCTCTTTCAAACACGGTCTGCACCTGTCTGGTGCCGAGCTACAGGACGGTAAAAACAGTGAGTTTGTGTTAGACGCGAATCGTGCTCGGATTCATGCTCTAGGCTGGGAGCGCAAGGTTAATGCTCTTTCAAACACGGTCTGCAACTGTCTGGTGCCGAGCTACAGGACGGTGAAAACAGTGAGTTTGTGTTAGACGCGAATTGTGCTCGGATTCATGCTCTAGGCTGGGAGCGCAAGCTTAATGCTCTTTCAAACACGGTCTGCACCTTTCAGCTGCCGAGCTACAGGACGGTGAAAACAGTGAGTTTGTGTTAGACGAGAATCGTGCTCGGATTCATGCTCTAGGCTGGGAGCGCAAGGTTAATGCCCTTTCAAACACGATCTGCACCTTTCAGCTGCCGATCTACAGGACGGTGAAAACAGTGTTTGTGTTAGACGCGAATTGTGCTCGGACTCATGCTCTAGGCTGGGAGCGCAAGCTTAATGCTCTTTCAAACACGGTCTGCACCTTTCAGCTGCCGAGCTACAGGACGGTGAAAACAGTGAGTTTGTGTTAGACGAGAATCGTGCTCGGATTCATGCTCTAGGCTGGGAGCGCAAGGTTAATGCCCTTTCAAACACGATCTGCACCTTTCAGCTGCCGAGCTACAGGACGGTGAAAACAGTGAGTTTGTGTTAGACGCGAATCGTGCTTGGATTCATGCTCTAGGATTGGAGCGCAAGCTTAATGCTCTTTCAAAAACGGTCTGCACCTGTCAGGTGCCTATCTACAGGACAGTGAAAACAGTGAGTTTGTGTTAAACGCGAATCGTGCGCGAATTCATGCTATAGGCTCGGAGCGCAAGCTTAATGCTCTTTCAAACACGGTCTGCACCTTTCAGCTGCCAAGCTACAGGATGGTGAAAACAGTGAGTTTGTGTTGGACGCGAATCGTGCTCGGATTCATGCTCTAGAGTGGGAGCGCAAGCTTAATGCTCTTTCAAACACGGTCTGCACCTTTCAGCTGCCGAGCTACAGGACGGTGAAAACAGTGAATTTGTGTTAGACGCGAATCGTGCTTGGATTCATGCTCTAGGATTGGAGCGCAAGCTTAATGTTCTTTCAAACACGGTCTGCACCTGTCTGGTGCCGAGCTACAGGACGGTGAAAACAGTGAGTTTGTGTTAGACGCGAATCGTGCTCGGATTCATGCTCTAGGCTGGGAGCGCAAGGTTAATGCTCTTTCAAACACGGTCTGCACCTGTCTGGTGCCGAGCTACAGGACGGTGAAAACAGTGAGTTTGTGTTAGACGCGAATTGTGCTCGGATTCATGCTCTAGGCTGGGAGCGCAAGCTTAATGCTCTTTCAAACACGGTCTGCACCTTTCAGCTGCCGAGCTACAGGACGGTGAAAACAGTGAGTTTGTGTTAGACGAGAATCGTGCTCGGATTCATGCTCTAGGCTGGGAGCGCAAGGTTAATGCCCTTTCAAACACGATCTGCACCTTTCAGCTGCCGATCTACAGGACGGTGAAAACAGTGTTTGTGTTAGACGCGAATTGTGCTCGGACTCATGCTCTAGGCTGGGAGCGCAAGCTTAATGCTCTTTCAAACACGGTCTGCACCTTTCAGCTGCCGAGCTACAGGACGGTGAAAACAGTGAGTTTGTGTTAGACGAGAATCGTGCTCGGATTCATGCTCTAGGCTGGGAGCGCAAGGTTAATGCCCTTTCAAACACGATCTGCACCTTTCAGCTGCCGAGCTACAGGACGGTGAAAACAGTGAGTTTGTGTTAGACGCGAATCGTGCTTGGATTCATGCTCTAGGATTGGAGCGCAAGCTTAATGCTCTTTCAAACACGGTCTGCACCTGTCTGGTGCCGAGCTACAGGACGGTGAAAACAGTGAGTTTGTGTTAGACGCGAATCGTGCTCGGATTCATGCTCTAGGCTGGGAGCGCAAGGTTAATGCTCTTTCAAACACGGTCTGCACCTGTCTGGTGCCGAGCTACAGGACGGTGAAAACAGTGAGTTTGTGTTAGACGCGAATTGTGCTCGGATACATGCTCTAGGCTGGGAGCGCAAGCTTAGTGCTCTTTCAAACACGGTCTGTACCTGTCAGGTGCCGAGCTACAGGACGGTGAAAACAGAGTTTGTGTTAGACGCGAATCGTGCTCGGATTCATGCTCTAGGCTGGGAGCGCAAGCTTAAAGGGGTTGTCCCGCGGCAGCAAGTGGGTCTATACACTTCTGTATGGCCATAATAATGCACTTTGTAATGTACATTGTGCATTAATTATGAGCCATACAGAAGTTATAAAACGTTTTATACTTACCTGCTCCGTTGCTGGCGTCCTCGTCTCCATGGTTCCGACTAATTTTCGCCCTCCGATGGCCAAATTAGCGGCGCTTGCGCAGTCCGGGTCTTCTGCAATCTTCTATGGAGCCGCTCGTGCAGAATGCAGGCTCCGTGTAGCTCCGCCCCGTCACGTGCCGATTCCAGCCAATCAGGAGGCTGGAATCGGCAATGGACCGCACAGAAGAGCTGCGGTCCACGAAGACAGAGGATCCCGGCGGCCATCTTCAGCGGTAAGTATTGAAGTCACCGGAGCGCGGGGATTAAGGTAAGCGCTCCGGTAAGCTTCCTTTACCTCCCTGCATCGGGGTTGTCTCGCGCCAACCGGGGGGGGGGGGGGTTGAAAAAAAAAAACCCGTTTCGGCGCGGGACAACCCCTTTAATGCTCTTTCAAAAACGGTCTGCACCTGTCAGGTGCCAAGCTACAGGACGGTGAAAACAGAGTTTGTGTTAGACGCGAATCGTGCTTGGATTCATGCTCTAGGCTGGGAGCGCAAGCTTAATGCTCTTTCAAAAACGGTCTGCACCTGTCAGGTGCCTATCTACAGGACAGTGAAAACAGTGAGTTTGTGTTAAACGCGAATCGTGCGCGGATTCATGCTATAGGCTCGGAGCGCAAGCTTAATGCTCTTTCAAACACGGTCTGCACCTTTCAGCTGCCAAGCTACAGGATGGTGAAAACAGTGAGTTTGTGTTGGACGCGAATCGTGCTCGGATTCATGCTCTAGAGTGGGAGCGCAAGCTTAATGCTCTTTCAAACACGGTCTGCACCTTTCAGCTGCCGAGCTACAGGACGGTGAAAACAGTGAGTTTGTGTTAGACGCGAATCGTGCTCGGATTCATGCTCTAGGCTGGGAGCGCAAGGTTAATGCTCTTTCAAACACGGTCTGCACCTGTCTGGTGCCGAGCTACAGGACGGTGAAAACAGTGAGTTTGTGTTAGACGCGAATTGTGCTCGGATTCATGCTCTAGGCTGGGAGCGCAAGCTTAATGCTCTTTCAAACACGGTCTGCACCTTTCAGCTGCCGAGCTACAGGACGGTGAAAACAGTGAGTTTGTGTTAGACGAGAATCGTGCTCGGATTCATGCTCTAGGCTGGGAGCGCAAGGTTAATGCCCTTTCAAACACGATCTGCACCTTTCAGCTGCCGATCTACAGGACGGTGAAAACAGTGTTTGTGTTAGACGCGAATTGTGCTCGGACTCATGCTCTAGGCTGGGAGCGCAAGCTTAATGCTCTTTCAAACACGGTCTGCACCTTTCAGCTGCCGAGCTACAGGACGGTGAAAACAGTGAGTTTGTGTTAGACGAGAATCGTGCTCGGATTCATGCTCTAGGCTGGGAGCGCAAGCTTAATGCTCTTTCAAACACGTTCTGCACCTTTCAGCTGCCCAGCTACAGGACGGTGAAAACAGTGAGTTTGTGTTAGACGCGAATCGTGCTTGGATTCATGCTCTAGGATTGGAGCGCAAGCTTAATGCTCTTTCAAAAACGGTCTGCACCTGTCAGGTGCCGAGCTACAGGACGGTGAAAACAGTGAGTTGGTGTTAGACGAGAATCGTGCTCGGATTCATGCTCTAGGCTGGGAGCGCAAGGTTAATGCCCTTTCAAACACGATCTGCACCTTTCAGCTGCCGAGCTACAGGACGGTGAAAACAGTGAGTTTGTGTTAGACGCGAATCGTGCTTGGATTCATGCTCTAGGATTGGAGCGCAAGCTTAATGCTCTTTCAAACACGGTCTGCACCTGTCTGGTGCCGAGCTACAGGACGGTGAAAACAGTGAGTTTGTGTTAGACGCGAATCGTGCTCGGATTCATGCTCTAGGCTGGGAGCGCAAGGTTAATGCTCTTTCAAACACGGTCTGCACCTGTCTGGTGCCGAGCTACAGGACGGTGAAAACAGTGAGTTTGTGTTAGACGCGAATTGTGCTCGGATTCATGCTCTAGGCTGGGAGCGCAAGCTTAATGCTCTTTCAAACACGGTCTGCACCTTTCAGCTGCCGAGCTACAGGATGGTGAAAACAGTGACTTTGTGTTAGACGCGAATCGTGCTCGGATTCATGCTCTAGGCTGGGAGCGCAAGCTTCATGCTCTTTCAAACACGTTCTGCACCTTTCAGCTGCCCAGCTACAGGACGGTGAAAACAGTGAGATTGTGTTAGACGCGAATCGTGCTCGGATTCATGCTCTAGGCTGGGAGCGCAAGCTTAATGCTCTTTCAAACATGGTCTGCACCTGTCTGGTGCCAAGCTACAGGACGGTGAAAACAGTGAGTTTGTGTTAGACGCGAATCGTGCTCGGATTCATGCTCTAGGCTGGGAGCGCAAGCTTAATGCTCTTTCAAACACGGTCTGCACCTGTCAGGTGCCGAGCTACAGGACGGTGAAAACAGTGAGATTGTGTTAGACGCGAATCGTGCTCGGATTCATGCTCTAGGCTGGGAGCGCAAGCTTAATGCTCTTTCAAACACGGTCTGCACCTGTCTGGTGCCGAGCTACAGGACGGTGAAAACAGTGAGTTTGTGTTAGACGCGAATCGTGCTCGGATTCATGCTCTAGGCTGGGAGAACAAAGTTAATGCTCTTTCAAACACGGTCTGCACCTGTCTGGTGCCGAGCTACAGGACGGTGAAAACAGTGAGTTTGTGTTAGACGCGAATCGTGCTCGGATTCATGCTCTAGGCTGGGAGCGCAAGGTTAATGCTCTTTCAAACACGGTCTGCACCTGTCTGGTGCCGAGCTACAGGACGGTGAAAACTGAGTTTGTGTTAGACGCGAATTGTGCTCGGATTCATGCTCTAGGCTGGGAGCGCAAGCTTAATGCTCTTTCAAACACGGTCGGCACCTTTCAGCTGCCGAGCTACAGGACGGTGAAAACAGTGAGTTTGTGTTAGACGCGAATCGTGCTCGGATTCATGCTCTAGGCTGGGAGCGCAAGCTTAATGCTCTTTCAAACACGGTCTGCACCTGTCAGGTGCCGAGCTACAGGATGGTGAAAACAGTGAGATTGTGTTAGACGCGAATCGTGCTCGGATTCATGCTCTAGGCTGGGAGCGCAAGCTTAATGCTCTTTCAAACACGGTCTGCACCTGTCAGGTGCCGAGCTACAGGGCGGTGAAAACAGTGAGATTGTGTTAGACGCGAATCGTGCTCGGATTCATGCTCTAGGCTGGGAGCGCAAGCTTAATGCTCTTTCAAACATGGTCTGCACCTGTCAGGTGCCAAGCTACAGGACGGTGAAAACAGTGAGTTTGTGTTAGACGCGAATCGTGCTCGGATTCATGATCTAGGCTGGGAGCGCAAGCTTAATGCTCTTTCAAACACGGTCTGCACCTGTCAGGTGCCGAGCTACAGGACGGTGAAAACAGTGAGTTTGTGTTAGACGCGAATCGTGCTCGGATTCATGCTCTAGGCTGGGAGCGCAAGCTTAATGCTCTTTCAAACACGGTCTGCACCTGTCTGGTGCCGAGATACAGGACGGTGAAAACAGTGAGTTTGTGTTAGACGCGAATCGTGCTCGGATTCATGCTCTAGGCTGGGAGAACAAAGTTAATGCTCTTTCAAACACGGTCTGCACCTGTCTGGTGCCGAGCTACAGGACGGTGAAAACAGTGAGTTTGTGTTAGACGCGAATTGTGCTCGGATTCATGCTCTAGGCTGGGAGCGCAAGCTTAATGCTCTTTCAAACACGGTCTGCACCTTTCAGCTGCCGAGCTACAGGACGGTGAAAACAGTGACTTTGTGTTAGACGCGAATCGTGCTCGGATTCATGCTCTAGGCTGGGAGCGCAAGCTTCATGCTCTTTCAAACACGTTCTGCACCTTTCAGCTGCCCAGCTACAGGACGGTGAAAACAGTGAGATTGTGTTAGACGCGAATCGTGCTCGGATTCATGCTCTAGGCTGGGAGCGCAAGCTTAATGCTCTTTCAAACATGGTCTGCACCTGTCAGGTGCCAAGCTACAGGACGGTGAAAACAGTGAGTTTGTGAAAGACGCGAATCGTGCTCGGATTCATGCTCTAGGCTGGGAGCGCAAGCTTAATGCTCTTTCAAACACGGTCTGCACCTGTCAGGTGCCGAGCTACAGGACGGTGAAAACAGTGAGTTTGTGTTAGACGCGAATCGTGCTCGGATTCATGCTCTAGGCTGGGAGCGCAAGCTTAATGCTCTTTCAAACACGGTCTGCACCTGTCTGGTGCCGAGCTACAGGACGGTGAAAACAGTGAGTTTGTGTTAGACGCGAATCGTGCTCGGATTCATGCTCTAGGCTGGGAGAACAAAGTTAATGCTCTTTCAAACACGGTCTGCACCTGTCTGGTGCCGAGCTACAGGACGGTGAAAACAGTGAGTTTGTGTTAGACGCGAATTGTGCTTGGATTCATGCTCTAGGCTGGGAGCGCAAGCTTAATGCTCTTTCAAACACGGTCTGCACCTTTCAGCTGCCAAGCTACAGGATGGTGAAAACAGTGAGTTTGTGTTGGACGCGAATCGTGCTCGGATTCATGCTCTAGGGTGGGAGCGCAAGCTTAATGCTCTTTCAAACACGGTCTGCACCTTTCAGCTGCCGAGCTACAGGACGGTGAAAACAGTGACTTTGTGTTAGACGAGAATCGTGCTCGGATTCATGCTCTAGGCTGGGAGCGCAAGCTTCATGCTCTTTCAAACACGTTCTGCACCTTTCAGCTGCCCAGCTACAGGACGGTGAAAACAGTGAGATTGTGTTAGACGCGAATCGTGCTCGGATTCATGCTCTAGGCTGGGAGCGCAAGCTTAATGCTCTTTCAAACATGGTCTGCACCTGTCTGGTGCCAAGCTACAGGACGGTGAAAACAGTGAGTTTGTGTTGGACGCGAATCGTGCTCGGATTCATGCTCTAGGCTGGGAGCGCAAGCTTAATGCTCTTTCAAACACGGTCTGCACCTGTCAGGTGCCGAGCTACAGGACGGTGAAAACAGTGAGTTTGTGTTAGACGCGAATCGTGCTCGGATTCATGCTCTAGGCTGGGAGCGCAAGCTTAATGCTCTTTCAAACACGGTCTGCACCTGTCTGGTGCCGAGCTACAGGACGGTGAAAACAGTGAGTTTGTGTTAGACGCGAATCGTGCTCGGATTCATGCTCTAGGCTGGGAGAACAAAGTTAATGCTCTTTCAAACACGGTCTGCACCTGTCTGGTGCCCAGCTACAGGACGGTGAAAACAGTGAGTTTGTGTTAGACGCGAATTGTGCTTGGATTCATGCTCTAGGCTGGGAGCGCAAGCTTAATGCTCTTTCAAACACGGTCTGCACCTTTCAGCTGCCAAGCTACAGGATGGTGAAAACAGTGAGTTTGTGTTGGACGCGAATCGTGCTCGGATTCATGCTCTAGGGTGGGAGCGCAAGCTTAATGCTCTTTCAAACACGGTCTGCACCTTTCAGCTGCCGAGCTACAGGACGGTGAAAACAGTGACTTTGTGTTAGACGAGAATCGTGCTCGGATTCATGCTCTAGGCTGGGAGCGCAAGCTTAATGCTCTTTCAAACATGGTCTGCACCTGTCAGGTGCCAAGCTACAGGACGGTGAAAACAGTGAGTTTGTGTTAGACGCGAATCGTGCTCGGATTCATGATCTAGGCTGGGAGCGCAAGCTTAATGCTCTTTCAAACACGGTCTGCACCTGTCAGGTGCCGAGCTACAGGACGGTGAAAACAGTGAGTTTGTGTTAGACGCGAATCGTGCTCGGATTCATGCTCTAGGCTGGGAGCGCAAGCTTAATGCTCTTTCAAACACGGTCTGCACCTGTCTGGTGCCGAGATACAGGACGGTGAAAACAGTGAGTTTGTGTTAGACGCGAATCGTGCTCGGATTCATGCTCTAGGCTGGGAGAACAAAGTTAATGCTCTTTCAAACACGGTCTGCACCTGTCTGGTGCCGAGCTACAGGACGGTGAAAACAGTGAGTTTGTGTTAGACGCGAATTGTGCTCGGATTCATGCTCTAGGCTGGGAGCGCAAGCTTAATGCTCTTTCAAACACGGTCTGCACCTTTCAGCTGCCGAGCTACAGGACGGTGAAAACAGTGACTTTGTGTTAGACGCGAATCGTGCTCGGATTCATGCTCTAGGCTGGGAGCGCAAGCTTCATGCTCTTTCAAACACGTTCTGCACCTTTCAGCTGCCCAGCTACAGGACGGTGAAAACAGTGAGATTGTGTTAGACGCGAATCGTGCTCGGATTCATGCTCTAGGCTGGGAGCGCAAGCTTAATGCTCTTTCAAACATGGTCTGCACCTGTCAGGTGCCAAGCTACAGGACGGTGAAAACAGTGAGTTTGTGAAAGACGCGAATCGTGCTCGGATTCATGCTCTAGGCTGGGAGCGCAAGCTTAATGCTCTTTCAAACACGGTCTGCACCTGTCAGGTGCCGAGCTACAGGACGGTGAAAACAGTGAGTTTGTGTTAGACGCGAATCGTGCTCGGATTCATGCTCTAGGCTGGGAGCGCAAGCTTAATGCTCTTTCAAACACGGTCTGCACCTGTCTGGTGCCGAGCTACAGGACGGTGAAAACAGTGAGTTTGTGTTAGACGCGAATCGTGCTCGGATTCATGCTCTAGGCTGGGAGAACAAAGTTAATGCTCTTTCAAACACGGTCTGCACCTGTCTGGTGCCGAGCTACAGGACGGTGAAAACAGTGAGTTTGTGTTAGACGCGAATTGTGCTTGGATTCATGCTCTAGGCTGGGAGCGCAAGCTTAATGCTCTTTCAAACACGGTCTGCACCTTTCAGCTGCCAAGCTACAGGATGGTGAAAACAGTGAGTTTGTGTTGGACGCGAATCGTGCTCGGATTCATGCTCTAGGGTGGGAGCGCAAGCTTAATGCTCTTTCAAACACGGTCTGCACCTTTCAGCTGCCGAGCTACAGGACGGTGAAAACAGTGACTTTGTGTTAGACGAGAATCGTGCTCGGATTCATGCTCTAGGCTGGGAGCGCAAGCTTCATGCTCTTTCAAACACGTTCTGCACCTTTCAGCTGCCCAGCTACAGGACGGTGAAAACAGTGAGATTGTGTTAGACGCGAATCGTGCTCGGATTCATGCTCTAGGCTGGGAGCGCAAGCTTAATGCTCTTTCAAACATGGTCTGCACCTGTCTGGTGCCAAGCTACAGGACGGTGAAAACAGTGAGTTTGTGTTGGACGCGAATCGTGCTCGGATTCATGCTCTAGGCTGGGAGCGCAAGCTTAATGCTCTTTCAAACACGGTCTGCACCTGTCAGGTGCCGAGCTACAGGACGGTGAAAACAGTGAGTTTGTGTTAGACGCGAATCGTGCTCGGATTCATGCTCTAGGCTGGGAGCGCAAGCTTAATGCTCTTTCAAACACGGTCTGCACCTGTCTGGTGCCGAGCTACAGGACGGTGAAAACAGTGAGTTTGTGTTAGACGCGAATCGTGCTCGGATTCATGCTCTAGGCTGGGAGAACAAAGTTAATGCTCTTTCAAACACGGTCTGCACCTGTCTGGTGCCCAGCTACAGGACGGTGAAAACAGTGAGTTTGTGTTAGACGCGAATTGTGCTTGGATTCATGCTCTAGGCTGGGAGCGCAAGCTTAATGCTCTTTCAAACACGGTCTGCACCTTTCAGCTGCCAAGCTACAGGATGGTGAAAACAGTGAGTTTGTGTTGGACGCGAATCGTGCTCGGATTCATGCTCTAGGGTGGGAGCGCAAGCTTAATGCTCTTTCAAACACGGTCTGCACCTTTCAGCTGCCGAGCTACAGGACGGTGAAAACAGTGACTTTGTGTTAGACGAGAATCGTGCTCGGATTCATGCTCTAGGCTGGGAGCGCAAGCTTCATGCTCTTTCAAACACGTTCTGCACCTTTCAGCTGCCCAGCTACAGGACGGTGAAAACAGTGAGATTGTGTTAGACGCGAATCGTGCTCGGATTCATGCTCTAGGCTGGGAGCGCAAGCTTAATGCTCTTTCAAACATGGTCTGCACCTGTCTGGTGCCAAGCTACAGGACGGTGAAAACAGTGAGTTTGTGTTGGACGCGAATCGTGCTCGGATTCATGCTCTAGGCTGGGAGCGCAAGCTTAATGCTCTTTCAAACACGGTCTGCACCTGTCAGGTGCCGAGCTACAGGACGGTGAAAACAGTGAGTTTGTGTTAGACGCGAATCGTGCTCGGATTCATGCTCTAGGCTGGGAGCGCAAGCTTAATGCTCTTTCAAACACGGTCTGCACCTGTCTGGTGCCGAGCTACAGGACGGTGAAAACAGTGAGTTTGTGTTAGACGCGAATCGTGCTCGGATTCATGCTCTAGGCTGGGAGAACAAAGTTAATGCTCTTTCAAACACGGTCTGCACCTGTCTGGTGCCCAGCTACAGGACGGTGAAAACAGTGAGTTTGTGTTAGACGCGAATCGTGCTCGGATTCATGCTCTAGGCTGGGAGCGCAAGCTTAATGCTCTTTCAAACACGGTCTGCACCTTTCAGCTGCCGAGCTACAGGATGGTGAAAACAGTGACTTTGTGTTAGACGCGAATCGTGCTCGGATTCATGCTCTAGGCTGGGAGCGCAAGCTTCATGCTCTTTCAAACACGTTCTGCACCTTTCAGCTGCCCAGCTACAGGACGGTGAAAACAGTGAGATTGTGTTAGACGCGAATCGTGCTCGGATTCATGCTCTAGGCTGGGAGCGCAAGCTTAATGCTCTTTCAAACATGGTCTGCACCTGTCTGGTGCCAAGCTACAGGACGGTGAAAACAGTGAGTTTGTGTTAGACGCGAATCGTGCTCGGATTCATGCTCTAGGCTGGGAGCGCAAGCTTAATGCTCTTTCAAACACGGTCTGCACCTGTCAGGTGCCGAGCTACAGGACGGTGAAAACAGTGAGATTGTGTTAGACGCGAATCGTGCTCGGATTCATGCTCTAGGCTGGGAGCGCAAGCTTAATGCTCTTTCAAACACGGTCTGCACCTGTCTGGTGCCGAGCTACAGGACGGTGAAAACAGTGAGTTTGTGTTAGACGCGAATCGTGCTCGGATTCATGCTCTAGGCTGGGAGAACAAAGTTAATGCTCTTTCAAACACGGTCTGCACCTGTCTGGTGCCGAGCTACAGGACGGTGAAAACAGTGAGTTTGTGTTAGACGCGAATCGTGCTCGGATTCATGCTCTAGGCTGGGAGCGCAAGGTTAATGCTCTTTCAAACACGGTCTGCACCTGTCTGGTGCCGAGCTACAGGACGGTGAAAACTGAGTTTGTGTTAGACGCGAATTGTGCTCGGATTCATGCTCTAGGCTGGGAGCGCAAGCTTAATGCTCTTTCAAACACGGTCGGCACCTTTCAGCTGCCGAGCTACAGGACGGTGAAAACAGTGAGTTTGTGTTAGACGCGAATCGTGCTCGGATTCATGCTCTAGGCTGGGAGCGCAAGCTTAATGCTCTTTCAAACACGGTCTGCACCTGTCAGGTGCCGAGCTACAGGATGGTGAAAACAGTGAGATTGTGTTAGACGCGAATCGTGCTCGGATTCATGCTCTAGGCTGGGAGCGCAAGCTTAATGCTCTTTCAAACACGGTCTGCACCTGTCAGGTGCCGAGCTACAGGACGGTGAAAACAGTGAGATTGTGTTAGACGCGAATCGTGCTCGGATTCATGCTCTAGGCTGGGAGCGCAAGCTTAATGCTCTTTCAAACATGGTCTGCACCTGTCAGGTGCCAAGCTACAGGACGGTGAAAACAGTGAGTTTGTGTTAGACGCGAATCGTGCTCGGATTCATGATCTAGGCTGGGAGCGCAAGCTTAATGCTCTTTCAAACACGGTCTGCACCTGTCAGGTGCCGAGCTACAGGACGGTGAAAACAGTGAGTTTGTGTTAGACGCGAATCGTGCTCGGATTCATGCTCTAGGCTGGGAGCGCAAGCTTAATGCTCTTTCAAACACGGTCTGCACCTGTCTGGTGCCGAGATACAGGACGGTGAAAACAGTGAGTTTGTGTTAGACGCGAATCGTGCTCGGATTCATGCTCTAGGCTGGGAGAACAAAGTTAATGCTCTTTCAAACACGGTCTGCACCTGTCTGGTGCCGAGCTACAGGACGGTGAAAACAGTGAGTTTGTGTTAGACGCGAATTGTGCTCGGATTCATGCTCTAGGCTGGGAGCGCAAGCTTAATGCTCTTTCAAACACGGTCTGCACCTTTCAGCTGCCGAGCTACAGGACGGTGAAAACAGTGACTTTGTGTTAGACGCGAATCGTGCTCGGATTCATGCTCTAGGCTGGGAGCGCAAGCTTCATGCTCTTTCAAACACGTTCTGCACCTTTCAGCTGCCCAGCTACAGGACGGTGAAAACAGTGAGATTGTGTTAGACGCGAATCGTGCTCGGATTCATGCTCTAGGCTGGGAGCGCAAGCTTAATGCTCTTTCAAACATGGTCTGCACCTGTCAGGTGCCAAGCTACAGGACGGTGAAAACAGTGAGTTTGTGAAAGACGCGAATCGTGCTCGGATTCATGCTCTAGGCTGGGAGCGCAAGCTTAATGCTCTTTCAAACACGGTCTGCACCTGTCAGGTGCCGAGCTACAGGACGGTGAAAACAGTGAGTTTGTGTTAGACGCGAATCGTGCTCGGATTCATGCTCTAGGCTGGGAGCGCAAGCTTAATGCTCTTTCAAACACGGTCTGCACCTGTCTGGTGCCGAGCTACAGGACGGTGAAAACAGTGAGTTTGTGTTAGACGCGAATCGTGCTCGGATTCATGCTCTAGGCTGGGAGAACAAAGTTAATGCTCTTTCAAACACGGTCTGCACCTGTCTGGTGCCGAGCTACAGGACGGTGAAAACAGTGAGTTTGTGTTAGACGCGAATTGTGCTTGGATTCATGCTCTAGGCTGGGAGCGCAAGCTTAATGCTCTTTCAAACACGGTCTGCACCTTTCAGCTGCCAAGCTACAGGATGGTGAAAACAGTGAGTTTGTGTTGGACGCGAATCGTGCTCGGATTCATGCTCTAGGGTGGGAGCGCAAGCTTAATGCTCTTTCAAACACGGTCTGCACCTTTCAGCTGCCGAGCTACAGGACGGTGAAAACAGTGACTTTGTGTTAGACGAGAATCGTGCTCGGATTCATGCTCTAGGCTGGGAGCGCAAGCTTCATGCTCTTTCAAACACGTTCTGCACCTTTCAGCTGCCCAGCTACAGGACGGTGAAAACAGTGAGATTGTGTTAGACGCGAATCGTGCTCGGATTCATGCTCTAGGCTGGGAGCGCAAGCTTAATGCTCTTTCAAACATGGTCTGCACCTGTCTGGTGCCAAGCTACAGGACGGTGAAAACAGTGAGTTTGTGTTGGACGCGAATCGTGCTCGGATTCATGCTCTAGGCTGGGAGCGCAAGCTTAATGCTCTTTCAAACACGGTCTGCACCTGTCAGGTGCCGAGCTACAGGACGGTGAAAACAGTGAGTTTGTGTTAGACGCGAATCGTGCTCGGATTCATGCTCTAGGCTGGGAGCGCAAGCTTAATGCTCTTTCAAACACGGTCTGCACCTGTCTGGTGCCGAGCTACAGGACGGTGAAAACAGTGAGTTTGTGTTAGACGCGAATCGTGCTCGGATTCATGCTCTAGGCTGGGAGAACAAAGTTAATGCTCTTTCAAACACGGTCTGCACCTGTCTGGTGCCCAGCTACAGGACGGTGAAAACAGTGAGTTTGTGTTAGACGCGAATCGTGCTCGGATTCATGCTCTAGGCTGGGAGCGCAAGGTTAATGCTCTTTCAAACACGGTCTGCACCTGTCTGGTGCCGAGCTACAGGACGGTGAAAACAGTGAGTTTGTGTTAGACGCGAATTGTGCTCGGATTCATGCTCTAGGCTGGGAGCGCAAGCTTAATGCTCTTTCAAAAACGGTCTGCACCTGTCATGTGCCGATCTACAGGACAGTGAAAACAGTGAGTTTGTGTTAGACGCGAATCGTGCTCGGATTCATGCTCTAGGCTGGGAGCGCAAGCTTAATGCTCTTTCAAACACGGTCTGCACCTGTCAGGTGCCGAGCTACAGGACGGTGAAAACAGTGAGATTGTGTTAGACGCGAATCGTGCTCGGATTCATGCTCTAGGCTGGGAGCGCAAGCTTAATGCTCTTTCAAACACGGTCTGCACCTGTCAGGTGCCAAGCTACAGGACGGTGAAAACAGAGTTTGTGTTAGACGCGAATCGTGCTCGGATTCATGCTCTAGGCTGGGAGCGCAAGCTTAATGCTCTTTCAAAAACGGTCTGCACCTGTCATGTGCCGATCTACAGGACAGTGAAAACAGTGAGTTTGTGTTAGACGCGAATCGTGCGCGGATTCATGCTATAGGCTCTAGGCGCAAACTTAATGCTCTTTCAAACACGGTCTGCACCTGTCAGGTGCCGAGCTACAGCACAGTGAAAACAGTGAGTTTGTGTTAGACGCGAATCGTGCTCGGATTCATGCTCTAGGCTGGGAGCGCAAGCTTAATGCTCTTTCAAACACGGTCTGCACCTTTCAGCTGCCGAGCTACAGGACGGTGAAAACAGTGACTTTGTGTTAGACGCGAATCGTGCTCGGATTCATGCTCTAGGCTGGGAGCGCAAGCTTCATGCTCTTTCAAACACGTTCTGCACCTTTCAGCTGCCCAGCTACAGGACGGTGAAAACAGTGAGATTGTGTTAGACGCGAATCGTGCTCGGATTCATGCTCTAGGCTGGGAGCGCAAGCTTAATGCTCTTTCAAACATGGTCTGCACCTGTCAGGTGCCAAGCTACAGGACGGTGAAAACAGTGAGTTTGTGAAAGACGCGAATCGTGCTCGGATTCATGCTCTAGCCTGGGAGCGCAAGCTTAATGCTCTTTCAAACACGGTCTGCACCTGTCAGGTGCCGAGCTACAGGACGGTGAAAACAGTGAGTTTGTGTTAGACGCGAATCGTGCTCGGATTCATGCTCTAGGCTGGGAGCGCAAGCTTAATGCTCTTTCAAACACGGTCTGCACCTGTCTGGTGCCGAGCTACAGGACGGTGAAAACAGTGAGTTTGTGTTAGACGCGAATCGTGCTCGGATTCATGCTCTAGGCTGGGAGAACAAAGTTAATGCTCTTTCAAACACGGTCTGCACCTGTCTGGTGCCGAGCTACAGGACGGTGAAAACAGTGAGTTTGTGTTAGACGCGAATTGTGCTCGGATTCATGCTCTAGGCGGGGAGCGCAAGCTTAATGCTCTTTCAAACACGGTCTGCACCTTTCAGCTGCCAAGCTACAGGATGGTGAAAACAGTGAGTTTGTGTTGGACGCGAATCGTGCGCGGATTCATGCTATAGGCTCTAGGCGCAAACTTAATGCTCTTTCAAACACGGTCTGCACCTGTCAGGTGCCGAGCTACAGCACAGTGAAAACAGTGAGTTTGTGTTAGACGCGAATCGTGCTCGGATTCATGCTCTAGGCTGGGAGCGCAAGCTTAATGCTCTTTCAAACACGGTCTGCACCTTTCAGCTGCCGAGCTACAGGACGGTGAAAACAGTGACTTTGTGTTAGACGCGAATCGTGCTCGGATTCATGCTCTAGGCTGGGAGCGCAAGCTTCATGCTCTTTCAAACACGTTCTGCACCTTTCAGCTGCCCAGCTACAGGACGGTGAAAACAGTGAGATTGTGTTAGACGCGAATCGTGCTCGGATTCATGCTCTAGGCTGGGAGCGCAAGCTTAATGCTCTTTCAAACATGGTCTGCACCTGTCAGGTGCCAAGCTACAGGACGGTGAAAACAGTGAGTTTGTGAAAGACGCGAATCGTGCTCGGATTCATGCTCTAGCCTGGGAGCGCAAGCTTAATGCTCTTTCAAACACGGTCTGCACCTGTCAGGTGCCGAGCTACAGGACGGTGAAAACAGTGAGTTTGTGTTAGACGCGAATCGTGCTCGGATTCATGCTCTAGGCTGGGAGCGCAAGCTTAATGCTCTTTCAAACACGGTCTGCACCTGTCTGGTGCCGAGCTACAGGACGGTGAAAACAGTGAGTTTGTGTTAGACGCGAATCGTGCTCGGATTCATGCTCTAGGCTGGGAGAACAAAGTTAATGCTCTTTCAAACACGGTCTGCACCTGTCTGGTGCCGAGCTACAGGACGGTGAAAACAGTGAGTTTGTGTTAGACGCGAATTGTGCTCGGATTCATGCTCTAGGCGGGGAGCGCAAGCTTAATGCTCTTTCAAACACGGTCTGCACCTTTCAGCTGCCAAGCTACAGGATGGTGAAAAGAGTGAGTTTGTATTGGACGCGAATCGTGCTCGGATTCATGCTCTAGGGTGGGAGCGCAAGCTTAATGCTCTTTCAAACACGGTCTGCACCTTTCAGCTGCCGAGCTACAGGACGGTGAAAACAGTGACTTTGTGTTAGACGCGAATCGTGCTCGGATTCATGCTCTAGGCTGGGAGCGCAAGCTTAATGCTCTTTCAAACACGGTCTGCACCTTTCAGCTGCCAAGCTACAGGATGGTGAAAACAGTGAGTTTGTGTTGGACGCGAATCGTGCTCGGATTCATGCTCTAGGGTGGGAGCGCAAGCTTAATGCTCTTTCAAACACGGTCTGCACCTTTCAGCTGCCGAGCTACAGGACGGTGAAAACAGTGACTTTGTGTTAGACGCGAATCGTGCTCGGATTCATGCTCTAGGCTGGGAGCGCAAGCTTAATGCTCTTTCAAACACGTTCTGCACCTTTCAGCTGCCCAGCTACAGGACGGTGAAAACAGTGAGTTTGTGTTAGACGCGAATCGTATTCGGATTCATGCTCTAGGCTGGGAACGCAAGCTTAATCTTCTTTCAAACATGGTCTGCACCTGTCAGGTGCCAAGCTACAGGACGGTGAAAACAGTGAGTTTGTGTTAGACGCGAATCGTGCTCGGATTCATGCTCTAGGCTGGGAGAACAAAGTTAATGCTCTTTCAAACACGGTCTGCACCTGTCTGGTGCCGAGCTACAGGACGGTGAAAACAGTGAGTTTGTGTTAGACGCGAATTGTGCTCGGATTCATGCTCTAGGCGGGGAGCGCAAGCTTAATGCTCTTTCAAACACGGTCTGCACCTTTCAGCTGCCAAGCTACAGGATGGTGAAAACAGTGAGTTTGTGTTGGACGCGAATCGTGCGCGGATTCATGCTATAGGCTCTAGGCGCAAACTTAATGCTCTTTCAAACACGGTCTGCACCTGTCAGGTGCCGAGCTACAGCACAGTGAAAACAGTGAGTTTGTGTTAGACGCGAATCGTGCTCGGATTCATGCTCTAGGCTGGGAGCGCAAGCTTAATGCTCTTTCAAACACGGTCTGCACCTTTCAGCTGCCGAGCTACAGGACGGTGAAAACAGTGACTTTGTGTTAGACGCGAATCGTGCTCGGATTCATGCTCTAGGCTGGGAGCGCAAGCTTCATGCTCTTTCAAACACGTTCTGCACCTTTCAGCTGCCCAGCTACAGGACGGTGAAAACAGTGAGATTGTGTTAGACGCGAATCGTGCTCGGATTCATGCTCTAGGCTGGGAGCGCAAGCTTAATGCTCTTTCAAACATGGTCTGCACCTGTCAGGTGCCAAGCTACAGGACGGTGAAAACAGTGAGTTTGTGAAAGACGCGAATCGTGCTCGGATTCATGCTCTAGCCTGGGAGCGCAAGCTTAATGCTCTTTCAAACACGGTCTGCACCTGTCAGGTGCCGAGCTACAGGACGGTGAAAACAGTGAGTTTGTGTTAGACGCGAATCGTGCTCGGATTCATGCTCTAGGCTGGGAGCGCAAGCTTAATGCTCTTTCAAACACGGTCTGCACCTGTCTGGTGCCGAGCTACAGGACGGTGAAAACAGTGAGTTTGTGTTAGACGCGAATCGTGCTCGGATTCATGCTCTAGGCTGGGAGAACAAAGTTAATGCTCTTTCAAACACGGTCTGCACCTGTCTGGTGCCGAGCTACAGGACGGTGAAAACAGTGAGTTTGTGTTAGACGCGAATTGTGCTCGGATTCATGCTCTAGGCGGGGAGCGCAAGCTTAATGCTCTTTCAAACACGGTCTGCACCTTTCAGCTGCCAAGCTACAGGATGGTGAAAAGAGTGAGTTTGTGTTGGACGCGAATCGTGCTCGGATTCATGCTCCAGGGTGGGAGCGCAAGCTTAATGCTCTTTCAAACACGGTCTGCACCTTTCAGCTGCCGAGCTACAGGACGGTGAAAACAGTGACTTTGTGTTAGACGCGAATCGTGCTCGGATTCATGCTCTAGGCTGGGAGCGCAAGCTTAATGCTCTTTCAAACACGGTCTGCACCTTTCAGCTGCCAAGCTACAGGATGGTGAAAACAGTGAGTTTGTGTTGGACGCGAATCGTGCTCGGATTCATGCTCTAGGGTGGGAGCGCAAGCTTAATGCTCTTTCAAACACGGTCTGCACCTTTCAGCTGCCGAGCTACAGGACGGTGAAAACAGTGACTTTGTGTTAGACGCGAATCGTGCTCGGATTCATGCTCTAGGCTGGGAGCGCAAGCTTAATGCTCTTTCAAACACGTTCTGCACCTTTCAGCTGCCCAGCTACAGGACGGTGAAAACAGTGAGTTTGTGTTAGACGCGAATCGTATTCGGATTCATGCTCTAGGCTGGGAACGCAAGCTTAATCTTCTTTCAAACATGGTCTGCACCTGTCAGGTGCCAAGCTACAGGACGGTGAAAACAGTGAGTTTGTGTTAGACGCGAATCGTGCTCGGATTCATGCTCTAGGCTGGGAGAACAAAGTTAATGCTCTTTCAAACACGGTCTGCACCTGTCTGGTGCCGAGCTACAGGACGGTGAAAACAGTGAGTTTGTGTTAGACGCGAATTGTGCTCGGATTCATGCTCTAGGCGGGGAGCGCAAGCTTAATGCTCTTTCAAACACGGTCTGCACCTTTCAGCTGCCAAGCTACAGGATGGTGAAAACAGTGAGTTTGTGTTGGACGCGAATCGTGCGCGGATTCATGCTATAGGCTCTAGGCGCAAACTTAATGCTCTTTCAAACACGGTCTGCACCTGTCAGGTGCCGAGCTACAGCACAGTGAAAACAGTGAGTTTGTGTTAGACGCGAATCGTGCTCGGATTCATGCTCTAGGCTGGGAGCGCAAGCTTAATGCTCTTTCAAACACGGTCTGCACCTTTCAGCTGCCGAGCTACAGGACGGTGAAAACAGTGACTTTGTGTTAGACGCGAATCGTGCTCGGATTCATGCTCTAGGCTGGGAGCGCAAGCTTCATGCTCTTTCAAACACGTTCTGCACCTTTCAGCTGCCCAGCTACAGGACGGTGAAAACAGTGAGATTGTGTTAGACGCGAATCGTGCTCGGATTCATGCTCTAGGCTGGGAGCGCAAGCTTAATGCTCTTTCAAACATGGTCTGCACCTGTCAGGTGCCAAGCTACAGGACGGTGAAAACAGTGAGTTTGTGAAAGACGCGAATCGTGCTCGGATTCATGCTCTAGCCTGGGAGCGCAAGCTTAATGCTCTTTCAAACACGGTCTGCACCTGTCAGGTGCCGAGCTACAGGACGGTGAAAACAGTGAGTTTGTGTTAGACGCGAATCGTGCTCGGATTCATGCTCTAGGCTGGGAGCGCAAGCTTAATGCTCTTTCAAACACGGTCTGCACCTGTCTGGTGCCGAGCTACAGGACGGTGAAAACAGTGAGTTTGTGTTAGACGCGAATCGTGCTCGGATTCATGCTCTAGGCTGGGAGAACAAAGTTAATGCTCTTTCAAACACGGTCTGCACCTGTCTGGTGCCGAGCTACAGGACGGTGAAAACAGTGAGTTTGTGTTAGACGCGAATTGTGCTCGGATTCATGCTCTAGGCGGGGAGCGCAAGCTTAATGCTCTTTCAAACACGGTCTGCACCTTTCAGCTGCCAAGCTACAGGATGGTGAAAAGAGTGAGTTTGTGTTGGACGCGAATCGTGCTCGGATTCATGCTCCAGGGTGGGAGCGCAAGCTTAATGCTCTTTCAAACACGGTCTGCACCTTTCAGCTGCCGAGCTACAGGACGGTGAAAACAGTGACTTTGTGTTAGACGCGAATCGTGCTCGGATTCATGCTCTAGGCTGGGAGCGCAAGCTTAATGCTCTTTCAAACACGGTCTGCACCTTTCAGCTGCCAAGCTACAGGATGGTGAAAACAGTGAGTTTGTGTTGGACGCGAATCGTGCTCGGATTCATGCTCTAGGGTGGGAGCGCAAGCTTAATGCTCTTTCAAACACGGTCTGCACCTTTCAGCTGCCGAGCTACAGGACGGTGAAAACAGTGACTTTGTGTTAGACGCGAATCGTGCTCGGATTCATGCTCTAGGCTGGGAGCGCAAGCTTAATGCTCTTTCAAACACGTTCTGCACCTTTCAGCTGCCCAGCTACAGGACGGTGAAAACAGTGAGTTTGTGTTAGACGCGAATCGTATTCGGATTCATGCTCTAGGCTGGGAACGCAAGCTTAATCTTCTTTCAAACATGGTCTGCACCTGTCAGGTGCCAAGCTACAGGACGGTGAAAACAGTGAGTTTGTGTTAGACGCGAATCGTGCTTGGATTCATGCTCTAGGCTCGGAGCGCAAGCTTAATGCTCTTTCAAACACGGTCTGCACCTGTCTGGTGCCGAGCTACAGGACGGTGAAAACAGAGTTTGTGTTAAACGCGAATCGTGCTCGGATAAATGCTCTAGGCTGGGAGCGCAAGCTTAATGCTCTTTCAAACACGTTCTGCACCTTTCAGCTGCCCAGCTACAGGACGGTGAAAACAGTGAGATTGTGTTAGACTCGAATCGTGCTCGGATTCATGCTCTAGGCTGGGAGCGCAAGCTTAATGCTCTTTCAAACATGGTCTGCACCTGTCAGGTGCCAAGGTACAGGACGGTGAAAACAGTGAGTTTGTGTTAGACGCGAATCGTGCTTGGATTCATGCTCTAGGCTGGGAGCGCAAGCTTAATGCTCTTTCAAACACGGTCTGCACCTGTCTGGTGCCGAGCTACAGGACGGTGAAAACAGTGAGTTTGTGTTAGACGCGAATCGTGCTCGGATTCATGCTCTAGGCTGGGAGCGCTAGGTTAATGCTCTTTCAAACACGGTCTGCACCTGTCTGGTGCCGAGCTACAGGACGGTGAAAACAGTGAGTTTCTGTTAGACGCGAATTGTGCTCAGATTCATGCTCTAGGCTGGGAGTGCAAGCTTAATGCTCTTTCAAACACGGTCTGCACCTTTCAGCTGCCGAGCTACAGGACGGTGAAAACAGTGAGTTTGTGCTAGACGAGAATCTTGCTCGGATTCATGCTCTAGGCTGGGAGCGCAAGCTTAATGCTCTTTCAAACACGGTCTGCACCTTTCAGCTGCCGAGCTACAGGACGGTGAAAACAGTGAGTTTGTGTTAGACGCGAATCGTGCTCGGATTCATGCTCTAGGCTGGGAGCGCAAGCTTAATGCTCTTTCAAACACGGTCTGCACCTGTCTGGTGCCGAGCTACAGGACGGTGAAAACAGTAAGTTTGTGTTAGACGCGAATCGTGCTCGGATTCATGCTCTAGGCTGGGAGAACAAAGTTAATGCTCTTTCAAACACGGTCTGCACCTGTCAGGTGCCGAGCTACAGGACAGTGAAAACAGAGTTTGTGTTAGACGCGAATCGTGCTCGGATTCATGCTCTAGGCTGGGAGCGCAAGCTTAATGCTCTTTCAAACACGGTCTGCACCTTTCAGCTGCCAAGCTACAGGATGGTGAAAACACTGAGTTTGTGTTAGACGCGAATCGTGCTCGGATTCATGCTCTAGGGTGGGAGCGCAAGCTTATTGCTCTTTCAAACACGGTCTGCACCTTTCAGCTGCCGAGCTACAGGACGGTGAAAACAGTGACTTTCTGTTAGACGCGAATCGTGCTCGGATTCATGCTCTAGGCTGGGAGCGCAAGCTTAATGCTCTTTCAAACACGTTCTGCACCTTTCAGCTGCCCAGCTACAGGACGGTGAAAACAGTGAGATTGTGTTAGACGCGAATCGTGCTCGGATTCATGCTCCAGGCTGGGAGCGCAAGCTTAATGCTCTTTCAAACACGGTCTGCACCTTTCAGCTGCCGAGCTACAGGACGGTGAAAACAGTGACTTTGTGTTAGACGCGAATCGTGCTCGGATTCATGCTCTAGGCTGGGAGCGCAAGCTTAATGCTCTTTCAAACACGTTCTGCACCTTTCAGCTGCCCAGCTACAGGACGGTGAAAACAGTGAGTTTGTGTTAGACGCGAATCGTGCTTGGATTCATGCTCTAGGCTCGGAGCGCAAGCTTAATGCTCTTTCAAACACGGTCTGCACCTGTCTGGTGCCGAGCTACAGGACGGTGAAAACAGTGAGTTTGTGTTAGACGCGAATCGTGCTCGGATTCATGCTCTAGGCTGGGAGCGCAAGGTTAATGCTCTTTCAAACACGGTCTGCACCTGTCTGGTGCCGAGCTACAGGACGGTGAAAACAGTGAGTTTGTGTTAGACGCGAATTGTGCTCGGATTCATGCTCTAGGCTGGGAGCGCAAGCTTAATGCTCTTTCAAACACGGTCTGCACCTTTCAGCTGCCGAGCTACAGGACGGTGAAAACAGTGAGTTTGTGTTGGACGCGAATCGTGCTTGGATTCATGCTCTAGGATTGGAGCGCAAGCTTAATGTTCTTTCAAACACGGTCTGCACCTGTCTGGTGCCGAGCTACAGGACGGTGAAAACAGTGAGTTTGTGTTAGACGCGAATCGTGCTCGGATTCATGCTCTAGGCTGGGAGCGCAAGGTTAATGCTCTTTCAAACACGGTCTGCACCTGTCTGGTGCCGAGCTACAGGACGGTGAAAACAGTGAGTTTGTGTGAGACGCGAATTGTGCTCGGATTCATGCTCTAGGCTGGGAGCGCAAGCTTAATGCTCTTTCAAACACGGTCTGCACCTTTCAGCTGCCGAGCTACAGGACGGTGAAAGCAGTGAGTTTGTGTTAGACGAGAATCTTGCTCGGATTCATGCTCTAGGCTGGGAGCGCAAGCTTAATGTTCTTTCAAACACGGTCTGCACCTGTCTGGTGCCGAGCTACAGGACGGTGAAAACAGTGAGTTTGTGTTAGACGCGAATCGTGCTCGGATTCATGCTCTAGGCTGGGAGCGCAAGGTTAATGCTCTTTCAAACACGGTCTGCACCTGTCTGGTGCCGAGCTACAGGACGGTGAAAACAGTGAGTTTGTGTGAGACGCGAATTGTGCTCGGATTCATGCTCTAGGCTGGGAGCGCAAGCTTAATGCTCTTTCAAACACGGTCTGCACCTTTCAGCTGCCGAGCTACAGGACGGTGAAAGCAGTGAGTTTGTGTTAGACGAGAATCTTGCTCGGATTCATGCTCTAGGCTGGGAGCGCAAGCTTAATGCTCTTTCAAACACGTTCGGCACCTTTCAGCTGCCGAGCTACAGGACGGTGAAAACAGTGAGTTTGTGTTAGACGCGAATCGTGCTCGGATACATGCTCTAAGCTGGGAGCGCAAGCTTAATGCTCTTTCAAACACGGTCTGCACCTTTCAGCTGCCGAGCTACAGGACGGTGAAAACAGTGAGTTTGTGTTAGACGCGAATCGTGCTCGGATTCATGCTCTAGGCTGGGAGCGCAAGCTTAATGCTCTTTCAAACACGGTCTGCACCTGTCAGGTGCCGGGCTACAGGACGGTGAAAACAGTGAGATTGTGTTAGACGCGAATCGTGCTCGGATTCATGCTCTAGGCTGGGAGCGCAAGCTTAATGCTCTTTCAAACACGGTCTGCACCTGTCAGGTGCCGAGCTACAGGACGGTGAAAACAGTGAGATTGTGTTAGACGCGAATCGTGCTCGGATTCATGCTCTAGGCTGGGAGCGCAAGCTTAATGCTCTTTCAAACACGGTCTGTACCTGTCAGGTGCCGAGCTACAGGACGGTGAAAACAGAGTTTGTGTTAGACGCGAATCGTGCTCGGATTCATGCTCTAGGCTGGGAGCGCAAGCTTAATGCTCTTTCAAAAACGGTCTGCACCTGTCAGGTGCCAAGCTACAGGACGGTGAAAACAGAGTTTGTGTTAGACGCGAATCGTGCTCGGATTCATGCTCTAGGCTGGGAGCGCAAGCTTAATGCTCTTTCAAAAACGGTCTGCACCTGTCAGGTGCCGATCTACAGGACAGTGAAAACAGTGAGTTTGTGTTAGACGCGAATCGTGCGCGGATTCATGCTATAGGCTCGGAGCGCAAACTTAATGCTCTTTCAAACACGGTCTGCACCTGTCAGGTGCCGAGCTACAGCACAGTGAAAACAGTGAGTTTGTGTTAGATGCGAATCGTGCTCGGATTCATGCTCTAGGCTGGGAGCGCAAGCTTAATGCTCTTTCAAACACGGTCTGCACCTTTCAGCTGCCGAGCTACAGGACGGTGAAAACAGTGAGTTTGTGTTAGACGAGAATCTTGCTCGGATTCATGCTCTAGGCTGGTTGCACACATAAAATTCTAGTATAATTTCCTTAAAAAACAAACATATTAGACAATGGATAAACATTTCAACATTTGCCTCTGTAAAATGCTAGTACCTAAAGAATTTGAATCAAGCAGAATAAATATTTTACTCATTAAACATGTAAATGTTACCATGCAGGGCAGCGCACGGTCCGGCGGTCAGCGCGTGCCACCCTGGCGTCGGCTCCGGCGTTCTGGAGCCCTAACGTCGGGGCTCTCCCGGCGACGTGGAATGGCTGGTGTGCGGCGGTATGGGTGTGTCCGCCCGTACTCATCCACCTCTCTTGTGCAGTAGTGGGGGAGCTGGCTTGTTGCGCTTCCTTTCTGCTCATTTTTCACTTCATCTTTGCTGGTGCACAATCAGTCACTTGTAAACTATAGTTATTTATTACACAAATGCTAGCCTTAGATAATCTTATTATCCAATATGGATAGAGTGCTAAATAAGCCCAGTGATCACTGTAATATACCACAATCATTATGCAACACTCAATGATATTCTGACTAGAGATGAGCGAGCATACTCGTCCGAGCTTGATACTCGTTCGAGTATTAGGGTGTTCGAGATGCTCGTTACTCGTGACGAGTACCACGCGATGTTCGAGTCACTTTCATTTTCTTCCCTGAGAAATTTGCGCGCTTTTCTGGCCAATAGAACGACATGGAAGGCATTACAACTTCCCCCTGTGACGTTCAAGCCCTATACCACCCCCCTGCTGTGAGTGGCTGGCGAGATCAGGTGTCACCCGAGTATTAAAATCTGCCCCTCCCGCGGCTCGCCACAGATGCGTTCTGACATAGAGGAGGGAAAGTGGTGTTGATGCCGGAGCTGCTATGAATTGTCGGGAAGGGCTTAAATATATAAGCCTTTCCCTGCAATTCATCCAGAAATGTGTTACAATAAAAATATATCGGCGTATAAGGCGACGGGGCGTATAAGACGGCCCCCCAACTGTCACCTTATACGCCGGCAATACAGTGGAGCAAAGAATAAAAATCATTACTCACTTCTTCTGACGTTCTGCGGTGCTCCTGCAGGCTGTCGCTCCCTCCTGGTTCCCGGCAGAGCATTGCTTTCTCTACGAAGGGCTTTAAATCCCCGCCTCCAGAAACACACGTGCCTTCAGCCAATCACAGCCAATGACAATGATGTCATTGAATGGCTGTGATTGGCTGTGTTTCTGGAGGCGGGGATTTCAAGCCCTGCGTCCAGAAAGCAATGCTCTGCCGTGGACCAGGAGGGAGCGACAGCCTGCAGGACCACCGCAGAACGTCAGAAGAAGTGAGTAATGATTTTTATTCTTTGCTCCACTGTATTGCTGGCGTATAAGGTGACAGTTGGGGGGTCGTCTTATACGCCCCGTCGCCTTATACGCCGGTATATATTTTTATTGTAACACATTTCTGGATGAATTGCAGGGAAGGGCTTATATATTTAAGCCCTTCCCAACAATTCATCCTGCGATCGCCGGCAGCCCATTGCTTTCAGTGGAACCTGCTGTATTGCTGGCTCCATTGAATTCAATGGGCAAACATCGTTCTTCTCTGCCACAGCTGTTACAGCTATGGCAGAGGAGAACGATCTTTACGTTGACAGTGCGGGGGGGGGGGGCACTCTTGCCGCTATTGTGGCTTAATAGTGGGACCTGGGAACTTGAGATGCAGCCCAACATGTAGCCCCTCGCCTGCCCTATTCGTTGCTGTGTCGTTCCCATCACTTTGTTGAATTGCCCAGATTTTCACAAACGAAAACCTTAGCGAGCATCGGCGATATACAAAAATGCTCGGGTCGCCCATTGACTTCAATGGGGTTTGTTACTCGAAACGAACCCTCGAGCATTGCGAAAATTTCGTCCCGAGTAACGAGCACCCGAGCATTTTGGTGCTCGCTCATCTCTAATTCTGACCATCTTAAGCCAAAGCTTGTGGCTCACCTGAACTCGCCATACAATTTTTGATCACATAAGTTTCTTGAGCACAAAAAGTTGTCTCATTCTAAAAATAATTTAGCTTCTCATGATTTCTAAACTAATTATACATCCATGCAAAACTTACACTTATTTTATTATTTGACCTCCGTGAGTGCATAGGACCTTCACAGGCATTGATATTTTCCCATCTAGAAGGTCTGAGAACAAAATGAAAAACATTGAATCTTGTAGAGCAAAAAATTCTCTTCCAAATAGAACAAAAATGAAAAAAAAATGGAGTACATTCCGATTTTCACCTTTGAAAAAGGGAAAAATTTGCTGAAACTGTTTTTTGCCATTTTGACTCATTGTATCTTAAGAGCTATGCATCCTTTTGGGTCCATAATGTGAATAATGAGAAACATTTCTATGGAGTACACATTGAAAAATTCATAGCTGAGTTGGATTGCATTGATTATGAGTTATTACTGCTTAAAATATGAGTTTTATTTTGCGCGATAGAATTTTTCAGCTACTTTGACATGCAATGGTGGCAGAATGATGATAAGAGTGGCAGTCTGAGTAGCTTAGCTGGATTCAGCACCAAAAGTTCTCCTAGTGTGTGGTTTCATTGCTCTAGAGCAGTGGTGGCGAACCTATGGCACGCGTGCCAGAGGCGGCACGCAGAGCCCTCCCTACTGGCACGCGCCCCATCGGCCGCTCACCACTTGTGAATACCAGCAGGGGCCGCGGCTCCCCTGCCGGCATTCACAAACGGCACTGCTAGCAGCGCTGATCCCGGCACACACTGACTTCAGTGTGCAGCAGGAATCCCTCTCCCCCCTGCCCCGACGTCTCCTACTATTTGGTTCCGCCGGGAGGGGGGAGGCGTCCAGCAGCGTGTGTGTCAGAGTGTGTGCCAGGAGCATATTAACACTTTCTTCCCCACTTCTGCAGCAATCAGCAATTCCAAGCAACCTGATTGGTTGTTTGGGTTGGCTGATTCACCAAACAACCAATCAGGTTGCTGGGAATTACCTATTGAGGCAGAAGTGGGTAAGAAAAAGTTAATATGCATGCCGGGACCTGAAGAGAAGCTGAGCTTCCAGGAGGAGGGGGAGGAGGAGGAGGTAAGTATGTGGGTCTCGGGAGGGGCACTGTGGGGTGTCACTACTGCACTGGGGGGACGCTGGGGGGTGTCACTACTGGACTTGGGGGGGCCGCTGGGGGGTGTCACTGCTGCACTGGGGGGTGTCACTGCTGCATTGGGGGGCCGCTGGGGGGTGTCACTGCTGCATTGGGGGGCTGCTGTGGGGTGTCACTGCTGCACTGGGGGGCCGCTGGGGGGTGTCACTGCTGCACTGGGGGGCCGCTGAGGGGTGTCACTACTGCACTGGGGGGCCGCTGAGGAGTGTCCCTAATGCACTGGGGGCCGCTGGGGGGTGTCACTACTGCACTGGGGGGCCGCTGGGGGGTGTCCCTAATGCACTGGGGGGCCGCTGGGGGGTGTCCCTAATGCACTGGGGGGCTGCTGGGGGGTGTTCCTAATGCACTGGGGGCTGCTGGATGGTGTCCCTAATGCACTGGGGGCCGCTGGGTGGATGTCTCTAATGCATTGGGGGCCACTGGGGGGGTCACTATTATCACTGTGGGGAGGGGGCCACTATTACTGCTGGGGCCGCTGTGGGGTGATGGTCACTATCACCGCTGGAGCCGCTGTAAGGTGGGGGCCACTATCACCGCTGGGGCCGCTGTGGGGGTCACTATCACCGCTGGGGCCGCTGTGATGTGGGGGTCACTATTATTGCTAGGGGTTGGGGGTCACTATTACTGCTGGGGGTGCTGGGGGGGTGTCACTATTACCGCTGGGGGTGGGGGTCACTATTACTGCTGGGGCTGCTGTGTGGTGGGGGTCACTATTACCGCTGGGGCTGCTGGCAGTAGGGGGGGGGGGTGGTGGTGTCACTATTACCACTGTTTTATGTTTACATGTTGCAGAAATGGGCAGGACATGTGAGCAAAAAAAAAAAATCGCACAGTAAAATCGTCAAATGGGTGAATGTCTTTGGTCGCCGATTTGTCTCGAAGCGTCAAAAGATGGGTCTTGACGATAAACACTGTAGTCTTCCATAGACTCCTATAGTAGATGAAAAAAGGGGGGGGGGAGAGTTTACCTGCTTCCGGCACTCAGAAAAGAAGACAATTCCACACCGCAGCGATTTTTTTTTTTCACACAAAGCGCTTGTGAGAAAATGCTAATTAATTTCAGGATTGGATCATGACTACTCTTCTTTATTGTGATTTTCGGGCCCTGTGCGGCCAGCGTGAAAACGTACACACTCGTATGAATGAGACCTAGTGCTGAGGCTGCCTTCACACATGAAGAATCTCAGAGGAAATTCAGCTTTTACAGTACAAGACATGTGGATTAAAAAATCTTCTTCACATGGGGCTGGTATTTACCACAATGAATTATGCAGCTTTTTTGAAAAACGCTACGGATTCTGAATGTCTGTTTATGCTGCAGAATGGTACTGCGGAATTCAATCCCTTAAAATACAACGGTTGAATTCTAGAAATAAAAACATGGCTAAATCTATACCACTTTAGCGCAGATTTGGCCACCGTTAAATTCTTATGGAATTATTGTGCATATCTAGGGCTTAAACACATGAGCATGTTTTAGTCCTCTTATGCGACCGTGATAATCACAGCTGCATAAAGGAACAAAACAAAATCATTGATTTCAATGGATTTCATTGGTTTTATTTTCACCATCAGGATTCTCGCCTGTTAATTTTACAGGCAAGAAAAGATAGGACTCATCCCGTAGTGAATACTACGTACGTGGCACCTATCTTTACTCTATTTTTTTCTTCCCAGCTGGTGAGGAAAAAAAACCCTTGTTCTCACGCAACTACACTCCGGCAAGCATAGTTGCGCATACAGCTGTCCGTTTCCGGAATGCTTGCAGGGATTTCTGCGTGTAAAAAGGCGACCTAAGGCCTCTGGCACACTAGTGCTTTTTTATTCTTGTGTAGTCCGTTAAAAAAAAGGCACTGCACATAGACGGCCTGCAGACCCATATTACGGTGCGACACACACTATCAAGCTTTGGCATGCAGACACGGACTACGTGGAAACACACTAATCACATACATTATTCTGATCCATTTCACAGATTTTTTTTCTCGCAAGTGTGTACCTAGCCTAAGTGCCCTTAAACGCAGTTATATTTTCTGTCCGTATTGCATCCAGATTTTTTGTAATACTGACAGCTTACACCACTAATTTACATTGGTGTATACAGCTGTGTGGTTTTTTTATACATACGTAAGAAAAATCACTGCACTTCAAGTTTGGATCAAATCGTTAAATCGCCCATTAAAGTCCATGGAATTGCTTCTGTCTTTTTCCAGCCTACATAGGGCTCAATAAGTGCTATGTAAAGAAAAGAGCGAGTGGCAGTGATGTTACCTCTATTGGACTCAGTGATCACCTGATTGCCAGCGATCCCCCAGCATGACAGAGTTTCTATGGATGACCCCGTTACAATGGAAAAGATCTAGAGGTCTTATATGACATCATTGGGGACATGTGTGTTAAAAAATATATAGAAAAATGAGTTTTAAAAACATATAAAAAAAAAACAACCCACAATCGCCCATGCCAACCTGAACCGTCGCCAAAGCTGCCCTATAATCAGACACTGCAGAAATCACAGAGGTCCTTTGTGAACGTTTTTACGCCAGTTTCTGGTGAATAGAAGTCCCAATTTTTTGTGCAAGCGGTTATTTGCACAAAACTTTGTGACTCTTCTTCCTTCTGCTGCAGCCTTTTGAAAAGTGGGCGGGACTTTCAGCAGGGGGCATGGCCACCCCAGACTGACAGATTTAAGTATAATCCAGAATCTGGTGTAAATTATACCAGAAATTAATGGCAGGTCAGATCTGGGGTATATTTCTGAGAAGGTACACAAAGCTGCTGAGTATCTGGGGGAACTACACTAAACCCAGCAATGCCAGGCTTAGTAAATTTCCCCTGTATCAAAATGTCCAAGACAAAATGGGAAACTCATTTCTCTACTTTATTTTGGCATTAATGTACCAATAGAAAAAGATTTTCTTAAATTCAAATTTCTTTATTTAACTTTTTGTACATATGGCTCATAAAAAACCAAAGAGCAGAATAAAGTTCAGTGAAAAAGAGTATTAAAAACAGCCCTATCACAGGAAAAAAAAAAGAAAAAATAATTTTAGCAGCTGAACAAAAGAAAATAGGATCATAAAACCCCCACATGCATAAAATAGCTTAAAACTGTCTGGTCCTTTAAAGGGGTTGTCCCACGAAACAAAGTTGGGGTATACACTTCTGTATGGCCATATTAATGCACTTTGTAATGTACATTGTGCATTAATTATGAGCCATACAGAAGTTATTCACTTACCTGTTCCGTTGCTGGCGTCCCCGTCTCCATGGTGCCGTCTAATCTTCAGCGTCTAATCGCCCGATTAGACGCGCTTGCGCAGTCCGGTCTTCTTCCTTCTGAATGGGGCCGCTCGTGCCGGAGAGCGGCTCCTCGTAGCTCCGCCCCATCACGTGTGCCGATTCCAGCCAATCAGGAGGCTGGAATCGGCAATGGACCGCACAGAAGACCTGTGGTCCACCGAGGGTGAAGATCCCGGCGGCCATCTTCACAAGGTAAGTAAGAAGTCACCGGAGCGCGGGGATTCGGGTAAGCACTATCCGTTTCTTTTTTTAAATGTCTGCATCGGGTTTGTCTCGCGCCGAACAGGGGGGCTATTGAAAAAAAAAAACCCCGTTTCGGCACGGGAAAACCCCTTTAAGACGGATGCACTATGGATTTAAGGGGTTAAACATAAATTAACTAAGGACACCATCTCTAAAAAATGACTTCTAGACATTCTATTTCGTGTTGTTTTTAGACGTAACAATGGATACATTCTCAGCCTTCCTAATCTCTTCACTCTGAGCTAAACAGATCTCAACAATGGAACAGTTCTAGGTAACACAGATCACATTCCTCATGAGAAACAGGCTCGGCACAGAACTGGAAGGAAGTTCACTTGATTACAGTTTACAAATGAAGGAAGTTTGGGAGAGATGTTTGGCAGTAGTCTTATGGGCTATTTACATGAGACAATTATCGCTCAAAATGCCCATGTGAATTGTCACCGTAGCAATGAAATCCTTTTTCAACTTTAATGAAACTTGTCACCGAAAGGACCAAAAATAATAAAGCTTAGCTTTTATTGATTTTTAAATAATAAAAAGGCGTCCTTATATTTTCTCATATGTGCTAAAAGTCACACAATAATTAAAAACAGTAGGGCTTAGATATATAGATGAATACAGTTCTGTCCCAACAATCTAGGTGCATTGGCCGGGAATCGAACCCGGGCCTCCCGCGTGGCAGGCGAGAATTCTACCACTTCTACCACTTTTGTATTCCCTGCTGTCTTTTTCTATCCAGGGTTACTCAGATTTCTATTTGTCAATATGTTCTCTCTCCTACTTATACATAGGCTCTATTCCGGAGAGATGATGCTCCCACTTGTATAAGTGATTATTACAGGTAGAACATGTATAAGATGAATAAAGACAGTGGCTGCATTAAATGAAACAGCTGCAGTATTCATCTATGAGCTACTCATCCTTCAGGATTTAAATAGCTGCAATAAAATGCACATAGATAGTTTGGTGGTAGCCCAGAATGAATTCTAGGCTATCACCTATATCCAATGCCCTTTTGGATAAATCTCTGTCTCTGTATATGCAGTCTGTTGTGATGCACCAACAGCTGCTGACTAGAGTGATAATGATAGACTCTGTCTGTTATAGTTGTAGTTGTATATGTCTACGTGGGTTGCATTATGATGAACATACAACCCCCACATAGATTAGTTCTTATGGAGAGAATCGGCCCATGGAACCTATCCCTCCCTCTCCATCTACGCGTTTCCACAACCTTGGAGATGGTTGCTTCCTCAGGATGGAGCTAACCTAACATGACCAGCCTCTCAGGCTGTCAGGATGTAAAATGAGCAGAGAATAGCACAGTATTCATCTATATATCTAAGCCCTACTGTTTTTAATTATTGTGTGACTTTTAGCACATATGAGAAAATATAAGGACTAGAGATGAGCGAACGCGTTCGTCCGAGCTTGATATTCGTGCGAATATTAGGGTGTTCGGGATGTTCGTTATTCGTAACGAACACCATGCGGTGTTCTGGTTACTTTCACTTCCTTCCCTGAGACGTTAGCGCGCTTTTCTGGCCAATTGAAAGACAGGGAAGGCATTACAACTTCCCCCTGCAACGTTTAAGCCCTATACCACCCCCCTGCTGTGAGTGGCTGGCGAGATCAGGTGTTCGCCTAATATAAAAGTCGGCCCCTCCCGCGGCTCGCCTCAGATGCGGTGTGAGTTAGATGAGGGACAGTGCTGTTTATACCGGAGCTGCTGTAGGGAAAGAATTGGTAGTTAGTGTAGGCTTCAAGACCCCCCAAAGGTCCTTATTAGGGCCACTGATAGCTGTGTGTTGCCTGCTGTTAGCAGTGGGATTTTTTTTTTCTCAAAATCGCCTCTGCAGACCGTTGCACCTGGCATTAGGGACAGAAGTGCTGCATAGGCAGGGAGAGTGTTAGGAGTGAGTGTAGCCTTCAAGAACCTCAACGGTCCTTTCTAGGGCCATATTTATCAGTGTGCAGTACTGTCCAGGCTGCTGTTAGCTGTGCTGCATTTTTTGTGGGCTTCTCAAAATCGCCTCTGCAGAGCATTCCACCCTCCATTGATACTGCAGGGAAAGAATTGTATAGGCAGGGCCACAACACAGTTATTATTCATAGAATATACGCAGTGCTGCCTTTTGGTGGGAAAAAACTGAAAACAAATCTATTTGTCCAGCCTCTGTCCGTCCTTACGGGCGGTGGAGACGTGTGAGCTGCGTGAAAAACATTGCTAAATCATACGCACCCAGCTACGCTTTACTGCTGGCTTCGCCATTTGCTTTCCTTAATTGGGAAAAAAAATACCTGCTCTGCCAGAGTTATAATAACTCTGCTACCCTCACGTTCTGTGACACATAAGCAGGGACACAGCACAGTTATTAAACTTCTCATGTTCATAGAATATACGCAGTGCTGCCTTTTGGTGGGAAAAAACTGAAAACAAATCTATTTGTCCAGCCTCTGTCCGTCCTTACGGGCGGTGGAGACGTGTGAGCTGCGTGAAGAACAGTGCTAAATCATACGCACCCAGCTACGCTTTACTGCTGGCTTCGCCATTTGCTTTCCTTAATTGGGAAAAAAAATACCTGCTCTGCCAGAGTTATAATAACTCTGCTACCCTCACGTTCTGTGACACATAAGCAGGGACACAGCACAGTTATTAAACTTCTCCTGTTCATAGAATATACGCAGTGCTGCCTTTTGGTGGGAAAAAACTGAAAACAAATCTATTTGTCCAGCCTCTGTCCGTCCTTACGGGCGGTGGAGACGTGTGAGCTGCGTGAAAAACATTGCTAAATCATACGCACCCAGCTACGCTTTACTGCTGGCTTCGCCATTTGCTTTCCTTAATTGGGAAAAAAAATACCTGCTCTGCCAGAGTTATAATAACTCTGCTACCCTCACGTTCTGTGACACATAAGCAGGGACACAGCACAGTTATTAAACTTCTCATGTTCATAGAATATACGCAGTGCTGCCTTTTGGTGGGAAAAAACTGAAAACAAATCTATTTGTCCAGCCTCTGTCCGTCCTTACGGGCGGTGGAGACGTGTGAGCTGCGTGAAGAACAGTGCTAAATCATACGCACCCAGCTACGCTTTACTGCTGGCTTCGCCATTTGCTTTCCTTAATTGGGAAAAAAAATACCTGCTCTGCCAGAGTTATAATAACTCTGCTACCCTCACGTTCTGTGACACATAAGCAGGGACACAGCACAGTTATTAAACTTAGATAATTCATTCACTAGAGGCAGTGGGGCCTTTCGTTTTCCAAAAAGGGCAAAAATTATATTTGGCCTGCAGTCTTGCGCCAATTTATTTCCTGCCTGTGAAATCAAATCACTGGTAATACAGCATGCTGAGGGGTAGGGGTAGGCCTAGAGGACGTGGACGCGGCCGAGGACGCGGAGGGCCAAGTCAGGGTGTGGGCACAGGCCAAGCTCCTGATCCAGGTGTGTCGCAGCCGACTGCTGCGCGATTAAGAGAGAGGCACGTTTCTGGCGTCCCCACATTCATCGCCCAATTAATGGGTCCACGCGGGAGACGGTTATTAGAAAATGAGCAGTGTGAGCAGGTCCTGTCCTGGATGGCAGAAAGTGCTTCGAGCAACCTATCGTCTACCCGCAGGTCTGCGCCGTCCACTGCTGCCAATCCGAATCCTCTGTCTGCTGCTCCTCCTTCCTCCCAGCCTCCTCACTCCACTACAATAACACCTGCTCAGGAGCGGGAGCACTCCCAGGAACTGTTCTCGGGCCCCTGCTTAGATTGGGCAGCAGCGGTTCCTCTCCCACCAGAGGAGTTTATCGTCACTGATGCCCAACCATTCGAAAGTTCCCGGGGTCCGGGGGAAGAGGCTGGGGACTTCCGCCAACTGTCTCAACAACTTTCTGTGGGTGAGGAGGACGATGACGATCAGACACAGTTGTCTTGCAGTGAGGTAGTAGTAAGGGCAGTAAGTCCCAGGGAGCAGCGCACAGAGGATTCGGAGGAAGAGCAGCAGGACGATGAGGTGACTGACCCCACCTGGTGTGCAACGCTTACTCAGGAGGACAGGTCTTCAGAGGGGGAGTCAAGGGCATCAGCAGGGCAGTTTGCAAGAGGCAGTGCAGTGGCCAGGGGTAGAGGCAGGGCCAGACCGAATAATCCACCAAGTGTTTCCCAAAGCGCCCCCTCGCGCCATGCCACCCTGCGGAGGCCGAGGTGCTCTAAGGTCTGGCAGTTTTTCACAGAGACGCCTGACGACCGACGAACAGTGGTGTGCAACCTTTGTCGCGCAAAGCTCAGCCGGGGAGCCAACACCAACAGCCTCACCACCACCAGCATGCGCAGACATATGATGGCCAAGCACCCCGCAAGGTGGGACAAAGGCCGTTCACCGCCTCCGGTTTGCACCCCTGCCTCTCCCCCTGTGCCCCAACCTGCCACTGAGATGCAACCCCCCTCTCAGGACACAGGCACTACCGCCTCATGGCCTGCACCCACACCCTCATCTCCGCTGTCCTCGGCCCCATCCAGCAGTGTAGTTCAGCGCACCGTTCAGCCGTCGCTTGCGCAAGTGTTCGAGCGCAAGCGCAAGTACGCCGCCACGCACCCGCACGCTCAAACGTTAACCGTCCGCATCGCAAAATTCATCAGCCTTGAGATGCTGCCGTATAGGGTTGTGGAAACGGAGTCCTTCAAAAGTATCATGGAGGCGGCGGCCCCGCGCTACTCAGTTCCCAGTCGCCACTACTTTTCCCGATGTGCCGTCCCAGCCCTGCACGACCACGTCTCCCGCAACATTGTGCGCGCCCTCACCAACGCGGTTACTGCCACGGTCCACTTAACTACGGACACGTGGACAAGCACAGGCGGGCAGGGCCACTACATCTCCCTGACGGCACATTGGGTGAATTTAGTGGAGGCTGGGACAGAGTCAGAGCCTGGGACCGCTCACGTCCTACCCACCCCCAGAATTGCGGGCCCCAGCTCGGTGCTGGTATCTGCGGAGGTGTATGCTTCCTCCACTAAAGCACCCTCCTCCTCCTCCTCTGTCTCACAATCAAGATGTGTTAGCAGCAGCATGTCGCCAGCAGTCGGTGTCGCGCGGTGTGGCAGCACAGCGGTGGGCAAGCGTCAGCAGGCCGTGCTGAAACTACTCAGCTTAGGCGATAAGAGGCACACGGCCCACGAACTGCTGCAGGGTCTGACACAGCAGACCGACCGCTGGCTTGCGCCGCTGAGCCTCCAACCGGGCATGGTCGTGTGTGACAACGGCCGTAACCTGGTGGCGGCTCTGCAGCTCGGCAGCCTCACGCACGTGCCATGCCTGTCCCACGTCTTTAATTTGGTTGTTCAGCGCTTTCTGAAAAGCTACCCACGCTTGTCAGACCTGCTCGTAAAGGCGCGCCGGCTCTGCGCACATTTCCGCAAGTCCCACACGGACGCTGCCACCCTGCGCACCCTGCAACATCACTTTAAGCTGCCAGTGCACCGACTGCTGTGCGACGTGCCCACACGGTGGAACTCTACGCTCCACATGTTGGCCAGGCTCTATGAACAACGGAGAGCTATAGTCGAATACCAACTCCAACATGGGCGGCGCAGTGGGAGTCAGCCTCCTCAATTCCTTTCAGAAGAGTGGGCCTGGTTGGCAGACATCTGCCATGTCCTTGGTAATTTTGAGGAGTCTACCCAGGTGGTGAGCGGCGATGCTACAATCATTAGCGTCACCATTCCTCTGCTATGCATCTTGAGAAATTCCCTGCAAACCATAAAGGCAGCTGCTTTGCGCTCGGAAACGGGGGCGGGGGAAGACAGTATGCCGCTGGATAGTCAGGGCACCCTCCTGTCTATTTCTCAGCGCGTACAGGAGGAGGAGGAGGAGCATGAGGAGGATGAGGAGGAGGGGGAAGAGACAGCTTGGGCCGCTGCTGACGGTACACCGGCTGATTGCCTGTCATCCTTTCAGCGTGTATGGCCTGAGGAGGAGGAGGAGGAGGAGGAGGAGGAGGATCCTGAAAGTGATCTTCCTAGTGAGGACAGCCATGTGTTGCGTACTGGTACCCTGGCACACATGGCTGACTTCATGTTAGGATGCCTTTCTCGTGACCCTCGCGTTGCACGCATTCTGGCCACGACGGATTACTGGGTGTACACACTGCTCGATCCACGGTATAAGGAGAACCTGCCCACTCTGATTCCCGAAGAGGAAAGGGGTTCGAGAGTGTTGCTATACCACAGGACCCTTGCGGACAAGCTGATGGTAAAATTCCCAGCCGACAGCGCTAGTGGCAGAAGGCGCAGTACCGAGGGCAAGGTAGCAGGGGATGTGCGTAGATCGAGCAGCATGTACATCCCAGGCAGTGCAACAGTCTTTAAGGGCCTGGCCAGCTTTATGGCTCCCCACCAAGACTGTGTCACCGCTCCCCAGTCACGGCTGAGTCGGCGGGAGCACTGTAAAAGGATGGTGAGGGAGTACGTAGCGGATCGCACGACCATCCTTGGTGACGCCTCTGCCCCCTACAACTACTGGGTGTCGAAGCTGGACATGTGGCCTGAACTAGCGCTGTATGCCCTGGAGGTGCTTGCTTGTCCTGCGGCTAGCGTCCTGTCGGAGAGGGTGTTTAGTGCGGCTGGGGGAATCATCACAGATAAGCGTAGCCGCTTGTCAACCGACAGTGCCGACAGGCTAACACTCATCAAGATGAACAAAGGCTGGATTTCCCCAGACTTCTGTTCTCCACCAGCGGACAGCAGCGATACGTAAGCAATACGTAGGCTGCACCCGCGGATGGAAGCTACGTTCTCTCTCACCATCCAAAACGGGGACATTTCTGCTTCATCAATCTGTGTCTAATATTCCTCCTCCTCCTCCTCCTGCTCCTCCTCCTGAAACCTCACGTAATCACGCTGAACGGGCAATTTTTCTTAGGGCCACAAGGCTCACTCAAATAATTTTTCAGAACAATTTTTATAAGTTTCAATGTGCTTAAAAGCATTGGAACTTTAACTTGAACCAATTTTTCGTTACACTGGGCTGCCTCCAGGCCTAGTTACCGCTTAAGCCACATTAACCAAAGCGATTCACCTGCCATCTTGGTTGGGCATGGCCAATTTTTACTGAGGTACATTAGTACTGTTGGTACACCAATTTTTTGGGGCCCTCACCTACAGTGTAATCATAGTAATTTCTATGTTCTTCGCCTGCACTCATGGTACAGAAAGGTGTGTGGGGTTGGCCTACACTTTAGCTACATAAATGTCACTTGTGCCTTGGCTATACTAAGGCTACTGAAATGGAACTAAGACTGCGCTCCCGCTATACTGCTGCTTCAGAATTGTTACTGGGGCCTGTCTTGAGTGCTACTATTGCTTACATGGAACGAAGACTGCGCTCCCGCTATACTGCTGCTTCAGAATTGTTACTGGGGCCTGTCTTGAGTGCTACTATTGCTTACATGGAACGAAGACTGCGCTCCCGCTATACTGCTGCTTCAGAATTGTTACTGGGGCCTGTCTTGAGTGCTACTATTGCTTACATGGAACGAAGACTGCGCTCCCGCTATACTGCTGCTTCAGAATTGTTACTGGGGCCTGTCTTGAGTGCTACTATTGCTTACATGGAACGGACACGTGGAGAGGACACGTAGTGCCTCAAAAACATCCCCCTCCTCCTCCAACAGGGAAAACATTGTTGGCAAATGCCTTTGCATTGGTTCGTCTGGTGGCAGTCCAAGAATTTCACCTTTACCGACACTACAAGAGAGCCCCCCCACCGTCCCCCCGCCACGGCCCACTTAATCCGGGCCACATTCCGAAAACCAACAAAATACAACCGTGGTACTAGGTCCGCAGTCACCACCACATTACCACCAACGCGGTTACTGTTAAGGTGCATATAACCACGGACACGTGGAGAGGACACGTAGTGCCTCAAAAACATCCCCCTCCTCCTCCAACAGGGAAAACATTGTTGGCAAATGCCTTTGCATTGGTTCGTCTGGTGGCAGTCCAAGAATTTCACCTTTACCGACACTACAAGAGAGCCCCCCCACCATCCCCCCGCCACGGCCCACTTAATCCTGGCCACATTCCGAAAAACCAACAAAATACAACCGTGGTACTAGGTCCGCAGTCACCACCACATTACCACCAACGCGGTTACTGTTAAGGTGCATATAACCACGGACACGTGGAGAGGACACGTAGTGCCTCAAAAACATCCCCCTCCTCCTCCAACAGGGAAAACATTGTTGGCAAATGCCTTTGCATTGGTTCGTCTGGTGGCAGTCCAAGAATTTCACCTTTACCGACACTACAAGAGAGCCCCCCCACCATCCCCCCGCCACGGCCCACTTAATCCTGGCCACATTCCGAAAACCAACAAAATACAACCGTGGTACTAGGTCCGCAGTCACCACCACATTACCACCAACGCGGTTACTGTTAAGGTGCATATAACCAGTCTGACTGGGGCATGCAGACACCTTGACAGAATGAATAGTGTGTGGCACATAGGTTCCCCATTGCTATGCCCACGTGTGCAGCTCCTGATGGCGGTGGCACAGGATTGTATTTCTCATTGCTTCTGTACAGCATTGTGGGCTATCGCCCCGCCCCTATTAAAGAGGGTCGCTACCTAGCCGTGCCAACCCTGTGCAGTGTGTGCCTGCGGTCCCTCGTCATGGCAGACGCACTTCTAAATAGACATGAGGGTGGTGTGGCATGAGGGCAGCTGAAGGCTGCGCAGGGACAGTTTGGTGTGCGCTGTGGGGGGGAGGGGGTGCGGTTGGGCAGCATGTAACTCAGGAGAAGTGGCAGTGGAGTGTCATGCAGGCAGTGATTGTGCTTTGTTGGAGGTAGTGTGGTGCTTAGCAAAGGTATGCCATGCTAATGAGCGCTTTTCAGAAGTAAAAGTTGTTGGGAGGGGGGGGGGGGCCCACTCTTGCCGCTATTGTGGCTTAATAGTGGGACCTGTGAACTTAGGATGCAGCCCAACATGTAGCCCCTCGCCTGCCCTATCCGTCACTGTGTCATTCCCATCACTTTCCTGAATTGCCCAGATTTTCACACATGAAAACCTTAGCGAGCATCGGCGAAATACAAAAATGTTCTGGTCGCCCATTGACTTCAATGGGGTTCGTTGTTCGAAACGAACCCTCGAGCATCACGGGAAGTTCGTTACGAATAACGAACACCCGAACATTTTGGTGTTCGCTCATCTCTAATAAGGACGCCTTTTTATTATTTAAAAATCAATAAAAGCTAAGTTTTATTATTTTTGGTCCTTTCGGTGACAAATGCCCATGTGAAGGTGCATTTAAACACAAAGATGATCACTCAAAAGATTTTGAGAGATCATTTTTGCATAAACTACTACTTGGTACCAATGCCTCTTAGTACCAATAAGTAGCGTGTGAGCCGCTGGGAGCTGTATTCAGGGAACAGACCACCTGCTATTCTCTGAATAAATTCCCTATGTTCTGCCAGGGGGCTGACAGCTGAGACAATGCAATCAGCTGTTATCAGCGGTCCCCAAGCAGAGCTAGTTAGGATATAAAGGTACCTTTACACAGGATGATTGTTACCTGAATTATCACTGTAAAGAGCAAATTTGGGAAATAGTTGTCCCATGTACAAGCGGCAAGTGGCAGGGCTCTAAACGACAAATTCCTTATTTATTGGAGTCAATTGGCCATATATGTTTGGTGCTTCCCCATTCATTTCAATGGGGTTGATAGAGAAAACTTGTACTCGACTATCTCCAACAGTCCCATTGAAAATAAACTAGGCAGCACTACGCTTGTGCTACCATTACTTCATTCAGTCTCTTCCTGCCTGTCCCCGGGGCATTGCGGTATCCTGCGGCGGAGATCCGCCACGGGATCTCCGCTGCCCGGGAGCAGGAGCCGTCAGTCGGAACTCCGCTGTCAGCCTATCTGACAGATAGGCTAACCGTGGAGAATCGCGGTAAACTCGCAGCATGCTGCAAATTGCTGCCCACAAGCGGAGAATCGCAATGATTCTTCGCTCGTGGACAGGGGGAAAGCACTCTCCATAGCCAGGTTATCACAGCGGAGAGCGCAATTCAAACCCGCCCGTGCACAGGCAGCTTTACTGCGGGGGTGCAGGAAGATACAGTGAGAAAACTGTACTTGGCATCAGAGGGGGTCTCAGCTGTGAGATCCCAACTTATCGTACTTTTATCATCTATCCCATGGATAGGTGATAAAAGTTTATTCTGGTACATCCCATTTAAAAGGAATCTCTCCACAAAAACTAAGTTATCTAAACTAAGTTATGTGCTGTTAGGGGACGTGACAGGGAGTCGGGGGATGTATTTTGTATAATCACCTGCTTCCATGATCCAGCGGTGTTGTCTTCTGAAGTTGGCACATTAGATGAGTCCTGTGTGTACGCTCACCTATACAAGTCTATACAACAGCACTAGAACTTATTTTATGTGGGGATGTAGCCATTTCCCTTTACTGAACCTTGATTGATTAGCTGACAAATTCTAGACCTCAAACTCTATAAAATATGAATGTTCTCCGATTTTTGAGCGATAATCATTGTGTGCTTTACAACCCAAGGTGAGCTCAAACGTTGAACGATCACCTTGCACTCTGAGCAGAGAATGCAGAAGACAAGCGGGGCCGCTTGCCTTTTTCATCCAGCTATTTCCCGCTCGGAGCGCCTGGCTGTTATACAGCTGAGCCTTCTGAGCAAAGGATGCAAAAGACAAGGTGGGTGGCCCCGCTCGTCTTCTGCATCCAGCTGTTCTCTGCTCGGAGCACCCAGCTGTTATACGGCCGAGCGCTCCGAGCGGGGGATGAAGAACACAGCTGGACCACTGTGTTCTTCATACCCATCCTGTCATCAGGGAGTGGGATACAGCTGAAACAATAGTATCAGCTGTATCCCGCTGTGAATTCCTGATAACTGATCGTTGATCTGAGCATGCTGAAAGATCAGCGACGGCTTAATGAAAACTGCACGATGTCAGTGCAGTTAGAAACAATTATCGCTCAAAAAATGGCTTTGAGCGATTTTTGAGCTAAAATCATTGTGTCTAAATCAGCCTTTACTCTTTTATTGCACTGACATCATAGCTTTTATTTTTATTGGATCCATGATGGATACCTACAGCGGGTTTGTCAGTTTTTTAAATTTTATCCTGGATTTAATTAGCGGCATTTTACATGAGTCAACAGAAACCTGATGGAAAAAAACTGCAGTGTAAGGCTCTGTTCACACTGGCATAGTTTCCGGAATTACCAGAGCCAGGACAGATAAGACAAATCCTTATTTTTGGACAAACTCTCACAGAACTTATTGCATTATATGGAGTCGAGAACGTTTGCATTTCTCTTCATAGGAAAGAATAACAAAGCAGCCTGACATTGTGACCAGCAGAGAGCCATCAATGGTTGTATTTTATGCATAAAAAGTATACAGTTGCACCAACACACTCCACTCACTCTCACACAATGTACTTTACTAAATGAGAGGTTACCATTAATGATACCTTTATGTTTAAAGGTATCATTAATGGTAACCTCTCATTTAGTAAAGTACATTGTGTGAGAGTGAGTGGAGTGTGTTGGTGCAACTCTATACTTTTTATGCATAAAATACAACCATCATCAAGAAGTTAGTGCGATAAAGAATTGTGCTTTATGGGTTCGTTATCTTCATATTTTATTGATGCCTTCGCATGGGAGTTTATTATTGTACAGTATATCAATCATACGCAGTTGGAGCCAAAATGTCTGTGTCATATTGTAGACCTTCCCAAAAAGGGTTCATGTGAGTTCTGATGTTCCAAGTTAATGTGGTTGAATATGTCACACATTGTTTCCCAGCATGCTTCTCATTCAAAAACTTGGAGAGGTTAAGTCAAGGTAAAGGAAACCGATTTGGCCTATACTTTATTCTTGATTTCCTATTCCTTAATGTTGAGCATATTTCTCAGTAATAGTCAGTAACCACATCAGTAGGAATACAACAAACCATGGCCCATTAACACTGTTATTTCAATGTTTTCCTAGTTTGTCATCGCAAGGAAAATATGACAAGTTACATTCCCATGCCATCTATTTTTAGTAGCTTTCTGTTCTATAGCTGTCTATCTATCTATCTATCTATCTATCTATCTATCTATCTATCTATCTATCTATCTATCTATCTATCTATCTATCTATCTATCTATCTATCTATCTATCTATCTCTCATATCTATCTAACTCATATCTAAAGAGATTGGGGTCACATAAAGGGTGTTTCTTAATCCCCACTTTAAAAAAATCATAACTCTTATTTTTCCATAGATGTAACTGTCTCTGGGCTTGTTTTTTGTGGGACGAGTTGTATTTCTCAATGGTCCTATTTAATGTACCGTATAATGTACTGAAAAATATATTTCCAAGTGGAGTGAAATGTAAAACAAACACAACAGGCTTACGATGATACCAAATTTATTTAGGCTTTTTATTGTACTATTATATTACATAGTATTAGAGATGAGCGAGCATACTCGTCCGAGCTTGATGCTCGTTCGAGTATTAGGGTGTTCGAGATGCTCGTTACTCGAGACGAGCACCACGCGGTACTCGAGTCAATAACATTTACTTCCCTGAAATCTTAGCGCCTTTTCTGGCCAATAGACATGCAGAACCCCAAGGGACATCTTACCGTGTTAATTACAGTTGTTGCTGCTAGGAGCAGCTTTGCACCAAATTTTTTCTTTCATCTTGGACTCTGCAGACTATTGCGTTCTCAGTCTGCAGCCAATTATATAGAGTATAGGGGAAGTATTGGTGAGGCAGGAACAATGATAGTGTGGAATCCTGTCTAGAAGAACCCCAACGGTCCTTCTTAGGGCCAAATCTTACCGTGTGAATTACAGTTGTTGCTGCTAGGAGCAGCTTTGCACCAATTTTTTTCTTTCACCTTGGGCTCTGCAGACTATTGAGTTCTCAGTCTGCAGCCAATTATACAGAGTATAGGGGCAGTATTGGTGAGGCAGGGACAGTGCTACTGTAGAATGCTGTCAACAAGTATCCCAAAAAAGCACCTCTTTAGGGCTCTCTGTGACCGTCTGCATTTAACTCCGTGGCTGCTGGTAGTTGTAGTCCCTCATTATTGCACAGCTAGGCGTGCCTGCAGTCTTCCGAATAATTTTTTCCTGGCTGCAGTTTGCGCTGTCTCACTCAAACTGCACGCCAATAAGAATTCAAAAATTTTTTACACTGCTCTGTGTCTGCTGTAAACTGCACGCACGGTGACAGACCCCCATACAGCGAAAATCACATTGGTGGAATATAGCCTGCATTGCATTGCATTGCACAAATATTACCAAAAAAAACTGAAAATACTTACGGCTAGCTGTGACTCTCTGCATTTCACTGCGTGGCTGGTGTGAGCTCAGGAGTATCAGTATTGCATATTGCACAGCTAGGCGTGGTTGCAGTCTTCTGAATTATTTTTTTCCTGGCTACAGTTTGCGTTACATAAGCGCTGTCTCACTCCACCAATAAGAATTCAAACATTTTTTACACCACTGTGTGTCTGCTCTATTCGTAATCCACCATGCTGAGGGGGAGGGATAGGGCTAGAGGATGTGGACGTGGACGCGAGCGAGGACGCGGAGTTCCAAGTGAGGGTGTGGGCACAGGCCGAGTTCCTGGTCCAGGTAAATCACAGCCGGCTGCTGCGGGAGTAGGAGAGAGGAAAGTTTCTGGGGTCCCCAGCTTCATATCACAATTTTTGGATCCACGTCGTAGACCTTTATTACAAAATGAGCAGTGTGAGCAGGTCCTGTCGTGGATGTCAGAAAGTGCATCCAGCAATTTCTCCAGCAACCTGTCTTCTACGCCGTCCACTGCTGCAACTCTGAATCCTCTCACTGCTGCTCCTCCTTCCTCCCAGCCTCCTCACTCTATGAGAATGACACATTCGGATGAGTAGGCAGACTCCCAGGAACTGTTTTCGGGCCCGAGCGCTGATTGGGAAAAAATGGTTCCTCTCCCACCTGAGAAGTTTGTCGTGACCGATGCCCAACCTTTGGAAAGTTCCCGGAGTCCGGGTAATGAGGCTGGGGACTTCCGGCAACTGTCCCAGGAGCTTTCGGTGGGTGAGGAGGTCGATGATTATGATGAGACACAGTTCTCTATCAGTGAGGCAGTAGTAAGGGCAGTAAGTCTGAGGGAGGAGCGCACAGAGGATTTGGAGGAAGAGCTGCTGGACGATGAGGTCACTGACCCCACCTGGTTTGATAAGCCAACTGAGGACAGGTCTTCAGAGGGGGAGGCAAGTGCAGCCGCAGGACAGGTTGGAAGAGGCAGTGGGGTGGCCAGGGGTAGAGGCAGGGCCAGAGTGAATAATCACCCAACGGATTCCCAAAGCACCGCTCGCGCCAAGGCACCGTGCAGAGGCCAAGGTGCTCAAAGGTGTGGCAGTTTTTCACTGAGAGCGCGGACGACCGACGAACAGTGGTGTGCAACCTTTGTCGCGCCAAGATCAGCCGGGGAGCCGCCACTACCAGCCTCACCACCACCAGCATGCGCAGGCATATGATGGCCAAGCACCCTACAAGGTGGGACGAAGGCCGTTCACCACCTCCAGCTTGCGCCACTGCCTCTCCCCCTGGGCCCCAACCTGCCACTGAGATCCAACCCCCCTCTAAGGATACAGGCACGACCGCCTCCCGGCCTGCACCCACACCCTCACCTCCGCTGTCCTCGGTCCCATCCAGCTATGTCTCTCAGCGCAGCGTCCAGCTGTCGCTAGCAGAAGCGTTGGAGCGAAAGCACAAATACGCTGCCACGCACCCGCACGCTCAAGCTTTAAACGTGCACATTGCCAAATTGATCAGCCTATAGATGCTTGTGGGAACGGATGCTTTCAAAAACATGATGGCGGCGGCCCCGCGCTACTCAGTCCCGTCGCCACTATTTTTCATGGTGTGCCGTCCAAGCCCTGCACGACCACGTCTCCCGCAACATTGTACGCGCTCTCACCAACGTGGTTACTGGCAAGGTCCACTTAAGAACAGACACGTGGACAAGCACAGGCGGGCAGGGCCACTATATCTCCCTGACGGCACATTGGGTATATTTAGTGGAGGCTGGGACCGAGTCAGAGCCTCAGACCGCTCACGTCCTACCCACCCCCAAAATTCCGGACCCCAGCTTGGTGCGGGTATCTGCGGTGGTGTATGCCACCTCCACTAAACCTTCCTCCTCCTCCTCCTCCTCCAACGCAACCTCTGCCTCGCAATCAAGACGTGTCAGCAGCAGCACGTCGCCAGCAGTCAGTGTCGCAGCATAGCGGTGGGCAAGAGTCAGCAGGCCATGCTGAAACTAATCAGCTTAGGAGAGAAGAGGCACACGGCCCACAAACTGTTGCATGGTCTGAAAGAGCAGACCGAGCCTCCAACCGGGCATGGTCTTGTGAGACAACGGCCGTAACCTGGTGGCGGCTCTGCAGCTCGGCAGCCTCACACATGTGCCATGCCTGGCCCACGTCTTTAATTTGGTGGTGCAGCAGTTTCTGAAAAGCTACCCACACTTGTCAGACCTCCTCGGCAAGGTGCGCCGGGTCAGCGCACATTTCCGCAAGTCCAACACGGACGCTGCCACTCTGTGGACCCTGCAACATCGCTTTAATCTGCCAGTGCACCGACTGCTTTGCGATGTGCCCACAGGGTGGAACTCTACGCTGCACATGTTGGCCAGGCTGTATGAGCAGCGTAGAGCTACAGTGGAATACCAACTCCAACATGGGCGGAATAGTGGGAGTCAGCCTCCCCAATTCTTTACAGAGTAGTGGGGCTGGATGGCAGATATCTGCCAGGTCCTTGGAAACTTTGAGGAGTTTACCCAGATGGTGAGCGGCGATACTGCAATCATTAGCGTCACCATTCCTCTACTATGCCTGATGAGAAGTGCCCTGCAAAGCATAAAGGCAGACGCTTTGCGCTCGGAAACGGAGGCGGGGGAAGATAGTATGTCGCTGGATAGTCGGAGCACCCACATGTCTATATCTCAGCGCGTTTTGAAGGAGTAGGAGGGGGAGGAGCATGAGGAGGAGGGGGAAGAGACAGCTTGGCCCACTGCTGAGGGTACCCATGCTGCTTGCCTGTCATCCTTTCATCGTGTATGGCCTGAGGAGGAGCAGGAGGATCCTGAAAGTGATCTTCCTAGTGAGGACAGCCATGTGTTGCGTACAGGTACCCTGGCATACATGGCTGACTTCATGTTAGGATGCTTTTCTCGTGACCCTCGCGTTACATGCATTCTGGCCACTACGGATTACTGGGTGTACACACTGCTCGACCCACGGTATAAGGAGAACCTTTCCACTCTCATACCCGAAGAGGAAAGGGGTTCGAGAGTGATGCAATACCACAGGACCCTGGTGGACAAACTGATGGTAAAATTCCCATCCGACAGTGCTAGTGGCAGAAGGTGCAGTTCCGAGGGCCAGGTAGCAGGGGAGTCGCGGAGATCAAGCAGCATGTACAGCGCAGGCAGGGGAACACTCTCCAAGGCCTTTGCCAGCTTTATGGCTCCCCAACAAGACTGTGTCACCGCTCCCCAGTCAAGGCTGAGTCGGCGGGAGCACTGTAAAAGGATGGTGAGGGAGTACATAGCCGATCGCACGACCGTCCTCCGTGACGCCTCTGCTCCCTATAACTACTGGGTGTCGAAGCTGGACACGTGGCCTGAACTCACGCTGTATGCCCTGGAGGTGCTTGCTTGCCCTGCGGCTAGCGTCTTGTCAGAGAGGGTGTTTAGTGCGGCTGGGGGAATCATCACGGATAAGCGTAGCCTCCTGTCAACCGACAGTGCCGACAGGCTTACACTCATAAAGATGAACAAAGCTTGGATTTCCCCAGACTTCTCTTCTCCACCAGCGGACAGCAGCGTACCTAAACAATACGTAGGCTGCACCCGCGGATGGAAGCATCGTTCTCTATCACCATAAAAAACGGGGACTTTGTAGCTTCATCAATCTGTTTATTCTATTCATCCTCCTCCTCCTGCTCCTCCTCCTGAAACCTCACATAATCACGCCGAACGGGCAATTTTTCTTAGGCCCACAAGGCTCAGTCATATTACTTTTGTAAACAATGTTTATATGTTTCAATTCTCATTAAAGTGTTGAAACTTGCACCTGAACCAATTTTTATTTTAACTGGGCTGCCTCCAGGCCTAGTTACAAATTAAGCTACAGTAACCAAAGCGATTAATGGGTTTCACCTGCCCTCTTGGTTGGGCATGGGCAATTTTTCTGAGGTACATTAGTACGGTTGGTAGACCAATTTTTTTTGGCCCTCGCCTACAGTGTAATCCTAGTAATTTTTATGGGCTTCGCCTGCACTCATGGTACAGCAAGGTGTGTGGGGTTGGCCTACACTTTTGCTACATAAATGTAACTGGGGCCTTGTCTATACTGCAACTACTAAAATGTGAAAGAGACTGTTATCTCCCTAAACTGCTGCAACAGGAATGTTAATGTGGCTTGTCTTGACTGCTACTACTACTGAAATGGAACTAATACTTTGCTCCCCCTATACTGCTGCTTCGGAATTGTTACTGGGGCCTGTCTTGACTGCTACTATTACTGAAATGGAACTAAGACTGTGCTCTCCCTATACTGCTGCTAGTGATATGTTACTGGGGCCTGTCTAGACTGCTACTACTACTGAAATGGAACTAATACTGTGCTCCCCCTACACTGCTGCTTTGGAATTGTTACTGGGGCCTGTCTAGACTGCTACTACTACTGAAATGGAACTAATACTATGCTCCCCCTATACTGCTGCTAGTGATATGTTACTGGAGCCTGTCTAGACTGCTACTACTACTGAAATGGAACTAATACTGTGCTCCCCCTCTACTGCTGCTAGTGATATGTTACTGGGGCCTGTCCAGACTGCTACTACTACTACTACTACTCAAATGGAACTAATACTGTGCCCCCCTATACTGCTGCTAGTAATATGTTATTGGGGCCTGTCTAGACTGCAACTACTACTCAAATGGAACTAATACTGTGCTCCCCCTATACTGCTGCTTTGGAATTGTTACTGGGGCCTGTCTTGACTGCTAGTATTACTGAAATGGGCGGTTGGGCAGCATGTTATCCAGGAGAAGTGGCAGCGGAGTGTCATGCAGGCAGTGATTGTGCTTTGTTGGAGGTAGTGTGGTGCTTAGCTAAGGTATGCCTTGCTAATGAGGGTTTTTCAGAAGTAAAAATTGTTGGGGGGGGCCCACTCTGGCCGCTATTGTGGCTTAATAGAGGGAGCTGGGAACTTGAGATGCAGCCCAAAATGTAGCCCCTCGCCTGCCCTATCCGTTTCTGTGTCGTTCCCATCACTTTCTTGAATTTCCCAGATTTTCACAAATGAAAACCTTAGCGGAGCATAGGTCCCATACAAAAATGCTCGGGTCGCCCATTGACTTCAATGGGCTTCGTTACTTGAAACGAACCGTCGAGCATCGCGGGAAGTTCGACTCGAGTAATGAGCACCCGAGCATTTTGGTACTTGCTCACTCATCTCTAGTAACTATGTATTTTCTACTGTCACATGGCAATGGACAATACCGATGGGCTTCAGCATTACCAATGGAGAAAAAATAGAAATCACTTTTGTGGATAAAAAACGGAAAACAAAACTTGCCATAAACTTCTAAATTTGTGAAAAAGAGTACCCAAATAACAGCCATAGAGGAAGTAAAACAGGGCCATAAGGCATGTAAATAACACTACCACACATCACATAATGCATACAAACAACAGAGCCTTGCAGGGATCAAATAACACATCCATGCAACGTGTGCAAAAGCATAAATAAGATTCAGGGAGAAATAAATAGAGCTATGCAAGATTTAGTCATGGCATCCTACAAGGTGCTAAATGTGATTGTTCTCAGTAAGAGAAACCAAGTAATCTTGTAGATATGATACCTTTTAATAGCTAACAAAAAGACATGATGTTAAAGCGAGTTTTTGAACCTACTTAGGGTTCTTCCTCCAGCTTAATGGAATAGATGCAAAGAAGCATATATGTGTACGTATTTATGTACACATACATATAAAAAGCCACAGACATGGTAACATAGTAAAGCTAGCGACAGTGTCCCAACACAGCCCAGTCCAATTCTTTGTCTGGAAAAGTTGATGAAATCTGTGACAGAGGTTAATAACAGAGCCTTCAATGCAAATGTGAACACATCCCAAGGATCCTTTTACACAAACCAATAAATTGTTTCAGCAGTAATGTGAATGATTATTGTTCAGTGTAAATGCATGCTTCAATTGAATGAAGAACGAGAATTCATTCGCTTCTCGTTCAATTTCTGCATTCAGAAAATAGGATAGCTTGGCGCGTGTAAACTATGATCCCCAGCCCACTCTGCCTCCCTTTACTAGCAATGCTCATTTCTGTGGAAAAGCACAGGAATTATTATTGCTGGGACAGCCTGTTGGGCAACTGTTGCCCGAAAGATCGTTCCGCGTAAAAAAGCCTTTACTCCCTAATTCAAAGTATGATGAACAAATGTAGGGTTTTCTCTTGTGCGTCTTGTTTGGTGTCCACATTCCTCTCTGGATAAGCCTGCTAGACAGTCCACAATTTTTGCTAACAGACCCGTGGATTCATTGTAGCAAATCGTCACTCAGTCTGACATAAAGTATCTTTCTGATGCCTAAAGCGAAAATCATAAGTAGTGAGAACACATTTTATTGAATAAAAGCTCTGTTGTACAGTGTTGTAAGGTGTGTGGAGTCCAGGACAATGCAATGCAAAGGAACAAATTCCACTCTTAAGTGTTTCCAAAGGACAAACAAAATGATATTGGCAGCAGTTCATACATGCAGACAATTTAGTTCCTCTTTAAGTATACTTGTTATGTGTGATTTATTTTTATTGAACAGTTTAAAAAATCAAATTAAAAAAGTGAGAAATCAAATTATAGAACATTAGTTATAATCAAATATAAGTAACCAGTAACCTGTATCCCATTTGTTATACTGAACAAGAACAATTTAATGAAATCTCACAGTGCGCTAGAATTAAAAATTGTACTAGAAGAACCTCCGAGGATTCAGACTCAACTAAACTGCAGTTACAAAATTACATTTATAGTGGATATTAAAAGTGTACACACCTCTGTTAAGATGCCAGGCTATTGTCATGTTGAAAAATCCAACAAAGATGAAACATTTCAGATTTCTTCCCTCATTCTCGGCGATTTCAACATCCCTAGTAATGATCCCAGCTCCTCATCTGCGTTCCGTCTTTTAACGCTTACCTCCTCCCTTGGGCTCTCACTAATCTCTGACTCCCCTACTCACAGAGATGGCAATACTCTTGATTTAATCTTCCTCCGTCTCAGCTATGCCTCTCACTTTACTAGTGCCCCACTTCCATTCTCGGGTCACAACCTTCTATCTTTCTCCATCAGGCACCCTAGCATTTCCCTGACCCTCCTATCTATCGCACCTCTAGGAACCTCCAATCCGTCCGCACCAAACAGTTTGCCAAGACCATTCAGTCCTCCCTGTCCCCTATCTCTCCCCTCCCCTGCCCTAACCTGGCAGCTGAAAACTACCACACCACCCTCAGCCGTGCCATGGATGAAGTGGCACTGCCCTTGACCCGAGCTGTAAACCGCAGACCACGGCAACCTTGGCTCACGTCCCAAACGTGCTTCATCCGGTGGTGCTCTAGGTGTGCCAAGCGGCTGCCCGCAAACTTCCTCCACTTCAAATTCATGCCTAAAACTTATAACCTAGCCCTTCACCATGTCAAACAACTTTATTTCACTTCCCTTGTCTCCTCACTATGCCACAACCCCAAACGACTCTTCAACACCTTCCACTTCCTCCTCAGCCCCAAAGAACAGGCCCCTGTGATAGATCTGACTGCTGGAGAACTAGCTGCCTATTTCAAAGAAAAAAATTGACAATATCCGAAAAGAAATCTCCAAAAACTGCACGGCTAGCCCCAATCCCAGTCTCCTCAGCACTACTTACTCACTTTCTATGTTAGAACCAATGACAGAGGAAGAATTCTCCAGGCTGCTTTTTGCTGCCCGCCCTACCACCTGCGCTAGCGACCCTCTCACCTCCTCCAGGCCCTTTCCCCAGCTCTCATTACTTACCTCACCACAATCTGCAACCTCTCCCTAGCCCCTGGCACTTTCACCTCCTCATTTAAACATTCCATCATATCCCCTCTGCTTAAAAATCCAACCCTGGACTCGACTGATGCTGACAACTACCGATTAGTCTCAAACCTCCCCTTCATCTCCAAATTACTAGAACGCCTGGTCTACTCCCACCTCACACCCTTTCTCTCTGACAACTCACTCCTCGACCCCCTCCAGTCTGGTTTCCGCTCTCTACACTCAACTGAAACTGCCCTCGCAAAAGTATCAAATGACCTGATGACGGCAAAGTCGAGAAGTGAGTACTCCCTACTAATGCTCCTTGACCTGTCTGCTGCATTAAACACTGTTGACCATGACCTTCTCACTGTGCTCCACTCTATTGGTCTTAAGGACACTGCTCTCTCCTGGTTCTCCTCCTACCTCTCTGACAGTTCCTTCAGTGTCTCCTTTGCTGGCTCTATTTCCTCTCCACTTTCTCTCGCTGTTGGGGTACCCCAGGGCTCAGCCCTTGGTCCTATTCTTTTCTCTATCTATACAGCCCCAATTGGACAGACCATCCACAAATTCAGGCTCCAATACCATCTCTACACTGACGACACCCAACTATACACTTCTTCCCATAAGATCTCTGAACCATTCCTCCCAATTATCACCGACTGTCTGTCCGCTGTCTTTAATACTATGTCCTCCCTTTTTCTCAAATTAACCTCTCTAAAACTGACCTCTTCATCTTTCCACCTTCCAACTGACGTCCCCTCAACATCTCCATTCCAGTGTCTGGCACCATCATAACCCTCAGACAGCATGCCCGCTGCCTTGGAGTCACACTGGACATTGACCTCTCCTTTACCCCCACATCCAATCTCTGGCCCAAATATGCCACATGCACCTCAGAAATATTGCTAAAATATGGCTGTTCCTCACCACGGACACGCTAAAGACACTTGTGGTCGCCCTCATCCACTCCCAACTTGACTACTGTAATTCGCTACTCATCAGCCTACCCCGCACCAGACTCGTTCCACTCCAATCCATACTAAATGCAGCAGCTAGGCTCATTTTTCTATCCAGCCGTTACTCAGACACCTCTGCACTATGCCAGTAGCTGTATTGGCTACCCATCCACTGCAGAACTAAATTTAAATTCCTCAACCTCACCCACAAAACTCTGCATTGTGCTGCGCCACCATATATCGCCTCTCTCCTGTCTGTACACCACCCAGCCCACTCACTCGGATCCGCTAACAAACTCAAACTAAACACCCCTCTATTACAAACCTCACATGCTCGCCTCCAGGACTTCATCAGAGCAGCACCCATCCTGTGGAATGCTCTACCCCAAGGCATCTGGACAATTCCCGATGCATGAAATTTCAGACGCGCCTTAAAAACGCACCTCTTCATGGAGGCATACCAAATTCCCTGACCTAGTCCCTCGCCCCTTCCTATGGCTCCCCACACCTTCCACCTTGCCTATCACATATGACCTCTACCCCTGCACCTCCTTACTGGCCAACCCCATTTGCTTTCTAATAATTGACTTCCACGTGAAATCCCCTACTGCCTTTGTGTGAGGAGAATTTGTTTGTTTATCAAAGAGAAGACGATCCCAGATCTCGTGCAGAAGTCTGGACCCAGGAGAAATACAAATCACACCAGCCTGTGCGGTATCAGATGATTTCTAATTTATTCTAAGGTGTTCGAAGCTTATGTATCATAAATGACATCACAGCAAAAGTATATACCTCCAAGATTAATAAGAATACATAATAGGTTAAAACAAAAATGATTAACATAAGTTACACCTCCTAAGGTGTATCTATTACATACAATAAAACCGTTATGAATTCAGGAGAAAGGAATGCAATGGAAGGCGTCGTATAGTCTACCCCGTTTCCTGTGTACATTATCTATAGACATGAATACATGGGTGGTCTAGTAGACTATCTTATCTCTAATCTGTCTTCCTCAGAAGACATGGAGGCCTATAGAAGGGTTTCGTTTAACCCCTTCACTACTTACACTAGTATCATGCTATATATTCCTAGTCTACAATGCAATATAGAATAATTAACTGATATATTGATCTACAATTTTCTTAACACTTTGTTCCACATGCCTCACTCCCTCTCCCCCGTACCTCCTGTACCACCCCCACTCCATTTGTTTCAAACTGATTGTATCTCACATTGTAATTGTTGTATTGTTTGCATTTATCCGATGCTTGAAAGCGCTACAGAATAAGTTGGCGCTATACAAATAAAGATTATTATTATTATTACCTTTCATGTTACCCGATATCTGTACAATTCCAACGAGAAACAAACTGACATCTTTGGGGGTGGAAAAATAAAAATAACAAAATTAAATTAATGTGGTTGTGTAAGTGTTCACACCCTCTTATATTTGGGGATGTGGTTGTGTTCATAATCAGCCAATCACATTTAAACTCCTATTAAATAGTATTCAGTACTCCACTGCCATTATTTACAGGGATTCTGATTCCCCCATATAAAGTTCGGCTCTTCTAGGAGGATTTTTCTGACATTTTCTTAGTTGTACGGTAAAGATCTTACAGCCCATCAAAGGGTCTGATTGTTGGAAGGTGTTAGTCAGGAGAAGGGGGCCAAAACATGTCCAATGAATTACATATACCATGGAGCACAGTGAAGATATCAGCAAGAAGCGGAGTACATTTGTCCCAACAGTGACAATACCAAGAACTGGACATCCCTCCAAAATTGATGAAAAAAACAAAAGAAAATTAGTGCAGAAGGCAGCCAAGAGTCCGACAGCAACATTAAAGGAACTGCAGGAGTTTTTGGCAAGTACTGATAGTGTAGTTATGTGACAACTATCTCCCCTATTCTTCATATGTACAGGCTGTGGGGGAGGGAGCAAAATGGAAGCCTTCTCTAACAAAGAAAACCATCCAAGCTGGCTATGTTTTACCAAAACCTCCATCACATCTGCCAAATGTGGAGAACGTGTTCTGTCCGATGAGACCGAGGGGAACTTTTTGTCTATAATTCCAAAAGGTATGTCTGGCACAAAGCCAACAGTGCTCATCACCAGGAGACTACCATAGTGAAGATGGTGAAGGCAGCATTATGTGAGGGCTGTTCTTTTACTGCTGGAACTGGGGCTTTAATGTCTCAATAAAGGAATGGCAGCATCCTGGGCTTTTTGGGGTTTCTGGAGCTCTTACCCCTGCATGTTTGGCGTGCATCCTATTGACTTGTTAGTCATCTTTAATATGTTTAAAAATCCTGAGGAGTGCTGGGAGTTAATCGAAGTAAAGTACGGAACTGGGGCTTTAGTCAAGGTGGAGGGAATCATAAATAGTTTCAAATATCAGTCCATTTTGGCACAAAACCTTCAGGCCTCTGCTAAAAAGCTGAAGATGAAGAGGAATTTAACCTTTCAGCCTGACGACCCAAAGCAGACCTCCAAATCAACAAAAGAATGGCTTCATCAGAAAAGGTCACACTTTTGGAATGGCCCAACAAGAGCCCAGGCCTGAATTCCATTGAAGATATGTGGGTTGACCCGAAGAAGGCGCTACACACGAGATGCCCTTACAATCCAACAGATTTGGAGAGCTTTTGCAAAGAAGAGTAGGCAAAGATTGCCAAGTCGGGATGAGCCCTGCTGATAGACAACGACGCAAAATGATTGTAAGCTAAGCTGTCATAAAGTTAAAGGGTGCATCAAGAAAATATTAGTTTTAGGGTGCAGATATTTATGCAATCATATTATTTTAGTTTTTTAAATTTTATTTCTCCAGCCTAAAAGATTTCAGTTTGTTTTTCAATAAAAAAAAATTGTACAGATAACAGGTCACATTGAAGATGGAAATTAATCTGAAATGATTCATCTTTGTTGGATTTTTTAATATGACAAAACCTGGCATTTTGAAAAGGGTATGTAGACTTTTTATATCCACTGTACATAAACACACTACTTGTAGCAAACAGAATAGACTAGGTGAAAATAACTATTTAAGGGATAAACTTGAGGAATTGCAATAAGTATTTATGAATAGGTCCCTCACAGTCTGATAATCTGTTGTCTAAAAACACATCTCCAGGGGCATTAATAAACTTTTGAGGGCAACAAAGCAGATTTTCAATGAGATCTACCATCATTCAACAATATATTTTTTTTTAATTTTTACTGCACATTTTTTAAAATGTCAAGTAAGATTGTCCCAATGTATTTGAATATATAACCACTGTAAAAAGCCAACATACGTAATGACCAGATTCATACACTGCAGTTCATTAATTTCCATACAGCACCTGACTTGTCAATTCTTTGGAAACAAAAAAAAGAAGCCATTTTTTGATGAATGTGGATTTATTTAGGCAAATAACTAAATACCGTGATCACTTGAGAGGCTCTGTACTTAAGTAGGTGAAAAGTTTAGGAAAATCAAGGCTCAATTCATTTAGAAAGAGTGTGTATAAGTTCAAAGCAGGTTTTTTTGGTTTGTGATGTAATGAAATTAACAAACTATAGTGTATTCTGACCTGATATAAGCCAAATTAACACTCATGGCTTTGTTCAGGTGATTGGAGCCCTATAGATACATTTGACATATAAAACCTTAGGCTTATCCTGGCATATACACCAAACATAGGCTCAAAACTTCATATGAGCCTTATGTGTATGGTCAGATTATGTTTTTTTCTGTATATTCTATTAATATATAATAGTAAATAGTAATAGTAAATAGATTCATATCAATAAGCCCCATATCTTGATGAAATACTTTATTTTATATGTCATATGTTATAGTATATGTGCTTGTTATATGGATACAATTGTCGATGTACAATGACTTTATGATACCCCACTGTTGTCTCTGCAAACCCTGAATTTAAAAATTATCATTAGTGCAATATTCTATACAAGTGCCACTGCACCGATTAAGGCTATTATTAATGTGCAAACATAAGTCATATTGCATCACAATCCATGTATGTTACAATACATTTAGTAGGGTAACCATGTAACGAGGATTGGTAATGATAGTTTCCAATGATATAGTTCAAAAAGATGTTGGCTATTAATTATTGTTATGTATACGATACTTCAACAATCCTGACTGAGTAATTCATTTCATCAGTCATAATAGATATAAAACTGGACTTTTCTTGCTTGCAACTGATTAAGAGCTCATGTGCTTCGACCCTCTTCGGAGGTACACGGTGCAGCCATTTGTAAACTCAACAAGAGCTTATATTCTAAAAGACTTCTAGGAGGAGAATGTCTTTGCAAAGCATACATACTGAGCATGTCACAATTTATTCTTATGGATTCTCAAGGAATCCATAAGATACAAACCTTGTAAAAAGAACTGTCCAGTTTGAGCCCATAGCCTTCTGTGGATGCTGTTTTAAGGGTAAGTACTAGTTGCATCTATAATACAGCCATGTGCATGAGCCTTCTATAATCACTGCTTTTAATCAATCATTGTATAAAAAAATATACCCAGTAGTTGTGTAAATGAAGAACCTTTACCCTTACTGCAGATATCATCAAGAGTATGCCTCCTTGCCGTCCAGAATTACAATGTCCGCTGTTACACAAATAGTTTTAATAAATGTTTTATAAAGCTTACTATATAAGTAAAAAGTAGACATATGAAATCCAGTGATTTCAGCATCCATCACCTAATAACACTTGAAGTGCTGACATACAGCTGCTTGGAGGGTTGAACACAGATGGATCTTTTATGCCTAGCTGTAAGTCGAAGAAGCGTGTGGAAGCTGTCATGCTTTCATTCTTTGTGTAGGTTTCATGCACTGGATAGCAATCCTTATTTGTGTAAACTCCAACCCAGGTTTCAGCTGTTAAAGGTGAAAAAAATAGAAGAATGAAAATTATTAAAGCTGTGAAATATTAAAACACAGTGTATATATATATATATATATATATATATATATATATATATATATATGTGTGTATATATATATATATATATATATATGTATGTATATATATATATATATATATATATAAATGTACAGACATCAGAGAAGACGCAGCAACGTCAGAAGCAGCCGCTCACCACACCAGGGATCCCTCCATATGGGGCAGAGAGAGATATAAGACTGGGCATGTGTGACCATCTTGGGACAATTACTGAGGTGGACACAGAATAAAAGCAGCAGGTGGCGCTATTCTAACATTAGTTCTGGAATATATGGGGGTAGAAACTAATTTTGAAACAAATGTAAATACAAAAAATGTTTATAATTATGGGTTGGATTTACCTAGAAACAATATTTTTCGTGGCACAACCCCTGCAAGGGCTGTGTCAAAGGTCAGTACAGTGTTAAGGTGCCCATGCACCTTCAACTATAGTCAGCTGAGGGATCATTTGGTCAACAGTTGTCATTCCTGGCTCCCTCACAGGGACGAATGTTTAGCTCTGCTAAATATTTGCTTGTTCAGAAAAGGACAGCATGGATCTCCACTTCGGCACACAACAAGGATCTTGCAGTGCTCAAATGCAATGGCTACATGTTTCACTGCTTGACAAGCAACTTCCTCAGACATGTTGCCTGAGGAAGCTGGTTGTCCAGCAGTGAAACACATTACTATTGTATTTGGATCCTGCAAATAAAGAGTTCATGCTTTTATCTCTGAGTCTTTGGTGTGCAATAATGTCGAGCTGTAATTGCCCAGTGGGCACTACAGGACACTAGCAGCACACTTGTCCTGTCTCACCTGTCTGTATGCCATCCTGGATACAGAAGGTGCCATTTGTGGGAGAGACCCTGTGTCTCCCCTTCTGCTCTAAACTAGAGCTCATCACTGACATCAGCTGGCCTCTCACTGCCTGACAGTCAGGTTTAATCTCACTGGTGCAGAGCCCCTAAGGGTGGGAAAGAAGCAAACAAGTTCCTATGCAAGTGGGCGGCTAGTGAGAGAGGTCATAAAAGGAAATGACACAGAGCAGTTAGCAGACTCAGCCGGGAGAGAGTAAGAAGGTTGCAGTTTCCGTAGTCGGTCAGGAGGAGTGTTTAGCAAGTTATTCTTAGCCAAGGTAGAGTGTGGTGACAACTCGCTCCCTTGCCATTCTACAGCAGAGCTTCAGAAGACCCTTTCCAAGGTGCATTTTCATCAGTGAGTCACAGCGACCCGGTAAAATCAAAGCAAGGATCAGCATATGGTCACTAGTCCCTCTGCCTAAAGGTATACCTTACAACATCATCATCCGGAGTGTCCAAAATAGAGTGGGGCAGCACAGTGACAACAAAAGGCCTCCATCACTTAACTGTAAGTGCATTGGGGTGCTACAACTCCCAAATTTCTGGCGTCCTACAAACAGGATAGTTCCTTCTTCTTCTAACTATAATCCAAGATGTCAGTTGCGGAGGATAAGTATGCTGGCAACCAGCCGGCCATCGTTTACCAGGCAGATGCTGCTGCACCAGTCATTGCGCCCCCACAGCCCCCGCAGTGGCTTGCACACCCATGGTTAGCTGTGCGCCGCTAACCATGCCCTATTGCTTAGGAGCACTATAGCTACCTAAGTACAGTGGCGAGTGCCACACGCTAGAAGGTCCCGATGCCAGGGAAGTTAAAACATGGCCACATGAGCACAAAAAGACGGTGGACAATATTATGGCTAGGCGGCAGAATATCATTGATAAACATACTATGTCGGAGGTAAAGAAGAGATTCTTTAATAAAAGACAGAGTTGGGGAGACTCCTCTGCAGGAGGACATATAGGCCGTATAAGGGCCAACCCTAAGGAGGCTGCTGGTGCAGACCAAGCTCTTAGGGAACAGTTTTAGAGGGTTCATTAACGGAGACTCTCAGGAGCCAGTTGTAGATGTTGTCGGTGTAGCACTCAGATAGCACATTTTTACTATTTAAAGAGCTGGCCATTACTATTCTGGGTATGGAGCCTCAGACCGCTGAGGGGGAGGAGACTAAGAAGGGGGTGAATGTGTCATGTGATGAAAGTTTGTCCTGCCCCATTAGCATGACATGTATAGGCAGGCGGCGCAATCTAGCAGTGATATGTCTGCTCCATTATTAGAAATGCAGAAACAGATGATGAAACTGACTCGTAGTGTTGCCGCGCTGTGTCAGAAAGTCAACAAGCTACAGAGCCCATGTTCAATGCCTCAGCTATTACTGCCCAAGCACCAATTCCCTCTGGGACCGCATCGGCTGTCTGGAAGTTATCCACGCCCCTGTCATGGAATATAAAGTGTTAAGTTTCAGAATGCAATAAGTGTATGTTTCTTACCTTGTATTGGACTATTGACCCTTAAATAGAAGGCTAAAACCTATGCTTTGTAGTGCTGGTAACTAGGATTTTAAGATAACAAGTCAACAGACAAATTAAATAAGGCTAAGCTATGTTAACAGAGAAGACACACAGCTATAGCAGAAATAGTGTATGATGTGATAACAATATCTTGACTGAAGTGATTTCCATCTCTAACACGACCCTCAAGAGCTTTAAGACTATTTGGTAGTCAATAAGCCTTATGATAAATAAGCTTTGTCACTATGTAACACTAATCTTTGTACCAAGTAGCTTTTGAATACGCCCTCTTCTTTCTGTATAAAAGGAGTTGGTAATGTTGATAATAAAGTAGAATTCATTGAGTTCTCATGAAGAAGTGTCTTGCCATAACATGGAGTAATTTCATGCTAGTGATAGATAATTGCTAGCAAATCTTCTCATCACGGGCTTCCATATCATTATCTACCAATTTGGCACCTGGCAACAAGGTCATCAGATCGGTAACGGTGTAGTCCGATAACACCCCTCATGGACATTTTGTATGCATTGCTGCCAAAACAGACATGATAGTCAGACATGCTACCGTGTAAACGGGCATCCCCTGGGGAGAAGGACTGCACCCCAGGAGTACGGACAATAGGTCCACGCGCTGATAAAGGTATTAATAGATATGTAGGCGCCTGTCCAGAAGTCATGTTATATATGGATGGTATGCCCCTGCCTGCGCTTATTGATAACGGGACACAAGTTACCACTATCTGCCAGGGTGACTTTGAAAAATACTGGTTCCCTGACATTCTCAGCTGTCCGCCTAAACAATTAATCAACGCTGTGGCGAGCAATAGTCTACCTGTACCTATAGTGGGGTATTGGGAACCGACTGTTATAGGTGGGAAGGCAGAGCTACTCCGGCAAGGAATACTAATGATAGATGTGCCTGACAAAAATGCACCAATCATCACACTGGGCATGAATATCTTAAAGAACTGCTATGCAGAGATGCTAGAAGTGCTGCAGAGTAATATGCCCGCAGCATCACAGGCCCAGAGAGCTGTGCTAAAGATCAATATAAAAACCTTGTCAGCTTAATAGCGGTTTGCCAATTCGCAGGGTCATGTGGGAAGAGCCCGTGTGAAGGACGTCAGACCGGTTTTAGTCCCGCCAGTGTCTGAATTTGTCCTATAGTGCCAGACAAGGCCAGGTCTACATGGCCGTGCCTATGAGGCAGTAGCACAGCACATCCCTATAGATGGTCATCCCTATTTACTGGCTGCCTGGAGCCTTGTTACAGTGACCAATGGGAAGGTGCTGGTCTGCCTCATAAATATTGGAAGTGTCCCTGCACAATTAAAGAAATATTCTGCTGTGGCACAAGTGTCCCTGCTGAAACCCACTGATGTGTTTGAGAGTCAGACTGACAGTGTGTTGCAGGGGGCTCAGTCCGTATAGGCAGGTTCCCCTCAGTCTTCCTCCTGGCTCTCTGAGCCGCATATTGGGGATAATCAGACACCCGCTGATCAGATACAGGGAATCAAGGATGTGACAATGGAGAAGCGAGATGCCTTTAGCCAACATAAACTTTTCAATGACCTCTGCCACTCTATCCACACCAATGGCAACGTGCCGATCAAAGAAACATATAGGCCCATTCCACCTTCCTCCTATGAAAAAGTTAAAAGTATGATACAGGAGATGAAGGATAATCATATTATCAGGAAAAGGCTTAGTCCCTAGGCTGCTCCCATAGTACTTGTCAAAAAGAAGGATGGAGGCCTTTGCTTCTGTGTGGATTATAGAAAGTTGAATAATATAGCACACAAATATTCCTATTCTCTCCCTCGTAATGAGGAGTCTCTGATGGCCTTAGGCTCTGCCACCTACTTTTCCACTCTGGATCTGACCAGTGGATATTGACAGGTGCCCATGAGTGAGGCGGATAGAGAGAAAACCATCTTTACCACACCAATGGGGCTGTTTAATTCAATCGCGTGACCTTTGGCCTCTGCAATGCCCCAGGCACTTTCTAAAGGCTAGTAGAGAGATGCTTGGGCCACAAAAACTCTCTATTATATCTGGATGCTATAAGAATATACTCCAAAACATTTGAGGAGCACATACAAAACCTCTGAGAGGTGTTCCAGATTCTTAAGGATCACGGATTAAAAATAAAGCCATGAAAGTGCCATTTGCTGCAGACTGAAGTCTGCTACCTTGAACATATCGTCAGTACCAAAGGGATATACCCGGATCCTGATAAAGTAAATGCAGTGATTACTTGGCCTACTCTTAAGACCTTGAAGGATATCAGGAGTTTTGTAGGGTTTGTGGGGTATTACAAGCGTTTCAAGCACCCATTGCCATAAATTGGGAAAGAGAGCAAGAGCAGGCCTTTCAGGTATTAAAAGAAAAATTAACTACTTTCCCCATTCTTGCTTATCCCGATTATGCACTCACATTTAACTTATACATGGATGCTAGTTTCAGGGGCCTAGGTGCAGTGCTTAGTCAAGTACAAGAAGGCAAGGAAAGGGTAGTTGCTTATGTTAGCCGTTCATTAAAGGGTGCTGTACAAAATGACCAGAATTACAGCTCCTTCAAACTGGAACTTCTTGCCCTAGTCTGGGTTGTGACTAAAAAAGTTAAGGACTACCTTGCTGCTACCTTTACCACCTATACAGACAATAACTCAGTTGCCCACCTAAACTTTGCAAAACCAGGGGCATTAGAACAGAGATGGCTGTCCTGCCTGGCCAATTTCACCTTTCAGGTCAAATAACACACTGGGAAGAGTGCGGTATTTGCTGACGCTCTCTCTAGGCTACCAACTACACTAGACAATTCACCTGAAGAGGACACATGCGAAGACGTTGAGATGCCGGACTTTACCCGGCATAAGCCCATTAAAATTGTCAAGTCAGTTCTTCTAGTCACCCATCAGAAACAGTAGACATGTTAAAGAAATTGTTCTTGCTTCAACTGGACAGTCGGACCTTTGAAGATTTACAGGAACATTTGCTCACAGAAAAAAACCAAAAAGTATATTATGCAAATCCATGGACCCTGAATTACAGAGATTATCGAGACAGAGGGAGAGACTGTTCTTCAAAAAGAATATTAATTACAGAGGTTCTATCAACCCCGCCTGCACCAAATTCCATGCAGAGATGCAAATCAGGTACTACTTTCTTATCATGACCAATACAAACACTTTGGAAGCTATGATCCGCCAGCGCTTTTACTGGAGTGACATGAGAGATGATATAGGGAAGTGGTACCAAGAATGCGCAGTTTGCAAAACCAAAAGAAGAGCCCAACACGATCAAAGAGCCCCATTACATCTCATCATCACCAACAAACCCTTGTAAATCCTCTCCATTGACCATTTAAAAGTAGAAAGTAGTAAGTCTAGGTATAGCTACGTACTTACCCTAATTGATTGCTACACCAAATTCATAGTCACCATCCCTGTAGAAGATCTCACCACCAGAACAACTGCTGCTAACGTCTGAAAACATTTCATCCTCAACTATGGATTCCCTGACCAAATACTTTCTGACAGAGGACCAGCCTTCGAGTCACAACTGTTGCAGGAGTTATGTGACACCTATGATTGTAGGAAACTACGTACCACCGCTCATCACCCCCAAGAAAATGGACTCTGTGAAAAGGCAAACCAGACCATACTTAAGTTGCTCAGAACCATGCCATCCAAACAAAGAGAATACTGGCCTATGTTGCTACCCAAATTAATTTACACTTACAACAATACCCCTCTACTGAATACACCCCATACTATTTGATGGCCGCCAGGGAAGATTGCCCTGTAACTTAAAACTGTGAATCCAAGTTATTTCTGCGTCATCATCATCCAAAGAGTGTCCAAAATAGAGTGTGGCATCACCATGACAACAAAAGGCCGTACCAACTGTAAGTGTGTTAGGGTGTTACAGAGCTCCATGCTGTCCTTCTCTGCATCCAGCGTCAGTATGACAAAGGAGGTAAGCAGCCCCTTCCATTAAGCTGCATTAGCAGTTCTGCCTCTGGGGCTCATCTATTCACATACTATGGGTATATACTTGAGGCGCTTTTTTCTGGTGTCTTATGCAATTTGTATATTTAGGGAAGGTAAGCTACAGTTAGACAACTCTGACACCAGCTTATCTCCTCAGGAACAAAGGGACTGGGCATTGAAATTCAACATCCCTTATCCCTATTTTTCCGATATCATCTGTCAGAGGAGTCATTCAGCCCATCATTATCAGCAGGTTTGGGCGACTAAACATTAATATTTATTGGGGGGCTTAAGTTGTACTCCCTGTGTGGAAACATAGTCTAAGGGTACAGACACATGCAGTCGGTTTTAAAAAATTCTTATTTAATGGCTGTACAATTTTGCTGTTAATACCGCAGTTTTACCCACAAAGTGGTGAAGCCATTAACATGATTTTTATTGCTCATATAGTTTTGCATGCAAAATTGCTGTATTAACAGCAAAATTGTACAGCCATAAACTAAGAATTGGAAAATTGTACCAATTGCATGTGTCTGTACTCTTACTAGTACAAATGTGTTATAACATTGTTCCCAGTACAGATCTATTCTCCCATAGTTACTATTCCTAAAGCTGGAAATGTGTTGGTCAGTCCACATTCAATTGTACAGTCTGCTTTGTGATCACAGCCTGCAGAGATCACATATAGATCTGGTATCTGAGCACTATATGATCAACATATGGCAGTATTATTGGTTATATTGGTGTTTTATAGTGGTAACATACACTTGGCCCTAACTGAAAAAGGGAAGCTCATCTCTGACTGTATGATTTTGTAGGTTCTGTGTTCTATTTTTATTTCATTTTTGTGTTTATAATATGATTTGCATACAGTATTTAATGGAATGATGATGGAAGCGTGACCAACTAATGCATAATTTGCCAGTACATGCTGCTATTTTTCCACAGTACAGAGCACATAGGACAATCTAGTATTTGGGCTGGTGGGGTTTGTGTGCCAAGGCTGCTTTTTAGTCCAGTGGTATTGTTCATGTCTTTTATTGAGCACATTGGGTAAACATACACAAAGCAAATGAATAAAAAGTAAGTAGACCACTGTGTTAATAATTTTTCTAAAAGCTTATTGGCAAAAAGTGTTTTAACCCCTTAATGACATGGCCTATTTTGTGCTTAAGGACGCAACAATTTTTGGCGGATTTTGATCTCCATTTTTTCAAAAGCCATAACTTTTTTATTTTTCTGTCGACGCGGCCGTATAAGGGCTTGTTTTTTGCGTGGCGAGCTGTAGTTTTTATCGGTGCCACTTTTGGGTACATAGACTATATCGTAAAACCTTTATTATTTTTTTTATGATAACTGGGAGAGAAAACGCATCAATTCTGCCATAGATTTTTAGTTTTTTTTTTACAGCGTTAATCATGCAGCATAAATGACACAATACATTTTTTCTGCAGGTTGGTACGATTACAACGATACCAAAATTCTTATATTTCTTTAGGTTTTTCCACTTTTTTGCAATAAAAACCCCTTTTTTTGGAAATCTTTTTTTTCTCTATCGCTGCATTCAAAATCCTGTAACTTTTTTTATTTTTCTATGTACGGAGCTCTTTGATGGCTTATTTTTTGCGAGACGAGTTGTAGTTTTTATTGGTACCATTTTGGGGAATATACTTTTTTTGATCACTTTTATTGCATTTTTTGGGAGGCAAAATGCTAAAAATTAGCATTTTGCCTCTGTTTTTTAGCGGTTTTTTTTACGCTTTTTGCCGTACAAAATAAAATGTGTGTTCAACTTTTTGTACACGTTGTTATGGACGCGTTAATACCAAATATATGCCATTTTAATTTTTTTATGCTAATATTAGAAAAAGCACAAAAAAGGTTTTTTTTTACATTTTTCTTTTCTTTTTTTTTTACACTATTTGAGTCCCTCTGAGGGACTTGCAGCACAGCACTTCTGATCGCTGTGATAAGGCATGGCAGGGCTACTGCCCTGCCATGCCTTATCGCTTATACAGCGATCATAGGCATTGGCACTACAGGACGCCAGTGTCCGGTGTCCTGTTGCCATGGCTCAGACTGGGCTCTTGCGATAACATCGCGAGAACCGGCTAGAGACACAGAGGGAGCTCGCTCCTCTGTGAACTGTTTCCCTACCGCGATCTGTTGCAGCGGGAGTCCGGCTATCACTGACAGCCGGCTCCCGCTGCAGGATACTGCGAGATCAGTCATGATCTTGCGCTATCCCGATGACGTAAGGGTACGTCATTTTGCTGGAAGTACCAGCCTGCCATGACGTACCCTTACGTTCTTCTCCAGAAAGATTGGTTAGTATTAACCATGTCTCTATGCAAACAACTTTCAAGAGACTTTAGAAAGACATTTTATAGACACATTAAGCTGTAAATTGTAGAGAAGCCATGCTAAACACCTCAATCCACTTTTAGATATATCTACAAATGAATAAGAATTCAGGACTGTTCCAGTGCTTCCTGTTAAGATAATTGCAAGGGCACAATGGGTAATCCCAAAAGAGGTTGGTCAAATTGGAAAATGTCCTATGGAACAAAGAATGAAACTTTAGCACAAATGTACAATGCTATGTGTAGTGGATAAAGAATAGAGATGAGCAAACACCAAAATGTTCGGGTGCTCGTTATTCGGAACGAACTTCCCGCGATGCTCGAGGGTTCGTTTCGAACAACGAACCCCATTGAAGTCAATGGGCGACCAGAGCATTTTTGTATTTCGCCGATGCTCGCTAAGGTTTTCATGTGTGAAAATCTGGGCAATTCAAGAAAGTGATGGGAATGACACAGAAACGGATAGGGCAGGCGAGGGGCTACATGTTGGGCTGCATCTCAAGTTCACAGGTCCCACTATTAAGCCACAATACCGGCAAGAGTGCCCCCCCCCCCTCCCAACAACTTTTACTTCTGAAAAGCCCTCATTAGCATGGCATACCTTTGCTAAGCACCACACTAGCTACAACAAAGCACAATCACTGCCTGGATGACACTCCGCTGCCACTTCTCCTGGGTTACATGCTGACCAACCACCCCCCCCCTCCCCCCCACAGCGCACACCAAAGTGTCCCTGCGCAGCCTTCAGCTGCCCTCATGCCACACCACCCTCATGTCTATTTAGAAGTGCGTCTGCCATGAGGAGGAACCGCAGGCACACACTGCAGAGGGTTGGCACGGCTAGGCAGCGACCCTCTTTAAAAGTTGCGGGTCGATAGCCCACAATGCTGTACAGAAGCAATGAGAAATAGAATCCTGTGCCACCGCCATCAGGAGCTGCACACGTAGGCATAGCAATGGGGAACCTATGTGCCACACACTATTCATTCTGTCAAGGTGTCTGCATGCCCCAGTTAGACCGGGCTTTTTAATTCATAGACACAGGCAGGTACAACTCCCTATTGTGAAGTCCCTGTGGACCGACAGCATGGGTGGGTGCCAGGAAGCCACCGGCGGTACATAGAAATATCCCATTGCATTGCCCAACACAGCTGAGGTAGTAATGTCGTGCGTAATACAGGTGGGCTTCGGCCCACACTGCATGCCCCAGTCAGACTGGTGTTCTTTAGAAGTGGACACATGTAGGTTAAACTCCCTGTGGACCCACTGCCTGGGTGGGTGCCAGGAAGCCACCGGCGGTACATAGAAATATCCCATTGCATTGCCCAACACAGCTGAGGTAGTAATGTCGTGCATAATGCAGGTGGGCTTCGGCCCACACTGCATGCCCCAGTCAGACTGGGGTTCTTTAGAAGTGGACACATGTAGGTTAAACTCCCTGTGGACCCACTGCCTGGGTGGGTGCCAGGAAGCCACCGGCGGTACATAGAAATATCCCATTGCATTGCCCAACACAGCTGAGGTAGTAATGTCGTGCGTAATACAGGTGGGCTTCGGCCCACACTGCATGCCCCAGTCAGACTGGGGTTCTTTAGAAGTGGACACATGTAGGTTAAACTCCCTGTGGACCCACTGCCTGGGTGGGTGCCAGGAAGCCACCGGCGGTACATAGAAATATCCCATTGCATTGCCCAACACAGCTGAGGTAGTAATGTCGTGCGTAATACAGGTGGGCTTCGGCCCACACTGCATGCCCCAGTCAGACTGGGGTTCTTTACAAGTGTACAGATGTGTTAAAAACTCCGTGTGCACCTACAGCATGGGTGGCTCCCTGGAACCCACCGGCGGTACACAAAAATATCCCATTGCATTGCCCAACACAGCTGAGGTAATGTCAGCTGGAATGCAGGTGGGCTAAAAATTAATTTGATTACACTGTAGGCGAGGGCCCACAAAAATTGCTGTATCAACAGTACTAATGTACATCCCAAAAATTGGCCATGGCCAGCCAAGAGGGCAGGTGAAACCCATTAATCGCTTTGGTTAATGTGGCTTAAGTGGTAACTAGGCCTGGAGGCAGCCCAGTGTAACGAAAAATTGGTTCAAGTTACAGTTCCAACGCTTTTAAGCGCATTGAAACTTATAAAAATTGTTCAGAAAAATTATTTGAGTGAGCCTTGTGGCCCTAAGAAAAATTGCCCGTTCAGCGTGATTACGTGAGGTTTCAGGAGGAGGAGCAGGAGGAGGAGGAGGAATATTAGACATAGATTGATGAAGCAGAAATGTCCCCGTTTTGGATGGTGAGAGAGAACGTAGCTTCCATCCGCGGGTGCAGCCTACGTATTGCTTACGTATCGCTGCTGTCCGCTGGTGGAGAACAGAAGTCTGGGGAAATCCAGCCTTTGTTCATCTTGATGAGTGTTAGCCTGTCGGCACTGTCGGTTGACAAGCGGCTACGCTTATCTGTGATGATTCCCCCAGCCGCACTAAACACCCTCTCCGACAAGACGCTAGCCGCAGGACAAGCAAGCACCTCCAGGGCATACAGCGCTAGTTCAGGCCACGTGTCCAGCTTCGACACCCAGTAGTTGTAGGGGGCAGAGGCGTCACCAAGGATGGTCGTGCGATCCGCTACGTACTCCCTCACCATCCTTTTACAGTGCTCCCGCCGACTCAGCCGTGACTGGGGAGCGGTGACACAGTCTTGGTGGGGAGCCATAAAGCTGGCCAGGCCCTTAAAGACTGTTGCACTGCCTGGGATGTACATGCTGCTCGATCTACGCACATCCCCTGCTACCTTGCCCTCGGTACTGCGCCTTCTGCCACTAGCGCTGTCGGCTGGGAATTTTACCATCAGCTTGTCCGCAAGGGTCCTGTGGTATAGCAACACTCTCGAACCCCTTTCCTCTTCGGGAATCAGAGTGGGCAGGTTCTCCTTATACCGTGGATCGAGCAGTGTGTACACCCAGTAATCCGTCGTGGCCAGAATGCGTGCAACGCGAGGGTCACGAGAAAGGCATCCTAACATGAAGTCAGCCATGTGTGCCAGGGTACCTGTACGCAACACATGGCTGTCTTCACTAGGAAGATCACTTTCAGGATCCTCCTCCTCCTCCTCCTCAGGCCATACACGCTGAAAGGATGACAGGCAATCAGCCGGTGTACCGTCAGCAGCGGCCCAAGCTGTCTCTTACCCCTCCTCCTCATCCTCCTCATGCTCCTCCTCCTCCTCCTGTACGCGCTGAGAAATAGACAGGAGGGTGCCCTGACTATCCAGCGGCATACTGTCTTCCCCCGCCCCCGTTTCCAAACGCAAAGCAGCTGCCTTTATGGTTTGCAGGGAATTTCTCAAGATGCATAGCAGAGGAATGGTGACGCTAATGATTGTAGCATCGCCGCTCACCACCTGGGTAGACTCCTCAAAATTACCAAGGACATGGCAGATGTCTGTCAACCAGGCCCACTCTTCTGAAAGGAATTGAGGAGGCTGACTCCCACTGCGCCGCCCATGTTGGAGTTGGTATTCGACTATAGCTCTACGTTGTTCATAGAGCCTGGCCAACATGTGGAGCGTAGAGTTCCACCGTGTGGGCACGTCGCACAGCAGTCGATGCACTGGCAGCTTAAAGTGATGTTGCAGGGTGCGCAGGGTGGCAGCGTCCGTGTGGGACTTGCAAAAATGTGCGCAGAGCCGGCGCGCCTTTACGAGCAGGTCTGACAAGCGTGGGTAGCTTTTCAGAAACCGCTGAACCACCAAATTAAAGACGTGGGCCAGGCATGGCACGTGCGTGAGGCTGCCGAGCTGCAGAGCCGCCACCAGGTTACGGCCGTTGTCACACACGACCATGCCCGGTTGGAGGCTCAGCGGCGCAAGCCAGCGGTCGGTCTGCTGTGTCAGACCCTGCAGCAGTTCGTGGGCCGTGTGCCTCTTATCGCCTAAGCTGAGTAGTTTCAGCACGGCCTGCTGACGCTTGCCCACCGCTGTGCTGCCACACCGCGCGACACCGACTGCTGGCGACATGCTGCTGCTAACACATCTTGATTGCGAGACAGAGGAGGAGGAGGAGGAGGAGGAGGGTGCTTTAGTGGAGGAAGCATACACCTTCGCAGATACCACCACCGAGCTGGGGCCCGCAATTCTGGGGGTGGGTAGGATGTGAGCGGTCCCAGGCTCTGACTCTGTCCCAGCCTCCACTAAATTCACCCAATGTGCCGTCAGGGAGATGTAGTGGCCCTGCCCGCCTGTGCTTGTCCACGTGTCCGTAGTTAAGTGGACCGTGGCAGTAACCGCGTTGGTGAGGGCGCGTACAATGTTGCGGGAGACGTGGTCGTGCAGGGCTGGGACGGCACATCGGGAAAAGTAGTGGCGACTGGGAACTGAGTAGCGCGGGGCCGCCGCCTCTATGATACTTTTGAAGGACTCCGTTTCCACAACCCTATACGGCAGCATCTCAAGGCTGATGAATTTTGCTATGCGGACGGTTAACGTTTGAGCGTGCGGGTGCTTGGCGGCGTACTTGCGCTTGTGCTCCAACAGTTGCGCAAGCGACGGCTGGACGGTGCGCTGAACTACACTGCTGGATGGGGCCGAGGACAGCGGAGGTGAGGGTGTGGGTGCAGGCCAGGAGACGGTAGTGCCTGTGTCCTGAGAGGGGGGTTGCATCTCAGTGGCAGGTTGGGGCACCTTGCGGGGTGCTTGGCCATCATATGTCTGCGCATGCTGGTGGTGGTGAGGCTGTTGGTGTTGGCTCCCCGGCTGAGCTTTGCGCGACAAAGGTTGCACACCACTGTTCGTCGGTCGTCAGGCGTCTCTGTGAAAAACTGCCAGACCTTAGAGCACCTCGGCCTCTGCAGGGTGGCATGGCGCGAGGGGGCGCTTTGGGAAACACTTGGTGGATTATTCGGTCTGGCCCTGCCTCTACCCCTGGCCACCGCACTGCCTCTTGCAACCTGCCCTGCTCATGCCCTTGACTCCCCCTCTGAAGACCTGTCCTCCTGAGTAAGCGTTGCACACCAGGTGGGGTCAGTCACCTCATCGTCCTGCTGCTCTTCCTCCGAATCCTCTGTGCGCTGCTCCCTCGGACTTACTGCCCTTACTACTACCTCACTGCAAGACAACTGTGTCTGATCGTCATCGTCCTCCTCACCCACAGAAAGTTGTTGAGACAGTTGGCGGAAGTCCCCAGCTTCTTCCCCCGAACCCCGGAAACTTTCGAATGGTTGGGCATCAGTGACGATAAACTCCTCTGGTGGGAGAGGAACCGCTGCTGCCCAATCTAAGCAGGGGCCCGAGAACAGTTCCTGGGAGTGTTCCCGCTCCTGAGCAGGTGTTATTGTAGTGGAGTGAGGAGGCTGGGAGGAAGGAGGAGCAGCAGACAGAGGATTCGGATTTGCAGCACTGGACGGCGCAGAACTGCGGGTAGACGATAGGTTGCTCGAAGCACTTTCTGCCATCCAGGACAGGACCTGCTCACACTGCTCATTTTCTAATAACCGTCTCCCGCGTGGACCCATTAATTGGGCGATGAATGTGGGGACACCAGAAACGTGCCTCTCTCCTAATCACGCAGCAGTCGGCTGCGACACACCTGGATCAGGAGCTTGGCCTGTGCCCACACTCTGACTTGGCCCTCCGCGTCCTCGGCCGCGTCCACGTCCTCTAGGCCTACCCCTACCCCTCAGCATGCTGTATTACCAGTGATTTGATTTCACAGGCAGCTAATAAATTGGCGCAAGACTGCAGGCCAAATATAATTTTTTCCCTTTTTTGAAAACGAAAGGCCCCACTGCCTCTAGTGAATGAATAATCTAAGTTTAATAACTGTGCTGTTTTCCTGCTAATGTGTCACAGAACGTGAGGGTAGCAGAGTTATTAACTGTGGCAGAGCAGGTATTTTTTTTCCCAATTAAGGAAAGCAAATGGCGAAGCCAGGAGTAAAACGTAGCTGGGTGCGTATGATTTTTACAGGTTGCACACGCAGCCAACACGTGTCCACCGGCGTTAGTACGGACAGAGGCAGGACAAATAGAATTATTTTCCGTTTTTTTGCACCAAAAGGCAGCACTGCGTATATTCTATGAACATGAGAAGTTTAATAACTGTGCTGTTTTCCTGCTAATGTGTCACAGAACGTGAGGGTAGCAGAGTTATTAACTGTGGCAGAGCAGGTATTTTTTTTCCCGATTAAGGAAAGCAAATGGCGAAGCCAGGAGTAAAACGTAGCTGGGTGCGTATGATTTTTACAGGTTGCACACGCAGCCGACACGTGTCCACCGGCGTTAGTACGGACAGAGGCAGGACAAATAGAATTATTTTCCGTTTTTTTGCACCAAAAGGCAGCACTGCGTATATTCTATGAACATGAGAAGTTTAATAACTGTGCTGTTTTCCTGCTAATGTGTCACAGAACGTGAGGGTAGCAGAGTTATTAACTGTGGCAGAGCAGGTATTTTTTTTCCCGATTAAGGAAAGCAAATGGCGAAGCCAGGAGTAAAACGTAGCTGGGTGCGTCTGATTTTTACAGGTTGCACACGCAGCCGACACGTGTCCACCGGCGTTAGTACGGACAGAGGCAGGACAAATAGAATTATTTTCCGTTTTTTTGCACCAAAAGGCAGCACTGCGTATATTCTATGAACATGAGAAGTTTAATAACTGTGCTGTTTTCCTGCTAATGTGTCACAGAACGTGAGGGTAGCAGAGTTATTAACTGTGGCAGAGCAGGTATTTTTTTTCCCAATTAAGGAAAGCAAATGGCGAAGCCAGGAGTAAAACGTAGCTGGGTGCGTATGATTTTTACAGGTTGCACACGCAGCCGACACGTGTCCACCGGCGTTAGTACGGACAGAGGCAGGACAAATAGAATTATTTTCACTTGTTTTACAAGCAAAAGGCAGCACTGCGTATATTCAATGAATAATAACTGTGTTGTGGCCCTGCCTATACAATTCTTTCCCTGCAGTATCAATGGAGGGTGGAATGCTCTGCAGAGGCGATTTTGAGAAGCAAAAAAAAATGCAGCACAGCTAACAGCAGCCTGGACAGTACTGCACACGGATAAATATGGCCCTAGAAAGGACCGTTGAGGTTCTTGAAGGCTACACTCACTCCTAACACTCTCCCTGCCTATGCAGCACTTCTGTCCCTAATGCTGGGTGCAACGCTCTGCAGAGCCGATTTTGAGAAGAAAAAAAATGGCACTGCTAACAGCAGCCAACACACAGCTATCAGTGGCCCTAATAAGGACCTTTGGGGGTCTTGAAGCCTACACTAACTACCAATTCTTTCCCTACAGCAGCTCCGGTACAAACAGCACTGTCCCTCATCTAACTCACACGGCATCTGAGCCGAACCGCGGGAGGGGCCGACTTTTATGTTCGGGTGACACCTGATCTTCCCAGCCACTCACAGCAGGGGGGTGGTATAGGGCTTGAACGTCACAGGGGGAAGTTGTAATGCCTTCCCTGTCTTTCAATTGGCCAAAAAAAGCGCGCTAACGTCTCAGGGAAGGAAGTGAAAGTAACCAGAACACCGCATGGTGTTCGTTACGAATAACGAACATCCCGAACACCCTAATATTCGCACGAATATCAAGCTCGGAAGAACACGTTCGCTCATCTCTAATAAAGAACACTGTGCACCAACACCAAACTGTCATCTCAACTCAACTGTAAACATGATGGAGGAAGCATTGTGGATTGGTGTTGCTTTGCTACTTTGGAGCCTGGACACCTTGTGATCATTGAGAGAACAATGAATTCTTAGGTGTATAATAGCATTTTACAAGAGATTGTAAGGGCTGCTGTCCATGACCTCAAACTGAAGGTTGGGTATAGGGTGATGCAACAAGCCAGTGACACGAAGCACACAAGCAGATTAACTAAGGAATTATTGAAAAGGAAGATTTCTGTTTTGGACTAGCCAAGTCTTAACCTTAACCCTATTGAAATGGGTTGTGGCATTGCCTAAAGAGAGCTGTGCACTCAAATCATCCCAGAAATATTGATGAACTGAGACTGAGACATATTTACAGGCAAGAATAGTCCAGAATTCCTTTTCAACGTTCTAAAAATATTACTTGCAGCTACGTTTAGTGGAGGTGATTGCAGTTAAAGGGGTTCTGCAGTTTATGGAATTAATTTTGTTTTTCCCCTGCACTGTGGATGTTCACTTAGAAGGGATTTCCCATTACTAAAAAAATGCTTTACAACCATTCTGTCCTTCCTGGTTGCTGCTTACCAGGACATGTAACTGTTGCAGCCAATCACAGGCTATAGAAGGTCCCTGCTGAGACCAGTGATTGGCTGCAGCAGTCACATCTTCTGGTCAGCAACAACCAGGAAGTACAAAAAGGCAGAGAAGCAATTTTTAGTTGTGGGAAACCCCTCTAGCTACAGATTTCAGCCTCTATTTTTGGAGGCGGAATCCGTGAGAAAAAATCCATTTGAGAGGCTGCCTGCAGACGTCTGGATCGGATCACGCTGGGAGAATTCTCGCAGCGGGATACAGACCCATGCCCCCGCAGAGACCTGCGTCTTCTGTCTCTGCATGCGGAGAACGGAGCTGGCCTGTCACTACTGACATTTCTGTGCGGGCCTCTGCGAGACCCGCACAGAAATAGAACATGTCGTGATTTGGTTTCCGTGCATGTTTTCACGCAGACAAATCACAGCTGTGTGCATAGGATTGCGTTATGTAATGCAATCCTAAGCAGGCAGGCACGGGCGGAAATTCTGCGTGAAATCCTGTCATGAGAAATTCAGTCATGAGAAAATATTCAAAATGTCAAGATAACATTTGCCACAGCTCTAAATTATTGGGTAAATGCTTTCTAGATTTACTTATCTAAAATACAGAATGTATTTTAGATTGGTAAACTAAACTGGCTTGATAAAGACTAGAGATGAGCGAACGTACTCGTCCGAGCTTGATACTTGTTCGAGTATTAGCGTGTTCGAGATGCTCGTTACTCGAGACGAGTACCACGCGATGTTCGAGTTACTTTCACTTTCATCTCTGAGACGTTAGCGCGCTTTTCTGGCCAATAGAAAGACAGGGAAGGCATTACAACTTCCCCCTGCGACATTCAAGCCCTATACCACCCCCCTGCAGTGAGTGGCTGGCGAGATCAGGTGTCACCCGAGTATATAAATCGGCCCCTCCCGCGGCTCGCCACAGATGCATTCTGACAGAGATCAGGGACAGTGCTGCTGGTGCCGGAGCTGCTATAGGGAGAGCGTTAGGAGTTATTTTAGGCTTCAAGAACCCCAACGGTCCTTCTTAGGGCCACAACTAACCGTGTGCAGTAGTGTGGAGGCTGCTTTTTGCAGTGTTGCACTTTTTTTTTTTTTTTGTATATTGGCCGTGCAGAGCATTGCGTCCTGCAGTAATTTTACATTGTCCAGGGCCAGTAGTGGTGAGGCAGGGACAGAAGACATATTTAGTGTATATAGGCAGTGGGCCTTTCCAAAAACATTTGGGAAAAAAAATCTATTTGGGCTGCCTGTGACCGTCCTCAGTGTACTGGGTCTCTGCTGGGGATAGTTGTCCTAATTCATACGCAGCCAGCTAAGTGTTACAGCAGGCTTGCGCAAAATTCTTTCCTGCCTCTGTGTTGCCTCTTACATCACCGCTGTATTCCTGTCCACAAGTGTACTGGGTCTCTGCTGGGGGTAGTTGTCCTAATTCATACGCAGCCAGCTAAGTGTTACAGCAGGCTTGCACAAAATTCTTTGCTGCCTCTGTGTTGCCTCTTACATCACCGCTGTATTCCTGTCCACAAGTGTACTGGGTCTCTGCTGGGGGTAGTTGTCCTAATTCATACGCAGCCAGCTAAGTGTTACAGCAGGCTTGCGCAAAATTCTTTCCTGCCTCTGTGTTGCCTCTTACATCACCGCTGTATTCCTGTCCACAAGTGTACTGGGTCTCTGCTGGGGGTAGTTGTCCTAATTCATACGTAGCCAGCTAAGTGTTACAGCAGGCTTGCGCAAAATTCTTTCCTGCCTCTGCTGTGCGTTCCGAAAGCGAAGTCAGCCTCCAACCACAGGCCAATAAGCGGCACATTTAATTACAGCGTTCTGTTTCTGCACTACTGGTAATACAGCATGCTGAGGGGTAGGGGTAGGCCTAGAGGACGTGGACGCGGGCAAGGACGCGGAGGCCCAAGTCAGGGTGTGGGCACAGGCCGAGCCAGTGCGGTAGCCAGGGGTAGAGGCAGGGCCAGACCGAATAATCCACCAACTGTTTCCCAAAGCGCCCCCTCACGCCATGCCACCCTGCAGAGGTCAAGGTGCTCTAAGGTGTGGCAGTTTTTCACAGAGACGCCTGACGACCGACGAACAGTGGTGTGCAACCTTTGTCGCGCCAAGATCAGCTGGGGAGCCACCACCACCAGCATGCGCAGGCATATTATGGCCAAGCACCCCACAAGGTGGGACGAAGGCCGTTTACCGCCTCCGGTTTGCACCATTGCCTCTCCCCCTGTACCCCAACCTGCCACTGAGATCCAACCCCCTCTGAGGACACAGGCACAAGTGCCTACCGGCCTGCACCCACACCCTCACCTCCGCTGTCCTCGGCCCCATCCAGCAATGTCTCTCAACACAGCGTCCAGACGTCGCTAGCGCAACTGTTTGAGCGCAAGCGCAAGTACGCCGCCACGCACCCGCACGCTCGAGCGTTAAACGTGCACATAGCCAAATTGATCAGCCTGGAGATGCTGCCGTATAGGCTTGTGGAAACGGAGGCTTTCAAAAGCATGATGGCGGCGGTGGCCCCGCGCTACTCGGTTCCCAGTCGCCACTACTTTTCCCAATGTGCCGTCCCAGCCCTGCACGACCACGTCTCCCGCAACATTGTACGCGCCCTCACCAACGCGGTTACTGCCAAGGTCCACTTAACAACGGACACGTGGACAAGCACAGGCGGGCAGGGCCATTATATCTCCCTGACGGCACATTGGGTGAATTTAGTGGAGGCTGGGACAGAGTCAGAGCCTGGGACCGCTCACGTCCTACCCACCCCCGGAATTGCGGGCCCCAGCTCGGTGCTGGTATCTACGGCGGTGTATGCTTCCTCCACTAAACCACCCTCCTCCTCCAACACAACCTCTGTCTCGCAATCAAGATGTGTCAGCAGCAGCACGTTGCCAGCAGTCGGTGTCGCGCGGCGTGGCAGCACAGCGGTGGGCAAGCGTCAGCAGGCCGTGCTGAAACTACTCAGCTTAGGAGAGAAGAGGCACACGGCCCACGAACTGCTGCAGGGTCTGACAGAGCAGAACGACTGCTGGGTTTCGCCACTGAGCCTCCAACCGGGCATGGTCGTGTGTGACAACGTCCGTAACCTGGTGGCGGCTCTGCAGCTCAGCAGCCTCACACAAGTGCCATGCCTGGCCCACGTCTTCAATTTGGTGGTTCAGCGGTTTATTAAAAGCTACCCACACTTGTCAGACCTCCTCGGCAAGGTGCGCCGGGTCTGCGCACATTTCCACAAGTCCACCACGGACGCTACCACCCTGCGGACCCTGCAACATCGGTTTAATCTGCCAGAGCACTGACTGCTGTGCGATGTGCCCACACAGTGGAATTCTACGCTGCACATGTTGGCCAGGCTGTATAAGCAGCGTAGAGCAATAGTGGAATACCAACTCCAACATGGGCGGCATACTGGGAGTCAGCCTCCTCAATTCTTTACCGAGGAGTGGGCCTGGATGACAGATATCTGCCAGGTCCTTGGAAACTTTGAGGAGTCTACCCAGATGGTGAGCAGCGATGCTGCAATCATTTGCATCACCATTCCTCTGCTATGCCTGCTGAGAAGATCGCTGCAAAGCATAAAGGCCAACACTTTGCGGTCGGTACAGGAGATGGGGGAAGAGAGTATGTCGCTTGATAGTCAGACCACCCTCATGTCTATATCTCAGTGCGTTTTGGAGGAGGAGTGGGAGGAGGGGGAGGAGCAGGAGGAGGAGGGGGAAGAGACAGCTGGGCCCACTGCAGAGGGTACCCATGCTGCTTGCCTCTCATCTGTTCATCGTGTATGGGCTGAAGAGGAGGAGGATCCTGAAAGTCATCTTCCTAGTGAGGACAGCGATGTGTTGCGTACTGGTACCCTGGCACACATGGCTGACTTCATGTTAGGCTGCCTTTCTCGTGACCCTTGCGTTAGACGCATACTGGCCACTACGGATTACTGGGTGTACACCCTTCTTGACCCACGGTATAAGGAGAACCTTTCCACTCTCATTCCGGAAGAAGAAAGGGGTTTAAGAGTGATGCAATACCACAGGGCCTTGGTGGAAAAAGTGATGCTAAACTTCTCATCTGACAGCGCTAGTGGCATAAGGCGCAGTTCCGAGGGTCAACTAGCAGGGGAGGTGCGGGGATCAGGCAGCATGTCCAGCGCAGGCAGGGGAACACTCCCCAAGGCCTTTGCTAGCTTTTTGGCTCTCCAGCAAGACTGTGTCACCACTCCCCAGTCAAGGCTGAGTCGGAGGGAGCACTGTAAAAAGATGGTTAGGGAGTACGTAGCTGATCGTACCACCTTCCTCCGTGATGCCTCTGCTCCATACAACAACTGGGTGTCAAAGCTGGACACGTGGCACGAACTTGCGCTGTATGCCCTGAAGGTGCTTGCTTGCCCTGCCGCTAGCATCTTGTCAGAGAGGGTGTTTAATGCGGCTCCCGGAAATCATCACGGATAAGCGTACCCACCTGTCAACTGCCAGTGCTGACATGCTTACACTCATAAAGATGAACAAAGCCTGGATTTCCCCAGACTTCTCTTCTCCACCAGTGGAGAGCAGCGGAACCTAAAGATTATTTTTGCTGCGTATACTTCTGCTACAAAAATGTTACTGGGGTCTGCCTATACTTCTGCCAAGTAAATGTTCCAGGGGTCTGCCTATACTGCTGCTACAGAAATGGTAATGGGGTCTGCCTATACTGCTGCTACGTAAATATTACAGGGGTCTGCCTATACTGCTGCTACATAAATGTTACAGGGGTCTGTCTATACTGCTGCTACAGAAATGTTAGACAGGTCTGCGTATAAACAATAAAAACATTGAACAGTATTTAAAAACATACTAACGAAAAAATATAGAAACAATCTTTAAAAATGTGCGCATCTAAATTTTAAATGGGTGCCTTCCGGCAAAAGGAAAACGACTGTTAGAATCAAGAACTTTGGATTATTATTATTACTTTTTTTTAACACTGTAGATATGAATGCCCTTCACTAAGAACATAACGGTACAAATATTTTGGTTTTAGAACGTATAAGGGTTAAAAGCAGATGGATTATAAATGGTCGATGGATCAAACATGGCAGCTGGGTTATTGTCATAAGAGGCAGGAGCCTGAAAACTAGGTTGCAAAGGATATGATGGCCAAACAGGGGCTGTTCCTTGTATGGGGTTTGGCTGGTTAGCTGGGGGCACACAATGAAAATTATTGTTGTTCTGGATTGCAATCTCCTGCAGGTTATTTGCCAGTAAACGCAGGTTTATCAGCTCTGGCATACCCACTTCTGCCACTCCAGTGCTCTGCTGCCCTACAGCTGGAAGCCCTTGTTCTGCCATCAGGATCTCCTCTCTTTGGACATCTTCTAATATAGATAAGAATATGTCATCGGGAGCATCCAGCTCCTTCTCTCTTTGTATCTTGCGGACTTTTCTGGGACAAGAAGACCAACATGGATGGTTTGGAAGAAGTAGGACCAATAAAATATTAGGATGATCATCATCAACACCTGGCCCCCCTAAGGGTTGAAGTTTGGAAGGTAATGGTTGGCATTCCGCCAGAGGAATAATGAAGGCTTCCATCTTGTTGGTACTGATAATTACATATTTTAGTTTACAGCTGAGGTAGGAATAGAGCCGACTATAGAACACAGCATCCCTGCAGGACTGGGGACAGAGTAGCAGCAGGCACATATCCTTGGTGGAAGCAGGCCAGATGAGATCCACATACTCCCAGACTGATTCTGGACTGACGAAGCCTTTACTTGTGATCATCTTTGGTAATTCCTGACAAAGATGAGTGGTATAGCCAGAAACTTGCATTGCAAACACTTTGAAATGCTTAATAGAAAACATATGAATGAAGCCTTTCCATATTTCAGATTGAGATGAGGAGGAGTTTTGACTTTTAGTACCTAGAATATCCTTTTCATTGCTATCAAATGCCCCTCTTGTCTCAGAAAATAGTAGCTTTTCCATATAGCTGTTGTCGCTTCCACTTTTGTTCTGTGGCTTTACTTTTGTCCATTGGCTCATATTTATATCTGAAGGTTTGATTTTGCCCATGGAGGCAAAATTCAAGGTGGAGGTGCGGAAACGAGCCTGGCCCCTGGCCCGCTAACGTGCTTCCCACACAGACTATAGCGGGTCCCGGTCATGGTGTCTTGACCTTGTAATGCCACCTCTTCCTCCTGCTTGGGGTCAGGGGATCAGCACTGGGCATCATGTATTTTCTCCCGTGTTACCACAGTTATCTGAGACACTGGTTTGGGCCAAAGAAGAGTAGCGTAACTGCATTGATGAGACCTTCACAGCTGTACTAGCATAGGAGTCCGCTCAATGCCCACGATTGCTGAGGGTGTGTGCAAAGGCCTATGTCCTGGGGGAAATGCAACTGCGCCAGGTTTGGCCCGTGGAACGTCTTCCTGGTTTATCCAGTCTTTGGAGCGATGAAAGCATGTCCTCGGCGGAGTGAAAGTCTGGCATGTTTGGGCACTATCATTTCTTAAAGGGGTTGTCTCGCGGCAGCAAGTGGGGGTTATACACTTCTGTATGGCCATATTAATGCACTTTGTAATATACATCGTGCATTAAATATGAGCCATACAGAAGTTATTCACTTACCTGCTCCGTTGCTAGCGTCCCCATCGCCATGGATCCGTCTAAATTCGCTGTCTTCTGGCGTTTTTAGACGCGCTTGCGCAGTCCGGTCTTCTGCCTTGTGAATAGGGCCGCTCGTGCCGGAGAGCTGGTCCCGCGTCGTCATCGTAGCTCCGCCCCGTCACGTGTGCCGATTCCAGCCAATCAGGAGGCTGGAATCGGCAATGGACCGCACAGAGCCCGTGGTGCACCATGGGGAAGACTCGCGGTGCATCGTGGGTGAAGATCCCGGCGGCCATCTTGGAGAAGGAAGAAAGAAAGAAGTCGTCGCAGAGCGGGGATTCGGGTAAGTAATTTATATATTTTTTTTTTAACCCATCCTTTGGGTTTGTCTCACGCCGAACGGGGGGCCTATTGAAAAAAAAAAAAAAACCCGTTTCAGCGTGAGACAACCCCTTTAATGTTTATTACTGTCTTTGGGTTACTTCGGCTCGCCTATGCTGTGGGTGCACAAAGACTTCCCATAGCGGTGATTTACCTGTCCGGCACAAAGTCACTGACTGACTTGGGTAGGGTGCATAGCGCAGATGTCTTTCCCTTGCGGTGTCGCTAGAGCTATCCGACACCTAGACAGAATGAATACTGTGTGGGCACATGGACTTCCCATTGCTATGTCAGTCGCGGCACCTTGGGTCTCACAAGGTGTTTGCTTGGACCGAGACTGGCCAAGGGCCCGCTCACATCCTTCCCACACAGGCTACAGCGGGTCCTGGTCCTGGTTTCTTGGCCTTGTAAGGCCACCTCCTCCTGCTTGGGGTCAGGGGATCAGCATTGCGCATCATGTATTTTCTCTCGTGTTTCCACAGTTATCTGAGAAACTCGTTTGGGCCAAAGGAGAGGAGCGTTACTGCATTAATGAGACGTTCATTACTGTACTAGCATCAAAGTGTGCTTCATGCTTACGATTGCTGAAGCTGTTGGCCAAGGCCTATGTCCCAGGGGAACTGCAACTGCGACAGGTTGGGCCTGTGGAACTTTTTCCTGGCTACTCCAGTCTTTGGAGCGGTGAAAGAAAACGTAACTGATTTAATGAGACCTACACAGGTGTACTAGCATCGAAGTCCGCTTCATGCCCACGATTGCTGAAGCTGTTGGCCGGGGCTTATGTCCCGGGGGAACTGCAACTGCGCCAGGTTGGGCCTGTGGAACTTTTTCCTGGCTAATCCAGTCTTTGGAGCGGTGAAAGAAAACATGACTTTATATGTATGGCTTGAGAAAGCTGCTTTGTTGCAGTGAAACGCGTCGCCTTGTTAAAAGTTTCGTCTGACTTTAAAACTCCTGGACTACTACTATGCATCTTGGAGCATAGCTCTGCACTGTGTTGAGGACACTCTGAGGAGGGGGCATCTGTGCATCATACCCCCCTCCTTTCAAGTAAGTGTCACACCTCACTATTGCTTCTATGTGAATTCGTCCTTAGTTCACTCCATCTTTGAGCGCAGATTCTTTTTCTGACTATATGTTCACTGTTTTGTCTGGGTGAGCTCTGTTATCAGAGCCCCCAGCTTGTATCTGCAGCTCTCCTTTGCTTGAAAGGATTGGAGTCCTGAGGAGAAGACACATTGGGATTATATCCGCATATCCCAGCGGGTGTGAAGCGGATCTACCTGTGGCGCTCTCTAACATTTTTTATTTTTATTAACTGATTTAATGAGACCTTCACAGGTGTACTAGCATCGAAGTCCGCTTCATGCCCACGATTGCTGAAGCTGTTGGCCGGGGCCTACGTCCCAGGAGAACTGCAACTGCGCCAGGTTGGGCCTGTGGAACTTTTTCCTGGCTAATCCAGTCTTTGGAGAGGTGAAAGAAAACATAACTGATTTAATGAGACCTTCACAGGTGTACTAGCATCGTAGTCGGCTTCATGCCCTCGATTGCTGAAGCTGTTGGCCGGGGCCTATGTCCCAGGGGAACTGCAACTGCGCCAGGTTGGGCCTGTGGAACTTTTTCCTGGCTAATCCAGTCTTTGGAGCGGTGGAAGAAAACATAACTAATTTAATGAGACCTTCACAGGTGTTCTAGCATCGAAGTCGGCTTCATGCCCACGATTGCTGAAGCTGTTGGCCGGGGCCTATGTCCCAGGGGAACTGCAACTGCGCCAGGTTGGGCCTGTGGAACTTTTTCCTGGCTAATCCAGTCTTTGGAGCGGTGGAAGAAAACGTAACTAATTTAATGAGACCTTCACAGGTGTACTAGCATCGAAGTCGGCTTCATGCCCACGATTGCTGAAGCTGTTGGCCGGGGCTTATGTACCGGGGGAACTGCAACTGCGCCAGGTTGGGCCTGTGGAACTTTTTCCTGGCTAATCCAGTCTTTGGAGTGGTGAAAGAAAACGTAACTGATTTAATGAGACCTTCACAGGTGTACTAGCATTGAAGTCGGCTTCATGCCTAAATTTGCTATAGCTGTGGGCCGAGGCCTATTGCGTTGGCGCAGTGTAAGTCTGCCATGTTTGGCCACTCTGATTTCTTTATTGTTCATGTCTTGGGTTGCCTAGAACCCACCTATGCTGTTGGTGCACACAGATTTCCCATCGCGGTGTTTGACCTGTCTGGCACAAAGACACTGACTGACTTAGGTAGGGGGCAGAGTGCAGATAGCTTTCCCCTTACGGTGTCGATTGAGCTATCCGACACCTAGACAGAATGAATACTGTGTGGGGACATGGATTCCCCGTTGCTATGTAACTCATGCCCATGTTTGCAGTTCCTGACAGAGGTTGGCACTTTATTGGAATGAAGATCGAACGTCAATTTCTCATTGATTCTCAACTGCATTGTGGGCTATCGCCCCCCTTTTAAAGAGGCCCTGCCAACCCTCTGCAGTGTGTGCCTCTGGTTCCTCCTCATCGCAGATGCACTTATAAATAGACATGAGGGTGGTGTGGCTATGCTGCGAGCGTGTGACATGAGGGCAGTTGAAGGCTGCGCAGGGACACTTTTGTGTCCGCTGTGGACGCTGGGTGGTCCGGGGGGTTGGGCAGCATGTAACCCTGGAGAAGAGACAGCGGTGTGACCTGCAGGCAGTGATTGTGCTTGGTTGGAGGTAGTGTGGTGCTTAGCTAAGGTGTGCCTTGCCAATGAGGGTTTGTCCGAAGTAAAACTTGTTAGGGGGGACTTACTCTTCCAGCTATTGTGGCCCCTGCATGCTACCCCTGCCCTGCACTATCTGTTTCTGTGGCATTTCCATGACTTTCGTATGTTTTCCAGATTTTCAAAAGTGAAAACCTAAGCGGAGCATCGGTCATATACAGAAATGCTCTAGTCGCCCATTGACTTCAATGGGGTTCGTTACTCGAAACGACCTCTCGAGCATTGTGGGAAGTTCGACTCGAGCAACGAGCACCCGAGCATTTTGGTGCTCGCTCATCTCTAATATTCACCAAAGTAAGCCATGCTGCGCAAGTCTGAGTCGATCAATAGAAATTAATGAGTTTTCAGCACCATGTATTACGACCATGAAAATTCCACATGTATTACGCAGGCGACATACGCCTGTGTGATTGAGTCTTTAGGCTACTTGCACACATGCATTTTAAAAATTGCTCTCGAGATTCTCAAGCGCAACTCACATCAGACGGCCCTCAGATGTCCCGTTCGTGTGCTGTCAGTTGTGCTGACCACAGGTCATTGATATGTGCTATTCTCTAAAAGAATAAAACATGCTGCATTTTTTTTACTCTATTAGTCAAGCAGTCGGACTATCAGTCAGAGTAAAAAAAAGGCCATATGCATATATCTATTCAAATGAATGGGTCTTATTTCCCCCTGACTTTTTGACTGATTTTTCATTTTGAAAATTGGATGGAAAAAAGGTCTGTTTGCAAGCAGCCAACATATTAAGGGCTCAGTCACACGGGCGTTTTTATGTGTATACGTTATTTGCGTTTGCGGTCCGCATTTATATAGAACCAATGCTTTTCAATGGCAGAGGTCACATGTGCAAATTTTACATGGGCATGAAATTCGCACATACAAAAGATAGAACATATGGCTGCCATGGACGTGGTCACACGTTTTTTTTTTTACGTGCGTAGTGTGATTATTCGCTCGTAAAAAGCGTTTATTCGCTTTTTACGAGCGAATAAACGCCCGTGTGACTGAGCCCTTATGCAGCAAACAATCTATTGACACTTACATTTTCTGGCTGGCTTTCTGTCAGACCATTCTTGGACGATTATCTGATCGCCTGGTCCTCCAATGTAGTACTGATCTTCGTAAGTTGAATTGTCAGGAATATCATATGGATCCCACAGATCAGTCAGAGAATGTTTTACGCAGATTTTTGTAACTTGCTCAATCTGGAACATCACAGCATCCTTATATAGATAGATGTATTCAAAGAACCTAAGGTGAAAAAAATTACAGTAAATTGTTAATATGATTTATTATTGAATTCTAGCATATGGTTAAAATGACTTCTAGGATCACATAAGACTTGCTCAAAAAAAATTTATAAAGTGACGCTCTGCATTTGGATCGTGTAGATCAGTAAAAAAAAAAAAAAAAGAGCATCTCCAATATTAAAATTGAAATACAAGCCAGATCACACATTTATTGGTGCCATGTGAATAATTCTCCCATGTACAGAAAGAAAAAGGAGGGAATAGTTGAGAAAGTTATGGGTGGCTGGGCCTTAGGAGCCAGTGATCATGCTATCCTTGAAAGAGGAGGAAGACCTGAGAAAACTCAGACCTCAAGATTGGATTTCAGGAAGGCAGATTTTAATGAACTCAGAAATAGGGTAGGAAGAATCCAATGGCTGTATGCTTTTAAGGATGGAAATATCAAAGAAGGTTGGGAAATATTGTGAAATGAGATTCTCATCGTTAACAATCCCTAAAAAAAGGAAGAATGGGAAGCATTTAAAGAGACCAGGATGGATGATTACAGAACTTGCACACATGGTAAAAAGGAAGAAAAATATGTTTATCAAACGGAAAGAAGGGGAACTATCTATAGAAGAATATAATGCAGTCTGCAGTAACTGTTGAGCTGAAAATGAATTAAGGATTTGGGAGTATGACAAAAGCAAAAGAAGAGTCAAAGATACTATAGGATGTTACAGGAAGAAAATGGTGAGTTGGTTTAAAATTATGTTGAGAAGGTCGAACTTTTAAGTTATTATTAATTTGTATCTGGGGGGCGTGTCCTACAGCCATGCTGTGAGGACGCACAAAGCCTAAGCTCCGTGGCGATCCCACCAATCCAGCACCCATCCTGACTGCCCAAACCTTGGAGTGTGCTCCTCTGCACACTTGCGTGACGGCGATTACCCCTGGCGAAACTGCGGGCGCTCCAGCAGATGATCGTCGACGGTCTCTAACAGCTCCGAACTGGGGCCTGCTCACACTGACTTCCCGGGCCGCGGCTTCTGGTGGAGAGAGGCAGCAGGGGACCAGCGAGTCGGTCGCATAGGAGGATCTGGCTGCAGTCTCCAGCAGCTCCGGCTTGGGGCCTGCTCGTGCTGGCTTTCTAGGCCACGGCTTCCGGTGGGGAGAGGCAGCGGGAGACCCGCGGGCCGGCTGTGCAAGCGGAGGTCTCGAGGAGGACGCGGAATTACAGAACTGGCCGTCTGGGGGACCCCTGCTGCGCCGCAGGAGAAACGAGACCGTCGGTGTGCGGTGGGCTCCCTCTGGTTGGCGCTGCATCCCTGACCTGGAACTCTTGCCCTAGCCATCTAGAGACTTCTCCATTTATCGGTAAGAGGCAGTGGGGTGTCCGGGAGAAGGAGGTGAGCTTGGTTTACTGCAGACTGGGCCCTCCAGGATGCCCTTCATCAAGTGGGTCCCCCCCCCTTCCCCGACTCAGGAACATCATAAGAAGCAGGGCTGCAAGGTGTATGTGCTGGCTGTCCTAACAGCTCCAAACAGCCGCGTGGCCCGCATACAACAGCCATATTGTGAAAGCAGCCAAACAGGAGGCCTGGTGCCCCATTCCGGGGGTGAAGCGCTTTGAGGGCCGGTGGAAGTGGCTCCCCTCGATTGTTACCCCCTCATTATATTGGCTGGATGACTGCGGTCCATCCACCAGACCATTAGAGGGCCTCATTAACCCCTGCAGCTCCAAACTCGCCATAACTCTAACGCCTGGCAGATTATCAAGTGGATATCGGGAGTTGTCCTCATCAATTGCGGCTTCTGTGTTGTCTGAGCTGCACAGTGATCAGACCTCGGGCAGCTGCGGTGCTTGTTTGAACTGTTCAACATCTGAATTTCTTACTCCAGCACCTATCAAAATCACAAGCGGAAACTGGGGGTAGCCCTCCTTATCTACATCCTCTCAATAGTTTGTACTAGATGCTGACTGTTTTTTGGCTGGTTTACCGCTGGACCAAAACATTAGCCCGATGCAATTCCAGCCTCCTGCACACTCCTGTTCCAGATATACCATGACAACTGTGCTCTTTATCTGTGGCTGCCTTAAAGCTGACGCTGGGCGATGATCAAACTACTAGCTGCTAAAACCACTGACCTACGCTGTCAGTCTCAGCAACTTAGGACCCGTTTTTGCTCCAGTCCCAGACAGGCTTGGGGCTGCCCTTCTCTTCTGTAGCTGCAGTGCCGCTGATATTAAATACAGACCGGTCCACTGAAGGATTGATTGCTGGACTGAACTATTTACCGTTTGCAATACCAGTCTCCAGATTTCTTCAGGCTCTGCGTTAACACCAAAATGTAACTGGAAATTGGCCTCTTCATCGGTGACCGCCTTGTTGCTGGCGCTGAGTGCCGCTCAATATTCCGACCAACAAACCGCTGGACCAAGCAGTTAGCTCTCTGCAATCTAGGTCTCCCTCATGCTCCAGCCACTGACATACTATCAAGTGGAGGATAAGGGCTATCCCCTATATTTGTGGTTGCTTCACAGCAGACAAATAGGTGCCGACCAAACTTCTGACTGATAAACTGCTAAACCAAGCTAGTGACCCTCTGCAACTCAAGACTCTCTCCTCTTTCCATTATTTAACGTACTCTGTCATCTCAAACCATCATTATAAGTAAATCTTTCACTGACTCCTTAACGCATAAAGACCGCCATCATACCACCACAATCCTCCTCACGCAGGCGGGGCAGCCGGTGGTCTTTCAAGATAAGTAGCAATACTTCCCCACTGATAGCGGAGCGTCTTAAAGGGGTTCTGACATGAATAATTTTTTTATGCTTTAGCAGCCATTGTTCCCTGGTCTGCCTAATGGACCCAGGGAACCCATGGGTTAATGGCTGCTAAAGCATAAAAATCTTATACTTACCTTGTCTCCTGTTGTTGTTGGCATCGGGGGGTCATCTCCCGGCAGCATATTAGCACTTTCTGCTTAGGTTAAGCAGCCTGACTAGAGCCACCTGATTGGTGTACGCTGTGCAGTCACGTGGTGCCGAAGAGCCAATCAGGTGGCTCTAATCAGCAGCGCTGCTTAACCTAAGCAGAAAGTGCTAGTATGCCTCCCGGCAGGCAGTCTTCTTCCTCCAGCAGCCGCGCCGCTCCAGGATCGCGCGCATGCGCAGTGGAGAGGTGCCCTCTGACAGGAGTCAGGACGGGCTGCGTCTCCACTGCGCATGCGCAGCACTCCGGAGTTCAGCCGGACGGACGGGCCGCCCACAGCAAGCACTGCTTGTGACGTGCTTGCTGTGGCGGTCCGTCCGTTGACCTCGGAAGTGCCTGACGGACGGACCAGAGCAGGAAGCGGTCTTTTTGACCGCTCCTGCTCTGCTTTAAAGGCACAGAAGAAGATGCCGGCTGGAGGGGACATGCCTGGCGATCGGGCCAGGCCAGGCAAGGTGAGTACAATTTTTTTTTTTCATGTCAGAACCCCTTTAAGGGCTTTGCACTTGAACCAACGCCTGGTACTTCGCGTCAATCACCTAGTCCAGACATAGAATCCGCCAGAGCTCCTGGGCCCGTCTTCTCCGGAGGCGGAACGGGAACCGAAACTGCGACAGGTTACAGCCCAACTCCTAGAGGCCATACACTCCAGCACCACTTCTTTACCTGGGAAAATTGAGGAAGTTAAAATAGATGTGGGACTGCTGCGACAAGACATGCATTATCTCAGAGGTCGAGTTAGAGAGGCAGAGACACGCATCACAGCTGGAGGACGCTGCAGCTCCTGTGCCTGGCAAGCTTGCAGAACTTGACAAGGTGGTGAACGCCTGGGCCCAGCACGCAGATGATTTGGAGAACAGACTGCGCAGAAACAACCTCCTAATCCTGGGCTTACCAGAACGTGCTGAGGGCCAAGATCCCTGCTTGGTCATGGAAACCTGGCTGAAAGAACTCCTGCCAGAGGCCAAGTTCACTGCAGCCTTCGCTGTTGAAAGGGCCCATCGGGTCCCGGGCAGTTCCCTGCCCCTGGAGCACCTCCAAGACCGATGCTAGCAAGACTTCTCAGTAGCAAAGACAGAGACATCACCCTTCAAGCTGCTAGACGCAAGCAGGTTCTCCAGTACCAGAACACTAACATTTCTATTTTTCCAGATTTTTCTGCTGCTCTTCAGAAAACCAGAGCGACTTTCGTGGCCGTCAAGCGCCGCTTGATGGAGGCCTCCATACCGTACTCCATGATATATCCAGCTCGACGTAAATTTTGCTGCTTAGATGTGTGGGTGCATGTATGTGTATATATATACGTATGTGTGTATATATATATACATGTATATTTTCCTTTGTTTCTCCTCCCTCTCTTTCCACTTTTTCCTTCCATACCGCTCTTCAATACTTCACATCTGCTATGTATGATCGCCTGATTAGATTGATCATTGACGGACGATGGGCAGAATTAGCCACACATTGTATGCAATATTTCTGTCGTCTTGAGTTTATATGAGAGCTATCCGTTGGGCAGTCGAAATTTAAGTACCTGTGCTGATGGAGTCCTCGAGCTCGAAGAACAGATTCGATCTGTTTGACTGTGCCCAGATTGGTCATCATATCTTACATGCACAGTCTTCCCCATCACCACACGCAAGTTCCCGTTTTGTTAATGGTTACTATGTTTGTTCTACCTAAGCAAGCCTCTGCTAATCTAATTTCAATTGCGACTATATGGATATGTCTTTACGGTGCAATGTCCAGAGATACTATGAGCTATGATCAGGGGGTGCTGTGTTGGACTGGAGTATAGAGGAGCCAGATGGAGAGTTGTATGTAGAGTCAGTCTACCCTGATGGGGGGAACACTCCTATCCATTCATGGAAATTTTAGAGCCAATGGCTAATATTACTATACTCTCACGGAACGTGCGGGGGATGGGGACCCCCCAGGAAGCGGTCCATGATCTTCTCATACATCAGGGGTCACAACCCACACATCATATGTCTCCAAGAAACGCATTTGATCCCGGGAAAAACGGGGCCGTTGCAGAAACCATGGGTCCAATGGTCCCTACACTCCACACACACATCCTATTCCAGAGGGGTATCAACCTTGATACATAGACGACTGAGGTGGGAACGGAATGTACAGTTAGAGACCCAGAGGGCAAGTTCATCTTCATACAGGCGTGGATAGAGTCTCTTCCCTATGTACTCATGGGAGTGTACCTCCCCCCACCGGCCAACATGGCAATTCTTCATCAGGCGGCCCAATTTGCCACTCAGTATCCCAATGCCTCTGTTCTGTGTATGGGGGACCTGAATATGTTACTAGACCCTTGGATGGACAGATTCAGTGCTCCGGGAGCCTTTCCTGCCCAGGTTGATTCCTCCCCCTGGCACTATTTGTACAGGAGGTTGGTTGGAAAGACATATGGAGAACTAGACGACCGTTAGCCCAAGAATATTCATGCCACTCTGTCGGCAGGAATGCCCTATCTCGGATAGATTACTGTCTTGGAAATACCAAACTCTGCACCGCTATAGCTCATATTGTTACCTCCCTAGGGGCCTAACGGATCACTCCCCTCTATGTGTCGAAATTACTACGCCAACAGACATAGCTGGCGTGTACACCCATTTTGGTTGAGCCTATTCGGCACAAATGATAGGATTCATGACCAACTTGCTTGTTTTCTAGAGTTAAACCAACCAGATGCCGACCCAGTAGTGCTATGGGAGACATTAAAGGCCTTTTTACAGGGAGCACTAAAATCTTCTATTTCATATATTAAAAGAGACACCTCATTGCTTGAGGGAGAGATGGCATCTCAGTATGCGCGACTAGAGGCGGTGCATGTGGCGGACCTATCCGATGAGCGCAGGGAGCAGTGGTTGAGGCAGGGAAGGCAACACCTAATCTTCCTGCAAGAGAAGGCCCGTAGAGCATCCTTTTTTCAAAACAATGATTTTATGAGCTCTGGAATCTATCCAGTAGCTTATTCGCTCACTTGGTGCACCAGAATTCGGCATCTCCATCGATACTCCGTATCACATCAGAAACTGGAGAGATCCTCAATGAAAAGAAACTAATAGGGGCGCGATTTCAGCACTTCTACAGAGCTTGAGGGATATTTATCGGATCTTTTCCCTGTGCTTACCCCGGACCAACAGACGCTGATGGATGCCCCATTCACATTGACAGAACTGTCAGAGGCCCTTTCAGAGATATCCAGTGGTAAGGCTCCAGGCCTCGATGGTCTACCGATAGAGGTATATTCAAAGTTTCAAGAGATGCTCCTTCCCGCATTATAAGCCACAATGTTGGCGGCTTATAATGCGGCTTACAGTAATGTATCTCTGCCCCTATCCTTCTATGAGGCCACAATTATACTCATTCTGAAGCCAGGAAAGGATGCATTAGACTGTGGCTCATACAGGCCTATCTCCCTCCTCAACACAGATTATAAGCTCTTAACTAAAATGCTGGTCCGGCACCTTAGCACTGTTATTTTAGATCTAATAGACCCAGACCAAACCGGGTTCATGCCAGGGAAATCTACGAGAGGAAATCTACGACGGGTCTAGGTAGCGTTGAAGGTCGGGTCACTGAGAGAGACGGACTGGGCCCTACCCTCCTTGGACGCCACTAAAGCCTTCGACTCTATTGAGTGGCCCTTCCTACTCCAGGTGCTAAAGAGCTTTGGGGTTGGAGATAGATTTACTCGATGGGTTTCCCTAATATACAAAACACCCATAGCGGCAGTTTCAGTGTATGGCACCTGTTCTCTATACTTCCCTCTATGCAGAGGGATGCCCCCTCTCTCCACTCCTCTTCACCCTGGCAGTGGAACCACTGGCTATCATGCTCCGGACGTGCCCAACTTATCACGGAATTGTGATGGGGAATAGGGAAGACCGTGTGGTGTTATATGCTGATGACCTTATGCTCTTCATGTCCAACCCGATGACCTCGCTACCTTGTGCCATGGATATCATTAATAGATTCGGGTCAAACTCGGGTCTACATATCAACTGGTCAAAATCTGCCTGAATGACGGTGTCCTCACAGAGCCCTCTGCAGCGCATGGTTCACTTTGCGGCCTTCAAATCACCAATGACTTTAAGTATTTGGGTGTCTAGATCACCAATTCTGTGGGTCGTACTCTGGACCTGAACATTTACCCCCTGGTAGACTTGTTTAATTCCAAATTAAGAGTCTGGGGATCCCTCCCTTTATCAGTAGTGGGCCGCATAAATTTAATCAAGATGATAGTCCTGTCCAAGAGCCTTTATATCCTACAACTGACCTTGGTACCCGTCCCGGGAAGATTTTTTCGGACCATGAACTCTCTCATGTCCTCCTTTATATGGGGAAGTTCTCGCCCAAAGCTCAAAATCTCCACTCTCCAAAGACCCATGTAAGCTGCCGGGTCGGCACTGCTGGATCTGTTTTTGTACTATATAGCTAGCCAATTATTAATTTGTATCTGTTTTCTCTCAAATCAAATGCAACATCAACTGATCTTCCCAGTGCTATTGTAGGAATAAGGACAGTTTCACATCTGTGTTGGAACCTCTGGCCGAAGGTTCTGTCGCCAGTCTAGCTCAGAATACTGGAAGAAAAAGTACTGCATGCAGCGCTTTTTCTTTTATCTACAAGCCAAGCAGCTGAGCGGAAACCAAATGCAGGTTATCTTTGAGCGGAGAGATGGTTAGGGAACACTTAGCTATTTTAAATTAATTCAAGTCTCAAGGTATAGATGAATTACATCCTAGGATTCTAAAGGAAGAAGCAGAGGTAATTACTGAACCATTTGCCCTAATCTATGAAAATTTCTGGAGAATTCCTAGTCCTAGAAGATCGGAGGAGAGCAAATGTTGTCCCTATGTTCAAAAGTGGGAGTAAGGGTTCCTGCATACTGGCGTTTTTCTTGCACGTTTTTTTTTCATACAATATCGTTGCGTTTTATTCACGCGATTATCAATGCAATTTTCTAATGTTAAAAACGCATCACACAAAAATTGCAAAGTACCACCTTGGAATGCGTTTTTAATAGAGATGAGCGAGCGTACTCGTCCGAGCTTGATGCTCGTTCGAGTATTAGGGTGTTCGAGATGCTCGTTACTCGAGACGAGCACCACGCGATGTTCGAGTTACTTTCACTTTCATCTCTGAGACATTAGCGTGCTTTTCGGGCCAATAGAAAGACAGGGAAGGCATTACAACTTCCCCCTGCGACGTTCAAGCCCTATACCACCCCCCTGCAGTGAGTGGCTGGCGAGATCAGGTGTCACCCGAGTATTTAAATCTGCCCCGCCCGCGGCTCGCCACAGATGCATTCTGACATAGATCAGGGACAGTGCTGCTGCTATAGGGAGAGCGTTAGGAGTTATTTTAGGCTTGAAGAACCCCAACGGTCCTTCTCAGGGCCACATCTGACCGTGTGCAGTACTGTTAAGGCTGCTGTGAGCCTTTGTATATCAGGCGTGCAGAGCATTGCGTCCTCAGTCTGCAGTCCTTGTACATAGTATAGGGCCAGTACTGGTGAGGCAGGGAAAGAGATATACTGTCTATATAGGCAGTGGGCTTTTTCAAACAAATTTGGGAAAAATACTATCTTTGGGCTGCCTGTGACCGTCTTGAGTGTACTGCGTCTCTGCTGGGGGTAGTAGTCCTAACTATTACGCAGCTAAGTGTTACAGCAGGCTTGCGCAAAATTCTTTCCTGGCTCTGCGTTGCCCGTTACATCACCGCCGTCATCCCGTCCAGAGGGAAACAGTCTGCAGTCCTTGTACATAGTATAGGGCCAGTACTGGTGAGGCAGGGAAAGAGATATACTTTCTATATAGGCAGTGGGCTTTTTCAAACAAATTTGGGAAAAATACTATCTTTGGGCTGCGTGTGATAGTCTTGAGTGTACTGTGTCTCTTCTGGGGGTAGTAGTCCTAATTATTACGCAGCTAAGTGTTACAGCAGGCTTGCGCAAAAATCTTTCCTGGCTCTGCGTTGCCCGTTACATCACCGCCGTCATCCCGTCCAAAGGGAAACAGTCTGCAGTCCTTGTAAATAGCATAGGGCCAGTACTGGTGAGGCAGGGAAAGAGATATACTGTCTATATAGGCAGTGGGCTTTTCCAAACAAATTTGGGAAAAATACTATCTTTGGGCTGCCTGTGATCGTCTTGAGTGTACTGCGTCTCTGCTGGGGGTAGTAGTCCTAATTATTACGTAGCTAAGTGTTACAGCAGGCTTGCGCAAAATTCTTTCCTGGCTCTGCGTTGCCCGTTACATCACCGCCGTCATCCCGTCCAGAGGGAAACAGTCTGCAGTCCTTGTACATAGTATAGGGCCAGTACTGGTGAGGCAGGGAAAGAGATATACTGTCTATATAGGCAGTGGGCTTTTTCAAACAAATTTGGGAAAAATACTATCTTTGGGCTGCCTGTGACCGTCTTGAGTGTACTGCGTCTCTGCTGGGGGTAGTAATCCTAACTATTACGCAGCTAAGTGTTACAGCAGGCTTGCACAAAATTCTTTCCTGGCTCTGCGTTGCCCGTTACATCACCGCCGTCATCCCGTCCAGAGGGAAACAGTCTGCAGTCCTTGTACATAGTATAGGGTCAGTACTGGTGAGGCAGGGAAAGAGATATACTTTCTATATAGGCAGTGGGCTTTTTCAAACAAATTTGGGAAAAATACTATCTTTGGGCTGCGTGTGATAGTCTTGAGTGTACTGTGTCTCTTCTGGGGGTAGTAGTCCTAATTATTACGCAGCTAAGTGTTACAGCAGGCTTGCGCAAAAATCTTTCCTGGCTCTGCGTTGCCGTTACATCACCGCCGTCATCCCGTCCAAAGGGAAACAGTCTGCAGTCCTTGTAAATAGTATAGGGCCAGTACTGGTGAGGCAGGGAAAGAGATATACTGTCTATATAGGCAGTGGGCTTTTCCAAACAAATTTGGGAAAAATACTATCTTTGGGCTGCCTGTGATCGTCTTGAGTGTACTGCGTCTCTGCTGGGGGTAGTAGTCCTAATTATTACGTAGCTAAATGTTACAGCAGGCTTGCGCAAAATTCTTTCCTGGCTCTGCGTTGCCCGCTACATCACCGCCGTCATCCCGTGCAGAGGGAAACAGTCTGCAGTCCTTGTACATAGTATAGGGCCAGTACTGGTGAGGCAGGGAAAGAGATATACTGTCTATATAGGCAGTGGGCTTTTTCAAACAAATTTGGTAAAAATACTATCTTTGGGCTGCCTGTGACCATCTTGAGTGTACTGCGTCTCTGCTGGGGGTAGTAGTCCTAATTATTACGCAGCTAAGTGTTACAGCAGACTTAAGCAAAATTCTTTCCTGGCTCTGCGTTGCCCGTTACATCACCGCCGTCATCCCGTTCAGAGGGAAACAGTATACATATATACGCTGCCTACAGTATCTGTCTGCTGTCTCAGCTCAGCCTTTAAAAAAATAGAAGCAAAATACTTAAGGCCTACTAGTGGCCTTTGGACACTTGACTGCTTCTGCGCTGTGAATTCCACTAGCTCAGTCATACGCACCTAAGTCTCACTACAGGCTTGCGCAAAATTCTTTCCTGGCTCTGCTGTGCGTTCCATAAGCAAAGTCAGCCTCCAACCACAGGCCAATAAGCGGCACATTTAATTACAGCATTCTGTTTCTGCACTACTGGTAATACACCATGCTGAGGGGTAGGGGTAGGCTTAGAGGACGTGGACGCGGGCGAGGACACGGAGGCCCAAGTCAGGGTGTTAGGCACAGGCCGAGCTCCTGATCCAGGTGTATCGCAGCCGACTGCTGCGGGATTAGGAGAGAGGCACGTTTCTGGCGTCCCCAGATTAATCTCACAATTAATGGGTCCACGAGGTAGACCTTTATTAGAAAATGAGCAGTGTGAGCAGGTCCTGTCGTGGATGGCAGAAAGTGCATCCAGCAATCTATCGACCACCCAGAGTTCTACGCCGTCCACTGCTGCAACTCTGAATTCTCTGGCTGCTGCTCCTCCTTCCTCCCAGCCTACTCACTCCATTACAATGACACATTCTGAGGAGCAGACAGACTCCCAGGAACTGTTCTCGGGCCCCTGCCCAGAATGGGCAGCAATGGTTCCTCTCCCACCGGAGGAGTTTGTCGTGACCGATGCCCAACCTTTGGAAAGTTCCCGGGGTCCGGGGGATGAGGCTGGGGACTTCCGGCAACTGTCTCAAGAGCTTTCAGTGGGTGAGGAGGACGACGATGAGACACAGTTGTCTATCACTCAGGTAGTAGTAATTGCAGTAATTCCGAGGGAGGAGTGCACAGGGGATTCGGAGGAAGAGCAGCAGGACGATGAGGTGACTGACCCCATCTGGTTTGCTAAGCCTACTGAGGACAGGTCTTCAGAGGGGGAGGCAAGTGCAGCAGCAGGGCAGGTTGGAAGAGGCACTGCGGTGGCCAGGGGTAGAGGCAGGGCCAGACCGAATAATCCACCAACTGTTTCCCAAAGCGCCCCCTCGCGCCATGCCACCCTGCAGAGGCCGAGGTGCTCAAAGGTGTGGCAGTTTTTCACTGAGAGTGCAGACGACCGACGAACTGTGGTGTGCAAGGTTTGTCACGCCAAGATCAGCCGTGGAGCCACCACCACCAGCCTCACCACTACCAGCATGCGCAGACATATGATGGCCAAGCACCCCACAAGGTGGGACGAAGGCCGTTCACCGCCTCCGGTTTGCACCACTGCCTCTCCCCCTGTGCCCCAACCTGGCACTGAGATCCAACCCCCCTCTCAGGACACAGGCATGACCGTCTCCCGGCCTGCACCCACACCCTCACCTCCGCTGTCCTCGGCCCCATCCAGCAATGTCTCTCAGCGCACCGTCCAGCCGTCGCTAGCGCAAGTGTTTGAGCGCAAGTGCAAGTACGCAGCCACGCACCCGCACGCTCAAGCGTTAAACGTGCACATAGGCAAATTGATCAGCCTGGAGATGCTGCCGTATAGGCTTGTGGAAACGGAGGCTTTCAAAAACATGATGGCGGCGGCAGCCCCACGCTACTCGGTTCCCAGTCGCCACTACTTTTCCCGATGTGCCGTCCCAGCCCTGCACTATCACGTCTCCCGCAACATTGTACGCGCCCTCACCAACGCGGTTACTGCCAAGGTCTACTTAACGGACACGTGGACAAGCACAGGCGGGCAAGGCCACTATATCTCCCTGACGGCACATTGGGTGAATTTAGTGGAGGCTGGGACCGAGTCAGAGCCTAGGACCGCTCACGTCCTACCCACCCCCAGAATTGCGGGCCCCAGCTTGGTGCTGGTATCTGCGGTGGTGTATGCCTTCTCCACTAAACCTTCCTCCTCCTACGCAACCTCTGTCTCGCAATCAAGATGTGTCAGCAGCAGCATGTCGCCAGCAGTCGGTGTCGCGCGGCGTGGCAGCACAGCGGTGGTCAGCAGGCCGTGCTGAAACTACTCAGTTTAGGAGAGAAGAGGCACACAGCCCACGAACTGCTGCAGGGTCTGACAGAGCAGACCGACCGCTGGCTTTCGCCGCTGAGCCTCCAACCGGGCATGGTCGTGTGTGACAACGGCCGTAACCTGGTGGCGGATCTGCAGCTCCGCAGCCTCACGCACGTGCCATGCCTAGCCCACGTCTTTAATTTGGTGGTACAGTGCTTTCTGAAAAGCTACCCACGCTTGTCAGACCTGCTCGGAAAGGTGCGCCGGCAGGCGCACTTTTCCGCAAGTCCAAGACGGACGCTGCCACCCTGCGGACCCTGCAACATCGGTTTAATCTGCCAGTGCACCGACTGCTGTGCGACGTGCCCACACAGTGGAACTCTACGCTCCACATGTTGGCCAGGCTCTATGAGCAGCATAGAGCTATAGTGGAATACCAACTCCAACATGGGCGGCGTAGTGGGAGTCAGCCTCCTCAATTCTTTACAGAAGAGTGGGCCTGGTTGGCAGACATCTGCTAGGTCCTTGGAAACTTTGAGGAGTCTACTCAGATGGTGAGCGGCGATGCTGCAATCATTAGCGTCACCATTTCTCTGCTATGCCTCTTGAGAAGTTCCCTGCAAAGCATAAAGGCAGAGGCTTTGCGCTCGGAAACGGAGGCGGTGGAAGACTGTATGTCGTTGGATAGTCAGAGCACCCTCATGTCTATATCTCAGCGCGTTGAGGAGGAGAAGGGGGAGGAGCATGAGGAGGACTGGGAAGAGACAGCTTGGCCCACTGCTGAGGGTACCCATGCTGCTTGCCTGTCATCCTTTCAGCGTGTATGGCCTGAGGAGGAGGAGGAGGATCCTGAAAGTGATCTTCCGAGTGAGGACAGCCATGTGTTGCGTACAGGTACCCTGGCACACATGGCTGACTTCATGTTAGGATGCCTTTCTCGTGACCCTCGCGTTACACGCATTCTGGCCACTACGGATTACTGGGTGTACACACTGCTCGACCCACGGTATAAGGAGAACCGTTCCACTCTCATACCCGAAGAGGAAAGGGGTTCGAGAGTGATACTATACCACAGGACCCTGGCGGACAAACTGATGGTAAAATTCCCATCCGACAGCGCTAGTGGCAGAAGGCACAGTTCCGAGGGCCAGGTAGCAGGGGAGGCGCGGAGATCAGGCAGCATGTACAGCACAGGCAGGGGAACACTGTCCAAGGCCTTTTCCAGCTTTATGGCTCCCGAGCAAGACTGTGTCACCGCTCCCCAGTCAAGGCTGAGTCGGCGGGAGCACTGTAAAAGGATGGTGAGGGAGTACGTAGCCGATTGCACGACCGTCCTCCGTGACGCCTCTGCCCCCTACAACTACTGGGTGTCGAAGCTGGACACGTGGCCTGAACTCGCGCTGTATGCCCTGGAGGTGCTTGCTTGTCCTGCGGCTAGCGTCTTGTCAGAGAGGGTGTTTAGTGCGGCTGGGGGAATCATGACGGATAAGCGTACCCGCCTGTCAACCGACAGTGCCGACAGGCTTACAATCATAAAGATGAACAAAGCCTGGATTTCCCCACAGTTCTCTTCTCCACCAGCGGACAGCAGCGATACATAGGCTGCACCCTAAACAATACATAGGCTGCACCCGCGGATGGAAGCATCGTTCTCTATCACCATCAAAAACGGGGACCTTTTAGCTTCATCAATCTGTGTATTATATTCATCCTCCTCCTCCTGCTCCTCCTCCTGAAACCTCACGTAATAACGCCGAACGGGCAATTTTTCTTAGGCCTACAAGGCTCAGTCATATAACTTTTGTAAACAATGTTTATACGTTTCAATTCTCAATTCAATAAAGCGTTGAAACTTGCACCTGAACCAATTTTTATTTGAACTGGGCTGCCTACAGGCCTAGTTACAAATTAAGCCACATTAACCAAAGCGATTAATGGGATTCACCTGCCCTCTTGGCTGGGCATGGGCAATTTTTCTGAAGTACATTTGTACTGTTGGTACACCAATTTTTTGGGCCCTCGCCTACAGTGTAATCCTACTAATTTTTAGCCTACCTGCATTAAAGCTGACGTTACCTCAGCTGTGATGGGCACTGCAATGGGATATATTTATGTACCGCCGGTGGGTTCCAGGGAGCCACCCATGCTGTGGGTCCACAGAGACTTCACATTAGGGATTTGTACATGACAGTGTCTATGTATTAAAAACCCAGGTCAGACTGGGGCATACAGTGTGGGACGAAGACCACCTGCATTTAATCGGACGTTATCTCAGCTGTGATGGGCAATGCAATGGGATATATTTATGTACCGCCGGTGGGTTCCAGGGAACCACCCATGCTGTTGGTCCACACGGAGTTGTAACTCCATGTGTCCACTTCTAAAGAACCCCAGTCTGACTGGGGCATGCAGTGTGGGCCGAAGACCACCTGCATTTAATCGGACGTTACCTCAGCTGTGATGGGCACTGCAATGGGATACATTTATGTACAGCCGGTGGGTTCCAGGGAGCCATCCATGCTGTGGGTGCACACGGAATTCCCATTGTGGAGTTGTACCTGTCTGTGACTATTTATAAAAAACCCCGGTCTGACTGGGGCATGCAGACACCTTGACAGAATGAATAGTGTGTGGCACATGGGTTCCCCATTGCTATGCCCATGTTTGCAGCTCCTGATGGAGGTGGCACAGGATTGGATTTCTCATTGCTTCTGTACAGCATTATGGGCTATCGCCCCGCCCCTTTTAAAGAGGGTCGCTGCCTGGCCGTGCCAACCCTCTGCAGTGTGTGCCTGCGGTTCCTCCTCATGGCAGACGCACTTATAAATAGACATGAGGGTGGTGTGGCTATGAGGCCAGCGTGTGGCATGAGGGCAGCTGAAGGCTGCGCAGGGACACTTTGGTGTGCGCTGTGGACACTGGGTCGTGCGGGGGGGTTGGGCAGCACGTAACCCAGGAGAAGTGGCAGTGGAGTGTCATGCAGGCAGTGATTGTGCTTTGTTGGAGGTAGTGTGGTGCTTAGCTAAGGTATGCCTTGCTATTGAGGGTTTTTCAGAAGTAAAAATTGTTGGGGGGGGGGGGCACTCTTGCCGCTATTGTGGCTTAATAGTGGGACCTGGGAACTTGGGATGCAGCCCAACATGTAGCCCCTCGCCTGCCCTATCCGTTGCTGTGTCGTTCCCATCACTTTCTTAAATTGCCCAGATTTTCAAAAATGAAAACCTTAGCGAGCATCGGCGATATACAAAAATGCTTGAGTCGCCCATTGACTTCAATGGGGTTCGTTACTCGAAACGAACCCTCGAGCATTGCGAAAAGTTTGTCTCGAGTAACGAGCACCCGAGCATTTTGGTGCTCGCTCATCTCTAGTTTTTAACATTAAAAAGTCCCATTGACAATTATGTTAAAAAAACACAGTGATATTGCAGCATTAAAAAAAACGCAAGTGGGGTTTACCCTAAGGTGGATTCAAGAAACTACAGGCCTGTGAGCCTCACTTCTATACCGGGAAAAATCTTTGAACAAATTATTAAACAGCGTGTATGCAAGTACTTGGAAGAGGAAGACGTAATTAACCAGAGCCAACATGGGTTTGTATAATACAAGTCATTCCAGACAGATCTAATTTTTTTCTATGACACATTCACGGACTGGGTTGATCAGGTATATGCAGCAGATATAGTATATCTTGAATTCACCAACGCTGTTGACAAAATACCTCATACCATCTGTATTAGACAAATGACTATATAAGGGATCGACAAAGCAACTGTTAGGTGGATTCACAACTGGCTGAGTGATCGTACATAAAAAGGGGTGGTAATAAATGGCTGCATATTCAATTGGAAGAATGTGTCAAGTGGGGTATCACTAGGCTCTGTCAAAGGCCCAGTTGTGTTCAACATTTTTGTCAATGATCTAAATGAGGAAACTGATCTAATTTGCTGATCACACAAAGCTAGGAGTGATAGCTAACACTAGGAAAGAGAGAGTATTCAAAAAGATCTAGAAAGGCTTGAACAGTGGGCGGCGACTAAGAAAATGTTATTTACAGGGAGAAATGCAAAGACCTACATCTGAGCAAGAAAAATGAAAAAGCACATGAAGAATAGGGGGAATTGGGCTAAGCAGCAGCATATGTGAAAAAGACTTGGGTATACTAATAGATCATAAACTCAACATGAGTGAACAATGTGATGCCAAAAAGGCAAACACAATTCTGGGCTGTATTAACCCCTTAGTGACCAAGCCTGTTTGCGCCTTAATGACCAGGCCAAATTTTGCAAATCTAACACGTGTCACTTTAGCATGGAAAAACACCAGAAAGGTTTTGCATATCCAAGCGATTCTGACATTGTTTTTTCGCCACATATTGTACTTCATTTAGGTGGGAAAAAAAGACCGATAGAATTTGTGTTTATTTATTAAAAGCGCCAAAATTGGGAGAATTTTGAAAAAATTGTCATTTTTTCACATTTCCAACTGCAATATCTCAAATATGTGCAAACATAATATAGAAATTTTTGCTAAGATTTATATTTCCATCCGTTTACTTTATTTTGGGCGCACATTGGAAAAACTTTCGGGTTTTTTTTAAACCATTTAGGAGACGTACAAATGTAACATTACTTTTCAGCATTTTGAGGAACACTTTGTTTTCCTACACCAATCCAAGATTGGAAAGGCTCATAGGAGTCAAAATGATAGATACCCCCACAAGTGACCCCATTTTAAAAACTACACCCTTTAGCGTATTCACTGAGGGGTGTCATGAGTATTTTAAACCCACAGTTTTTTTTTCAGGAGTCAATGCAATTTAGAAGAGAAAAACTAAAATTTCATATTTTTGCAAATATATCATTTTAAAGACAGGACTTTTTTCTATAGTACACATGAAAATTAGGATTTGCACCCCAGAATGGATACCCCTGTTTGTCCCGTGCTCATTAACATGAAAATGAAAGTGCTCATTAAAATGAAAGGAGCAACCGGTGGCTTTCGGAACAGAAATTTTGCTTGAAGGAGATTTAGGCCCTATTGCCCACTTATAGAGCCATTGAGTGACTAAAACTATGGAGAACGCCCACAAGTGACCCCATTTTGAAAAGTAGACCCCTTAACGAATTTATCTAGGGGTACGATGACTTTTTTGACTTCACAGTTTTTGAATGAATCTAAGCCAAGCCGAAGGAAAAAAATAACGATTTTCATTTTTTTGGTAATTCTGTCATTTTAAAAGCAGTTTTTTTGTACAGCACATATATGAATGAAGACTTGCACCCCAAAATGGATACCCCTGTTTCTCCCGTGCTCAGAAACATACCCATTGTGGCCCTAGTATTACGTCTATATGTACAATGGGGCCCAAAATGAAAGGAGCAACCGGTGGCTTTCGGAACAGAAATTTTGCTTGAAGGAGATTTAGTCCCCATTGCCCACTTGTAGAGCCATTGAGTGACCAAAACGATGGAGAACCCCCACAAGTGACCCCATTTTGAAAAGTAGACCCCCTAACGAATTTATCTAGGGGTATGATGACTTTTTTGACTTCACAGTTTTTGAATGAATCTAAGCCTTGCAGAAGGAAAAAATTATGATTTTCATTTTTTTTGGCAATTGTGTCAATTTAAAAACTGCTTTTTTTGGGCAGTGTACATAGGAATGTAGGCGTTCACCCCAAAATGGATACCCCCATTTGTCCCGTGTTCAGAAACATACCCATTGTGGCCCTAATCTACTTAAAGGAAACATAGCTAGGCCTATAATGGAAGGAGCACCCATTGGATTTCAGGGTACAACAGAATAAATTCCAGTCCCCATTGCCCACTTGTAGAGCCATTGAGCGGCCAAAACGATAGAGAACGCCCACAAATGACCCCATTTTGAAAACTAGACCCCTTACCAAATTCATCTAGGGGTGTACTGTATATTTTGACCCCAAAGTATTTGAATGAATCTAAGCAAAGCAAAAGGAAAAAATTACGATTTTCATTTGTTTGGCAATTTTGTCAATTTAAAAACTGTTTTTTTTTTGTACAATGTACATAGGAATGAAGACGTTCACCCCAAAATGGATAGCCTCGTTTGTCCCGTGTTCAGAAACATACCCATTGTGGCCCTAATCTACTTACAGGACACATGGCTGGGCCCATAATGGAGGGAATGCCCGCTGGATTTCAGGGCAGAACTGAATAAATTCCAGGCCCAATTTCCCACTTATACGGAAAAAAATTTGACTTCCTAAAAATAATCCCCCAACCACCCCCCGCCATCCCCATTTTTTGGCATTCCCTAAATATTAGATAAAGGTAATAATATAAACTGCGTTTTATGTCCGAAGACAGGGGTAATTACGGAGGCTGCTTGGGTTGGGCACATGGGGCAAGAAAACCGGGTATCCCCCCCCGTCCTCTCATGTATTTTGGGGGGTATTTCGAAACCTCAGCGGCGGGTATGGGGTGTAAAAAGTGGCGCTCTGTGAGGCTTTGTAATTTTGCTGCGGTGCGGCGGTCCCACAGAGAAGGCGCTCAACAAGCTGCTCCTGGAACGCAGGAAGACGAACGTTCCCGGGGCTTCTTGTAAATTACGGATTACTGGTAGCGGTCTGAATAACGCCGGGCTCACGTAGCCATAGGCGGAATCTGCTTGCGGAGGCGCGCAGCAGATTCCAGCTGTGAGCCCGGCTGTGACCCTGCGTACGGCCGCGTAATGTACTGCGCATAACTGCCTACTCACACAGGCGGTTTTTTGTTTATATTTCCCGTGCCGTCGCTTAGAGATGACCCGGGTACCCGCAGCCCGTACACAATGCGTTTCCATATGGGCTGCGGGTATATCCGCGGTCATAGAGCACAATGGGCTCTAGGTCACGGATATCCGCGGTAAAATATAGCATGCCGTGTTCTGTTTCTGTGAATAGATTATGTAATTCCGATTGGCTAATTGGGGGGAATTGTGTAATCCAATGCATGCGATTGATCCGTGGATTACTGCTGATCAAGCGCATGCAGAACCCGTAATTCCTCTCCAGTCATGTGTGACCGGCCTAATGTTAGTTCCCTACTTGTTCACGTGACCAGGGACCGCTCAATGAGGCCACCGGTCACTGCTCCAAGCACTCAGCGACCGTTGGTCGCTGGGAGCAAGGAGATTTACAATTTCCTGGGCTCCCCGGCTCCTGCGAATGTGTCCGGCATTTTGCCGGCGGGCGCATACCCAGTAGCTGGCAGGATCCATGGAGGATAATCGCATCTGGATTCAAATGCGGAGGCCTCCGAGAAGATGTTTGATCTCCCCCCACCGATTGCATCGGTGAGGGGAGATGAAACTGCCACTTTTTAAAGAACTTTTACGTGATCGCCATTATGCATTGTTTAACGGCGATCACGTGACCAGTAACCGCATACCGCGGCTCCCCGTGACATCTCCAGGCTCTTGGCTACCTTTGGTAGCCAGCAGCAGGGAGATTTTACATTTCTTGGGCAATCTTTCACTTTTGCGCATGCGTCCGCCATCATGCTGACGGGCGCATGCGCCGAAGCTGGAGTAAGGTCCGCGGATCAACATCCCACCAGGGAACAAATCCGGGACCTTGGGTACGTAATTTCATCCCCCCTTACGGATACGATCCGTAAGGGGAGATGAAACTTTAACTTTTTAAACTATTTTTAACTTTTAACTTTTTTTTTTTACTTTTTAACTTTATATGATCACCGTTATCCGATGGATAACGGTGATCATATGACTGGAAACCGCATACAGTTGTCCCCAGTCATATCTCCCTGCACTCGGCTATCTGTGACAGCCGGGTGCAGGGAGATTTTGAATTTGCCGGGCTCGCCGACTTCTGCGCATGCGCGCCGCATCGGCACATCGCAGAAGCCAGCGGGGGGTCCCGACACCGGCCGGAGGACATCGGCTGGCCTGAGGTGAGTATTTTCACCTCCCCTCATGGATCCGATCCACGAAGGGAGGTGAAACTTTTCTTTTTTTACACTTTTTTTCACTTTTCCGCGATCGCCGTTATCCATTGTATAATGGCGATCGCGGTACTGGGGACCGCTCACCGCGGTCTCCGCTGACATCTCCTGCCTCCCGGCTACCTACAGGAGCCGGGAGCCAGGAGATTTTAAGTCTCCCGCGCCGCCGGGCCTTCTGCGCATGCGGCTGACGTAATGCCGCCTGGCGCGCATGCGCAGAAGGACGGCTAAGGCGCCCGGAGCATTGGGACAGCGGGGAGTCGTGCGGCGGACCTCGGTGAGTAATTTCAGCTGCTCCGATGGATCCAATCCATCAGAGCAGCTGAATCTTTAACTTTTATTGCACTTTTATTTACTTTTTTGCGATCGGCGCTATCCATTGCATAGCGCCGATCGCAATGCCGGGGGGGGGGGGGGTCCGAACAGCCCGGGATGACAGCTCCATGCTGTCAGCTACCTGCGGACACCGACAGCATGGAGCTGTCAAGTCCACAGCCCGAGGGGCTTTATTCTCTGCAGGACACATGTTTTTACGTCCTCAGAGAATAAAGCCCACTTCGGGAGGACGTAAAAACACTATGGGCTGGTCGTTAAGGGGTTAAGAGAAGAATAGAGTCTAGATCATGTGAGGTAATTATCTCCCTCTACTCTTCCTTAGTCCGACCTCATCTGAAATGCTGTGACTAGTTCTGGGCACCCAACTTTAGAAAAGACATAGACATACTGGAGCAAGTTCAGAGAAGAGTTACCAAGATGGTGAGCGGTCTGCAAATCATGTCCTATGAAGAACGGTTAAAGGATCTAGGAATGTTTAGCTTGCCCTATGAGGGCCATCTTTTGTTTGTGCTGAGCCCCAGGGGCGTAAATATAGAGGATGCAGGGGATGCGGTTGCACCCCGGCCCAGGAGCTTTAGGGGGCCCATATGGCTTCTCTTCTCCATATAGGGAGCCCAGTACTATGTATTAAGCATTATAGTTGGGGGCCCGGTTACAGATTTTCCATTAGGGCCCAGAAGTTTTAAGTTACGCCTCTGCTGAACCCTAATGCAAGTGTGAAAGCAGCTTTTTCCATTAGATGCATAAAAATGTGTGATGTGTGTCCTTGAAGAGGAACACAGTGTAAATGACTACTTTGGCAACATCTGTTGTTGCAAGGTTGCCAACCGTCCAAAAATTACTGGACAGTCCATAAAGATGTGAAAATAGTTCGTGTGAATGCACGCTGATTAATATTGTGCTTTTGTCTAAAAATTTTGTGTAGATTTCTGTACATTTATGTTGCCTCTTTTTTCCAGACTCTGACAACCAAATATTATACCCCTAATGGCTATTTTGGTTGAGAAATTAAACTAAAGGTGGTCTCTGACTTTTGCACACAACAGGGTTCCACAAACTTTATTTAGACATTGCTAAATACAGACTCCAAGTGAAGATTCAACAAAGTAATTTCTATCATATATATGTGTGTGTGTGTGTATATATGTGCATATATATGTGTATATAAAATATATATACACACACACACCCTATGAATAGTTCACATCAGTGTTGGAAATTCAATTCAGACCCTTTGTCGCTGATTTCCAATAGCACTATTTTGTCCCGTAAACTCAGGCAAAATGCCGGACTGTTGGTGAGAAATCAAACAGACCCCCATTATGGTTAACAGAGGGCCATTCAGCGCCGTTTTGTTCCATCATAAGACAGTACCATTCAAAGGGGGTGCTGTTTTAGTGCTTCTCAAACAGATCTGAAAAACTAAATCTGCTGAGCTTTTAACCTAACGTGGTTCAGTTTGTTATTAAAACAACTCTGCCATTATGTGGATGCAATATATACCTACACACTGAGCCTCACACTCATTCATCATCAATATAGCATCTGCAGAGTGGCTACAGAAAAGTATCTCGGCACCACATTCTTAAGAAAACTGTCAAAAAGACAATTTGCCTTCGTTACCCACAGCAACCAATCACAGCGCAGCTTTCATTTCTTTTACTGCTTAGGTGTTTTTTATTTTTTATTCACAGAGGCAAAAAAAATCTAATTAAATATTGGATGCCCTTCATAGATTAGACTAAATAAAAAAATATAAATTTTATTAATTCACCATTATTAAAAACAAATACTATAGGGCACAAAAAAACCCCAAAGAAGCTAAAAAAAAGAATTCTCTTTTCTTGGATAGGGGCAAAAAACGCACATAAAATACATGTAATACACGTAAAGTTTATGCACAAGAGTGACTGATTAAACTCCAGTCAATGAGCTTGTTAGAGTTACTGATGGTAACGGCTCAATTTGATCTAGCAAGGAGTCACATTCAACGTCTGCCTAGATAGGATGCATGTATTGGGGTACCAAAAGTACCGTCAAAAATGTAAATCGGTATCAATCCAATGATGCAACAATCGGAAGGCAGACAGAAGTGAGTTGACGTAACTCTTGTGCCAGGTCTTAGCTTTTTGGGATTTATTATAATTAGAGATGAGCGAACACGTTCGGCCCCGCCCCTTTTTCGCCCGAACACCGAACTTTGCGAACACTTCAGTGTTCGGGCGAAAAAGTTCGGGGGCCGCCGTGGCAGCGCGGGGGGGTGCGGCGGGGAGTGGGGGGGAGAGGGAGAGAGAGAGGGCTCCCCCCTGTTCCCCGCTACTGCCGCCCGCGCCGCCGCGCATCTCCCCGCCCCCCGGCGGCACCCGAACTTTTTCGCCCGAACACTGAAGTGTTCGCGAAGTTCGGTGTTCGGGCGAAAAAGGGGCGGGGCCGAACGTGTTCGCTCATCTCTAATTATAATGATATATATGATAAGACTCAGATGTTTTAGAGAATTTTAAACTCTTACATGTTTGAGATAATCTCGCTTTATAAAGCTCAGAAGTAACAGACAGTTATAGGCTCTTGTGTGTTTCAACAGTCAACGTGTTTCACCGCTTGATGTTAGCGGATAATCTGGAGTGTAATGAGCTCTATATTTTTAACATCTATTTAGAAAAAGGCTCATTGATCAAAAAATGCCCAAAAGACTTTGAGACGGCAAATAAATACTGCCCAATAAGGAACAGTTATAAATCTGTCCTGTTATGCATAAAAAGTGTAGTGTCTGCATAACACTTGCAGAGCTTCTATACCCTCAAAAACCAATGCTGTCGATACACTTAAAGGGGTTGTCCCGCGAAAGCATGTGGGTCTATACACTTCTGTATGGTCATATTAATGCACTTTGTAATATACATTGTGCATTAATTATGAGCCATACAGAAGTAATCAGAAGTTTTTCACTTACCTGCTCCGTTGCTAGCGTCCTCGTTTCCATGGAGCCGTCTAATTTTCAGCGTCTAATCGCCGGATTAGACGCGCTTGCACAGTCCCGGTCTTCTTCTTTTCTCAATGGGGCCGCTCGTGCCGGAGATCAGCTCCGTGTAGCTCCGCCCCGTCACGTGCCGATTCCAGCCAATCAGGAGGCTGGAATCGGCAATGGACCGCACAGAAGCCCTGCGGTCCACCGAGGGAGAAGATCCCGGCGGCCATCTTCAACCGGTAAGTAAGAAGTCACCGGAGCGCGGGGATTAAGGTAAGCGCTGTGCGGGGTTTTTTTTTAAGCCCCTGCATCGGGTTTGTCTCGCGCCGAACAGGGGGGGCTGTTGAAAAAAAAAAAAAACGTTTCGGCGCGGGACAACCCCTTTAACAGCAACTGGTTCAGTACTACTGAAAAATCGGTAAGACAATAAAGTCACCGAAGTAATTGCTTATGCATAAAGAGCAAGCTATCTGCTTAAAGGATAGCACAACTCTGCTTAAAAGATTGTAAGACTCCAATTTCAGTAAGCAGAGTCAAGAATCAGTGCTGTCTGTGTACAAAAAGAAAAAAGCCGGTAAAACGATGCTGTCACCGGTATAATGGCTTGCTTAAAAAACCTAGCGGATTCACAGAACACAGAGACGGAAGACCAGAAACCAGAGCCTCTGCCCTTGATGGTAGGTCAGGGCTATATCTGTCTGATGTCTCGGCCCGAAGTTAAAGGGGTTGTCCCGCGCCGAAACGGGTTTTTTTTTTTCAACAGCCCCCCCGTTCGGCGCGAGACAACACCGATGCAGGGGTTAAACAAGAACACCGGACAGCGCTTACCTGAATCCCCGCACTCCGGTGACTTCTTACTTACCTGCTGAAGATGGCCGCCGGGATCTTCTCTCTCGGTGGACCGCAGGGCTTCTGTGCGGTCCATTGCCGATTCCAGCCTCCTGATTGGCTGGAATCGGCACGTGACAGGGCGGAGCTACACAAAGTCGCTCTCCGGCACGAGCGGCCCCATTGAGAAAAGAAGAAGACCCGGACTGCGCAAGCGCATCTAATCTGGCGATTAGACACTGAAAATTAGACGGCTCCATGGAAACGAGGACGCTAGCAACGGAACAGGTAAGTGAAAAATTTCCTATAACTTCTGTATGGCTCATAATTAATGCACAATGTACATTACAAAGTGCATTAATATGGCCATACAGAAGTGTATAGACCCACTTGCTTTCGCGGGACAACCCCTTTAAATAGGCCACTAGCTCCTCCCTCTGGGAATGTCCTTTAGTTGCCCTCACCTATTAGGTTGGTTGTAAACAAATCTGACCATGCTGAAGATAGTGCACTTAGAATAAATATGCAGCAAATCATACCTTCAAATACCCATGAATATGTTAGTCTTATAAAGGTAACTATAGTATAGCCCGATTGCCGTTTCTAAATGTCGTATATGTTGAATCGCTACATTAGGCGTCAGTATGCATTCATGTAGTCATGACAACGACTTCCTGCATGTAGCGTCTCCGTGGCGTGATTTGATGATGTAGCGCTAGACGCAGCGTCCTGATGTCATGACGTGCGTCTCCCAAGTCACCAGTGATGTGTGGGCAAAGGGGCGCGTCAGCCATCTTTGTTATCAGCTATAATAAAATACTGATAAACCCCAATTTAAGATGACAAAATGAAGCAAATCTAGATTCAAACAATCAATAGCGGAGGTTGGATTACATAGTGAGTATATTGATTTAGTTATTTTATTGCTCCAAATATAAAAGAAGATGTTTATTTGATCAATGATGGCCGTATTTATTAATGAAGACACTTATCATAATAATAGGTATAGATGCAACTAGTAGAAGATGTCGTTGCAAGCAGGTCAGAAAAATACATCTACTTGTAGTACTTAAAGGGGTTCTGTCATTACAATCTGTATTTTTTTTTATCAATAAATCTGCCATGCCGGCACAGACTGTTGTCAACAACACATACAAATAGTTTTTTTCAGAAGTAGTACTTACCTAGGCTCCAATTTTCACCTCCATGATTTGTTTACATCTTCAGCCCCTCCTGCTAGAAGGTCAACTCCCAGGTCTCCTTGCTGTGATGACCACTTCTGCCCTCACGAAGCTACTTCCGCCCAATTGAGGGCAGTGAGCAGAGTTATGCCTACTACACCAAGCGCAGTGTACAAAAGCCTGCGAGTGCTTCAGTCTGCCTCTCTCCCTGAACACTCAAGGTTTTCCAAGGGCTATCAGATCTTGTTTGCTATCTCACAGTAGTCACTCCACATGGCAAAAACAGAAAATACATGTTTGCTTCCCTTTTCCCCTCTGACTTTCCCCATGCAATGTATTGTATGAGTGTATATATATTAATTTATCCATGTGTATGTATGTATGTGTGTATGTAGAGATATATATATATATATATATATATATATATATATATATATATATATATATATATATATATACATACACATACACACACTCATGTAATATGCAATATATTATATATACATACATACATACAGTCATACGTCTAGTTTTGTTGGTAATCTGTCCGAAAGCAATTGGCCAAACATGAAATCAATGAAACTCAAAGGAAATTATGTCCATAGGAAGTCTTGCTACTGAAATGTTACAGGGATTCGACTATACTCTTGCTACAGAAATGTCACTGGGGTCCGCCTATACTCCTGCTACAGAAATGTTACTGGGGTCCGCCTATACTATTGCTACTGAAATGTTACTCTGGTCCGCCTATACAGTTGCTACTGAAAGGTTTGAGGGGTTTGCCTATACTCTTGCTACTGAAATGTTACAGGGCTTCGCCTATACTTTAGGTAGAGAAATGTTACTGGAGTCCACCTATACTTTTGCTACAGAAATGTTACTGGGGTCCGTCTATACTCTTGCTACAGAAATGTTACAGGGGTTCGCACATACTTTTGCTACAGAAATGTTACTGGGGTCTGCCTATACTCTTGCTACAGCAATTTTACTTGGGTCCGCCTATACAGTTGCTGCTGAAAGGTTTGAGGGGTTCACCTTTCCCCTTCTACTGAAATGTTACAGGGCTTTGCCTATACTTTAGATAGAGAAATGTTCCTGGGGTCCACCTATACTCTTGCAACATAAATGTTACTGGGGTCTCACTATGCTGTGGGTGCACAAAGACTTTCCATCGCAGTGTTTTACCTGTCTGGCACAAATAAACTGACTGACTAGGGCAGAAATGTGGGCTGAGGCCCTTGGCGGGGTGAGACTCGGCCATGTTTGGGCACTCTGTTTTCCTCATGTGTAATACCATCTTTGTACACCCACAGAATAGGCGAGCCCAAGGAACTCAAAGACTTCCCATTGCGGTGTTGAGCTATCTGACACCTACACAGAATGAATTGTGTGGGGACACATTGATTTCCCATTGCTATGAAACTCACGGCACCTTGGGTCACACAAGGTGAAGGCAGGGACCGAGCCTGACCCTTGGCCCGCTCACGTGCTTCCCACACAGAGTATTGCTGCATTGTGGAGATGTGTAGAAGTGCTGGCACCTAAGTCCCCTTTATGTCCATGTTTGCGGCTTCTGACAATTTTGTGATGGAGGTGGCACGGGATTGGAATGATGATCGTACATCAATTTATCATCAATTCTCAACAGCATTGCGGGCTATCGCCCACACTTTCAAAGAGGTTTACTGCCTGGTCGTGCCAACCCTCTGCAGTGTGTGTCTCTGGTTTCTCCTCATCGCAGATGCACTTATAAATCGACATGAGGGTGGTGTGGCTATGAAGCAAGCGTGTGGCATGAGGGCAGCTGAACGCTGCGCAGGTAAAAATTTTTGTGCGCTGTGGACATAGGGTCGTGCGGGGGGTTGGACAGCAATGCCAGCATGTAACCCAGGAGAAGAGGCAGTGGTGTCACCCACAGGCAGTGATTGTCCTTGGTTGCAGGTAGTGTGGTGCTTAGCTAACATGTGCCAGCACGTGTGCCTTGCTAATGAGGGTTTGTCCCAAGTAAATTTTTAGGGGGGTGATCGCCAGGCTCTTGCCCCCATTTTGGCTTAATAGTGGGACCTGGGAGCCTCAGAAGCAGTCATGCATGCTGCCCCTGCCATTCCCTATACGTTTCTATGGTGTTTTCGTGACTTTCTGATGTTTTCAGGTGTTCTTTACAAGTCATCACCTATGCGAAGCATCGGTCTCATACAAAAATGCTCGGGGCCCCCATTGACTTCAATAGGGTTCGTTACTCAAAACGAGCTCTCGAGCATTACGAATGGTGCTCGGTCATCTCCATCATATGAATTATATCATATGAATATAAATATAATACTGGTCAGAAATAAGATCAGTTGATTAATTAGTAAATTAGTCAATTAATCAGATAATTTTATCTTACCAATGAAATACAAGTTTACGGTACCACAAATTCTGATAACAAAAGACTTTTTTTACAAAATTAAAGAAATAATTCACCCAACAGTGTTCTTAGGGGAAATTCAGCGAAGAATGTTACTGAAAGGAAGCAATTGAATACCAACCCCTCGGTTGGATGGTATCTAGCCAAAAAATCCACCCTGCTTCTTTTTGTAGGAGGAGGGGGTCAACATCCCCACTTCTCATATCTCTCCTTAGAAGTTCAACCCCTTGAAACTTCAAGACATCAGGATCGCCTTGATGTACTTCCCAAACATGATTGGATAAGGGAGTGCTTTCTTTTCTCCTAATATTGCCAATATGCCCAAGAATTCTTGGATGGTCTTACCAACATACTGTTTCTTGCAGGAACAGGTGATTAAATACACCACATTTCTGGTAATGCAATTGATGAAATCCCTCATTTGATAATTCTTTCCTGTGATATTGGAGGAGAAAAAAATCACTATTTAGGATATATGTGCACGCAGCGCAATTAGAGCAAGGAAAAGTTTGGTCTAGGTCTATTGAGCCAATTTTGTGGTTGCTTTTTAAGTTCACAATGGCTCTTAACGAGATGGTCTCTAATATTTCTTCCCCTTCTGTACGTAATTCTTGGTGTTTCAGTGAGTACACTCTGTAGTTCTTTATCATTCAATAGGATATCCCAACACCTCTTCAAAATTTCTTTGACTTCGTTGTGACCTGTATAGTATGTACCTAAGACTCTGATGATAGCGGACTCGTCCCGTTTTTATATAACAGCTTTTATCTTTTTCTCATATTCTTACATATTATTAATAGATACAAAAAAACTTACTGCTGTGCAACGTAACATACTCTTTCAATTATCTTAACAGCTACTTTGTGTCATCCATCAGGATCAATTACCAAAATACTCAACCATAGCTATTAATGCATACTGTGAAATGGAAAATGTCCATGCTCTGCCATGAAAGAATATAGCTACACATTGCTGTGGTTTCTGAACTTAATAGCAGCTCTTCCTAGGGCTTCCTAGCACAGAACAGGCTTCAAGTTGACTCAAATATCAAATATATCAGTTTAAGGATAGTGTCCTTCAATTGAACTAAGCAATTTTGTAATTTTCTTGTGCATTTCTCTTTGTCCTATTTATTTCAGATTTCTTCGTCTCTTTTCATCCTCCAAAACCCTTTTTAAGAAATTAGTCATGGAATTCAGACAGTCTAGCCTCTCCCTCTCCTTTGCCCAACATCTTTCCTGTTCCCAAAGTATGGATGCTCTGAAATGTATCTATATGCCGGCTTGCCAGAGGGCTACACATGGTAACATTATAGCAGATACTAGGAAAGTCAATTATGTATCTAAATGAAAGAGATAATACAATTTATTCAATACTTAAACTGTTGAACGTTTCATGACCTTCACATTTTTACCCCTTGATGACCAGATTCTATTTAGCAATCATGCTACTTTAATTGCGTTAAAAGATTTCTTTAACAATATATTTATGTGATTGCTGTTTATATTTTATTGCATTTAAATAAAAACAATCTTCTTATTTGTAGAGTGCCAAGTTATTCTGCAGCGCTTTCAGGTAATTTATTTATTACCTGCCACCAAGCTGGGTGCTCATTTTACCAATCTCGGAAGAATGGAAGACCTTGAGCCGGCTACCTGAATCATGCAGGGATTGAACTTTCAACCTTCAGGTCATAAGTAAGAGCAGAAATAGGACTGCACAAATCTAGTTGCAATACTGATTTCCCACGAGCTGACGTTTATGCAGGTTATGGGTTTTCTGGTTCATGCTCAGGGGTATAAAAAATGTAAGTGGAAATTTTTTTAAACTTTATTACTTTTCTATACACATTTTTACAAAATCTGCCATAGGACGCAATCACACAGGCATTTTAACGTGCGATTATTCGCGTGTTAAAAAAGATCGCACTATATAGAACCAATGCTTTCCAATGGCAGCGGTCAGATGTGCGAATTTTACGTGTGCATAAAATTCAAACATACAAAAGATAGAACATATGGATGGCAATAGACGTGGTCACACATTTTTTTTTTACGCACGCAGTGCGATATTCTTAATGCACGTAAAGACGCCTGTGTGACTGAGCTCTTAAAAAGTTGTAATAGACATCTGGGGTACGATATAAATATTTTAATTTCGCATTATTTTTCCTCTGACATTGCTGCAACCTTATTATAGGGTAAAGCAGTCTTTCATGGCTGACAATTGTCCCAGATTTGTCACAACCAAATCCGGATGGTTTTCTATCCTGGCTATACCTCAGTCTTCTTTATTATCCCTCTACTGTGCAGAATCCTAATTTGTAAAATAAAAAGAGCCCTACGCTTTTAATGTAATAAAAGGTGCCAAAGGCAGATTTAAGCGGATCTGTCATCAGGCTGAAAATCGGTCTTTTCTTCCATTAGCCAAAACAGCACAAAAGAATTGCAAGATTTGGCTAATAGTTACCATCAAAGAATATTCCAGACACATAATTTATAGGTCCAGTGTATTGACCTTTTACCACCTAACTCCAGCCCTCCCTGTGATGATTGACTGATGGTTGGCTGCAGTGCATCTGCAAACACAGTAACCAGCTAATCAGTGTGAGGAAGACTGGAGGAGGAGGAAGGAGGACCGGTGAGCACTTCCCTCATAAATACATGAGGGACTTATAAACTATGTGTCTGGTGCATTCGTTGATTGCTCATATTAGCCAAATGGCACAATACTCTTTTGCCCCATTTCGGCTAATAAAAAAGCAGACCGTTTCTCATATTGTGCTGCTCTTCAGTAGTAGATTTATTAATACTGAAGCACCAACTAACCAATGAGCCAGTCTCTTGCCAATGCACTTAATATATGCGTGTTCCCATTTTGGCTAAACATGGCTACAATGGGAACACCACTGTGTATAAAGTGACCAAGGGCAGCTGAGCCTTCCTTTTTCATAACTCCCATACAAGTCAATTGGAGTTACACAAACAGCGAAGCACAGCAAGCTGTTTCCATAACTCTGAAGCTACATTAAAAAATGTAGCTCGCTGTGCTACGCTATTTGAGTTACTCTCATTGACTTCTGTGGGACGTGTTTAAACAGCATATTAAAGCTGGCTCAGATGTTTTAATAATCCTAACCACTCCCAGCCACCTCGCTCAGTCAGACCAGGGGCTATGAGGGACAAAACTGAAGATGGGTGCAAGTCCCAGGAAGGGGACTCGCACCTATTTGACTTTTATGGCATATCCTGTGGAGATGGGAATATCCCTTTTTAATTGGTTCAAAGAAGAGCGACTAAGCTAGTACATGGAATGACGGGAGTTTAAAAGGGGACTTGATGTCTTTCTGGAGGGGAAGGATATTATAGGCTACAAATCTTAGGTTAATTGTTAATCCGGGTATACAGGCAGGTAGGAACTATTAGGGGTTGATCCAGGGAACAGTCTGATTGCCATTAGGGAGTCGGGAAGGAATTTTTCCCCCAAAAAGGCTAATTGGCTTCTGCTCTTTGGGTTTTTTGCCTTCCTCTGGATCAACAAAACAGAAGGCTAAACAGGCTGGACTAGATGGACATTGTCTTCATTCAGCCTCGCGAACTATGTTACTATGTTACAGTCACGGAGGGGACATCTATTCCTTTCAACAGTAGACATCTTGGAAGAATTCAGGGTCTTCAACAGCAAATTATACAACATTGAGCCAGACACCCTAGCAGAGGACCCAGACAGAAACTTAGGCCTATCTTGCGGAACACGCCCCTGGGGATCTGGCGGACACTGAGAAGAGGGATTTGGACTTGGATTTTACCCTTCAGGAGATATACAAGATACTTAAAAATATGAAAGTGGGTTATAGTCCTGGACCAGACGGGTTCACAGCCAGGTTTTACAAACTGTTTCAGAAAGAGCTATCATTCCTGGCATTAAAGGCATTCAAAGCAGTTAGTCTGGGCCAACCTTTTCCTGCACAAGCATTAGAAGCCCATATCACGGTCATTCCCAAGCCTGCAGGAATTACAGACCCATCTCTTTGATCAATATCGACATCAAGGTGTTTGCCAAACTAATAGCCAACAGATTCCAGAGCATTATACCGCGACTGATCCACAGAGAGCAGGTGGGTTTTGTCCCAGGCAGAGAGGCAAGATACAACACTATCAAGACGTTGTCATTGATAGACAGAGTCAAAGGTTCGAGAATCCCCCTATGTGAGGGTATATGTATATATTGCCATATGTTTTTTATGCTTTTATACCTGTATGCAAGTTCTATTCAATGCTAAAATGAGAAAAACTTAATATGCCAAGGCCTTGCAAGGCGAAGACAAAATGTATCTTGAACACCGCAAGGAAGAACCGGATACGAAGGCCGCGTGCTTGGCTGCTTTCCCAGAAGCGCCATATCTAGATAACGACTGTTTATCTACGTATATAACTATCAGTGCCTCAGGCGGAAATGCGGACTTCACATATATGGTTATACGGTGAATTTGAGCCAATGAGACCATTACCCATTCCTAGTGACGTGACCAAAGGGTATAAGACCCTATGTAATCTGTAATTAAGTGCGCAGTTTTTTCCCCGTGTAAGGAACTATACCAGACCTCCGTGTGTGGTGTCTCTTCTTTACCGCCGGCAGCGGGGCATTAGGGTGTGCCTGATTGGTGCTGTACGCAAAATTTCCCTGACAGATGGCGCACCCAACGTGGGGCGACAAAACCGGAGCCGTGCAGCTCAGACCACCCGGATCCACGTCACGGGGAAGCCGTCCTGCTGCAAACCGAGCCTGATCAACTCACAGAACTCCAGGTAAGACCGGCATATATTTATGTTGCGTTTTACACTGAGAGCCTTGCAGCAGGAGGGTCTATCTGTGTTTTGTGACCGGACGGGTTGGGTTAAGAGCTCTACATGGTAACTTGTGGGCTTCGGGTTTGCTATCACGGACCACTGACCGTGATAAGCGCACCAATCACCCATCCAGGGACTAGTCACTAGTCTATTTGTTGCTGAAGTCCATATTGTTTAAACGATAGTGGAGCTTGTTTGTTGTATCTGCAGAATTTTTTTCTCTTTCTTTTCATTTAGTCTCATAGAAGAAGGGACCCTCGGTTGTTTTGCCATATATAAGGGGCTAACGATTTGAATTAGAGGGATACATTTTGTGAGGCAGGCTCATAGGAGAAGGGACCCTCAGTTGTTTTGCCATATATAAGGGGCTGACAATTTGGATTAAGAAAGATGCATTCTATGGAGCGTGTTATTATTGTTCTTGTTGTTTTAATATGCGTAAGACCTTATTAAAGAAGGCGGAGCCCCTCAAGGGCTGTCGTCGAGCGGATGAATTGGTGGAGGAGAGACAAGGGTCGCAATTTGTAAAATGTAAGAAAACTCTTATGAAAATGTGTAACAAGGACCCGCACGGTAGATTACAGCATGGTGACTGGGAGGAGGTTCTTAGGACCAAGAAGGGTGCCTTGAAAGATCAAGGTTTACTAGAAAGTGCTGACGTGAGAAGCAGAGAGAGAGTCAGAGAAAGTTAAGTATGTACACATTATTTGTTTAAGAAAGTATCTGTAAGTGAAATGTTGAAAAGTACAGTAAGTGATCAAGAGGGTGTCGGGAGAGTGTCTATTGAAGGTTACATTGGCAGTTAGATAGGGAGAGAAATATGGGGAACAAGCAAAGTCAAGAGGAAGGTTATTGGCATGAGATTTGGTGGCAGAGTGAGAGAGGAAAAGGTGTATAATACTAGGTGGATAGATATAGATGTGTGTGTGTGTGTGTGCATATATATATGTATATGCATATACAAGTGGTTAACTGAGCTCGCTTTTAGTGGGAGAAGGATTGTTTACTTGAAGCTGCAGTCTGTGTCTAGCTTTTCAAGGCCAAGAGATAACATAGCGAAGAGAATGCGATACTAACCCTGAAAAGTTGCTTTGTTTGCTTTAATAGAATAGAAGCTTGTAATGAATCTAATGAATTATACTGTCTTAGAAGACAGGAAAGATTTTAAGGTACCTTCTTACTGGGTTCTTGTGGTACAAACACAATTGGCTATTTGTAGCCCTCCATTTTGTCCTTAATCCTCCATTTTGTATTTTCCTTTATTCTCCATGTTGTATCTTACATACGAATATCTATGAACACTCCTGTGGACTTTAAACCTGTTTGGTGCAGGAAGCTTTGATGTAATTGTGCGACTTGTCAATTCTTTGTATAAGATAGAGGTCTAACATGTATATTGGTTTTACTTATACAGAACAATGCTAACTGCATTAACTACAATTCCATTTGTATAGGTTTGTTTTAACTCTGTCCATATACATTGTATGGCCACGAATCTGTTGAGTCCTGTTAATCCTGTGATCCCATCAGCATTGTCTAGGGAATTGAGTTGTTGATTCTGAACCTTTGATCAATGAAGCTGGCAACTTCAGATGGTGGGGGGTCTCAGATTGATAACATCTTGGTTTGCAAAGCTTGGAGAGTATGGCCTATGACTCAGCAAGTTATACTAGTATAAAGGACAGGAGAGGGTTAGAGGAGTAGTAGCTTTTGGAATCTAGGAGAAAAGGTCCTGGACTCTCTGATGGAAGGATGAGAAACTTGGGTAGTACGGAAGCTTCAGAGACCAGATGAGGATGTCATCTCTTGAACCCCTAGAAGTGAGGGAACCTTTGGTGATGGTAATATGTGATCTGTGATCTTTTAGGTAATAATGTAACTTGCTATCTTTATACTTTGTGATGTGACATCTGCAACCTTTATGTTTTGTATATAGTTATTATCACTTGTATATAGATATTATCCTTTGTATATAGATCCAATAGTTTACAAACGTAGGACAATTAGTCACCACTATGCTCAATTATCATTTGGTTTTAATAAATTCTTATTGTTAAACCTTTTATAGTGTCTTACTCTCTTTAAAGCGTAATATGAACTTAAGTCTTGCTCCTTGCAGCAATACAGGTCTGAGGTCACAAATGGACACGTCTTGGTCTCTTTCGTACAGGTGTAAGAAAGTTATACCCCACTCACATCCTGTGGGGGCTTTTATAAATACAGGGGTTGAAAATGCAGAACATGTGGCGTTATCACAAGGTCCCAGCATATGTATTATTTATGAGTTTAAATGCAGGGAATAGTTCATATTCACAGAGAGCTGACATACAGCCATTTTACAAAGGTGGGGGCTGTCGGAGAAGGCTTGAAAAGTGTGTTAGCTGATAATGAAGGAATTTTGGTTGATAGACGATTGCTCAAGTTTGCAAAAAAAAAAAGTTGCAGTAAAGTGACGTAAAGTTGAAGTAAGAGAATTGCAGTTTCAAGATGCCGATTATTCATTTGCTTTGAGTTAAAGACAAAGGAAGGCAGCCCTTCTTCACCATCTGAGGGCACTGCCCTGGCCATGTTGTTATTGGGGCCAATACCAGTCGGTATATCTTGATACGTGTCTAGTATGTAGTATTCCTGGACCCTCCCATCACCATCGCCCAGTCAGGCCACACCTTCGGTGGCCATTTTAGTGCCAGCCATGGCCCAGCAGCGATTTTAGCATCTGCTGTAACAATACCTTCATTTACTGCTTAGACATCATCTTAGCTCCGCAGCAGAAATGAGCTGGCTTCTCATCTCCCATCTATGTATGTTTTACCTGGCATACCAATTCTGTGCACTGCAATGACAAGTGCCCTTTCTAAATTTTGCATAGAAACATTCAAGTCCCCTCATCCCGCCTGCAAACAGCTTTCTCCCGATTATCTGTTCTGCAGTCTGTGTTTAGCACCCCCATTCCAAGTAGGTTTGTGTTTAAAATTGTCCAAAAATTTAGTTGTCACAAGGAGGAACCTGGGGGCAAGTTCATGCAGAATGTGACAATTAACCACCGTACTGTTTGTCCTGTATGTCTTAATGTCCTAACATTCTGTCACTGCTGTATGTGTTGTCTATTTTTCATAAGTCAGATACTGCTGAGAAGAAAGGTCACTATAGGTGCGAGGATCGCAGCCGCATCTGCAAGTCGCCCCCCCCCCCTTGTCTCTACACAGGGGTATAGTGAGAAGGAACAGAGCGCAACCCCCCTCACTTTGTTTTTGTCTTCATCTAACTCTCAAGGTCAGGAGAATAGAACGGAGCAGAATTTCACTGCAAAATAGCTTTGTTTGCTTTAAAAGAATAGAACCCGTAATGAATCCAGTGAATCACGCTATCTTAAAAATAGGAAGGATACGAATTTTAAGGTATATTCTTTGTGCAAATGTCAGTTCTGTGATTGGTTGGACGCGTGTGTAGTTGCTAAATGTGTGTGTTCCTATAATGGAAAAAAATTAGTTTTACAAAGTGATTGCTGTGGAATCTGTTGTACATCTCTAGTACTACAAACAGTTAAAGGGGTTGTCTCGCGAAACCAAGTGGGGTTATACACTTCCGTATGGCCATATTAATGCACTTTGTAATATACATCGTGCATTAAATATGAGCCATACAGAAGTTATTCCACTTACCTGCTCCGTTGCTAGCGTCCTCGTCTCCATGGTTCCGTCTAAATTCGCTGGCAGCTTGCTTTTTTAGACGCGCTTGCGCAGTCCGGTCTTCTCCTTTCAGCACGAGCCGCTTCAGTGTGCTCCCCGCTACAGCTCTTCTGCGCATGCGCAGATGAGCTGTCACTGCTCGGGAGCGCGCTGGAGCGGCCATTCTGTACCATCCTCTGTTAGAGGAAGGTGCAGAGCCGCTCAGCTGTCAGGAGAAGCCGCCCAGCCGTCCTACCGTCCTGGTGTCCTGGTAAGTGATGGGCCGGGGGGGCTGCCACTGCGCCGGGGGGGGGGGCTGTCGTCGCTGTGCCGGGGGGGCTGTCGTCGCTGTGCCTGGGAGGGGGGCTGTCGCTAGGCCGGGGGAACTAGCGCTGGGCCGGGGGGGCTGTCCCTAGGCCGGGGGGGGCTGTCGCTGTGCCGGGGGGGGGCTGTCGCTAGGCCGGGGGAACTAGCGCTGGGCCGGGGGGGCTGTCGCTAGGCCGGGGGAACTAGCGCTGGGCCGGGGGGGCTGTCGCTAGGCCGGGGGGGGCAGTCGCTAGGCCGGGGGAACTAGCGCTGGGCCGGGGGGGGGCTGTCGCTGGGCCGGGGGAGCTGCCGCTGTGATGGGGGGGGGCTGCGCTGGTTACCTTCTGCCTGGCGGTGGGTGACTGGTCGGCCGTGTTCACTCCAGGGGTCCGGTCAGCGGCTGCGGGGCGTCTGGTTGCCATGGAGACACAGCTGGTAGCGTCTCGGGAGCGCGCACGTCGGGCTGCAGCGAGCGAAGGGAAAAGAGCCGGCGGCCATCTTGGGAAAATTTTTATAAGTTGCTGAAACGCTGGAACGGTAAGTAGAAACCAGCTAGAAAAGTCATTTACAGGGGTAATTAGTAATGTTTGCTTAATTAGGGGGACTGGGCAAAAAAAAAAATTCACTGCTTCCTCGAGACATCTCCTTTAGGGCGAGCACCCACTGGCGTTTTTTTACCTGCGTTTTGCGTTTTGCGTTTTTCCTGCACAGGCATAGAGATAACATGTGTTCCTGTCCACTGGCGTTTTTTTTGCGTTGCGTTTGCGTTTTTAACATAGGAACTGTCAGTTGCATATGTGTCCTTATTTTTCTCCTAATGCACCCATGAAAGTCAATGGAAATTAATGGAAAAGCCGCGAAAACGCCGCGAAAAACGCGCGGAAAAATCGCGGGAAACGCGGCGAAAACGCTGCGTTTTTTTCCCGCGGAAAACGCAAACGCCAGTGGGTGGGCGCCCTAAAGTTTGATTGATTCCAGGCAAAGGTGGTAGTGATTGAATGCAGTTGTATGCAAGATGAGGACCGTTGCATCATACACGTTATCTCCTGATGTGAACGGTGTGCATCCTAGTGCAATGTATCCACAATTTCCCGAACTCTGTAACAGCGTAAACATTGTGTGTGGTGAATCATAGGCATTTGAATGAGCGAGCCAGACTTGACCGCATGAACGGATGAGAATTAGTGACCCTTGTTCAGACTATGATGAATTTAAAATGTGTGATGCAGGTATTGACTGGGGATAACAGTTCTCCCCCCCCCCCCCAAAAAAAGCATAAGACTTTACTTGGTTGTGATGTGGACGGGCAGACTGTAAAGTTTAAATGAAGGTATGAAGAAAGACACAAGCGGCCAGTATCGAGGGGGTGGAGCTAGATGATGTAAAAGTACGTAATGGGTCATCCCTGTCTTGTTCACAAGGAGGGGGTGAGAATCTTGGGCAGCCAGGAAAAGTTTTTTGCCTCAAATTTGATGACATTGCAGGCAGGATCAAATTAATAATGAATTTGCTTAAAGGATATCACATTTCAGATATGGATAGATGTTTGTAGAATATTCTGCCCTGATGTAACATGTCTCTGTTATTAGTGCTAACATCTTACAGGCCTTATCTGCATCCATCTTTTTTTTTTCTCTTCCAATGTTGTACTACCTTGAACCCGGCTACTCTTCTTCCAATTGAGTATCCTGGTTCACAGGGGGGAGGAGGAGGCATAGGTGATCTAGGTATTACAGATCAGCTATTTTTAATTTTTTTCTTTTTTCAATAAGATTCTGTTCTTTTTGAAATAGAATATCAGCATGATTGTCAAGCATTGATGCAACAAGAAAATTTTAATCTTAAAAAAGTTACTGAAAGCCCTTGTTAACAATGCATATTTTGAGGTTTTTTGTTTTTTTTTATAGATGGTACCAGGGGTGATTGACGACTCCACACTGGATATGCAGTGGTCACAAGATGTCCTAAAAGCAGAAGCTCTGCATCCGCATGTCTCAGTACAAGAAGCGGAACTGAAGGCCCTCACTGAGGCGTGTAGAGTGGCAGAAGGTAAGACAGCAAACGTTTACACTGATTCCCGGTATGCATTTGGCATAGCTCATGATTACGGCCCAACATGGAAGGCCAGACAGTTTTTTACCTCAACAGGACAGCCAGTTAAGAATGGTGCAGCGGTGCAGAGTCTCATGGAGACCCCACTTCTACCTAACAAAGTGGAAAGCTCACACCAATTCCTACACCGGAGAAACAAGAGGCAATGCCATCACAGACCACACAGCAAAGGCAGCAGCCCTCAAGCCGTGGAAGAAAAGAAGCATTTTACAATAACTTTGGACTTTGACTAAAAACGTTGGACTTTGATAAAAACTTTGGACTTTGATAAAAACTTTGGACTTTGATATGCTAAAGACTTTACAGTTACAAGCCAGCAAGGAAGAAAAAGACAAATGGATTAAATATGGGAGCAGCAGAAACAGGACGGCGTATGGCGAACAGTCAACAGACCTTGCCTACCACGGTCCCTGTGCCCCATGATGGCCCAGCTGATGCACAGAAAGATGCACCTCTCAAAGCAGCAATCATGTCGACGCTTGAACAAGGACGGGTGGCTCCTGGGTTTTCTGTAGCTGCTACATCATTTGTCCAATTTTGCATGATCTTTGCCATAAAGCAACAGGGCAGAAGTAAAATTTGCCACATAACACTTGCTGGGGCCACTCTATCCATTTCAGGGATTGCAAATTGGCTACATTCAGCTCCCACTTGTTGGGAAGTATGAATATGTGCTTGTTGTTGATTTCTTTTCAGGTCGGAGACCTACCCTGTTACCAAAGTAAATAAGCAGGTAACCGCACGGAAGCTCATGAATGAGGTAATCTGCAGATATGGGGCACCGGAAGTGATTGAGTCAAACAAAGGTACACACTTCACAGATGAAATAATGCCTTAGGCCTTACACACACTCTACTATCCACAGAGTAGTGGGAAAGTAGATACAAAAGGCAATGAAGAAAACGGGGAAACCTTGAATTGAGTGTCTTCCATTAGTTCTTTCCCAGGAGGGTACATGCCACAGTAGTTGAGTTTGGGGAATGATTTTCTTGCTAATTTTGTCCATTAGACCTGTAAGAGGTTGCGTAAGCAAGTCCCCATCAGAGCCGCAGGCACTATCTCTTGCTCTCCTCATTTTGACCACACACCCGGGCCCCATCTGACTGTGGATGGGACTATCTCTAGGGGTGTTGTTGTCCTCTCTGTTCAGGCTCTCCCTGTACTTGCTCTGTTGGGATCTAACCCTGGAAGTTGCCATTTGGGTACATCTTTCCCTTTTTCTAAACTTTACAGAGCTACTACTGAGTGATATATGGAGTATTTACTCAAGCTGTCTAGAGACTGACATACAGCCATATCATTGATAGATCAGGCGTTAATAATTAACCTGTAGGGGACTTGCTTACGCAACCTCTTACAGGTCTAATGGAAAGATTGAGCACTTAGCTAAAAAATAACCCTCCAAAAAACAGGTTCACAATAGAGATTGCTCAGACGGGGACAATTTCTTGAGAAGTACATCGAGGGTTACCTGGCTCCAACCTATCTCACTAAATGACTGATCTTATAATAGCACCGACGGTTGTATTCTAACACCAGTCGGTCTGACAGTCAGAGTGGATACGCTGTTTTGCGCCTAGCGAGAGTAAGAGTAGCAATCTACAACCGTATTTCACGGTATTCTTCTAATAAGGAACTGGTGGTTAAATTGCAAATCCACCGAAAAACCATTTTATCATTTAGATATTTTTTCTTTCACCTACCCTGCTGTTGACTGGTCCACAGTAAAAGGACTAAATATGTACTGATGGTATACGTACCTTTTGCTCCTGAGGAACTATCCAAAAATCGGATAGGGAAACGCGTCGAGCCTATCTTTGAGCATGAATCTATTTCCTAAACATTACTACATGGCATTACGGCAAGCTGTGAGCTTGTAGATTCCTACTTGCCGTACGCCGGGCCAATCTTGGCCTCACACTGGTAGATCTAATACCACCAAGGTACAAAGAGCTTGTTTCTGCGGGTTCTGGTTAACAGTAATATCTAAGTGCACCATAACCAGACCCTGAAACAATAACTCTATATATGAATAATTATTGTGGTATCACTGGGGATTCACTATATGACTACATATCTATATAGGTGTTCTGCCACCAATCGTCTAAGGGTACATATACACCCTGTTTAAGTAGATTTTAGCACGATTTGTGTATCTAGATCCGACGTGCCTTACATCATCTACCCCTAAACAAATCGTGTCTGTATTAATCCCTATGGGCTATTAATATATACACTACAAGGGATGAATATACTCACCTCTACGTACTATCGAGGTGCTGAATCCCCCATTTAACTCCAAACCAGGGTTCTTTCTTTGGTTTTTTTTCCCGTTTCGTCTTGATCTGTGTGTGTTTGTGTCAGTGTAAACCAATGTCTTTTAAAATAATTTAATAAACGTTATTAATTTTTATCTATATCTGTGAACTGCTTCTCTCTCAGGTCCTACAGATGAGTGTCACAATCTGAAACCAGGTGACAGGGTTTATGTGAAAAAGTTTAAGAGAGAAACCCGGTTTGAAGGTCCCTACCAGGTGTTGCTCACCACCCCAACTGCAGTCAAGCTCGAAGGAAAGCCCACTTGGATCCATGCTTGACACTGCAAAAAGGCCCATGGTCCCGGAGCACAGAACTCATGATCCTGCATATCCTTTACATGCTATGGGCAGAGTGGGGACCTGGGCGGACGTGGCTGTCACACGTTCAGGGGCAGGAAAGGAGGGAAAGTGGAACCCCTGGTCTGGAGAATATGAAGGGGAAGTGACATTGTGGTACAATTCCTCTAACACACACAAGTAGCCACGTACACCTTTGACTACTGTACACTAGCCCCCTGTTTCAGGGATCAGAACAAATTAATACAATCAAATGTGCAATATGAAGACTACACTAAAGGTGAGAATCTAACACTGCATCAGGCTAAGAGAGAAGTTGACACTCCAGGTGGTAAGTTTGATCTACATGTATACATAGATGCAATAGGAGTGCCAAAGGGGGTGCCAGATTAATTTAATTCTAGAGATCAGGTTAAAGCAGGTTTTGAGTCCTTATTTGCTATTGTCACTGTTAATAAGAATGTAGATTGGATAAATTACATCTATTACAATCAGCAGAGGTTTGTAAATTACACCAGGGATGCTTTGCAAGGGTTAGCTGACCAGTTAGGGCCTACTGCATCCATGCCATTCCAAAATAGAGTGGCCCTGGATATGATTTTAGCAGAAAGAGGTGGGGTATGTAACTTCCTGTATGTGTATTATCCCTTTGATCAAAAAGAGTATGAGTAAGGGACTGGACAATGTGACACCAACATTTCCCTTGTTTGAAAAAGATGAAGAGCCAGTTCCGATAATGCCAACCACGTATGTTACCAGAAGAATGGAGAAATGTACTAGTACTGTGCCTGCCCCGATCTTCTAAGATGGATTGTCAGTGGACTTCCCACTTGCCTAGGGATAGTGCAGAAGACCTTAGGTTCCAGCGAGGGCGCACTCTGCGAGGTGTTAACTTGTACAGATAGAGGGTATGGATGCCCGGACATGAGCCCAGGGAATCCATGGCCTCCTTCTGAGGTGAGGTAGGGATCCCCCTTTCTAGGAGTAGGGCCTTACGAGCAGTGGGGAAACCCTGACGCAAGGGAGATGCGACTGAGGAAGAGTGCAAGGTCTGGTGCTTGATCTCCATATTGTTTTTAGGGGGGGTTATGAGGGTATATGTATATATTGCCATATGTTTTTTATGCTTTTATACCTGTATGCAAGTTCTATTCAATGCTAAAATGAGAAAAACTTAATATGCCAAGGCCTTGCAAGGCGAAGACAAAATGTATCTTGAACACCGCAAGGAAGAACCGGATACGAAGGCCGCGTGCTTGGCTGTTTTCCCAGATGCGCCGTATCTAGATAACGACTGTTTAACTACGTATATAACTATCAGTGCCTCAGGCGGAAATGCGTACTTCACATATATGGTTATGCGGTGAATTTGAGCCAATGAGACCATTACCCATTCCTAGTGACGGGACCATAGGGTATAAGACCCTATGTAATCTGTAATAAAGTGCGCAGTTATTTCCCCGTGTGAGGAACTACTATACCAGACCTCCATGTGTGGTGTCTCTTCTTTACCGCCGGCAGCGGGGCATTGGGGTGTGCCTGATTGGTGCTGTACGCAAAATTTCCCTGACACCTATGACTGTTGAGAAATGCTGGACAACAAAAAAAGCCTCCTTACGCTCCAGTGGTTTGGATAAATGAGAGTAATGAACTTACTTCAAAAGGGTGCCTGGTCAATGGCAACCCTCAATCCTGGAAGGCTTGTAATAGGATCAGATTGGAAAGATGTTTTTCAATTTCAAAAAAGGTTTATTCAACTACATGCAACAAGTTTCGGCCTCCTAGGAAGCCGATACTTTACTACACCTCCCCCCATACCCACTCCCTACCAAACCCCTCCCCTCTCATTGTTGAATAATACTTTGTATTTTGGAAAATGTTTAATAAAAATCTTTTTTGAACCTAAATGAATTCCAGGTCTGGCATGGAGTCAAAAGAATGTCATAAAAAGTTAACAAATAAGTTGCACTTAGTTCACTTTTAATAGAAACATTCATGCCAGAAAAAGTGACTTGAAAACTATATTTTTCAATGAGTGTGTGCCAGGCAGTTAGTATAAATCTTCCCCATTATTCTATTATTGCCCTGTGTTGTATAGTTAGTACATGATGATAATGAACTAATTATATGAAGTCCAATACCATATACACAGCCAGCTGAGTTCCTTCTAGTTCTGCAGGGATTAAACAAGAGTAGGCATTGTTTGTGCCTGTCAGTGCACAAAGCACCCCAGAAATACTACCTGTAGATTCAATACAGACAGTGGAGGAGCAAGTTACAGATGTAGTAATCATTAAAGTTTTTCTTTTCCCAGGACTTATTTACTGATGATCTATTCTCTGGCTAGGTCATCAAAATTAGATTGGCTGGTGTCCTATAGCTGGTACACCCATTGTTCAGCTGTGTGCCAGTAACAGACTAGCTCCATAAACTATAGAGCGGCCCGGAATGGTACTCCAAGCCAGTCCTATTCACTTGAATTCTGAACTTATCTGCAGAGCTCAATACCTGTCTGTCTAATCCTAGTCCCAGAAAAATGCTGATCACATGCAACACAATATGGTGAACACAACTCTAAACTACAAAAGATAATTTACTTGTAATTTATATTTTTTGCTCCCTTTTTAAATTTGTTATTTCAACTGTATGGCTTTGTTAGTTACTAGAGATGAGCGAACGTACTCGGATAGGCACTACTCGTCCAAGTAATGTGCTTTATCCGAGTACCTCCCCACTCGTCCTGAAAGATTCGGGGCGCTCCGCTGCTGACAGGTGAGTCGCAGCGGGGAGCGGAGCAGAGCGGCCGGGAGAGAAGGAGAGAAAGATCTCCCCTTCGTTCCTCCCCGCTCTCCCCTGCAGCTCCCCGCTCCGCAGCGCGTCCCGAATCTTTCTGCACGAGTACAGCGGTACTCGGATAAGGCACATTACTCGGACGAGTAGTGCCTATCCGAGTACGTTCGCTCATCTCTATTAGTTACTCTATTTTACAGTTTTGTGTGGCTACAGTTTTAAGCACCTATGACCAAGGCCTTTAAGGTTTACTAGCAAAGTGGCCCTCAGAAATAATAATTGATTTGGAAGTGACCCACATAAAAGGGCCAACTCAATTCTAAGCTTGTTCTAGAATAAATAGCTTTTAGGTTCAGTAAATGTAAGAGTTTTGGTTCATGCCTTGTACATCCATTTTACTGGAAATTGCATATGGATACCCACTGCATAGAACAGGGACACATAGAATATGTTATCTTTTATCTGAAACTTTCTTAAAGCCTTGAAAATGTTCCTATACTCCATAAATGGTATCTACAAAATAATTTAAAATCAGTCCTCATTTTCTTTTATTGATTCTTAGACTAAAGATAAAAGATAACACATTTGCTGTCTAGACTTTTACAGCTAGTTTTGTTTCATTCGTAGCTTACGCTTCTAGGGATTGTCTTATGCTCTATGCAGGTCACTCTGGGTTAGTTAATAATATACGAGTTGTCATGTAATGCATTGGTTTTAATTTTCTTAGAATTTTAATATTTGCATTGTAAACGTATATAGATTGTACAGTAGAACATTTCTTTTGTCAAGAAAGAAGTAGCAAAAGGATTATAACCAAGAAGTAAGTAGATAACTCCTAGCCTTATGTACCATGCTGTTGACATTGGATGTGGCAAAAATGACTTATGATTTATTATTTTTGTCTGACCAAGGGCAAAGATTTTGCTTACTACGCAAACTCTTTATCTAAGTCCACATTTGTCAAGTTAGAAAGGCTGGTTGACTTCCCCTCCCTACCTAGTATCTGTAGGCATACACCTTCACTTTTGAAAATTTTTTATTGATAGCAATGGCTTATTATAAGAAGCCGAGAGCAAGGCGGAGGGGGACATCGGAGCTGCACAGGAGCCGCAGCCAGGAGACCGAGAGAGCCGCTGGAGGATTGCCCACTGAAGGATCTGTCCAATGGGCAGAAGCAGAGGAGCGGGTCCCGGAGCGGCAGGAAGTTAGAGAGTGCAGCGGCTGAGAGAGATGTCCTGACGCTGAGTCGGCAAGTGGCGTCATCAGCTGCTCAAGAGTAGACATCTGCTGCTGCTGCTGCTAAGGGCTGATAAGTATATTCTCTGTGTGTGAGTGCCTGAGTGTGAGTGCCCATCAGTGAATCCTTGTGTGTGTGTGTGCGCATCAGTGAGTCCCTGTGTGTGTGTGCCCGTCAGTGAGTCCCTGTGTGTGTGTGCCCGTCGGTGAGTCCCTGTGTGTGTGTGCCCATCAGTGAGTCCCTGTGTGTGTGTGCCCATCAGGGAGTCCCTGTGTGTGTATGCTTAAAAAAAAAGTGAGTTGGGGGCGTGGCCTGACTGCCGACCGAGCTGGACACATCCCTGTAACCTCTGCTTGTCTAAGCCTTCTAAAAGCTACTACAATGCATTCCAGAAGAGGAAAAACACAATCCGCTGCTCCACTTGCCGGTGGGAGTACAGTGACAGCTAAAAGAAAGATCTCCAAAGCTCCTCCACAGAGAGTATCAAGTTTCTTTACAGCCCAAAGCGCTGATAGAGGAGAGACTGCTGTGCCCCGCAGCTCCCCCCCCCCTCCCTCCTGCTCTCCTGCAGATAAGGAGACAGCAGCTGATTCTCCACACAGCAGAGAGGTTTCTCCGACAGCAGGCATTGCAGAAGACTTTATGGAAACATCCAGAGAGCAGCAGCGATCTCCTGCACTACAAGAAGGGGTGAGTGCATTCTCCATTAAGACCCCTGTGAAAAGTGCAACATGTAAAATGGCACCCAGTCACAGCTCTCAATCAGAGGCAAGCCCTTCCCCCACTGCTAGCCTGGAGAAGCAGAGGCAGAGAGTGTCTTCTCCCTCTCCCCCAGACAATATGATAGATCTAACTGCAGACCCTATTCTAAGTCTACCTTCTACAAACCAACCAGCTTCAGAGCTGTTCATTAAAAATCTAGTGGTAGCACTGGGAGACTCTATGCAAAAAGACCTGCACAAGCTGTCCTCCTCAGTAAATGTCACAATTCAAGAACTAGGCGACCGAACAGATCACGTCGAAAGTAAAATGGCGGAACTGACCTCCTCCCACAATAACTTAACCGACTCGCACTACGCCTTAGAAGAAGAAGTAGTCGCCATAAAAAATAAACTCGCCACATTAGAAGACAGAAATAGACGTAACAACGTCAAATTCCGAGGAATCCCAGAAACTGTCACTCAATCTAATTTGAAAGACTTTCTTTCTCAATTGATTCAAACAATCCTCCCAAACTCCTCAGAGCGAGAACGTCTCATAGATAGGGCACACAGACTGCCCAAACCAAGCTTTATTCATGCAGATACTCCAAGAGACGTAATTGCCAGAATTCACTTTTTTCACATTAAAGAGGCCATGATACAGTCTTCACAGAAAACCAATAATTTACCTAACCCATTTTCTGGCATCCAGCTATTCATAGACCTGTCTAAAACAACAATGCAAGCAAGACGTAATCTGACACCCATTACCACAGCTCTCCGTGCTAACAAAATTCTGTACAAATGGGGATTCCCGACAAAGCTACTAATCCACAAAGATGGCTCCCTGCATATCATTACCAACCTTAAAGAAGGAGAGAAACTTCTAAAGACATGGGGAATAAACACAGCAGAAAAAGTGCACCTGACCCCAGTGGCAAAGACCAAGAAAGCATCCAAAAATGGGACCCAACCTACCCATCCGTGAAAGTAATTGACAGCTCCATCATCGGGAGACCGTTCTCTACTCTCCGGCTCTTCTGGAAATGTTTCCTTAATTCTACTTTTAAGGAAGGCTGACAAACGTCAGGCAAACTTTTTCCTCCCCCCTTTGATAACATGCAGGTATCAAATCCTGCCTTTCTATACATCTTCTGTATATGTTTTGTTTTTCTATCTTATTTTTGCAGGCAACAGAATCGTCCCGCCACAGCTTCAACTCGAGGCGATCCTGCTGTGTTCATCTCATTACGTATGTTTAACTGTTTTAATGTTATTATTTATGCAGTCACACTTCACGTACAAAACATCAATGCATCTCATTTAATTAGCCATGACACTTAAAGTCATTTCTCAGAATGCGAGGGGGTTAAACTCACCCTTTAAAAGGGCCTCAGTATGGAGAGACGCTAAACAAACAAAAGCAGACATTGTCTGCCTGCAGGAGACACACTTTTCCTCCATGGCCTGCCCAAAATTCTCCAACAAGAGATTCCCACAAATATTTATGTCTTACGCCTCCAAGAAGCGAGCAGGGGTCTTGACTGCATTTGGAACTAATGTTAATTTTGTGCTTGAAGAACAACTCGCTGATCCTAAGGGACGATACCTCATCCTTGTAGGTACCCTAAACGAGTGTCCCATCACAATAGCCAACATATATGCTCCGAATAAAGCCCAGATCTCCTTTCTAAACAAAGTTATAAAAAAAGTAAAAAAGATGCAAAAAAGGGGAAATTAGTAGTCTGTGGAGATTTTAACATAACCCCAGACAGAGAAATGGACTCCACAAACAAACAAAGAACATCTCCCAATCTGTTCCCATGGCTATGTAAGGAGGCACTCTATGACTCTTTTAGGTGTCTTAACTCCACTTCTAGGGAATTCACCTTTTTTTCCCCGAGGCACAAATCCTTCTCGCGCATCGACCTATTTATAGTAGACAGATGGACCCTACCCGCAGTTAAATCATCTGAAATTCATGTAGCAACTTGGTCAGATCATGCCCCAATATCTTTAAAGCTTGATCTAGGACCCCCCAAAGGAACAACAAGAATATGGCGAAATAATATTTCCTTAATTAAATCTCCCAAAAACAAAAAAATAATAGCCGAATTCCTAAAGGAATACTTCAGTCTAAATAACAGCCCTGAAATAAACCCTTTTACCTTATGGAATGCCCACAAGGCAGTGATCAGGGGCACCATGATCAAATTAAATGCGCAATATAAAAAGAACAAACAAAAACAAATTGACGAGCTTCTAATGCAGATTCAAAAATTTGAATTCTATTAGAGGAATTCAACAAAAATACTAAATACCTAAAAGCAAATTATTACTCCTCTTACAATAAACCCTCTAAACTAATGTCAAACCTGGCCAGACCTAAACATATCAAAGCAAAAACCCCTTTTCTACTCAAAACAAAAACCCCAAGCATAAAACTCACCCACCCACAGGACATTGCAAACGAGTTTAGCTCATTTTATGCTAACCTCTATAACTTGAAACTAGACCCAGCAACCCCTCAACCAAATTCAACAATAATTAAGGATTTCCTACAAAAAATAGATCTACCTACAATTGACACCACAATCCATAACTTGGATAACCCTATCTCCACCGAAGAAGTTGAAAGGGCAATTAAACTCCTAAAAAATTTCAAGTCACCGGGACCTGACGGGTTTGCTAACGAATATTATAAAATATACGCCCACATTCTAACCCCTTATCTTACAAACACATTCAATGAAGCAATGTTAAAAGGAACCATGCCCCCGGAAATGCTACAGGCCACCATTATTACCATTCGCAAGCCGGGAAAGCCAACGGAATCTACAACGAGCTACAGACCGATATCGCTCCTTAATACCGATACGAAATTGTACTCCAAAATTCTAGCCATGAGATTAACTCAGATACTCCCGACCATAATCCATAATGATCAGGTTGGATTTACTAAAGGTAGACGAGTCTCTGATGGCACAAGACGAATGGTAAACCTAATGTCGGGCATGGGGACAAGTCGAGCGCCTTCTCTCCTCCTTTCTTTGGACGCGGAGAAGGCGTTTGACAGAATTCATTGGGACTTCGCATTTGAGGTTCTGAAAAAATTCGGAATAAGGGGAGGCTTCTTAAGAGCAATCAAAGCCCTGTACACAGCTCCATCGGCCAGGGTTTTGGTAGATGGCGCGCTGTCCAACCCATTCCAGATAACCAATGGAACAAGGCAGGGCTGCCCCCTTTCCCCTCTGCTGTTTGTAATAATAATGGAGCCTATGGCAGAACTAATTAGAAGCTCACCGCATGTCAGAGGCTTCTCGATGGGTGGTAGACAGCACAAAATCGGACTATACGCCGATGATGTGCTCCTGACACTCACTAACCCACAAGACTCCCTAAGAGAGATATATAACATCATTTCATCTTTTAGTAGGGTTTCCTTTTACAAGCTAAACATTAATAAATCCCAAATTCTAGGTATCAACATCCCTCCTTCCCTGAAGGAAGCCATTAAAATGGAATTCAAATTTCAGTGGCACTCATCAATCCCCTACTTAGGTATAAATTTATGTTTTCCGACAGCAGAAATGATATCTGCAAACTTGGATCCACTCTACACCTCAATACAAAAAGAACTAGAAGAGTTAGGTAAAATTGAATATTCTTGGTTTGGCAGAGTCACACTATTTAAAATGCTGATTCTCCCAAGAATTTTATATATCTTCCGCAATATAGCTCTCCCAATACCTTATAATAAAATTAACGAACTTCAAAAACAACTACTACGATTTATATGGAACAATAAGAGACCAAGGGTCGCATCTTCTATAATCTATCTCAACCGAAGACAAGGTGGTTTGGGGGTTCCTGACCTGTGGTCATATTGCCAAGCCATAAACCTAGACTTATCTAATCCTTGGCTATCTAACTCTGTAACCACAACATGAGCTTATATAGAGAAAAATCTAAATAATAACAGAAGCCTAAGATCCTTGCTGAAAGCGACTGCAATCAGTGGAATATACCCACTTCCCATGGCCAACCTGGACGTACAGAGGCTTTCCCCCCCTATGCTGGCAACCCTGCAGGCCTGGAATCTCTACACCCAGAGACTGAAACCGAGTCCCGATGGGGGCTCAATTGACCTCCCCCTGGAAATACTAACTTATTATATTCCAGATATATCGATCACGAGGTGGCTTAGACTTGGAATCAAACGAGTGCGTGACTTGTTCGCGGGAGAGAAGATTGCTCCCTTTCAGACCTTGAGAATGTCCTTCGGTGTTTCCTCAGATGACTTTCACCTATATTGCCAAATAAGGTCATATTTAAACATGCCCCACTTGGAGAATTGTTCCCTCCCCAAGAGATTGATTGCCTTCCTTTTCAATAAAGGACCAAAGGATGTTTCACATGCGAGATATTGTTATAATATCCTGACCGGGGATATGGGTACACAAAAAAAAGTTAATCTCCTAAATTGGGAATGCGACTTAAAAAGCACATTTCCCCATAAACAGTGGATTCTTTCCTTTAACTGGGCAAATAAGTCCACGCTGTCCGCAAACCTTCTCCAGACACATTACAAAGTGTTAACCAGATGGTATTACACACCTGTTAAATTAGCCAAATGCTTCCCCAACACAGACAAACTCTGCTGGAGAGGTTGCGGACAGGAAGGCACGTTAATCCACATACTTTGGGAGTGTCAACTCATCCATAAATTCTGGAAGGCGGTCTTCCACACCATACGTAAGGTCACAAATAGCGCACTCCCCCAAAGACCAGAATTGGCATTACTGCTACTGAGATGTGACGAGATCCCTCCAATGGTGCGGAAATGGACTTGCCACATGCTTATGGTAGCCAAACTAGCCCTAACCAGGAAATGGAGGTCTAATCTCCCCCCCACAATAATGGAGGTACATGATATTATGGCAGACCACTGCTCATATGAAAAAATCTATGCTCTATCCAACGAAACTATGCCTAATTTCCATCGCACATGGAACCCCTGGACACAATATTATTCTAACATAACCCCCCCCCCCTTGCTGAGAAAGTAATCACACATAACGAAACTCAGATATAGATGTTGTAGTGATCAAATGACTGCATTTCAGTTTTCAAGGATTTTTCCTTAGTTTCATCTTTCTGCTAATTATCTTTAAACTTAAAGGAGATGTCTCGAGGAAGCAGTTAATTTTTTTTTTTGCCCAGTCCCCCCCATTAAACATACATTACAAAGCCCCCCTGTAAATGACATTTCTAGCTGGTTCGTACTTACCGTTCCAGCGTTTCAGCAACTTATAAAAGTTTCCCCAAGATGGCCGCCGGCTCTTTCCCCGTCGCTCGCTGCAGCCCGACGTGCGCGCTCCCGAGACGCCGCCAGCTGTGTCTCCATGGCAACCGGACGCATCGCAGCCGCCGACCAGACGCCCCGCAGCCGCCGACCAGACAGCAGGTAACCGGCGCTAGCCCCCGGCTCCCCAGCGCTAGACCCTCAGCCCAGGTGAAGGCCCCGGAGCCCAGCGCTAGGTTCCGGAGCCCAGCGCTAGTTCCCCCGGCCTAGCGGCAGCCCCCCTGGCGCAGCCCGGCGCAGCGGCAGCCCCCCCCGGCCTAGCGACAGCCCCCCCATCACAGCGGCAGCCCCCCCCGGCCTAGCGACAGCCCCCCCGGCCTAGCGACAGCCCCCCCGGCGCAGCCCGGCGCAGCGGCAGCCCCCCCCGGCGCAGCGACAGCCCCCCCATCACAGCGGCAGCCCCCCCCGGCCTAGCAACAGCCCCCCCGGCGCAGCGGCAGCCCCCCCCGGCGCAGCGGCAGCCCCCCCCCGGCGCAGCCCGGCGCAGCCCGGCGCAGCGGCAGCCCCCCCCCCCCCCGACCCATCACTTACCTGGGAGGCTTCTCGGGGCTGCTGGGCTGGGCTGGGCTGGGCTTCTCCGCTGGGCAGCTCCAGTTTCTGCACCTTCCTCTAACAGAGGATGGTGCAGAATGGCCGCTTCAGCGCGCTCCCGAGCAGTGACAGCTCGTCTGCGCATGCGCAGAAGAGCTGTAGCGGGGAGCACACTGAAGCGGCTCGTGCTGAATGGAGAAGACCGGACTGCGCAAGCGCGTCTAAAAAAGCAAGCTGCCAGCGAATTTAGACGGAACCATGGAGACGAGGACGCTAGCAACGGAGCAGGTAAGTGGAATAACTTCTGTATGGCTCATATTTAATGCACAATGTACATTACAAAGTGCATTAATATGGCCATACGGAAGTGTATAACCCCACTTGGTTTCGCGAGACCACCCCTTTAATTCTTAACCCACGCATCGGACTATAAATGAAAATTGTGGGAAATAGTCCGATTCACACGGACAAAGTTTTAATTGCTGGGCAAAGCATGTGTACCCTGCTATTTTTCTCATGAATATACAATATGTTACACATTGTGCACATGTGTTCTCATGTACTGTTTACCAATGTAATAACCCAATAAAAACTATTTGTTAAAAAAAAAGTGAGTTGTTGCGCACAGGCGGAGGCGTGTGAGCGGTTGTGCATGCATGGAGGCATGTGAGTGGTTGCGCATGGGCGGAGGCGCGTGAGTGGTTGCCCACAGGTGGAGGCGCGTGAGAAGTGTAATCTAGTTTATCTATATTAGAAGTAAATTGTAGATCCCTGTTAGGATGCGCTCCATGCCTGACAATGTCATCCAGTGTGCTACTTGTGCAATGTATGCGGTCCTTGATCAGCCAATTAAGGGTGCATATTGTTGCGCAAGATGCATGCTCGTCCCACATTTGGAAGTCCAAATCAAGCATCTAAATGAGAGACTGGCAACACTGAGATCCATTGACAACATGGAAAGGAGTTTGCTGCTCAGTGAGCAGGCACTCGCGGGGGTAGAGGCGGGGGTGGATGGTAGTATGCAGAGCAAGAGGAACAGGCAGTCAGAAGGTGACAGATAAAAGGAGGGGTAGAGGGAAAAGAACCAGGGAGGCAAGTCCTGAACTGGCACAACCCAACAAGTTTGCAAAGTTGACAGATGAGGGGGATGCCATTACAGAGCCAGCACTGCTGCAGCACGACATGCCCTCTAAATGCCAGGGAGATGACTGCTCCAATGAGAAGGGGAGGAGAAATGCAGGGAAGGCTAGACAGGTCCTAGTGGTGGGGAAAGATAGGGCAATCTGTCACAAGGACCGGGATCCTGGAATGGTGTATTGTCTTCCTGGCACTCTAGTTCAACACATCACGGATTGGATTGACAGATTACTGGGAGGGTCTGGTGAGGATTCAGTGGTCATGGTGCACATTGGCACCAATGAACAAATTAGAGGTCAATGGAGGGCCCCCAAAAACAATTTCAGGGACCTAGGATCCAAACGTAGGGCGAGGACCTCCAAGGTGGCTTTCCTGGAAATACTACCTGCACCACAAGTCACACTGGAAAGGCAGCAGGATCTTAGGGAGGTAAACAAATGACTCTGCAGTTGGTGTAAGAAGAAGAGGTTCAGGATCCTGGAGAACTGGGCTGACTGACAGGCTCTACCATAGGAACAGGCTGCATTTTAATGGGGAGGGTGCAGCTATGCTGGAGGAGAAGGTGGCTAGAAGGCTGGAGGAGTGTTTAAACTAAGGACTGGGGGGAGGGCAAAAAGAGAAACAAGAGGAAAGACAGTGTAGATAATGAACTGGGACCAAGTAATAGAAATGGGGGTCGAGCAGGGGGTTGGGTTAGAACAGTTAGAACTGACAGAACAGCTAATAATACTATTAATGGCACAATGAATATAAAGAACAACAACCATATAAATTGTATGGCAACAAATGCAAGAAGTCTGATCGGTAAAGTGGGTGAGCTTGAAGTGAAAATGACTTATGCAAATTATGACATAGTGGGAATAACAGAAACTTGACTTGATGATAAGTGTGATTGGGCTGTGAATTTTCAAAATTACAATCTATTCAGTATGTCTGTACGTTAAATCCTACTTAATGCCGAGGCTACAGGAAGATATAGGTGCAGTAGATGAATACATGAAATCTCTGTGGGTAAAAAAACTGGGGAAAAAATAACAAAATCCTGAAAGGGGTTTTCTATAGGCCACCAAAAGCAACAAAAGAAACTGAAATCTTATTATTGAGACAAATAGAAGAGGTGTCAAACCGCAATGAAGTAATTACTATTAGGGACTTTACTTATTCAGACACAATATGGGAAGACGAAACCTGCAAATCTCACAAGGGTGATAAGTTCTTGAGAACAATCGAAGATAACTACCTTACCCAACTTGTGCGGGAGCAAAGTAGAGGGAGGGCCACTCTGGACTTATTATCAACTAACAAACCGGACCGAATAATGGGGGTGCAGGTTGAGGGATAGTTGGGAAACAGTGACCACAATATAATTAATTCCCAACTATCATTCAATAAGAAGCCTTATCAGGGAGCGACAAAAAAACTAAACTTTAGTAAAGCAAAATTTGATTAGCTCAGAACTACTATCGGTAACATTAATTGTATAACCACGAATGCACGAAGTGTGATCGGTAAAGTGGGTGAGCTTGAAGCGAGAATGGCCGATGAAAACTATGATATAGTCGGAATAACGGAAACTTGGCTTGATGATAAGTGTGATTGGGCGGTGAATTTAAAGGATTACAACCTCTTCAGAAGAGACCCTTGGAACCAGAAAGGGGGGGGGGGGGGGGTACGTCTGTACGTTAAATCGTACTTAAAGCCGAGACTACGGGAAGATATAGAAGAAGAAGATGATCAGGTGGAATCTCTGTGGGTTGAAATACAGGGAGAATAAAAATAACAAAATCCTGATAGGAGTTTTCTATAGATTTTTTTCACAGACTGTAATCCTAAATTAAAATATAACGTTTATTGATTATTTATTCTAAAATCCTTTTCGGATATGAGGGCTTTCATAAAAAAAAACTTTTATAATGGGCGTGTGATGCGTTCCATTAATAATTGTATGTCAAATGAAGCACCTTGATGTGTTGTTTAGTGAAGAGAATCTGCTGTGTATAACTGTCACTTCACAGAAACTCTTGCATATAGAAACACTAGCTTCCGACCAGCTTTAATGTTTTTAGCGTACCATATGTTGTTTTGTACGCTTTTTTTCGGCTGGGGGTTGGACATACACAGAAACAAATATTCTAGTCTAGGACTAAGATCCTTTTTGTAAGATTCAATTATAAATCTTTTTCTAGAGAGAGGTGTATAATCTCTCTTGGTTCTGTTGTGTATAGCTCTACGCGTTTCTTCGCTATTCGCGATTCGTCAGGAGCAACTCTGTTTGTCACATAGAACCAGATAGGTAAGGATCGAGCACATTAATGCAAATACATTGATCCAGTATATCTTTGGACCCAATGTATAATGTGCACAATAATATAGTACGCCAGTGTAAGTGCATTCGGGAATTAACCAGATGGCTATATACTTGGATGATACTTCGGCATGATCATTCCAAATATTTTGTTTTTAATAGCCTGAATGCTAACTTAGACCGGCGTCTGTTCTAAAACGGAACTGGGCTACCAGAATACGATTCAAAGAGAAACCAGGGTTTCAGTCACCAGTATCTATAAACGCTAGTCGGCGACCACCCTCTTGAGCCGGGCACTGGTGACTAGTATCAGTGACCTGAGCACAGATAGGGAATTTAGGGGTAGTATCACGATACCTGCTAAAAGAAAGGGTCCTGCAACCTTTTGAACTTAGGGTTAGCACCTAGTTAGCGAGGTTGAAAAACTACCTAACGTTTATAGATACTGGTGACTGAAACCCTGGTTTCTCTTTGAATCGTATTCTGGTAGCCCAGTTCCATTTTAGAACAGACGCCGGTCTAAGTTAGCATTCAGGCTATTAAAAACAAAATATTTGGAATGATCATGCCGAAGTATCATCCAAGTATATAGCCATCTGGTTAATTCCCGAATGCACTTACACTGGCGTACTATATTATTGTGCACATTATACATTGGGTCCAAAGATATACTGGATCAATGTATTTGCATTAATGTGCTCGATCCTTACCTATCTGGTTCTATGTGACAAACAGTGTTGCTCCTGACGAATCGCGAATAGCGAAGAAACGCGTTGAGCTATACACAACAGAACCAAGAGAGATTATACACCTCTCTCTAGAAAAAGATTTATAATTGAATCTTACAAAAAGGATCTTAGTCCTAGACTAGAATATTTGTTTCTGTGTATGTCCAACCCCCAGCCGAAAAAAAGCGTACAAAACAACATATGGTATGCTAAAAACATTAAAGCTGGTCGGAAGCTAGTGTTTCTATATGCAAGAGTTTCTGCGAAGTGACAGTAATACACAGCAGATTCTCTTCACTAAACAACACATCAAGGTGCTTCATTGGACATACAATTATTAATGGAACGCATCACACGCCCATTATAAAAGTTTTTTTATAAAAGCCCTCATATCCGAAAAGGATTTTAGAATAAATAATCAATAAAAGTTATATTTTAATTTAGGATTACAGTCTGTGAAAAAAATTTAAGCGCCTACTGATCCCCTGTAACGGTGAAACGAGTTTTCTATAGACCACCCAAAGCAACAGAAGAAACTGAAACCTTACTACTAAGGCAGATAGAAGAGGTGTCAAACCACAATGAAGTAATTATCATGGGGAACTTTAATTATCCAGATATAACATGGGGGAACGAAACCTGCAAATCTTATAGGGGTGATAAGTTCTTGAGAGTAATTAAAGATAATTACCTTATCCAACTTGTGCAGGAACCAACGAGAGGGAGGGCTATTCTGGACCTAGTACTAACTAACAAACCGGACCGAATAAAGCGGGCACAGGTTGCGGGGCACTTGGGGAACAGTGACCACAATATTATTAACTTCCAGCTGTCATTCAATAAGAAGCCTTATCAGGGAGCAACAAATAAACTAAACTTTGGTAAAGCAAAATTTGATCAGCTCAGAGCTACTATCGGTAACATTAAATGGGACAACATCCTCAAAAATAACAGTACAGAGGACAAATAGGAAAAGTTTAAAAGGATCCTAATCACCTCATGTGTGTGGTTCATTCCCTTTAAAAATAAAAGAATCTCAATTAAAAGGAAACCAAAATCATACAGGGAAAAAAACAAAATATGCAAAGATAGGATCAAAATTGCCAAGGAGGAGGCAGAAAGACTGATCGCCAAAGAGAGCAAGAACAACCCGAAACTATTCTTCAACTATATTAACAGCAAAAGGATTTGCACCAAGAGCACTGGCCCTTTAACAAATAATGCAGGAGAAATCATTGAAGATGATGGAGGGAAGGCAAATAGTTTTTTTTCAAGCGTATTCACAAACGAAAAGGAAATACCACACGAGATGCAGGGGAATAAAATGAACCCCTCACTAAATATGTCATACCTAACACAGGAGGAAGTGCGGAACAGATTAAAGAAGATTAAAATCGATAAATCGCCAGGCCCAGATAGAATACACCCAATGGCACTAAGGGAACTAAGTGATGAGATAGCTAGGCCGCTATATCTAATATTTCTGGATACTATCAAGACCTGGGTTGTACCATTGGATTAGCGCATTGCCAACATGGTTCCAATTTACAAAAAGGGGACCAAAAGTGAGCCTGGTAACTACAGGCCAGTAAGTCTCACTTCAGTAATGGGAAAAATTTTCGAGGGGTTTCTGAGAGACGCCATCGAAGAATACCTCAAGGAGAACATGGGAATAACTCCTCATCAGCAAGGATTCGTGAAGGGTCGCTCATGTCAGACAAATCTGATCAGTTTCTACGATGAAGTAAGCTCTAGGGTGGACCTGGGAGAATCTATTGATCTAATATATCTGGACTTCTCTAAAGCATTTGACACCGTGCCACATAATAGGCTAATATACAAAATGAGACAGCTCGGATTGGGTGAAAACGTGTGTAATTGGGTAAAGAATTGGCTCAATGATAGAAAGCAGAGTGTGGTAATAAATGGCTTGTACTCTGATTGGGCCACAGTCGCCAGTGGGGTGCCACAGGGTTCAGTATTAGGCCCCATTCTGTTCAATATATTTATCAACGACCTGATAGAGGGACGGCACAGTAAAATGTCAATATTTGCAGATGACACAAAATTATACAATATAATTAATGCAACAGAGGACAATGTATGGCTACAAACGGACCTAGATAAGCTCGAGGCTTGGGCAGAAAATGGCAAATGAAGTTCAATGTTGAAAAATGTAAGGTTATGCACATGGGTAGCAGAAACGGATGTCACCAATATACACTTAATGGGGTACTGCTAGGGAAAAGTGATATGGAAAAAGACCTAGGAGTACTAGTGGATTGTAGACTAAACTGGAGTAACCAATGCCAGTCAGTTGCTGCAAAGGCAAATAAAGTCTTGGGGTGCATTAAAAGAGGTATAGGGGCGAAGGACGAGAACATTATTCTTCCATTATATAAGGCACTAGTCAGGCCCCACATGGAATACTGCGCACAGTTCTTGTCACAGGTACTCAGGAAAGATGTTACAGTACTGGAGGGGGTTCAAAGAAGAGCAACTAAACTAATACATGGAATGACGGGACTGGAATACCCAGAGAGGCTATCAAGATTGGGATTATTCACTCTAGAAAAAAGATGGCTAAGGGGTGATCAAATAACTATGTATGAATACATTAGGGGACAATACAAGGATCTCTCCCAGGACTGCGACGGTAACAAGAGGGCATCCTCTACGTTTAGAGGAAAGCAAGTTTCATCACCAACATAGAAAGGGGTTCTTTACTGTAAGAGCAGTTAGACTATGGGACTCTCTGCCTGAGGAAGTGGTGATGGCAAAATCCATACAGGAGTTTAAAAGGGGACTTGATGTCTTTCTGGAGCGGAAGGATATTATAGGCTACAAATCTTAGGTTAATTGTTAATCCGGGTATACAGGCAGGTAGGAACTATTAGGGGTTGATCCAGGGAATAGTCTGATTGCCATTAGGGAGTCGGGAAGGAATTTTTTTCCCCAAAAGGGCTAATTGGCTTCTGCTCTTGGGGTTTTTTGCCTTCCTCCGGATCAACAACATAGGAGGATGAACAAGCTGGACTAGATGGACATTGTCTTCATTCGGCCTTACGAACTATGTTACTATGTCCTGAAAAATAAAGGTTTCTATGATAAAGTAAGTCCTAGTCTGGACATGGGAGAATCTATTGATCTCGTGTATCTGGATTTCTCTAAAGCATTTGACACCGTGCCGCATAATAGGCTGATATAGAAAATGAGACCGCTCGGACTGGATGAAAAGGTGTGTATCTGGGTTAAGAACTGGCTCAGAGATAGAAAAGAGAGGGTGGTAATAAATGGTTCGTACTCGGATTGGGCACCTGGGGTGCCACAGGGTTCAGTATTAGGCTCCATTCTGTTAAACATATTTATCAATGACCTGATAGAGAGACTGCACAGTAAAATATCAATATTTGTAGATGATACAAAATTAAAGATAATTAATACAATGGAGCACAAAGTGTGGCTACAAAAGGTCTTAGATAAGCTAGGGGCTTGGGTAGAAAAATGGGAAATGAAGTTCAACATTGATAAATGTAAGGTTATACACATGGGCAGGAGAAACGGATGTCACCAATATACACTAAATGGGGTTTAGTGCTAGGGAAAAGTTATATGGAAAAACACCTGGGGGTACTAGTGGACTATAGACTTAACTGGAGCAATCAATGCCAGTCAGCTGCTGCAAAAACAAATAAAGTCTTGGAGTACATTAAAAAAGGTATAGGGGTGAGGTACAAGAACATTATTCTTCCACTTTATAAGGCACTACTTAGGCCCCACATGGAATACTGTGTACAGTTCGTCACAACAGTGCTCAGGAAAGATGTTGCAGTTCAAAGAAGGGCAGCTAAATTAATAAAAGGAATGAGAGGACTGGAATACCCAGGGCAGCTTTCAAAATTGGGATTATTTACCCAGCAAAAAAAGACGGTTTCATCCCACTGCTTCTAGTCTTTCCTTGTGCAGATTAGAATAGGGCTGATCCCTCTGCACTGTGACAGCCCTTGAGATATTTGTAGAAAACTATTGTCTGCTTTCAGCCTTCTTTTTTTACAAGCTAAACATTCCCAGCTCCTTTAACTGTTTCTCATAGGACATGATTTGCAGAGCGCTCACCATCCTGGTAGCTCTTCTCTGAACTTGCTCCAGTTTCTTTATGTCTTTTTTAAATTGGGGTGCCCAAAACTGGACACAGTATTCCAGATGAGGTCTGACTATGGAAGAGTAGAGGGGGATAATTACCTCACGTCATCTAGACTCTATGCTTTTCTTAATATATCACAGAATTGTGTTTGTCTTTTTTTTTTTTGCTGCTGCATCGCATTGTTGACTCATGTTCAATCTATGAGTGTACTCATGTCTTTTTCACTTGGGGTGTTTAGCTTAGTGCTTTTTTCATTATTCTTGCTCAGATGCAGGCTTTGCATTTCTCCCTGTTAAATACCTTTCGGTTAGTTGCCACCCACTGTTCAAGCTTATCTAGATCTGAAAAGAAAGACAGATACAATCACAAGTCTCTCTGACAACCTAAGATCTAGGTTGATTGTAGGTTTACGTTTACAAGGTGCTTTGTGATCTGTTCATGTACCTGTAGTTCTGTACATATTCAGGGATGTAACGCCAAATCAGAAAACTTAGCCTGCACCAGGGGTATTCTTGGGCTGCTCCCTACAAAGTTGATTGTGAAGTGGCAGGTAGGCTTATACAGTTTGGTCAAAATGTAATTGAATCTCTAATCTCATATTAATTTTTTTAACAATTTGTCTTGGCAACAATAGATCACTGAAACGATGGATGTGCAAGTTATGTATTTCCCTTTCTTCTAATGCAATTATCCTTAGATAAATTTATAATTTATTTAAAATTTTAAAAAAGCATGCAAGCTGTACACCACTCTAAGGGGTTATGCAGAGAAGTGTGTCTAATTTCTGCCTTTGAAAATGGTCCGATTTTGACCCATGTGTGCGTCTCCGTTACATCTGTATGCATTGCGTGTGTCTGATTTCTACTTTTCTGCGTCATCCTTTTTTTTCTGTTGTAAAAAAATGGAAGCCCCGATTTTTTTCCAGCATTGCTTAACAATGATCAATGAAAAAAGCACACACATTGATATTATCCGTGGGCTGTACTTTTTTTTACTTGAATGGGTGACTAATATCTGAGAATTTGGACCACAATAGGACATGCTGTATTTTTTTTTACACAGACCATAAAAATGTGCATATCAGTCTGTACACTGCAAAATCACCCTCAGAATGAATCAGCAGTCCTGAAAAAATGTACCATACTTACTGCAAGAGTAGTCTAGTAGTTGTTTCAGCACGTTATCCCTTGGGGTTAATTAAATTCTCTTGACTTCTAGACATTATCCCCCAAGGTTAATATAGTTAACTTAAAAGACTTGTGAAAATTGTCAAATGCAGAACAGGTGGCTAGAACCAGTTTCTAGGAGTATTTGATATGAACTAACCTATGCAAACGTGATAGAAGACCATGTTTGTAATTTGTAACAAAATGCTCAAGAAAATGCTGCACGTTACTTACAATAGTTGGATAATTATTATCACTGCTTTGTATTTCTCTATATAAACTAAGCAAATAATTAAATGTTTCAGAAGAGCTTGGAAACATCACTTGAGTGTTTCTCATTGTTTTCTTCTCTGATATATTGAATTAATAATTAGGCATACTTGATTGATAAGGTTAAGATAGCTGTTGAGTATCACCTAATTTAAGTGATTTACTACCCATAGATGGAGCTTCTGTTCCATCTATGTCACTGGCAGGGACGCTTGATTGTGCAAGCATAGAACACAGTCATCCAACATTGTGTGAATTAAGGCTAAAGATTTTCAAATCTAGATGAGTTTCAATTCAGAGGCTCAACAATATGGTTTATATATTGCCCTGGAATAATGACAAAGAGTACATTTGTTACCATTATACAATGGTATAATTTGGGGATAGCTTGTGGCCCAATGTAAAATCTGCAACAAGGCTCCCACCCAGATGTGTGACTATAAGGGATGCAGAGGATGTGATTGCACCCGGGCCTATGAGCTTTAGGGGGCCCATAAGGCTTCTCTTTCCCATATAGGGAGCCCAGTACTATGAATAATGCATTATAGTTGGAGGCCCTGTTACAGATTTTGCATTGGGGCCCAGAAGCTTTAAGTTAAGCCTCTGTTCCCACCTACTATGTGTCATTCATAATACTGGTGCCTTTTGGTTTAGAAAGATGGAATTTTGATCCCCCTGTGGCCCAGGCAAAACTGTTATCTCTGCACCCCCTATAGCTAACGTCCTGGATGAAGATATAAGGATTTGGTCCTTTGAAGCAGAGTGATATTTGGCAAGACTTAAAATATGTTAGCAGTAGAGATAAGCGAGCAGCAAAATGCTCGGGTGCTCGTTGCTTGAGTCGAACTTTTTGCAATGCTCGAGAGCTTGTTTCAAGTAACGAACCCCATTGAAGTCAATGAGCGACTTGAGCATTTTTGTATGGGACCGATGCTCCGCATAGGTCATGACTTGTGAAACACTGAAAAATTCAGAAAGTCATGGAAACACCACAGAAACGGATAGGGAAGGGCAGGGGCAGCATGCATGGCTGCATCTGAGGCTCCCAGATCCCACTATTAAGCCAAAATGGGGGCAAGAGTCTGGCACACCTTAGCTAAGCACCACACTAACTGCAACCAAGGACATTCACTGCCTACGTGACACCGCTGCCTCTTCTTCTCTGTTACATGCTGGCATTGCTGTCCAACCCCCCCCCCCCCCCCCGCACAATCCTGCGGCCACAGCGCACCCAAAAGTTTCCCTGCGCAGCGTTCAGCTGCCCTCATGCCACACGCTCGCTTCATAGCCACACCACCCTCATGTCGATTTATAAGCCCGTACTGGATGAGGAGGAACCGGAGGCACACACTGCAGAGGGTTGGCAGGACCAGGCAGTGACCCTCATTGAAAGTGTGGGCGATAGCTTACAATGCTGTTGAGAATTGATGATAAATTGACGTACGATCCTCATTCCAATACCATGCCACCTCCATCACAAAATTGTCAGGAGCCACAAACGTGGGCATAAAGGCCACTCAGGTGCCAGCACTTCTACATATCTCCACAATGCATCAATACTCTGTGTGGGAAGCACGTGAGCAGGCCCAGGATCAGGCTCGGGCCGAGCCTCCACCTTGTGTGACCCAAGGTGCCCTGAGTTACATAGCAATGGGAAATCCATGTATCCCCACACAATTCATTCTGTATAGGTGTTAGATAGCTCAACATCGCAATGGAAAGTCTTTGAGTTCCTTGGGCTTGCCTATACTGTCGGTGCACAAAGATGGTATTACACAAGAAGAAATCAGAGCGCCCAAACATGGCAGAGTTTCACCGCGCCAAGGACCTCTGCCCACATTTCTACCCTAGTCAGTCAGTGTATTTGTGCCAGACAGGTAAAGCAATGCAATGGGAAGTTTTTGTGCACTGACAGCATAGGCGAGCCCAAGGAACTCAAGCATGGTATTACACATGAGGAAATCAGAGTGCCCAAACATGGCAGAGTTTCACCCTGCTAAGGGCCTCGGCCTACTTTTCTGCCCTAGTCTTTGTGCACTCACAGCATAGGTGAGCCCAAGGAACTCAAGCATGGTATTACACATGAGGAAATCAGAGTGCCCAAACAGGGCAGAGTTTCACCCTGCTAAGGGCCTCGGCCTACATTTCTGCCCTAGCCAGTCAGTGTATTTGTGCCAGACAGGTAAAACAACGCAATGGGAAGTCTTTGTGTACTAACAGCATAGGCGAGCCCAAGGAATTCAAGCATGGTATTACACATGGGGAAATCAGAGTGCCCAAACATGGCAGAGTTTCACCCTGCAAAGGGCCTCAGCCTACTCAGTCTGTGTATTTGTGTTAGACAGGTAAAACACCGCTATGGCAAGTCTTTGTGCACTCATAGCATAGGCGAGCAAAAGGAACCCAAGGAAAGTATTAAACATGAAGCAATTACAATGCCCAAACACGGCAGACTTTCACTCCGCCGAGGACCTTGGCCTCTGCCCACACCCTCAGCAATCATGGGCATAAAGCAGACTCCGATGCTAGTATAGCTGTGAACATCTTATTACATTAGTTGCAGTTGCTTTCATCGCTCCAAAGACTGGATAAACCAAGAAGACGTTCCACAGGCCAAACCTGGCGCAGTTGCATTTCCCCCAGGACATAGGCCTCTGCCCACACCCTCAGCAATCGTGGGCATAAAGCAAACTCCGATGCTAGTACAGCAGTGAAGTCTCATTAATTCAGTAACGCTCCTTTTGTTTGGCCCAAACCAGTGCCTCAGATAACTGTCCCCTGACCCCAAGCAGGAGGAGGAGGTGGCATTACAAGGCCAAGAAACCATGACCAGGACCCGCTATAGTCTGTATGGGAAGTATGTGAGCCGGCCCTGGGTCAGGCTCTGTCCCAGCCTCCACCTTGTGTGACCAAGGTGCCCTGAGTTACATAGCAATGGGAAATCCATGTGTCCCCACACAATTTGTGTAGGTGTCAGATAGCTCAAAACCGCAAGGGTTCCTTGGGCTCACCTATGCTGTCAGTCCACAAAGATGGTATTACACAGAAAGAAATCAGTGCCCAAACATGGGAGAGTTTCACCCCGCCAAGGACCTTGGCCTCGGCCCACATTTCTGCCCTAGTCAGTCAATGTATTTGTGCCAGATAGGTAAAACACCGCAATGGGAAGTCTTTGTGCACCCATAGTATAGGCAGACCCCAGTAACATTCCTGTAGCAAAGGTATAGGCAGACCCCAGTAACATTTTTGTAGCAAAGGTATAGGCAGACCCCAGTAACATTTCTGTAGCAAGGGTATAGGCAGAACCCAATAACATTTCTGTGGCAAAGGTATAGGCAGACCGCAGTAACATTTCTGTAGCAAAGGCATAGGCGGACCACAGTAACATTTCTGTAGCACAGGTATAGGCAGACCCAAGTAACATTTCTGTAGTAAAAGTATAGACGGACCCCAGTGACATTTCTGTAGCAAAAGTATAGGCAGACCCCTGTAACATTTCTGTGGCAGAAGTATAGGCAGACCCCAGTAACATTTCTGTAGCAAAGGTATAGGCAGACCCCAGTAACATTTCTGTAGCAAAGGTATAGGCAAACCCAAGTAACATTTCTGTAGCAAAGGTATAGGCAGACCCCAGTAACATTTCTGTAGCAGAAGAATAGGCAGACTCCTGTAACATTCCTGTAGTAAACGTATAGGCGGACCCCAGTAACATTTCTGTAGCAAAAGTATAGGCAGACCCCTGTAGCATTTCTGTAGCTGAAGTATAGGCAGACCCCTGTAGCATTTCTGTAGCTGAAGTATAGGCAGACCCCTGTAACATTTCTGTAGCAAGGCAAATAGGTGTGATACAAAAAATTTACCAGCGCTCCAGTGTTTAGAAAGTAACAAGCGGAGAATATAAAGATGTGTTACGAGACCCAGTTATACAGTGTATATCACTTACTTCACAGGGGTGCTTATTGAAAAGCACCCCTGGGTCCAGGAAAGCAGGCAGAATTCAAATGATGAAATCGGAAATCTTTATTTGCGACGCGTTTCGGCCGAGCTATCGGCCTTTCTCAAGCATGTATCACACCTATTTGCTTTGTCTATCCTGTGGTGTCCTTTTTCACTTCTGGGATTAACCATGACGCTCTCCTTGAGATGTCTCCAATGACCAGTCCAAGAAAGTCTATCTACATTGTGAGTTGATGCGCAATTCCAGACCTTGACGCACTAGAGCCCATTACACGGGCCCGGCGTCGTGGGGTGAGTCTTTTTTCACAGCTGTTTATACCTTTTGCTTGACACGATACTCTCTATTCATTTTCTGGAGCGCTACCCATTTTTCTTCTTTCTCTATTTCTGTAGCAAGAGTTTAGGCGAACCCCTGAAACATTGGTGTACCATGAGTGTAGGCGAAGGCCGGAAAAATTAGGTAGATAACAATATAGGCGAGGGCCAGAAAAATTGGTGTACCAAGAGTACAAGTGTAGCCCTGAAAAATTGCTCAACCACGAAGGCAGGTGAAACCTAGAAACATTTTTTAAAGATACTGCTCTCTGTTACTTAATTTGTAACAGAGCCTGGAGGCAGCCCTGTTAAAAAATTGGTTTCTGTTAAAGTATTAATACTTTTGAAACTTTAAAAAATTGTCAAAAAATTATAAGCAGAGCCTTTTGGGCCGCAGAAAAATTGGCAGTTCAGCATGATGACATGCTGTTTTAGGAGGAGTAGGAGTAGGAGTAATAATATCCGAGAGTAATTGACAAAGCTAATTCCTCCTTTTTTTCCGGTAATAGAGAATGCTTTTTTCTCCTGTTGCAGCGAAAAGAATCTTTAGGTTCCGCTGCTCTCCGCCGGTGGAGAAGAGAAGTCTGGGGAAATCCAGCCTTTGTTCATCTTTATGAGTGTAAGCATGTCGGCACTGGCAGTTGACAGGCGGGTACGCTTATCTGTGATGTTTCCCCCAGCTGCACTAAACACCCTCTCTGACAAGATGCTAGCGGCAGGGCAGGCCAGCACCTCCAGGGCGTACAGCGCAAATTCGTGCCATGTGTCCAGCTTTGAAACCCAATAGTTGTATGGAGCAGAGGCATCATGGAGGATGGTTGTACAATTGGCTACATACTCACTCACCATCTTTTACAGTGCTCCCTCTGACTCAACCTTGACTGGGGGGTGGTGACACAGTCTTGCTGGGGAGCCATAAAGCTGGCAAAGGCCTTGGAGAGTGTTCCCCTGCCTGCGCTGGAAATGCTGCCTGATCCCAGCGCCTCCCCTGCTAGTTGGCCCTCGGAACTGCATCTTCTGCCACTAGCGCTGTCAGATGGGAAGTTTAGCATCACTTTTTCCACCAGGGCCCTGTGGTATTGCATCACTCTTGTACCCCTTTCCTCTTCGGGAATGAGAGTGGAAAGGTTCTCCTTATACGGTGGGTCGAGAAGGGTGTATACCCAGTAATCCGTGTTGGTCAGAATGTGTCTAACGTGAGGGTCACGAGAAAGGCAGCCTAACATGAAGTCTGCCATGTGTGCCAGGGTACCAGTACGCAACACATCGCTGTCCTCACTAGGAAGATGACTTTCAGGATCCTCCTCCTCCTCCACAGCCCATACACGCTGAACAGATGAGATGCAAGCAGCATGGGTACCCTCTGCAGTGTGTCCAGCTGTCTCTTCCCCCTCCTCCTCCTGCTCCTCCCCCTCCTTCTCCTCCTCCAAAACGCGCTGAGATATAGACATGAGGGTGGTCTGGCTATCAAGTGACATACTGTCATCCCCCGTCTCCTGTTCCAACCGCAAAGAGTTGGCCTTTATGCTTTGCAGCGATATTCTCAGCAGGCAAAGCAGCGAGATGGTAATGCTAATTATTGCCACATCTGGGTTGACTCCTCAAAGTTTCTGAGGACCTGGCAGATATCTGCCATCCAGGCCCACTCCTCAGTAAAGATTTGAGGAGGTTTACTACAACTCCGCCGCCCATGTTGCAGCTGGTATTCCACCATTGCTCTACACTGCTTGTACAGCCTGGCCAACATGTGCAGTGTAGAATTTCATCGTGTGGGCACGTCGCACAGCAGTCGGGGCTCTGGCAGCTGAAACCGATGCTGCAGGGTCCTCAGGGTGGCAGCGTCCGTGGTGGACTTGCGGAAATGCGTGCAAACGTGGCTCATAGAGATGAGCGAGCACCAAAATGTTCGGGTGCTCGTTGCTCGAGTCGAACTTTCCGCGATGCTCGAGGGTTCCCAACAATTTTTACTTCTGAAAAACCCTCATTAGCAAGGCATACCTTAGCTAAGCACCACACTACCTCCAACAAAGCACAATCACTGTCTGCATGACACTCCGTGGCCACTTCTGCCCCAAAGTGTCCCTGCCCCCCGCATGACCCAGTGTCCACAGCGCACACCAAAGTGTCCCTGCGCAGCCTTCAGCTGCCCTCATGCCACACGCTGGCCTCATATTTTTATAAATAGTCACAGGCAGGTACAACTCCACAATGGGAATTCCGTGTGCCCCCGACAGCATGGGTGGCTCCCTGGAACCCACCGGCGGTACATAAACAAATCCCATTGCAGTGCCCAGCACAGCTGAGGTAACGTCACATTAAATGCAGGTGGGCTTCGGCCCACACTGCATGCCCCAGTCAGACTGGGGTTCTTGATAAGTAGACACATGCAGTTACAACTCCGTGTGGACCGACAGCATAGGTGGGTCCTAGGAAACCACCGGCGGTACATAAATAATTCCCATTGCATTGCCCAGCACAGCTGAGGTAACGTCAGGTGAAATGCAGGTGGGCTTCGGCCCACACTGCATGCCCCAGTCAGACCGGGGTTTTTTAGAAATAGTCACAGGCAGGTACAACTACACAATGGGAATTCCGTGTGCACCCATAGCATGGGTGGCTCCCTGGAACCCACCGGCGGTACATAAACAAATCCCATTGCAGTGCCCAGCACAGCTGAGGTAACGTCACATTAAATGCAGGTGGGCTTCGGCCCACACTGCATGCCCCAGTCAGACTGGGCTTCTTTATAAGTAGACACATGCAGTTACAACTCCGTGTGGACCGACAGCATAGGTGGGTCCCAGGAAGCCACCGGCGGTACATAAATAAATCCCATTGCATTGCCCAGCACAGCTGAGGTAACGTCAGATGAAATTCAGGTGGGCTTCGGCCCACACTGCATGCCCCAGTCTGACTGGGGTTTTTAATACATAGACACTGGCAGGTACAAATCTGTAATGTGAAGTCCCTGTGGACCCACAGCATGGGTTGCTACCTGGAACCCACCGGCGGTACATAAATGTATCCCATTGCAGTGTCCTGCTCAGCAGAGCTAACGTCACATACAATACAGGTGGGCTTCGGCCCACAGTGCATGCCCCAGTCAGACTGGTAATATGTACCTGAACAGTAACCGCGTTGGTGGGAAATGGCCTCGCCACCATCATGTCTTTGGGAAGCCTCCGTTTCCACACCACAGTGACATAGCATTAGCAGTGGTATAGTCAGAGCCCAGAATTAGTAACATTTTAGCGGTAGCATTAGGGAGAGGCCCCAGTAACATATCACTAGCAGCAGTATAGGGGGAGCACAGTCTTAGTTCCATTTCAGTAGTAGTAGCAGTCAAGACAGGCCACAGTAACATTCCCGTTGCAGCACTTTAGGGAGATAACAGTCTTCACATTTCAGTAGTTGCAGTATAGACAAGGCCCCAGTTACATTTATGTAGCAAAAGTGTAGGCCAACCCCACACACCTTGCTGTAGCATGAGTGCAGGCGAAGCCCATAAAAATTACTAGGATTACACTGTAGGCGAGGGCCCAAAAAAATTGGTGTACCAACAGTACTAATGTACCTCAGAAAAATTGCCCATGCCCAACCAAGAGGGCAGGTGAAACCCATTAATCGCTTAGCTTACTGTGGCTTAATTTGTAACTAGGCCTGGAGGCAGCCCAGTTAAAATAAAAATTGGTTCAGTTGCAAGTTTCAATGCTTTAATTAGAATTGAAACGTATAAACGTTGTTTACAAAAGTCATATGACTGAGCGTTGTGGGCCTAAGAAAAATTGCCCGTTCGGCGTGATTTCGTGAGGTTTCAGGAGGAGGAGCAGGAGGAGGAAGATGAATATAATACACAGATTGATGAAGCTAAAAGGTCCCCGTTTTTTATGGCGATAGAGAACGATGCTTCCATCCGCGGGTGCAGCCTACGTATTGTTTAGGTACTGCTGCTGTCCGCTGGTGGAGAAGAGAAGTCTGGGGAAATCCAGGCTTTGTTCATCTTTATGAGTGTCAGCCTGTCGGCACTGTCAGTTGACAGGCGGCTACGCTTATCCGTGATGATTCGCCCAGCCGCACTAAACAACCTCTCTGACAAGACGCTAGCTGCAGGGCAAGCAAGCACCTCCAGGGCATACAGCGCTAGTTCAGGCCACGTGTCCAGCTTCGACACCCAGTAGTTAAGGGAGCAGAGGCGTCACGGAGGATGGTCGTGCGATCGGCTACGTACTCCCTCACCATCCTTTTACAGTGCTCCCGCCGACTCAGCCTTGACTGGGGAGCGGTGACACAGTCTTGCTGGGGAGCCATAAAGCTGGCAAAGGCCTTGGAGAGTGTTGCACTGCCTGCGCTGTACATGCTGCCTGATCTCCAAGCCTCCCCTGCTACCTGGCCCTCGGTCTGCTCTGTTAGACCCTGCAGCAGTTCGTGGGCCGTGTGCCTCTTCTCTCCTAAGCTGAGTAGTTTCAGCACGGCCTGCTGACGCTTGCCCACCGCTGTGCTGCCACGCGGCGCGACACCGACTGCTGGCGACGTGCTGCTGCTGACACATCTTGATTGCAAGACAGAGGTTGCGTAGGAGGAGAAGAAGGAGGGTGGTTTAGTGGAGGAAGCATACACCGTCGCAGATACCACCACTGAGCTGGGGCCCGCAATTCTGGGGGTGGGTAGGACGTGAGCGGTCCCAGGCTTTGACTCGGTCCCAGCCTCCACTAAATTTACCCAATGTGCCGTCAGGGAGATATAGTGGCCCTGCCTGCCTGTGCTTGTCCACGTGTCCGTTGTTAAGTGGACCTTGGCAGTAACCGCGTTGGTGAGGGCGCGTACAATGTTGCAGGAGACGTGGTTGTGCAGGGCTGGGACGGCACATCGGGAACAGTAGTGGTGACTGGGAACTGAGTAGCGCGGGGCCGGCGCCGCCATCATGTTTTTGAAAGCCTCCATTTCCACAAGCCTATACTGCAGCATCTCGAGGCTGATCAATTTGGCTATGTGCACATTTAACGCTTGAGCGTGCGGGTGCGTGGCGGCGTAATTGCGCTTGCGCTCAAACAGTTGCGCTAGCGACGGCTGGACGCTGCGCTCAGAGACATTGCTGGATGGGGCCGAGGACAGCGGAGGTGAGCGTGTGGGTGCAGGCCGGGAGATGGTCGTGCCTGTGTCCTGAGAGGGGGGTTGGATCTCAGTGGCAGGTTGGGGCACAGGGGGACAGGCAGCGGTGCAAACCGGAGGCGGTGAACGTCGTTCGTCCCTACTTTTGGGATGCTTGGTCATCATATGCCTGCGCATGCTGGTGGTGGTGAGGCTGGTGGTGGTGGCTCCCCGGCTGATCTTCGCGCGACAAACCTTGCACACCATAGTTCGTCGGTCGTCTGCACTCTCAGTGAAAAACTGCCACACCTTTGAGCACCTCGGCCTCTGCAGGGTGGCATGGCGCGAGGGGGCGCTTTGGTAAACAGTTGGTGGATTATTCGGTCTGGCCCTGCCTCTACCCCTGGCCACCCCACTGCCTCTTCCAACCTGTCCTGCGGCTGCAATTGCCTCCTCCTCTGAAGACCGGTCCTCAGTTGGCTTATCACACCAGGTGGGGTCAGTCACCTCATCGTCCAGCGGCTCTTCCTCCGAATCCTCTGTGCGCTCCTCCCTGGGACTTACTGCCCTTACTACTACCTCACTGATAGACAAGTGTGTCTCATCGTCATCGTCCTCCTCACCCACTGAAAGCTCTTGAGACAGTTGCCGGAAGTCCCCAGCCTCATCACCTGGACCCTGGGAACTTTCCAAAGCTTGGGCATCGGTCACGACCAACTCCTCAGGTGAGAGAGGAACCATTTTTTCCCAATCAAGGCAGGGGCCCGAGAACAGTTCCTGGGAGTCTGTCTGCTAATCAGAATGTGTCATTTTCATGAAGTGAGGAGGCTGGGAGGAAGGAGGAGCAGCATCCAGAGGATTCAGAGTTGCAGCAGTGGACGGCGTAGAAGACAGGGCGCTCGATACATTGCTGGATGCATTTTCACCCATCCACAACAGGACCTGCTCACACTGCTCTGTTTGTAATAAAGGTCTACCATGTGGACCCAAAAATTGTGATATGAAGCTGGGGACCCCAGAAACTTGCCTCTCTCCTAATCCCGCAGCAGCCGGCTGTGATTCACCTGGACCAGGAACTCGGCCTGTGCCCACACCCTCACTTAGACCTCTGCGTCCTCGTCCAGGTCCACGTCCTCTAGCCCTGCCCCTACCCCTCAGTGTGGTGGATTACAAATAGAGCAGACACAGAGCGGTGTAAATAATTATGGAATTATTGGCGTACAGTTGGAGGCTGACAGCGGTATTGTAACGCTAACTCCAGGCAGAAACAAAGAATACAGAAGGCTGCAAACAGGCCTAGCCCTGCAATAGTGATGCACTACAACTCCCACCAGACAACCTGTAAAATGCACACGGTCAGGGGTAGCCCAACGAAGGAGCTTTTCTTGTAATTTTTTTAAAAAAAGAATACAGGCTATATAACCTGTATATGACTTTCCCTCAATCAGTGGCTGTGGCCGTACGGTGTGCGTGAAGTTGACGGCAGACACAGAGCGGTGTAAATAATTATGGAATTATTGGCGTACAGTTGGAGGTTGGCAGCGGTACTGTAACGCTAACTCCAGGCAGAAGCAAAGAATACGGAAAGCTGCACACAGGCCTAGCCGTGCAATAGGGATTCACTACAACTCTCACCAGACACAAAGTAAATTTCAGACAGTCAGGGGTAGCCCAACCAAGGAGCTTTTATTGTAATTTTTTGGAAAAAGAATACAGGCTATATAGCATGTTTATGACTTTCCCTCTATCAGGGGCTGTTGCCGTACGTTGTGCCTAAAGCTGATGGCAGACACAGAGCGGTGTAAAAAATTAGGGAATTATTGGCGTATAGTTGGAGGCTGACAGCTGTTATGTAACGCAAACTGCAGCCAGAAAAAAATTATACGGAAGGCTGCAAAAAGGCCTAGCTGCGTAACAGTGAAGCACTACAACTCCCAGCAGCCACACAGTAAAATGCAGACGGTCAGAGGTAGCCCTAAGAAGGAGCTTTTTAAAAAAAAAAATGAAAAAGAATACAGGCTATATAGCGTGTATATGACTTTCCCTCTATCAGGGGCTGTCGCCGTACGCTGTTCCTGAAGCTGACGGCAGACACAGAGCAGTGTAAAAAATTAGGGAATTATTGGCGTACAGTTGGAGGCTGACAGTGGTTATGTAACGCAAACTGCAGCCAGAAAAAAATTATATGCAAGGCTGCAAAAAGGCCTAGCTGCGTAATAGTGAAGCACTACAACTCCCAGCAGCCACGCAGTAAAATGCAGACGGTCACAGGTAGCCCTAAGAAGGACCGTTGGGGTTCTTGTAGACAGGATTCTACACTACCACTGTCCCTGCCTCACCAGTATTGCCCCTATACTCTGTATAATTGACTGCAGACTGAGAACGCTATAGCTGTAATAGCCTACACAGCCCGAGATGAAAAAAACATTTTGGGGTGCAAAACTGCTCCCAGCAGCCACAACAGTAATGCACACGGTCAGATGTGGCCCTAAGAAGGACCGTTGGGGTTCTTAAAGACGCTAACACTATCCCTGAATGATCAACAGCACTTTCCCTAATCTCTGCCAGCATGTGTCTGAGGCGAGCCGCGGGCGGGACTGCTTTAAGTACTCGGCGGTCACTTAATCTTACCAGCCACTCACTGCAGGGGGGTGGGATAGTGCTGGAACGTCACAGGAGGAAGTGGTAATGCCTTCCCTGCATGTCTATTGGCTAGAAAATGTCACTAAACATGCAGGGAAGAAAATGGAATTGACTCGAGTACTGCGTGGTGCTCGTCTCGAGTAACGAGCATCTCGAATACCTTCATACTTGAACGAGCATCAAGCTCGGACGAGTATGCTCGCTCATCTCTAATTATTACCTAGTGTTTGTTAAAAGTTATATTTTTTATGTTATACTGACAAACATAAGATTGCAGTTGCTATGGATATGATGTTTGTGTTAATATCTATTACATGAGCAACCATGATCCTTAAGGGCTTCCTCCTAAGTTTTCTGTTCTAAACAGCTCACAATTACTTGACTGATGTATCGTCATATATGGATCCCCGATGTGCTGTTTTCAATATATACGGGCGTTGTATTCGTGCATAGCAAGATGAATCTTTGAACCATACGTTGTATGACTGTTACCTAATACAAATAAAATAGTTTAAACATTAAACATATTAATAGGAAATAAGTAGAAGGGGAAGGGGTGAATTTGGACACAATCATGTGGTTCCCAGTAGGTTCAGCCTCTCTCTTCCAATCTTACACTGACAGGAGAGAGGGAATAGAGAGGATTTTATAGTGCTCAAATGCCAGGAAAGGTTGTTGTAGCAAGAAATATTCTCTGTCAGCGCTGTGAGTGGCTGTCACTCCAATTGCGTCATCAGGACCTGAACCAATCAGATCCTGATGACTGCAACCAAACCAGTTTGGATAAGTCATCAATATCAGATTGGTGAGGGTCCAACTTTCAGTACCCTGAGGATCAGCTGTCTGCAGAAGCTGCTATGCATGATTACTAGAACAGCCCCATACATTGTGTAGCAGCCATGGACGGTACTGCAAACTCACTCCCATTCAAGTGAATGGGACTGAGTATTCAGCACAATTCTAGGTGACTGCAAAATGTATGAGACGTGATAGTTTTGGCGTACTGTAACTCCTGCAAACAGCTGATCAACAGGATGCTTGGACTAGGACCTTCAAAAATCCAAATATCAAAGTCCTGGAATACACTTTAACTATTGGGGGAACAGAAGTTATAGGTGCTCTCGGGTTCTAGAACAGTGTTTCTCAACTCCAGTCTTCATGGACCTCCACAGGTCATATTTTCAGGATATCCTATTGAGAGGGAAATATACGTTTGTAGGTAGAAAATACGAATATATATATATATATATATATATATATATATATATATAGCTATGTGTCTTTCTTTTTTATATGTATACGAATTCTATTTTTCTATACATACTAATTCTATGCAAATGATATAGTACAAAAACTTAATATGGACCTTAATGACTAGATATATTATGCCAAGGTTTTGCAAGGCCAAGAGAGATGTGTCCAGAAATTGAGAGATGATACAGAACCGGATACGAAGGCTGCATGGCTAGGGTGTTTTCCCAGAAGCACCTTATCTAGATAACAACTGTTTAACTAACTCTGCCTCAGACGGAACTGCAGATATCACATATATGGTTATGCGGTGGATTTAGGCAATTAAGAACAGTTACACATTTCTAGTAACATAGTAACATAGTATGTAAGGCTGAATGAAGACAATGTCCATCTAGTCCAGCCTGTCTATCCTCCTGTGTTGATCCAGAGGAAGGCAAAAAACCCCAAGGGCAGAAGCCAATTAGCCCTTTTGGGGATCAACCCCTAATAGTTCCTACCTGCCTGTATACTCGGATTGACAATTAACCTAAGATTTATATCCATAATGTCCTTCCTCTCCAGAAAGACATCAAGTCCCCTTTTAAAATTCTCTATGGATTTTGCCAGCACCACTTCCTCCGGCAGAGAGTTCCACAGTCTAACTGCTCTTACAGTAAAGAATCTCCTTCTATGTTGGTGATGAAACCTACTTTCCTCTAATCGTAGCGGATGTCCTCTTGTTACTGTCGTGGTCCTGGGTGTAAACAGATTATGGGAGAGATCCTTGTATTGTCCCCTCATGTATTTATACATAGTTATTTGATCACCCCTTGGCCGTCTTTTTTCTAGAGTAAATAATCCCAATTTTGATAGCCTCTATGGGTATTCCAGTCCAGTCATTCCATGTATTAGTTTAGTTCCCCCTGTTTGAATCCCCTCAAGCACTGTCACATCTTTCCTGAGCACCGGTGACCAGAGTTGTACGCAGTATTCCATGTGAGGCCTGACTAGTGCCTTATATAATGGAAGGATAATGTTCTCATCCTTCGCCCCTATACCTCTTTTAATGCACCCCAAGACTTTATTTGCCTTTGCAGCAGCTGACTGGCATTGGTTACTCCAGTTTAGTCTACTATCCACTAATACCCCCAGATCCTTTTCCATATCACTTTTTCCTAGCAGTACTCCATTAATCGAATATTGGTAACATCCGTTTCTCCTGCCCATGTGCATAGTCTTACATTTTTCAACATTGAACTTCATTTGCCATTTTCTGCCCAAGCCCCCAGCTTATCAAGGTCTGTTTGTAGCCGCACATTGTCCTCTGTTGCATTAATTATATTGTATAATTTTGTGTCATTTGCAAATATTGATATTTTGCTATGCAGTCCCTCTATCAGGTCATTGATAAATATGTTGAACAGAGTGGGGCCTAATACTGAACCCTGTGGCACCCCGCTAGCGACTGTGGTCCAATCAGAGTATGAACCATTTATTACTACCCTCTGCTTTCTATCTGCTTTCTATCATTGAACCAATTTTTAACCCACTTACACACGTTTTCGCCCAGTCCGAGCTGCCTCATTTTGTATATTAGCCTATTATGTGGCACGGTGTCAAAGGCTTTAGAGAAGTCCAGATATACAAGATCAATAGTTTCTCCCTGGTCCAGCCTAGAGCTTACTCCATCGTAGAAACTGATCAGATTTGTCTGACATGAGCGACCCTTCATGAATCCATGCTGGTGAGGAGTTATTACCTTGTTCTCCTTGAGGTGCTCATCGATGGCGTCTCTCAGAATCCCCTCGAAAATTTTTCCCGTTACTGAAGTGAGACTTACTGGCCTGTAGTTACCAGGCTCACTTTTGCTCCCTTTTTTGTAAATTGGAACCACGTTGGCAATGCGCCAATCCAATGGTACTACACCGGTCTTGATAGTGTCTAGAAATATTAGATATAGCGGCCTAGCTATCTTGTCACTTAGTTCCCTTAATATCCTTGGGTGTAATCCATCTGGGCCCGGCGATTTATCAATTTTAGTCTTCTTTAGTCACTTCCGCACCTCCTCTTGCGTTAGGTATGAGATATTTTATGATGGGTTCATTTTATTACCTGCATCTCATGTGGCATTTCCTTTTCGTTTGTGAATACACTTGAGAAGAAACTGTTTCGTAGATTTGCTTTCCCTCCGTCATCATTAATGATCTCTCCTGCATTATTTTTTAAAGGGCCAGTGCTCTCCCTGCAAATCCTTTTGCTGTTAATATAGTTGAAAAATAGTTTCGGGTTGTTTTTTCTCTCTTTGGCGATCAGTCTTTCTGCTTCCTCCTTGGCAGTTTTGATCTTATCTTTGCATATTTTGTTTTTTTCCCTGTATGATTTTAACGCTTCTTCGCTGCCTTGTTACTTTTTTTATTTTGGACGCTTTCTTTTTTTCATTTATTGCCCCTCTTATCGTCTTGTCGAGCCACATTGGTTTCCTTTTTGTTGAGTTTCTTTTATTTTTAAAGGGAATGAACTGCTCACATGAGGTGATTAGGATCCTTTTAAACTTTTCCTATTTGTCCTCTGTACCGTTATTTTTGAGGATGTTGTCCCAATTAATGTTAGTTCTAAGCTCATCAAATTTTGCTTTACTAAAGTAAAGTTTCTTTGTCGCTCCCTGATAAGGCTTCCTAGTGAATGACAGCTGGAAATTGATTATATTGTGGTCACTGTTCCCCAAGTGCCCCTCAACCTGCACCCCCTTTATGCGTTCCGGTTTGTTAGTTAGTACTAGGTCCAGAATGACTCTCCCTCTTGTTGGTTCCTGCACAAGTTGGTTCAGGTACAGTAATTGTCTTTAATTACTCTCAAGAACCTATCAGCCCGTGAGATTTGCAGGTTTCGTTCTCCCATGTTATATCCGGATAATTAAAGTCCCCCATGATAATTACTTCGTTGCGGTTTGACACCTCTTCTATCTGCCTTAATAGTAAGTTATCAGTTTCTTCTGTTGCTCTTGGTGGTCTATAGAAGACCCCTATCAAGATTTTATTTTTTCCTCCCTGTATTTCTACCTACAGAGATTCCATCTGTTCTTCTCCTACCCCTATATCTTCCTGTAGCCTCGGCTTCAAGTTCAATTTGACGTACAGCCATACCCCTCCCTCTTTCCGGTTCCTTCGGTCCCTTCTGAAGAGATTGTACCCCTGCAAATTCACCGCCCAATCGCACTTATCATCCAGCCATGTTTCCGTAATTCCGACTATATCATAACTTTCATCAGTCATTCTTGCTTCAAGCTCACCCACTTTACCAATCAGACTTCTTGCATTCGTGGTCATACAATTTATATCGTTTTTTTTTTGTTTTTAAATTTGTTTTCTTGCTACTCATACTTATGGCTGATCTATCAGTTCTAACTGTACTAACCCCACCCCCTGCTCGACCCCCATTCCCTTTGCTTGGACCCGGGTCGCTAGTTACACTGGCTACCCCACTATTTCTCATTTTACCCTCCCCCCAGTCCCTAGTTTAAACACTCCTCCAGCCTTCTAGCCATCTTATCCCCCAGCACAGCTGCACCCTCCCCATTAAGATGCAGCCCGTCCCTACGGTAGAGCCTGTAGCCGACAGCAAAGTCAGCCCAGTTCTCCAGGAACCCAAATCCCTCCTTCTTACACCAACTCCGGAGCCACTTGTTTACCTCCCTAAGATCCTGCTGCCTTTCTAGTGTGGATTTAGGTACAGGTAGTATTTCCGAGAAAACTACCCTGGAGGTCCTCGCCCTGAGCTTGGACCCTAGGTCCCTGAAATCATTTTTGAGGGCCCTCCATTGACCTCTAACTTGTTCATTGGTGCCAACGTGCACCATGACCGCTGGATCCTCACCAGCCCCTCCCAGTAATCTGTCAATCCGATCCGCGATGTGTCGAACTCGAGCGCCAGGCAGACAACACACTGTTCGACGATCCCTGTCTTTATGGCAGATTGCCCTATCTATCCCCCTTATAATTGAGTCCCCTACCACTAGAACCTGTCTAGCCTTCCCTGCCCTCCCCGTCCCCTTCTCACCGGAGCAGTCATCCCCCTGACGTTCAGAGGGCCTGTCGTGCTGCAGCGGTGCTGGCTCTGTAATGGCATCGCCCTCATCTGCCAACGTTGCAGACATGTTGGGTTGTGCCAGTTCAGGATCAGCCTCCCTGGATCTATTCCCTCTACGCCTCCTTCTATCTGTCACCCAGCTAGCTGCCTGCTCCCCCTATCTTCCGTAGCACCATCCGCCCCAACCTCTCCCCCAGCGAGTGTCTACTCAGTGAACAGACGTGACGTGACAAGGGGTATAAAGTGACATGTAATCTATAATAAAGTGCGCAGTTCCTCCCCGTGTGTGGAACGATACCAGACCTCTGCATGTGGTGTTTTTTCTTTATCGCTGGCAACGGGTCATTGGGGTGGGCCTGATTGATGCTGTAAGGGGTGTTACCCTGACACTATAGTAAGAACACATGTAGCAATGTCTGAGGCACTGACAATAATTACATTACCTGTACAATACTGAGGAAATCCCGAAAACATGACCTCTTAGAGGTCCCTGAGGACTGGAGTTGAGAAACACTGTTCTAGAACATGGTTGGGTCAAAAATGTATGACTTTATCGTATGAGGATGCCAGTACTTGCAATGATATATGATAGTTAGGGATCCGTTTAAAAAAATTTTGAGTTGAAGGAGCAAGTTAAGTATCTGACAGAAGAGTCAAACAGATTCTCCATTACATGACCTCTTGATGAATGGGAACATTTTGACACCTTAAATCAAATCTCTATTATTATACAATGTCTTTTTCTGGCTTCAATGATCTCTATTTTCTAATGAAAAGAAACGCAGTAGATGAAGTGTGTCATTTAGAAACGTGATTGAAGTAGAAAATGGAACAGGAATATAGTTTTCAAAGAAATAACAATATTGTTTTGGACTAAACAACCAGGAGGAGTGATTAAAAGTTAATATTGAAATAAATGTTGATATGATGTTCCCAAGAGCTAATATTAAATTTTCCTTAGTCAAGCAGCCAGATTTCCAGGGTAGGTATTGATAGAGCTTGACTTGAAATATTAAAATACTCGAATCCATAATAAGGGTAAACCAGACTTCAATCACCTCGAGGGATATAGTCATTTTACATATTCTAAATATTTAGGCAGCAGATTTTAACTAAACTCTTGTGTTTTCAGAGTTGCTAGGTTTTATGCAGAACTTTTTGTGCTTAATATCCTGTTATAGTGATGAAAATTACTTTGAATAAAAGTTATTTGAAATGAAACAACTTTTGAATGTGGTTTGGGCAATGTTAAGAATTATACTTGGGAAATGCAGAACTAGCAATAGACTACAAGCAAAATATCATTTTACTTTATAGTAAAGCAAAAGCAGAACACCCAGTAGTAAGCTAAATCATATCATTAAGTATCATAGAATGGTTGTTACAATGACTTTTTGCTACTACCACAATATAATCTGGGAGATCAAAAATGTAAAAGCTACTTGGGGGGGGCGTGGCCTGATGCAGTTGGAGGCAGACGTGTAGAGCCAGGCTCCGTCTTCAAGACCCTTCTAAAGCGACCCAAAGCTAACCTAGCCCTGCCAAATTGACGGGAGAAGCTCCTTACACCTCAAAGATCATCATGCCGAAAAGAAGAGGTACAAAATGCCGCTTCACAAAGTTTTGGATTTCTTCTCTTCCCGTGGCCCGGCACAAGCACAGACTACTAATCAAGATGGCGCCGTCCCGCGCACGAGCACCGGAGCAAGCGGAGAAGAATTGCGATCCCCAGTATCGTCTCCCAAGAAAGGGACCTCACAAGCTGCCAGCCCGGAGAAGCAGAAGGGAGGTTCAGCAAGGAACATCTATCAAACCGGGGTGAGTGACAGAGCTGAAAAGCTTCATGATGAAACGGCAGATTCACCCAAAATGGGGCCGATTAGCTCACAGACCCCGTCCTTATCCTCTTCTCCCTCCATAAGCCCAGAAAAGCAGAGGCCCCGTTTTTCCTCTTCATCTAACTCCTGCCACCAACGACTCCCCTTTGAGGAAGACTTAATAAAAAATGTCCCTTCCTCTAATCTCCCAGCATCAGAGGACTTTATCAAAAGTATGATGCTTGCCCTACATGGATCCTTGCAGAAGGACATTCAGGTTCTGTCTGCTACAGTAAACAGCTCCATACAAGAGCTGGAAATCCGTACTGACCAGGTAGAAACTAAAATGAGCGAAGTTACAGCATCTCACAACAATTTGATAGATGCTCATTATGCATTAGAAGAAGAGGTAGAAATGATCAAAAGCAAGCTAACCGACTTAGAAGATAGGAGTAGGAGGAACAACATTAAGCTTAGAGGTATCTCTGAGAACGTATCTCAAGCAGATCTAAAACAATACCTCGTTAATCTGATAAAAAATGTCCTTCCTAACTCCAATGACCAAGACTGTACAATTGATAGAGTCCATAGACTTGCCAAACCAAGTTTTCTGCCAGATTCTATCCCACGTGATGTGATCGCTAGATTGCATTTTTATCACATAAAAGAAGAACTGATGTTGACGGTGAGGCGAATTCACTCTTTACCATCACCATATGCAAATATCAGCTTATATACAGATCTGTCACAATCTACAATACGAGCTCGAAGATCCTTTTCGCAAGTGACCGCAGCTCTACGATTTGCCAAAATCCCGTACAAATGGGGTTTCCCGACGAAACTATTGATTCACAGGAATAACACCATGCACATTATATCTTCCCCAGAAGCAGGAGAAAAAATTCTAGAAAAATGGGACATTCCGCTACAAGATGTGCTACAAGCGGCTAAACCTCAAAGATCTAAAAACGGGGCCAACAGACGTGCGTTACCGTCTACTCCACCAAGAGAAGAACAACCCAGCCTGGAATGAAGCATCACCGATTTGACCGACTGGGTCTACAGGATATGTGAGTAAATGAAGGGTCTCACCCTGCAAGGCGGACTTTTACTCCCCAAAATATACCAGGTTAACCCTGATAGTTCACAAAAGTTTGACTGTTTCATGTTACAGGTCTTACACCAACTCCATAGCGGTTACCCAAACAAGCTATCACCTAAAGGAAGACCTTCACTTGGTTTATTATGTTATATTTGCAATGTTTTGTTTACTATATATGCTGCCAGACTAAAACTTAACATCAAGCTCTCTTCAAAAATTTACCATGTCCATTAAAATATACTCACAAAATGCAAAGGGTTTAAACACCCCCTTCAAAAGATCAATGATCTGGAAGGACGCAAGGGTAAACAAAGTAGACGTATTATGTCTACAAGAAACACACTGAACTTGCGGCCACCAAATTTACAAACAAAAATTTTCCTCAGATTTTGTCAGCCAGCGCCCAAAGCAAAAAACATGCGGGAGTAGTGATAGCTTTCAGGGAAGGCATCCATTTTTCAGTAGAAAAACAAATTACCGACTCGAAAGGAAGATATATCATCCTACAGGGTATGCTCAACAAAACACCACTTACTCTAGCCAACATTTATGCCCCTAATAGATCTCAAATATCCTTTTTAAATAAAATAATACAGAAAATCAAAAAGATCCAAAAAGGCAAACTAAATATATGCGGCGACTTCAACATTATCCCAAACAAAGAAATGGACTCCACAGCGCACAATAGAACAGCTGCAGTCCTACAACCTTGGCTCCACAGAGAAGGCCTGTATGACACCTTTAGATGTCTTAATTCCACCTCAAAGGAGTTCACCTTCTTTTCTTCAAGACACAAAACATTTTCTCGAATAGACTTATTCATAGTTGATAGGTGGACCCTTACATCTATATCAGATTCCACTATAGGAACGACTACATGGTCTGACCATTCCCCCATCTGGGTAAATCTTAATGCTGGTGCCCCTTTTAACCCAGCAAAAATTTGGCGTAATGACATAAATATGTTCAAAACACCCAATGCTCAAGAACAAATCAAAAAAGCACTGATAGAATATTTTGCCCTAAACGAAAGCCCAGAAATAAGCAAATACACCCTATGGAATGCCCATAAGGCAGTAATCAGGGGGTTCTAATAAAATTAAAAGCGCAAGAAAGGAGGAACAAACAAGCGAATATAAATACCCTATTGGAAAAAATTCAAAAACAGGAAAAAATAGAACAAGAAACCCCCCATAACAACCCTCAGTCGGAGCTGATTTCACTAAGAAAAGAACTAAGGAAAGAGCTATTAGACAACTATAACAGAAGCTTGGTCTACTCGAAAGCTAACTTCTATACCAATATTGATAAACCATCAAAATTGATGGCCAAGATGGCAAAAACAAGACTAATAAAAGCAAATATCCCCTATATAAAGTACTCAAAAAAGCCCACAATACAGATTTCCCATCCGTAACAAATCGCGGAGCAATTCAAAAAATTCTATGCCAACCTATACAATTTAAAGGACTGCAAAGAAACTCCTCAACCCACTCCTGAAATCATAGACAAATTTTTAAGCAGCATATCCCTCCCCTCGATAGGGTCACAAAAAGAAGCCCTTAACAAACCCATATCTATCAGTGAAATAAATAAAGCAATAAATATTTCCAAAAACCACAAATCCCCGGGCCCGGACGGTCTGTCCAATGAATATTATAAAACTTTTGCACCCATTCTATCCCCACACCTAACTTCTATATTTAATGAATCCATGATAAATGGTAAGATGCCTGAGGAGATGCTTCAAGCCATAATAATAACACTACCTAAACCAGGTAAGGAGCCCACGTCCTCGGCAAACTTTAGGCCTATTTCGCTTCTAAATACAGCTACAAAAATTTACTCAAAAATATTGGCTCTAAGACTGCTGGAGGTCCTGCCAGAAATAATACATAGCGACCAAGTAGGGTTTACAATGGGAAGAAACGCAGCAGATGGTGCACAAAGAACCCAAAACCTAATAGAGATAATGGGCTCGAGTCGGACGCCTTCTCTCCTCCTTTCCCTGGATGCAGAGAAGGCATTCGATAGAGTCCATTGGGGATTCGCATTTGCGGTCCTCCAGAAATTCGGGATGGGCAAGAACTATCTGCAAGCGGTTCAAGCCCTCTATACGAAACCATCCACAAGGGTTTTGGTGGACGGCGCCTTGTCTTCCCCTTTCTGTATAACGAATGGTACTCGGCAGGGGTGCCCCCTCTCCCCCCTACTGTTCGTGATGTTTATAGAGACGTTGGCAGAGTCAATTAGAACAGCCACCAAAATTAGAGGAATACCAATTAATCTAAGGCAACATAAAATCGGACTCTTCGCTGATGATGTCCTCCTGTCCCTAAATGACCCCTTAAACTCCCTGAGAAACGTACAAGAATGTATAGCGCAATTTAGTGGTGCTTCCTACTACAAGTTAAATTCAGACAAATCGCAAATTCTCGGAATCAATGTAGAAAGGAAATTAAAATCAGATATCCAAAAGAAGGTTCCCTTTTCAATGGCATACAGAAATACCATATTTGGGAATCAAGATATGTCAATCCAAAACAAAAATTATATCATCTAACCTAGACCCGCTACTGAACACACTCAAAAAAGAATTGGACGACTTAGTGAAGAGGGAATTCTCATGGGTTGGTAGAATAATTTTGTATAAAATGTTGATTCTGCCGAAAATCCTCTATTTTTTCCGTACGCTATCTTACCCTATCCCTAAGAACACGATTGTTAATTTTCAAAAACAATTACTAACGTTTGTTTGGAGTGGGAAAAGACCTAGAATAGCAGCGTCAATCTTGTACCTACGCAAAGAACAGGGAGGCCTTGGAGTCTCAAATTTATTAACCTACTACCAGGCAATTGTTATCAACCAATCTGGTGCGTGGCTGAGAGAACCCCAACTCCCTCCCTGGGGACACATAGAAAAACATACAAATCACAACAGATCTCTAGGGTCACTCATTGTAGCCTCTATCCTGGAAACCCTATATCCAAAAATTGTCATACCACCAACAGCACAGAATCTCTCTCCTATGATGAAATTGACTCTACAACACTGGAATTGCCTAGCACACAAATGCAGATCTACTTCCCGAACTACATCTATACAGCTCCCTATAGAAACTCTTTCGTGTTTTATCCCAGATATTAATACTAAAGAGTGGAGCAAAAGAGGGATCAAATTCGTGACAGACCTCTTTGAAAGAGACAAACTTCTCACTTTCAATTCAATTCAGGAAAAATTTAACCTACCAAATACAGAAACATACTCCTTTATGAAAATTACATCCTTTTTAAACAACTCCCACTTAGAAAAATGTTCTCTCCCCACACAGCTGGAAACCCTACTCCAAAAACGCAGCATCTCCCAGGGTTCATTGACCAGGATAATATATGACAACATATCCGGAAGTATGAACAATGGCAAAAAAATGCAGAGAGACTGTCACACTCCCCACAAACGGCCCTCTTACTCCTAGAATGCGAATCTATCCCCCAAAAGAAGAGGAAATGGATTTGTCATTTTCTCTTAGCAGCAAAAAATATTATCGCAAAAAAATGGAAAGTGGCGTCCCCTCCTACAATTAAAGATTTGTTGGACATGATGACAGATCATCACTGCTACGAAAAAATGCATGCAAGAAATAATAACTGCTTACAAAAATTTAACCATGTCTGGAAGTACTGGCAGAATTTCAAACCGTAAATTGTTTAAGTTTTGAATTAAAAAATGTTAACATTTCACCAGGTTAATCAATAGAGATGAGCGAGCACCAAAATGCTCGGGTGCTCGTTACTCGGGACGAAATTATCGCGATGCTCGAGGGTTCGTTTCGAGTAACGAACCCCATTGAAGTCAATGGGCGACCCGAGCATTTTTGTATTTCGGCGATGCTCGCTAAGGTTTTCATGTGTGAAAATCTGGGCAATTCAAGAAAGTGATGGGAACGACACAGCAACGGATAGGGCAGGCGAGGGGCTACATGTTGGGCTGCATCTCAAGTTCCCAGGTCCCACTATTAAGCCACAATAGCGGCAAGAGTGCCCCCCCCTCCCAACAACTTTTACTTCTGAAAAGCCCTCATTAGCATGGCATACCTTAGCTAAGCACCACACTACCTCCAACAAAGCACAATCACTGCCTGCATGACACTCCGCTGCCACTTCTCCTGGGTTAGATGCTGCCCCCCCCCCCCCCCCCCCGCACGACAGTGTCCACAGCGTACACCAAATTGTCCCTGCCCAGCCTTCAGCTGCCCTCATGCCACGCCACCCTCAGGAAAAGCAGGCACACACTGCAGAGGGTTGGCATGACTAGGCAGCGACCCCCCCATAAAAGGGGTGGGCCGATAGTCCCCAATGCTGTACAGAAGCAATGAGAAATCCAATCCTGTGCCACCTCCATCTGGAGCTGCACACGTGGGCATAGCAATGGGGAACCTATGTGCCACACACTATTCATTCTGTCAAGGTGTCTGCATGCCCCAGTGAGACCACGTTTTTTTATAAATAGTCACAGGCAGGTACAACTCCGCAATGGGAATTCCGTGTGCACCCACAGCATGGGTGGCTCCCTGGAACCCACCCGCTGTACATAAATGTATCCCATTGCAGTGCCCATCACAGCTGAGGTAATGTCGTGGTTAATGCAGGTGGGCTTCGGCCCACACTGCATGCCCCAGTCAGACTGGGGTTCTTTACACGTGGACAGATGTAGTAACAACTCCCTGTGGACCCACAGCATGGGTGGGTGCCAGGAAGCCACCGGCGGTACATAAAAATATCCCATTGCATTGCCCATCACAGCTGAGGTAATGTCGTGCTTAATACAGGTGGGCTTCGGCCCACACTGCATGCCCCAGTCTGACTGGGGTTCTTTACAAGTGGACAGATGTAGGTTAAACTCCGTGTGCACCTACAGCATGGGTGGCTCCCTGGAACCCACCGGTAGTACATAAAAATATCCCATTGCATTGCCCAACACAGCTGAGGTAGTAATGTCGTGCTTAATGCAGGTGGGCTTCGGCCCACACTGCATGCCCCAGTCAGACTGGGGTTCTTTACAAGTGGACAGATGTAGTAACAACTCCCTGTGGACCCACAGCATGGGTGGGTGCCAGGAAGCCACCGGCAGTACATAAAAATATGCCATTGCATTGCCCAACACAGCTGAGGTAGTAATGTCGTGTTTAATGCAGGTGGGCTTCGGCCCACACTGCATGCCCCAGTCAGACTGGTAATATGTACCTTAACAGTAACCTCGTTGGTGGTAATGTGGTGGTGACTACGGACCTGGTAGCGCGGTTTTATGTAGTTGGTTTTCGGAATGTGGCCAGGATTAAGTGGGCCGTGGCGGGGGGATGGTGGTGGTGCTCTCTTGTTGTGTCGTTAAAGGTGAAATTCTCGGACTGCCACCAGACGGACCAATGCAAAGGTATTTGCCAAGAATGTTTTCATTGTTGGAGGAGGAGGGGGATGTTTTGGAGGCACTATGTGTCCTCTACACGTGTCCGTGGTTATATGCACCTTAACAGTAACAGCGTTGGTGGGAAATGGCCTCGCCGCCAGCATGTCTTTGTGAAGCCTCTGTTTCCACACCCCAGTGACATACCATTAGCAGCGGTATAGGCAGAGCCCAGAATTATTAACATTTCAGCGGTAGCATTAGGGACAGGCCCCACTAACATATCACTAGCAGCAGTGTAGGGGGAGCGCAGTCTTAGTTCCATTTCAGTAATAGCAGCACTCAAGACAGGCCCCAGTAACATTCCCATTGCAGCAGTTTAGGGAGATAACAGTCTCTTTCACATTTCAGTAGCTGCAGTATAGACAAGGCCCCAGTTACATTTATGTAGCTAAAGTGTAGGCCAACCCCACACACCTTTCTGTACCATGAGTGCAGGCGAAGAACATAGAAATTACTATGATTACACTGTAGGTGAGGGCCCCAAAAAATTGGTGTACCAACAGTACTAATGTACCTCAGAAAAAATTGTCCATGCCCAACCAAGATGGCAGGTGAAACCCATTAATCGCTTTGGTTAATGTGGCTTAAGTGGTAACTAGGCCTGGAGGCAGCCCAGTTGAACGAAAAATTGGTTCAAGTTAAAGTTTCAACGCTTTTAAGAGCATTGAAACGTATAAAAATTGTTTACAAAAATTATAGGAGTGAGCCTTGTGGCCCTAAGAAAAATTGCCCATTCGGCGTGATTACGTGAGGTTTCAGGAGGAGGAGCAGGAGGAGGAGGAGGAATATTATACACAGATTGATGAAGCAGAAATGTCCCCGTTTTGGATGGTGAGAGAGAACGATGCTTCCATCCGCGGGTGCAGCCTACGTATTGCTTAGGTATCGCTGCTGTCCGCTGGTGGAGAAGGGAAGTCTGGGGAAATCCAGGCTTTGTTCATCTTGATGAGTGTAAGCCTGTCGGCACTGTCGGTTGACAGGCGGGTACGCTTATCTGTGATGATTCCCCCAGCCACACTAAACACCCTCTCTGACAAGACGCTAGTCGCAGGACAAGCAAGCACCTCCAGGGCATACAGCGCGAGTTCAGGCCACGTGTCCAGCTTCGACACCCAGTAGTTGTAGGTGGCAGAGGCGTCACGGAGGACAGTCGTGCGATCGGCTACGTACTCCCTCACCATCCTTTTACAGTGCTCCCGCCGACTCAGCCTTGACTGGGGAGCGGTGACACAGTCTTGCTGGGGAGCCATAAAGCTGTCCAGGGCCTTAAAGAGTGTTGCACTGCCTGTGCTGTACATGCTGCTCGATCTCTGCACCTCCCCTGCTACCTGGCCCTCGGAACTGCGCCTTCTGCCACTAGCGCTGTCGGATGGGAATTTTACCATCAGCTTGTCCGCCAGGGTCCTGTGGTAAAGCAACACTCTCGAACCCCTTTCCTCTTCGGGAATGAGAGTGGAAAGGTTCTCCTTATACCGTGGGTTGAGCAGTGTGTACACCCAGTAATCCGTAGTGGCCAGAATGCGTGCAACGCGAGGGTCACGAGAAAGGCATCCTAACATGAAGTCAGCCATGTGTGCCAGGGTACCTGTACGCAACACATGGCTGTCTTCACTAGGAAGATCGCTTTCAGGATCCTCCTCCTCCTCCTCCTCCTCCTTAGGCCATACACTCTGAAGGATGACAGGCAAGCAGCATGGGTACCGTCAGCAGTGGGCCAAGCTGTCTCTTCCCCCTCCTCCTCATCCTCCTCATGCTCCTCCTCCTCCTCCTCCTCAATGCGCTGAGATATAGACAGGAGGGTGCTCTGACTATCCAGCGACATACTGTCTTCCCCCACCTCTGTTTCCAAGCGCAAAGCATCTGCCTTTATGCTTTGCAGGGAACTTCTCAAGAGGCATAGCAGAGGAATGGTGACGCTAATGATTGCAGCATCGCCGCTCACCACCTGGGTAGACTCCTCAAACTTTCCAAGGACCTGGCAGATGTCTGCCAACCAGGCCCACTCTTCTGAAAATAATTGAGGAGGCTGACTCCCACTGCGCTGCCCATGTTGGAGTTGGTATTCCACTATAGCTCTACGCTGCTCATAGAGCCTGGCCAACATGTGGAGCGTAGAGTTCCACCGTGTGGGCACGTCGCACAGCAGTCGGTGCACTGGCAGATTAAACCGATGTTGCAGGGTGCGCAGGGTGGCAGCGTCCGTGTGGGACTTGCGGAAATGTGCGCAGAGCCGGCGCACCTTTACGAGCAGGTCTGACAAGCGTGGGTAGCTTTTCAGAAAGCGCTAAACCACCAAATTAAAGACGTGGGCCAGGCATGGCACGTGCGTGAGGCTGTCGAGCTGCAGAGCCGCCACCAGGTTACGCCCGTTGTCACACACGACCATGCCCGGTTGGAGGCTCAGCGGCGAAAGCCAACGGTCGGTCTGCTCTGTTAGACCCCGCAGCAGTTCGTGGGCCGTGTGCCTCTTATCTCCTAAGCTGAGTAGTTTCAGCACGGCCTGCTGACGCTTGCCCACCGCTGTGCTGCCACGCCGCGCGACACTGACTGCTGGCGACGTCCTGCTGCTGCTGACACATCTAGATTGCGAGACAGAGGTTGCGGAGGAGGAGGAGGAGGGTGCTTTAGTGGAGGAAGCGTACACCTCCGCAGATACCACCACCGAGCTGGGGCCCGCAATTCTGGGGGTGGGTAGGACGTGAGCGGTCCCAGGCTCTGACTCTGACTCGGTCCCAGCCTCCACTAAATTCACCCAATGTGCCGTCAGGGAGATGTAGTGGCCCTGCCCACCTGTGCTTGTCCACGTGTCCGTTGTTAAGTGGACCTTGGCAGTAACCGCGTTGGTGAGGGCGCGTACAATGTTGCGGGCGACGTGGTCGTGCAGGGCTGGGACGGCACATCGGGAAAAGTAGTGGCGACTGGGAACTGAGTAGCGCGGGGCCGCCGCCGCCATCATACTTTTGAAGGACTCCGATTCCACAACCCTATACGGCAGCATCTCAAGGCTGATAAATTTGGCTATGTGGACGGTTAACGCTTGAGTGTGCGGGTGCGTGGCGGCGTACTTGCGCTTGCGCTCAAACACTTGCGCTAGCGACGGCTGGACGGTGCGGTGCGAGACATTGGTGGATTGGGCCGAGGACAGCGGAGGTGAGGGTGTGGGTGCAGGCCAGGAGACGGTAGTGCCTGTGTCCTGAGAGGGGGGTTGGATCTCAGTGGCAGGTTGGGGCACAGGGGGAGAGGCAGCGGTGCAAACCGGAGGCGGTGAACGGCCTTCGTCCCACCTTGTGGGGTGCTTGGCCATCATATGTCTGCGCATGCTGGTGGTGGTGAGGCTGTTGGTGGTGGCTCCCCGGCTGATCTTGGCGCGACAAAGGTTGCACACCACTGTTCGTCGGTCGTCAGGCGTCTCTGTGAAAAACTGCCAGACCTTAGAGCACCTTGGCCTCTGCAGGGTGGCATGGCGCGAGGGTGCGCTTTGGGAAACAGTTGGTGGATTATTCGGTCTGGCCCTGCCTCTACCCCTGGCCACCGCACTGCCTCTTCCAACCAGCCCTGCTGCTGCACTTGCCCCCCCCCTCTGAAGACCTGTCCTGAGTAGGCGTTGCAAACCAGGTGGGGTCAGTCACCTCATCGTCCTGCTGCTCTTCCTCAGAATCCTCTGTGCGCTCCTCCCTCGGACTTACTGCCCTTACTACTACCTCACCGATAGACAACTGTGTCTCATCGTCATCGTCCTCCTCACCCACTGAAAGGTCTTGAGACAGTTGCCGGAAGTCCCCAGCCTCATCCCCCGGACCCCGGGAACTTTCCAATGGTTGGGCATCAGTGACGATAAACTCCTCTGGTGGGAGAGGAACCACTGCTGCCCAATCTGAGCAGGGGCCCGAGAACAGTTCCTGGGAGACTTCCCGCTCCTGAGCATGTGTCATTGTAGTGGAGTGAGGAGGCTGGGAGGAAGGAAGAGCAGCAGAGGATTCGGATTTGCAGCAGTGGACGGCGCAGAACTGTGGGTGGACGATAGGTTGCTCGAAGCACTTTCTGCCATCCACGACAAGACCTGCTCACACTGCTCATTTTCTAATAAAGGTCTCCCGCGTGGACCCATTAATTGTGCGATGAATGTAGGGACGCTAGAAACGTGCCTCTCTCCTAATCGCGCAGCAGTCGGCTGCGATACACCTGGATCAGGAGTTCGGCCTGTGCCCACACCCTCACTTGGCCCTCCGCGTCCTCGTCCTAGGCCTACCCCTACCCCTCAGCATGCTGTATTACCAGTGATTTGATTTCCCAGCCAGGAAATAAATTGGCGCAAGCCTGCTGTTAAACTTAGCTGACTGCGTATGATTTTTGTTTAAGTTCTCCACCCAGCACACACGTACCCAGAACGCTGAGGACTGTCAGAGGCAGGCCAAACAGAATAGTTCCCCTTTTTTTTTTTAAGGAAAGGCCCACTGCGTATATTCAATCAATAATAAATGTGTTGTGGCCCTGTAGTGTGTCACAGAACTGCAGTGTTGCACAGTTATTAACTACAGCAGAGCGGTGATTTCCCAGGCAGGAAATAAATTGGCGCAAGCCTGCTGTTAAACTTAGCTGGCTGCGTATGATTTTTTTTACGTTCTCCACCCAGCACACACGTACCCAGAACGCTGAGGACTGTCAGAGGCAGGCCAAATAGAATAGTTCCCCCTTTTTTTTAAAGGAAAGGCCCACTGACTATATTCAATCAATAATAAATGTGTTGTGGCCCTGCAGTGTGTCACAGAACTGCAGTCTTGCACTGTTATTAACTGCAGCAGAGCGGTGATTTCCCAGCCAGGAAATAAATTGGCGCAAGCCTGCAGGCCAAATAAAATTGTTTCCCTTTTTTTTTTAAAGGAAAGGCCCACTGCCGATATTCAATCAATAATAAATGTGTTGTGGCCCTGCAGTGTGTCACAGAACTGCAGTCTTGCACTGTTATTAACTGCAGCAGAGCGGTGATTTCCCAGCCAGGAAATAAATTGGCGCAAGCCTGCAGGCCAAATAGAATTGTTTCCCTTTTTTTTTAAAGGAAAGGCCCACTGCCTATATTCTATCAATAATAAATGTGTTGTGGCCCTGCAGTGTGTCACAGAACTGCAGTGTTGCACAGTTATTAACTACAGCAGAGCGGTGATTTCCCAGCCAGGAAATAAATTGGCGCAAGCCTGCTGTTAAACTTAGCTGGCTGCGTATGATTTTTTTTACGTTCTCCACCCAGCACACACGTACCCAGAACGCTGAGGACTGTCAGAGGCAGGCCAAATAGAATAGTAGTTGCCCTTTTTTTTTAAAGGAAAGGCCCACTGACTATATTCAATCAATAATAAATGTGTTGTGTGGCCCTGCTGTGTGTCACAGAACTGCAGTGTTATTAACTGCAGCAGAGCGGTGATTTCCCAGCCAGGAAATAAATTGGCGCAAGCCTGCTGTTAAACTTAGCTGGCTGCGTATGATTTTTTTAACGTTCTCCACCCAGCACACACGTACCCAGAACGCTGAGGACTGTCAGAGGCAGGCCAAATAGAATAGTTGCCCTTTTTTTTTAAAGGAAAGGCCCACTGCGTATATTCAATCAATAATAAATGTGTTGTGGCCCTGCAGTGTGTCACAGAACTGCAGTGTTGCACAGTTATTAACTACAGCAGAGCGGTGATTTCCCAGCCAGGAAATAAATTGGCGCAAGCCTGCTGTTAAACTTAGCTGGCTACGTATGATTTTTTTTACATTCTCCACCCAGCACACACGTACCCAGAACGCTGAGGACTGTCAGAGGCAGGCCAAATAGAATAGTTGCCCTTTTTTTTTAAAGGAAAGGCCCACTGCGTATATTCAATCAATAATAAATGTGTTGTGGCCCTGCAGTGTGTCACAGAACTGCAGTGTTGCACAGTTATTAACTACAGCAGAGCAGTGATTTCCCTGCCAGGAAATAAATTGGCGCAAGCCTGCTGTTAAACTTAGCTGGCTACGTATGATTTTTTTTACGTTCTCCACCCAGCACACACGTACCCAGAACGCTGAGGACTGTCAGAGGCAGGCCAAACAGAATAGTTGCCCTTTTTTTTTTAAAGAAAAGGCCCACTGCGTATATTCAATCAATAATAAATGTGTTGTGGCCCTGCAGTGTGTCACAGAACTGCAGTGTTGCACAGTTATTAACTACAGCAGAGCGGTGATTTCCCAGGCAGGAAATAAATTGGCGCAAGCCTGCTGTTAAACTTAGCTGGCTGCGTATGATTTTTTTTACGTTCTCCACCCAGCACACACGTACCCAGAACGCTGAGGACTGTCAGAGGCAGGCCAAATAGAATAGTAGTTGCCCTTTTTTTTTAAAGGAAAGGCCCACTGACTATATTCAATCAATAATAAATGTGCTGTGTGGCCCTGCTGTGTGTCACAGAACTGCAGTGTTATTAACTGCAGCAGAGCGGTGATTTCCCAGCCAGGAAATAAATTGGCGCAAGCCTGCTGTTAAACTTAGCTGGCTGCGTATGATTTTTTTAACGTTCTCCACCCAGCACACACGTACCCAGAACGCTGAGCACTGTCAGAGGCAGGCCAAATAGAATAGTTGCCCTTTTTTTTTAAAGGAAAGGCCCACTGCGTATATTCAATCAATAATAAATGTGTTGTGGCCCTGCAGTGTGTCACAGAACTGCAGTGTTGCACAGTTATTAACTACAGCAGAGCGGTGATTTCCCAGCCAGGAAATAAATTGGCGCAAGCCTGCTGTTAAACTTAGCTGGCTACGTATGATTTTTTTTACATTCTCCACCCAGCACACACGTACCCAGAACGCTGAGGACTGTCAGAGGCAGGCCAAATAGAATAGTTGCCCTTTTTTTTTAAAGGAAAGGCCCACTGCGTATATTCAATCAATAATAAATGTGTTGTGGCCCTGCAGTGTGTCACAGAACTGCAGTGTTGCACAGTTATTAACTACAGCAGAGCAGTGATTTCCCTGCCAGGAAATAAATTGGCGCAAGCCTGCTGTTAAACTTAGCTGGCTACGTATGATTTTTTTTACGTTCTCCACCCAGCACACACGTACCCAGAACGCTGAGGACTGTCAGAGGCAGGCCAAACAGAATAGTTGCCCTTTTTTTTTTAAAGAAAAGGCCCACTGCGTATATTCAATCAATAATAAATGTGTTGTGGCCCTGCAGTGTGTCACAGAACTGCAGTGTTGCACAGTTATTAACTACAGCAGAGCGGTGATTTCCCAGGCAGGAAATAAATTGGCGCAAGCCTGCTGTTAAACTTAGCTGGCTGCGTATGATTTTTTTTACGTTCTCCACCCAGCACACACGTACCCAGAACGCTGAGGACTGTCAGAGGCAGGCCAAATAGAATAGTAGTTGCCCTTTTTTTTTAAAGGAAAGGCCCACTGACTATATTCAATCAATAATAAATGTGCTGTGTGGCCCTGCTGTGTGTCACAGAACTGCAGTGTTATTAACTGCAGCAGAGCGGTGATTTCCCAGCCAGGAAATAAATTGGCGCAAGCCTGCTGTTAAACTTAGCTGGCTGCGTATGATTTTTTTTACGTTCTCCACCCAGCACACACGTACCAAGAACACTGAGGACTGTCAGAGGCAGGCCAAATACAATTTTTGGCCTTTTTTTTTAAAGGAAAGGCCCACTGACTATATTCAATCATTTAATAAATGTGTTGTGTGGCCTTGCTGTGTGTCACAGAACTGCAGTGTTATTAACTGCAGCAGAGCGGTGATTTCCCAGCCAGGAAATAAATTGGCGCAAGCCTGCAGGCCAAATAGAATTTTTGCCCTTTTTTTTTAAAGGAAAGGCCCACTGCGTATATTCAATCAATAAAATATGTCTTCTGGCCCTGCCTACACAATTCTGTCCCTGGAGTATTACTGCAGGGCGCAATGCTCTGCACGGCCGATTTGGAAAAAAAAAAATGTGCAACACTGCTAACAGCAGCCTCCACAGTACTGCACACTGTTAGATGTGGCCCTAAGAAGGACCGTTGGGGTTCTTGAAGCCTACACTAACTCCTAACACTCTCCCTGCCTAACCACCACTTCTGTCCCTGTAGTATTACTGCAGGGCGCAATGCTCTGCACGGCCGATTTGGGGGGAAAAAAAATGTGCAACACTGCTAACAGCAGCCTCTACACTACTGCACACTGTTAGATGTGGCCCTAAGAAGGACCGTTGGGGTTCTTGAAGCCTACACTAACTCCTAACGCTCTCCCTACAGAAGCTCCAACACTATAGCACTGTCCCTCAGCTATCTCACAACGCATCTGAGGCGAGCCGCGGGAGGGGCCGACTTTTATACTCGGGTGACATCTGATCTCCCCAGCCACTCACAGCAGGGGGGTGGTATAGGGCTGGAACATCACAGGGGAAAGTTGTAATGCCTTCCCTGTCTTTCAATTGGCCAGAAAAGCGCGCTAATGTCTCAGAGAGGAAACTGAAAGTAACCCGAACATCGCGTGGTACTCGTTACGAGTAACGAGCATCCCGAACACCCTAATATTCGCCGGAGCATCAAGCTCGGACGAGTACGTTCGCTCATCTCTATTAATCAACGAATATATGCAACATTCTCTCACCTTTTAAAATTTCATTATGGAAACCCATTAAACATATGACATAACACCTAGACAACAAGGTACGTTTGGTAAACACAAATGTGTAAAGGTACTTCAGCTTTAGATCACACATGATAACTCATAAATAGTGCAACCTGTAAGCATTTAATTATTATTTTCCAAATGTTAGACAAAGTATTACAATGAGGATGTAAATGAATGTTGTCTAATCCATGCATACGTGTCACCTGTGAGAGTGTAACATTGTGTACTGTATGAAAATGTTCAATAAAAAATACTTTGGAAAAAAAAAAAAAATGTAAAAGCTACTTAAAGGATAATCAACTTTCAAACATTCATTAAATGAGCGTTCTGACCATATATAGTACATAAATCCTGCATAAGTGGAGGTTACACTTAGGGTGTCTACCCACTAGCGATATTTTTCCCTGCGATGCGAGAGTGAGTGAAAACACATGATTATGAAGCCAATAATTCTCAATAGTTCTATACTCATTTTTGCTTTTTACTTCTATGTCTTGCAGCGCAAAAAAAAAATCACTATCGCTCAGTGTTTTCAAAGGGGCCGGCAGCAGCATTCCTTCGTACCCGCAGGGACCGCGGTGGTGAAGGAATCCTCTGTCACAGCTGTCACAGCTGTGGCAGAAGTTCATAATGCTATCCAAGCAATTCAACGAATCACTGAGCACTGCCTGTAATTGGCTGAGCACTGTGACCAATCTCAGGCAGCGCTCAGATGTCATTCAATGGCTGAGCACTGCCTGTGATTAGCTGAGTGCTCAATCAATGATACCAGGGCTTTCTGGGAGTGGAGATTTTTCAATCACTGGCTTCCAGAAGACAGAAGAAGACTGCCATGCCGGGCAGAAGAGCCGGACGGCTCTTCTAGGTGAGTAAAAATATTTTTTTTAAACTTTTTTTTATAGCTGGGGCTTATTTTCAGGGAAGGGCTTATATTTCAGATCATCGCTATGGCGGTGCCTGCAACCCACTGCTTTCAATGGGGCCGCAGCAGTGCCGCCCCATTAAAAGCAATGGGATAGCATCTCGAATTTCTGCCATAGCTGTGACAGCTGTGTCAGAGGACTCCTTCAGCCCCGCGGTCCCCACGGAGATGAAGGAATCCTCCGCCATAGCTGTCACAGCTGTGGCAGAAGTAAGCAATGTATTCCTTATGTTTTCAATGGGGCTGGTGCTGCTGCCGCCGGCCCTATTGAAAACAGTGTGCAATATCGCAGAGTTTTCTCTGCACTGTGAGGCACTCGCTCTTGCAGCACAAAAAAAAATATCGCTAGTGGGTAGCCACACTAAGCGTAGCCACCAGTCTAGCAAACCACCGGTCCAGAAGCTATGGACACTGGGAGGGTGGTAGAGGTCTTAAAAAAGAAAAGAAAAACCACACAGACAGCATGACTGTTAGTCCACTCTTACACATGCACTTTTTATCGCAATTTTGAAGTGGAAGAAGAAAGAGAGAGCATGTGTGTTGCTGTCTCTATTATATATTAAAGGGGTTGTCCCGCAAAATAAAGTAAAGTTATACACTTCTGTATGGCCATATACATGCACTTTGTAGTATACATCGTGCATTAAATATTGGCCATACAGAAATTACATACTTACCTACAGGGGGTCAGACCAGCTGTGCGGCGCGAGCACGCTGGGCGGCCCCTTTAACGGGACAGAAGAGGCAGACTGCGCAAGCGCGTCTAATCGAGCCAGGAGAAGGATTCGGTCGGCGCCAGGGAGACGGGGACGCCAACACAGGAGGGGGGACCCCCTGTAGGTAAGTATATAACTTCTGTATGGCCAATATTTAATGCACGATGTATATTAAAAAGTGCATGTATATGGCCATACAGAAGTGTTTAACTTTACTTTATTTTGCGGGACAACCCCTTTAAGTTTAGCCCATCTGGCCAGATCCTATAGAAGAGCTTCCTGTACATGTGGCTGAGTAGTTGCAGACCAGCCAGAGTGTCCATGTTTAACCCTTTCCACCACCCAAAAAATCTGCAATGGGCAGATGAGCATCAGAACTTGGCCATGGAGCAATCGAAGAAAGTGAAATGGTCTAATGAATCATTGCTTATTTAGAGAAGAGATAGCACGAGGATGCATTATGCAGAGAAGACAAGCCAGCAGAGACAGTGTGATGCTCTTGGCAATATTCTGCTTGGAAACCATTTATGTGGATGTTACTTTGACACATATCACCTTTCTAAACAATTTTGAAGACCACAAACACTTCTTAATGGCAGCAGTATTCCTCTTTGACAGTGGCCTTTTTCAGCAGGATAATGCAACCTGTTATACTGCAAAAAATGTTTAAAGAGCATTTTTATTTTTTAAATAGCTGGTATAGCTGCATGGTTTTCAGTACCGTAGCTAATATGCCTTTACACTGGAACTAAGAAATCCATTCAGAGCCATTTTAGATTTTATTATAGCATATTATTATTTTATTATATTCTACATTGACATGCCAAAAGTCATAGTACAGAAACTAATATTGTGTAGGACCCCCTTGATGTAGCAGCATCAAGCTAGAATTGTTCGTGCGAACAGACAAGCTACTCTTGCAACAATCACCCAACCACATTCACCACAGGAGACCCCACATATTCCACAGGTCAGTCGGTGCAACGGTCTTAAGCTTTCATGGGACATGTAAGCAGACCCACCAGAGTGCCTCTGTTAACACTGCGACGCCAGACACAGCACTTCACCTGGGATTGTAGGATTGCTACCTGGATCCTAGAGGACTGGCAACATGCGGGGGGGGGGGGGATCCAATGAGTCACGGTACCAATTGTTTCAGGCTGATGGTAGAGTTTGTGTGTGGGGTAGATCCCATTAAGCAGTGGATCCAAGTTGTCAACCAGACATACGAGTAGTTGTTGTGATGAACAACTAGTCCACTTCTCCCTTGCACTAAGCTTGCAAAATCTCCCTCACTATACTGATGTTTTTACATACTGTAGGGAGGAAAATATCAGTCTGACGTTGAGAATTTGCAAAATTTGATGCAAGCCTTACTTGCGAATTCTTAGAATTGTGCTAGCTTTTTAAGAAGTGTGCATAGTTTGTCATGAGGAGCCATAGTCACCCCAGCACGACAGATGTATGTATAATTTACACCAGCAACTGACTCCATCTTGTAGCTGATGTAGATTTCTTTTTAAGCACATAAATAGCCTGAGATGAGCCTAATGTATAAAGAGGTGTGTGTCTGTTCATATATTAGGTGCATCGTACACCTGAGGAGGTCATATTAGGACTGGCTTTTAAAATGCTGGTCTTAATACATTTCCCTCATTGTGTTAATTTTGCAAATGGCATCCTACAGTTTAGTTATCATTATTGCATTATATGCTAAAAGCAGTCATAAATATTACCCTTTGTACCTCTCATTGTCAAAATAGTCTTCCCATAGGAACTTTTTTTACTTTCTCATATGTGACGTATTTTTATGGTTTCACATGGAGGGCATGGACATTAATCAAAAGAGTTAACTGGGGTCACAAATATAAAGGTGCACATGATCAGAAATGAGAATAGGAGAAATACTCTTTCAAATGTCTTGTGACTCTTGGCCCTAACACCAAGACTGTATCGTGGTATCCTATGGACCCATAACGTAAGTTTTCATATGCCTCTCAGAAAAAGAAATAGTAATTTTTTTGCCACCCAGGAGAGAATATACAGTAGATTCTCCCAAAGACACCATATAGTGGCATATGGAGTGCCTCTAGGTAATACACCCTCTTTATGCACCACTTATAGTATTTAATTCCATGGCATATACCGTAGGTCTTATTTGTCAAGAAGAACCTTCCTACATTACAAAACAATTTTCACGATAAAGGGAAAGGCTTAAAGGGAACCTGTCATTAATTATAAGCACCATAAACTAAGTTATGCTGCTAATAGATTAGCTGACTGGGAGTCCGGAGATCTGCGTGTCATACCCATGACAGCAGCTTGACTCTTTCTACGTGCCCATCTCTCATTTATCTCTATAGGAGATGCACATATAGAAAGAGTCAGGCTGCCAGGGCCCACTGACTTTGTATGGGACATCGCAGGAACAAGGCACTGCGTGAGTATGAAACACAACCTCACAGGCTCCAGATCAGCTAAACTACAGGTACCATAATTTAGTTTATATTTGCTGACAGGTTCCCTTTAAATCAGCTGAGTATTGGATGCCAGTTTTGCTTATGAGAGTGCCAGTCATCAAAGGCCTAGCATATATAAAACATGCCAAGAAGAGTAATGTACAGAGATTGGTATATTACATGTAAATTTATTATGTGAGAATGGATAAATGTGACTTATAGTACTTATAACTATATAATAAAAAATAAGCAAAACTGCTACTGTTGGTTGTTGTATGCTAATAAAACCTACCTTTTGCAGGGCACCAAGCTCTTTCTCTCCTCCAAGACCCGGATTCGTTGTATTTTAGCATCATAACTGACTATGGCCCTGGTGTTCTTACCAGTATTATGATCATACACTACTGTCCTGCCCTCCCACTGCAAGGGTGCCTGGCATGGAGTAGTAGGCACCGATGCAAGGATACCTTTAGCACTTGCTTGGTTGATGGCTATGAGCAGTAGCAGGGCCTGCATTATGAAGCCTTGCACTTGTCCTTTCTCCATCATCACCTCTTTGAGTCAGTTGCATTACCCTCCCCCCCTCCTCGGGTTTTGCTGAGTGTCTGCAAGAGGAGGGGCGTTCTCTGCATGTAGTGATGTTATACGCCATGATCACAGAAGGGAACAGAACAATAATTGTATCAATTAATGCTCAAGGAATAGCAGTAATCTCGCATGGAAACTCTCTTATTAAGAACTTGCAGCGCACACTTATGCTTATTCTTTAATTATATGAAAATAAACACAAATATTCATCAGCTACAAGTTCTATGTGTGCTGTAGTCAGAGATGGAGCCTGACATAACAAGTAACTCAGAAAGTCAATGAGGTTACAGCAGCACTCCTGAATAAACACCACTACTTAGTTGGGGTTCAAAAAGTAAATGACAGTGCACGCTTTGGCTGAGTCCAGACTTCAATGGGCTCAATGTATTACAGTCCGTAAATTGATGCAAAGTGGCAAAGAAAGATGAGTAAAGAGAAAAAAAGTTGTTCACATCCTTCTTCTTAAAGTATAAAACATACCTTTATTACATCATCCAGGTAAAAAATGGCAGGACAGCAACATTTCGGCTGATGTAATTAAGCTTAGTGCCACAAACAACAGACTATAAATTTATAAAACACATACACCAATCGAAGACACACAAAAAGACACACCCTAAATTACATACGTGTGATAGGGCCACTGGAGGATCCATCACATAGGTGCACAGCTGAGAACCACAACTGCAGGAGCTTTCCAATTAAAGATGTCATATCGGAGGTGTCCCTAGTACGCCATAGGAGGAAGCCCAGCATCAACCCACCGCGGCACATATCGCGGGATCTGTCATATCTCACGCATGGTGAGACTACCACGGATGTAAAATCACGCATATCCAAGCACAAGTCGACGATCAGGACACGAGATGTAAGTGCCCCTGTGGCGAAACATTTTCTTGCTGCAGGTCACTCCATCAGTCAACTGCATTATGGTACTACAAATGGGGTCACATGATCCATACGTGGTGGTGACAGAGAAGGAAAACTTAAACTCCTTGAAATATAGTGGATCTTCAGGTTGGGTACTCTCCAACTTGGAGATCTTAATATTGAGTACAATGCTACTCCTTTCTTTTAACATCCTTTTATTATTGTCTTTTGCTAATGCTTCTGTTGTTTGTCTGTTCTGTCCATAGGATAACCCTGGAGGGTCGTCCGCGGTGGTGAGACTGAGGACCACCTGGTGCGGAGCTTCCCTATACAGATGGTCATACATTATGATCATAATTAATGCATCCCTATACACCTGCAAATGTGTTTTTTCTTTTCTTTTCTACTTTCTCTAATAAAGATGCTGTACACAATAATGATTTTTCCTTGTTTATAGACCTTTTTTGGTGGAGGTGTCGTCTTTATATCCGCAACACAATTGGACTCTTTTGTCAATCGTAGCCATATACGTATTAATACTGCGGGATTTATATATGGGGTTACACTGTACAATATTTCTGTGCATGCCATATTGCCCCCTTTACTCTTCTTTTTTTGGCTATGTACTGATTGTTTCTTAACCTGCCATTTATTAGTTTTGTTATGGTGTCTTTTGAATATCCCCATAATAATAAAATTTATTTTTCAGACATATTTCCCTCTGACATTATTTTGATAGCAGTTGTATACAGTATGGGACAATTCAGTGTGTTGTCACTTAACACACACAACTTAGATGTTGATATGATGGTTTTTTCCATCTATGACATACTTAGCTTTTTGACATCAGTGAGTCTAACATTATTATGCTCATTTAGATTTGTTGGTTATGCATAGTGGAGATAACTTTGTGCTGTATTTCGCACTGCACTTAACCCTAATGCCAGTATGTCGGCTCCTCCCACCTATGACGCTCAAACCAGATGCCGCTATGCTGGCTCCTCCCACTCATTACATCCAATCTGGGTTTCCCCTGACGGCAGCGTCCCGCTCCTGGCCCCTTCCACCTGCTTTCTCTGACGGTGTCGCTTTACGCATGCGTGAGATATGACAGATCCCGCGATATGTGCCGCGGTGTGTTGAGGCAGGGCTTCCTCTTATGACGTACTAGGGACACCTCCGATATGACGTCTCTGATTGGAAGGCTCCTGCAGTCGTGGTTCTCTGTTGTGCACCTACGTGATGGATCCTCCAGTGGCCCTATCACACATATGTAATTTACGGTGTTTCTTTTTGTGTGTCTTTGATTGGTGTATGTGTTTTATAAATATGGAGTCTGTTTGTGGCACTAAGCTTGAAAAAGGCTATTACATCAGCTGAAATGTTGCTGTCCTGCCATTTTTTACCTGGATGATGTAATAACAAGTAACTCTTCATGCCATAATATTATCAATCCCTTGAAAGAGTGAGTCATTGTAACAACTGTCCTCGGTCAGTTCTAACTCATGTAGATTCACTGTGATGACATGATTACCGGACAGAATAGCAACTGATAACAGATCTGTGGGACACAGAAATCTCATGACATCACTAGTGTAGTAATTATTTACAACAGAACAGCGGGAACCACAAAAAACAGGAATAAACAATATTGGTGCATAAATAGTCCACACTGATACAAAACAAAGAAGAAATAATGTGTAGTAAACATATTTTGGCAAAATAAAAAATATACTGTAATAACTGTATGAATATATCAGGGGTCAGTACAGAGATCTCTTCCATCATCTATTTATACCCTGGACTGTAACAAGGGGGCGCTCTAATAACTATGTATAGATATATAAGGGGACAATGCAGAGATCTCTCCCATCATCAGTTTATACCCAGGACTGTAACAAGGAGGTGCTCTCTACATCTAGAAGAAAGAAGGTTTCTACATCGACATAGAAGGGGGTTATTTACTGTAACTGCAGTGAGACTGTGGACCTCTGTGCCTGAGGATGTGGTGATGATGACCTTGATAAAAGAGTATAAGAGGGGCCTGGACGCCATTACATGTTATATAACTGGTTACTTCAGAAGGGTCGGTGATCCGACAATTATTCTGATTGCCAGATTGGAGGCGGGAAGGAATTTTTTTCCTTAAAATAAGGAAAATTCGCTTTTATCACATTGGGTTTTTTTTTCCTTCCTCTGTATCAACACTGGATCAATAGGCTGAATTGGATAGGCATATATCTTTTTTCAGCCTAACATACTATATTATTATGTTCTGTTACTATTTAAGGCAGACATCTACAATCAACCATGAATATTAGAGATGAGCAAGCACCAAAATGCTCGAGTCGAACTTTCCGCGATGCTCGAGGGTTCGTTTCGAGTAACGAACCCCATTGAAGTCAATGGGCGACTCGAGCATTTTTGTATGTCGCCGATGCTCGCTAAGGTTTTCATTTGTGAAAATCTTGGAAATTCAAGAAAGAGATAGGAACGACACAGAAACAGATAGGGCAGGCGAGGGGCTACATGTTGGGCTGCATCTCAAGTTCCCAGGTCCCACTATTAAGCCACAATAGCGGCAAGAGTGCCCCGCCCCCCCAACAATTTTTACTTCTGAAAAACCCTCATTAGTAAGGCATACCTTAGCTAAGCACCACACTACCTCCAACAAATCACAATCACTGCCTGCATGCCACTCCGCTGCCACTTCTCCTGGTTAACATGCTGCCCCCCCCCCCCACATGACCCAGTGTCCACAGCGCACGCCAAAGTGTCCCTGCGCAGCCTTCAGCTGCCCTCATGCCGCACGCTGGCCTCATAGCCACACCACCCTCATGTCTATTTATAAGTGCGTCTGCCATGAGGAGGAACTGGAGGCACACACTGCAGAGGGTTGTCAGGGCCAGGCAGCGACCCTCTTTAAAAGGGGCAGGGCGATAGCCCACAATGCTGTACAGAAGCAATGAGAACTCCAATCCTGTGCAACCTCCGTCAGGAGCTGCAAACGTGGGCATAGCAAAGGGGAATCCATGTACCACACAGTATTCATTCTGTCAAGGTGTCGCATAGCTCAATCCACACTGCAAGGGGAAAGCCGTCAGCGCTCTGCCCTCTACCCAAGTCAGTCAGTGTCTTTGTGCCAGACAGGTCAAACACCGCGATGGGAACTAAGTTTGCACCAACAGAATAGGTGGGACCTAGGAAGCCCAAGACATGAACAAAAAATTGATCTGAGCAGCCAAACATGGCAGACTTGCACCGCGCCCACGACATAGGCCTTGGCCCACAGCTTCAGAAATCCTAGGCTGGAAGCGTACTTTCACTGCACCCAGGACATAGGCCTCTGCACAAACCCTCAACAATCGCGTGCCTACAGCGGACTCCAATGCTAGCGTAGCTGTGCACGTCTCATTAGCGCTGTATTGCTCCTGTAGTTTGTCCCAATGCAGTGCCCCGCATAGTAGAGCTAACGTCAGATTAAATACAGGTGGGCTTTGGCCCACACTGCATGCCCCAGTCAGACTGGGGTTCTTTATAAGTAGACACAGGCAGGTACAACTCCGTGTGGACCGACAGCATGGGTGGGTCCCAGGAAGCATAAGAAATCCCATTGCATTGCCCAGCACAGCTGAGGTAACGTCAGATTAAATGCAGGTGGGCTTCGGCCCACACTGCATGCCCCAGTCTGACCGGGGTTTTTAATACATAGACACGGGTAGGTACAAATCCGTAATGTGAAGTCCCTGTGGACCCACAGCATGGGTGGCTCCCTGGAACCCATCGGCGATACATAAATGTATCCCATTGCAGTGCCCTGCTCAGCAGAGGTAACGTCAGATACAATACAGGTGGGCTTCGGCCCATACTGCATGCCCCAGTCTGACCGGGGTTTTTAATACATAGACACAGGCAGGTACAAATCCCTAATGTGAAGTCCGTGTGGACCCAAAGCATGGGTGGCTCCCTGGAACCCACTGGTGGTACATAAACAAATCCCATTGCAGTGCCCTGGACAGCAGAGCTAACGTCAGATTAAATACAGGTGGGCTTCGGCCCACACTGCATGCCCCAGTCAGACTGGGGTTCTTTATAAGTAGACACAGGCAGGTACAACTCTTTGTGGACCGACAGCATGGGAGGGTCCCAGGAAGCCACCGGCGTTACATAAAAAAATCCCATTGCATTGCCCAGCACAACTGAGGTAACGTCAGATTAAATGCAGGTGGGCTTCGGCCCACACTGCATGCCCCAGTCTGACCGGGGTTTTTAATACATAGACACTGGTAGGTACAAATCCGTAATGTGAAATCCCTGTGGACCCATAGCATGGGTGGCTCCCTGGAACCCATCGGCGATACATAAATGTATCCCATTGCAGTGCCCTGCTCAGCAGAGGTAATGTCAGATGCAATACAGGTGGGCTTCAGCCCACAGTGCATGCCCTAGTCAGACTGGTAATATGTACCTTTACAGTAACCGCGTTGGTGGGAATGTGGTGGCGACTGCGGACCTAGTAGCGCGGTTTTATTTAGTTGGTTTTCGGAATGTGGCCAGGATTAAGTGGGCTGTGGCGGGGGGATGGTGGGGGATCTCTCTTGTTGTGTCGTTAAAGGTGAAATTCTTGGACTGCCACCAGACGGACCGATGCACAGGTATTTGCCAAGAATGTTTTCATTGTTGGAGGAGGAGGGGGATGTTTTTGAGGCACTACGTGTCCTCTCCACGTGTCCGTGGTTATATGCACCTTAACAGTAACCGCGTTGGTGGGAAATGGTCTTGCCGCCATCATGTCTTTGGGAAGCCTCCGTTTCCACACCCCAGTGACATAGCATTGGCAGCGGTATAGGCAGAGCCCAGAATTAGTAACATTTCAGCGGTACCATTAGGGACAGGCCCCAGTAACATATCACTAGCAGCAGTATAGGGGGAGCACAGTCTCAGTTCCATTTCAGTAGTAGTAGCAGTCAAGACAGGCCCCAGTAACATTCCCGTTGCAGCAGTTTAGGGAGATAACAGTCTCTTTCACATTTCAGTAGTTGCAGTATAGACAAGGCCCCAGTTACATTTATGTAGCAAAAGCGTAGGCCAGGGTACCTGTACGCAACACATGGCTGTCCTCACTCGGAAGATCACTTTCAGGATCCTCCTCCTCCTCCTCAGGCCATACACACTGAAAGGATGACAGGCAAGCAGCATGGGTACCCTCAGCAGTGGGCCAAGCTGTCTCTTCCCCCTCCTCCTCATGCTCCTCCCACTCCTCAACGCGCTGAGATATAGACATGAGGGTGCTCTGACTATCCAGCGACATACTGTCTTCCCCCGCCTCCGTTTCCGAGCGCAAAGCGTCTGCCTTTATGCTTTGCAGGGAACTTCTCAAGAGGCATAGCAGAGGAATGGTGACGCTAATGATTGCAGCATCGCCGCTCACCATCTGGGTAGACTCCTCAAAGTTTCCAAGGACCTGGCAGATGTCTGCCAACCAGGCCCACTCTTCTGTAAAGAATTGAGGAGGCTGACTCCCACTGCGCCGCCCTTGTTGCAGTTGGTACTCCAATATAGCTCTACGCTGCTCATATAGCCTGGCCAACATGTGGAGCGTAGGGTTCCACCGTGTGGGCACATCGCACAGCAGTCGTTGCACTGGCAGATTAAACCAATGTTGCAGGGTCTGCAGGGTGGCAGAGTCCGTGTTGGACTTGCGGAAAGGTGCGCCGGCTCAGTGCAGGTCTGAAAAGCGTGGGTAGCTTTTCAGAAATCGCTGAACCACCAAATTAAAGACGTGGGCCAGGCATGGCACGTGCGTGAGGCTGCCGAGCTGCAGAGCCGCCACCAGGTTACGGCCGTTGTCAGACACGACCATGCCCAGTTGGGGGCTCAGCGCCGAAAGCCAGCGGTCGGTCTGCTCTGTCAGACCCTGCAGCAGTTCGTGGGCCGTGTGCCTCCTCTCTCCTAAGCTGAGTGGTTTCAGCACGGCCTGCTGATGCTTGGCCACCGCTGTGCTGCCGTGCCGCGCGACACCGACTGCTGGCGACGTGCTGCTGACACATCCTGATTGCAAGACAGAGGTTGCGTAGGAGGAGGAGGAGGAGGGTGGTTTAGTGGAGGAAGCATACACCGCCGCAGATACCAGCACCGAGCTGAGGCCCGCAATTCTGGGGGTGGGTAGGACGTGAGCGGTCCCAGGCTCTGACTCGGTCCCAGCCTCCACTAAATTCACCCAATGTGCCATCAGGGAGATATAGTGGCCCTGCCCGCCTGTGCTTGTCCACGTGTCCGTTGTTAAGTGGACCTTGGCAGTAAACGCGTTGGTGAGGGCGCGTACAATGTTGCAGGAGACGTGGTCGTGCAGGGCTGGGACTGCACATCGGGAAAAGTAGTGGCTACTGGGAACCGAGTAGCACGGAGCCGCCGCCGCCGTCATGTTTTTGAAAGCCTCCTTTCCACAAGCCTATACGGCAGCATCTCCAGGCTGATCAATTTGGCTATGTGCACGTTTAACGCTTGAGCGTGCGGGTGCGTGGCGGCGTAATTGCGCTTGCGCTCAAACAGTTGCGCTAGCGGCGGCTGGACGCTGTGCTGAGAGACATTGCTGGATGGGGCTGAGGACAGCGGAGGTGAGCGTGTGGGTGCAGGCCGGGAGACAGTCGTGCCTGTGTCCTGAGAGGGGGGTTGGATCTCAGTGGCAGGTTGGGGCACAGGGGGAGAGGCAGTGGTGCAAACCGGAGGCGGTGAACGGCCTTCGTTCCACCCCTTGTGGGGTGCTTGGCCATCATATGCCTGCGCATGCTGGTGGTAGTGAGGCTGGTGGTGGTGGCTCCCCGGCTGATCTTGGCGCGACAAACCTTGTACACCACAGTTCGTCGGTCGTCTGCACTCTTAGTGAAAAACTGCCACACCTTTGAGCACCTCAGCCTCTGCAGGGTGGCATGGCGCGAGGGGGCGCTTTGGGAAACAGTTGGTGGATTATTAGGTTTGGCCCTGCCTCTACCCCTGGCCATCACACTGCCTCTTCCAACCTGCCCTGCTGCTGCTCTTGCCCCCCCCCTCTGAAGACCTGTCTTCAGTAGGCTTAGCAAACCAGGTGGGTTCAGTCACCTCATCGTCCAGCTGCTCTTCCTCCGAATCCTCTGTGCGCTCCTCCCTCGGACTTACTTCCTCTACTACTACCTCACTGATAGACAACTGTGTCTCATCGTCATGGTCCTCCTCACCCACTGAAAGCTCTTGAGACAGTTGCCGGAAGTCCCCAGCCTCATCCCCCGGGAACTTTCCAAAGGTTGGGCATCGGTCACGACAAACTCCTCCGGTGGGAGAGGAACCATTGCTGCCCAATCTGGGCAGGGGCCTGAGAACAGTTCCTGGGAGTCTGCCTGCTCCTCAGAATGTGTCATTTTCATGGAGTGAGGAGGCTGGGAGGAAGGAGGAGCAGCAGCCAGAGGATTCAGAGTTGCAGCTGTGGACGGCGTAGAAGACTGGGTGGTCGATAGATTGCTGGATGCACTTTCTGCCATCCACGACAGGACCTGCTCACACTGCTCAGTTTCTAATAAAGGTCTACCGCGTGGACCCATTATTTGTGAGATGAATCTGGGGACCCCAGAAACTTGCCTCTCTCCTACTCCCGCAGCAGTCGGCTGCGATACACCTGGACCAGGAGCTCGGCCTGTGCCCACACCCTGACTTGGGCCTCCACGTCCTCGCCCCCTTCCACGTCCTCTAGGCCTACCCCTACCCATCAGCATGGTCTATTACGAGTAGAGCAGAAACAGAATGCTGTAATTAAATGTGCCGCTTATTGGCCTGTGGTTGGAGGCTGACTTCGCTTACGGAACGCACAGCAGAGCCAGGAAACAATTATGCGCAAGCCTATAGTGAGACCTAGCTGCGTATGACTGAGCTACTGGAGTTCACAGCGCAGAACCAGTCAAGTGGCCAAAGGCCAGTGGTAGGCCTTAAGTATTTTGTTTCTATTTTTTTAAATGGTGAGGTGAAAAACCAGACAGACCAGACCGTATATTATGTATACTGTTTCCCTCTGGCGGGATGACGGCGGTCATGTAACGGGCACAGCAGAGTCAGGAAACAATTATGCGCAAGCCTGCTGTAATGCTTAGCTGGGTATTAATTAGCGACTACTACCCCCAGCAGACACGCAGTAAAGTGAAGACGGTCACAGGCAGCCCAAATATAGTATTTTTCCCCAATTTTTTTGAAAAAGCCCACTGTCTATATAGCCAGTATACCTCTTTCCCTGTACCACTGTCTCTGCCTCACCAGTACTGCCCCTAGCGCGCACATTTCTCAGGGAAGGAAATGTAATGGAGTCGAGCACCGCGTGGTGCTCGTCTCGAGCAACGAGCATCTCGAACACCCTAATACTTGAACGAGCATCAAGCTCGGACGAGTACGCTCGCTCATCTCTAATGAATATCAGTCTTAGGGGTTATTCACACGAGCGATATTCTTGTGTGCAACTTCTGTACGATGCAATGTACAAAACGCGCACGAATATAAAATCTATTGTTTTGAATGCATTCATTCACATTCAGCACGTTCTCTCTTTGGGCAGTTCTGCGGAATGCCTCACTCATTGTTTTCAATGGTACCTTAACCCTTTAGTGACCTCCCCATTGCCTTTTTATGTCCTGGCTTGCTAGGATTTAATCCCCAGGGACGTAATAACATGCTCCCTGCGGGGATTAAAATCCTGCAAGCTCTGGACTCCACGGTGTCCAACGGCGTTCTGCTCTCTCGGTCCCGCCTCCGCCTTCTGTGAATGCGCTTGACGTCATGTGTCGGACGCATGCTCAGAAGGGTGCGTGGCTTAGGAAATTAAAAAATCTCCCTGGCTCCCGGCTCACATGTGTAGCAGAGAGCAGAGAGATGTCACCAGGAGCCGCTGTATGCGGCTCCCGGTCATATAATCACTGCTATCCCATGGATAACAACGGTCATGTTAAAATAAAAAAAAGTTTTAAAAAAGTTAAAAAATAGAGATGAGCGAGCATACTTGTCCGAGCTTGATACTCGTTCGAGTCTTAGGGCGCCCACCCACTGGCGTTTGCGTTTTCCGCGGGAAAAAAACGCAGCGTTTTCGCCCCGTTTCCCGCGATTTTTCCGTTAATTTCCATTGACATTCATGGGTGCATTAGGAGAAAAATAAGGACACATATGCAACTGACAGTTCCTATGTTAAAAACGCAAACGCAACGCAAAAAAAACGCCAGTGGACAGGAACACATGTTATCTCTATGCCTGTGCAGGAAAAACGCAAAACGCAAAACGCAGGTAAAAAAACGCCAGTGGGTGGGCGCCCTTAGGGTGTTCGATATGCTCGTTACTCGTGACGAGCACCATGCGGTGTTCGAGTCAATTCCATTTCCTTCCATGATAAATTTGTGCCATTTTCTGGCCAATAGAAACGCAGGGAAGGCATTACAACTTCCTCCTGTGACGTTCCAGCCCTATCCCATCCCCCTGCAGTGAGTGGCTGGCGAGATCAAGTGACTGCCGAGTATATAAGGCAGCGCCACCCGCTGCTCGCCACAGACACACGCTGGCAGAGATTAGGGACAGTGCTTCTGCTGCTATAGGGAGAGTGTTAGCATCTTCAAGAACCCAAACGGTCTTTCTTACGGCCACAGCTCACCTAGTGCACTACTGTTGTGGGTGCTGAGAGCAGTTTTGCACAATAATTTTTTTTTTTATATCGGACGTGCAGGCTATAGCATTCTCAGGCTGCAGTCTGTACTACATAGTATAGGGCAGTATTGGTCAGGCAGGGACAGTGGGTAGTGTACAAGAACCCCAACGGTGCTTCTTAGGGCCACATCTTACCATGTGAATTACAGTTGTTGCTGCTAGGAGCAGCCTTGCACCAAATTTTTTCTTTCATCTTGGGCTCTGCAGACTATTGCGCTCTCAGTCTGCAGCCAATTCTACAGAGTATAGGGGCAGTATTGGTGAGGCAGGGACAGTGCTACTGTAGAATCCTGTCAACAAGTACCCCTAAAAATCACTTGTTTAGGGCTATCTGTGACCGTCTGCATTCAACTCCGTGGCTGCTAGTAGTTGTAGTACCTCATTATTGCACAGCTAGGCGTGCTTGCAGTCTTCCAAATAATTTTTTTCCAGGCTGCAGTTTGCGCTGTCTCACTCCAACTGCACGCCAATAAGAATTCAAAAATTTTAAACACAGTGGTGTGTCTGCTGTAAATTGCACGCACGGTGACAGACCCCCATACAGCGAAACTCACATTGGCGCAAAATACCCTGCATTGCATTCCATTGCACTGAAATTACCAAAAAAAAAGGAAAATCATTACGGCTAGCTGTGACTTTCTGCATTTCACTGCGTGGCTGGTGTGAGCTCAGGACTACCAGTATTGCTTATTGCACAGCTCGGCGTGCTTGCAGTCTTCTGAATAATTTTTTTCCTGGCTACAGTTTGTGTAACATAAGCGCTGTCTCACTCCAACTGCACGCCAATAAGAATTCAAAATTTTTTTACACTGTGGTGTGTCTGCTGTAAATTGCACGCACGGTGACAGACCCCCATACAGTGAAACTCACATTGGCTCAATATACATTGCATTGCACTAAAATTAACCAAAAAAAAGGAAAATCATTACGGCTAGCTGTGACTTTCTGCATTTCACTGCGTGACTGGTGTGAACTCAGGACTACCAGTATTGCATATTGCACAGCTCGGCGTGCTTGCAGTCTTCTGAATAATTTTTTCCTGGCGACAGTTTGCGTTACAAAAGCGCTGTCTCACTCCAACAGCACGCCAATAAGAATTCAAAAATTTTTTACACCGCTCTGTGTCTGCTCTATTCGTAATCCACCATGCTGAGGGGTAGGGCTAGAGGACGTGGACCTGGACGCGGGTGAGGACGCGGAGTTTCAAGTGAGGGTGTGGGTATAGGCCGAGTTCCTGGTCCAGGTGAATCACAGCCGGCTGCTGCGGGAGTAGGAGAGAGGAAAGTTTCTGGGGTCCCCAACTTCATATCACAATTTTTGGGTCCACGTCGTAGACCTTTATTACAAAATGAGCAGTGTGAGCAAGTCCTGTCGTGGATGGCAGAAAGTGCATCCAGCAATGTCTCCACTAACCTGTCTTCTACGCCCTCCACTGCTGCAACTCTGAATCCTCTGGCTGCTGCTCCTCCTTCCTCCCAGCCTCCTCACTCCATGAAAATGACACATTCGGATGAGCAGGCATACTCCCAGGAACTGATTTCGGGTCCCAGTGCTGATGGAGAAAAAATGGTTCCTCTCCCACCTGAGGAGTTTGTTGTGACCGATGCCCAACCTTTGGAAAGTTCCCGGGGTCCGAGTGATGAGGCTGGGGACTTCCGGCACCTGTCTTAAGAGCTTTCGGTGGGTGAGGAGGTCGATGATGATGATGAGACACAGTTGTCTATCAGTGAGGCAGTAGTAAGGGCAGTAAGTCCGAGAGAGGAGCGCACAGAGGATTCGGAGGAAGAGCAGCTGGACGATGAGGTGACTGACTCCACCTGGTTTGATAAGCCAACTGAGGACAGGTCTTCAGAGGAGGAGGCAAGTGCAGCCGCAGGACAGATTGGAAGAGGCAGTGGGCCGGCCAGGGGTAGAGGCAGGGCCAGAGCGAGTAATCCACCAGCTGTTTCCCAAAGCACCCCCTCGCGCAAAGTCACCGAGCAGAGGCCAAGGTGCTCAAAGGTGTGCCAGTTTTTCACTGAGAGCGCGGATGACCGACTAACAGTGGTGTGCAACCTTTGTTGCGCCAAGATCAGCCGGGGAGCCACCACTACCAGCCTCACCACCACCAGCATGCGCAGGCATATGATGGCCAAGCACCCCACAAGGGGTGGGACAAAGGCTGTTCACCACCTCCGGGATGCACCACTGCCTCTCCCCCTGTGCCCCAACCTGCCACTCAGATTCAACCCCCCTCTCAGGACACAGGCACGACCGCCTCCCGGCCTGCACCCACACCCTCACCTCCGCTGTCCTCGGCCCCATCCAGCTATGTCTCTCAGCGCAGCGTCCAGCTGTCGCTAGCAGAAGCATTGGAGCAAAAGCGCAAATACGCCGCCACGCATTCGCACGCTCAAGCTTTAAACGTGCACATAGCCAAATTGATCAGCCTGGAGATGCGCTTGTACAGGCTTGTGGAAACTGAGGCTTTCCAAAACATGATGGCGGCGGTGGCCCCGCGCTGCTCTGTCCCCAGTCGCCACTATTTTTCCTGGTGTGCCGTCCCAGCCCTGCACGACCACGTCTCCCGCAACATTGTACGCGCCCTCACCAACGCGGTTACTGGCAAGGTCCACTTAACAACGGACACGTGGACAAGCACAGCCAGGCAGGGCCACTATATCTCCCTGGCGGCACATTGGGTGAATTTAGTGGAGGCTGGGACCGAGTCAGAGCCTGGGACTGCTCATGTCCTACCCACCCCCAGAATTGCGGGCCTCAGCTCGGTGCTGGTATCTGCGGCGGGGTATGCCACCTCCACTAAACCTCCCTCCTCCTCCTCCAACGCAACCTCTGTCTCGCAATCAAAACGTGTCAGCAGCAGCATGTCGCCAGCAGTCGGTGTGGCACGGCGCGGCAGCACAGCGGTGCCCAAGCATCAGCAGCTCTGCAGCTCGGCAGCCTCACGCACGTGCCATGCCTGGCCCATGTCTTTAATTTGGTGGTTCAGCGGTTTCTGAAAGGCAACCCACACTTGTCAGACCTCCTCGGCAAGGTGTGCCGTGTCTGAGCACATTTCCGCAACTCCAACACGGACGCTGCCGCCCTGCGGACCCTGCAACATCAGTTTAATCCGACTGTTTTGCGACGTGCACACATGGTGGAACTCTATGCTCCACATGTTGGCCAGGCTGTATGAGCAGCGTAGAGCTATAGTGGAATACCAACTCCAACATGGGCGGCGTAGTGGGAGTCACCCTCCTCAATTCTTTACAGAGGAGTGGTCCTGGATGACAGATATCTGCCAGGTCCTTGGAAACTTTGAGGAGTCTACCCAGATGGTGAGCGGCGATGCTGCAATCATTAGCGTCACCATTCCCCTGCTATGCCTGTTGAGAAGTTCCCTGCAAAGCATAAAGTCAGACGCTTTGCGGTCGAAAACGGAGGTGGGGGAAGACAGTATGTCGCTGGATAGTCAGAGCACCCTCATGTCTATATCTCAGCGCATTGTGGAGGAGGAGAGGGAGGAGCCTGAGGAGGAGGAGGAATAGACAGCTGGGCCTACTGCAGATGGTACCCATGCTGCTTGCCTCTCATCCATTCAGCGTGTATGGCCTGTGGACGAGGAGAAGGAGGTGGACGAGGAGGAGGAGGAAGAGGATCCTCAAAGTGATCTTCCTAGTGAGGACAGCCATATGTTGCGTAGAGGTACCCTGGCACACATGGCTGACTTCATGTTAGGATGCCTTTCTCGTGACCCTCGCGTTAGACGCGTTCTTGCCACTACGGATTACTGGGTGCACATACTGCTGGACCCACGGTATAAGGAGAACCTTTCCACTCTCATTCCCGGAGAGGAAAGGGGTTCTAGAGTGATGCAATACCACAGGGCCCTGGTGGACAAACTGATGGTAAACTTCCCATCCGACAGCGCAAGTGGCAAAAGGCGCAGTTCCGAGGGCCAAGTAGAAGGGGAGGCACGAAGATCAGGCAGCATGTTCAGAACAGGCAGGGGAACACTCTCCAAGGCCTTTGCCAGCTTTATGGCTCCCAAGCAAGACTGTGTCACAACTTACCAGTCAGGGCTAAGTCGGAGGGAGCACTGTAAAAAGATGGTGAGGGAGTACACAGCCGATCATACCACTGTCCTCCGTAACGCCTCTGCTACTGGGTGTCAAAGCTGAGCACGTGGCATGAATTCGCGCTGTATGCCCTGGAGGTGCTGGCTTGCCCTGCGGCTAGCATCTTGTCAGAGAGGGTGTTTAATGCAGCTGGGGTAATCATCACGGATAAGCGTACCCACCTGTCAACTGACAGTGCCGACAGGCTTACACTCATAAAGATGAACAAAGCCTGGATTTCCCCAGACTTCTCTTGTCCACCAGCGGACAGTAGTGGTACCTAAAGATTATTTTTGCTGCAACCGCGGATGCAAGCATTGTTCTCTATCACCTAAAAAAATGGGGAGCTTTACCTTTGTCAATCTGTGTATGATATTCGTCCTCCTCCGATGATGAGGCCTTTACTTGTGATCATCTTTGGTAATTCCTAAGAAAGATGCGTGGTAGTAGCCGGAAACTTGGATTGCTATTTGCTAACACTTTGAAATGGACAACTGAAACCATAGGAATGAAGCGTTTCCATTTTTCAGCTTGAGATGAGGAGTGCAGACTTTCAGTACCTTGAATATCCTTTTCATTGCAATCAAATGCCCCTCTCTTGTCTCAGAAAATACTAGCTTTTCCACATAGGTGTTGTCTATCTGTCTATACTGTTACTACTGAAATCCCACTAATACTGGGCTCTGCCTATACTGCTGTAACGGAAATGTTACAAGGGTCTGCCGATACTGTTACTACTGAAATGTTACGAATACTGGCCTCTGCCTATACTGCTGCTACTGAAAGGTTACAGGGGTCTGCCTATACTGCTGCTACATAAATGTTACAGTGGTTTGCCTAGAGTTCTGCAACATAACTGTAAGTGGGGTCAGCTTATACCTTTGCTACAGAAGTATTACAGGGGTCTGTGCATACTATCGGTGCACTAAGTGTTCCCATCACGGTGTTCCACGTACATGGCCCAAAAAAACTAACGCAGTCTGACTGGGGCATGCAGTGCCCACCTGCATTTAATCTAACGTTACCTCAGCTGTGCAGTGCACTGCAATGGGACTTATTTATGTACCGCCGGTGTCTTCCTGGGACCACCCATGCTGTGGGTCCACACGGACTTCACATTAGGGAGTTGTATCTGCCTGTGTATACTTATAAAAACCCCAGTCTGACTGGGGCATGCAGTGTGGGCCGAAGCCCACCTGTATTTAATCTGACGTTAGCTCTGCAGTCCAGGGCACTGCAATGGGATATATTTATGTACCGCCTGTGGGTTCCAGGGAGCCACCCATGCTGTGGGTCCACACGGACTTCACATAGGGGAGTTTTACCTGTTTGTGACTATTTATAGAAAACCCCAGTCTGACTGGGGCATGCAGTGTGGGCCAAAGCCCACCTGTATTTTATCTGACGTTAGCTCTGCTGTCCAGGGCACTGCAATGGGATTTATTTATGTACCGCCGGTGGCTTCCTGGGACCCACCCATGCTGTGGGTCCACAGGGACTTCACATAGGGGAGTTGTACCTGCCTCTGTATACTTATTAAAAAAAAACAGTCTGACTGGGGAATGCAGTGTGGGCCGAAGCCCACCTGTATTTAATCTAACGAACCTCAGCTGTGCAGGGCCCTGCAATGGGATATATTTATGTACCACCGGTGGGTACCAGGGAGCCACCCATGCTCTGTGTCTACAGGGACTTCACACAGGGGAGTTTTACCTGCCTGTGACTATTTATAGAAAACCCCAGTCTGACTGGGGCATGCAGTGTGGGCCGAAGCCCACCTGTATTTTATCTGACGTTAGCTCTGCTGTCCAGGGCACTGCAATGGGATATATTTTTGTACCGCCGGTGGGTTCCAGGGAGCCACCCATGCTGTGGGTCCACAGGGACTTCACATAGGGGAGTTGTACCTGCCTGTGTCTACTTATTAAAAACCACAGTCTGACTGGGGCATGCAGTGTGGGCTGAAGCCCACCTGTATTTAATCTGACGTTACCTCAGCTATGCAGGTCACTGCAATGGGATTTTTTTATGTACCGCTGGTGGTTTCCTGGGACCCACCCATGCTGTGTGTCCACAGGGACTTCACATACGGGAGTTGTACCTGCCTGTGTGTATTTATAAAAAAACTCAGTCTGACTGGGGCATGCAGTGTGGGCTGAAGCCCACCTGTATTTAATCTGACGTTAGCTCTGCTGTCCAGGGCACTGCAATGGGATATATTTATGTACCGCCTGTGGGTTCCAGGGAGCCATCAATGCTGTGGGTCCACAGGGACTTCACATAGGGGAGTTTTACCTGCCTGTGACTATTTATAGAAAACCCCAGTCTGACTGGGGCATGCAGTGTGGGCAAAAGCCCACCTGTATTTAATCTGACGTTAGCTCTGCTGTCCAGGGCACTGCAATGGGATTTATTTATGTACCGCCGGTGGCTTCCTGCGACCCACCCATGCTGTGGGTCCACAGGGACTTCACATAGGGGAGTTGTACCTGCCTGTGTCTACTTATAAAAACCCCAGTCAGACTGGGGCATGCAGTGTGGGCCGAAGCCCGCCTGTAATTAATCTGACGTTACCTCACCTATGCAGGGCACTGCAATGGGATTTATTTATGTACCGCCAATTGCTTCCTGGGACCACCCAGGCTGTGGGTCCACAGGGACTTCACATAGGGGAGTTGTACCTGCCTGTGTCTACTTATAAAAACTCCAGTCTGACTGGGGCATGCAGTCTGGGCCGAAGCCCACCTGTATGTAATCTAACGCTACCTCAGATGTGCAGGGCACTGCAATGGGATTTATTTATGTACCGCCGGTGGCTTCCTGGGACCCACCCATGCTGTGGGTTCACACGGACTTCACATTAGGGAGTTGTACCTGCCAGTGTATATTTATAAAAACCCCAGTCTGACTGGGGCATGCAGTGTGGGCCGAAGCCCACCTGTATTTTAACTGACGTTAGCTCTGCTGTCCAGGGCACTGCAATTGGATATATTTATGTACCGCCTGTGGGTTCCAGAGAGCCACCCATGCTGTGGGTCTACAGGGACTTCACATAGGGGAGTTTTACCTGTTTGTGACTATTTATAGAAACCCCAGTCTGACTGGGGCATGCAGTGCGGGCCAAAGCCCACCTGTATTTTATCTGACGTTAACTCTGCTGTCCAGGGCACTGCAATGGGATATATTTATGTACCACCGGTGGGTTCCAGGGAGCCACCCATGCTGTGGGTCCACAGGGACTTCACATAGGGGAGTTGTACCTGCCTGTGTCTTCAAATTAAAAACCCCAGTCTGACTGGGGCATGCAGTGTGGGCTGAAGCTCACCTGTATTTAATCTGACATTACCTCAGCTATGCAGGGCACTGCAATGGGATTTTTTTATGTACCGCTGGTGGCTTCCTGGGACCCACCCATGCTGTGTGTCAGCAGGGACTTCACATAGGGGAGTTGTACCTGCCTGTGTATACTAATAAAAACCCCAGTCTGACTGGGGCATGCAGTGTGGGCCGAAGCCCACCTGTATTTAAACTGACGTTAGCTCTGCTGTCCAGGGCACTGCAATTGGATATATTTATGTCCCGCCTGTGGGTTCCAGGGAGCCACCCATGCTGTGGGTCCACAGGGACTTCACATAGGGGAGTTTTACCTGCCTGTGACTATTTATTAAAAACCCCAGTCTGACTGGGGCATGCAGTGTGGGCAAAAGCCCACCTGTATTTTATCTGACGTTAGCTCTGCTGTCCAGGGCACTGCAATGGGATTTATTTATGTACCGCCGGTGGCTTCCTGCGACCCACCCATGCTGTGAGTCCACAGGGACTTCACATAGGGGAGTTGTACCTGCCTGTGTCTACTTATAAAAACCCCAGTCTGACTGGGGCATACAGTGTAGGCTGAAGCCCACCTGTATGTAATCTAACGCTACCTCAGATGTGCAGGGCACTGCAATGGGATATATTTATGTACCGCTGGTGGGTTCCAAGGAGCCACCTATGCTGTGGCTCCACAGGGACTTCACATAGGGGAGTTGTACCTGCCTGTGCTTACTTATAAAAACCCCAGTCTGACTGGGGCATGCAGTGTGGGCCAAAGCCCATCTGCATTTTATCTGAAGTTAGCTCCGCTGTCCAGGGCACTGTAATGGGATATATTTATGTACCGCCGGTGGCTTCCGGGGACCCACCCATGCTGTGGGTCCACACGGACTTCACATTAGGGAGTTGTACGTGCCTGTGTATACTTATATAAAAACCCCAGTCTGACTGGGGCATGCAGTGTGGGCCGAAGCCCGCCTGTATTTTATCTGACGTTAGCTCTGCTATCCAGGGCACTGCAATGGGATATATTTATGTACCGCCGGTGGGTTGCAGGGTGCCACCCCTGCTGTGGGTCCACAGGGACTTCACATTAGAGAGTTGTACCTGCCTGTGTCTACTTATTAAAAACCCCAGTCTGACTGGGGCATGCAGTGTGGGCCGCAGCCCACCTGTATTTAATCTGACGTTACCTCAGATGTGCAGGGCACTGCAATGGGATATATTTTTGTACCGCCGGTGGGTTCCAGGGAGCCACCCATGCTGTGGGTCCAGAGGGACTTCACATAGGGGAGTTGTACCTGCCTGTGTGTATTTATAAAAAAAAACAGTCTGACTGGGGGATGCAGTGTGGGCCAAAGGCCACCGGTATTTTATCTGATGTTAGCTCTGCTGTCCAGGGCACTGCATTGGGATTTATTTATGTACCGCCGGTGGCTTCCTGGGACCCACCCATCCTGTGAGTCCACACGGACTTCACATTAGGGAGTTGTACCTGCCTGTGTCTAGTTATAAAAAAAAAAAAAGGCTGACTGGGGCATGCAGTGTGGGCCGAAGCCCACCTGTATCTAATCTAACGTTACCTCAGCTGTGCAGGGCACTGCAATGGGATATATTTATGTACCGCCTGTGCGTTCCAGGGAGCCACCCATGCTGTGGGTCCACAGGGACTTCACATAGGGAAGTTTTACCTGCCTGTGACTATTTATAGAAAACCACAGTCTGACTGGGGCATGCAGTGTGGGCAAAAGCCCACCTGTATTTTATCTGACGTTACCTCAGCTATGCAGGGCACTGCAATGGGATATATTTATGTACCGCCTGTGGGTTCCAGGGAGCCACCCATGCTGTGTGTCCACAGGGACTTCACATAGGGGAGTTGTACCTGCCTGTCTGTATTTATAAAAAAAAACAGTCTGATTGAGGCATGCAGTGTGGGCCGAAGCCCACCTGTATTTAATCTAACGTTACCTCAGATGTGCAGGGCACTGCAATGGGATATATTGATGTACCGCCGGTGGGTTCCAGGGAGCCACCCATGCTGTGGGTCCACAAGGACTTCACATAGGGGAGTTGTACCTGCCTGTGTGTATTTATAAAAAACCCAGTCTGACTGGGGGATGCAGTGTGGGCCAAAGGCCACCTGTATTTTATCTGACGTTAGCTCTGCTGTCCAGGGCACTGCAATGGGATTTATTTATGTACCGCCGGTGGCTTCCTGCGACCCACCAATGCTGTGGGTCCACAGGGACTTCACATAGGGGAGTTGTACCTGCCTGTGTCTACTTATAAAAACCCCAGTCTGACTGGGGCATGCAGTGTGGGCCGAAGCCCACCTGTATTTAATCTAATGTTACCTCAGCTGTGCAGGGCACTGCAATGGGATATATTTATGTACCACCGGTGGGTTCCAGGGAGCCACCCATGCTGTGGGTCCACAGGGACTTCACATAGGGGAGTTGTACCTGCCTGTGTCTTCCTTTTAAAAACCCCAGTCTAACTGGGGTAGGCAATGTGGGCCGAAGCCCACCTGTATTTTATCTAACGTTAGCTCTGCTGTCCAGGGCACTGCAATGGGATTTATTTATGTACCGCCTGTGGCTTCCTGGGACCCACCCATGCTGTGGGTGCACACGGACTTCACATAGGGGAGTTGTACCTGCCTGTGTGTACTTATTAAAAAAAAACAGTCTGACTGGGGCATGCAGTGTTGGCCAAAGGCGACCTGTATTTTATCTGACGTTAGCTCTGCTGTCCAGGGCACTGCAATGGGGTTTATTTATGTACCGCCGGTGGGTTCCAGCGAGCCACCCGTGCTGTGGGTGCATCCGGAATTCCTGTTGCGGAGTTGTACCTGCCTGTGACTATTTATAAAAAACTCCAGTCTGACTGGGGCATGCAGTGTGGGCCAAAGGCCACCTGTGTTTAATCTGACTTTAGCTCTGCTGTCCGGTGCACTGCATTGGGACAAACTACAGGAGCAATACAGCGCTAATGAGACGTTCACAGCTATGCTATCATTGGAGTCTGCTCTAGGCCCACGATTGCTGAGGGTTTGTGCAGAGGCCTACGTCCTGGGTGCAGTGAAAGTCCGCTTCCTGCCTACGATTGCTGAAGCTGTGGGCCGAGGCCTATGTCGTGGGCGCGGTGCAAGTCTGCCATGTTTGGCCACTCAGATTTATACATTTTTCATGTCTTGGGTTGCCTAGGACCCTTCTATGCTGTTGGTGCCCACTTATTTCCCATTACGCGGTGTTTGACCTGTCTGGTACAAAGACACTGACTGACTTGGGTAGGGGGCAGAGTGCAGATGGCTTTCCCCTTGCGGTGTCGATTGAGCTATGCGTCACCTTGACAGAATGAATACTGTGTGGGCACATGGATTCCCCATTGCTATGCCCACGTTTGCAGCTCCTGACGGAGGTGGCACAGGATTGGATTTCTCATTGCTTCTGTACAGCATTGTGGGCTATCTCCCCCCCCCCCCTTTTAAAGAGGGTTGCTGCCTGGCCCTGCCAACCCTCTGCAGTGTGTGCCTCCGGTTCCTCCTCATCGCAGATGTTCTGAGAAATAGACATGAGGGTGGTGTGGCTATGCAGCCAGCGTGTGGCATGAGGGCAGCTGAAGGGTGCGCAGGAACACTTTGGTGTGCTCTGCAGATGCAGGGTCGTGTGGGGGGTTTGGGCAGCATGTAACCCAGGAGAAGAGGCAGCAGTGTGTCCCGTAGGCAGTGTTTGTGCTTAGTTAAAGGTAGTGTAGTGCTTAGCTAAGGTGTGCCTTGCTAATGAGGGTTTGTCGGAAGTAAAAATTGTTGGGGGGGGGGGGCACTCTTGCCGCTATTGTGGCTTAATCATGGGACCTGGGAGCCTGAGATGCAGCCCAGCATGTTGCCCCTCGTCTGCCCTATCCGTTTCTGTGTCGTTTATATCACTTTCTTGGGTTTTCCAGATTTTCACAAATGAAAACCTTAGCGGAGCATGGGTGATATACAAAAATGCTCGAGTCGCCCATTGACTTCAATGGGGTTCGTTACTCGAAACGAACTCTCGTGCATCGCGGAAAGTTCGACTCGAGCAATGAGCACCCGAGCATTTTGGACCATTCCCCAACTTTGGCGCATGCGCCCATTAGCAAAGTGGCAGACACAAGCGCAGAAGCTTGGGAGGGCCCAGGAAATTTAAAATGTTCTTGCTCCTGGGTACTAAAGGTAGCCAAAAGCCTGAAGCAGTGACAGAGGTCCCCAGTCACGTGATAGCTGTTATCCAATAGATAATGATGATTACATAAAAGTTAAAGCACAGTTGAAGTTTAATGTTTCTTTCGGTTTGGGCCCTGTTGTGCATTAAAGACATAATATTAGGGCCACAATGTGTATGTTTCTGAACACAGAACAAACAGAGGGATCCATTTTGGGGTGTAAGCCTTCATTTATATGTGTGCTGTCCAAAAAAGAAAACGTTTTTAAAATGACATAATTGCTAAAAAAATGAAAATTGTAATTTTTTCCTTCTGCTGTGCTTAGATTCATTCAAAAACTGTGAAGTCAAAATATACCCCTAGAGGAATTTGTTAAAGGGTTTAGTTTTCAAAATGGGGTCATTTGTGTGGTTTTCTGTCGTTGTAGCAGCTCAAGGGCTGCACAAGTAGGCACCAGCTGCTCCTTTCGGTTTGGTCCCTGTTGTGCATACGTAAATAAGAATAGGGCCACAATGGGTGTGTTTCTGAACATGGGACAAACAGGGGTATCTATTTTGGGTGCAAATCCTCATTATCATGTGCACTACAGAAACAAATCCTGTATTTTAAATGACATATTTGCAAAAATATGAAATTTTATTTTTTCTCCTCTAAATTGCATTAACTCCTGAAAAGAAACTGAGGGATCAAAATACTCAATACACCCCTCAGTGAATACATTCAAATTTGTATTATTTTTAAATTGCGTCATTTGTGGGTGTATCTATCATTCTGACACCGATAAGCCTTTGCAATCTTGGCTTGGTGTAGGAAAATAAAATGTTCCTCAAAATGTTAATAATTAGAGATGAGCGAACGTACTCGTCCGAGCTTGATGCTCGTTCGAGTATTAGGGTGTTCGAGATGCTCGTTACTCGAGACGAGCATCATGTGGTGTTCGAGTTACTTTCACTTTCATCTCTGAGACATTAGCACGCTTTTCTGGCCAATAGAAAGACGGAAGGCATTACAACTTCCTCCTGTGATGTTCCAGCCCTATACCACCCCCCTGCAGTGAGTGGCTGGGGAGATCAGGTGTCACCCGAGTATTTAAATCTGCCCCGCCCGCGGCTCGCCACAGATGCATTCTGACAGAGATCAGGGACAGTGTTGCTGATGCTGCTGCTGCTATAGGGAGAGTGTTAGGAGTTATTTTAGGCTTGAAGAACCCCAACGGTCCTTCTTAGGGCCACATCTGACCGTGTGCAGTACTGTTAAGGCTGCTGTGAGCAGTGTTGCATATATATTTTTTTTTTTGTATATCGGGCGTGCAGAGCATTGCGTCCTCAGTCTGCAGTAATTTTACATAGTATAGGGCCAGTAGTGGTGAGGCAGGGACAGTGGGAAAGGTGAAAGAGATATACTGTCTATATAGGCAGTGGGCTTTTTCCAACAAATATGGGAAAAATACTATCTTTGGGCTGCCTGTGACCGTCTTGAGTGTACTGTGTCTCTGCTGGGGGTAGTAGTCCTAATTAATATGCAGCTAAGTGTTACAGCAGGCTTGCGCAAAATTGTTTCCTGGCTCTGCGTTGCCCGTTACATCACCGCCGTCATCCCGTCCAGAGGGAAACAGTCTGCAGTAATTTTACATAGTATAGGGCCAGTAGTGGTGAGGCAGGGACAGTGGGAAAGGTGAAAGAGATATACTGTATATATAGGCAGTGGCCTTTTTCAAACAAATTTGGGAAAAATACTATCTTTGGGCTGCCTGTGACCGTCTTGAGTGTACTGCATCTCTGCTGGGGGTAGTAGTCCTAATTATTACGCAGCTAAGTGTTACAGCAGGCTTGCACAAAATTGTTTCCTGCCTCTGCGTTGCCCGTTACATCACCTCCGTCATCCCGTCCAGAGGCAAACAGTCTGCAGTCATTGTACAGAGTATAGGGCCAGTACTGGTGAGGCAGAGACAGTGGGAAAGGTGAAAGAGATATACTGTCTATATAGGCAGTGGGCTTTTTCAAACAAATTTGGGGAAAATACTATCTTTGGGCTGCCTGTGACCGTCTTGAGTGTACTGCGTCTCTGCTGGGGGTAGTAGTCCTAATTAATATGCAGCTAAGTGTTACAGCAGGCTTGCGCAAAATTGTTTCCTTGCTCTGCGTTGCCCGTTACATCACCACCGTCATCCCGTCCAGAGGGAAACAGTCTGCAGTAATTTTACATAGTATAGGGCCAGTAGTGGTGAGGAAGGGACAGTGGGAAAGGTGAAAGAGATATACTATCTATATAGGCAGTGGCCTTTTTCAAACAAATTTGGGAAAAATACTATCTTTGGGCTGCCTGTGACCGTCTTGAGTGTACTGCGTCTCTGCTGGGGGTAGTAGTCCTAATTAATACGCAGCTAAGTGTTACAGCAGGCTTGCACAAAATTGTTTCCTGGCTCTGCGTTGCCCGTTACATCACCGCCGTCATCCCGTCCAGAGGGAAACAGTATACATATATACGCTGCCTACAGTATCTGTCTGCTGTCTCAGCTCAGCCTTTTAAAAAATAGAAGCAAAATACTTAAGGCCTACTAGTGGCCTTTGGACCATTGACTGCTTCTGCGCTGTTAATTCCACTAGCTCAGTCATACGCACCTACGTCTCACTACAGGCTTGCGCAAAATTCTTTCCTGGCTCTGCTGTGCGCTCCGTAAGCGAAGTCAGCCTCCAACCACAGGCCAATAAGCGGCACATTTAATTACAGCGTTCTGTTTCTGCACTACTGGTAATACACCATGCTGAGGGGTAGGGGTAGGCCTAGAGGACGTGGACGCGGGCGAGGATGCGAAGGCCCAAGTCAGGGTGTGGGCACAGGCCGAGCTCCTGATCCAGGTGTATCGCAGCCGACTGCTGCGGGATTAGGAGAGAGGCACGTTTCTGGCGTCCCCAGATTAATCTCACAATTAATGGGTCCACGAGGTAGACCTTTATTAGAAAATGAGCAGTGTGAGCGGGTCCTGTTGTAGATGGCAGAAAGTGCATCCAGCAATCTATCGACCACCCAGAGTTCTACGCCGTCCACTGCTGCAACTCTGAATCCTATGGCTGCTGCTCCTCCTTCCTTCCAGCCTCCTCACTCCATTACAATGACACATTCTGAGGAGCAGGCAGACTCCCAGGAACTGTTCTCGGGCCCCTGCGCACAATGGGCAGCAATGGTTCCTCTCCCACCGGAGGAGTTTGTCGTGACCGATGCCCAACCTTTGGAAAGTTCCCGGGGTCTGGGGGATGAGGCTGGGGACTTCCGGCAACTGTCTCAAGAGCTTTCAGTGGGTGAGGAGGAGGACGACGATGAGACACAGTTGTCTATCACTCAGGTAGTAGTAATTGCAGTAAGTCCGAGGGAGGAGTGCACAGAGGATTTGGAGGAAGAGCAGCAGGACGATGAGGTGACTGACCCCACCTGGTTTGTTAAGCCTACTGAGGACAGGTCTTCAGAGGGGGAGGCAAGTGCAGCAGCAGGGCAGGTTGGAAGAGGCAGTGCGGTGGCCAGGGGTAGAGGCAGGGCCAGACCGAATAATCCACCAACTGTTTCCCAAAGCGCCCCCTCGTGCCATGCCACCCTGCAGAGGCCGAGGTGCTCAAAGGTCTGGCAGTTTTTCACTGAGAGTGCAGACGACCGACGAACTGTGGTGTGCAAGGTTTGTCGCGCCAAGATCAGCCATGGAGCCACCACCACCAGCCTCACCACCACCAGCATGCGCAGGCATATGATGGCCAAGCACCCCACAAGGTGGGACGAAGGCCGTTCACCACCTCCGGTTTGCACCGCTGCCTCTCCCCCTGTGCCCCAACCTGCCACTGAGATCCAACCCCCCTCTCAGGACACAGGCACGACCGTCTCCCGGCCTGCCCCCACACCCTCACCTCCGCTGTCCTCGGCCCCATCCAGCAATGTCTCTCAGCACACCGTCCAGCCGTCGCTAGTGCAAGTGTTTGAGTGCAAGCGCAAGTACGCAGCCACGCACCCGCACGCTCAAGCGTTAAACGTGCACATAGCCAAATTGATCAGCCTGGAGATGCTGCCGTATAGGCTTGTGGAAACGGAGGCTTTCAAAAACATGATGGCAGCAGCAGCCCGGCGCTACTCGGTTCCCAGTTGCCACTACTTTTCCCGATGTGCCGTCCCAGCCCTGCACGACCACATCTTCCGCAACATTGTACGCGCCCTCACCAATGCGGTTACTGGCAAGATCCACTTAACAACGGACACGTGGACAAGCACAGGCGGGCAGAGCCACTATATCTCCCTGACGGCACATTGGGTGAATTTAGTGGAGGCTGGGACCGAGTCAGAACCTGGGACCGCTCACGTCCTACCCACCCCCAGAATAGCGGGCCCCAGCTCGGTGCTGGTATCTGCGGCGGTGTATGCTTCCTCCACTAAACCACCCTCCTCCTCCTCCTTCGCAACCTCTGTCTCGCAATCAAGATGTGTCAGCAGCACGTCGCGGTGTCGCGCGGTGTGGCAGCACAGCGGTGGCCAAGCATCAGCAGGCCGTGCTGAAACTACTCAGCTTAGGAGAGAAGAGGCACACCGCCCACGAACTGCTGCAGGGTCTGACAGAGCAGACCAACCGCTGGCTTTCGCCGCTGAGCCCCCAACCGGGCATGGTCGTGTGTGACAACGGCCGTAACCTGGTGGCGGCTCTGCAGCTCGGCAGCCATGCCTGGCCCACGTCTTTAATTTGGTGGTTTAGCGCTTTCTGAAAAGCTACCCACGCTTGTCAGACCTGCTCGGAAAGGTGCGCCGGCTCAGCGCACATTTCCGCAAGTCCAAGACGGACGCTGCCACCCTGCAACATCGGTTTAATCTGCCAGTGCACCGACTGCTGTGCGATGTGCCCACACGATGGAACTCTACGCTTCACATGTTGGCCAGGCTCTATGAGCAGCGTAGAGCTATAGTGGAATACCAACTCCAACATGGGCGGCGTAGTGGGAGTCAGCCTCCTCAATTCTCTACAGAAGAGTGGGCCTGGTTGGCAGACATATGCCAGGTCCTTGGAAACTTTGAGGAGTCTACCCAGGTGGTGAGCGGGGATGCTGCAATCATTAGCGTCACCATTCCTCTGCTATGCCTCTTGAGAAGTTCCCTGCAAAGCATAAAGGCAGACGCTTTGCACTCGGAAATGGAGGCGGGGGAAGACAGTATGTCGCTGGATAGTCAGAGCACCCTCATGTCTGTATCTCAGCGCGTTGAGGAGGAGGAAGAGGGGGAGGAGCATAGGAGGAGGGGGAAGAGACAGCTTGGCCCACTGCTGAGGGTACCCATGCTGCTTGCCTGTCATCCTTTCAGCGTGTATGGCCTGAGGAGGAGGAGGAGGAGGATCCTGAAAGTGATCTTCCGAGTGAGGACAGCCATGTGTTGCGTACAGGTAGCCTGGCACACATGGCGGACTTCATGTTAGGATGCCTTTCTCGTGACCCTCGCGTTACACGCATTCTGGCCACTACGGATTACTGGGTGTACACTGCTCGACCCACGGTATAAGGAGAACCTTTCCACTCTCATACCCGAAGAGGAAAGGGGTTCGAGAGTGATGCTATACCACAGGACCCTGGCGGACAAACTGATGGTAAAATTCCCATCCGACAGCGCTAGTGGCAGAAGGCGCAGTTCCGAGGGACAGGTAGCAGGGGAGGCGCGGAGATCAGGCAGCATGTACAGCACAGGCAGGGGAACACTGTCCAAGGCCTTTGCCAGCTTTATGGCTCCCCAGCAAGACTGTGTCACCGCTCCCCAGTCAAGGCTGAGTCGGCGGGAGCACTGTAAAAGGATGGGGAGGGAGTACGTAGCCGATCGCACGCCTCTGCCCCCTACAACTACTGAGTGTCGAAGCTGGACACGTGGCCTGAACTCGCGCTGTATGCCCTGGAGGTGCTTGCTTGTCCTGCGGCTAGCGTCTTGTCAGAGAGGGTGTTTAGTGCGGCTGTGGGAATCATTACGGATAAGCGTACCCGCCTGTCAACCGACAGTGCCGACAGGCTTACAATCATAAAGATGAACAAAGCCTGGATTTCCCCAGAGTTCTCTTCTCCACCAGCGGACAGCAGCGATACCTAAACAAAACGTAGGCTGCACCCGTGGATGGAAGCATCGTTCTCTATCACCATCAAAAACGGGGACCTTTTTGCTTCATCAATCTGTGTATTCTATTCATCCTCCTCCTCCTGCTCCTCCTCCTGAAACCTCACGTAATCACGCCGAACGGGCAATTTTTCATAGGCCCACAAGGCTCAGTCATATAACTTTTGTAAACAATGCTTATACGTTTCAATTCTCAATTGAATAAAGCATTGAAACTTGCTCCTGAACCAATTTTTATTTTAACTGGGCTGCCTACAGGCCTAGTTACAAATTAAGCCACATTAACCAAAGCGATTAATGGGATTCACCTGCCCTCTTGGTTGGGCATGGGCAATTTTTCTGAGGTACATTAGTACTGTTGGTACACCAATTTTTTGGGCCCTCACCTACAGTGTAATCCTAGTAATTTTTTGCCCACCTGCATTAAAGCTGCCGTTACCTCAGCTGTGCTGGGCAATGCAATGGGATATATTTATGTACCGCCGGTGGGTTCCAGGGTGCCACCCATGCTGTCGGTCCACACGGAGTTGTAACTCCATGTGTCCACTTCTAAAGAACCCCAGTCTGACTGGGGCATGCAGTGTGGGCCGAAACCCACCTGCATTAAACCTGACGTTACCTCAGCTGTGATGGGCACTGCAATGGGATATATTTATGTACCGCCGGTGGGTTCCAGGCAGCCACCCATGCTGTGGGTCCACACGGAGTTGTAACTCCATGTGTCCACTTCTAAGAAACCCCAGTCTGACTGGGGCATGCAGTGTGGGCCGAAGCCCACCTGCATTAAACCTGACGTTACCTCAGCTGTGATGGGCAATGCAATGGGATATATTTATGTACCGTCGGTGGCTTCCTGGGACCCACCCATGCTGTCGGTCCACACGGAGTTGTAACTCCATGTGTCCACTTCTAAAGAACCCCTGTCTGACTGGGGCATGCAGTGTGGGCCGAAGCCCACCTGCATTAAACCTGACGTTACCTCAGCTGTGATGGGCACTGCAATGGGATATATTTATTTACCGCCGGTGGGTTCCAGGGAGCCACCCATGCTGTGGGTCCACAGGGACTTCACATTAGGGATTTGTACCTGCCAGTGTCTATGTATTAAAAACCCCGGTCAGCCTGGGGCATGCAGTGTGGGCCGAAGACCACCTGCATTTAATCGGACATTACCTCAGCTGTGTCCAGGGCACTGCAATGGGATACATTTATGTACAGCCGGTGGGTTCCAGGGAGCCACCCATGCTGTGGGTGCACACGGAATTCCCATTGTGGAGTTGTACCTGCCTGTGACTATTTATAAAAAAAACCCTGTCTGACTGGGGCATGCAGACACTTTGACAGAATGAATAGTGTATGGCACATGGGTTCCCCATTACTATAGCCACGTTTGCAGCTCCTGATGGAGGTGGCACAGGATTGGATTTCTCATTGCTTCTGTACAGCATTATGGGCTTGCCCCTTTTAAAGCGGGTCGCTGCCTGGCTGTGCCAAGCCTCTGCAGTGTGTGCCTGCGGTTCCTCCTCATGGCAGACGCACTTATAAATAAACATGAGGGTGGTGTGGCTATGAGGCCAGCGTGTTGCATGAGGGCAGCTGAAGGCTGCGCAGGGACACTTTGGTGTGCGCTGTGGACACTGGGTCGTGCGGGGGGGTTGGGCAGCATGTAACCCAGAAGAAGTGGCAGTGGAGTGTCATGCAGGCAGTGATTGTGCTTTGTTGGAGGTAGTGTGGTGCTTAGCTAAGGTATGCCTTGCTAATGAGGGTTTTTCAGAAGTAAAAATTGTTGGGAGGGGGGGGGGGGCACTCTTGCCGCTATTGTGGCTTAATAGTGGGACCTGGGAACTTGAGATGCAGCCCAACATGTGGCCCCTCGCCTGCCCTATCCGTTGCTGTGTCGTTCCCATCACTTTCTTAAATTGCCCAGATTTTCACAAATGAAAACCTTAGCGAGCATCGGCGATATACAAAAATGCTCGAGTCGCCCATTGACTTCAATGGGGTTTGTTACTCGAAACGAACCCTCGAGCATCGGGAAAATTTCGTCTCGAGTAACGAGCACCCGAGCATTTTGGTGCTCGCTCATCTCTATTAATAATCAATGTTAAATTTGTACATCTTCTAAATGGTAAAAAAAAAAACTGACCTTATTTCAATGTGCGCCCAGAATAAAGTAAAGAGATGTAAATCTACATCTCATCAAAATTTGTACAGTATGTTTGCACAAATTTTAGATATTGCAGTTGAAAATGTGAAAAAGTTAACATTTTCCCAAATTTGGCACTTTTAATAAATATATACAAATTCTATCAGTCTATTTTTAATGCCTAAATGAAGTACAATATGTGGCGAAAAAGCAATGTAAGAATCAGGGCGAGCACCCACTGGCGTTTTTTTACCTGCGTTTTGCGTTTTTCCTGCACAGGCATTGGGGTTAACATGTGTTCCTGTCCACTGGCGTTTTTTTTGCGTTGCGTTTGCGGTTTTAACATAGGAACTGTCAGTTGCATATGTGTCCTTATTTTTCTCCTAATGCACCCATGAAAGTCAATGGAAATTAATGGAAAAGCCGCGAAAACGCCGCGAAAAACGCGCGGAAAAATCGCGGGAAACGCGGCGAAAACGCTGCGTTTTTTTCCCGCGGAAAACGCAAACGCCAGTGGGTGCTCGCCCTCACTTGGATATGCAAAACCTTTACTTTTTTTTAGGAGTTAGTCTATGTTAAAGTAACACATGTCAGATTTCCAAAATTTGGCCTGGTCATTAAGGTGCAAACAGGCGTGATCACTAAGGAGTTAAAAGACATTGTATGTGTCTTGTTCGCCCTGAGCATAGGACGCACCATGTCTATGGTTGTGTTCACACAGAGAGCATGCAGTGCGATGCTGCCGCCTGCCCCATTGAAAACAATGGGCGATGCACGGCGCAAACATGGCCAAAGATAGGACATGGTGCGATTTGCTTCCTGCTTCACGGTGCAATGCGGGGAAAACAATTGTCCATGTTTATGACCCTATTTAAAACAGTAGGGTTCATATTCGTGCAAGATTTGTGAGTCTCACAACACACAAATCTCTGGTGTCTGAAAACAGTCTTAGGACTTCAATGGGTTCCCTCACATTATGTGTTTCTGCGGATCGGACCTGCAGCCTGGATGAGTGGTACGCTGTACAGCTGGTGGACCACATAAAATGAGGTGGCGTGCTGGATTCAGCCCCCGGGTCTCGTGTTTGACATGTGTTATCTAAAGTATAGCTTTACATATATTTTTGAAATGCCAGATTTATTTTTCTACAAACTGTTTCTCCTTTGGTTTGTATTAGTGATGGAAGTATAAAACGATGTTCACACATGAGAGATTTGCTGAAGAAATTTCTACGACTGTTGAATAGTTATATAGTTGATGGACTTGTATCTTATTTCAGCCTTACAAGGCCAATTTATAATCATACTATGTTGATCCAGCTGAAGGAAAAACTCCTATAAGGTGATGCTAATTGCCCCATATTATGGGGAAAATTCCTTCCTGACACCAAATACTGTAGTGTAATCAGAATAAATCCCTAAATCAACTCCATGTCATCGCTGCGCATCACGTAACCGGTTATCGGGCACGTACCTCCCGTCCATTACATATGTATAGTAGATACTTCATAGTCTTATAGAATCATTGTCATCATACATGCTGAACAACTTCTCTTTGAGGGAACCTATGGAAAACAGCAATGATTGGGTGGTCATGTGGACATGTAAGATGTAAGATGCTTTTCTGGTATGTAGCGGGGAGTCATTTTAAGTCACCTGGTGTCCACTGCTAAACGGATTAGGGTCCCACTAGAAGGGGTATTCCGAAAGTGATGACATATCGTTAGAAGACAATCGTGTGAATGATGCTGCTGCAAAACGAATTCAATGTTGAGCAGCCTTCACAGTCTTTGCTGCAGAGCAGCACCCCAACTACTTGCTGTGTAGAAAAACTACAGCACAGCTTCATGCAAGTGTATGGAGTCACTGCAGCTCCCTGCACAGCGGGGTGGCCAGGAACACCAACATGCAAGCAAAAACAGTGAAGCGCTCACAGTACTCTGTTTGTCTGTCTCTCTCTGTTTCTTTCTCTCTGTTTCTCTCTCTCTCTCTCTCTGTTTCTGCCTGTGTATCTCTCTCTGTCTCTCTCTCTTTTTTTGTCTATGTATCACTCTGTCTCTTTTGTTCTCTTTCTGTCTCTGTCTGTCTGTCCCTCTCTCTGTCTCTCGCTCTCTCTCTTTCTGTCTCTATTGCTCTCTCTCTTTCGCTCTCTCATTCTGTCTATCGCTCTCGTTCTGTCTATCACTCTCACACGCTCTCTCTCTCTGTCTCTTTATTGCTATCTCTGTCTAGCACTTTCTCTGTCTCTCTATGCTCTCTGTCTCTCTATCACTCTCTCTGTCTGTTTCTGTCTCTCTATGGCTGCATGCAGATGGGCGGAAATTCCGCGGTGGGATTTCCTGCAGAATTTCCGCCCGTGGAAGCTGCCATAGGGTTGCGTTAGAAAACGCAATCCTCTGCTGGTGGCCCCGATTTGTCCACGCAAAATCGTGCGTGGAAAACAAATTGCAGCATGCTCTATTTCTGCGAGCCCCGCACAGAAATGTCACTCCCTGGCCGCTGGCTCCGCTACGCGCGTGTGCCAGCTGGGCGGCAGCCGTCACATCACAGAGCCGGAGCCGCAGGAGCAGGTGAGTGCTGCGCTGGTCTCTGCCGGGGTTCGGGTCGGGTCCCGCTGTGAGAACTCTCGCAGCGGGATCCGACCCAGCCATCTGCAGGCAGCCTATCGCTATCTCTGTCTCTATCATTCTCTCTTTCTGTCTCTCTTTTGCTCTCTCTCCGTTTCTCTATCACTCTCCCTCTGTCTGTTTCTCTTTCACTCTCTCTTTCTGTTTCTCTATTGCTCTCTTTCTGTCTGTCTCTCTATTGCCCTCTGTCTCTCTATTACTGTCTCTCTATTGCTCTCTCTCTGTCTATCGCTTTCTCTCTGTCTTTCTTTGTCTAATTTACTCTCTCACTCTGTTTGTATCTCTCTATCGCTATCTCTCTCTGTCTCTATTACTGTTTCACTGTCTCTTTCTATCGCTCTCTGCCTGTCTCTCAATTGCTATCTCTCTATCTGTCTCACTATCTATCTATTTCTGTCTATTGCTCTCTCTCCATCTCTCTATCGCTTTCTCCGTGTTTCTATGTCTCTCTTTCGCTCTCTCTCTGTTTCTCTGTCTCTCTATCGCTCTTTCTCTCACTGTTTCTCTATCGCTCTCTCACTTTCTCTCTCCATCTCTTTATCGCCGTCTCTCTCTCTAACGCTCTTGGTTGGGCAGTGTATGCTGTGTTGCTTAGCAACGCTTCACTCATTCCAGCGCATGCCCATAGACTTAATATTGTAACTTTCAACCCAGCTGACAGGGTGACACATTTGATAATTTTACGGCACTGGTAAGCATTGGTGTCTTCTAATAGCAGCAACATCATACACCAAAGTTAAAGCAAAGGGGGCAAAGTGTGGTGCAAGAAAAAACATGTGGGTTTATTTATATTAGATGAGTGAGGCTGAACACTGGCCAGTATGCTCAAGGCAATGTGAATTATCAGAGTTCGAATGAGGCGTAATAGTGGGTGCCAGATAGATGGGACAGTCCAATTCCAAAGTTGTGCAGGCATTAAACATTCCTCGAATCACAGTGTCACGTGTGTACCGGGAAAGCATCACTGAAGGCATTACCATCCACAGTAAACACTACAGTGGCCACTCACGGGTTATTATTAATCACATTTGGCAGTGTCTGGCTAGAATTGTCCATTCAAACAGACAAGTGACTCGCATCCGGAGGTTCCACATGAATATCCAACAGGTCAGTGTTAGAATTGGGTCGAAACTGCCTGGCCCAATTACTTTTAATTATCATGAATCGCAGCAACCAATTCCAACTCCAGATCAATGAAAGTAAAAAAAGAAAAAGGAAAAAATAATTTTTGGTTTTTTTTTTGTCTTGGGTTCTGGGTATCGCAATCAAGATTGTGGAAATCTGCACACATGATATAAATATTTATTGTTTGGTCCTTAATTGATTTTAAGGGGAAGTACCATGTGAGTTTGTTAGAAAGTAGTGTCTGAACATAGGCATGGTGTTACACGGTACCTTCCATTTGTAATTTTATGGATTTTTTTTTGGAATAAAAGAATGTTTTGAAGGAGCTGACTTTTCAACTTTGCTGTTGCTATTGAAGCTGTTTTACTCACGTTTTGCAGGAGTGCCTGAAAACTTCAAGCTAAAGCAGGGTAAATACTACATACCAACCAGATGAAGATAATGTGTTATGTATTTTGGAATTAAAAAATTGTTGATTTCATTGGAACCTACAACTCCAGTACTGCATAGCAGCAATACTAACAACTGAGCCACCACACTTGTCTGTAGTGCTCTGGAGAAGGGGAGGAACAACACAAAGAGAACGTAAAAACTCCATCCAGATGTTGCTCTTAGCCTGGGTTCTCACACAACGGAATCCCAGCGGAAATCTCGCGGTTTGGCCACAGCGAAAAAACGTTAGTTTTCTGCCGGGAGAAGCGCTGCTCTTCCGCTGCGGCCGGTGCTCCCATAGAGGAGAGCGCGACCGCAGCGGAGGAAGAAAAAGAACGAATATGCTGCGGCTGGCTAATCCGCGCCGCAGTGCCAGTTTCTGCCGGCTTTGAAGCGGCGGATTTGCCGTCCCGTGTGGACGAGATTTCTCAGAAATCTCGTCCATATGGCTGGCCAAATCTGGGATTAGAGGCCGCAGGCGGATTTGCCGCGGCAAAATTCCGGGCAGAATTTCTGCGGCAAATCCGCTCCGTGTGAACCCAGCCTTAGGCTATCTGTCCATGGGCGAACTTTCATTGCGTTCCCCGCAGTGATAATCCAGCCGCGGGGAACGCAGTGAAGACTTTCCATAGCGTTGCTATGTAAAGCGCTTCACCCATGTCCATGAGCAGAGAATCACAGTGAATTGCCGCGATTCTCTGCAGGCAGCTTATGGCTGCCTGCAGATGGCCGGGTCGGATTCAGCTGTGAGAATTCCCGCAGCGGGACCCGACCCGAGCCCCTGCATAGACCAGCGTGGCACTCACCTGCTCCCACGGCTCCGGCTCTGTGATGTGTCGGCTGCCACCCAGCTGGCGCATGCGCATAGCAGAGCCAGCGACCTGGGAGTGACATTTCTGTGCGGGGCTCTGCGAGTCCCGCACAGAAATAGAGCATGCCTCGATTTGATTTCGCGCAGACAAATCACGGCCGTCTGCCTAGGATTGCGTTTTCTAACGCAATCCTATGGCAGCTTCCATGGGCGGAAATTCCCTTGGGAAATCCTGAGCAGAATTTCCACCCTTGTGCAGGGGGCCTATCTATCAGATAGGCTGACAGTAGAGGTCAGGCAGCCTTAGTTAGATTGGAATTTACAACTCAAGTACTGCAACAAAGCAGTGCTAAAAGCTGAGCCACCACACTGGTCTGTACTGCTCTAGGAGAGGGGAAAGAACAACAAGAATAAACATAAAGAGAATGCGAAACACCCTTCCAGATGCTGCCTTTAGACATATTTGAACCTATAACTCCAACACTGCAAGGCAGCAGAGCTAATAACTGAGCCACAACACTTCTTGTTTCTTCCTTCTCAAAATTAGATGACGGAGAAGAGCAATAATAATAAATACAATGAGAATATACAGACTTCATGCAGATGTTGTCAATAATCAGACTTAAACCAAGAATTACAGCACTACATTAGCAACAGTGCCAGCCACCAAGCTTCTACCCTGTTTCCCTGAAAATAAGACAGTGTCTTAAATTAATTTTTGCTCCCAAAGATGCACTAAGTCTTATTCTCAGGGGATTTCTTATTTTTTCATGAAGAAGAATTCACATTTATTGTTGAACAAAAAAATGCACATTTATTATAAACTGTACAGTAGTTGTCATCACAAACCAGCAGAACCAGACAAATCCTATCATGAATTTGTTGTTACTACCATTATTTCTATGCACTGTACACACTGGATACTGTAACGATCACCCCCTAAAGAATCAAAGTGACACACTGGTTGCCTGACTCACATACAGGGCCACAAAAATAAGGGCTGTAAAGTACCTGGCTCCCACACACTGTCTGGGGACTGTAAGACCTAATGCACACGGCTGTATTTCTGCCACGTGAAACCTAATAGAACCTAATAGCTCAATGTACACGCTGCGCAATTCCACCACGGAATTCCGCAGTGTGAAATTACCTGCGGCATGTACTGCGCATGTGCGCCAGAGCGTCATGCGGGACTTCGCGCAGCAGATCGGGAGGTAAGTATGGGGTCTTTGGGGGGCACCATGATGGACTCTCCTGCGATATTACGCTTGCAGAGCCCATCACGGCCGTGTGCATAAGGCCTAACCATCACCCACAGCAGTTCCTGGACCACTTGTACAGCAGGGACGATATTGCAGCTTCCTGGGGAGCTAATCACAGTAGACTCACACAGCAGGGACAGAGCTAGGTCTTACTTTTGGGGGAGGCCTTATATTTAGCACTTTAGCAAAACCTCTACTAGGTCTTATTTTCAGGTGATGTCTTACTATTAATGATCCCCTTTGCTACCCATTTTCTTCTGTGGCACCACTTGACACCCCCACTTCATCTTTCCCACTGTGAAATCACTTGTTATCTCCCCATTTCCCCCTCCTTTACCGCGTTTGGATTGAACTTTTTCCAGCACATTCATGGTTAAATTGGTTCTGCCTCTCCCATCCAGCTGCAGATTGTTTGTCATCTCTTCACCACTGTATAGATGCCTCAGACTTGACAGCCTGTGCTGCAGTGTTATTGTATGAGTCCTCTCATGAAGACACATGTCACAGTCGCTCCTGCTGTTCCTGTGTTTCCAGTTGCTGCTTAGTCTTCTGTTTGCTTGATACTTTCAGAATGCACCTGGACTTGCCTGCTCACTCCTTAATTCTTCAGATGGCTTGGTGTTATCCAGTGGCTTCCCGGTGACTAGTCTTGACAGGGTTAAACAGCGCCCAGATTCCTGTGCAGGGCTGCCCTTGTCAGGGCAAATGTTTTTGCTGTTTATAGGCAGGGACTTTCTACCTCGTGCTACCCGCAAAGGGCTAGATTCCCTGGTCACCGTTGCATTCCAAGTCACATCTTCAGCTGTGAGCATCTGGGTTTCCAGAGTCAGCTGTCAGCCCTGCTGGTCTGATCCATCTACTGGTTGAGTGAGACAGTGCATCCACATCCGCTTACATAACATCTCCCTATGTGGCCCCAATTAGTAATAGTGCTACCTGTGTCCCCTTTGTGGCCACTTTCTCTGGCTGTGTCCTGTGTACAAACTGACTCCTCCTCCCAGCTCCTGCTCTCAGAGAACAGTGTGCTGGAGTCAGGGAGAGAAGTCAGCTAGTGCATAGACCATGGTGTCAGACAGCAGGAACGATTATGGTTTTACAGACAGACAGTGTGAAGGAGTAGGGTCCCAGCGAGTGGGTGGGGGTGTCGGGGCTGTTTATCTCTAAGTCTTCTGCCCTATGGGCTTCACACCAGGTGTATGATCTGCCATCAATGGCATACTACTTTTCCGTTTTCAAATGAGTTTCATTAATTGTAGAAAGCTCACTGTATCTTTGTAGGGCTTCTTATAGCAAAAATAATTTTTATATACTACTAACATATTTCAGCACTTTATAACTGAGAAAGTAACAAACAAGAAAAGTGACATGTAATCAAAGCTAATGTAGAAACATTGAGATAAAATAAGAGAGGTTGCTGCAGATAAGTTTATAATCCAATCAGTGTGTTAAAAAATGCATAAAGACAGCTGTAATTCCTCCTAGTGGTGTATCTCAGTACAGTACAGTGCTAAATCTGGGGAGAGAGGAGAGGACCTGAGAGCTGATCTTGGACAATACCCCCTCTGCTATTATAAGATCGTGTTATTTTCCTTAGCTTTGTTCTGCTGCAGTAAAATTTGGAACAGGTGAAAAAGACTTAGATTTCTTTGCTCCATGCAGAAGTTCAAGAACAGAAAAATTGGGAGGAGACTGTAATTGAACTTGGAAATTAAATGAAACGTAATGATGTCGCCCTGGGATTAAAGGAATAGGATGATGTAATATAATCTGACAAATAAATGAATTCTGCAGCCATGTAAGCACTGGATGTGCTGCACGTCACTTGTGGCACTGCTATAAAAGGTGGCCACTTACTCACAATGCACTCGTGTATCTACAGGGCAGCTCCTGGGAAGAAGTTTCACAGCTACTAACCTCCAGCCTGGCATCAAAAGAAACCTACCTGGCTCCAAGTGCACTGCATCCTCTGCCATTATGATGCTCCTGCTTATAGCTGCCCTCTGTCTGATAGTGCTGGGCACAGGGGTCCAGTCAGCACCCTGTGAGACTATCAGAATCCCGTTGTGTAAAGATATGCCATGGAATATTACTAGGATGCCCAACCACCTCCACCACAGCACCCAGGAGAATGCTATACTGGCAATTGATCAATACCAAGAGCTGGTGGACATCAACTGCAGTCCTGTGCTGAGCTTTTTTCTTTGTGCCATGTATGCACCCATCTGCACCCTGCAGTTCCTTCATGATCCTATTAAACCATGCAAGTCAGTGTGCCAAAGAGCCAAGGATGGATGTGAACCCATCATGAAAAGATACAATCACAGCTGGCCAGAGAACCTGGCATGTGATGACCTGCCAATATATGATCGTGGTGTGTGCATCTCTCCTGAAGCCATAGTCACTGACATCCCAGAAGGTAAGGGAACCCCACATTCTTTATGTGAGATATTTTATATTCTAATGGCTTGGAATAACTTTCTTCATTTAGTGCATGCTATAAATGAAACAGAGTGTCAAATACTTTAAAGTACCACTACTTCTTTTGGTAATATTAGGAAGAAACCTGCAGCATAAAGTATTTATTAATGTATTGTACTAAGAGCTGATTAGAAAAACTGATGTGAATTAAAATCGAACTGAAACAATTTGAATATAAACAATCATAATTTTGCAACAGTGTATTCCCTTGTAAAAAAGCACCATCCAATTTTTAGCTTTTGTCACCATTCTCAGAGACATCATAAGAATGACAGTGTTGTAAACTGTAAAAATGGTCAATGTATAACCCCCATCATACCTGTAATGTGTAAAAATGTTGCAAAATAATGTATTGTGTATTAGTTCATGTATAAATGTGCCACAGGAAATAATTTACATGTTCTGAAAAAACTAGTGATAATAATGTGCGTCAAGCTTAAAATTCAATAATACTTACCATTAGCATTCATGTCATTTGTGTGTGTACTGTTAAAAAGAAGGTTGGAGTAACATTTAATGTAATACAATATACAGTATGTATCAAAGTACACATTCACTGTAGCAGAGGTGTATTGTGTATAAGTTCAGTATAAGGGCAACTTCACATGAGCGTATAAGTAAACTAGCTGATATACCCGGCTTCGCCCGAGTTAATTTGGTACTGGTGGTTATCTGGTGTTCACACGGAAAATCTTATGAAGTCGTGGTTACTTTAGAGATACCGGAAAAACATATGTTCACCATTTTGCATAGTTCTCTGCGTTACCCAGGAAACACCATGGGGAGGTAACCATGCAACGTTTGGTTTATATAAAATGACATCAGGAAGTGAGAGAAATAGATTCCATACATAAAATTTGGATGCTAATTCTTTTGCGCATAGAATTGAACAATCGAGGTGGGACCCATTAACTTTTCCTATTTATGACATAATCAATGCCCGTTCCAAATTTCATGTTTCAATGACACCAAGAAGTTAGAGAATTAGATTCCGTACGTAAAATTTGGACGCTAATTCTTTGGCGCTAGAATTGAATAATCGAGTTGGGACCCATTAACTTTTCCTATTTATGACATATTCAATGCTTATGGCAAATTTCATGTTTCTATGACATTGGGAAGTGAGAGATTTAGATTATGTACGTAAAATTTCGACGCTAATTCTTTTGTACTAAAATTAAATAATCGAGTTGGGACCTATTAACTTTTCCTATTTATGACATAAACACAATTCTCGTGCCAAATTTCATGTTTCTATGACACCGGAAAGTGAGAAAATTACATTCCGTACGTAAAATTTGGATGCTAATTCTTTTGCGCATAGAATTGAATAATCGAGTTGGGACCCATTAGCTTTTCCTATTTATGACATTATCAATGCTCGTGCCAAATTTCACGTTTCTATGACACCAGAAAGTGAGAAAATAACATTCCGCACATAAAATTTGGACGCTAATTCTTTTGCGCATAGCATTGAATAATCGAGTTCGGACCCATTAGCTTTTCCTATTTATGACATAATCAATGCTCGTGCCAAATTTCACGTTTCTATGACACCGGAAAGTGAGAAAAATACATTTCGTACGTAAAATTTGGACGCTAAATCTTTTGCGCATAGAATTGAATAATCGAGTTGGAACCCATTAGCTTTTCCTATTTATGACATTATCAATCCTCGTGCCAAATTTCACATTTCTATGACACTGGAAAGTGAGAAAATTACATTCCGTACGTAAAATTTGGACGCTAATTCTTTTGCGCATAGAATTGAATAATCGAGTTGGGATCCATTAGCTTTTCCTATTTATGATATAATCAATGCTCGTGCCAAATTTCACGTTTCTATGACACCAGAAAGTGAGAAAAATACATTCCGTACGTAAAATTTAGACGCTAAATCTTTTGCACATAGACTTGAATAATCGAGTTGGAACCAATTAGCTTTTCCTATTTATGACATAATCGATGCCTGTGCCAAATTTCAGGTTTCTATGACATTGGGAAGTGAGAGATTTAGATTATGTACATTAAATTTCGACGCTAATTCTTTTGTGCTAGAATTGAATAATCGAATTGGGACCTATTTACTTTTCCTATTTTGGAGATAATCTATGCTTGTGCCAAAATTCATGTTTCTCCGACATCGGGAAGTTGGAGAACTTTTGGCGAGTCAGTCAGTGAGTGAGTCAGTCAGTCAGTCAGTGAGGGCTTTTGTCTTTATATATATAGATATGCTCACCTCAGTGCAACACATTTGTGCAGTGAACGATGTTGATGAGGTAGATTTGTGCGAACATAGCACTGTATTTTTTGTGCATCCAGGGCCAGTTTACACACATGCGCATGCGCATCTCTCCCCTTCCATGGTTCAAAAGACTACATAGCCTTATGAGGTCCAGATGTGTTCTCTTCCTCGTGGTTTTGTGCAGTGTTTAACACATCCCCTTGTGTATTTGTGCACCTCCCATGGACTTCTATGGGGCATTTGCTGCGCAAAATGCAGAAATATACAGCAGGTCCTATCTTTTTGCGTGCACATGAAATGCCCGCACAGAACATGTTCATGAAAATGAATCCATTGGCAGCAATGAATTCTATTCTCTGCGAATTGCATGCGTATATTTTACACAAGTGAAAATACGAAGAAGCCGTAAGGCTATGTCACTAGAGATGAGCGAACGCGTTCGTCCGAGCTTGCTATTCGTGCGAATATTAGGGTGTTCGGGATGTTCGTTATTCGTAACGAACACCATGCGGTGTTCTGGTAAATTAAACTTTCTTCCCTGAGACGTTAGCGCTTTTTTTTGGCCAATATAAAGACAGGGAAGGCATTACAACTTCCCCCTGCAACGTTTAAGCCCTATACCACCCCCCTGCTGTGAGTGGCTGGGGAGATAAGGTGTCACCCGAGTATTGAAATCTGCCCCTCCCGCTGCTCGCTATGGATGCATTCTATATGCGCTCAATGGGGCCAGCGGCAGCAGCGCTGACCCCATTGAGAACATATAGAAGACAAATCCTTCTTCTCTGGCACAGCTGTAACAGCTGTAGCAGAGAAGAACGATGTTTGCCCATTGAATTCAATGGAGCGGCAATACAGCCGACTCCACTGAATGCAATGGGCTGCCGGCGATCGCAGGATGAATGGTCGGAAAGGGGTTAAATATATAACCCCTTTCCTGCAATTCATCCAGAAATGTGTTACACTAAAAATATATACCGGCGTATAAGGCGACCGGGCGTATAAGACGACCCCCCAACTGTCACCTTATACGCCGGTAATACAGTGGAGCAAAGAATAAAAAGCATTACTTACGTTTTTAGATGATCTGCGGCGCTCCTGCAGGCTGTCACTCCCTCCTGGTCCACGGCAGACAAGCTTTCTCCACGAAAGACTTTAAATCCCTGCCTCCAGAAGCACATGTGCCTTCAGCCAATCACAGCCAATGACAATGATGTCATTGAATGGCTGTGATTGGCTGTGTTTCTGGAGGCGGGGATTTCAAGCCTTGAAATCCCCGCCTCCAGAAACACAGCCAATCACAGCCATTCAATGACATCATTGTCATTGGCTGTGATTGGCTGAAGGCACATGTGCTTCTGGAGGCAGGGATTTAAAGTCTTTCGTGGAGAAAGCTTGTCTGCCGTGGACCAGGAGGGAGTGACAGCCTGCAGGAGCGCCGCAGATCATCTAAAAACGTAAGTAATGCTTTTTATTCTTTGCTCCACTGTATTACCGGCGTATAAGGTGACAGTTGGGGGGTCGTCTTATACGCCCGGTCGCCTTATACGCCGGTATATATTTTTAGTGTAACACATTTCTGGATGAATTGCAGGAAAGGGGTTATATATTTAACCCCTTTCCGACCATTCATCCTGCGATCGCCGGCAGCCCATTGCATTCAGTGGAGTCGGCTGTATTGCCGCTCCATTGAATTCAATGGGCAAACATCGTTCTTCTCTGCTACAGCTGTTACAGCTGTGCCAGAGGAGGACGATCTTTATGCTGACAGTGGGGGGGGGGGGGGCACTCTTGCCGCTATTGTGGCTTAATAGTGGGACCTGTGAACTTGAGATGCAGCCCACCATGTAGCCCCTCGCCTGCCCTATCCGTCACTGTGTCATTCCCATCACTTTCCTGAATTGCCCAGATTTTCACACATGAAAACCTTAGCGAGCATCGGCGAAATACAAAAATGTTCCGGTCGCCCATTGACTTCAATGGGGTTCGTTGTTCGAAACGAACCCTCGAGCATCACGGGAAGTTCGTTACGAATAACGAACACCCGAACATTTTGGTGTTCGCTCATCTCTATATGTCACACTAGTGACTGTTTATGTCTAGCTGTTTTGTTGTGGGAACAGCTAAATGGAAAAAAACTGAAATGTAAAACAGAGTTCCATTTGCTTCCGTTTTCCATTGACAGACATGTTTAAAAAAACTGAAATGTTTCAATTCATTTTAGTTCCGCTTTTTGAACTGGAAACAAAAGTTCAGCAGTCTGTGCATTTGCTTCAGTTTTAAAAACGGAATGGCGAGGGAAAATTGACAACTGGATTGAAATTGAAGGTCCTCAGTTTCAATGCATCTCTATATACACGGAAACTGGTATCTTTTCTGTTTAGCTGCTCCCATGATGAAATAGCTAGACAGAAACAAAATAACGCTAGTGTGAACATAGCCCAAATCCGATCTCATATGCGATCAACATCAGTGTGGACTTTCCGTGGCAAAACACAGGCATTAAAAGGCATATAGTTTCGATTTACAAATTGTGTATTACACAAGTCGAAGAAAAACCACAGCATGCTCTATTTTATCAAAGAATCTGCGCGAATGGCCTACATTGATGTCAATGAAGGTGTCTGACCCGCAGAATTCAAGTCTCATGGTCCAGATGAATTACATCCTAGGACACAAAAGGAAGCAGCGGAGGTAATTGGTGAACCACTCGCCATAATCTTTGAAAATTCCTTGAGAACAGGAGAAGTCCCAGAAGAATGGAAAAGGGCAAATGTTGTCCGTATGTTCAAAAAAGGGAAGAAGGTGGATCTAGGAAACTACAGGCCTGTGAGCCTGACTTCTATCCCGGGTAAGATCTATGAACAAATAATTAAACAGCACATATGCAAGTACTTAGATAAAAATGGAGTAATTAACCAGAGCCAGCATGGGTTTGTAACAAACAAGTCATGCCAGACGAATCTAGTTTCCTTCTATGACAGAATCACTGACTGGGTTGATCACGGAAATGCGGTAGATATAGTATATCTTGACTTTAGTAAAGCATTTGACAAAGTATTTTTATACCATTCTTATTGAAAAGATGACCAAATATGGGATTGACAAGGAAACTGTTAGGTGGATTCACAACTGGCTGAGTGATTGTACTCAAAGAGTGGTCATAAATGGCTGCACATCCAAGTGGAAGAATGTATCAAGTGGGATAGCACAAGGCTCTGTCCCAGGCCCAGTGTTGTTCAACATTTTTATAAATGATCTAGATGAGGGAGTTGAGAGAAAACTGATCAAATTTGCTGATGACACAAAGGTAGGAGGTATAGCTAACACTAGGGAAGAGAGAGAGAGGATTCTAAAACACCTAGAAAAGCTCCAACAATGTGATGCAGCAGCCAAAGAGGCAAACACAATTCTGGGATGTATTAAGAGAAGCATAGAGTCCAGAGGACGTGAGGTAATTATCCCCCTCTACTTTTCCTTAGCCCGCATGATAACGTCATATCGCACATGTTTAATATTTATGGGTGATTAAGAGGGGCTGGGTCAATGATGACAGCATTACATATTGCTAGCGGGATTGTATGCGTGTGCAAATGCACAGCTTTTGTGAACCAAAAAAATATATATATAATCTGTTACGCTCGTAACAGGTCACATGATATTACAAAAACAGGACAGAAGACGGAAGTCGTATATTAGGGGGGAGAGGTGGGTACCTTTTTTTTCACTTTTTATTGATTCCAAAATATTTAGTAAAATGTCAGAATCTTAGATATTCTCTTTGAATCCCATTTTCAATAAAGTTTTATACTTTTGGCCACCTACACACAGCAGAGAATCCTACCCTGGCAGCAGTGGCGTCCAGACGTACCTGTCAGTCATCTTCTTTCTCTATACTGAAGATGGTCCACACGGTGAGCTGTCGGACATGCGCAGTACAGATTTTTTCTTCTACTTTTCCCACGTTATCGCTAGGTGATGACGCAGAAATTGTGAGCTTTCTGCAATGTCAATTGCTGAAGGGCCACAGGCCGGATGGCTTCCATTGACTTCAATGGAAGCCGTCCACGTGGAAGCTGCGCAAAAATGGAGCATGGTGCGATTTTTTTTCTCCACGAGCGGAAACTGCAATTGGTTTCTGCTTTTGTGCAGGAAGAGTCGATTTCCCATAGCATGCTGTGGACGGTATTCGCTGCAGATCCATGGTGCATGCACCTACCTCAAATTCTGCAGCAAGAATCATCCCTATGTGCAAGCAGCCTAATGCTTACATTTAATATATGTTGCATATACAGATTATTGGTTGTCAAATAATTCTTTGTGAAGTATACTAAAAGCAATAAAATAACATTTCTTCTATGTCTGTCAGTAAAAGGGTTAATAATATTAAACATGTTGTCCAGGATTAGAAAATCACAACTTCTCATGAGATGGTCTGTTTATGCATGGCCCTTGATCCTTTCTTTAGGTACTGAGGATAGCGCAGTAATGGAAAAATAAACTTCAATGACTTAATAATTAGAGATGAGCGAGCGCCAAAATGCTCGGGTGCTCTTTACTCGGGACGAAATTTTCGCGATGCTCGAGGGTTCGTTTTGAGTAACGAACCCCATTGAAGTCAATGGGCGACTCGAGCATTTTTGTATATCGCCGATGCTCGCTAAGGTTTCCATTTGTGAAAATCTGGGCAATACAGGAAAGTGATGGGAACGACACAGCAACGGATAGGGCAGGCGAGGGGCTACTTGTTGGGCTGCATCTTAAGTTCACAGGTCCCACTATAAAGCCACAATAGTGGCAAGAGTGCCCCCCCCCCCCCAACAACTTTTACTTTTGAAAAGCCCTCATAAGCAATGCATACCTTAGCTAAGCACCACACTACCTCCAAAAAAGCACAATCACTGCCTGCATGACACGCCGCTGCCACTTCTCCTGGGTTACATGCTGCCCAACCCCACCCCCCCACCCCCCCGCACGACGCAGTGTCCACAGCGCACACCAAAGTGTCCCTCGGCTGCCTTCAGCTGCACTCATGCCACACCACCCTCATGTCTATTTATAAGTGCGTCTGCCATGAGGAGGAACCGCAGGCACACACTGCAGAGGGTTGGCACGGCCAGGCAGCGACCCTCTTTAAAAGGGGGCGATAGCCCACAATGCTGTACAGAAGCAATGAGAAATATAATCCTGTGCCACCGCCATCAGGAGCTGCACACGTGGGCATAGCAATGGGGAACCTATGTGCCACACACTATTCATTCTGTCAAGGTGTCTGCATACCCCAGTCAGACCGCAGTTTTTTATAAATAGTCACAGGCAGGTACAACTCCGCAATGGGAATTCCGTGTGCACCCACAGCATGGGTGGCTCCCTGGAACCCACCGGCTGTACATAAATGTATCCCATTGCAGTGCCCATCACAGCTGAGGTAACGTCCGATTAAATGCAGGTGGGCTTCGGCCCACACTGCATGCCCCAGTCAGACTGGGGTTCTTTAGAAGTGGACACATGCAGTTACAACTCCCTGTGGACCCACAGCATGGGTGGCTCCCTGGAACCCACCGGCGGTACATAAATATATCCCATTGCAGTGCCCAGCGCAGCTGATGTAACGTCAGCTTTAATGCAGGTGGGCAAAAAATTAATTGAATTACACTGTAGGCGAGCCCCCCAAAAAATTGGTGTACTAACAGTACTAATGTACGTCAGAAAAATTGCCTATGCCCAACCAAGAGGGCAGGTGAAACCCATTAATCGCTTTGGTTAATGTGGCTTGATTTGTAACTAGGCCTGGAGGCAGCCCAGTTAAAATAAAAATTGGTTCAGGTGCAAATTTCAACGCTTTAATGAGCATTGAAACGTATAAAAATTGTTTACAAAAATTATATGACTGAGCCTTGTGGGCCTAAGAAAAATTGCCCGTTCGGCGTGATTACGTCAGGTTTCAGGAGGAGGAGCAGGAGGAGGAGGATGAATATTATACACAGATTGATGAAGCTAAAAGGTCCACGTTTTTGATGGTGATAGAGAACAATGCTTCCATCCGTGGGTGCAGCCTACGTATTGTTTAGGTATCGCTGCTGTCCGCTGGTGGAGAAGAGAAGTCTGGGGAAATCCAGGCTTTGTTCATCTTGATGAGTGTAAGCCTGTCGGCACTGTCGGTTGATAGGCGGGTACGCTTATCTGTGATGATTCCCCCAGCTGCACTAAACACCCTCTCTGACAAGACGCTAGCCACAGGACAAGCAAGTACCTCCAGGGCATACAGCGCGAGTTCAGGCCACGTGTCCAGCTTCGACACCCAGTAGTTGTAGGGGGCAGAGGACGGTCGTGCGATCGGCTACGTACTCCCTCACCATCCTTTTACAGTGCTCCCGCCGACTCAGCCTTGACTGGGGAGCGGTGACACAGTCTTGCTGGGGAGCCAGAAAGCTGTCAAAGGCCTTAGAGAGTGTTCCCCTGCCTGTGCTGTACATGCTGCCTGATCTCTGCGCCTCCCCTGCTACCTGGCCCTCGGAACTGCGCCTTCGGCCACTAGCGCTGTCGGATGGGAATTTTACCATCAGTTTGTCTGCCAGGGTCCTGTGGTATAGCATCATTCTCGAACCCCTTTCCTCTTCGGGTATGAGAGTGGAAAGGTTCTCCTTATACCGTGGGTCGAGCAGTATGTACACCCAGTAATCCATAGTGGCCAGAATGCGTGTAACACGAGGGTCACGAGAAAGGCATCCTAACATGAAGTCAGCCATGTGTGCCAGGGTACCTGTACGGAACACATGGCTGTCATCACTAGGAAGATCACTTTCAGGATCCTCCTCCTCCTCCTCCTCAGGCCATACACGCTGAGAGGATGACAGGCAAGCAGCATGGGTACTCTCAGCAGTGGGCCAAGCTGTCTCTTACCCCTCCTCCTCATCCTCCTCCCCCTCCTCCTCCTCCTCCTCAACGAGAGATATAGACAGGAGGGTGCTCTGACTATCCAGCGACATACTGTCTTCCCCCGCCTCTGTTTCCGAGCGCAAAGTGTCTGCCTTTATGCTTTGCAGGGAACTTCTCAAGAGGCATAGCAGAGGAATGGTGACGCTAATGATTGCAGCATCGCCGCTCACCATCTGGGTAGACTCCTCAAAGTTTCCAAGGACTTGGCAGATGTCTGCCAACCAGGTCCACTCTTCTGTAAAGAATTGAGGAGGCTGACTCCCACTGCGCTGCCCATGTTGGAGTTGGTATTCCACTATAGCTCTACGCTGCTCATAGAGCCTGGCCAACATGTGGAGCGTAGAGTTCACACACGACCATGCCCGGTTGGAGGCTCAGCGGCGCAAGCCAGCAGTCGGTCTGCTCTGTCAGACCCTGCAGCAGTTCGTGGGCCGTGTGCCTCTTCTCTCCTAAGCTGAGTAGTTTCAGCACGGCCTGCTGACGCTTGCCCACCGCTGTGCTGCCACGACGCGCGACACCGACTGCTGGCGACGTGCTGCTGCTGACACATCTTGATTACGAGACAGAGGTTGCGTAGGAGGAGGAGGAGGAGGGTGGTTGAGTGGAGGAAGCATACACCGCCGCAGATACCACCACCGAGCTGGGGCCCGCAATTCTGGGGGTGGGTAGGACGTAAGCGGTCCCAGGCTCTGACTCTGTCCCAGCCTCCACTAAATTCACACAATGTGCCGTCAGGGAGATATAGTGGCCCTGCCCGCCTGTGCTTGTCCACGTGTCCGTTGTTAAGTGGACCTTGGCAGTAACCGCGTTGGTGAGGGCGCGTACAGTGTTGCGGGAGACGTGGTCGTGCAGGGCTGGGACGGCACATCGGGAAAAGTAGTGGCGACTGGGAACTGAGTAGCGCGAGGCCGCGGCCGCCATCATACCTTTGAAAGCCTCCGTTTCCACAACCCTATACGGCAGCATCTCCAGGCTGATAAATTTGGCTATGTGCACGTTTAACGCTTGAGCGTGCGGGTGCGTGGCGGCGTACTTGCGCTTGCGCTCCAACGCTTGCGCTAGCGACGGCTGGACGGTGCGCTGAGAGACATTGGTGGATGGGTCCGAGCACAGCGGAGGTGAGGGTGTGGGTGCAGGCCAGGAGACGGTAGTGCCTGTGTTCTGAGAGGGGGGTTGGATCTCAGTGGCAGGTTGGGGCACAGGGGGAGAGGCAGCGGTGCAAACCGGAGGTGGTGAACAGCCTTCTTCCCACCTTGTGGGGTGCTTGGCCATCATATGTCTGCACATGCTGGTGGTGGTGGCTCCCCGGCTGATCTTGGCGCAACAAAGGTTGCACACCGCTGTTCGTCGGTCGTCTGCACCCTCAGTGAAAAACTGCCAGACCTTTGAGCACCTCGGCCTCTGCAGGGTGGCATGGCGCGAGGGGGCGCTTTGGGAAACAGTTGGTGGATTATTCGGTCTGGCCCTGCCTCTACCCCTGGCCACCGCACTGCCTCTTCCAACCTGCCCTGCTGCTGCACTTGCCTCCCCCTCTGAAGACCTGTCCTCAGTAGGCGTAGCAAACCAGGTGGGGTCAGTCACCTCATCGTCCTGCTGCTCTTCCTCCGAATCCTCTGTGCGCTCCTCCCTCAGACTTACTCCAATTACTACTACCTGAGTGATAGACAACTGTGTCTCATCGTCATCGTCCTCCTCACCCACTGAAAGCTCTTGAGACAGTTGCCGGAAGTCCCCAGCCTCATCCCCCGGACCCCGGGAACTTTCCAAAGGTTGGGCATCGGTCACGACAAACTCCTGCAGTGGGAGAGGATTCGGAACCATTGCTGGCCATTCTGGGCAGGGGCCCGAGAACAGTTCCTGGGAGTCTGCCTGCTCCTCAGAATGTGTCATTTTCATGGAGTGAGGAGGCTGGGAGGAAGGAGAAGCAGCAGCCAGAGGATTCAGAGTTGCAGCAGTGGACGGCGCAGAATTCTGGGTGGTCGATAGATTGCTGGATGCACTTTCTGCCATCCACGACAGGACCTGCTCACACTGCTCATTTTCTAATAAAGGTCTACCGCGTGGACCCATTAATTGTGAGAAGAATGTGGGGACGCCAGAAATGTGCCTCTCTCCTAATCCCGCAGCAGTCGTCTGCGATACACCTGGATCAGGAGCTCGGCCTGTGCCCACACCCTGACTTGGGCCTCCGCGTCCTCGCCCGCGTCCATGTCCTCTAGTCCTACCCCTACCCCTCAGCATGCTGTATGACCAGGAGTGCAGAAACAGAACGCTGTAATTAAATGTGCTGCTTATTGGCCTGTGGTTGGAGGCTGACTTCGCTTACGGAACGCACAGCAGAGCGAGGAAAGAATTTTGCGCAAGCCTGTAGTGAGACGTAGGTGCGTATGACTGAGCTAGTGGAATTCACAGCGCAGAAGCAGTCAAGTGTCCAAAGGCTACTAGTAGGCCTTAAGTATTTTGCTTCTATTTTTTTTTAAATGCTGAGCTGATACAGCAGACAGATACTGTAGGCAGCGTATAATATTATGTATACTCTTTCCCTCTGGCGGGATGACCGCGATCATGTAACAGAGACAGCGGATCCAGGAAACAATTTTGCGCAAGCCTGCTGTAATGCTTAGCTGCGTATTAATTAGGACTACTACCCCCAGCAGATAGATACTGTAGGCAGCGTATAATATTATGTATACTCTTTCCCTCTGGCGGGATGACGGCGATCATGTAACAGAGACAGCAGATCCAGGAAACAATTTTGCGCAAGCCTGCTGTAACACTTAGCTGCGTATTAATTAGGACTACTACCCCCAGCAGATAGATACTGTAGGCAGCGTATAATATTATGTATACTCTTTCCCTCTGGCGGGATAACAGCGCTGATGTAACAGAGACAGCAGATGCAGGAAACAATTTTGCGCAAGCCTGCTGTAACGCTTAGCTGCGTATTAATTAGGACTACTACCCCCAGCAGATAGATACTGTAGGCAGCGTATAATATTATGTATACTCTTTCCCTCAGGCGGGATGACAGCGCTGATGTAGCAGAGACAGCAGATGCAGGAAACACTTTGGCGCAAGCATGCTGTAACGCTTAGCTGCGTATTAATTAGGACTACTACCCCCAGTACTGTAGGCAGCGTATAATATTATGTATACTCTTTCCCTCTGGCGGGATGACGGCGATCATGTAACAGAGACAGCAGATCCAGGAAACAATTTTGTGCAAGCCTGCTGTAATGCTTAGCTGCGTTTTAATTAGGACTACTACCCCCAGCAGATAGATACTGTAGGCAGCGTATAATATTATGTATACTCTTTCCCTCTGGCGGGATGACAGCGCTGATGTAACAGAGACAGCAGATCCAGAAAACAATTTTGCGCAAGCCTGCTGTAACACTTAGCTGCGTATTAATTAGGACTACTACCCCCAGCAGATAAGTACTGTAGGCAGCGAATAATATTATGTATACTCTTTCCCTCTGGCGGGATGACAGCGCTGATGTAACAGAGACAGCAGATGCAGGAAACAATTTTGCGCAAGCCTGCTGTAACGCTTAGCTGCGTATTAATTAGGACTACTAATTAGGAAAGTAGGTTTCATCACCAACACAGAAAGGGGTTCTTTACTGTAAGAGCAGTTAGACTGTGGAACTCTCTACCGGAGGAAGTGGTGATGGCAAAATCGATAGAAGAGTTTAAAGGGGACTTGATATCTTTCTGGAGAAGTTTATTACAGGATATAAATATTAGGTTAAGTGTCAATCCTGGTATACAGGCAGGTAGGAACTATTAGGGGTTGATCCAGGGAACAGTCTGATTGCCATTAGGGAGTCGGGAAGGAATTTTTCCCCCAAAAGGGCTAATTGGCTTCTGGCCTTGGGGTTTTTTGCCTTCCTCTGGATCAACACAGTAGGATAGACAGGCTGGACTAGATGGACAATGTCTTCATTCGTCCTTACATACTATGTTACTATGTTACTATGTTACTACCCCCAGCAGATAGATACTGTAGGCAGCGTATAATATTATGTATACTCTTTCCCTCTGGCGGGATGACAGCGCTGATGTAACAGAGACAGCAGATGCAGGAAACAATTTTGCGCAAGCCTGCTGTAACGCTTAGCTGCGTATAAATTAGGACTACTACCCCCAGCAGATAGATACTGTAGGCAGCGTATAATATTATGTATACTCTTTCCCTCTGGCGGGATGACAGCGCTGATGTAACAGAGACAGCAGATGCAGGAAACAATTTTGCGCAAGCCTGCTGTAACGCTTAGCTGCGTATTAATTAGGACTACTACCCCCAGCAGATAGATACTGTAGGCAGCGTATAATATTATGTATACTTTTTCCCTCTGGCGGGATGACGGCGATCATGTAACAGAGACAGCAGATCCAGGAAACAATTTTGCGCAAGCCTGCTGTAACGCTTAGCTGCGTATTAATTAGGACTACTACCCCCAGCAGATAGATACTGTAGGCAGCGTATAATATTATGTATACTCTTTCCCTCTGGCGGGAAGACGGCGATCATGTAACAGAGACAGCAGATCCAGGAAACAATTTTGCGCAAGCCTGCTGTAACGCTTAGCTGCGTACTAATTAGGACTACTACCCCCAGCAGATAGATACTGTAGGCAGCGTATAATATTATGTATACTCTTTCCCTCTGGCGGGATGACAGCGCTGATGTAACAGAGACAGCAGATGCAGGAAACAATTTTGCGCAAGCCTGCTGTAACGCTTAGCTGCGTATTAATTAGGACTACTAATTAGGAAAGTAGGTTTCATCACCAACACAGAAAGGGGTTCTTTACTGTAAGAGCAGTTAGACTGTGGAACTCTCTACCGGAGGAAGTGGTGATGGCAAAATCGATAGAAGAGTTTAAAGGGGACTTGATGTCTTTCTGGAGAAGTATATTACAGGATATAAATATTAGGTTAAGTGTCAATCCTGGTATACAGGCAGGTAGGAACTATTAGGGGTTGATCCAGGGAACAGTCTGATTGCCATTAGGGAGTCGGGAAGGAATTTTTCCCCCAAAAGGGCTAATTGGCTTCTGGCCTTGGGGTTTTTTGCCTTCCTCTGGATCAACACAGTAGGATAGACAGGCTGGACTAGATGGACAATGTCTTCATTCGTCCTTACATACTATGTTACTATGTTACTACCCCCAGCAGATAGATACTGTAGGCAGCGTATAATATTATGTATACTCTTTCCCTCTGGCGGGATGACAGCGCTGATGTAACAGAGACAGCAGATGCAGGAAACAATTTTGCGCAAGCCTGCTGTAACGCTTAGCTGCGTATAAATTAGGACTACTACCCCCAGCAGATAGATACTGTAGGCAGCGTATAATATTATGTATACTCTTTCCCTCTGGCGGGATGACAGCGCTGATGTAACAGAGACAGCAGATGCAGGAAACAATTTTGCGCAAGCCTGCTGTAACGCTTAGCTGCGTTTTAATTAGGACTACTACCCCCAGCAGATAGATACTGTAGGCAGCGTATAATATTATGTATACTCTTTCCCTCTGGCAGAATGACGGCGATCATGTAACAGAGACAGCAGATCCAGGGAACAATTTTGCGCAAGCCTGCTGTAACGCTTAGCTGCGTTTTAATTAGGACTACTACCCCCAGCAGATAGATACTGTAGGCAGCATATAATATTATGTATACTCTTTCCCTCTGGCGGGATGACAGCGCTGATGTAACAGAGACAGCAGATGCAGGAAACAATTTTGCGCAAGCCTGCTGTAACGCTTAGCTGCGTATTAATTAGGACTACTACCCCCAGCAGATAGATACTGTAGGCAGCGTATAAAATTATGTATACTCTTTCCCTCTGGCGGGATGACAGCACTGATATAACAGAGACAGCAGATGCAGGAAACAAATTTGCGCAAGCCTGCTGTAACGCTTAGCTGCATTTTAATTAGGACTACTACCCCCAGCAGATAGATACTGTAGGCAGCGTATAATATTATGTATACTCTTTCCCTCTGGCGGGATGACGGCGATCATGTAACAGAGACAGCAGATACAGGAAACAATTTTGCGCAAGCCTGCTGTAACGCTTAGCTGCGTATTAATTAGGACTACTACCCCAAGCAGATAGATACTGTAGGCAGCGTATAATATTATGTATACTCTTTCCCTCTGGCGGGATGACGGCGATCATGTAACAGAGACAGCAGATCCAGGAAACAATTTTGCAAACGCCTGCTGTAAGGCTTAGCTGCATATTAATTAGGACTACTACCCCCAGCAGATAGATACTGTAGGCAGCGTAAAATTTTATGTATACTCTTTCCCTCTGGCGGGATGACGACGATCATGTAACAGAGACAGCAGATCCAGGAAACAATTTTGCGCAAGCCTGCTGTAACGCTTAGCTGCGTACTAATTAGGACTACTACCCCCAGCAGATAGATACTGTAGGCAGCGTATAATATTATGTATACTCCTTCCCTCTGGCGGGATGACTGCGCTGATGTAACAGAGACAGCAGATCCAGGAAACAATTTTGCGCAAGCCTGCTGTAACGCTTAGCTGCGTATTAATTAGGACTACTACCCCCAGCAGATAGATACTGTAGGCAGCGTATAATATTATGTATACTCTTTCCCTCTGGCGGGATTGCAGTGCTGATGTAACAGAGACAGCAGATGCAGGAAACAATTTTGTGCAAGCCTGCTGTAACGATTAGCTGCGTAATAATTAGGACTACTACCCCCAGCAGATAGATACTGTAGGCAGCGTATAATATTATGTATACTCTTTCCCTCTGGCGGGATGACGGCGATCATGTAACAGAGACAGCAGATCCAGGAAACAATTTTGCAAACGCCTGCTGTAAGGCTTAGCTGCATATTAATTAGGACTACTACCCCCAGCAGATAGATACTGTAGGCAGCGTATAATTTTATGTATACTCTTTCCCTCTGGCGGGATGACGGCAATCATGTAACAGAGACAGCAGATCCAGGAAACAATTTTGCGCAAGCCTGCTGTAACGCTTAGCTGCGTATTAATTAGGACTACTACCCCCAGCAGATAGATACTGTAGGCAGCGTATAATATTATGTATACTCTTTCCCTCTGGCGGGATGACAGCGCTGATGTAACAGAGACAGCAGATGCAGGAAACAATTTTGCGCAAGCCTGCTGTAACGCTTAGCTGCGTATTAATTAGGACTACTACCCCCAGCAGATAGATACTGTAGGCAGCGTATAATATTATGTATACTCTTTCCCTCTGGCGGGATGACAGCGCTGATGTAGCAGAGACAGCAGATGCAGGAAACAATTTGGCGCAAGCATGCTGTAACGCTTAGCTGCGTATTAATTAGGACTACTACCCCCAGCAGATAGATACTGTAGGCAGCGTATAATATTATGTATACTCTTTCCCTCTGGCAGAATGACGGCGATCATGTAACAGAGACAGCAGATCCAGGGAACAATTTTGCGCAAGCCTGCTGTAACGCTTAGCTGCGTTTTAATTAGGACTACTACCCCCAGCAGATAGATACTGTAGGCAGCATATAATATTATGTATACTCTTTCCCTCTGGCGGGATGACAGCGCTGATGTAACAGAGACAGCAGATGCAGGAAACAATTTTGCGCAAGCCTGCTGTAACGCTTAGCTGCGTATTAATTAGGACTACTACCCCCAGCAGATAGATACTGTAGGCAGCGTATAAAATTATGTATACTCTTTCCCTCTGGCGGGATGACAGCGCTGATGTAACAGAGACAGCAGATGCAGGAAACAAATTTGCGCAAGCCTGCTGTAACGCTTAGCTGCATTTTAATTAGGACTACTACCCCCAGCAGATAGATACTGTAGGCAGCGTATAATATTATGTATACTCTTTCCCTCTGGCGGGATGACGGCGATCATGTAACAGAGACAGCAGATACAGGAAACAATTTTGCGCAAGCCTGCTGTAACGCTTAGCTGCGTATTAATTAGGACTACTACCCCAAGCAGATAGATACTGTAGGCAGCGTATAATATTATGTATACTCTTTCCCTCTGGCGGGATGACGGCGATCATGTAACAGAGACAGCAGATCCAGGAAACAATTTTGCAAACGCCTGCTGTAAGGCTTAGCTGCATATTAATTAGGACTACTACCCCCAGCAGATAGATACTGTAGGCAGCGTAAAATTTTATGTATACTCTTTCCCTCTGGCGGGATGACGACGATCATGTAACAGAGACAGCAGATCCAGGAAACAATTTTGCGCAAGCCTGCTGTAACGCTTAGCTGCGTACTAATTAGGACTACTACCCCCAGCAGATAGATACTGTAGGCAGCGTATAATTTTATGTATACTCCTTCCCTCTGGCGGGATGACTGCGCTGATGTAACAGAGACAGCAGATCCAGGAAACAATTTTGCGCAAGCCTGCTATAACGCTTAGCTGCGTATTAATTAGGACTACTACCCCCAGCAGATAGATACTGTAGGCAGCGTATAATATTATGTATACTCTTTCCCTCTGGCGGGATTGCAGTGCTGATGTAACAGAGACAGCAGATGCAGGAAACAATTTTGTGCAAGCCTGCTGTAACGATTAGATGCGTAATAATTAGGACTACTACCCCCAGCAGATAGATACTGTAGGCAGCGTATAATATTATGTATACTCTTTCCCTCTGGCGGGATGACGGCGATCATGTAACAGAGACAGCAGATCCAGGAAACAATTTTGCAAACGCCTGCTGTAAGGCTTAGCTGCATATTATTTAGGACTACTACCCCCAGCAGATAGATACTGTAGGCAGCGTATAATTTTATGTATACTCTTTCCCTCTGGCGGGATGACGGCAATCATGTAACAGAGACAGCAGATCCAGGAAACAATTTTGCGCAAGCCTGCTGTAACGCTTAGCTGCGTATTAATTAGGACTACTACCCCCAGCAGATAGATACTGTAGGCAGCGTATAATATTATGTATACTCTTTCCCTCTGGCGGGATGACAGCGCTGATGTAACAGAGACAGCAGATGCAGGAAACAATTTTGCGCAAGCCTGCTGTAACGCTTAGCTGCGTATTAATTAGGACTACTACCCCCAGCAGATAGATACTGTAGGCAGCGTATAATATTATGTATACTCTTTCCCTCTGGCGGGATGACAGCGCTGATGTAGCAGAGACAGCAGATGCAGGAAACAATTTGGCGCAAGCATGCTGTAACGCTTAGCTGCGTATTAATTAGGACTACTACCCCCAGCAGATAGATACTGTAGGCAGCGTATAATATTATGTATACTCTTTCCCTCTGGCAGAATGACGGCGATCATGTAACAGAGACAGCAGATCCAGGGAACAATTTTGCGCAAGCCTGCTGTAACGCTTAGCTGCGTTTTAATTAGGACTACTACCCCCAGCAGATAGATACTGTAGGCAGCATATAATATTATGTATACTCTTTCCCTCTGGCGGGATGACAGCGCTGATGTAACAGAGACAGCAGATGCAGGAAACAATTTTGCGCAAGCCTGCTGTAACGCTTAGCTGCGTATTAATTAGGACTACTACCCCCAGCAGATAGATACTGTAGGCAGCGTATAAAATTATGTATACTCTTTCCCTCTGGCGGGATGACAGCGCTGATGTAACAGAGACAGCAGATGCAGGAAACAAATTTGCGCAAGCCTGCTGTAACGCTTAGCTGCATTTTAATTAGGACTACTACCCCCAGCAGATAGATACTGTAGGCAGCGTATAATATTATGTATACTCTTTCCCTCTGGCGGGATGACGGCGATCATGTAACAGAGACAGCAGATACAGGAAACAATTTTGCGCAAGCCTGCTGTAACGCTTAGCTGCGTATTAATTAGGACTACTACCCCAAGCAGATAGATACTGTAGGCAGCGTATAATATTATGTATACTCTTTCCCTCTGGCGGGATGACGGCGATCATGTAACAGAGACAGCAGATCCAGGAAACAATTTTGCAAACGCCTGCTGTAAGGCTTAGCTGCATATTAATTAGGACTACTACCCCCAGCAGATAGATACTGTAGGCAGCGTAAAATTTTATGTATACTCTTTCCCTCTGGCGGGATGACGACGATCATGTAACAGAGACAGCAGATCCAGGAAACAATTTTGCGCAAGCCTGCTGTAACGCTTAGCTGCGTACTAATTAGGACTACTACCCCCAGCAGATAGATACTGTAGGCAGCGTATAATTTTATGTATACTCCTTCCCTCTGGCGGGATGACTGCGCTGATGTAACAGAGACAGCAGATCCAGGAAACAATTTTGCGCAAGCCTGCTATAACGCTTAGCTGCGTATTAATTAGGACTACTACCCCCAGCAGATAGATACTGTAGGCAGCGTATAATATTATGTATACTCTTTCCCTCTGGCGGGATTGCAGTGCTGATGTAACAGAGACAGCAGATGCAGGAAACAATTTTGTGCAAGCCTGCTGTAACGATTAGATGCGTAATAATTAGGACTACTACCCCCAGCAGATAGATACTGTAGGCAGCGTATAATATTATGTATACTCTTTCCCTCTGGCGGGATGACGGCGATCATGTAACAGAGACAGCAGATCCAGGAAACAATTTTGCAAACGCCTGCTGTAAGGCTTAGCTGCATATTATTTAGGACTACTACCCCCAGCAGATAGATACTGTAGGCAGCGTATAATTTTATGTATACTCTTTCCCTCTGGCGGGATGACGGCAATCATGTAACAGAGACAGCAGATCCAGGAAACAATTTTGCGCAAGCCTGCTGTAACGCTTAGCTGCGTATTAATTAGGACTACTACCCCCAGCAGATAGATACTGTAGGCAGCGTATAATATTATGTATACTCTTTCCCTCTGGCGGGATGACAGCGCTGATGTAACAGAGACAGCAGATGCAGGAAACAATTTTGCGCAAGCCTGCTGTAACGCTTAGCTGCGTATTAATTAGGACTACTACCCCCAGCAGATAGATACTGTAGGCAGCGTATAATATTATGTATACTCTTTCCCTCTGGCGGGATGACAGCGCTGATGTAGCAGAGACAGCAGATGCAGGAAACAATTTGGCGCAAGCATGCTGTAACGCTTAGCTGCGTATTAATTAGGACTACTACCCCCAGCAGATAGATACTGTAGGCAGCGTATAATATTATGTATACTCTTTCCCTCTGGCAGAATGACGGCGATCATGTAACAGAGACAGCAGATCCAGGGAACAATTTTGCGCAAGCCTGCTGTAACGCTTAGCTGCGTTTTAATTAGGACTATTACCCCCAGCAGATAGATACTGTAGGCAGCGTATAATATTATGTATACTCTTTCCCTCTGGCGGGATGACAGCGCTGATGTAACAGAGACAGCAGATGCAGGAAACAATTTTGCGCAAGCCTGCTGTAACGCTTAGCTGCGTATTAATTAGGACTACTACCCCCAGCAGATAGAAACTGTAGGCAGCGTATAATATTATGTATACTCTTTCCCTCTGGCAGAATGACGGCGATCATGTAACAGAGACAGCAGATCCAGGGAACAATTTTGCGCAAGCCTGCTGTAACGCTTAGCTGCGTTTTAATTAGGACTATTACCCCCAGCAGATAGATACTGTAGGCAGCGTATAATATTATGTATACTCTTTCCCTCTGGCAGAATGACGGCGATCATGTAACAGAGACAGCAGATCCAGGGAACAATTTTGCGCAAGCCTGCTGTAACGCTTAGCTGCGTTTTAATTAGGACTATTACCCCCAGCAGATAGATACTGTAGGCAGCGTATAATATTATGTATACTCTTTCCCTCTGGCAGAATGACGGCGATCATGTAACAGAGACAGCAGATCCAGGGAACAATTTTGCGCAAGCCTGCTGTAACGCTTAGCTGCGTTTTAATTAGGACTATTACCCCCAGCAGATAGATACTGTAGGCAGCGTATAATATTATGTATACTCTTTCCCTCTGTCGGGATGACGGCGATCATGTAACAGAGACAGCAGATCCAGGAAACAATTTTGCGCAAGCCTGCTGTAACGCTTAGCTGCGTACTAATTAGGACTACTACCCCCAGCAGATAGATACTGTAGGCAGTGTATAATATTATGTATACTCTTTCCCTCTGGCGGCATGACTGCGCTGATGTAACAGAGACAGCAGATCCAGGAAACAATTTTGCGCAAGCCTGCTGTAACGCTTAGCTGCGTATTAATTAGGACTACTACCCCCAGCAGATAGATACTGTAGGCAGCGTATAATATTATGTATACTCTTTCCCTCTGGCGGGATGACAGCGCTGATGTAACAGAGACAGCAGATGCAGGAAACAATTTTGCGCAAGACTGCTGTAACGCTTAGCTGCGTATTAATTAGGACTACTACCCCCAGCAGATAGATACTGTAGGCAGCGTATAATATTATGTATACTCTTTCCCTCTGGCGGGATGACAGCGCTGATGTAACAGAGACAGCAGATCCAGGAAACAATTTTGCAAACGCCTGCTGTAAGGCTTAGCTGCATATTAATTAGGGCTACTACCCCCAGCAGATAGATACTGTAGGCAGCGTATAATTTTATGTATACTCTTTCCCTCTGGCGGGATGACGGCAATCATGTAACAGAGACAGCAGATCCAGGAAACAATTTTGCGCAAGCCTGCTGTAACGCTTAGCTGCGTATTAATTAGGACTACTACCCCCAGCAGATAGATACTGTAGGCAGCGTATAATATTATGTATACTCTTTCCCTCTGGCGGGATGACAGCGCTGATGTAGCAGAGACAGCAGATGCAGGAAACAATTTGGCGCAAGCATGCTGTAACGCTTAGCTGCGTATTAATTAGGACTACTACCCCCAGCAGATAGATACTGTAGGCAGCGTATAATATTATGTATACTCTTTCCCTCTGGCGGGATGACAGCGCTGATGTAACAGAGACAGCAGATGCAGGAAACAATTTTGCGCAAGCCTGCTGTAACGCTTAGCTGCGTATTAATTAGGACTACTACCCCCAGCAGATAGATACTGTAGGCAGCGTATAATATTATGTATACTCTTTCCCTCTGCAGAATGACGGCGATCATGTAACAGAGACAGCAGATCCAGGAAACAATTTTGCGCAAGCCTGCTGTAACGCTTAGCTGCGTATTAATTAGGACTACTACCCCCAGCAGATAGATACTGTAGGCAGCGTATAATATTATGTATACTCTATCCCTCTGGCGGGATGACGGCGATCATGTAACAGAGACAGCAGATCCAGGAAACAATTTTGCGCAAGCCTGCTGTAATGCTTAACCAGGTATTAATTAGGACTACTACCCCCAGCAGATAGATACTGTAGGGAGCGTATAATATTATGTATACTCTTTCCCTCTGGCGGGATGACTGCGCTGATGTAACAGAGACAGCAGATCCAGGAAACAATTTTGCGCAAGCCTGCTGTAACGCTTAGCTGCGTATTAATTAGGACTACTACCCCCAGCAGATAGATACTGTAGGCAGCGTATAATATTATGTATACTCTTTCCCTCTGGCGGGATTGCAGTGCTGATGTAACAGAGACAGCAGATGCAGGAAACAATTTTGCGCAAGCCTGGTGTAACGCTTAGCTGCGTATTAATTAGGACTACTACCCCCAGCAGATAGATACTGTAGGCAGCGTATAATATTATGTATACTCTTTCCCTCTGGCGGGATGAGGCGATCATGTAACAGAGACAGCAGATCCAGGAAACAATTTTGCAACCGCCTGCTGTAACGCTTAGCTGCATATTAATTAGGACTACAACCCCCAGCAGATAGATACTGTAGGCAGCGTATAATTTTATGTATACTCTTTCCCTCTGGCGGGATGACGGCGATCATGTAACAGAGACAGCAGATCCAGGAAACAATTTTGCGCAAGCCTGTTGTAACGCTTAGCTGCGTACTAATTAGGACTACTACCCCCAGCAGATAGATACTGTAGGCAGCGTATAATATTATGTATACTCTTTCCCTCTGGCGGGATGACAGCGCTGATGTAACAGAGACAGCAGATGCAGGAAACAATTTTGCGCAAGCCTGCTGTAACGCTTAGCTGCGTATTAATTAGGACTACTACCCCCAGCAGATAGATACTGTAGGCAGCGTATAATATTATGTATACTCTTTCCCTCTGGCGGGATGACAGCGCTGATGTAACAGAGACAGCAGATGCAGGAAACAATTTTGCGCAAGCCTGCTGTAACGCTTAGCTGCGTATTAATTAGGACTACTACCCCCAGCAGATAGATACTGTAGGCAGCGTATAATATTATGTATACTCTTTCCCTCTGGCGGGATGACAGCGCTGATGTAACAGAGACAGCAGATGCAGGAAACAATTTTGCGCAAGCCTGCTGTAACGCTTAGCTGCGTATTAATTAGGACTACTACCCCCAGCAGATAGATACTGTAGGCAGCGTATAATATTATGTATACTCTTTCCCTCTGGCAGAATGACGGCGATCATGTAACAGAGACAGCAGATCCAGGAAACAATTTTGCGCAAGCCTGCTGTAACGCTTAGCTGCGTATTAATTAGGACTACTACCCCCAGCAGATAGATACTGTAGGCAGCGTATAATATTATGTATACTCTTTCCCTCTGGCGGGATGACAGCGCTGATGTAACAGAGACAGCAGATGCAGGAAACAATTTTGCGCAAGCCTGCTGTAACGCTTAGCTGCGTATTAATTAGGACTACTACCCCCAGCATATAGATACTGTTGGCAGCGTATAATATTATGTATACTCTTTCCCTCTGGCGGGATGACAGCGCTGATGTAACAGAGACAGCAGATCCAGGAAACAATTTTGCGCAAGCCTGTTGTAACGCTTAGCTGCGTATTAATTAGGACTACTACCCCCAGCAGATAGATACTGTAGGCAGCGTATAATATTATGTATACTCTATCCCTCTGGCGGGATGGCGGCGATCATGTAACAGAGACAGCAGATCCAGGAAACAATTTTGCGCAAGCCTGCTGTAATGCTTAGCTAGGTATTAATTAGGACTGCTACCCCCAGCAGATAGATACTGTAGGGAGCGTACAATATTATGTATACTCTTTCCCTCTGGCGGGATGACTGCGCTGATGTAACAGAGACAGCAGATCCAGGAAACAATTTTGCGCAAGCCTGCTGTAACGCTTAGCTGCGTAATAATTAGGACTACTACCCCCAGCAGATAGATACTGTAGGCAGCGTATAATATTATGTATACTCTTTCCCTCTGCAGAATGACGGCGATCATGTAACAGAGACAGCAGATCCAGGAAACAATTTTGCGCAAGCCTGCTGTAATGCTTAGCTGCGTATTAATTAGGACTACTACCCCCAGCAGATAGATACTGTAGGCAGTTTATAATATTATGTATACTCTTTCCCTCTGGCGGGATGACAGCGCTGATGTAACAGAGACAGCAGATCCAGGAAACAATTTTGCGCAAGCCTGCTGTAACGCTTAGCTGCGTATTAATTAGGACTACTACCCCCAGCAGATAGATACTGTAGGCAGCGTATAATATTATGTATACTCTATCCCTCTGGCGGGATGACGGCGATCATGTAACAGAGACAGCAGATCCAGGAAACAATTTTGCGCAAGCCTGCTGTAATGCTTAACCAGGTATTAATTAGGACTACTACCCCCAGCAGATAGATACTGTAGGGAGCGTATAATATTATGTATACTCTTTCCCTCTGGCGGGATGACTGCGCTGATGTAACAGAGACAGCAGATCCAGGAAACAATTTTGCGCAAGCCTGGTGTAACGCTTAGCTGCGTATTAATTAGGACTACTACCCCCAGCAGATAGATACTGTAGGCAGCGTATAATATTATGTATACTCTTTCCCTCTGGCGGGATTGCAGTGCTGATGTAACAGAGACAGCAGATGCAGGAAACAATTTTGCGCAAGCCTGCTGTAACGATTAGCTGCGTATTAATTAAAACTACTACCCCCAGCAGATAGATACTGTAGGCAGCGTATAATATTATGTATACTCTTTCCCTCTGGCGGGATGAGGCGATCATGTAACAGAGACAGCAGATCCAGGAAACAATTTTGCAACCGCCTGCTGTAACGCTTAGCTGCATATTAATTAGGACTACAACCCCCAGCAGATAGATACTGTAGGCAGCGTATAATTTTATGTATACTCTTTCCCTCTGGCGGGATGACGGCGATCATGTAACAGAGACAGCAGATCCAGGAAACAATTTTGCGCAAGCCTGTTGTAACGCTTAGCTGCGTACTAATTAGGACTACTACCCCCAGCAGATAGATACTGTCGGCAGCGTATAATATTATGTATACTCTTTCCCTCTGGCGGGATTGCAGTGCTGATGTAACAGAGACAGCAGATGCAGGAAACAATTTTGTGCAAGCCTGCTGTAACGATTAGCTGCGTAATAATTAGGACTACTACCCCCAGCAGATAGATACTGTAGGCAGCGTATAATATTATGTATACTCTTTCCCTCTGGCGGGATGACGGCGATCATGTAACAGAGACAGCAGATCCAGGAAACAATTTTGCAAACGCCTGCTGTAAGGCTTAGCTGCATATTAATTAGGACTACTACCCCCAGCAGATAGATACTGTAGGCAGCGTATAATTTTATGTATACTCTTTCCCTCTGGCGGGATGACGGCAATCATGTAACAGAGACAGCAGATCCAGGAAACAATTTTGCGCAAGCCTGCTGTAACGCTTAGCTGCGTATTAATTAGGACTACTACCCCCAGCAGATAGATACTGTAGGCAGCGTATAATATTATGTATACTCTTTCCCTCTGGCGGGATGACAGCGCTGATGTAACAGAGACAGCAGATGCAGGAAACAATTTTGCGCAAGCCTGCTGTAACGCTTAGCTGCGTATTAATTAGGACTACTACCCCCAGCAGATAGATACTGTAGGCAGCGTATAATATTATGTATACTCTTTCCCTCTGTCGGGATGACGGCGAGCATGTAACAGAGACAGCAGATCCAGGAAACAATTTTGCGCAAGCCTGCTGTAACGCTTAGCTGCGTACTAATTAGGACTACTACCCCCAGCAGATAGATACTGTAGGCAGTGTATAATATTATGTATACTCTTTCCCTCTGGCGGCATGACTGCGCTGATGTAACAGAGACAGCAGATCCAGGAAACAATTTTGCGCAAGCCTGCTGTAACGCTTAGCTGCGTATTAATTAGGACTACTACCCCCAGCAGATAGATACTGTAGGCAGCGTATAATATTATGTATACTCTTTCCCTCTGGCGGGATGACAGCGCTGATGTAACAGAGACAGCAGATGCAGGAAACAATTTTGCGCAAGACTGCTGTAACGCTTAGCTGCGTATTAATTAGGACTACTACCCCCAGCAGATAGATACTGTAGGCAGTGTATAATATTATGTATACTCTTTCCCTCTGGCGGGATGACAGCGCTGATGTAACAGAGACAGCAGATCCAGGAAACAATTTTGCAAACGCCTGCTGTAAGGCTTAGCTGCATATTAATTAGGACTACTACCCCCAGCAGATAGATACTGTAGGCAGCGTATAATTTTATGTATACTCTTTCCCTCTGGCGGGATGACAGCGCTGATGTAACAGAGACAGCAGATGCAGGAAACAATTTTGCGCAAGCCTGCTGTAACGCTTAGCTGCGTATTAATTAGGACTACTACCCCCAGCAGATAGATACTGTAGGCAGCGTATAATATTATGTATACTCTTTCCCTCTGGCGGGATGACAGCGCTGATGTAACAGAGACAGCAGATGCAGGAAACAATTTTGCGCAAGCCTGCTGTAACGCTTAGCTGCGTATTAATTAGGACTACTACCCCCAGCAGATAGATACTGTAGGCAGCGTATAATATTATGTATACTCTTTCCCTCTGGCGGGATGACAGCGCTGATGTAACAGAGACAGCAGATGCAGGAAACAATTTTGCGCAAGCCTGCTGTAACGCTTAGCTGCGTATTAATTAGGACTACTACCCCCAGCAGATAGATACTGTAGGCAGCGTATAATATTATGTATACTCTTTCCCTCTGGCAGAATGACGGCGATCATGTAACAGAGACAGCAGATCCAGGAAACAATTTTGCGCAAGCCTGCTGTAACGCTTAGCTGCGTATTAATTAGGACTACTACCCCCAGCAGATAGATACTGTAGGCAGCGTATAATATTATGTATACTCTTTCCCTCTGGCGGGATGACAGCGCTGATGTAACAGAGACAGCAGATGCAGGAAACAATTTTGCGCAAGCCTGCTGTAACGCTTAGCTGCGTATTAATTAGGACTACTACCCCCAGCATATAGATACTGTTGGCAGCGTATAATATTATGTATACTCTTTCCCTCTGGCGGGATGACAGCGCTGATGTAACAGAGACAGCAGATCCAGGAAACAATTTTGCGCAAGCCTGTTGTAACGCTTAGCTGCGTATTAATTAGGACTACTACCCCCAGCAGATAGATACTGTAGGCAGCGTATAATATTATGTATACTCTATCCCTCTGGCGGGATGGCGGCGATCATGTAACAGAGACAGCAGATCCAGGAAACAATTTTGCGCAAGCCTGCTGTAATGCTTAGCTAGGTATTAATTAGGACTACTACCCCCAGCAGATAGATACTGTAGGGAGCGTACAATATTATGTATACTCTTTCCCTCTGGCGGGATGACTGCGCTGATGTAACAGAGACAGCAGATCCAGGAAACAATTTTGCGCAAGCCTGCTGTAACGCTTAGCTGCGTAATAATTAGGACTACTACCCCCAGCAGATAGATACTGTAGGCAGCGTATAATATTATGTATACTCTTTCCCTCTACAGAATGACGGCGATCATGTAACAGACAGCAGATCCAGATAACAATTTTGCGCAAGCCTGCTGTAATGCTTAGCTGCGTATTAATTAGGACTACTACCCCCAGCAGATAGATACTGTAGGCAGCGTATAATATTATGTATACTCTTTCCCTCTGGCGGGATGACAGCGCTGATGTAACAGAGACAGCAGATCCAGGAAACAATTTTGCGCAAGCCTGCTGTAACGCTTAGCTGCGTATTAATTAGGACTACTACCCCCAGCAGATAGATACTGTAGGCAGCGTATAATATTATGTATACTCTATCCCTCTGGCGGGATGACGGCGATCATGTAACAGAGACAGCAGATCCAGGAAACAATTTTGCGCAAGCCTGCTGTAATGCTTAACCAGGTATTAATTAGGACTACTACCCCCAGCAGATAGATACTGTAGGGAGCGTATAATATTATGTATACTCTTTCCCTCTGGCGGGATGACTGCGCTGATGTAACAGAGACAGCAGATCCAGGAAACAATTTTGCGCAAGCCTGGTGTAACGCTTAGCTGCGTATTAATTAGGACTACTACCCCCAGCAGATAGATACTGTAGGCAGCGTATAATATTATGTATACTCTTTCCCTCTGGCGGGATTGCAGTGCTGATGTAACAGAGACAGCAGATGCAGGAAACAATTTTGCGCAAGCCTGCTGTAACGATTAGCTGCGTATTAATTAAAACTACTACCCCCAGCAGATAGATACTGTAGGCAGCGTATAATATTATGTATACTCTTTCCCTCTGGCGGGATGAGGCGATCATGTAACAGAGACAGCAGATCCAGGAAACAATTTTGCAACCGCCTGCTGTAACGCTTAGCTGCATATTAATTAGGACTACAACCCCCAGCAGATAGATACTGTAGGCAGCGTATAATTTTATGTATACTCTTTCCCTCTGGCGGGATGACGGCGATCATGTAACAGAGACAGCAGATCCAGGAAACAATTTTGCGCAAGCCTGTTGTAACGCTTAGCTGCGTACTAATTAGGACTACTACCCCCAGCAGATAGATACTGTCGGCAGCGTATAATATTATGTATACTCTTTCCCTCTGGCGGGATTGCAGTGCTGATGTAACAGAGACAGCAGATGCAGGAAACAATTTTGTGCAAGCCTGCTGTAACGATTAGCTGCGTAATAATTAGGACTACTACCCCCAGCAGATAGATACTGTAGGCAGCGTATAATATTATGTATACTCTTTCCCTCTGGCGGGATGACGGCGATCATGTAACAGAGACAGCAGATCCAGGAAACAATTTTGCAAACGCCTGCTGTAAGGCTTAGCTGCATATTAATTAGGACTACTACCCCCAGCAGATAGATACTGTAGGCAGCGTATAATTTTATGTATACTCTTTCCCTCTGGCGGGATGACGGCAATCATGTAACAGAGACAGCAGATCCAGGAAACAATTTTGCGCAAGCCTGCTGTAACGCTTAGCTGCGTATTAATTAGGACTACTACCCCCAGCAGATAGATACTGTAGGCAGCGTATAATATTATGTATACTCTTTCCCTCTGGCGGGATGACAGCGCTGATGTAACAGAGACAGCAGATGCAGGAAACAATTTTGCGCAAGCCTGCTGTAACGCTTAGCTGCGTATTAATTAGGACTACTACCCCCAGCAGATAGATACTGTAGGCAGCATATAATATTATGTATACTCTTTCCCTCTGGCGGGATGACAGCGCTGATGTAGCAGAGACAGCAGATGCAGGAAACAATTTGGCGCAAGCATGCTGTAACGCTTAGCTGCGTATTAATTAGGACTACTACCCCCAGCAGATAGATACTGTAGGCAGCGTATAGTATTATGTATACTCTTTCCCTCTGGCAGAATGACGGCGATCATGTAACAGAGACAGCAGATCCAGGGAACAATTTTGCGCAAGCTTGCTGTAACGCTTAGCTGCGTTTTAATTAGGACTATTACCCCCAGCAGATAGATACTGTAGGCAGCGTATAATATTATGTATACTCTTTCCCTCTGGCGGGATGACAGCGCTGATGTAACAGAGACAGCAGATGCAGGAAACAATTTTGCGCAAGCCTGCTGTAACGCTTAGCTGCGTATTAATTAGGACTACTACCCCCAGCAGATAGATACTGTAGGCAGCGTATAATATTATGTATACTCTTTCCCTCTGTCGGGATGAAGGCGAGCATGTAACAGAGACAGCAGATCCAGGAAACAATTTTGCGCAAGCCTGCTGTAACGCTTAGCTGCGTACTAATTAGGACTACTACCCCCAGCAGATAGATACTGTAGGCAGTGTATAATATTATGTATACTCTTTCCCTCTGGCGGCATGACTGCGCTGATGTAACAGAGACAGCAGATCCAGGAAACAATTTTGCGCAAGCCTGCTGTAACGCTTAGCTGCGTATTAATTAGGACTACTACCCCCAGCAGATAGATACTGTAGGCAGCGTATAATATTATGTATACTCTTTCCCTCTGGCGGGATGACAGCGCTGATGTAACAGAGACAGCAGATGCAGGAAACAATTTTGCGCAAGACTGCTGTAACGCTTAGCTGCGTATTAATTAGGACTACTACCCCCAGCAGATAGATACTGTAGGCAGCGTATAATATTATGTATACTCTTTCCCTCTGGCGGGATGACAGCGCTGATGTAACAGAGACAGCAGATCCAGGAAACAATTTTGCAAACGCCTGCTGTAAGGCTTAGCTGCATATTAATTAGGACTACTACCCCCAGCAGATAGATACTGTAGGCAGCGTATAATTTTATGTATACTCTTTCCCTCTGGCGGGATGACGGCAATCATGTAACAGAGACAGCAGATCCAGGAAACAATTTTGCGCAAGCCTGCTGTAACGCTTAGCTGCGTATTAATTAGGACTACTACCCCCAGCAGATAGATACTGTAGGCAGCGTATAATATTATGTATACTCTTTCCCTCTGGCGGGATGACAGCGCTGATGTAACAGAGACAGCAGATGCAGGAAACAATTTTGCGCAAGCCTGCTGTAACGCTTAGCTGCGTATTAATTAGGACTACTACCCCCAGCAGATAGATACTGTAGGCAGCGTATAATATTATGTATACTCTTTCCCTCTGGCGGGATGACAGCGCTGATGTAGCAGAGACAGCAGATGCAGGAAACAATTTGGCGCAAGCATGCTGTAACGCTTAGCTGCGTATTAATTAGGACTACTACCCCCAGCAGATAGATACTGTAGGCAGCGTATAATATTATGTATACTCTTTCCCTCTGGCAGAATGACGGCGATCATGTAACAGAGACAGCAGATCCAGGGAACAATTTTGCGCAAGCCTGCTGTAACGCTTAGCTGCGTTTTAATTAGGACTACTACCCCCAGCAGATAGATACTGTAGGCAGCATATAATATTATGTATACTCTTTCCCTCTGGCGGGATGACAGCGCTGATGTAACAGAGACAGCAGATGCAGGAAACAATTTTGCGCAAGCCTGCTGTAACGCTTAGCTGCGTATTAATTAGGACTACTACCCCCAGCAGATAGATACTGTAGGCAGCGTATAAAATTATGTATACTCTTTCCCTCTGGCGGGATGACAGCGCTGATGTAACAGAGACAGCAGATGCAGGAAACAAATTTACGCAAGCCTGCTGTAACGCTTAGCTGCATTTTAATTAGGACTACTACCCCCAGCAGATAGATACTGTAGGCAGCGTATAATATTATGTATACTCTTTCCCTCTGGCGGGATGACAGCGCTGATGTAGCAGAGACAGCAGATGCAGGAAACAATTTGGCGCAAGCATGCTGTAACGCTTAGCTGCGTATTAATTAGGACTACTACCCCCAGCAGATAGATACTGTAGGCAGCGTATAATATTATGTATACTCTTTCCCTCTGGCGGGATGACAGCGCTGATGTAACAGAGACGGCAGATGCAGGAAACAATTTTGCGCAAGCCTGCTGTAACGCTTAGCTGCGTATTAATTAGGACTACTACCCCCAGCAGATAGATACTGTAGGCAGCGTATAATATTATGTATACTCTTTCCCTCTGCAGAATGACGGCGATCATGTAACAGAGACAGCAGATCCAGGAAACAATTTTGCGCAAGCCTGCTGTAATGCTTAGCTGCGTATTAATTAGGACTACTACCCCCAGCAGATAGATACTGTAGGCAGCGTATAATATTATGTATACTCTTTCCCTCTGGCGGGATGACAGCGCTGATGTAACAGAGACAGCAGATCCAGGAAACAATTTTGCGCAAGCCTGCTGTAACGCTTAGCTGCGTATTAATTAGGACTACTACCCCCAGCAGATAGATACTGTAGGCAGCGTATAATATTATGTATACTCTATCCCTCTGGCGGGATGACGGCGATCATGTAACAGAGACAGCAGATCCAGGAAACAATTTTGCGCAAGCCTGCTGTAATGCTTAGCCAGGTATTAATTAGGACTACTACCCCCAGCAGATAGATACTGTAGGGAGCGTATAATATTATGTATACTCTTTCCCTCTGGCGGGATGACTGCGCTGATGTAACAGAGACAGCCTGGTGTAACGCTTAGCTGCGTATTAATTAGGACTACTACCCCCAGCAGATAGATACTGTAGGCAGCGTATAATATTATGTATATTCTTTCCCTCTGGCGGGATTGCAGTGCTGATGTAACAGAGACAGCAGATGCAGGAAACAATTTTGCGCAAGCCTGCTGTAACGATTAGCTGCGTATTAATTAAAACTACTACCCCCAGCAGATAGATACTGTAGGCAGCGTATAATATTATGTATACTCTTTCCCTCTGGCGGGATGAGGCGATCATGTAACAGAGACAGCAGATCCAGGAAACAATTTTGCAACCGCCTGCTGTAACGCTTAGCTGCATATTAATTAGGACTACAACCCCCAGCAGATAGATACTGTAGGCAGCGTATAATTTTATGTATACTCTTTCCCTCTGGCGGGATGACGGCGATCATGTAACAGAGACAGCAGATCCAGGAAACAATTTTGCGCAAGCCTGTTGAAACGCTTAGCTGCGTATTAATTAGGACTACTACCCCCAGCAGATAGATACTGTAGGCAGCGTATAATATTATGTATACTCTTTCCCTCTGGCGGGATGACAGCGCTGATGTAACAGAGACAGCAGATGCAGGAAATAATTTTGCGCAAGCCTGCTGTAACGCTTAGCTGCGTATTAATTAGGACTACTACCCCCAGCAGATAGATACTGTAGGCAGCGTATAATATTATGTATACTCTTTCCCTCTGGCGGGATGACAGCGCTGATGTAACAGAGACAGCAGATGCAGGAAACAATTTTGCGCAAGCCTGCTGTAACGCTTAGCTGCGTATTAATTAGGACTACTACCCCCAGCAGATAGATACTGTAGGCAGCGTATAATATTATGTATACTCTTTCCCTCTGGCGGGATGACAGCGCTGATGTAACAGAGACAGCAGATGCAGGAAACAATTTTGCGCAAGCCTGCTGTAACGCTTAGCTGCGTATTAATTAGGACTACTACCCCCAGCAGATAGATACTGTAGGCAGCGTATAATATTATGTATACTCTTTCCCTCTGGCGGGATGATGGCGATCATGTAACAGAGACAGCAGATGCAGGAAACAATTTTGCGCAAGCCTGCTGTAACGCTTAGCTGCGTATTAATTAGGACTACTACCCCCAGCAGATAGATACTGTAGGCAGCGTATAATATTATGTATACTCTTTCCCTCTGGCGGGATGACAGCGCTGATGTAACAGAGACAGCAGATGCAGGAAACAATTTTGCGCAAGCCTGCTGTAACGCTTAGCTGCGTATTAATTAGGACTACTACCCCCAGCATATAGATACTGTTGGCAGCGTATAATATTATGTATATTCTTTCCCTCTGCCGGGATGACAGCGCTGATGTAACAGAGACAGCAGATCCAGGAAACAATTTTGCGCAAGCCTGTTGTAACGCTTAGCTGCGTATTAATTAGGACTACTACCCCCAGCAGATAGATACTGTAGGCAGCGTATAATATTATGTATACTCTATCCCTCTGGCGGGATGGCGGCGATCATGTAACAGAGACAGCAGATCCAGGAAACAATTTTGCGCAAGCCTGCTGTAACGCTTAGCTGTGTATTAATTAGGACTACTACCCCCAGCAGATAGATACTGTAGGCAGTGTATAATATTATGTATACTCTTTCCCTCTGGCGGGATTGCAGTGCTGATATAACAGAGACAGCAGATGCAGGAAACAATTTTGCGCAAGCCTGCTGTAACGATTAGCTGCGTATTAATTAGGACTACTACCCCCAGCAGATAGATACTGTCGGCAGCGTATAATATTATGTATACTCTTTCCCTCTGGCGGGATGACGGCGATCATGTAACAGAGACAGCAGATCCAGGAAACAATTTTGCAACCGCCTGCTGTAACGCATAGCTGTATATTAATTAGGACTACTACCCCCTGCAGATAGATACTGTAGGCAGCGTATAATTTTATGTATACTCTTTCCCTCTGGCGGGATGACGGCGATCATGTAACAGAGACAGCAGATCCAGGAAACAATTTTGCGCAAGCCTGTTGTAACGCTTAGCTGCGTATTAATTAGGACAACTACCCCCAGCAGATAGATACTGTAGGCAGCGTATAATAATAATAATAATAATCTTTATTTGTATAGCGCCAACTTATTCCGCAGCGCTTAATAATATTATGTATACTCTTTCCCTCTGGCGGGATGACAGCGCTGATGTAACAGAGACAGCAGATGCAGGAAACAATTTTGCGCAAGCCTGCTGTAACGCTTAGCTGCGTATTAATTAGGACTACTACCCCCAGCAGATAGATACTGTAGGCAGCGTATAATATTATGTATACTCTTTCCCTCTGGCGGGATGACAGCGCTGATGTAACAGAGACAGCAGATGCAGGAAACAATTTTGCGCAAGCCTGCTGTAACGCTTAGCTGCGTATTAATTAGGACTACTACCCCCAGCAGATAGATACTGTAGGCAGCGTATAATATTATGTATACTCTTTCCCTCTGGCGGGATGACAGCGCTGATGTATCAGAGACAGCAGATGCAGGAAACAATTTTGCGCAAGCCTGCTGTAACGCTTAGCTGCGTATTAATTAGGACTACTACCCCCAGCAGATAAATACTGTAGGCAGCGTATAATATTATGTATACTCTTTCCCTCTGGCGGGATGACAGCGCTGATGTAACAGAGACAGCAGATGCAGGAAACAATTTTGAGCAAGCCTGCTGTAACGCTTAGCTGCGTATTAATTAGGACTACTACCCCCAGCAGATAGATACTGTAGGCAGCGTATAATATTATGTATACTCTTTCCCTCTGGCGGGATGACAGCGCTGATGTAACAGAGACAGCAGATGCAGGAAACAATTTTGCGCAAGCCTGCTGTAACGCTTATCTGCGTTTTAATTAGGACTACTACCCCCAGCAGATAGATACTGTAGGCAGCGTATAATATTATGTATACTCTTTCCCTCTGGCGGGATGACGGCAATCATGTAACAGAGACAGCAGATCCAGGAAACAATTTTGCGCAAGCCTGCTGCAACGCTTAGCTGCGTATTAATTAGGACTACTACCCTTAGCAGATAGATACTGTAGGCAGCGTATAATATTATGTATACTCTTTCCCTCTGGCGGGATGACGGCGATCATGTAACAGAGACAGCAGATCCAGGAAACAATTTTGCGCAAGCCTGCTGTAACGCTTAGCTGCGTACTAATTAGGACGACTACCCCCAGCAGATAGATACTGTAGGCAGCGTATAATATTATGTATACTCTTTCCCTCTGGTGGGATGACAGCGCTGATGTAACAGAGACAGCAGATCCAGGAAACAATTTTGCGCAAGCCTGCTGTAACGCTTAGCTGCGTATTAATTAGGACTACTACCCCCAGCAGATAGATACTGTAGGCAGCGTATAATATTATGTATACTGTTTCCCTCTGGCGGGATGACGGCGATCATGTAACAGAGACAGCAGATCCAGGAAACAATTTTGCGCAAGCCTGCTGTAACGCTTAGCTGCGTATTAATTAGGACTACTACCCCCAGCAGATAGATACTGTAGGCAGCGTATAATATTATGTATACTGTTTCCCTCTGGCGGGATGACAGCGCTGATGTAACAGAGACAGCAGATGCAGGAAACAATTTTGCGCAAGCCTGCTGTAACGCTTAGCTGCGTATTAATTAGGACTACTACCCCCAGCAGATAGATACTGTAGGCAGCGTATAATATTATGTATACTCTTTCCCTCTGGCGGGATGACAGCGCTGATGTAACAGAGACAGCAGATGCAGGAAACAATTTTGCGCAAGCCTGCTGTAACGCTTATCTGCGTTTTAATTAGGACTACTACCCCCAGCAGATAGATACTGTAGGCAGCGTATAATATTATGTATACTCTTTCCCTCTGGCGGGATGACGGCGATCATGTAACAGAGACAGCAGATCCAGGAAACAATTTTGCGCAAGCCTGCTGTAACGCTTAGCTGCGTATCAATTAGGACTACTACCCCTAGCAGATAGATACTGTAGGCAGCGTATAATATTATGTATACTCTTTCCCTCAGGCGGGATGACTGCGCTGATGTCACAGAGACAGCAGATCCAGGAAACAATTTTGCGCAAGCCTGCTGTAACGCTTAGCTGCGTTTTAATTAGGACTACTTCCCCCAGCAGATAGATACTGTAGGCAGCGTATAATATTATGTATACTCTTTCCCTCTGGCGGGATTGCAGTGCTGATGTAACAGAGACAGCAGATGCAGGAAACAATTTGGCGCAAGCCTGCTGTAACGCTTAGCTGCGTATTAATTAGGACTACTACCCCCAGCAGATAGATACTGTAGGCAGCGTATAATATTATGTATACTCTATCCCTCTGGCGGGATGGCGGCGATCATGTAACAGAGACAGCAGATCCAGGAAACAATTTTGCGCAAGCCTGCTGTAACGCTTAGCTGCGTATTAATTAGGACTACTACCCCCAGCAGATAGATACTGTAGGCAGTGTATAATATTATGTATACTCTTTCCCTCTGGCGGGATTGCAGTGCTGATGTAACAGAGACAGCAGATGCAGGAAACAATTTTGCGCAAGCCTGCTGTAACGATTAGCTGCGTATTAATTAGGACTACTACCCCCAGCAGATAGATACTGTCGGCAGCGTATAATATTATGTATACTCTTTCCCTCTGGCGGGATGACGGCGATCATGTAACAGAGACAGCAGATCCAGGAAACAATTTTGCAACCGCCTGCTGTAACGCTTAGCTGTATATTAATTAGGACTACTACCCCCTGCAGATAGATACTGTAGGCAGCGTATAATTTTATGTATACTCTTTCCCTCTGGCGGGATGACGGCGATCATGTAACAGAGACAGCAGATCCAGGAAACAATTTTGCGCAAGCCTGCTGTAACGCTTAGCTGCGTATTAATTAGGACAACTACCCCCAGCAGATAGATACTGTAGGCAGCGTATAATAATAATAATAATAATCTTTATTTGTATAGCGCCAACTTATTCCGCAGCGCTTAATAATATTATGTATACTCTTTCCCTCTGGCGGGATGACAGCGTTGATGTAACAGAGACAGCAGATGCAGGAAACAATTTTGCGCAAGCCTGCTGTAACGCTTAGCTGCGTATTAATTAGGACTACTACCCCCAGCAGATAGATACTGTAGGCAGCGTATAATATTATGTATACTCTTTCCCTCTGGCGGGATGACAGCGCTGATGTAACAGAGACAGCAGATGCAGGAAACAATTTTGCGCAAGCCTGCTGTAACGCTTAGCTGCGTAATAATTAGGACTACTACCCCCAGCAGATAGATACTGTAGGCAGCGTATAATATTATGTATACTCTTTCCCTCTGGCGGGATGACAGCGCTGATGTAACAGAGACAGCAGATGCAGGAAACAATTTTGCGCAAGCCTGCTGTAACGCTTAGCTGCGTATTAATTAGGACTACTACCCCCAGCAGATAGATACTGTAGGCAGCATATAATATTATGTATACTCTTTCCCTCTGGCGGGATGACAGCGCTGATGTAACAGAGACAGCAGATGCAGGAAACAATTTTGCGCAAGCCTGCTGTAACGCTTAGCTGCGTATTAATTAGGACTACTACCCCCAGCAGATAGATACTGTAGGCAGCGTATAATATTATGTATACTCTTTCCCTCTGGCGGGATGACAGCGCTGATGTAACAGAGACAGCAGATGCAGGAAACAATTTTGCGCAAGCCTGCTGTAACGCTTATCTGCGTTTTAATTAGGACTACTACCCCCAGCAGATAGATACTGTAGGCAGCGTATAATATTATGTATACTCTTTCCCTCTGGCGGGATGACAGCGCTGATGTAACAGAGACAGCAGATGCAGGAAACAATTTTGCGCAAGCCTGCTGTAACGCTTAGCTGCGTATTAATTAGGACTACTACCCTTAGCAGATAGATACTGTAGGCAGCGTATAATATTATGTATACTCTTTCCCTCTGGCGGGATGACGGCGATCATGTAACAGAGACAGCAGATCCAGGAAACAATTTTGCGCAAGCCTGCTGTAACGCTTAGCTGCGTACTAATTAGGATGACTACCCCCAGCAGATAGATACTGTAGGCAGCGTATAATATTATGTATACTCTTTCCCTCTGGTGGGATGACAGCGCTGATGTAACAGAGACAGCAGATCCAGGAAACAATTTTGCGCAAGCCTGCTGTAACGCTTAGCTGCGTATTAATTAGGACTACTACCCCCAGCAGATAGATACTGTAGGCAGCGTATAATATTATGTATACTGTTTCCCTCTGGCGGGATGACGGCGATCATGTAACAGAGACAGCAGATCCAGGAAACAATTTTGCGCAAGCCTGCTGTAACGCTTAGCTGCGTATTAATTAGGACTACTACCCCCAGCAGATAGATACTGTAGGCAGCGTATAATATTATGTATACTCTTTCCCTCTGGCAGAATGACGGCGATCATGTAACAGAGACAGCAGATGCAGGAAACAATTTTGCGCAAGCCTGTTGTAACGCTTAGCTGCGTATTAATTAGGACTACTACCCGCAGCAGATAGATACTGTAGGCAGCGTATAATATTATGTATACTCTTTCCCTCTGGCGGGATGACAGCGCTGATGTAACAGAGACAGCAGATGCAGGAAACAATTTTGCGCAAGCCTGCTGTAACGCTTAGCTGCGTATTAATTAGGACTACTACCCCCAGCAGATAGATACTGTAGGCAGCGTATAATATTATGTATACTCTTTCCCTCTGGCGGGATGACAGCGCTGATGTAACAGAGACAGCAGATGCAGGAAACAATTTTGCGCAAGCCTGCTGTAACGCTTAGCTGCGTACTAATTAGGACTACTACCCCCAGCAGATAGATACTGTAGGCAGTGTATAATATTATGTATACTCTTTCCCTCTGGCGGGATTGCAGTGCTGATGTAACAGAGACAGCAGATGCAGGAAACAATTTTGCGCAAGCCTGCTGTAACGATTAGCTGCGTATTAATTAGGACTACTACCCCCAGCAGATAGATACTGTCGGCAGCGTATAATATTATGTATACTCTTTCCCTCTGGCGGGATGACGGCGATCATGTAACAGAGACAGCAGATCCAGGAAACAATTTTGCAACCGCCTGCTGTAACGCTTAGCTGTATATTAATTAGGACTACTACCCCCTGCAGATAGATACTGTAGGCAGCGTATAATTTTATGTATACTCTTTCCCTCTGGCGGGATGACGGCGATCATGTAACAGAGACAGCAGATCCAGGAAACAATTTTGCGCAAGCCTGCTGTAACGCTTAGCTGCGTATTAATTAGGACAACTACCCCCAGCAGATAGATACTGTAGGCAGCGTATAATAATAATAATAATAATCTTTATTTGTATAGCGCCAACTTATTCCGCAGCGCTTAATAATATTATGTATACTCTTTCCCTCTGGCGGGATGACAGCGTTGATGTAACAGAGACAGCAGATGCAGGAAACAATTTTGCGCAAGCCTGCTGTAACGCTTAGCTGCGTATTAATTAGGACTACTACCCCCAGCAGATAGATACTGTAGGCAGCGTATAATATTATGTATACTCTTTCCCTCTGGCGGGATGACAGCGCTGATGTAACAGAGACAGCAGATGCAGGAAACAATTTTGCGCAAGCCTGCTGTAACGCTTAGCTGCGTAATAATTAGGACTACTACCCCCAGCAGATAGATACTGTAGGCAGCGTATAATATTATGTATACTCTTTCCCTCTGGCGGGATGACAGCGCTGATGTAACAGAGACAGCAGATGCAGGAAACAATTTTGCGCAAGCCTGCTGTAACGCTTAGCTGCGTATTAATTAGGACTACTACCCCCAGCAGATAGATACTGTAGGCAGCATATAATATTATGTATACTCTTTCCCTCTGGCGGGATGACAGCGCTGATGTAACAGAGACAGCAGATGCAGGAAACAATTTTGCGCAAGCCTGCTGTAACGCTTAGCTGCGTATTAATTAGGACTACTACCCCCAGCAGATAGATACTGTAGGCAGCGTATAATATTATGTATACTCTTTCCCTCTGGCGGGATGACAGCGCTGATGTAACAGAGACAGCAGATGCAGGAAACAATTTTGCGCAAGCCTGCTGTAACGCTTATCTGCGTTTTAATTAGGACTACTACCCCCAGCAGATAGATACTGTAGGCAGCGTATAATATTATGTATACTCTTTCCCTCTGGCGGGATGACAGCGCTGATGTAACAGAGACAGCAGATGCAGGAAACAATTTTGCGCAAGCCTGCTGTAACGCTTAGCTGCGTATTAATTAGGACTACTACCCTTAGCAGATAGATACTGTAGGCAGCGTATAATATTATGTATACTCTTTCCCTCTGGCGGGATGACGGCGATCATGTAACAGAGACAGCAGATCCAGGAAACAATTTTGCGCAAGCCTGCTGTAACGCTTAGCTGCGTACTAATTAGGACGACTACCCCCAGCAGATAGATACTGTAGGCAGCGTATAATATTATGTATACTCTTTCCCTCTGGTGGGATGACAGCGCTGATGTAACAGAGACAGCAGATCCAGGAAACAATTTTGCGCAAGCCTGCTGTAACGCTTAGCTGCGTATTAATTAGGACTACTACCCCCAGCAGATAGATACTGTAGGCAGCGTATAATATTATGTATACTGTTTCCCTCTGGCGGGATGACGGCGATCATGTAACAGAGACAGCAGATCCAGGAAACAATTTTGCGCAAGCCTGCTGTAACGCTTAGCTGCGTATTAATTAGGACTACTACCCCCAGCAGATAGATACTGTAGGCAGCGTATAATATTATGTATACTCTTTCCCTCTGGCAGAATGACGGCGATCATGTAACAGAGACAGCAGATGCAGGAAACAATTTTGCGCAAGCCTGTTGTAACGCTTAGCTGCGTATTAATTAGGACTACTACCCGCAGCAGATAGATACTGTAGGCAGCGTATAATATTATGTATACTCTTTCCCTCTGGCGGGATGACAGCGCTGATGTAACAGAGACAGCAGATGCAGGAAACAATTTTGCGCAAGCCTGCTGTAACGCTTAGCTGCGTATTAATTAGGACTACTACCCCCAGCAGATAGATACTGTAGGCAGCGTATAATATTATGTATACTCTTTCCCTCTGGCGGGATGACAGCGCTGATGTAACAGAGACAGCAGATGCAGGAAACAATTTTGCGCAAGCCTGCTGTAACGCTTAGCTGCGTATTAATTAGGACTACTACCCCCAGCAGATAGATACTGTAGGCAGCGTATAATATTATGTATACTCTTTCCCCCTGGCGGGATGACAGCGCTGATGTAACAGAGACAGCAGATGCAGGAAACAATTTTGCGCAAGCCTGCTGTAACGCTTAGCTGCGTATTAATTAGGACTACTACCCCCAGCAGATAGATACTGTAGGCAGCGTATAATATTATGTATACTGTTTCCCTCTGGCGGGATGACAGCGCTGATGTAACAGAGACAGCAGATGCAGGAAACAATTTTGCGCAAGCCTGCTGTAACGCTTAGCTGCGTATTAATTAGGACTACTACCCCCAGCAGATAGATACTGTAGGCAGCGTATAATATTATGTATACTCTTTCCCTCTGGCGGGATGACAGCGCTGATGTAACAGAGACAGCAGATGCAGGAAACAATTTTGCGCAAGCCTGCTGTAACGCTTATCTGCGTTTTAATTAGGACTACTACCCCCAGCAGATAGATACTGTAGGCAGCGTATAATATTATGTATACTCTTTCCCTCTGGCGGGATGACGGCGATCATGTAACAGAGACAGCAGATCCAGGAAACAATTTTGCGCAAGCCTGCTGTAACGCTTAGCTGCGTATCAATTAGGACTACTACCCCTAGCAGATAGATACTGTAGGCAGCGTATAATATTATGTATACTCTTTCCCTCAGGCGGGATGACTGCGCTGATGTAACAGAGACAGCAGATCCAGGAAACAATTTTGCGCAAGCCTGCTGTAACGCTTAGCTGCGTTTTAATTAGGACTACTTCCCCCAGCAGATAGATACTGTAGGCAGCGTATAATATTATGTATACTCTTTCCCTCTGGCGGGATTGCAGTGCTGATGTAACAGAGACAGCAGATCCAGGAAACAATTTTGCGCAAGCCTGCTGTAACGCTTAGCTGCGTATTAATTAGGACTACTACCCCCAGCAGATAGATACTGTAGGCAGTGTATAATATTATGTATACTCTTTCCCTCTGGCGGGATTGCAGTGCTGATGTAACAGAGACAGCAGATGCAGGAAACAATTTTGCGCAAGCCTGCTGTAACGATTAGCTGCGTATTAATTAGGACTACTACCCCCAGCAGATAGATACTGTCGGCAGCGTATAATATTATGTATACTCTTTCCCTCTGGCGGGATGACGGCGATCATGTAACAGAGACAGCAGATCCAGGAAACAATTTTGCGCAAGCCTGCTGTAACGCTTAGCTGCGTATTAATTAGGACAACTACCCCCAGCAGATAGATACTGTAGGCAGCGTATAATAATAATAATAATAATCTTTATTTGTATAGCGCCAACTTATTCCGCAGCGCTTAATAATATTATGTATACTCTTTCCCTCTTTCGGGATGACAGCGTTGATGTAACAGAGACAGCAGATGCAGGAAACAATTTTGCGCAAGCCTGCTGTAACGCTTAGCTGCGTATTAATTAGGACTACTACCCCCAGCAGATAGATACTGTAGGCAGCGTATAATATTATGTATACTCTTTCCCTCTGGCGGGATGACAGCGCTGATGTAACAGAGACAGCAGATGCAGGAAACAATTTTGCGCAAGCCTGCTGTAACGCTTAGCTGCGTATTAATTAGGACTACTACCCCCAGCAGATAGATACTGTAGGCAGCGTATAATATTATGTATACTCTTTCCCTCTGGCGGGATGACAGCGCTGATGTAACAGAGACAGCAGATGCAGGAAACAATTTTGCGCAAGCCTGCTGTAACGCTTAGCTGCGTATTAATTAGGACTACTACCCCCAGCAGATAGATACTGTAGGCAGCGTATAATATTATGTATACTCTTTCCCTCTGGCGGGATGACAGCGCTGATGTAACAGAGACAGCAGATGCAGGAAACAATTTTGCGCAAGCCTGCTGTAACGCTTAGCTGCGTATTAATTAGGACTACTACCCCCAGCAGATAGATACTGTAGGCAGCGTATAATATTATGTATACTCTTTCCCTCTGGCGGGATGACAGCGCTGATGTAACAGAGACAGCAGATGCAGGAAACAATTTTGCGCAAGCCTGCTGTAACGCTTAGCTGCGTATTAATTAGGACTACTACCCTTAGCAGATAGATACTGTAGGCAGCGTATAATATTATGTATACTCTTTCCCTCTGGCGGGATGACGGCGATCATGTAACAGAGACAGCAGATCCAGGAAACAATTTTGCGCAAGCCTGCTGTAACGCTTAGCTGCGTACTAATTAGGACGACTACCCCCAGCAGATAGATACTGTAGGCAGCGTATAATATTATGTATACTCTTTCCCTCTGGTGGGATGACAGCGCTGATGTAACAGAGACAGCAGATCCAGGAAACAATTTTGCGCAAGCCTGCTGTAACGCTTAGCTGCGTATTAATTAGGACTACTACCCCCAGCAGATAGATACTGTAGGCAGCGTATAATATTATGTATACTGTTTCCCTCTGGCGGGATGACGGCGATCATGTAACAGAGACAGCAGATCCAGGAAACAATTTTGCGCAAGCCTGCTGTAACGCTTAGCTGCGTATTAATTAGGACTACTACCCCCAGCAGATAGATACTGTAGGCAGCGTATAATATTATGTATACTCTTTCCCTCTGGCAGAATGACGGCGATCATGTAACAGAGACAGCAGATGCAGGAAACAATTTTGCGCAAGCCTGTTGTAACGCTTAGCTGCGTATTAATTAGGACTACTACCCGCAGCAGATAGATACTGTAGGCAGCGTATAATATTATGTATACTCTTACCCTCTGGCGGGATGACAGCGCTGATGTAACAGAGACAGCAGATGCAGGAAACAATTTTGCGCAAGCCTGCTGTAACGCTTAGCTGCGTACTAATTAGGACTACTACCCCCAGCAGATAGATACTGTAGGCAGTGTATAATATTATGTATACTCTTTCCCTCTGGCGGGATTGCAGTGCTGATGTAACAGAGACAGCAGATGCAGGAAACAATTTTGCGCAAGCCTGCTGTAACGATTAGCTGCGTATTAATTAGGACTACTACCCCCAGCAGATAGATACTGTCGGCAGCGTATAATATTATGTATACTCTTTCCCTCTGGCGGGATGACGGCGATCATGTAACAGAGACAGCAGATCCAGGAAACAATTTTGCAACCGCCTGCTGTAACGCTTAGCTGTATATTAATTAGGACTACTACCCCCTGCAGATAGATACTGTAGGCAGCGTATAATTTTATGTATACTCTTTCCCTCTGGCGGGATGACGGCGATCATGTAACAGAGACAGCAGATCCAGGAAACAATTTTGCGCAAGCCTGCTGTAACGCTTAGCTGCGTATTAATTAGGACAACTACCCCCAGCAGATAGATACTGTAGGCAGCGTATAATAATAATAATAATAATCTTTATTTGTATAGCGCCAACTTATTCCGCAGCGCTTAATAATATTATGTATACTCTTTCCCTCTGGCGGGATGACAGCGTTGATGTAACAGAGACAGCAGATGCAGGAAACAATTTTGCGCAAGCCTGCTGTAACGCTTAGCTGCGTATTAATTAGGACTACTACCCCCAGCAGATAGATACTGTAGGCAGCGTATAATATTATGTATACTCTTTCCCTCTGGCGGGATGACAGCGCTGATGTAACAGAGACAGCAGATGCAGGAAACAATTTTGCGCAAGCCTGCTGTAACGCTTAGCTGCGTAATAATTAGGACTACTACCCCCAGCAGATAGATACTGTAGGCAGCGTATAATATTATGTATACTCTTTCCCTCTGGCGGGATGACAGCGCTGATGTAACAGAGACAGCAGATGCAGGAAACAATTTTGCGCAAGCCTGCTGTAACGCTTAGCTGCGTATTAATTAGGACTACTACCCCCAGCAGATAGATACTGTAGGCAGCATATAATATTATGTATACTCTTTCCCTCTGGCGGGATGACAGCGCTGATGTAACAGAGACAGCAGATGCAGGAAACAATTTTGCGCAAGCCTGCTGTAACGCTTAGCTGCGTATTAATTAGGACTACTACCCCCAGCAGATAGATACTGTAGGCAGCGTATAATATTATGTATACTCTTTCCCTCTGGCGGGATGACAGCGCTGATGTAACAGAGACAGCAGATGCAGGAAACAATTTTGCGCAAGCCTGCTGTAACGCTTATCTGCGTTTTAATTAGGACTACTACCCCCAGCAGATAGATACTGTAGGCAGCGTATAATATTATGTATACTCTTTCCCTCTGGCGGGATGACAGCGCTGATGTAACAGAGACAGCAGATGCAGGAAACAATTTTGCGCAAGCCTGCTGTAACGCTTAGCTGCGTATTAATTAGGACTACTACCCTTAGCAGATAGATACTGTAGGCAGCGTATAATATTATGTATACTCTTTCCCTCTGGCGGGATGACGGCGATCATGTAACAGAGACAGCAGATCCAGGAAACAATTTTGCGCAAGCCTGCTGTAACGCTTAGCTGCGTACTAATTAGGACGACTACCCCCAGCAGATAGATACTGTAGGCAGCGTATAATATTATGTATACTCTTTCCCTCTGGTGGGATGACAGCGCTGATGTAACAGAGACAGCAGATCCAGGAAACAATTTTGCGCAAGCCTGCTGTAACGCTTAGCTGCGTATTAATTAGGACTACTACCCCCAGCAGATAGATACTGTAGGCAGCGTATAATATTATGTATACTGTTTCCCTCTGGCGGGATGACGGCGATCATGTAACAGAGACAGCAGATCCAGGAAACAATTTTGCGCAAGCCTGCTGTAACGCTTAGCTGCGTATTAATTAGGACTACTACCCCCAGCAGATAGATACTGTAGGCAGCGTATAATATTATGTATACTCTTTCCCTCTGGCAGAATGACGGCGATCATGTAACAGAGACAGCAGATGCAGGAAACAATTTTGCGCAAGCCTGTTGTAACGCTTAGCTGCGTATTAATTAGGACTACTACCCGCAGCAGATAGATACTGTAGGCAGCGTATAATATTATGTATACTCTTTCCCTCTGGCGGGATGACAGCGCTGATGTAACAGAGACAGCAGATGCAGGAAACAATTTTGCGCAAGCCTGCTGTAACGCTTAGCTGCGTATTAATTAGGACTACTACCCCCAGCAGATAGATACTGTAGGCAGCGTATAATATTATGTATACTCTTTCCCTCTGGCGGGATGACAGCGCTGATGTAACAGAGACAGCAGATGCAGGAAACAATTTTGCGCAAGCCTGCTGTAACGCTTAGCTGCGTATTAATTAGGACTACTACCCCCAGCAGATAGATACTGTAGGCAGCGTATAATATTATGTATACTCTTTCCCCCTGGCGGGAGGACAGCGCTGATGTAACAGAGACAGCAGATGCAGGAAACAATTTTGCGCAAGCCTGCTGTAACGCTTAGCTGCGTATTAATTAGGACTACTACCCCCAGCAGATAGATACTGTAGGCAGCGTATAATATTATGTATACTGTTTCCCTCTGGCGGGATGACAGCGCTGATGTAACAGAGACAGCAGATGCAGGAAACAATTTTGCGCAAGCCTGCTGTAACGCTTAGCTGCGTATTAATTAGGACTACTACCCCCAGCAGATAGATACTGTAGGCAGCGTATAATATTATGTATACTCTTTCCCTCTGGCGGGATGACAGCGCTGATGTAACAGAGACAGCAGATGCAGGAAACAATTTTGCGCAAGCCTGCTGTAACGCTTATCTGCGTTTTAATTAGGACTACTACCCCCAGCAGATAGATACTGTAGGCAGCGTATAATATTATGTATACTCTTTCCCTCTGGCGGGATGACGGCGATCATGTAACAGAGACAGCAGATCCAGGAAACAATTTTGCGCAAGCCTGCTGTAACGCTTAGCTGCGTATCAATTAGGACTACTACCCCTAGCAGATAGATACTGTAGGCAGCGTATAATATTATGTATACTCTTTCCCTCAGGCGGGATGACTGCGCTGATGTAACAGAGACAGCAGATCCAGGAAACAATTTTGCGCAAGCCTGCTGTAACGCTTAGCTGCGTTTTAATTAGGACTACTTCCCCCAGCAGATAGATACTGTAGGCAGCGTATAATATTATGTATACTCTTTCCCTCTGGCGGGATTGCAGTGCTGATGTAACAGAGACAGCAGATGCAGGAAACAATTTGGCGCAAGCCTGCTGTAACGCTTAGCTGCGTATTAATTAGGACTACTACCCCCAGCAGATAGATACTGTAGGCAGCGTATAATATTATGTATACTCTATCCCTCTGGCGGGATGGCGGCGATCATGTAACAGAGACAGCAGATCCAGGAAACAATTTTGCGCAAGCCTGCTGTAACGCTTAGCTGCGTATTAATTAGGACTACTACCCCCAGCAGATAGATACTGTAGGCAGTGTATAATATTATGTATACTCTTTCCCTCTGGCGGGATTGCAGTGCTGATGTAACAGAGACAGCAGATGCAGGAAACAATTTTGCGCAAGCCTGCTGTAACGATTAGCTGCGTATTAATTAGGACTACTACCCCCAGCAGATAGATACTGTCGGCAGCGTATAATATTATGTATACTCTTTCCCTCTGGCGGGATGACGGCGATCATGTAACAGAGACAGCAGATCCAGGAAACAATTTTGCGCAAGCCTGCTGTAACGCTTAGCTGCGTATTAATTAGGACAACTACCCCCAGCAGATAGATACTGTAGGCAGCGTATAATAATAATAATAATAATCTTTATTTGTATAGCGCCAACTTATTCCGCAGCGCTTAATAATATTATGTATACTCTTTCCCTCTGGCGGGATGACAGCGTTGATGTAACAGAGACAGCAGATGCAGGAAACAATTTTGCGCAAGCCTGCTGTAACGCTTAGCTGCGTATTAATTAGGACTACTACCCCCAGCAGATAGATACTGTAGGCAGCGTATAATATTATGTATACTCTTTCCCTCTGGCGGGATGACAGCGCTGATGTAACAGAGACAGCAGATGCAGGAAACAATTTTGCGCAAGCCTGCTGTAACGCTTAGCTGCGTATTAATTAGGACTACTACCCCCAGCAGATAGATACTGTAGGCAGCGTATAATATTATGTATACTCTTTCCCTCTGGCGGGATGACAGCGCTGATGTAACAGAGACAGCAGATGCAGGAAACAATTTTGCGCAAGCCTGCTGTAACGCTTAGCTGCGTATTAATTAGGACTACTACCCCCAGCAGATAGATACTGTAGGCAGCGTATAATATTATGTATACTCTTTCCCTCTGGCGGGATGACAGCGCTGATGTAACAGAGACAGCAGATGCAGGAAACAATTTTGCGCAAGCCTGCTGTAACGCTTAGCTGCGTATTAATTAGGACTACTACCCCCAGCAGATAGATACTGTAGGCAGCGTATAATATTATGTATACTCTTTCCCTCTGGCGGGATGACAGCGCTGATGTAACAGAGACAGCAGATGCAGGAAACAATTTTGCGCAAGCCTGCTGTAACGCTTATCTGCGTTTTAATTAGGACTACTACCCCCAGCAGATAGATACTGTAGGCAGCGTATAATATTATGTATACTCTTTCCCTCTGGCGGGATGACGGCAATCATGTAACAGAGACAGCAGATCCAGGAAACAATTTTGCGCAAGCCTGCTGTAACGCTTAGCTGCGTATTAATTAGGACTACTACCTTTAGCAGATAGATACTGTAGGCAGCGTATAATATTATGTATACTCTTTCCCTCTGGCGGGATGACGGCGATCATGTAACAGAGACAGCAGATCCAGGAAACAATTTTGCGCAAGCCTGCTGTAACGCTTAGCTGTGTACTAATTAGGACGACTACCCCCAGCAGATAGATACTGTAGGCAGCGTATAATATTATGTATACTCTTTCCCTCTGGTGGGATGACAGCGCTGATGTAACAGAGACAGCAGATCCAGGAAACAATTTTGCGCAAGCCTGCTGTAACGCTTAGCTGCGTATTAATTAGGACTACTACCCCCAGCAGATAGATACTGTAGGCAGCGTATAATATTATGTATACTGTTTCCCTCTGGCGGGATGACGGCGATCATGTAACAGAGACAGCAGATCCAGGAAACAATTTTGCGCAAGCCTGCTGTAACGCTTAGCTGCGTATTAATTAGGACTACTACCCCCAGCAGATAGATACTGTAGGCAGCGTATAATATTATGTATACTCTTTCCCTCTGGCGGGATGACAGCGCTGATGTAACAGAGACAGCAGATCCAGGAAACAATTTTGCGCAAGCCTGCTGTAACGCTTAGCTGCGTATTAATTAGGACTACTACCCCCAGCAGATAGATACTGTAGGCAGCGTATAATATTATGTATACTCTTTCCCCCTGGCGGGATGACAGCGCTGATGTAACAGAGACAGCAGATGCAGGAAACAATTTTGCGCAAGCCTGCTGTAACGCTTAGCTGCGTATTAATTAGGACTACTACCCCCAGCAGATAGATACTGTAGGCAGCGTATAATATTATGTATACTCTTTCCCTCTGGCGGGATGACAGCGCTGATGTAACAGAGACAGCAGATGCAGGAAACAATTTTGCGCAAGCCTGCTGTAACGCTTATCTGCATTTTAATTAGGACTACTACCCCCAGCAGATAGATACTGTAGGCAGCGTATAATATTATGTATACTCTTTCCCTCTGGCGGGATGACGGCGATCATGTAACAGAGACAGCAGATCCAGGAAACAATTTTGCGCAAGCCTGCTGTAACGCTTAGCTGCGTATTAATTAGGACTACTACCCCTAGCAGATAGATACTGTAGGCAGCGTATAATATTATGTATACTCTTTCCCTCTGGCGGGATGACTGCGCTGATGTAACAGAGACAGCAGATCCAGGAAACAATTTTGCGCAAGCCTGCTGTAACGCTTAGCTGCATATTAATTAGGACTACTACCCCCAGCAGATAGATACTGTAGGCAGCATATAATTTTATGTATACTCTTTCCCTCTGGCGGGATGACGGCAATCATGTAACAGAGACAGCAGATCCAGGAAACAATTTTGCGCAAGCCTGCTGTAACGCTTAGCTGCGTATTAATTAGGACTACTACCCCCAGCAGATAGATACTGTAGGCAGCGTATAACATTATGTATACTCTTTCCCTCTGGCGGGATGACAGCGCTGATGTAACAGAGACAGCAGATCCAGGAAACAATTTTGCGCAAGCCTGCTGTAACGCTTAGCTGCGTATTAATTAGGACTACTACCCCCAGCAGATAGATACTGTAGGCAGTGTATAATATTATGTATACTCTTTCCCTCTGGCGGGATGACAGCGCTGATGTAACAGAGCCAGCAGATGCAGGAAACAATTTTGCGCAAGCCTGCTGTAACGCTTAGCTGCGTTTTAATTAGGACTACTACCCCCAGCAGATAGATAATGTAGGCAGCGTATAATATTATGTATACTCTTTCCCTCTGGCGGGATGACGGCGATCATGTAACAGAGACAGCAGATCCAGGAAACAATTTTGCAAACGCCTGCTGTAACGCTTAGCTGCATATTAATTAGGACTACTACCCCCAGCAGATAGATACTGTAGGCAGCGTATAATATTATGTATACTCTTTCCCTCTGGCGGGATGACAGCGCTGATGTAACAGAGACAGCAGATGCAGGAAACAATTTTGCGCAAACCTGCTGTAACGCTTATCTGCGTTTTAATTAGGACTACTACCCCCAGCAGATAGATACTGTAGGCAGCGTATAATATTATGTATACTCTTTCCCTCTGGCGGGATGACGGCGATCATGTAACAGAGACAGCAGATCCAGGAAACAATTTTGCGCTAGCCTGCTGTAACGCTTAGCTGCGTATTAATTAGGACTACTACCCCTAGCAGATAGATACTGTAGGCAGCGTATAATATTATGTATACTCTTTCCCTCTGGCGGGATGACGGTGATCATGTAACAGAGACAGCAGATCCAGGAAACAATTTTGCGCAAGCCTGTTGTAACGCTTAGCTGCGTATTAATTAGGACTACTACCCCCAGCAGATAGATACTGTAGGCAGCGTATAATATTATGTATACTCTTTCCCTCAGGCGGGATGACTGCGCTGATGTAACAGAGACAGCAGATCCAGGAAACAATTTTGCGCAAGCCTGCTGTAACGCTTAGCTGCGTATTAATTAGGACTACTTCCCCCAGCAGATAGATACTGTAGGCAGCGTATAATATTATGTATACTCTTTCCCTCTGGCGGGATTGCAGTGCTGATGTAACAGAGACAGCAGATGCAGGAAACAATTTTGCGCAAGCCTGCTGTAACGCTTAGCTGCGTATTAATTAGGACTACTACCCCCAGCAGATAGATACTGTAGGCAGCGTATAATATTATGTATACTCTTTCCCTCTGGCGGGATGACGGCGATCATGTAACAGAGACAGCAGATCCAGGAAACAATTTTGCAAACGCCTGCTGTAACGCTTAGCTGCATATTAATTAGGACTACTACCCCCAGCAGATAGATACTGTAGGCAGCATATAATTTCATGTATACTCTTTCCCTCTGGCAGAATGACGGCGATCATGTAACAGAGACAGCAGATGCAGGAAACAATTTTGCGGAAGCCTGTTGTAACGCTTAGCTGCGTATTAATTAGGACTACTACCCCCAGCAGATAGATACTGTAGGCAGCGTATAATATTATGTATACTGTTTCCCTCTGGCGGGATGACAGCGCTGATGTAACAGAGACAGCAGATGCAGGAAACAATTTTGCGCAAGCCTGCTGTAACGCTTAGCTGCGTATTAATTAGGACTACTACCCCCAGCAGATAGATACTGTAGGCAGCGTATAATATTATGTATACTCTTTCCCTCTGGCGGGATGACAGCGCTGATGTAACAGAGACAGCAGATGCAGGAAACAATTTTGCGCAAGCCTGCTGTAACGCTTAGCTGCGTATTAATTAGGACTACTACCCCCAGCAGATAGATACTGTAGGCAGCGTATAATATTATGTATACTCTTTCCCTCTGGCGGGATGACAGCGCTGATGTAACAGAGACAGCAGATGCAGGAAACAATTTTGCGCAAGCCTGCTGTAACGCTTAGCTGCATATTAATTAGGACTACTACCCCCAGCAGATAGATACTGTAGGCAGCGTATAATATTATGTATACTCTTTCCCTCTGGCGGGATGACAGCGCTGATGTAGCAGAGACAGCAGATGCAGGAAACAATTTTGCGCAAGCCTGCTGTAACGCTTATCTGCGTTTTAATTAGGACTACTACCCCCAGCAGATAGATACTGTAGGCAGCGTATAATATTATGTATACTCTTTCCCTCTGGCGGGATGACGGCGATCACGTAACAGAGACAGCAGATCCAGGAAACAATTTTGCGCAAGCCTGCTGTAACGCTTAGCTCCGTAATAATTAGGACTACTACCCCTAGCAGATAGATACTGTAGGCAGCGTATAATATTATGTATACTCTTTCCCTCTGGCGGGATGACGGCGATCATGTAACAGAGACAGCAGATCCAGGAAACAATTTTGCGCAAGCCTGCTGTAACGCTTAGCTGCGTACTAATTATGGCGACTACCCCCAGCAGATAGATACTGTAGGCAGCGTATAATATTATGTATACTCTTTCCCTCTGGCGGGATGACTGCGCTGATGTAACAGAGACAGCAGATGCAGGAAACAATTTTGCGCAAGCCTGCTGTAACGCTTAGCTGCATATTAATTAGGACTACTACCCCCAGCAGATAGATACTGTAGGCAGCGTATAATTTTATGTATACTCTTTCCCTCTGGCGGGATGACGGCAATCATGTAACAGAGACAGCAGATCCAGGAAACAATTTTGCGCAAGCCTGCTGTAACGCTTAGCTGCGTATTAATTAGGACTACTACCCCCAGCAGATAGATACTGTAGGCAGCGTATAATATTATGTATACTCTTTCCCTCTGGCGGGATGACAGCGCTGATGTAACAGAGCCAGCAGATGCAGGAAACAATTTTGCGCAAGCCTGCTGTAACGCTTAGCTGCGTTTTAATTAGGACTACTACCCCCAGCAGATAGATACTGTAGGCAGCGTATAATATTATGTATACTCTTTCCCTCTGGCAGAATGACGGAGATCATGTAACAGAGACAGCAGATCCAGGAAACAATTTTGCGCAAGCCTGCTGTAACGCTTAGCTGCGTACTAATTAGGACTACTACCCCCAGCAGATAAATACTGTAGGCAGCGTATAATATTATGTATACTCTTTCCCTCTGGTGGGATGACAGCGCTGATGTAACAGAGACAGCAGATCCAGGAAACAATTTTGCGCAAGCCTGCTGTAACGCTTAGCTGCGTATTAATTAGGACTACTACCCCCAGCAGATAGATACTGTAGGCAGCGTATAATATTATGTATACTCTTTCCCTCTGGTGAGATGACAGCGCTGATGTAACAGAGACAGCAGATGCAGGAAACAATTTTGCGCAAGCCTGCTGTAACGCTTAGCTGCGTATTAATTAGGACTACTACCCCCAGCAGATAGATACTGTAGGCAGCGTATAATATTATGTATACTCTTTCCCTCGGGCGGGATGACAGCGCTGATGTAACAGAGACAGCAGATGCAGGAAACAATTTTGCGCAAGCCTGCTGTAACGCTTAGCTGCGTTTTAATTAGGACTACTACCCCCAGCAGATAGATACTGTAGGCAGCGTATAATATTATGTATACTCTTTCCCTCTGGCGGGATGACGGCGATCATGTAACAGAGACAGCAGATCCAGGAAACAATTTTGCACAAGCCTGCTGTAACGCTTAGCTGCGTACTAATTAGGACTACTACCCCCAGCAGATAAATACTGTAGGCAGCGTATAATATTATGTATACTCTTTCCCTCTGGCGGGATGACAGCGCTGATGTAACAGAGACAGCAGATCCAGGAAACAATTTTGCGCAAGCCTGCTGTAATGCTTAGCTGCGTATTAATTAGGACTACTACCCCCAGCAGATAGATACTGTAGGCAGCGTATAATATTATGTATACTCTTTCCCTCTGGCAGAATGACGGAGATCATGTAACAGAGACAGCAGATCCAGGAAACAATTTTGCGCAAGCCTGCTGTAACGCTTAGCTGCGTATTAATTAGGACTACTACCCCCAGCAGATAGATACTGTAGGCAGCGTATAATATTATGTATACTCTTTCCCTCTGGTGGGATGACAGTGCTGATGTAACAGAGACAGCAGATCCAGGAAACAATTTTGCGCAAGCCTGCTGTAATGCTTAGCTGCGTATTAATTAGGACTACTACCCCCAGCAGATAGATACTGTAGGCAGCGTATAATATTATGTATACTGTTTCCCTCTGGCGGGATGACGGCGATCATGTAACAGAGACAGCAGATCCAGGAAACAATTTTGCGCAAACCTGCTGTAACGCTTAGCTGCGTATTAATTAGTACTACCCCCAGCAGATAGATACTGTAGGCAGCGTATAATATTATGTATACTCTTTCCCTCTGGCAGAATGACGGCGATCATGTAACAGAGACAGCAGATGCAGGAAACAATTTTGCGCAAGCCTGTTGTAACGCTTAGCTGCGTATTAATTAGGACTACTACCCCCAGCAGATAGATACTGTAGGCAGCGTATAATATTATGTATACTCTTTCCCTCTGGCGGGATGACAGCGCTGATGTAACAGAGACAGCAGATGCAGGAAACAATTTTGCGCAAGCCTGCTGTAACGCTTAGCTGCGTATTAATTAGGACTACTACCCCCAGCAGATAGATACTGTAGGCAGCGAATAATATTATGTATACTCTTTCCCTCTGGCGGGATGACAGCGCTGATGTAACAGAGACAGCAGATGCAGGAAACAATTTTGCGCAAGCCTGCTGTAACGCTTAGCTGCGTATTAATTAGGACTACTACCCCCAGCAGATAGATACTGTAGGCAGCGTATAATATTATGTATACTCTTTCCCTCTGGCGGGATGACAGCGCTGATGTAACAGAGACAGCAGATGCAGGAAACAATTTTGCGCAAGCCTGCTGTAACGCTTAGCTGCGTTTTAATTAGGACTACTACCCCCAGCAGATAGATACTGTAGGCAGCGTATAATATTATGTATACTCTTTCCCTCTGGCGGGATGATGGCGATCATGTAACAGAGACAGCAGATGCAGGAAACAATTTTGCGCAAGCCTGCTGTAACGCTTAGCTGCGTACTAATTAGGACTACTACCCCCAGCAGATAAATACTGTAGGCAGCGTATAATATTATGTATACTCTTTCCCTCTGGCGGGATGACAGCGCTGATGTAACAGAGACAGCAGATCCAGGAAACAATTTTGCGCAAGCCTGCTGTAATGCTTAGCTGCGTATTAATTAGGACTACTACCCCCAGCAGATAGATACTGTAGGCAGCGTATAATATTATGTATACTCTTTCCCTCTGGCAGAATGACGGAGATCATGTAACAGAGACAGCAGATCCAGGAAACAATTTTGCGCAAGCCTGCTGTAACGCTTAGCTGCGTATTAATTAGGACTACTACCCCCAGCAGATAGATACTGTAGGCAGCGTATAATATTATGTATACTCTTTTCCTCTGGCGGGATGACGGCGATCATGTAACAGAGACAGCAGATGCAGGAAACAATTTTGCACAAGCCTGCTGAAACGCTTAGCTGCGTACTAATTAGGACTACTACCCCCAGCAGATAAATACTGTAGGCAGCGTATAATATTATGTATACTCCTTCCCTCTGGCGGGATGACAGCGCTGATGTAACAGAGACAGCAGATCCAGGAAACAATTTTGCGCAAGCCTGCTGTAATGCTTAGCTGCGTATTAATTAGGACTACTACCCCCAGCAGATAGATACTGTAGGCAGCGTATAATATTATGTATACTCTTTCCCTCTGGCAGAATGACGGAGATCATGTAACAGAGACAGCAGATGCAGGAAACAATTTTGCGCAAGCCTGCTGTAACGCTTAGCTGCGTATTAATTAGGACTACTACCCCCAGCAGATAGATACTGTGGGCAGCGTATAATATTATGTATACTCTTTCCCTCAGGCGGGATGACTGCGCTGATGTAACAGAGACAGCAGATCCAGGAAACAATTTTGCGCAAGCCTGCTGTAACGCTTAGCTGCGTATTAATTAGGACTACTTCCCCCAGCAGATAGATACTGTAGGCAGCGTATAACATTATGTATACTCTTTCCCTCTGGCGGGATGACAGCGCTGATGTAACAGAGACAGCAGATGCAGGAAACAATTTTGCGCAAACCTGCTGTAACGCTTATCTGCGTTTTAATTAGGACTACTACCCCCAGCAGATAGATACTGTAGGCAGCGTATAATATTATGTATACTCTTTCCCTCTGGCGGGATGACGGCGATCATGTAACAGAGACAGCAGATCCAGGAAACAATTTTGCGCAAGCCTGCTGTAACGCTTAGCTGCGTATTAATTAGGACTACTACCCCTAGCAGATAGATACTGTAGGCAGCGTATAATATTATGTATACTCTTTCCCTCTGGCGGGATGACGGCGATCATGTAACAGAGACAGCAGATCCAGGAAACAATTTTGCGCAAGCCTGCTGTAACGCTTAGCTGCGTATTAATTAGGACTACTACCCCTAGCAGATAGATACTGTAGGCAGCGTATAATATTATGTATACTCTTTCCCTCTGGCGGGATGACGGCGATCATGTAACAGAGACAGCAGATCCAGGAAACAATTTTGCGCAAGCCTGCTGTAACGCTTAGCTGCGTATTAATTAGGACTACTTCCCCCAGCAGATAGATACTGTAGGCAGCGTATAATATTATGTATACTCTTTCCCTCTGGCGGGATTGCAGTGCTGATGTAACAGAGACAGCAGATGCAGGAAACAATTTTGCGCAAGCCTGCTGTAACGCTTAGCTGCGTATTAATTAGGACTACTACCCCCAGCAGATAGATACTGTAGGCAGCGTATAATATTATGTATACTCTTTCCCTCTGGCGGGATGACGGCGATCATGTAACAGAGACAGCAGATCCAGGAAACAATTTTGCAAACGCCTGCTGTAACGCTTAGCTGCATATTAATTAGGACTACTACCCCCAGCAGATAGATACTGTAGGCAGCATATAATTTTATGTATACTCTTTCCCTCTGGCAGAATGACGGCGATCATGTAACAGAGACAGCAGATGCAGGAAACAATTTTGCGGAAGCCTGTTGTAACGCTTAGCTGCGTATTAATTAGGACTACTACCCCCAGCAGATAGATACTGTAGGCAGCGTATAATATTATGTATACTCTTTCCCTCTGGCGGGATGACAGCGCTGATGTAACAGAGACAGCAGATGCAGGAAACAATTTTGCGCAAGCCTGCTGTAACGCTTAGCTGCGTATTAATTAGGACTACTACCCCTAGCAGATAGATACTGTAGGCAGCGTATAATATTATGTATACTCTTTCCCTCTGGCGGGATGACAGCGCTGATGTAACAGAGACAGCAGATGCAGGAAACAATTTTGCGCAAGCCTGCTGTAACGCTTAGCTGCGTATTAATTAGGACTACTACCCCCAGCAGATAGATACTGTAGGCAGCGTATAATATTATGTATACTCTTTCCCTCTGGCGGGATGACAGCGCTGATGTAACAGAGACAGCAGATGCAGGAAACAATTTTGCGCAAGCCTGCTGTAACGCTTAGCTGCATATTAATTAGGACTACTACCCCCAGCAGATAGATACTGTAGGCAGCATATAATATTATGTATACTCTTTCCCTCTGGCGGGATGACAGCGCTGATGTAGCAGAGACAGCAGATGCAGGAAACAATTTTGCGCAAGCCTGCTGTAACGCTTATCTGCGTTTTAATTAGGACTACTACCCCCAGCAGATAGATACTGTAGGCAGCGTATAATATTATGTATACTCTTTCCCTCTGGCGGGATGACGGCGATCACGTAACAGAGACAGCAGATCCAGGAAACAATTTTGCGCAAGCCTGCTGTAACGCTTAGCTCCGTAATAATTAGGACTACTATCCCTAGCAGATAGATACTGTAGGCAGCGTATAATATTATGTATACTCTTTCCCTCTGGCGGGATGACGGCGATCATGTAACAGAGACAGCAGATCCAGGAAACAATTTTGCGCAAGCCTGCTGTAACGCTTAGCTGCGTACTAATTATGGCGACTACCCCCAGCAGATAGATACTGTAGGCAGCGTATAATATTATGTATACTCTTTCCCTCTGGCGGGATTGCAGTGCTGATGTAACAGAGACAGCAGATGCAGGAAACAATTTTGCGCAAGCCTGCTGTAACGCTTAGCTGCGTATTAATTAGGACTACTACCCCCAGCAGATAGATACTGTAGGCAGCGTATAATATTATGTATACTCTTTCCCTCTGGCGGGATGACGGCGATCATGTAACAGAGACAGCAGATCCAGGAAACAATTTTGCAAACGCCTGCTGTAACGCTTAGCTGCATATTAATTAGGACTACTACCCCCAGCAGATAGATACTGTAGGCAGCGTATAATTTTATGTATACTCTTTCCCTCTGGCGGGATGACGGCAATCATGTAACAGAGACAGCAGATCCAGGAAACAATTTTGCGCAAGCCTGCTGTAACGCTTAGCTGCGTATTAATTAAAACTACTACCCCCAGCAGATAGATACTGTAGGCAGCGTATAATATTATGTATACTCTTTCCCTCTGGCGGGATGACAGCGCTGATGTAACAGAGCCAGCAGATGCAGGAAACAATTTTGCGCAAGCCTGCTGTAACGCTTAGCTGCGTTTTAATTAGGACTACTACCCCCAGCAGATAGATACTGTAGGCAGCGTATAATATTATGTATACTCTTTCCCTCTGGCAGAATGACGGAGATCATGTAACAGAGACAGCAGATCCAGGAAACAATTTTGCGCAAGCCTGCTGTAACGCTTAGCTGCGTACTAATTAGGACTACTACCCCCAGCAGATAAATACTGTAGGCAGCGTATAATATTATGTATACTCTTTCCCTCTGGTGGGATGACAGCGCTGATGTAACAGAGACAGCAGATCCAGGAAACAATTTTGCGCAAGCCTGCTGTAACGCTTAGCTGCGTATTAATTAGGACTACTACCCCCAGCAGATAGATACTGTAGGCAGCGTATAATATTATGTATACTCTTTCCCTCTGGTGAGATGACAGCGCTGATGTAACAGAGACAGCAGATGCAGGAAACAATTTTGCGCAAGCCTGCTGTAACGCTTAGCTGCGTATTAATTAGGACTACTACCCCCAGCAGATAGATACTGTAGGCAGCGTATAATATTATGTATACTCTTTCCCTCGGGCGGGATGACAGCGCTGATGTAACAGAGACAGCAGATGCAGGAAACAATTTTGCGCAAGCCTGCTGTAACGCTTAGCTGCGTATTAATTAGGACTACTACCCCCAGCAGATAGATACTGTAGGCAGCGTATAATATTATGTATACTCTTTCCCTCTGGCGGGATGACGGCGATCATGTAACAGAGACAGCAGATCCAGGAAACAATTTTGCACAAGCCTGCTGTAACGCTTAGCTGCGTACTAATTAGGACTACTACCCCCAGCAGATAGATACTGTAGGCAGCGTATAATATTATGTATACTCTTTCCCTCTGGCGGGATGACAGCGCTGATGTAACAGAGACAGCAGATCCAGGAAACAATTTTGCGCAAGCCTGCTGTAATGCTTAGCTGCGTATTAATTAGGACTACTACCCCCAGCAGATAGATACTGTAGGCAGCGTATAATATTATGTATACTCTTTCCCTCTGGCAGAATGACGGATATCATGTAACAGAGACAGCAGATCCAGGAAACAATTTTGCGCAAGCCTGCTGTAACGCTTAGCTGCGTATTAATTAGGACTACTACCCCCAGCAGATAGATACTGTAGGCAGCGTATAATATTATGTATACTATTTCCCTCTGGTGGGATGACAGTGCTGATGTAACAGAGACAGCAGATCCAGGAAACAATTTTGCGCAAGCCTGCTGTAATGCTTAGCTGCGTATTAATTAGGACTACTACCCCCAGCAGATAGATACTGTAGGCAGCGTATAATATTATGTATACTGTTTCCCTCTGGCGGGATGACGGCGATCATGTAACAGAGACAGCAGATCCAGGAAACAATTTTGCGCAAACCTGCTGTAACGCTTAGCTGCGTATTAATTAGTACTACCCCCAGCAGATAGATACTGTAGGCAGCGTATAATATTATGTATACTCTTTCCCTCTGGCAGAATGACGGCGATCATGTAACAGAGACAGCAGATGCAGGAAACAATTTTGCGCAAGCCTGTTGTAACGCTTAGCTGCGTATTAATTAGGACTACTACCCCCAGCAGATAGATACTGTAGGCAGCGTATAATATTATGTATACTCTTTCCCTCTGGCGGGATGACAGCGCTGATGTAACAGAGACAGCAGATGCAGGAAACAACTTTGCGCAAGCCTGCTGTAACGCTTAGCTGCGTATTAATTAGGACTACTACCCCCAGCAGATAGATACTGTAGGCAGCGTATAATATTATGTATACTCTTTCCCTCTGGCGGGATGATGGCGATCATGTAACAGAGACAGCAGATGCAGGAAACAATTTTGCGCAAGCCTGCTGTAACGCTTTTGATGCGTATTAATTAGGACTACTACCCCCAGCAGATAGATACTGTAGGCAGCGTATAATATTATGTATACTCTTTCCCTCTGGCGGGATGACGACGATCATGTAACAGAGACAGCAGATCCAGGAAACAATTTTGCACAAGCCTGCTGTAACGCTTAGCTGCGTACTAATTAGGACTACTACCCCCAGCAGATAAATACTGTAGGCAGCGTATAATATTATGTATACTCTTTCCCTCTGGCGGGATGACAGCGCTGATGTAACAGAGACAGCAGATCCAGGAAACAATTTTGCGCAAGCCTGCTGTAATGCTTAGCTGCGTATTAATTAGGACTACTACCCCCAGCAGATAGATACTGTAGGCAGCGTATAATATTATGTATACTCTTTCCCTCTGGCAGAATGACGGAGATCATGTAACAGAGACAGCAGATCCAGGAAACAATTTTGCGCAAGCCTGCTGTAACGCTTAGCTGCGTATTAATTAGGACTACTACCCCCAGCAGATAGATACTGTAGGCAGCGTATAATATTATGTATACTCTTTTCCTCTGGCGGGATGACGGCGATCATGTAACAGAGACAGCAGATGCAGGAAACAATTTTGCACAAGCCTGCTGAAACGCTTAGCTGCGTACTAATTAGGACTACTACCCCCAGCAGATAAATACTGTAGGCAGCGTATAATATTATGTATACTCTTTCCCTCTGGCGGGATGACAGCGCTGATGTAACAGAGACAGCAGATCCAGGAAACAATTTTGCGCAAGCCTGCTGTAATGCTTAGCTGCGTATTAATTAGGACTACTACCCCCAGCAGATAGATACTGTAGGCAGCGTATAATATTATGTATACTCTTTCCCTCTGGCAGAATGACGGAGATCATGTAACAGAGACAGCAGATGCAGGAAACAATTTTGCGCAAGCCTGCTGTAACGCTTAGCTGCGTATTAATTAGGACTACTACCCCCAGCAGATAGATACTGTAGGCAGCGTATAATATTATGTATACTCTTTCCCTCAGGCGGGATGACTGCGCTGATGTAACAGAGACAGCAGATCCAGGAAACAATTTTGCGCAAGCCTGCTGTAACGCTTAGCTGCGTATTAATTAGGACTACTTCCCCCAGCAGATAGATACTGTAGGCAGCGTATAATATTATGTATACTCTTTCCCTCTGGCGGGATTGCAGTGCTGATGTAACAGAGACAGCAGATGCAGGAAACAATTTTGCGCAAGCCTGCTGTAACGCTTAGCTGCGTATTAATTAGGACTACTACCCCCAGCAGATAGATACTGTAGGCAGCGTATAATATTATGTATACTCTTTCCCTCTGGCGGGATGACGGCGATCATGTAACAGAGACAGAAGATCCAGGAAACAATTTTGCAAACGCCTGCTGTAACGCTTAGCTGCATATTAATTAGGACTACTACCCCCAGCAGATAGATACTGTAGGCAGCATATAATTTTATGTATACTCTTTCCCTCTGGCGGGATGACGGCAATCATGTAACAGAGACAGCAGATCCAGGAAACAATTTTGCGCAAGCCTGCTGTAACGCTTAGCTGCGTATTAATTAGGACTACTACCCCCAGCAGATAGATACTGTAGGCAGCGTATAACATTATGTATACTCTTTCCCTCTGGCGGGATGACAGCGCTGATGTAACAGAGACAGCAGATCCAGGAAACAATTTTGCGCAAGCCTGCTGTAACGCTTAGCTGCGTATTAATTAGGACTACTACCCCCAGCAGATAGATACTGTAGGCAGTGTATAATATTATGTATACTCTTTCCCTCTGGCAGAATGACGGAGATCATGTAACAGAGACAGCAGATGCAGGAAACAATTTTGCGCAAGCCTGCTGTAACGCTTAGCTGCGTATTAATTAGGACTACTACCCCCAGCAGATAGATACTGTAGGCAGCGTATAATATTATGTATACTCTTTCCCTCAGGCGGGATGACTGCGCTGATGTAACAGAGACAGCAGATCCAGGAAACAATTTTGCGCAAGCCTGCTGTAACGCTTAGCTGCGTATTAATTAGGACTACTTCCCCCAGCAGATAGATACTGTAGGCAGCGTATAATATTATGTATACTCTTTCCCTCTGGCGGGATTGCAGTGCTGATGTAACAGAGACAGCAGATGCAGGAAACAATTTTGCGCAAGCCTGCTGTAACGCTTAGCTGCGTATTAATTAGGACTACTACCCCCAGCAGATAGATACTGTAGGCAGCGTATAATATTATGTATACTCTTTCCCTCTGGCGGGATGACGGCGATCATGTAACAGAGACAGAAGATCCAGGAAACAATTTTGCAAACGCCTGCTGTAACGCTTAGCTGCATATTAATTAGGACTACTACCCCCAGCAGATAGATACTGTAGGCAGCATATAATTTTATGTATACTCTTTCCCTCTGGCGGGATGACGGCAATCATGTAACAGAGACAGCAGATCCAGGAAACAATTTTGCGCAAGCCTGCTGTAACGCTTAGCTGCGTATTAATTAGGACTACTACCCCCAGCAGATAGATACTGTAGGCAGCGTATAACATTATGTATACTCTTTCCCTCTGGCGGGATGACAGCGCTGATGTAACAGAGACAGCAGATCCAGGAAACAATTTTGCGCAAGCCTGCTGTAACGCTTAGCTGCGTATTAATTAGGACTACTACCCCCAGCAGATAGATACTGTAGGCAGTGTATAATATTATGTATACTCTTTCCCTCTGGCGGGATGACAGCGCTGATGTAACAGAGCCAGCAGATGCAGGAAACAATTTTGCGCAAGCCTGCTGTAACGCTTAGCTGCGTTTTAATTAGGACTACTACCCCCAGCAGATAGATACTGTAGGCAGCGTATAATATTATGTATACTCTTTCCCTCTGGCGGGATGACGGCGATCATGTAACAGAGACAGCAGATCCAGGAAACAATTTTGCAAACGCCTGCTGTAACGCTTAGCTGCATATTAATTAGGACTACTACCCCCAGCAGATAGATACTGTAGGCAGCATATAATTTTATGTATACTCTTTCCCTCTGGCGGGATGACGGCAATCATGTAACAGAGACAGCAGATCCAGGAAACAATTTTGCGCAAGCCTGCTGTAACGCTTAGCTGCGTATTAATTAGGACTACTACCCCCAGCAGATAGATACTGTAGGCAGCGTATAACATTATGTATACTCTTTCCCTCTGGCGGGATGACAGCGCTGATGTAACAGAGACAGCAGATCCAGGAAACAATTTTGCGCAAGCCTGCTGTAACGCTTAGCTGCGTATTAATTAGGACTACTACCCCCAGCAGATAGATACTGTAGGCAGTGTATAATATTATGTATACTCTTTCCCTCTGGCGGGATGACAGCGCTGATGTAACAGAGCCAGCAGATGCAGGAAACAATTTTGCGCAAGCCTGCTGTAACGCTTAGCTGCGTATTAATTAGGACTACTACCCCCAGCAGATAGATACTGTAGGCAGCGTATAATATTATGTATACTGTTTCCCTCTGGCGGGATGACGGCGATCATGTAACAGAGACAGCAGATCCAGGAAACAATTTTGCGCAAGCCTGCTGTAACGCTTAGCTGCGTATTAATTAGGACTACTACCCCCAGCAGATAGATACTGTAGGCAGCGTATAATATTATGTATACTCTTTCCCTCTGGCAGAATGACGGCGATCATGTAACAGAGACAGCAGATCCAGGAAACAATTTTGCACAAGCCTGCTGTAACGCTTAGCTGCGTACTAATTAGGACTACTACCCCCAGCAGATAAATACTGTAGGCAGCGTATAATATTATGTATACTCTTTCCCTCTGGCGGGATGACAGCGCTGATGTAACAGAGACAGCAGATCCAGGAAACAATTTTGCGCAAGCCTGCTGTAATGCTTAGCTGCGTATTAATTAGGACTACTACCCCCAGCAGATAGATACTGTAGGCAGCGTATAATATTATGTATACTCTTTCCCTCTGGCAGAATGACGGAGATCATGTAACAGAGACAGCAGATCCAGGAAACAATTTTGCGCAAGCCTGCTGTAACGCTTAGCTGCGTATTAATTAGGACTACTACCCCCAGCAGATAGATACTGTAGGCAGCGTATAATATTATGTATACTCTTTTCCTCTGGCGGGATGACGGCGATCATGTAACAGAGACAGCAGATGCAGGAAACAATTTTGCACAAGCCTGCTGAAACGCTTAGCTGCGTACTAATTAGGACTACTACCCCCAGCAGATAAATACTGTAGGCAGCGTATAATATTATGTATACTCTTTCCCTCTGGCGGGATGACAGCGCTGATGTAACAGAGACAGCAGATCCAGGAAACAATTTTGCGCAAGCCTGCTGTAATGCTTAGCTGCGTATTAATTAGGACTACTACCCCCAGCAGATAGATACTGTAGGCAGCGTATAATATTATGTATACTCTTTCCCTCTGGCAGAATGACGGAGATCATGTAACAGAGACAGCAGATGCAGGAAACAATTTTGCGCAAGCCTGCTGTAACGCTTAGCTGCGTATTAATTAGGACTACTACCCCCAGCAGATAGATACTGTAGGCAGCGTATAATATTATGTATACTCTTTCCCTCAGGCGGGATGACTACGCTGATGTAACAGAGACAGCAGATCCAGGAAACAATTTTGCGCAAGCCTGCTGTAACGCTTAGCTGCGTATTAATTAGGACTACTTCCCCCAGCAGATAGATACTGTAGGCAGCGTATAATATTATGTATACTCTTTCCCTCTGGCGGGATTGCAGTGCTGATGTAACAGAGACAGCAGATGCAGGAAACAATTTTGCGCAAGCCTGCTGTAACGCTTAGCTGCGTATTAATTAGGACTACTACCCCCAGCAGATAGATACTGTAGGCAGCGTATAATATTATGTATACTCTTTCCCTCTGGCGGGATGACGGCGATCATGTAACAGAGACAGAAGATCCAGGAAACAATTTTGCAAACGCCTGCTGTAACGCTTAGCTGCATATTAATTAGGACTACTACCCCCAGCAGATAGATACTGTAGGCAGCATATAATTTTATGTATACTCTTTCCCTCTGGCGGGATGACGGCAATCATGTAACAGAGACAGCAGATCCAGGAAACAATTTTGCGCAAGCCTGCTGTAACGCTTAGCTGCGTATTAATTAGGACTACTACCCCCAGCAGATAGATACTGTAGGCAGCGTATAACATTATGTATACTCTTTCCCTCTGGCGGGATGACAGCGCTGATGTAACAGAGACAGCAGATCCAGGAAACAATTTTGCGCAAGCCTGCTGTAACGCTTAGCTGCGTATTAATTAGGACTACTACCCCCAGCAGATAGATACTGTAGGCAGTGTATAATATTATGTATACTCTTTCCCTCTGGCAGAATGACGGAGATCATGTAACAGAGACAGCAGATGCAGGAAACAATTTTGCGCAAGCCTGCTGTAACGCTTAGCTGCGTATTAATTAGGACTACTACCCCCAGCAGATAGATACTGTAGGCAGCGTATAATATTATGTATACTCTTTCCCTCAGGCGGGATGACTGCGCTGATGTAACAGAGACAGCAGATCCAGGAAACAATTTTGCGCAAGCCTGCTGTAACGCTTAGCTGCGTATTAATTAGGACTACTTCCCCCAGCAGATAGATACTGTAGGCAGCGTATAATATTATGTATACTCTTTCCCTCTGGCGGGATTGCAGTGCTGATGTAACAGAGACAGCAGATGCAGGAAACAATTTTGCGCAAGCCTGCTGTAACGCTTAGCTGCGTATTAATTAGGACTACTACCCCCAGCAGATAGATACTGTAGGCAGCGTATAATATTATGTATACTCTTTCCCTCTGGCGGGATGACGGCGATCATGTAACAGAGACAGAAGATCCAGGAAACAATTTTGCAAACGCCTGCTGTAACGCTTAGCTGCATATTAATTAGGACTACTACCCCCAGCAGATAGATACTGTAGGCAGCATATAATTTTATGTATACTCTTTCCCTCTGGCGGGATGACGGCAATCATGTAACAGAGACAGCAGATCCAGGAAACAATTTTGCGCAAGCCTGCTGTAACGCTTAGCTGCGTATTAATTAGGACTACTACCCCCAGCAGATAGATACTGTAGGCAGCGTATAACATTATGTATACTCTTTCCCTCTGGCGGGATGACAGCGCTGATGTAACAGAGACAGCAGATCCAGGAAACAATTTTGCGCAAGCCTGCTGTAACGCTTAGCTGCGTATTAATTAGGACTACTACCCCCAGCAGATAGATACTGTAGGCAGTGTATAATATTATGTATACTCTTTCCCTCTGGCGGGATGACAGCGCTGATGTAACAGAGCCAGCAGATGCAGGAAACAATTTTGCGCAAGCCTGCTGTAACGCTTAGCTGCGTTTTAATTAGGACTACTACCCCCAGCAGATAGATACTGTAGGCAGCGTATAATATTATGTATACTCTTTCCCTCTGGCGGGATGACGGCGATCATGTAACAGAGACAGCAGATCCAGGAAACAATTTTGCAAACGCCTGCTGTAACGCTTAGCTGCATATTAATTAGGACTACTACCCCCAGCAGATAGATACTGTAGGCAGCATATAATTTTATGTATACTCTTTCCCTCTGGCGGGATGACGGCAATCATGTAACAGAGACAGCAGATCCAGGAAACAATTTTGCGCAAGCCTGCTGTAACGCTTAGCTGCGTATTAATTAGGACTACTACCCCCAGCAGATAGATACTGTAGGCAGCGTATAACATTATGTATACTCTTTCCCTCTGGCGGGATGACAGCGCTGATGTAACAGAGACAGCAGATCCAGGAAACAATTTTGCGCAAGCCTGCTGTAACGCTTAGCTGCGTATTAATTAGGACTACTACCCCCAGCAGATAGATACTGTAGGCAGTGTATAATATTATGTATACTCTTTCCCTCTGGCGGGATGACAGCGCTGATGTAACAGAGCCAGCAGATGCAGGAAACAATTTTGCGCAAGCCTGCTGTAACGCTTAGCTGCGTATTAATTAGGACTACTACCCCCAGCAGATAGATACTGTAGGCAGCGTATAATATTATGTATACTGTTTCCCTCTGGCGGGATGACGGCGATCATGTAACAGAGACAGCAGATCCAGGAAACAATTTTGCGCAAGCCTGCTGTAACGCTTAGCTGCGTATTAATTAGGACTACTACCCCCAGCAGATAGATACTGTAGGCAGCGTATAATATTATGTATACTCTTTCCCTCTGGCAGAATGACGGCGATCATGTAACAGAGACAGCAGATGCAGGAAACAATTTTGCGGAAGCCTGTTGTAACGCTTAGCTGCGTATTAATTAGGACTACTACCCCCAGCAGATAGATACTGTAGGCAGCGTATAATATTATGTATACTCTTTCCCTCTGGCGGGATGACAGCGCTGATGTAACAGAGACAGCAGATGCAGGAAACAATTTTGCGCAAGCCTGCTGTAACGCTTAGCTGCGTATTAATTAGGACTACTACCCCCAGCAGATAGATACTGTAGGCAGCGTATAATATTATGTATACTCTTTCCCTCTGGCGGGATGACAGCGCTGATGTAACAGAGACAGCAGATGCAGGAAACAATTTTGCGCAAGCCTGCTGTAACGCTTAGCTGCGTATTAATTAGGACTACTACCCCCAGCAGATAGATACTGTAGGCAGCGTATAATATTATGTATACTCTTTCCCTCTGGCGGGATGACAGCGCTGATGTAACAGAGACAGCAGATGCAGGAAACAATTTTGCGCAAGCCTGCTGTAACGCTTAGCTGCATATTAATTAGGACTACTACCCCCAGCAGATAGATACTGTAGGCAGCGTATAATATTATGTATACTCTTTCCCTCTGGCGGGATGACAGCGCTGATGTAACAGAGACAGCAGATGCAGGAAACAATTTTGCGCAAGCCTGCTGTAACGCTTATCTGCGTTTTAATTAGGACTACTACCCCCAGCAGATAGATACTGTAGGCAGCGTATAATATTATGTATACTCTTTCCCTCTGGCGGGATGACGGCGATCACGTAACAGAGACAGCAGATCCAGGAAACAATTTTGCGCAAGCCTGCTGTAACGCTTAGCTCCGTAATAATTAGGACTACTACCCCTAGCAGATAGATACTGTAGGCAGCGTATAATATTATGTATACTCTTTCCCTCTGGCGGGATGACGGCGATCATGTAACAGAGACAGCAGATGCAGGAAACAATTTTGCGCAAGCCTGCTGTAACGCTTAGCTGCGTACTAATTATGGCGACTACCCCCAGCAGATAGATACTGTAGGCAGCGTATAATATTATGTATACTCTTTCCCTCTGGCGGGATGACTGCGCTGATGTAACAGAGACAGCAGATGCAGGAAACAAGTTTGCGCAAGCCTGCTGTAACGCTTAGCTGCGTATTAATTAGGACTACTACCCCCAGCAGATAGATACTGTAGGCAGCGTATAATATTATGTATACTCTTTCCCTCTGGCGGGATGACGGCGATCATGTAACAGAGACAGCAGATCCAGGAAACAATTTTGCAAACGCCTGCTGTAACGCTTAGCTGCATATTAATTAGGACTACTACCCCCAGCAGATAGATACTGTAGGCAGCGTATAATTTTATGTATACTCTTTCCCTCTGGCGGGATGACGGCAATCATGTAACAGAGACAGCAGATCCAGGAAACAATTTTGCGCAAGCCTGCTGTAACGCTTAGCTGCGTATTAATTAGGACTACTACCCCCAGCAGATAGATACTGTAGGCAGCGTATAATATTATGTATACTCTTTCCCTCTGGCGGGATGACAGTGCTGATGTAACAGAGCCAGCAGATGCAGGAAACAATTTTGCGCAAGCCTGCTGTAACGCTTAGCTGCGCTTTAATTAGGACTACTACCCCCAGCAGATAGATACTGTAGGCAGCGTATAATATTATGTATACTCTTTCCCTCTGGCAGAATGACGGAGATCATGTAACAGAGACAGCAGATCCAGGAAACAATTTTGCGCAAGCCTGCTGTAACGCTTAGCTGCGTACTAATTAGGACTACTACCCCCAGCAGATAAATACTGTAGGCAGCGTATAATATTATGTATACTCTTTCCCTCTGGTGGGATGACAGCGCTGATGTAACAGAGACAGCAGATCCAGGAAACAATTTTGCGCAAGCCTGCTGTAACGCTTAGCTGCGTATTAATTAGGACTACTACCCCCAGCAGATAGATACTGTAGGCAGCGTATAATATTATGTATACTCTTTCCCTCTGGCGAGATGACAGCGCTGATGTAACAGAGACAGCAGATGCAGGAAACAATTTTGCGCAAGCCTGCTGTAACGCTTAGCTGCGTATTAATTAGGACTACTACCCCCAGCAGATAGATACTGTAGGCAGCGTATAATATTATGTATACTCTTTCCCTCGGGCGGGATGACAGCGCTGATGTAACAGAGACAGCAGATCCAGGAAACAATTTTGCGCAAGCCTGCTGTAATGCTTAGCTGCGTATTAATTATGACTACTACCCCCAGCAGATAGATACTGTAGGCAGCGTATAATATTATGTATACTCTTTCCCTCTGGCAGAATGACGGAGATCATGTAACAGAGACAGCAGATCCAGGAAACAATTTTGCGCAAGCCTGCTGTAACGCTTAGCTGCGTATTAATTAGGACTACTACCCCCAGCAGATAGATACTGTAGGCAGCGTATAATATTATGTATACTCTTTCCCTCTGGTGGGATGACAGTGCTGATGTAACAGAGACAGCAGATCCAGGAAACAATTTTGCGCAAGCCTGCTGTAATGCTTAGCTGCGTATTAATTAGGACTACTACCCCCAGCAGATAGATACTGTAGGCAGCGTATAATATTATGTATACTGTTTCCCTCTGGCGGGATGACGGCGATCATGTAACAGAGACAGCAGATCCAGGAAACAATTTTGCGCAAACCTGCTGTAACGCTTAGCTGCGTATTAATTAGTACTACCCCCAGCAGATAGATACTGTAGGCAGCGTATAATATTATGTATACTCTTTCCCTCTGGCAGAATGACGGCGATCATGTAACAGAGACAGCAGATGCAGGAAACAATTTTGCGCAAGCCTGTTGTAACGCTTAGCTGCGTATTAATTAGGACTACTACCCCCAGCAGATAGATACTGTAGGCAGCGTATAATATTATGTATACTCTTTCCCTCTGGCGGGATGACAGCGCTGATGTAACAGAGACAGCAGATGCAGGAAACAATTTTGCGCAAGCCTGCTGTAACGCTTAGCTGCGTATTAATTAGGACTACTACCCCCAGCAGATAGATACTGTAGGCAGCGTATAATATTATGTATACTCTTTCCCTCTGGCGGGATGACAGCGCTGATGTAACAGAGACAGCAGATGCAGGAAACAATTTTGCGCAAGCCTGCTGTAACGCTTAGCTGCGTTTTAATTAGGACTACTACCCCCAGCAGATAGATACTGTAGGCAGCGTATAATATTATGTATACTCTTTCCCTCTGGCGGGATGATGGCGATCATGTAACAGAGACAGCAGATGCAGGAAACAATTTTGCGCAAGCCTGCTGTAACGCTTAGCTGCGTATTAATTAGGACTACTACCCCCAGCAGATAGATACTGTAGGCAGCGTATAATATTATGTATACTCTTTCCCTCTGGCGGGATGACGGCGATCATGTAACAGAGACAGCAGATCCAGGAAACAATTTTGCACAAGCCTGCTGTAATGCTTAGCTGCGTATTAATTAGGACTACTACCCCCAGCAGATAGATACTGTAGGCAGCGTATAATATTATGTATACTGTTTCCCTCTGGCGGGATGACGGCGATCATGTAACAGAGACAGCAGATCCAGGAAACAATTTTGCGCAAGCCTGCTGTAACGCTTAGCTGCGTATTAATTAGGACTACTACCCCCAGCAGATAGATACTGTAGGCAGCGTATAATATTATGTATACTCTTTCCCTCTGGCAGAATGACGGCGATCATGTAACAGAGACAGCAGATGCAGGAAACAATTTTGCGCAAGCCTGTTGTAACGCTTAGCTGCGTATTAATTAGGACTACTACCCCCAGCAGATAGATACTGTAGGCAGCGTATAATATTATGTATACTCTTTCCCTCTGGCGGGATGACAGCGCTGATGTAACAGAGACAGCAGATGCAGGAAACAATTTTGCGCAAGCCTGCTGTAACGCTTAGCTGCGTATTAATTAGGACTACTACCCCCAGCAGATAGATACTGTAGGCAGCGTATAATATTATGTATACTCTTTCCCTCTGGCGGGATGACAGCGCTGATGCAACAGAGACAGCAGATGCAGGAAACAATTTTGCGCAAGCCTGCTGTAACGCTTAGCTGCGTATTAATTAGGACTACTACCCCCAGCAGATAGATACTGTAGGCAGCGTATAATATTATGTATACTCTTTCCCTCTGGCGGGATGACAGCGCTGATGTAACAGAGACAGCAGATGCAGGAAACAATTTTGCGCAAGCCTGCTGTAACGCTTAGCTGCGTATTAATTAGTACTACCCCCAGCAGATAGATACTGTAGGCAGCGTATAATATTATGTATACTCTTTCCCTCTGGCAGAATGACGGCGATCATGTAACAGAGACAGCAGATGCAGGAAACAATTTTGCGCAAGCCTGTTGTAACGCTTAGCTGCGTATTAATTAGGACTACTACCCCCAGCAGATAGATACTGTAGGCAGCGTATAATATTATGTATACTCTTTCCCTCGGGCGGGATGACAGCGCTGATGTAACAGAGACAGCAGATGCAGGAAACAATTTTGCGCAAGCCTGCTGTAACGCTTAGCTGCGTATTAATTAGGACTACTACCCCCAGCAGATAGATACTGTAGGCAGCGTATAATATTATGTATACTCTTTCCCTCTGGCGGGATGACAGCGCTGAAGTAACAGAGACAGCAGATGCAGGAAACAATTTTGCGCAAGCCTGCTGTAACGCTTAGCTGCGTATTAATTAGGACTACTACCCCCAGCAGATAGATACTGTAGGCAGCGTATAATATTATGTATACTCTTTCCCTCTGGCGGGATGACGGCGCTGATGTAACAGAGACAGCAGATGCAGGAAACAATTTTGCGCAAGCCTGCTGTAACGCTTAGCTGCGTTTTAACTAGGACTACTACCCCCAGCAGATAGATACTGTAGGCAGCGTATAATATTATGTATACTCTTTCCCTCTGGCGGGATGATGGCGATCATGTAACAGAGACAGCAGTTGCAGGAAACAATTTTGCGCAAGCCTGCTGTAACGCTTAGCTGCGTATTAATTAGGACTACTACCCCCAGCAGATAGATACTGTAGGCAGCGTATAATATTATGTATACTCTTTCCCTCTGGCGGGATGACGGCGATCATGTAACAGAGACAGCAGATCCAGGAAACAATTTTGCACAAGCCTTCTGTAACGCTTAGCTGCGTATTAATTAGGACTACTACCCCCAGCAGATAGATACTGTAGGCAGCGTATAATATTATGTATACTCTTTCCCTCTGGCGGGATGACGGCGATCATGTAACAGAGACAGCAGATGCAGGAAACAATTTTGCACAAGCCTGCTGTAACGCTTAGCTGCGTACTAATTAGGACTACTACCCCCAGCAGATAAATACTGTAGGCAGCGTATAATATTATGTATACTCTTTCCCTCTGGCGGGATGACAGCGCTGATGTAACAGAGACAGCAGATCCAGGAAACAATTTTGCGCAAGCCTGCTGTAATGCTTAGCTGCGTATTAATTAGGACTACTACCCCCAGCAGATAGATACTGTAGGCAGCGTATAATATTATGTATACTCTTTCCCTCTGGCAGAATGACGGAGATCATGTAACAGAGACAGCAGATCCAGGAAACAATTTTGCGCAAGCCTGCTGTAACGCTTAGCTGAGTACTAATTAGGACTACTACCCCCAGCAGAAAAATACTGTAGGCAGCGTATAATATTATGTATACTCTTTCCCTCGGGCGGGATGACAGCGCTGATGTAACAGAGACAGCAGATGCAGGAAACAATTTTGCGCAAGCCTGCTGTAACGCTTAGCTGCGTATTAATTAGGACTACTACCCCCAGCAGATAGATACTGTAGGCAGCGTATAATATTATGTATACTCTTTCCCTCTGGCGGGATGACAGCGCTGAAGTAACAGAGACAGCAGATGCAGGAAACAATTTTGCGCAAGCCTGCTGTAACGCTTAGCTGCGTATTAATTAGGACTACTACCCCCAGCAGATAGATACTGTAGGCAGCGTATAATATTATGTATACTCTTTCCCTCTGGCGGGATGACGGCGCTGATGTAACAGAGACAGCAGATGCAGGAAACAATTTTGCGCAAGCCTGCTGTAACGCTTAGCTGCGTTTTAACTAGGACTACTACCCCCAGCAGATAGATACTGTAGGCAGCGTATAATATTATGTATACTCTTTCCCTCTGGCGGGATGACGGCGATCATGTAACAGAGACAGCAGATCCAGGAAACAATTTTGCACAAGCCTGCTGTAACGCTTAGCTGCGTATTAATTAGGACTACTACCCCCAGCAGATAGATACTGTAGGCAGCGTATAATATTATGTATACTCTTTCCCTCTGGCGGGATGACGGCGATCATGTAACAGAGACAGCAGATGCAGGAAACAATTTTGCACAAGCCTGCTGTAACGCTTAGCTGCGTACTAATTAGGACTACTACCCCCAGCAGATAAATACTGTAGGCAGCGTATAATATTATGTATACTCTTTCCCTCTGGCGGGATGACAGCGCTGATGTAACAGAGACAGCAGATCCAGGAAACAATTTTGCGCAAGCCTGCTGTAATGCTTAGCTGCGTATTAATTAGGACTACTACCCCCAGCAGATAGATACTGTAGGCAGCGTATAATATTATGTATACTCTTTCCCTCTGGCAGAATGACGGAGATCATGTAACAGAGACAGCAGATGCAGGAAACAATTTTGCGCAAGCCTGCTGTAACGCTTAGCTGCGTATTAATTAGGACTACTACCCCCAGCAGATAGATACTGTAGGCAGCGTATAATATTATGTATACTCTTTCCCTCTGGCGGGATGACGGCGATCATGTAACAGAGACAGCAGATCCAGGAAACAATTTTGCGCAAGCCTGCTGTAACGCTTAGCTGAGTACTAATTAGGACTACTACCCCCAGCAGAAAAATACTGTAGGCAGCGTATAATATTATGTATACTCTTTCCCTCTGGCGGGATGACGGCGATCATGTAACAGAGACAGCAGATCCAGGAAACAATTTTGCACAAGCCTGCTGTAATGCTTAGCTGCGTATTAATTAGGACTACTACCCCCAGCAGATAGATACTGTAGGCAGCGTATAATATTATGTATACTGTTTCCCTCTGGCGGGATGACGGCGATCATGTAACAGAGACAGCAGATCCAGGAAACAATTTTGCGCAAGCCTGCTGTAACGCTTAGCTGCGTATTAATTAGGACTACTACCCCCAGCAGATAGATACTGTAGGCAGCGTATAATATTATGTATACTCTTTCCCTCTGGCAGAATGACGGCGATCATGTAACAGAGACAGCAGATGCAGGAAACAATTTTGCGCAAGCCTGTTGTAACGCTTAGCTGCGTATTAATTAGGACTACTACCCCCAGCAGATAGATACTGTAGGCAGCGTATAATATTATGTATACTCTTTCCCTCTGGCGGGATGACAGCGCTGATGTAACAGAGACAGCAGATGCAGGAAACAATTTTGCGCAAGCCTGCTGTAACGCTTAGCTGCGTATTAATTAGGACTACTACCCCCAGCAGATAGATACTGTAGGCAGCGTATAATATTATGTATACTCTTTCCCTCTGGCGGGATGACAGCGCTGATGCAACAGAGACAGCAGATGCAGGAAACAATTTTGCGCAAGCCTGCTGTAACGCTTAGCTGCGTATTAATTAGGACTACTACCCCCAGCAGATAGATACTGTAGGCAGCGTATAATATTATGTATACTCTTTCCCTCTGGCGGGATGACAGCGCTGATGTAACAGAGACAGCAGATGCAGGAAACAATTTTGCGCAAGCCTGCTGTAACGCTTAGCTGCGTATTAATTAGTACTACCCCCAGCAGATAGATACTGTAGGCAGCGTATAATATTATGTATACTCTTTCCCTCTGGCAGAATGACGGCGATCATGTAACAGAGACAGCAGATGCAGGAAACAATTTTGCGCAAGCCTGTTGTAACGCTTAGCTGCGTATTAATTAGGACTACTACCCCCAGCAGATAGATACTGTAGGCAGCGTATAATATTATGTATACTCTTTCCCTCGGGCGGGATGACAGCGCTGATGTAACAGAGACAGCAGATGCAGGAAACAATTTTGCGCAAGCCTGCTGTAACGCTTAGCTGCGTATTAATTAGGACTACTACCCCCAGCAGATAGATACTGTAGGCAGCGTATAATATTATGTATACTCTTTCCCTCTGGCGGGATGACAGCGCTGAAGTAACAGAGACAGCAGATGCAGGAAACAATTTTGCGCAAGCCTGCTGTAACGCTTAGCTGCGTATTAATTAGGACTACTACCCCCAGCAGATAGATACTGTAGGCAGCGTATAATATTATGTATACTCTTTCCCTCTGGCGGGATGACGGCGCTGATGTAACAGAGACAGCAGATGCAGGAAACAATTTTGCGCAAGCCTGCTGTAACGCTTAGCTGCGTTTTAACTAGGACTACTACCCCCAGCAGATAGATACTGTAGGCAGCGTATAATATTATGTATACTCTTTCCCTCTGGCGGGATGATGGCGATCATGTAACAGAGACAGCAGTTGCAGGAAACAATTTTGCGCAAGCCTGCTGTAACGCTTAGCTGCGTATTAATTAGGACTACTACCCCCAGCAGATAGATACTGTAGGCAGCGTATAATATTATGTATACTCTTTCCCTCTGGCGGGATGACGGCGATCATGTAACAGAGACAGCAGATCCAGGAAACAATTTTGCACAAGCCTTCTGTAACGCTTAGCTGCGTATTAATTAGGACTACTACCCCCAGCAGATAGATACTGTAGGCAGCGTATAATATTATGTATACTCTTTCCCTCTGGCGGGATGACGGCGATCATGTAACAGAGACAGCAGATGCAGGAAACAATTTTGCACAAGCCTGCTGTAACGCTTAGCTGCGTACTAATTAGGACTACTACCCCCAGCAGATAAATACTGTAGGCAGCGTATAATATTATGTATACTCTTTCCCTCTGGCGGGATGACAGCGCTGATGTAACAGAGACAGCAGATCCAGGAAACAATTTTGCGCAAGCCTGCTGTAATGCTTAGCTGCGTATTAATTAGGACTACTACCCCCAGCAGATAGATACTGTAGGCAGCGTATAATATTATGTATACTCTTTCCCTCTGGCAGAATGACGGAGATCATGTAACAGAGACAGCAGATCCAGGAAACAATTTTGCGCAAGCCTGCTGTAACGCTTAGCTGAGTACTAATTAGGACTACTACCCCCAGCAGAAAAATACTGTAGGCAGCGTATAATATTATGTATACTCTTTCCCTCGGGCGGGATGACAGCGCTGATGTAACAGAGACAGCAGATGCAGGAAACAATTTTGCGCAAGCCTGCTGTAACGCTTAGCTGCGTATTAATTAGGACTACTACCCCCAGCAGATAGATACTGTAGGCAGCGTATAATATTATGTATACTCTTTCCCTCTGGCGGGATGACAGCGCTGAAGTAACAGAGACAGCAGATGCAGGAAACAATTTTGCGCAAGCCTGCTGTAACGCTTAGCTGCGTATTAATTAGGACTACTACCCCCAGCAGATAGATACTGTAGGCAGCGTATAATATTATGTATACTCTTTCCCTCTGGCGGGATGACGGCGCTGATGTAACAGAGACAGCAGATGCAGGAAACAATTTTGCGCAAGCCTGCTGTAACGCTTAGCTGCGTTTTAACTAGGACTACTACCCCCAGCAGATAGATACTGTAGGCAGCGTATAATATTATGTATACTCTTTCCCTCTGGCGGGATGACGGCGATCATGTAACAGAGACAGCAGATCCAGGAAACAATTTTGCACAAGCCTGCTGTAACGCTTAGCTGCGTATTAATTAGGACTACTACCCCCAGCAGATAGATACTGTAGGCAGCGTATAATATTATGTATACTCTTTCCCTCTGGCAGAATGACGGCGATCATGTAACAGAGACAGCAGATGCAGGAAACAATTTTGCGCAAGCCTGTTGTAACGCTTAGCTGCGTATTAATTAGGACTACTACCCCCAGCAGATAGATACTGTAGGCAGCGTATAATATTATGTATACTCTTTCCCTCTGGCGGGATGACAGCGCTGATGTAACAGAGACAGCAGATGCAGGAAACAATTTTGCGCAAGCCTGCTGTAACGCTTAGCTGCGTATTAATTAGGACTACTACCCCCAGCAGATAGATACTGTAGGCAGCGTATAATATTATGTATACTCTTTCCCTCTGGCGGGATGACAGCGCTGATGCAACAGAGACAGCAGATGCAGGAAACAATTTTGCGCAAGCCTGCTGTAACGCTTAGCTGCGTATTAATTAGGACTACTACCCCCAGCAGATAGATACTGTAGGCAGCGTATAATATTATGTATACTCTTTCCCTCTGGCGGGATGACAGCGCTGATGTAACAGAGACAGCAGATGCAGGAAACAATTTTGCGCAAGCCTGCTGTAACGCTTAGCTGCGTATTAATTAGTACTACCCCCAGCAGATAGATACTGTAGGCAGCGTATAATATTATGTATACTCTTTCCCTCTGGCAGAATGACGGCGATCATGTAACAGAGACAGCAGATGCAGGAAACAATTTTGCGCAAGCCTGTTGTAACGCTTAGCTGCGTATTAATTAGGACTACTACCCCCAGCAGATAGATACTGTAGGCAGCGTATAATATTATGTATACTCTTTCCCTCGGGCGGGATGACAGCGCTGATGTAACAGAGACAGCAGATGCAGGAAACAATTTTGCGCAAGCCTGCTGTAACGCTTAGCTGCGTATTAATTAGGACTACTACCCCCAGCAGATAGATACTGTAGGCAGCGTATAATATTATGTATACTCTTTCCCTCTGGCGGGATGACAGCGCTGAAGTAACAGAGACAGCAGATGCAGGAAACAATTTTGCGCAAGCCTGCTGTAACGCTTAGCTGCGTATTAATTAGGACTACTACCCCCAGCAGATAGATACTGTAGGCAGCGTATAATATTATGTATACTCTTTCCCTCTGGCGGGATGACGGCGCTGATGTAACAGAGACAGCAGATGCAGGAAACAATTTTGCGCAAGCCTGCTGTAACGCTTAGCTGCGTTTTAACTAGGACTACTACCCCCAGCAGATAGATACTGTAGGCAGCGTATAATATTATGTATACTCTTTCCCTCTGGCGGGATGATGGCGATCATGTAACAGAGACAGCAGTTGCAGGAAACAATTTTGCGCAAGCCTGCTGTAACGCTTAGCTGCGTATTAATTAGGACTACTACCCCCAGCAGATAGATACTGTAGGCAGCGTATAATATTATGTATACTCTTTCCCTCTGGCGGGATGACGGCGATCATGTAACAGAGACAGCAGATCCAGGAAACAATTTTGCACAAGCCTTCTGTAACGCTTAGCTGCGTATTAATTAGGACTACTACCCCCAGCAGATAGATACTGTAGGCAGCGTATAATATTATGTATACTCTTTCCCTCTGGCGGGATGACGGCGATCATGTAACAGAGACAGCAGATGCAGGAAACAATTTTGCACAAGCCTGCTGTAACGCTTAGCTGCGTACTAATTAGGACTACTACCCCCAGCAGATAAATACTGTAGGCAGCGTATAATATTATGTATACTCTTTCCCTCTGGCGGGATGACAGCGCTGATGTAACAGAGACAGCAGATCCAGGAAACAATTTTGCGCAAGCCTGCTGTAATGCTTAGCTGCGTATTAATTAGGACTACTACCCCCAGCAGATAGATACTGTAGGCAGCGTATAATATTATGTATACTCTTTCCCTCTGGCAGAATGACGGAGATCATGTAACAGAGACAGCAGATCCAGGAAACAACTTTGCGCAAGCCTGCTGTAACGCTTAGCTGAGCACTAATTAGGACTACTACCCCCAGCAGAAAAATACTGTAGGCAGCGTATAATATTATGTATACTCTTTCCCTCGGGCGGGATGACAGCGCTGATGTAACAGAGACAGCAGATGCAGGAAACAATTTTGCGCAAGCCTGCTGTAACGCTTAGCTGCGTATTAATTAGGACTACTACCCCCAGCAGATAGATACTGTAGGCAGCGTATAATATTATGTATACTCTTTCCCTCTGGCGGGATGACAGCGCTGAAGTAACAGAGACAGCAGATGCAGGAAACAATTTTGCGCAAGCCTGCTGTAACGCTTAGCTGCGTATTAATTAGGACTACTACCCCCAGCAGATAGATACTGTAGGCAGCGTATAATATTATGTATACTCTTTCCCTCTGGCGGGATGACGGCGCTGATGTAACAGAGACAGCAGATGCAGGAAACAATTTTGCGCAAGCCTGCTGTAACGCTTAGCTGCGTTTTAACTAGGACTACTACCCCCAGCAGATAGATACTGTAGGCAGCGTATAATATTATGTATACTCTTTCCCTCTGGCGGGATGACGGCGATCATGTAACAGAGACAGCAGATCCAGGAAACAATTTTGCACAAGCCTGCTGTAACGCTTAGCTGCGTATTAATTAGGACTACTACCCCCAGCAGATAGATACTGTAGGCAGCGTATAATATTATGTATACTCTTTCCCTCTGGCGGGATGACGGCGATCATGTAACAGAGACAGCAGATGCAGGAAACAATTTTGCACAAGCCTGCTGTAACGCTTAGCTGCGTACTAATTAGGACTACTACCCCCAGCAGATAAATACTGTAGGCAGCGTATAATATTATGTATACTCTTTCCCTCTGGCGGGATGACAGCGCTGATGTAACAGAGACAGCAGATCCAGGAAACAATTTTGCGCAAGCCTGCTGTAATGCTTAGCTGCGTATTAATTAGGACTACTACCCCCAGCAGATAGATACTGTAGGCAGCGTATAATATTATGTATACTCTTTCCCTCTGGCAGAATGACGGAGATCATGTAACAGAGACAGCAGATGCAGGAAACAATTTTGCGCAAGCCTGCTGTAACGCTTAGCTGCGTATTAATTAGGACTACTACCCCCAGCAGATAGATACTGTAGGCAGCGTATAATATTATGTATACTCTTTCCCTCTGGCGGGATGACGGCGATCATGTAACAGAGACAGCAGATCCAGGAAACAATTTTGCGCAAGCCTGCTGTAACGCTTAGCTGAGTACTAATTAGGACTACTACCCCCAGCAGAAAAATACTGTAGGCAGCGTATAATATTATGTATACTCTTTCCCTCTGGTGGGATGACAGCGCTGATGTAACAGAGACAGCAGATCCAGGAAACAATTTTGCGCAAGCCTGCTGTAATGCTTAGCTGCGTATTAATTAGGACTACTACCCCCAGCAGATAGATACTGTAGGCAGCGTATACTATTATGTATACTGTTTCCCTCTGGCGGGATGACGGCGATCATGTAACAGAGACAGCAGATCCAGGAAACAATTTTGCGCAAGCCTGCTGTAACGCTTAGCTGCGTATTAATTAGGACTACTACCCCCAGCAGATAGATACTGTAGGCAGCGTATAATATTATGTATACTCTTTCCCTCTGGCAAAATGACGGCGATCATGTAACAGAGACAGCAGATGCAGGAAACAATTTTGCGCAAGCCTGTTGTAACGCTTAGCTGCGTATTAATTAGGACTACTACCCCCAGCAGATAGATACTGTAGGCAGCGTATAATATTATGTATACTCTTTCCCTCTGGCGGGATGACAGCGCTGATGTAACAGAGACAGCAGATGCAGGAAACAATTTTGCGCAAGCCTGCTGTAACGCTTAGCTGCGTATTAATTAGGACTACTACCCCCAGCAGATAGATACTGTAGGCAGCGTATAATATTATGTATACTCTTTCCCTCTGGCGGGATGACAGCGCTGATGTAACAGAGACAGCAGATGCAGGAAACAATTTTGCGCAAGCCTGCTGTAACGCTTAGCTGCGTATTAATTAGGACTACTACCCCCAGCAGATAGATACTGTAGGCAGCGTATAATATTATGTATACTCTTTCCCTCTGGCGGGATGACAGCGCTGATGTAACAGAGACAGCAGATGCAGGAAACAATTTTGCGCAAGCCTGCTGTAACGCTTAGCTGCGTATTAATTAGTACTACCCCCAGCAGATAGATACTGTAGGCAGCGTATAATATTATGTATACTCTTTCCCTCTGGCAGAATGACGGCGATCATGTAACAGAGACAGCAGATGCAGGAAACAATTTTGCGCAAGCCTGTTGTAACGCTTAGCTGCGTATTAATTAGGACTACTACCCCCAGCAGATAGATACTGTAGGCAGCGTATAATATTATGTATACTCTTTCCCTCGGGCGGGATGACAGCGCTGATGTAACAGAGACAGCAGATGCAGGAAACAATTTTGCGCAAGCCTGCTGTAATGCTTAGCTGCGTATTAATTAGGACTACTACCCCCAGCAGATAGATACTGTAGGCAGCGTATAATATTATGTATACTCTTTCCCTCTGGCGGGATGACAGCGCTGAAGTAACAGAGACAGCAGATGCAGGAAACAATTTTGCGCAAGCCTGCTGTAACGCTTAGCTGCGTATTAATTAGGACTACTACCCCCAGCAGATAGATACTGTAGGCAGCGTATAATATTATGTATACTCTTTCCCTCTGGCGGGATGACGGCGCTGATGTAACAGAGACAGCAGATGCAGGAAACAATTTTGCGCAAGCCTGCTGTAACGCTTAGCTGCGTTTTAACTAGGACTACTACCCCCAGCAGATAGATACTGTAGGCAGCGTATAATATTATGTATACTCTTTCCCTCTGGCGGGATGATGGCGATCATGTAACAGAGACAGCAGATGCAGGAAACAATTTTGCGCAAGCCTGCTGTAACGCTTAGCTGCGTATTAATTAGGACTACTACCCCCAGCAGATAGATACTGTAGGCAGCGTATAATATTATGTATACTCTTTCCCTCTGGCGGGATGACGGCGATCATGTAACAGAGACAGCAGATCCAGGAAACAATTTTGCACAAGCCTGCTGTAACGCTTAGCTGCGTACTAATTAGGACTACTACCCCCAGCAGATAAATACTGTAGGCAGCGTATAATATTATGTATACTCTTTCCCTCTGGCGGGATGACAGCGCTGATGTAACAGAGACAGCAGATCCAGGAAACAATTTTGCGCAAGCCTGCTGTAATGCTTAGCTGCGTATTAATTAGGACTACTACCCCCAGCAGATAGATACTGTAGGCAGCGTATAATATTATGTATACTCTTTCCCTCTGGCAGAATGACGGAGATCATGTAACAGAGACAGCAGATCCAGGAAACAATTTTGCGCAAGCCTGCTGTAACGCTTAGCTGCGTATTAATTAGGACTACTACCCCCAGCAGATAGATACTGTAGGCAGCGTATAATATTATGTATACTCTTTCCCTCTGGCGGGATGACGACGATCATGTAACAGAGACAGCAGATGCAGGAAACAATTTTGCACAAGCCTGCTGTAACGCTTAGCTGCGTACTAATTAGGACTACTACCCCCAGCAGATAAATACTGTAGGCAGCGTATAATATTATGTATACTCTTTCCCTCTGGCGGGATGACAGCGCTGATGTAACAGAGACAGCAGATCCAGGAAACAATTTTGCGCAAGCCTGCTGTAATGCTTAGCTGCGTATTAATTAGGACTACTACCCCCAGCAGATAGATACTGTAGGCAGCGTATAATATTATGTATACTCTATCCCTCTGGCAGAATGACGGAGATCATGTAACAGAGACAGCAGATCCAGGAAACAATTTTGCGCAAGCCTGCTGTAACGCTTAGCTGAGTACTAATTAGGACTACTACCCCCAGCAGAAAAATACTGTAGGCAGCGTATAATATTATGTATACTCTTTCCCTCTGGTGGGATGACAGCGCTGATGTAACAGAGACAGCAGATCCAGGAAACAATTTTGCGCAAGCCTGCTGTAATGCTTAGCTGCGTATTAATTAGGACTACTACCCCCAGCAGATAGATACTGTAGGCAGCGTATAATATTATGTATACTGTTTCCCTCTGGCGGGATGACGGCGATCATGTAACAGAGACAGCAGATCCAGGAAACAATTTTGCGCAAGCCTGCTGTAACGCTTAGCTGCGTATTAATTAGGACTACTACCCCCAGCAGATAGATACTGTAGGCAGCGTATAATATTATGTATACTCTTTCCCTCTGGCAGAATGACGGCGATCATGTAACAGAGACAGCAGATGCAGGAAACAATTTTGCGCAAGCCTGTTGTAACGCTTAGCTGCGTATTAATTAGGACTACTACCCCCAGCAGATAGATACTGTAGGCAGCGTATAATATTATGTATACTCTTTCCCTCTGGCGGGATGACAGCGCTGATGCAACAGAGACAGCAGATGCAGGAAACAATTTTGCGCAAGCCTGCTGTAACGCTTAGCTGCGTATTAATTAGGACTACTACCCCCAGCAGATAGATACTGTAGGCAGCGTATAATATTATGTATACTCTTTCCCTCTGGCGGGATGATGGCGATCATGTAACAGAGACAGCAGATGCAGGAAACAATTTTGCGCAAGCCTGCTGTAACGCTTAGCTGCGTATTAATTAGGACTACTACCCCCAGCAGATAGATACTGTAGGCAGCGTATAATATTATGTATACTCTTTCCCTCTGGCGGGATGACGGCGATCATGTAACAGAGACAGCAGATCCAGGAAACAATTTTGCACAAGCCTGCTGTAAGGCTTAGCTGCGTACTAATTAGGACTACTACCCCCAGCAGATAAATACTGTAGGCAGCGTATAATATTATGTATACTCTTTCCCTCTGGCGGGATGACAGCGCTGATGTAACAGAGACAGCAGATCCAGGAAACAATTTTGCGCAAGCCTGCTGTAATGCTTAGCTGCGTATTAATTAGGACTACTACCCCCAGCAGATAGATACTGTAGGCAGCGTATAATATTCTGTATACTCTTTCCCTCTGGCAGAATGACGGAGATCATGTAACAGAGACAGCAGATCCAGGAAACAATTTTGCGCAAGCCTGCTGTAACGCTTAGCTGCGTATTAATTAGGACTACTACCCCCAGCAGATAGATACTGTAGGCAGCGTATAATATTATGTATACTCTTTCCCTCTGGCGGGATGACGGAGATCATGTAACAGAGACAGCAGATGCAGGAAACAATTTTGCACAAGCCTGCTGTAACGCTTAGCTGCGTACTAATTAGGACTACTACCCCCAGCAGATAAATACTGTAGGCAGCGTATAATATTATGTATACTCTTTCCCTCTGGCGGGATGACAGCGCTGATGTAACAGAGACAGCAGATCCAGGAAACAATTTTGCGCAAGCCTGCTGTAATGCTTAGCTGCGTATTAATTAGGACTACTACCCCCAGCAGATAGATACTGTAGGCAGCGTATAATATTATGTATACTCTTTCCCTCTGGCAGAATGACGGAGATCATGTAACAGAGACAGCAGATGCAGGAAACAATTTTGCGCAAGCCTGCTGTAACGCTTAGCTGCGTATTAATTAGGACTACTACCCCCAGCAGATAGATACTGTAGGCAGCGTATAATATTATGTATACTCTTTCCCTCTGGCGGGATGACGGCGATCATGTAACAGAGACAGCAGATCCAGGAAACAATTTTGCACAAGCCTGCTGTAACGCTTAGCTGAGTACTAATTAGGACTACTACCCCCAGCAGAAAAATACTGTAGGCAGCGTATAATATTATGTATACTCTTTCCCTCTGGTGGGATGACAGCGCTGATGTAACAGAGACAGCAGATCCAGGAAACAATTTTGCGCAAGCCTGCTGTAATGCTTAGCTGCGTATTAATTAGGACTACTACCCCCAGCAGATAGATACTGTAGGCAGCGTATAATATTATGTATACTGTTTCCCTCTGGCGGGATGACGGCGATCATGTAACAGAGACAGCAGATCCAGGAAACAATTTTGCGCAAGCCTGCTGTAACGCTTAGCTGCGTATTAATTAGGACTACTACCCCCAGCAGATAGATACTGTAGGCAGCGTATAATATTATGTATACTCTTTCCCTCTGGCAGAATGACGGCGATCATGTAACAGAGACAGCAGATGCAGGAAACAATTTTGCGCAAGCCTGTTGTAACGCTTAGCTGCGTATTAATTAGGACTACTACCCCCAGCAGATAGATACTGTAGGCAGCGTATAATATTATGTATACTCTTTCCCTCTGGCGGGATGACAGCGCTGATGTAACAGAGACAGCAGATCCAGGAAACAATTTTGCGCAAGCCTGCTGTAACGCTTAGCTGCGTATTAATTAGGACTACTACCCCCAGCAGATAGATACTGTAGGCAGCGTATAATATTATGTATACTCTTTCCCTCTGGCGGGATGACAGCGCTGATGTAACAGAGACAGCAGATGCAGGAAACAATTTTGCGCAAGCCTACTGTAACGCTTAGCTGCGTATTAATTAGGACTACTACCCCCAGCAGATAGATACTGTAGGCAGCGTATAATATTATGTATACTCTTTCCCTCTGGCGGGATGACAGCGCTGATGTAACAGAGACAGCAGATGCAGGAAACAATTTTGCGCAAGCCTACTGTAACGCTTAGCTGCGTTTTAATTAGGACTACTACCCCCAGCAGACAGATACTGTAGGCAGCGTATAATATTATGTATACTCTTTCCCTCTGGCGGGATGATGGCGATCATGTAACAGAGACAGCAGATGCAGGAAACAATTTTGCGCAAGCCTGCTGTAACGCTTAGCTGCGTATTAATTAGGACTACTACCCCCAGCAGATAGATACTGTAGGCAGCGTATAATATTATGTATACTCTTTCCCTCTGGCGGGATGACAGCGCTGATGTAACAGAGACAGCAGATGCAGGAAACAATTTTGCGCAAGCCTGCTGTAACGCTTAGCTGCGTATTAATTAGGACTACTACCCCCAGCAGATAGATACTGTAGGCAGCGTATAATATTATGTATACTCTTTCCCTCTGGCTGGATGACAGCGCTGATGTAACAGAGACAGCAGATGCAGGAAACAATTTTGCGCAAGCCTGCTGTAACGCTTAGCTGCGTATTAATTAGTACTACTCCCAGCAGATAGATACTGTAGGCAGCGTATAATATTATGTATACTCTTTCCCTCTGGCAGAATGACGGCGATCATGTAACAGAGACAGCAGATGCAGGAAACAATTTTGCGCAAGCCTGTTGTAACGCTTAGCTGCGTATTAATTAGGACTACTACCCCCAGCAGATAGATACTGTAGGCAGCGTATAATATTATGTATACTCTTTCCCTCGGGCGGGATGACAGCGCTGATGTAACAGAGACAGCAGATGCAGGAAACAATTTTGCGCAAGCCTGCTGTAACGCTTAGCTGCGTATTAATTAGGACTACTACCCCCAGCAGATAGATACTGTAGGCAGCGTATAATATTATGTATACTCTTTCCCTCTGGCGGGATGACAGCGCTGAAGTAACAGAGACAGCAGATGCAGGAAACAATTTTGCGCAAGCCTGCTGTAACGCTTAGCTGCGTATTAATTAGGACTACTACCCCCAGCAGATAGATACTGTAGGCAGCGTATAATATTATGTATACTCTTTCCCTCTGGCGGGATGACGGCGCTGATGTAACAGAGACAGCAGATGCAGGAAACAATTTTGCGCAAGCCTGCTGTAACGCTTAGCTGCGTTTTAACTAGGACTACTACCCCCAGCAGATAGATACTGTAGGCAGCGTATAATATTATGTATACTCTTTCCCTCTGGCGGGATGATGGCGATCATGTAACAGAGACAGCAGATGCAGGAAACAATTTTGCGCAAGCCTGCTGTAACGCTTAGCTGCGTATTAATTAGGACTACTACCCCCAGCAGATAGATACTGTAGGCAGCGTATAATATTATGTATACTCTTTCCCTCTGGCGGGATGACGGCGATCATGTAACAGAGACAGCAGATCCAGGAAACAATTTTGCACAAGCCTGCTGTAACGCTTAGCTGCGTACTAATTAGGACTACTACCCCCAGCAGATAAATACTGTAGGCAGCGTATAATATTATGTATACTCTTTCCCTCTGGCGGGATGACAGCGCTGATGTAACAGAGACAGCAGATCCAGGAAACAATTTTGCGCAAGCCTGCTGTAATGCTTAGCTGCGTATTAATTAGGACTACTACCCCCAGCAGATAGATACTGTAGGCAGCGTATAATATTATGTATACTCTTTCCCTCTGGCAGAATGACGGAGATCATGTAACAGAGACAGCAGATCCAGGAAACAATTTTGCGCAAGCCTGCTGTAACGCTTAGCTGCGTATTAATTAGGACTACTACCCCCAGCAGATAGATACTGTAGGCAGCGTATAATATTATGTATACTCTTTCCCTCTGGCGGGATGACGGCGATCATGTAACAGAGACAGCAGATGCAGGAAACTATTTTGCACAAGCCTGCTGTAACGCTTAGCTGCGTACTAATTAGGACTACTACCCCCAGCAGATAAATACTGTAGGCAGCGTATAATATTATGTATACTCTTTCCCTCTGGCGGGATGACAGCGCTGATGTAACAGAGACAGCAGATCCAGGAAACAATTTTGCGCAAGCCTGCTGTAATGCTTAGCTGCGTATTAATTAGGACTACTACCCCCAGCAGATAGATACTGTAGGCAGCGTATAATATTATGTATACTCTATCCCTCTGGCAGAATGACGGAGATCATGTAACAGAGACAGCAGATGCAGGAAACAATTTTGCGCAAGCCTGCTGTAACGCTTAGCTGCGTATTAATTAGGACTACTACCCCCAGCAGATAGATACTGTAGGCAGCGTATAATATTATGTATACTCTTTCCCTCTGGCGGGATGACGGCGATCATGTAACAGAGACAGCAGATCCAGGAAACAATTTTGCGCAAGCCTGCTGTAACGCTTAGCTGAGTACTAATTAGGACTACTACCCCCAGCAGAAAAATACTGTAGGCAGCGTATAATATTATGTATACTCTTTCCCTCTGGTGGGATGACAGCGCTGATGTAACAGAGACAGCAGATCCAGGAAACAATTTTGCGCAAGCCTGCTGTAATGCTTAGCTGCGTATTAATTAGGACTACTACCCCCAGCAGATAGATACTGTAGGCAGCGTATAATATTATGTATACTCTTTCCCTCTGGCGGGATGACGGCGATCATGTAACAGAGACAGCAGATCCAGGAAACAATTTTGCGCAAGCCTGCTGTAACGCTTAGCTGCGTATTAATTAGGACTACTACCCCCAGCAGATAGATACTGTAGGCAGCGTATAATATTATGTATACTCTTTCCCTCTGGCAGAATGACGGCGATCATGTAACAGAGACAGCAGATGCAGGAAACAATTTTGCGCAAGCCTGTTGTAACGCTTAGCTGCGTATTAATTAGGACTACTACCCCCAGCAGATAGATACTGTAGGCAGCGTATAATATTATGTATACTCTTTCCCTCTGGCGGGATGACAGCGCTGATGCAACAGAGACAGCAGATGCAGGAAACAATTTTGCGCAAGCCTGCTGTAACGCTTAGCTGCGTATTAATTAGGACTACTACCCCCAGCAGATAGATACTGTAGGCAGCGTATAATATTATGTATACTCTTTCCCTCTGGCGGGATGATGGCGATCATGTAACAGAGACAGCAGATGCAGGAAACAATTTTGCGCAAGCCTGCTGTAACGCTTAGCTGCGTATTAATTAGGACTACTACCCCCAGCAGATAGATACTGTAGGCAGCGTATAATATTATGTATACTCTTTCCCTCTGGCGGGATGACGGCGATCATGTAACAGAGACAGCAGATCCAGGAAACAATTTTGCACAAGCCTGCTGTAAGGCTTAGCTGCGTACTAATTAGGACTACTACCCCCAGCAGATAAATACTGTATGCAGCGTATAATATTATGTATACTCTTTCCCTCTGGCGGGATGACAGCGCTGATGTAACAGAGACAGCAGATCCAGGAAACAATTTTGCGCAAGCCTGCTGTAATGCTTAGCTGCGTATTAATTAGGACTACTACCCCCAGCAGATAGATACTGTAGGCAGCGTATAATATTCTGTATACTCTTTCCCTCTGGCAGAATGACGGAGATCATGTAACAGAGACAGCAGATCCAGGAAACAATTTTGCGCAAGCCTGCTGTAACGCTTAGCTGCGTATTAATTAGGACTACTACCCCCAGCAGATAGATACTGTAGGCAGCGTATAATATTATGTATACTCTTTCCCTCTGGCGGGATGACGGAGATCATGTAACAGAGACAGCAGATGCAGGAAACAATTTTGCACAAGCCTGCTGTAACGCTTAGCTGCGTACTAATTAGGACTACTACCCCCAGCAGATAAATACTGTAGGCAGCGTATAATATTATGTATACTCTTTCCCTCTGGCGGGATGACAGCGCTGATGTAACAGAGACAGCAGATCCAGGAAACAATTTTGCGCAAGCCTGCTGTAATGCTTAGCTGCGTATTAATTAGGACTACTACCCCCAGCAGATAGATACTGTAGGCAGCGTATAATATTATGTATACTCTTTCCCTCTGGCAGAATGACGGAGATCATGTAACAGAGACAGCAGATGCAGGAAACAATTTTGCGCAAGCCTGCTGTAACGCTTAGCTGCGTATTAATTAGGACTACTACCCCCAGCAGATAGATACTGTAGGCAGCGTATAATATTATGTATACTCTTTCCCTCTGGCGGGATGACGGCGATCATGTAACAGAGACAGCAGATCCAGGAAACAATTTTGCGCAAGCCTGCTGTAACGCTTAGCTGAGTACTAATTAGGACTACTACCCCCAGCAGAAAAATACTGTAGGCAGCGTATAATATTATGTATACTCTTTCCCTCTGGTGGGATGACAGCGCTGATGTAACAGAGACAGCAGATCCAGGAAACAATTTTGCGCAAGCCTGCTGTAATGCTTAGCTGCGTATTAGTTAGGACTACTACCCCCAGCAGATAGATACTGTAGGCAGCGTATAATATTATGTATACTGTTTCCCTCTGGCGGGATGACGGCGATCATGTAACAGAGACAGCAGATCCAGGAAACAATTTTGCGCAAGCCTGCTGTAACGCTTAGCTGCGTATTAATTAGGACTACTACCCCCAGCAGATAGATACTGTAGGCAGCGTATAATATTATGTATACTCTTTCCCTCTGGCAGAATGACGGCGATCATGTAACAGAGACAGCAGATGCAGGAAACAATTTTGCGCAAGCCTGTTGTAACGCTTAGCTGCGTATTAATTAGGACTACTACCCCCAGCAGATAGATACTGTAGGCAGCGTATAATATTATGTATACTCTTTCCCTCTGGCGGGATGACAGCGCTGATGTAACAGAGACAGCAGATCCAGGAAACAATTTTGCGCAAGCCTGCTGTAACGCTTAGCTGCGTATTAATTAGGACTACTACCCCCAGCAGATAGATACTGTAGGCAGCGTATAATATTATGTATACTCTTTCCCTCTGGCGGGATGACAGCGCTGATGTAACAGAGACAGCAGATGCAGGAAACAATTTTGCGCAAGCCTACTGTAACGCTTAGCTGCGTATTAATTAGGACTACTACCCCCAGCAGATAGATACTGTAGGCAGCGTATAATATTATGTATACTCTTTCCCTCTGGCGGGATGACAGCGCTGATGTAACAGAGACAGCAGATGCAGGAAACAATTTTGCGCAAGCCTGCTGTAACGCTTAGCTGCGTTTTAATTAGGACTACTACCCCCAGCAGACAGATACTGTAGGCAGCGTATAATATTATGTATACTCTTTCCCTCTGGCGGGATGATGGCGATCATGTAACAGAGACAGCAGATGCAGGAAACAATTTTGCGCAAGCCTGCTGTAACGCTTAGCTGCGTATTAATTAGGACTACTACCCCCAGCAGATAGATACTGTAGGCAGCGTATAATATTATGTATACTCTTTCCCTCTGGCGGGATGACGGCGATCATGTAACAGAGACAGCAGATGCAGGAAACAATTTTGCACAAGCCTGCTGTAACGCTTAGCTGCGTACTAATTAGGACTACTACCCCCAGCAGATAAATACTGTAGGCAGCGTATAATATTATGTATACTCTTTCCCTCTGGCGGGATGACAGCGCTGATGTAACAGAGACAGCAGATCCAGGAAACAATTTTGCGCAAGCCTGCTGTAATGCTTAGCTGCGTATTAATTAGGACTACTACCCCCAGCAGATAGATACTGTAGGCAGCGTATAATATTATGTATACTCTTTCCCTCTGGCAGAATGACGGAGATCATGTAACAGAGACAGCAGATGCAGGAAACAATTTTGCGCAAGCCTGCTGTAACGCTTAGCTGCGTATTAATTAGGACTACTACCCCCAGCAGATAGATACTGTAGGCAGCGTATAATATTATGTATACTCTTTCCCTCTGGCGGGATGACGGCGATCATGTAACAGAGACAGCAGATCCAGGAAACAATTTTGCGCAAGCCTGCTGTAACGCTTAGCTGAGTACTAATTAGGACTACTACCCCCAGCAGAAAAATACTGTAGGCAGCATATAATATTATGTATACTCTTTCCCTCTGGTGGGATGACAGCGCTGATGTAACAGAGACAGCAGATCCAGGAAACAATTTTGCGCAAGCCTGCTGTAATGCTTAGCTGCGTATTAATTAGGACTACTACCCCCAGCAGATAGATACTGTAGGCAGCGTATAATATTATGTATACTGTTTCCCTCTGGCGGGATGACGGCGATCATGTAACAGAGACAGCAGATCCAGGAAACAATTTTGCGCAAGCCTGCTGTAACGCTTAGCTGCGTATTAATTAGGACTACTACCCCCAGCAGATAGATACTGTAGGCAGCGTATAATATTATGTATACTCTTTCCCTCTGGCAGAATGACGGCGATCATGTAACAGAGACAGCAGATGCAGGAAACAATTTTGCGCAAGCCTGTTGTAACGCTTAGCTGCGTATTAATTAGGACTACTACCCCCAGCAGATAGATACTGTAGGCAGCGTATAATATTATGTATACTCTTTCCCTCTGGCGGGATGACAGCGCTGATGCAACAGAGACAGCAGATGCAGGAAACAATTTTGCGCAAGCTTGCTGTAACGCTTAGCTGCGTATTAATTAGGACTACTACCCCCAGCAGATAGATACTGTAGGCAGCGTATAATATTATGTATACTCTTTCCCTCTGGCGGGATGACAGCGCTGATGTAACAGAGACAGCAGATGCAGGAAACAATTTTGCGCAAGCCTGCTGTAACGCTTAGCTGCGTATTAATTAGGACTACTACCCCCAGCAGATAGATACTGTAGGCAGCGTATAATATTATGTATACTCTTTCCCTCTGGCAGAATGACGGCGATCATGTAACAGAGACAGCAGATGCAGGAAACAATTTTGCGCAAGCCTGTTGTAACGCTTAGCTGCGTATTAATTAGGACTACTACCCCCAGCAGATAGATACTGTAGGCAGCGTATAATATTATGTATACTCTTTCCCTCTGGCGGGATGACAGCGCTGATGTAACAGAGACAGCAGATGCAGGAAACAATTTTGCGCAAGCCTGCTGTAACGCTTAGCTGCGTATTAATTAGGACTACTACCCCCAGCAGATAGGTACTGTAGGCAGCGTATAATATTATGTATACTCTTTCCCTCTGGCGGGATGACAGCGCTGATGTAACAGAGACAGCAGATGCAGGAAACAATTTTGCGCAAGCCTACTGTAACGCTTAGCTGCGTATTAATTAGGACTACTACCCCCAGCAGATAGATACTGTAGGCAGCGTATAATATTATGTATACTCTTTCCCTCTGGCGGGATGACAGCGCTGATGTAACAGAGACAGCAGATGCAGGAAACAATTTTGCGCAAGCCTGCTGTAACGCTTAGCTGCGTTTTAATTAGGACTACTACCCCCAGCAGATAGATACTGTAGGCAGCGTATAATATTATGTATACTCTTTCCCTCTGGCAGAATGACGGCGATCATGTAACAGAGACAGCAGATGCAGGAAACAATTTTGCGCAAGCCTGTTGTAACGCTTAGCTGCGTATTAATTAGGACTACTACCCCCAGCAGATAGATACTGTAGGCAGCGTATAATATTATGTATACTCTTTCCCTCTGGCGGGATGACAGCGCTGATGCAACAGAGACAGCAGATGCAGGAAACAATTTTGCGCAAGCTTGCTGTAACGCTTAGCTGCGTATTAATTAGGACTACTACCCCCAGCAGATAGATACTGTAGGCAGCGTATAATATTATGTATACTCTTTCCCTCTGGCGGGATGACAGCGCTGATGCAACAGAGACAGCAGATGCAGGAAACAATTTTGCGCAAGCTTGCTGTAACGCTTAGCTGCGTATTAATTAGGACTACTACCCCCAGCAGATAGATACTGTAGGCAGCGTATAATATTATGTATACTCTTTCCCTCTGGCGGGATGACAGCGCTGATGTAACAGAGACAGCAGATGCAGGAAACAATTTTGCGCAAGCCTGCTGTAACGCTTAGCTGCGTATTAATTAGGACTACTACCCCCAGCAGATAGATACTGTAGGCAGCGTATAATATTATGTATACTCTTTCCCTCTGGCAGAATGACGGCGATCATGTAACAGAGACAGCAGATGCAGGAAACAATTTTGCGCAAGCCTGTTGTAACGCTTAGCTGCGTATTAATTAGGACTACTACCCCCAGCAGATAGATACTGTAGGCAGCGTATAATATTATGTATACTCTTTCCCTCTGGCGGGATGACAGCGCTGATGTAACAGAGACAGCAGATGCAGGAAACAATTTTGCGCAAGCCTGCTGTAACGCTTAGCTGCGTATTAATTAGGACTACTACCCCCAGCAGATAGATACTGTAGGCAGCGTATAATATTATGTATACTCTTTCCCTCTGGCGGGATGACAGCGCTGATGTAACAGAGACAGCAGATGCAGGAAACAATTTTGCGCAAGCCTACTGTAACGCTTAGCTGCGTATTAATTAGGACTACTACCCCCAGCAGATAGATACTGTAGGCAGCGTATAATATTATGTATACTCTTTCCCTCTGGCGGGATGACAGCGCTGATGTAACAGAGACAGCAGATGCAGGAAACAATTTTGCGCAAGCCTGCTGTAACGCTTAGCTGCGTTTTAATTAGGACTACTACCCCCAGCAGACAGATACTGTAGGCAGCGTATAATATTATGTATACTCTTTCCCTCTGGCGGGATGATGGCGATCATGTAACAGAAACAGCAGATGCAGGAAACAATTTTGCGCAAGCCTGCTGTAACGCTTAGCTGCGTATTAATTAGGACTACTACCCCCAGCAGATAGATACTGTAGGCAGCGTATAATCTTATGTATACTCTTTCCCTCTGGCGGGATGACGGCGATCATGTAACAGAGACAGCAGATGCAGGAAACAATTTTGCACAAGCCTGCTGTAACGCTTAGCTGCGTACTAATTAGGACTACTACCCCCAGCAGATAGATACTGTAGGCAGCGTATAATCTTATGTATACTCTTTCCCTCTGGTGGGATGAAAGCGCTGATGTAACAGAGACAGCAGATCCAGGAAACAATTTTGCGCAAGCCTGTTGTAACGCTTAGCTGCGTATTAATTAGGACTACTACCCCCAGCAGATAGATACTGTAGGCAGCGTATAATATTATGTATACTCTTTCCCTCTGGCGGGATGACAGCGCTGATGTAACAGAGACAGCAGATCCAGGAAACAATTTTGCGCAAGCCTGCTGTAACGCTTAGCTGCGTATTAATTAGGACTACTACCCCCAGCAGATAGATACTGTAGGCAGCGTATAATATTATGTATACTCTTTCCCTCTGGCAGAATGACGGCGATCATGTAACAGAGACAGCAGATGCAGGAAACAATTTTGCGCAAGCCTGTTGTAACGCTTAGCTGCGTATTAATTAGGACTACTACCCCCAGCAGATAGATACTGTAGGCAGCGTATAATATTATGTATACTCTTTCCCTCTGGCGGGATGACAGCGCTGATGCAACAGAGACAGCAGATGCAGGAAACAATTTTGCGCAAGCTTGCTGTAACACTTAGCTGCGTATTAATTAGGACTACTACCCCCAGCAGATAGATACTGTAGGCAGCGTATAATATTATGTATACTCTTTCCCTCTGGCGGGATGACAGCGCTGATGTAACAGAGACAGCAGATGCAGGAAACAATTTTGCGCAAGCCTGCTGTAACGCTTAGCTGCGTTTTAATTAGGACTACTACCCCCAGCAGACAGATACTGTAGGCAGCGTATAATATTATGTATACTCTTTCCCTCTGGCGGGATGATGGCGATCATGTAACAGAGACAGCAGATGCAGGAAACAATTTTGCGCAAGCCTGCTGTAACGCTTAGCTGCGTATTAATTAGGACTACTACCCCCAGCAGATAGATACTGTAGGCAGCGTATAATCTTATGTATACTCTTTCCCTCTGGCGGGATGACGGCGATCATGTAACAGAGACAGCAGATGCAGGAAACAATTTTGCACAAGCCTGCTGTAACGCTTAGCTGCGTACTAATTAGGACTACTACCCCCAGCAGATAAATACTGTAGGCAGCGTATAATATTATGTATACTCTTTCCCTCTGGCGGGATGACAGCGCTGATGTAACAGAGACAGCAGATCCAGGAAACAATTTTGCGCAAGCCTGCTGTAATGCTTAGCTGCGTATTAATTAGGACTACTACCCCCAGCAGATAGATACTGTAGGCAGCGTATAATATTATGTATACTCTTTCCCTCTGGCAGAATGACGGAGATCATGTAACAGAGACAGCAGATGCAGGAAACAATTTTGCGCAAGCCTGCTGTAACGCTTAGCTGCGTATTAATTAGGACTACTACCCCCAGCAGATAGATACTGTAGGCAGCGTATAATATTATGTATACTCTTTCCCTCTGGCGGGATGACGGCGATCATGTAACAGAGACAGCAGATCCAGGAAACAATTTTGCGCAAGCCTGCTGTAACGCTTAGCTGAGTACTAATTAGGACTACTACCCCCAGCAGAAAAATACTGTAGGCAGCATATAATATTATGTATACTCTTTCCCTCTGGTGGGATGAAAGCGCTGATGTAACAGAGACAGCAGATCCAGGAAACAATTTTGCGCAAGCCTGCTGTAATGCTTAGCTGCGTATTAATTAGGACTACTACCCCCAGCAGATAGATACTGTAGGCAGCGTATAATATTATGTATACTGTTTCCCTCTGGCGGGATGACGGCGATCATGTAACAGAGACAGCAGATCCAGGAAACAATTTTACGCAAGCCTGCTGTAACGCTTAGCTGCGTATTAATTAGGACTACTACCCCCAGCAGATAGATACTGTAGGCAGCGTATAATATTATGTATACTCTTTCCCTCTGGCAGAATGACGGCGATCATGTAACAGAGACAGCAGATGCAGGAAACAATTTTGCGCAAGCCTGTTGTAACGCTTAGCTGCGTATTAATTAGGACTACTACCCCCAGCAGATAGATACTGTAGGCAGCGTATAATATTATGTATACTCTTTCCCTCTGGCGGGATGACAGCGCTGATGCAACAGAGACAGCAGATGCAGGAAACAATTTTGCGCAAGCTTGCTGTAACGCTTAGCTGCGTATTAATTAGGACTACTACCCCCAGCAGATAGATACTGTAGGCAGCGTATAATATTATGTATACTCTTTCCCTCTGGCGGGATGACAGCGCTGATGTAACAGAGACAGCAGATGCAGGAAACAATTTTGCGCAAGCCTGCTGTAACGCTTAGCTGCGTATTAATTAGGACTACTACCCCCAGCAGATAGATACTGTAGGCAGCGTATAATATTATGTATACTCTTTCCCTCTGGCGGGATGACAGCGCTGATGTAACAGAGACAGCAGATGCAGGAAACAATTTTGCGCAAGCCTGCTGTAACGCTTAGCTGCGTTTTAATTAGGACTACTACCCCCAGCAGATAGATACTGTAGGCAGCGTATAATATTATGTATACTCTTTCCCTCTGGCGGGATGACGGCGATCATGTAACAGAGACAGCAGATCCAGGAAACAATTTTGCACAAGCCTGCTGTAAGGCTTAGCTGCGTACTAATTAGGACTACTACCCCCAGCAGATAAATACTGTAGGCAGCGTATAATATTATGTATACTCTTTCCCTCTGGCGGGATGACAGCGCTGATGTAACAGAGACAGCAGATCCAGGAAACAATTTTGCGCAAGCCTGTTGTAATGCTTAGCTGCGTATTAATTAGGACTACTACCCCCAGCAGATAGATACTGTAGGCAGCGTATAATATTATGTATACTCTTTCCCTCTGGCAGAATGACGGAGATCATGTAACAGAGACAGCAGATCCAGGAAACAATTTTGCGCAAGCCTGCTGTAACGCTTAGCTGCGTATTAATTAGGACTACTACCCCCAGCAGATAGATACTGTAGGCAGCGTATAATATTATGTATACTCTTTCCCTCTGGCGGGATGACAGCGCTGATGTAACAGAGACAGCAGATGCAGGAAACAATTTTGCGCAAGCCTGCTGTAACGCTTAGCTGCGTTTTAATTAGGACTACTACCCCCAGCAGACAGATACTGTAGGCAGCGTATAATATTATGTATACTCTTTCCCTCTGGCGGGATGATGGCGATCATGTAACAGAGACAGCAGATGCAGGAAACAATTTTGCGCAAGCCTGCTGTAACGCTTAGCTGCGTATTAATTAGGACTACTACCCCCAGCAGATAGATACTGTAGGCAGCGTATAATATTATGTATACTCTTTCCCTCTGGCGGGATGACGGCGATCATGTAACAGAGACAGCAGATGCAGGAAACAATTTTGCACAAGCCTGCTGTAACGCTTAGCTGTGTACTAATTAGGACTACTACCCCCAGCAGATAAATACTGTAGGCAGCGTATAATATTATGTATACTCTTTCCCTCTGGCGGGATGACAGCGCTGATGTAACAGAGACAGCAGATGCAGGAAACAATTTTGCGCAAGCCTACTGTAACGCTTAGCTGCGTATTAATTAGGACTACTACCCCCAGCAGATAGATACTGTAGGCAGCGTATAATATTATGTATACTCTTTCCCTCTGGCGGGATGACAGCGCTGATGTAACAGAGACAGCAGATGCAGGAAACAATTTTGCGCAAGCCTGCTGTAACGCTTAGCTGCGTTTTAATTAGGACTACTACCCCCAGCAGACAGATACTGTAGGCAGCGTATAATATTATGTATACTCTTTCCCTCTGGCGGGATGACAGCGCTGATGTAACAGAGACAGCAGATGCAGCAAACAATTTTGCGCAAGCCTACTGTAACGCTTAGCTGCGTATTAATTAGGACTACTACCCCCAGCAGATAGATACTGTAGGCAGCGTATAATATTATGTATACTCTTTCCCTCTGGCGGGATGACAGCGCTGATGTAACAGAGACAGCAGATGCAGGAAACAATTTTGCGCAAGCCTGCTGTAACGCTTAGCTGCGTTTTAATTAGGACTACTACCCCCAGCAGACAGATACTGTAGGCAGCGTATAATATTATGTATACTCTTTCCCTCTGGCGGGATGATGGCGATCATGTAACAGAGACAGCAGATGCAGGAAACAATTTTGCGCAAGCCTGCTGTAACGCTTAGCTGCGTATTAATTAGGACTACTACCCCCAGCAGATAGATACTGTAGGCAGCGTATAATCTTATGTATACTCTTTCCCTCTGGCGGGATGACGGCGATCATGTAACAGAGACAGCAGATGCAGGAAACAATTTTGCACAAGCCTGCTGTAACGCTTAGCTGCGTACTAATTAGGACTACTACCCCCAGCAGATAAATACTGTAGGCAGCGTATAATATTATGTATACTCTTTCCCTCTGGCGGGATGACAGCGCTGATGTAACAGAGACAGCAGATCCAGGAAACAATTTTGCGCAAGCCTGCTGTAATGCTTAGCTGCGTATTAATTAGGACTACTACCCCCAGCAGATAGATACTGTAGGCAGCGTATAATATTATGTATACTCTTTCCCTCTGGCAGAATGACGGAGATCATGTAACAGAGACAGCAGATGCAGGAAACAATTTTGCGCAAGCCTGCTGTAACGCTTAGCTGCGTATTAATTAGGACTACTACCCCCAGCAGATAGATACTGTAGGCAGCGTATAATATTATGTATACTCTTTCCCTCTGGCGGGATGACGGCGATCATGTAACAGAGACAGCAGATCCAGGAAACAATTTTGCGCAAGCCTGCTGTAACGCTTAGCTGAGTACTAATTAGGACTACTACCCCCAGCAGAAAAATACTGTAGGCAGCATATAATATTATGTATACTCTTTCCCTCTGGTGGGATGAAAGCGCTGATGTAACAGAGACAGCAGATCCAGGAAACAATTTTGCGCAAGCCTGCTGTAATGCTTAGCTGCGTATTAATTAGGACTACTACCCCCAGCAGATAGATACTGTAGGCAGCGTATAATATTATGTATACTGTTTCCCTCTGGCGGGATGACGGCGATCATGTAACAGAGACAGCAGATCCAGGAAACAATTTTGCGCAAGCCTGCTGTAACGCTTAGCTGCGTATTAATTAGGACTACTACCCCCAGCAGATAGATACTGTAGGCAGCGTATAATATTATGTATACTCTTTCCCTCTGGCAGAATGACGGCGATCATGTAACAGAGACAGCAGATGCAGGAAACAATTTTGCGCAAGCCTGTTGTAACGCTTAGCTGCGTATTAATTAGGACTACTACCCCCAGCAGATAGATACTGTAGGCAGCGTATAATATTATGTATACTCTTTCCCTCTGGCGGGATGACAGCGCTGATGCAACAGAGACAGCAGATGCAGGAAACAATTTTGCGCAAGCTTGCTGTAACGCTTAGCTGCGTATTAATTAGGACTACTACCCCCAGCAGATAGATACTGTAGGCAGCGTATAATATTATGTATACTCTTTCCCTCTGGCGGGATGACAGCGCTGATGTAACAGAGACAGCAGATGCAGGAAACAATTTTGCGCAAGCCTGCTGTAACGCTTAGCTGCGTATTAATTAGGACTACTACCCCCAGCAGATAGATACTGTAGGCAGCGTATAATATTATGTATACTCTTTCCCTCTGGCGGGATGACAGCGCTGATGTAACAGAGACAGCAGATGCAGGAAACAATTTTGCGCAAGCCTGCTGTAACGCTTAGCTGCGTTTTAATTAGGACTACTACCCCCAGCAGATAGATACTGTAGGCAGCGTATAATATTATGTATACTCTTTCCCTCTGGCGGGATGACGGCGATCATGTAACAGAGACAGCAGATCCAGGAAACAATTTTGCACAAGCCTGCTGTAAGGCTTAGCTGCGTACTAATTAGGACTACTACCCCCAGCAGATAAATACTGTAGGCAGCGTATAATATTATGTATACTCTTTCCCTCTGGCGGGATGACAGCGCTGATGTAACAGAGACAGCAGATCCAGGAAACAATTTTGCGCAAGCCTGTTGTAATGCTTAGCTGCGTATTAATTAGGACTACTACCCCCAGCAGATAGATACTGTAGGCAGCGTATAATATTATGTATACTCTTTCCCTCTGGCAGAATGACGGAGATCATGTAACAGAGACAGCAGATCCAGGAAACAATTTTGCGCAAGCCTGCTGTAACGCTTAGCTGCGTATTAATTAGGACTACTACCCCCAGCAGATAGATACTGTAGGCAGCGTATAATATTATGTATACTCTTTCCCTCTGGCGGGATGACAGCGCTGATGTAACAGAGACAGCAGATGCAGGAAACAATTTTGCGCAAGCCTGCTGTAACGCTTAGCTGCGTTTTAATTAGGACTACTACCCCCAGCAGACAGATACTGTAGGCAGCGTATAATATTATGTATACTCTTTCCCTCTGGCGGGATGATGGCGATCATGTAACAGAGACAGCAGATGCAGGAAACAATTTTGCGCAAGCCTGCTGTAACGCTTAGCTGCGTATTAATTAGGACTACTACCCCCAGCAGATAGATACTGTAGGCAGCGTATAATATTATGTATACTCTTTCCCTCTGGCGGGATGACGGCGATCATGTAACAGAGACAGCAGATGCAGGAAACAATTTTGCGCAAGCCTGCTGTAACGCTTAGCTGCGTACTAATTAGGACTACTACCCCCAGCAGATAAATACTGTAGGCAGCGTATAATATTATGTATACTCTTTCCCTCTGGCGGGATGACAGCGCTGATGTAACAGAGACAGCAGATCCAGGAAACAATTTTGCGCAAGCCTGCTGTAATGCTTAGCTGCGTATTAATTAGGACTACTACCCCCAGCAGATAGATACTGTAGGCAGCGTATAATATTATGTATACTCTTTCCCTCTGGCAGAATGACGGAGATCATGTAACAGAGACAGCAGATGCAGGAAACAATTTTGCGCACGCCTGCTGTAACGCTTAGCTGCGTATTAATTAGGACTACTACCCCCAGCAGATAGATACTGTAGGCAGCGTATAATATTATGTATACTCTTTCCCTCTGGCGGGATGATGGCGATCATGTAACAGAGACAGCAGATCCAGGAAACAATTTTGCGCAAGCCTGCTGTAACGCTTAGCTGAGTACTAATTACGACTACTACCCCCAGCAGAAAAATACTGTAGGCAGCATATAATATTATGTATACTCTTTCCCTCTGGTGGGATGACAGCGCTGATGTAACAGAGACAGCAGATCCAGGAAACAATTTTGCGCAAGCCTGCTGTAATGCTTAGCTGCGTATTAATTAGGACTACTACCCCCAGCAGATAGATACTGTAGGCAGCGTATAATATTATGTATACTGTTTCCCTCTGGCGGGATGACGGCGATCATGTAACAGAGACAGCAGATCCAGGAAACAATTTTGCGCAAGCCTGCTGTAACGCTTAGCTGCGTATTAATTAGGACTACTACCCCCAGCAGATAGATACTGTAGGCAGCGTATAATATTATGTATACTCTTTCCCTCTGGCAGAATGACGGCGATCATGTAACAGAGACAGCAGATGCAGGAAACAATTTTGCGCAAGCCTGTTGTAACGCTTAGCTGCGTATTAATTAGGACTACTACCCCCAGCAGATAGATACTGTAGGCAGCGTATAATATTATGTATACTCTTTCCCTCTGGCGGGATGACAGCGCTGATGCAACAGAGACAGCAGATGCAGGAAACAATTTTGCGCAAGCTTGCTGTAACGCTTAGCTGCATATTAATTAGGACTACTACCCCCAGCAGATAGATACTGTAGGCAGCGTATAATATTATGTATACTCTTTCCCTCTGGCGGGATGACAGCGCTGATGTAACAGAGACAGCAGATGCAGGAAACTATTTTGCGCAAGCCTGCTGTAACGCTTAGCTGCGTATTAATTAGGACTACTACCCCCAGCAGATAGATACTGTAGGCAGCGTATAATATTATGTATACTCTTTCCCTCTGGCGGGATGACAGCGCTGATGTAACAGAGACAGCAGATGCAGGAAACAATTTTGCGCAAGCCTGCTGTAACGCTTAGCTGCGTTTTAATTAGGACTACTACCCCCAGCAGATAGATACTGTAGGCAACGTATAATATTATGTATACTCTTTCCCTCTGGCGGGATGACAGCGCTGATGTAACAGAGACAGCAGATCCAGGAAACAATTTTGCGCAAGCCTGCTGTAATGCTTAGCTGCGTATTAATTAGGACTACTACCCCCAGCAGATAGATACTGTAGGCAGCGTATAATATTATGTATACTCTTTCCCTCTGGCAGAAGGATGGAGATCATGTAACAGAGACAGCGGATGCAGGAAACAATTTTGCGCAAGCCTACTGTAACGCTTAGCTGCGTATTAATTAGGACTACTACCCCCAGCAGATAGATACTGTAGGCAGCGTATAATATTATGTATACTCTTTCCCTCTGGCGGGATGACGGCGATCATGTAACAGAGACAGCAGATCCAGGAAACAATTTTGCGCAAGCCTGCTGTAACGCTTAGCTGAGTACTAATTAGGACTACTACCCCCAGCAGAAAAATACTGTAGGCAGCATATAATATTATGTATACTCTTTCCCTCTGGTGGGATGACAGCGCTGATGTAACAGAGACAGCAGATCCAGGAAACAATTTTGCGCAAGCCTGCTGTAATGCTTAGCTGCGTATTAATTAGGACTACTACCCCCAGCAGATAGATACTGTAGGCAGCGTATAATATTATGTATACTGTTTCCCTCTGGCGGGATGACGGCGATCATGTAACAGAGACAGCAGATCCAGGAAACAATTTTGCGCAAGCCTGCTGTAACGCTTAGCTGCGTATTAATTAGGACTACTACCCCCAGCACATAGATACTGTAGGCAGCGTATAATATTATGTATACTCTTTCCCTCTGGCAGAATGACGGCGATCATGTAACAGAGACAGCAGATGCAGGAAACAATTTTGCGCAAGCCTGTTGTAACGCTTAGCTGCGTATTAATTAGGACTACTACCCCCAGCAGATAGATACTGTAGGCAGCGTATAATATTATGTATACTCTTTCCCTCTGGCGGGATGACAGCGCTGATGCAACAGAGACAGCAGATGCAGGAAACAATTTTGCGCAAGCTTGCTGTAACGCTTAGCTGCGTATTAATTAGGACTACTACCCCCAGCAGATAGATACTGTAGGCAGCGTATAATATTATGTATACTCTTTCCCTCTGGCGGGATGACAGCGCTGATGTAACAGAGACAGCAGATGCAGGAAACAAGTTTGCGCAAGCCTGCTGTAACGCTTAGCTGCGTTTTAATTAGGACTACTACCCCCAGCAGATAGATACTGTAGGCAGCGTATAATATTATGTATACTCTTTCCCTCTGGCGGGATGACGGCGATCATGTAACAGAGACAGCAGATCCAGGAAACAATTTTGCACAAGCCTGCTGTAAGGCTTAGCTGCGTACTAATTAGGACTACTACCCCCAGCAGATAAATACTGTAGGCAGCGTATAATATTATGTATACTCTTTCCCTCTGGCGGGATGACAGCGCTGATGTAACAGAGACAGCAGATCCAGGAAACAATTTTGCGCAAGCCTGCTGTAATGCTTAGCTGCGTATTAATTAGGACTACTACCCCCAGCAGATAGATACTGTAGGCAGCGTATAATATTATGTATACTCTTTCCCTCTGGCAGAATGACGGAGATCATGTAACAGAGACAGCAGATCCAGGAAACAATTTTGCGCAAGCCTGCTGTAACGCTTAGCTGCGTATTAATTAGGACTACTACCCCCAGCAGATAGATACTGTAGGCAGCGTATAATATTATGTATACTCTTTCCCTCTGGCGGGATGACGGAGATCATGTAACAGAGACAGCAGATGCAGGAAACAATTTTGCACAAGCCTGCTGTAACGCTTAGCTGCGTACTAATTAGGACTACTACCCCCAGCAGATAAATACTGTAGGCAGCGTATAATATTATGTATACTCTTTCCCTCTGGCGGGATGACAGCGCTGATGTAACAGAGACAGCAGATCCAGGAAACAATTTTGCGCAAGCCTGCTGTAATGCTTAGCTGCGTATTAATTAGGACTACTACCCCCAGCAGATAGATACTGTAGGCAGCGTATAATATTATGTATACTCTTTCCCTCTGGCAGAATGACGGAGATCATGTAACAGAGACAGCAGATGCAGGAAACAATTTTGCGCAAGCCTGCTGTAACGCTTAGCTGCGTATTAATTAGGACTACTACCCCCAGCAGATAGATACTGTAGGCAGCGTATAATATTATGTATACTCTTTCCCTCTGGCGGGATGACGGCGATCATGTAACAGAGACAGCAGATCCAGGAAACAATTTTGCGCAAGCCTGCTGTAACGCTTAGCTGAGTACTAATTAGGACTACTACCCCCAGCAGAAAAATACTGTAGGCAGCGTATAATATTATGTATACTCTTTCCCTCTGGTGGGATGACAGCGCTGATGTAACAGAGACAGCAGATCCAGGAAACAATTTTGCGCAAGCCTGCTGTAATGCTTAGCTGCGTATTAATTAGGACTACTACCCCCAGCAGATAGATACTGTAGGCAGCGTATAATATTATGTATACTGTTTCCCTCTGGCGGGATGACGGCGATCATGTAACAGAGACAGCAGATCCAGGAAACAATTTTGCGCAAGCCTGCTGTAACGCTTAGCTGCGTATTAATTAGGACTACTACCCCCAGCAGATAGATACTGTAGGCAGCGTATAATATTATGTATACTCTTTCCCTCTGGCAGAATGACGGCGATCATGTAACAGAGACAGCAGATGCAGGAAACAATTTTGCGCAAGCCTGTTGTAACGCTTAGCTGCGTATTAATTAGGACTACTACCCCCAGCAGATAGATACTGTAGGCAGCGTATAATATTATGTATACTCTTTCGCTCTGGCGGGATGACAGCGCTGATGTAACAGAGACAGCAGATCCAGGAAACAATTTTGCGCAAGCCTGCTGTAACGCTTAGCTGCGTATTAATTAGGACTACTACCCCCAGCAGATAGATACTGTAGGCAGCGTATAATATTATGTATACTCTTTCCCTCTGGCGGGATGACAGCGCTGATGTAACAGAGACAGCAGATGCAGGAAACAATTTTGCGCAAGCCTGCTGTAACGCTTAGCTGCGTATTAATTAGGACTACTACCCCCAGCAGATAGATACTGTAGGCAGCGTATAATATTATGTATACTCTTTCCCTCTGGCGGGATGACAGCGCTGATGTAACAGAGACAGCAGATGCAGGAAACAATTTTGCGCAAGCCTGCTGTAACGCTTAGCTGCGTTTTAATTAGGACTACTACCCCCAGCAGACAGATACTGTAGGCAGCGTATAATATTATGTATACTCTTTCCCTCTGGCGGGATGACGGCGATCATGTAACAGAGACAGCAGATCCAGGAAACAATTTTGCACAAGCCTGCTGTAAGGCTTAGCTGCGTACTAATTAGGACTACTACCCCCAGCAGATAAATACTGTAGGCAGCGTATAATATTATGTATACTCTTTCCCTCTGGCGGGATGACAGCGCTGATGTAACAGAGACAGCAGATGCAGGAAACAATTTTGCGCAAGCCTGCTGTAACGCTTAGCTGCGTTTTAATTAGGACTACTACCCCCAGCAGACAGATACTGTAGGCAGCGTATAATATTATGTATACTCTTTCCCTCTGGCGGGATGATGGCGATCATGTAACAGAGACAGCAGATGCAGGAAACAATTTTGCGCAAGCCTGCTGTAACGCTTAGCTGCGTATTAATTAGGACTACTACCCCCAGCAGATAGATACTGTAGGCAGCGTATAATATTATGTATACTCTTTCCCTCTGGCGGGATGACGGCGATCATGTAACAGAGACAGCAGATGCAGGAAACAATTTTGCACAAGCCTGCTGTAACGCTTAGCTGCGTACTAATTAGGACTACTACCCCCAGCAGATAAATACTGTAGGCAGCGTATAATATTATGTATACTCTTTCCCTCTGGCGGGATGACAGCGCTGATGTAACAGAGACAGCAGATGCAGGAAACAATTTTGCGCAAGCCTGCTGTAACGCTTAGCTGCGTTTTAATTAGGACTACTACCCCCAGCAGACAGATACTGTAGGCAGCGTATAATATTATGTATACTCTTTCCCTCTGGCGGGATGATGGCGATCATGTAACAGAGACAGCAGATGCAGGAAACAATTTTGCGCAAGCCTGCTGTAACGCTTAGCTGCGTATTAATTAGGACTACTACCCCCAGCAGATAGATACTGTAGGCAGCGTATAATATTATGTATACTCTTTCCCTCTGGCGGGATGACGGCGATCATGTAACAGAGACAGCAGATGCAGGAAACAATTTTGCACAAGCCTGCTGTAACGCTTAGCTGCGTACTAATTAGGACTACTACCCCCAGCAGATAAATACTGTAGGCAGCGTATAATATTATGTATACTCTTTCCCTCTGGCGGGATGACAGCGCTGATGTAACAGAGACAGCAGATCCAGGAAACAATTTTGCGCAAGCCTGCTGTAATGCTTAGCTGCGTATTAATTAGGACTACTACCCCCAGCAGATAGATACTGTAGGCAGCGTATAATATTATGTATACTCTTTCCCTCTGGCAGAATGACGGAGATCATGTAACAGAGACAGCAGATGCAGGAAACAATTTTGCGCACGCCTGCTGTAACGCTTAGCTGCGTATTAATTAGGACTACTACCCCCAGCAGATAGATACTGTAGGCAGCGTATAATATTATGTATACTTTTTCCCTCTGGCGGGATGACGGCGATCATGTAACAGAGACAGCAGATCCAGGAAACAATTTTGCGCAAGCCTGCTGTAACGCTTAGCTGAGTACTAATTAGGACTACTACCCCCAGCAGAAAAATACTGTGGGCAGCGTATAATATTATGTATACTCTTTCCCTCTGGTGGGATGACAGCGCTGATGTAACAGAGACAGCAGATCCAGGAAACAATTTTGCGCAAGCCTGCTGTAATGCTTAGCTGCGTATTAATTAGGACTACTACCCCCAGCAGATAGATACTGTAGGCAGCGTATAATATTATGTATACTGTTTCCCTCTGGCGGGATGACGGCGATCATGTAACAGAGACAGCAGATCCAGGAAACAATTTTGCGCAAGCCTGCTGTAACGCTTAGCTGCGTATTAATTAGGACTACTACCCCCAGCAGATAGATACTGTAGGCAGCGTATAATATTATGTATACTCTTTCCCTCTGGCAGAATGACGGCGATCATGTAACAGAGACAGCAGATGCAGGAAACAATTTTGCGCAAGCCTGTTGTAACGCTTAGCTGCGTATTAATTAGGACTACTACCCCCAGCAGATAGATACTGTAGGCAGCGTATAATATTATGTATACTCTTTCCCTCTGGCGGGATGACAGCGCTGATGCAACAGAGACAGCAGATGCAGGAAACAATTTTGCGCAAGCTTGCTGTAACGCTTAGCTGCGTATTAATTAGGACTACTACCCCCAGCAGATAGATACTGTAGGCAGCGTATAATATTATGTATACTCTTTCCCTCTGGCGGGATGACAGCGCTGATGTAACAGAGACAGCAGATGCAGGAAACAATTTTGCGCAAGCCTGCTGTAACGCTTAGCTGCGTATTAATTAGGACTACTACCCCCAGCAGATAGATACTGTAGGCAGCGTATAATATTATGTATACTCTTTCCCTCTGGCGGGATGACAGCGCTGATGTAACAGAGACAGCAGATGCAGGAAACAATTTTGCGCAAGCCTGCTGTAACGCTTAGCTGCGTTTTAATTAGGACTACTACCCCCAGCAGATAGATACTGTAGGCAGCGTATAATATTATGTATACTCTTTCCCTCTGGCGGGATGACAGCGCTGATGTAACAGAGACAGCAGACCCAGGAAACAATTTTGCGCAAGCCTGCTGTAATGCTTAGCTGCGTATTAATTAGGACTACTACCCCCAGCAGATAGATACTGTAGGCAGCGTATAATATTATGTATACTCTTTCCCTCTGGCAGAATGACGGAGATCATGTAACAGAGACAGCAGATGCAGGAAACAATTTTGCGCAAGCCTGCTGTAACGCTTAGCTGCGTATTAATTAGGACTACTACCCCCAGCAGATAGATACTGTAGGCAGCGTATAATATTATGTATACTCTTTCCCTCTGGCGGGATGACGGCGATCATGTAACAGAGACAGCAGATCCAGGAAACAATTTTGCGCAAGCCTGCTGTAACGCTTAGCTGAGTACTAATTAGGACTACTACCCCCAGCAGAAAAATACTGTAGGCAGCATATAATATTATGTATACTCTTTCCCTCTGGTGGGATGACAGCGCTGATGTAACAGAGACAGCAGATCCAGGAAACAATTTTGCGCAAGCCTGCTGTAATGCTTAGCTGCGTATTAATTAGGACTACTACCCCCAGCAGATAGATACTGTAGGCAGCGTATAATATTATGTATACTGTTTCCCTCTGGCGGGATGACGGCGATCATGTAACAGAGACAGCAGATCCAGGAAACAATTTTGCGCAAGCCTGCTGTAACGCTTAGCTGCGTATTAATTAGGACTACTACCCCCAGCACATAGATACTGTAGGCAGCGTATAATATTATGTATACTCTTTCCCTCTGGCAGAATGACGGCGATCATGTAACAGAGACAGCAGATGCAGGAAACAATTTTGCGCAAGCCTGTTGTAACGCTTAGCTGCGTATTAATTAGGACTACTACCCCCAGCAGATAGATACTGTAGGCAGCGTATAATATTATGTATACTCTTTCCCTCTGGCGGGATGACAGCGCTGATGCAACAGAGACAGCAGATGCAGGAAACAATTTTGCGCAAGCTTGCTGTAACGCTTAGCTGCGTATTAATTAGGACTACTACCCCCAGCAGATAGATACTGTAGGCAGCGTATAATATTATGTATACTCTTTCCCTCTGGCGGGATGACAGCGCTGATGTAACAGAGACAGCAGATGCAGGAAACAATTTTGCGCAAGCCTGCTGTAAAGCTTAGCTGCGTATTAATTAGGACTACTACCCCCAGCAGATAGATACTGTAGGCAGCGTATAATATTATGTATACTCTTTCCCTCTGGCGGGATGACAGCGCTGATGTAACAGAGACAGCAGATGCAGGAAACAATTTTGCGCAAGCCTGCTGTAACGCTTAGCTGCGTTTTAATTAGGACTACTACCCCCAGCAGATAGATACTGTAGGCAGCGTATAATATTATGTATACTCTTTCCCTCTGGCGGGATGACGGCGATCATGTAACAGAGACAGCAGATCCAGGAAACAATTTTGCACAAGCCTGCTGTAAGGCTTAGCTGCGTACTAATTAGGACTACTACCCCCAGCAGATAAATACTGTAGGCAGCGTATAATATTATGTATACTCTTTCCCTCTGGCGGGATGACAGCGCTGATGTAACAGAGACAGCAGATCCAGGAAACAATTTTGCACAAGCCTGCTGTAACGCTTAGCTGCGTACTAATTAGGACTACTACCCCCAGCAGATAAATACTGTAGGCAGCGTATAATATTATGTATACTCTTTCCCTCTGGCGGGATGACAGCGCTGATGTAACAGAGACAGCAGATCCAGGAAACAATTTTTGCGCAAGCCTGCTGTAATGCTTAGCTGCGTATTAATTAGGACTACTACCCCCAGCAGATAGATACTGTAGGCAGCGTATAATATTATGTATACTCTTTCCCTCTGGCAGAATGACGGAGATCATGTAACAGAGACAGCAGATGCAGGAAACAATTTTGCGCAAGCCTGCTGTAACGCTTAGCTGCGTATTAATTAGGACTACTACCCCCAGCAGATAGATACTGTAGGCAGCGTATAATATTATGTATACTCTTTCCCTCTGGCGGGATGACAGCGCTGATGTAACAGAGACAGCAGATGCAGGAAACAATTTTGCGCAAGCCTGCTGTAACGCTTAGCTGCGTATTAATTAGGACTACTACCCCCAGCAGATAGATACTGTAGGCAGCGTATAATATTATGTATACTCTTTCCCTCTGGCGGGATGACAGCGCTGATGTAACAGAGACAGCAGATGCAGGAAACAATTTTGCGCAAGCCTGCTGTAACGCTTAGCTGCGTTTTAATTAGGACTACTACCCCCAGCAGATAGATACTGTAGGCAGCGTATAATATTATGTATACTCTTTCCCTCTGGCGGGATGACAGCGCTGATGTAACAGAGACAGCAGACCCAGGAAACAATTTTGCGCAAGCCTGCTGTAATGCTTAGCTGCGTATTAATTAGGACTACTACCCCCAGCAGATAGATACTGTAGGCAGCGTATAATATTATGTATACTCTTTCCCTCTGGCAGAATGACGGAGATCATGTAACAGAGACAGCAGATGCAGGAAACAATTTTGCGCAAGCCTGCTGTAACGCTTAGCTGCGTATTAATTAGGACTACTACCCCCAGCAGATAGATACTGTAGGCAGCGTATAATATTATGTATACTCTTTCCCTCTGGCGGGATGACAGCGCTGATGTAACAGAGACAGCAGATGCAGGAAACAATTTTGCGCAAGCCTGCTGTAACGCTTAGCTGCGTATTAATTAGGACTACTACCCCCAGCAGATAGATACTGTAGGCAGCGTATAATATTATGTATACTCTTTCCCTCTGGCGGGATGACAGCGCTGATGTAACAGAGACAGCAGATGCAGGAAACAATTTTGCGCAAGCCTACTGTAACGCTTAGCTGCGTATTAATTAGGACTACTACCCCCAGCAGAAGGATACTGTAGGCAGCGTATAATATTATGTATACTCTTTCCCTCTGGCGGGATGACAGCGCTGATGTAACAGAGACAGCAGATGCAGGAAACAATTTTGCGCAAGCCTGCTGTAACGCTTAGCTGCGTTTTAATTAGGACTACTACCCCCAGCAGATAGATACTGTAGGCAGCGTATAATATTATGTATACTCTTTCCCTCTGGCAGAATGACGGCGATCATGTAACAGAGACAGCAGATGCAGGAAACAATTTTGCGCAAGCCTGTTGTAACGCTTAGCTGCGTATTAATTAGGACTACTACCCCCAGCAGATAGATACTGTAGGCAGCGTATAATATTATGTATACTCTTTCCCTCTGGCGGGATGACAGCGCTGATGCAACAGAGACAGCAGATGCAGGAAACAATTTTGCGCAAGCTTGCTGTAACGCTTAGCTGCGTATTAATTAGGACTACTACCCCCAGCAGATAGATACTGTAGGCAGCGTATAATATTATGTATACTCTTTCCCTCTGGCGGGATGACAGCGCTGATGCAACAGAGACAGCAGATGCAGGAAACAATTTTGCGCATGCTTGCTGTAACGCTTAGCTGCGTATTAATTAGGACTACTACCCCCAGCAGATAGATACTGTAGGCAGCGTATAATATTATGTATACTCTTTCCCTCTGGCGGGATGACAGCGCTGATGTAACAGAGACAGCAGATGCAGGAAACAATTTTGCGCAAGCCTGCTGTAACGCTTAGCTGCGTTTTAATTAGGACTACTACCCCCAGCAGATAGATACTGTAGGCAGCGTATAATATTATGTATACTCTTTCCCTCTGGCGGGATGACAGCGCTGATGTAACAGAGACAGCAGACCCAGGAAACAATTTTGCGCAAGCCTGCTGTAATGCTTAGCTGCGTATTAATTAGGACTACTACCCCCAGCAGATAGATACTGTAGGCAGCGTATAATATTATGTATACTCTTTCCCTCTGGCAGAATGACGGAGATCATGTAACAGAGACAGCAGATGCAGGAAACAATTTTGCGCAAGCCTGCTGTAACGCTTAGCTGCGTATTAATTAGGACTACTACCCCCAGCAGATAGATACTGTAGGCAGCGTATAATATTATGTATACTCTTTCCCTCTGGCGGGATGACGGCGATCATGTAACAGAGACAGCAGATCCAGGAAACAATTTTGCGCAAGCCTGCTGTAACGCTTAGCTGAGTACTAATTAGGACTACTACCCCCAGCAGAAAAATACTGTAGGCAGCATATAATATTATGTATACTCTTTCCCTCTGGTGGGATGACAGCGCTGATGTAACAGAGACAGCAGATCCAGGAAACAATTTTGCGCAAGCCTGCTGTAATGCTTAGCTGCGTATTAATTAGGACTACTACCCCCAGCAGATAGATACTGTAGGCAGCGTATAATATTATGTATACTGTTTCCCTCTGGCGGGATGACGGCGATCATGTAACAGAGATAGCAGATCCAGGAAACAATTTTGCGCAAGCCTGCTGTAACGCTTAGCTGCGTATTAATTAGGACTACTACCCCCAGCACATAGATACTGTAGGCAGCGTATAATATTATGTATACTCTTTCCCTCTGGCAGAATGACGGCGATCATGTAACAGAGACAGCAGATGCAGGAAACAATTTTGCGCAAGCCTGTTGTAACGCTTAGCTGCGTATTAATTAGGACTACTACCCCCAGTAGATAGATACTGTAGGCAGCGTATAATATTATGTATACTCTTTCCCTCTGGCGGGATGACAGCGCTGATGCAACAGAGACAGCAGATGCAGGAAACAATTTTGCGCAAGCTTGCTGTAACGCTTAGCTGCGTATTAATTAGGACTACTACCCCCAGCAGATAGATACTGTAGGCAGCGTATAATATTATGTATACTCTTTCCCTCTGGCGGGATGACAGCGCTGATGTAACAGAGACAGCAGATGCAGGAAACAATTTTGCGCAAGCCTGCTGTAACGCTTAGCTGCGTATTAATTAGGACTACTACCCCCAGCAGATAGATACTGTAGGCAGCGTATAATATTATGTATACTCTTTCCCTCTGGCGGGATGACAGCGCTGATGTAACAGAGACAGCAGATGCAGGAAACAATTTTGCGCAAGCCTGCTGTAACGCTTAGCTGCGTTTTAATTAGGACTACTACCCCCAGCAGATAGATACTGTAGGCAGCGTATAATATTATGTATACTCTTTCCCTCTGGCGGGATGACGGCGATCATGTAACAGAGACAGCAGATCCAGGAAACAATTTTGCACAAGCCTGCTGTAAGGCTTAGCTGCGTACTAATTAGGACTACTACCCCCAGCAGATAAATACTGTAGGCAGCGTATAATATTATGTATACTCTTTCCCTCTGGCGGGATGACAGCGCTGATGTAACAGAGACAGCAGATCCAGGAAACAATTTTGCGCAAGCCTGCTGTAATGCTTAGCTGCGTATTAATTAGGACTACTACCCCCAGCAGATAGATACTGTAGGCAGCGTATAATATTATGTATACTCTTTCCCTCTGGCAGAATGACGGAGATCATGTAACAGAGACAGCAGATCCAGGAAACAATTTTGCGCAAGCCTGCTGTAACGCTTAGCTGCGTATTAATTAGGACTACTACCCCCAGCAGATAGATACTGTAGGCAGCGTATAATATTATGTATACTCTTTCCCTCTGGCGGGATGACGGAGATCATGTAACAGAGACAGCAGATGCAGGAAACAATTTTGCACAAGCCTGCTGTAACGCTTAGCTGCGTACTAATTAGGACTACTACCCCCAGCAGATAAATACTGTAGGCAGCGTATAATATTATGTATACTCTTTCCCTCTGGCGGGATGACAGCGCTGATGTAACAGAGACAGCAGATCCAGGAAACAATTTTGCGCAAGCCTGCTGTAATGCTTAGCTGCGTATTAATTAGGACTACTACCCCCAGCAGATAGATACTGTAGGCAGCGTATAATATTATGTATACTCTTTCCCTCTGGCAGAATGACGGAGATCATGTAACAGAGACAGCAGATGCAGGAAACAATTTTGCGCAAGCCTGCTGTAACGCTTAGCTGCGTATTAATTAGGACTACTACCCCCAGCAGATAGATACTGTAGGCAGCGTATAATATTATGTATACTCTTTCCCTCTGGCGGGATGACAGCGCTGATGTAACAGAGACAGCAGATGCAGGAAACAATTTTGCGCAAGCCTGCTGTAACGCTTAGCTGCGTATTAATTAGGACTACTACCCCCAGCAGATAGATACTGTAGGCAGCGTATAATATTATGTATACTCTTTCCCTCTGGCGGGATGCCAGCGCTGATGTAACAGAGACAGCAGATGCAGGAAACAATTTTGCGCAAGCCTACTGTAACGCTTAGCTGCGTATTAATTAGGACTACTACCCCCAGCAGATAGATACTGTAGGCAGCGTATAATATTATGTATACTCTTTCCCTCTGGCGGGATGACAGCGCTGATGTAACAGAGACAGCAGATGCAGGAAACAATTTTGCGCAAGCCTGCTGTAACGCTTAGCTGCGTTTTAATTAGGACTACTACCCCCAGCAGATAGATACTGTAGGCAGCGTATAATATTATGTATACTCTTTCCCTCTGGCAGAATGACGGCGATCATGTAACAGAGACAGCAGATGCAGGAAACAATTTTGCGCAAGCCTGTTGTAACGCTTAGCTGCGTATTAATTAGGACTACTACCCCCAGCAGATAGATACTGTAGGCAGCGTATAATATTATGTATACTCTTTCCCTCTGGCGGGATGACAGCGCTGATGCAACAGAGACAGCAGATGCAGGAAACAATTTTGCGCAAGCTTGCTGTAACGCTTAGCTGCGTATTAATTAGGACTACTACCCCCAGCAGATAGATACTGTAGGCAGCGTATAATATTATGTATACTCTTTCCCTCTGGCGGGATGACAGCGCTGATGCAACAGAGACAGCAGATGCAGGAAACAATTTTGCGCAAGCTTGCTGTAACGCTTAGCTGCGTATTAATTAGGACTACTACCCCCAGCAGATAGATACTGTAGGCAGCGTATAATATTATGTATACTCTTTCCCTCTGGCGGGATGACAGCGCTGATGTAACAGAGACAGCAGATGCAGGAAACAATTTTGCGCAAGCCTGCTGTAACGCTTAGCTGCGTATTAATTAGGACTACTACCCCCAGCAGATAGATACTGTAGGCAGCGTATAATATTATGTATACTCTTTCCCTCTGGCAGAATGACGGCGATCATGTAACAGAGACAGCAGATGCAGGAAACAATTTTGCGCAAGCCTGTTGTAACGCTTAGCTGCGTATTAATTAGGACTACTACCCCCAGCAGATAGATACTGTAGGCAGCGTATAATATTATGTATACTCTTTCCCTCTGGCGGGATGACAGCGCTGATGTAACAGAGACAGCAGATGCAGGAAACAATTTTGCGCAAGCCTGCTGTAACGCTTAGCTGCGTATTAATTAGGACTACTACCCCCAGCAGATAGATACTGTAGGCAGCGTATAATATTATGTATACTCTTTCCCTCTGGCGGGATGACAGCGCTGATGTAACAGAGACAGCAGATGCAGGAAACAATTTTGCGCAAGCCTACTGTAACGCTTAGCTGCGTATTAATTAGGACTACTACCCCCAGCAGATAGATACTGTAGGCAGCGTATAATATTATGTATACTCTTTCCCTCTGGCGGGATGACAGCGCTGATGTAACAGAGACAGCAGATCCAGGAAACAATTTTGCGCAAGCCTGCTGTAATGCTTAGCTGCGTATTAATTAGGACTACTACCCCCAGCAGATAGATACTGTAGGCAGCGTATAATATTATGTATACTCTTTCCCTCTGGCAGAATGACGGAGATCATGTAACAGAGACAGCAGATCCAGGAAACAATTTTGCGCAAGCCTGCTGTAACGCTTAGCTGCGTATTAATTAGGACTACTACCCCCAGCAGATAGATACTGTAGGCAGCGTATAATATTATGTATACTCTTTCCCTCTGGCGGGATGACGGAGATCATGTAACAGAGACAGCAGATGCAGGAAACAATTTTGCACAAGCCTGCTGTAACGCTTAGCTGCGTACTAATTAGGACTACTACCCCCAGCAGATAAATACTGTAGGCAGCGTATAATATTATGTATACTCTTTCCCTCTGGCGGGATGACAGCGCTGATGTAACAGAGACAGCAGATCCAGGAAACAATTTTGCGCAAGCCTGCTGTAATGCTTAGCTGCGTATTAATTAGGACTACTACCCCCAGCAGATAGATACTGTAGGCAGCGTATAATATTATGTATACTCTTTCCCTCTGGCAGAATGACGGAGATCATGTAACAGAGACAGCAGATGCAGGAAACAATTTTGCGCAAGCCTGCTGTAACGCTTAGCTGCGTATTAATTAGGACTACTACCCCCAGCAGATAGATACTGTAGGCAGCGTATAATATTATGTATACTCTTTCCCTCTGGCGGGATGACAGCGCTGATGTAACAGAGACAGCAGATGCAGGAAACAATTTTGCGCAAGCCTGCTGTAACGCTTAGCTGCGTATTAATTAGGACTACTACCCCCAGCAGATAGATACTGTAGGCAGCGTATAATATTATGTATACTCTTTCCCTCTGGCGGGATGACAGCGCTGATGTAACAGAGACAGCAGATGCAGGAAACAATTTTGCGCAAGCCTACTGTAACGCTTAGCTGCGTATTAATTAGGACTACTACCCCCAGCAGATAGATACTGTAGGCAGCGTATAATATTATGTATACTCTTTCCCTCTGGCGGGATGACAGCGCTGATGTAACAGAGACAGCAGATGCAGGAAACAATTTTGCGCAAGCCTGCTGTAACGCTTAGCTGCGTTTTAATTAGGACTACTACCCCCAGCAGATAGATACTGTAGGCAGCGTATAATATTATGTATACTCTTTCCCTCTGGCAGAATGATGGCGATCATGTAACAGAGACAGCAGATGCAGGAAACAATTTTGCGCAAGCCTGTTGTAACGCTTAGCTGCGTATTAATTAGGACTACTACCCCCAGCAGATAGATACTGTAGGCAGCGTATAATATTATGTATACTCTTTCCCTCTGGCGGGATGACAGCGCTGATGCAACAGAGACAGCAGATGCAGGAAACAATTTTGCGCAAGCTTGCTGTAACGCTTAGCTGCGTATTAATTAGGACTACTACCCCCAGCAGATAGATACTGTAGGCAGCGTATAATATTATGTATACTCTTTCCCTCTGGCGGGATGACAGCGCTGATGCAATAGAGACAGCAGATGCAGGAAACAATTTTGCGCAAGCTTGCTGTAACGCTTAGCTGCGTATTAATTAGGACTACTACCCCCAGCAGATAGATACTGTAGGCAGCGTATAATATTATGTATACTCTTTCCCTCTGGCGGGATGACAGCGCTGATGTAACAGAGACAGCAGATGCAGGAAACAATTTTGCGCAAGCCTGCTGTAACGCTTAGCTGCGTATTAATTAGGACTACTACCCCCAGCAGATAGATACTGTAGGCAGCGTATAATATTATGTATACTCTTTCCCTCTGGCAGAATGACGGCGATCATGTAACAGAGACAGCAGATGCAGGAAACAATTTTGCGCAAGCCTGTTGTAACGCTTAGCTGCGTATTAATTAGGACTACTACCCCCAGCAGATAGATACTGTAGGCAGCGTATAATATTATGTATACTCTTTCCCTCTGGCGGGATGACAGCGCTGATGTAACAGAGACAGCAGATGCAGGAAACAATTTTGCGCAAGCCTGCTGTAACGCTTAGCTGCGTATTAATTAGGACTACTACCCCCAGCAGATAGATACTGTAGCCAGCGTATAATATTATGTATACTCTTTCCCTCTGGCGGGATGACAGCGCTGATGTAACAGAGACAGCAGATGCAGGAAACAATTTTGCGCAAGCCTACTGTAACGCTTAGCTGCGTATTAATTAGGACTACTACCCCCAGCAGATAGATACAGTAGGCAGCGTATAATATTATGTATACTCTTTCCCTCTGGCGGGATGACAGCGCTGATGTAACAGAGACAGCAGATGCAGGAAACAATTTTGCGCAAGCCTGCTGTAACGCTTAGCTGCGTTTTAATTAGGACTACTACCCCCAGCAGACAGATACTGTAGGCAGCGTATAATATTATGTATACTCTTTCCCTCTGGCGGGATGATGGCGATCATGTAACAGAGACAGCAGATGCAGGAAACAATTTTGCGCAAGCCTGCTGTAACGCTTAGCTGCGTATTAATTAGGACTACTACCCCCAGCAGATAGATACTGTAGGCAGCGTATAATCTTATGTATACTCTTTCCCTCTGGCGGGATGACGGCGATCATGTAACAGAGACAGCAGATGCAGGAAACAATTTTGCACAAGCCTGCTGTAACGCTTAGCTGCGTACTAATTAGGACTACTACCCCCAGCAGATAAATACTGTAGGCAGCGTATAATATTATGTATACTCTTTCCCTCTGGCGGGATGACAGCGCTGATGTAACAGAGACAGCAGATCCAGGAAACAATTTTGCGCAAGCCTGCTGTAATGCTTAGCTGCGTATTAATTAGGACTACTACCCCCAGCAGATAGATACTGTAGGCAGCGTATAATATTATGTATACTCTTTCCCTCTGGCAGAATGACGGAGATCATGTAACAGAGACAGCAGATGCAGGAAACAATTTTGCGCAAGCCTGCTGTAACGCTTAGCTGCGTATTAATTAGGACTACTACCCCCAGCAGATAGATACTGTAGGCAGCGTATAATATTATGTATACTCTTTCCCTCTGGCGGGATGACGGCGATCATGTAACAGAGACAGCAGATCCAGGAAACAATTTTGCGCAAGCCTGCTGTAACGCTTAGCTGAGTACTAATTAGGACTACTACCCCCAGCAGAAAAATACTGTAGGCAGCATATAATATTATGTATACTCTTTCCCTCTGGTGGGATGAAAGCGCTGATGTAACAGAGACAGCAGATCCAGGAAACAATTTTGCGCAAGCCTGCTGTAATGCTTAGCTGCGTATTAATTAGGACTACTACCCCCAGCAGATAGATACTGTAGGCAGCGTATAATATTATGTATACTGTTTCCCTCTGGCGGGATGACGGCGATCATGTAACAGAGACAGCAGATCCAGGAAACAATTTTGCGCAAGCCTGCTGTAACGCTTAGCTGCGTATTAATTAGGACTACTACCCCCAGCAGATAGATACTGTAGGCAGCGTATAATATTATGTATACTCTTTCCCTCTGGCAGAATGACGGCGATCATGTAACAGAGACAGCAGATGCAGGAAACAATTTTGCGCAAGCCTGTTGTAACGCTTAGCTGCGTATTAATTAGGACTACTACCCCCAGCAGATAGATACTGTAGGCAGCGTATAATATTATGTATACTCTTTCCCTCTGGCGGGATGACAGCGCTGATGCAACAGAGACAGCAGATGCAGGAAACAATTTTGCGCAAGCTTGCTGTAACGCTTAGCTGCGTATTAATTAGGACTACTACCCCCAGCACATAGATACTGTAGGCAGCGTATAATATTATGTATACTCTTTCCCTCTGGCGGGATGACAGCGCTGATGTAACAGAGACAGCAGATGCAGGAAACAATTTTGCGCAAGCCTGCTGTAACGCTTAGCTGCGTATTAATTAGGACTACTACCCCCAGCAGATAGATACTGTAGGCAGCGTATAATATTATGTATACTCTTTCCCTCTGGCGGGATGACAGCGCTGATGTAACAGAGACAGCAGATGCAGGAAACAATTTTGCGCAAGCCTGCTGTAACGCTTAGCTGCGTTTTAATTAGGACTACTACCCCCAGCAGATAGATACTGTAGGCAGCGTATAATATTATGTATACTCTTTCCCTCTGGCAGAATGACGGAGATCATGTAACAGAGACAGCAGATCCAGGAAACAATTTTGCGCAAGCCTGCTGTAACGCTTAGCTGCGTATTAATTAGGACTACTACCCCCAGCAGATAGATACTGTAGGCAGCGTATAATATTATGTATACTCTTTCCCTCTGGCGGGATGGCAGCGCTGATGTAACAGAGACAGCAGATGCAGGAAACAATTTTGCGCAAGCCTGCTGTAACGCTTAGCTGCGTTTTAATTAGGACTACTACCCCCAGCAGACAGATACTGTAGGCAGCGTATAATATTATGTATACTCTTTCCCTCTGGCGGGATGATGGCGATCATGTAACAGAGACAGCAGATGCAGGAAACAATTTTGCGCAAGCCTGCTGTAACGCTTAGCTGCGTATTAATTAGGACTACTACCCCCAGCAGATAGATACTGTAGGCAGCGTATAATATTATGTATACTCTTTCCCTCTGGCGGGATGACGGCGATCATGTAACAGAGACAGCAGATGCAGGAAACAATTTTGCACAAGCCTGCTGTAACGCTTAGCTGCGTACTAATTAGGACTACTACCCCCAGCAGATAAATACTGTAGGCAGCGTATAATATTATGTATACTCTTTCCCTCTGGCGGGATGACAGCGCTGATGTAACAGAGACAGCAGATGCAGGAAACAATTTTGCGCAAGCCTGCTGTAACGCTTAGCTGCGTTTTAATTAGGACTACTACCCCCAGCAGACAGATACTGTAGGCAGCGTATAATATTATGTATACTCTTTCCCTCTGGCGGGATGATGGCGATCATGTAACAGAGACAGCAGATGCAGGAAACAATTTTGCGCAAGCCTGCTGTAACGCTTAGCTGCGTATTAATTAGGACTACTACCCCCAGCAGATAGATACTGTAGGCAGCGTATAATCTTATGTATACTCTTTCCCTCTGGCGGGATGACGGCGATCATGTAACAGAGACAGCAGATGCAGGAAACAATTTTGCACAAGCCTGCTGTAACGCTTAGCTGCGTACTAATTAGGACTACTACCCCCAGCAGATAAATACTGTAGGCAGCGTATAATATTATGTATACTCTTTCCCTCTGGCGGGATGACAGCGCTGATGTAACAGAGACAGCAGATCCAGGAAACAATTTTGCGCAAGCCTGCTGTAATGCTTAGCTGCGTATTAATTAGGACTACTACCCCCAGCAGATAGATACTGTAGGCAGCGTATAATATTATGTATACTCTTTCCCTCTGGCAGAATGACGGAGATCATGTAACAGAGACAGCAGATGCAGGAAACAATTTTGCGCAAGCCTGCTGTAACGCTTAGCTGCGTATTAATTAGGACTACTACCCCCAGCAGATAGATACTGTAGGCAGCGTATAATATTATGTATACTCTTTCCCTCTGGCGGGATGACGGCGATCATGTAACAGAGACAGCAGATCCAGGAAACAATTTTGCGCAAGCCTGCTGTAACGCTTAGCTGAGTACTAATTAGGACTACTACCCCCAGCAGAAAAATACTGTAGGCAGCATATAATATTATGTATACTCTTTCCCTCTGGTGGGATGAAAGCGCTGATGTAACAGAGACAGCAGATCCAGGAAACAATTTTGCGCAAGCCTGCTGTAACGCTTAGCTGCGTATTAATTAGGACTACTACCCCCAGCAGATAGATACTGTAGGCAGCGTATAATATTATGTATACTCTTTCCCTCTGGCAGAATGACGGCGATCATGTAACAGAGACAGCAGATGCAGGAAACAATTTTGCGCAAGCCTGTTGTAACGCTTAGCTGCGTATTAATTAGGACTACTACCCCCAGCAGATAGATACTGTAGGCAGCGTATAATATTATGTATACTCTTTCCCTCTGGCGGGATGACAGCGCTGATGCAACAGAGACAGCAGATGCAGGAAACAATTTTGCGCAAGCTTGCTGTAACGCTTAGCTGCGTATTAATTAGGACTACTACCCCCAGCACATAGATACTGTAGGCAGCGTATAATATTATGTATACTCTTTCCCTCTGGCGGGATGACAGCGCTGATGTAACAGAGACAGCAGATGCAGGAAACAATTTTGCGCAAGCCTGCTGTAACGCTTAGCTGCGTATTAATTAGGACTACTACCCCCAGCAGATAGATACTGTAGGCAGCGTATAATATTATGTATACTCTTTCCCTCTGGCGGGATGACAGCGCTGATGTAACAGAGACAGCAGATGCAGGAAACAATTTTGCGCAAGCCTGCTGTAACGCTTAGCTGCGTTTTAATTAGGACTACTACCCCCAGCAGATAGATACTGTAGGCAGCGTATAATATTATGTATACTCTTTCCCTCTGGCAGAATGACGGAGATCATGTAACAGAGACAGCAGATCCAGGAAACAATTTTGCGCAAGCCTGCTGTAACGCTTAGCTGCGTATTAATTAGGACTACTACCCCCAGCAGATAGATACTGTAGGCAGCGTATAATATTATGTATACTCTTTCCCTCTGGCGGGATGGCAGCGCTGATGTAACAGAGACAGCAGATGCAGGAAACAATTTTGCGCAAGCCTGCTGTAACGCTTAGCTGCGTTTTAATTAGGACTACTACCCCCAGCAGACAGATACTGTAGGCAGCGTATAATATTATGTATACTCTTTCCCTCTGGCGGGATGATGGCGATCATGTAACAGAGACAGCAGATGCAGGAAACAATTTTGCGCAAGCCTGCTGTAACGCTTAGCTGCGTATTAATTAGGACTACTACCCCCAGCAGATAGATACTGTAGGCAGCGTATAATATTATGTATACTCTTTCCCTCTGGCGGGATGACGGCGATCATGTAACAGAGACAGCAGATGCAGGAAACAATTTTGCACAAGCCTGCTGTAACGCTTAGCTGCGTACTAATTAGGACTACTACCCCCAGCAGATAAATACTGTAGGCAGCGTATAATATTATGTATACTCTTTCCCTCTGGCGGGATGACAGCGCTGATGTAACAGAGACAGCAGATGCAGGAAACAATTTTGCGCAAGCCTACTGTAACGCTTAGCTGCGTATTCATTAGGACTACTACCCCCAGCAGATAGATACTGTAGGCAGCGTATAATATTATGTATACTCTTTCCCTCTGGCGGGATGACAGCGCTGATGTAACAGAGACAGCAGATGCAGGAAACAATTTTGCGCAAGCCTGCTGTAACGCTTAGCTGCGTTTTAATTAGGACTACTACCCCCAGCAGACAGATACTGTAGGCAGCGTATAATATTATGTATACTCTTTCCCTCTGGCGGGATGATGGCGATCATGTAACAGAGACAGCAGATGCAGGAAACAATTTTGCGCAAGCCTGCTGTAACGCTTAGCTGCGTATTAATTAGGACTACTACCCCCAGCAGATAGATACTGTAGGCAGCGTATAATATTATGTATACTCTTTCCCTCTGGCGGGATGACGGCGATCATGTAACAGAGACAGCAGATGCAGGAAACAATTTTGCACAAGCCTGCTGTAACGCTTAGCTGCGTACTAATTAGGACTACTACCCCCAGCAGATAAATACTGTAGGCAGCGTATAATATTATGTATACTCTTTCCCTCTGGCGGGATGACAGCGCTGATGTAACAGAGACAGCAGATCCAGGAAACAATTTTGCGCAAGCCTGCTGTAATGCTTAGCTGCGTATTAATTAGGACTACTACCCCCAGCAGATAGATACTGTAGGCAGCGTATAATATTATGTATACTCTTTCCCTCTGGCAGAATGACGGAGATCATGTAACAGAGACAGCAGATGCAGGAAACAATTTTGCGCACGCCTGCTGTAACGCTTAGCTGCGTATTAATTAGGACTACTACCCCCAGCAGATAGATACTGTAGGCAGCGTATAATATTATGTATACTCTTTCCCTCTGGCGGGATGACGGCGATCATGTAACAGAGACAGCAGATCCAGGAAACAATTTTGCGCAAGCCTGCTGTAATGCTTAGCTGAGTACTAATTAGGACTACTACCCCCAGCAGGAAAATACTGTAGGCAGCATATAATATTATGTATACTCTTTCCCTCTGGTGGGATGACAGCGCTGATGTAACAGAGACAGCAGATCCAGGAAACAATTTTGCGCAAGCCTGCTGTAATGCTTAGCTGCGTATTAATTAGGACTACTACCCCCAGCAGATAGATACTGTAGGCAGCGTATAATATTATGTATACTGTTTCCCTCTGGCGGGATGACGGCGATCATGTAACAGAGACAGCAGATCCAGGAAACAATTTTGCGCAAGCCTGCTGTAACGCTTAGCTGCGTATTAATTAGGACTACTACCCCCAGCAGATAGATACTGTAGGCAGCGTATAATATTATGTATACTCTTTCCCTCTGGCAGAATGACGGCGATCATGTAACAGAGACAGCAGATGCAGGAAACAATTTTGCGCAAGCCTGTTGTAACGCTTAGCTGCGTATTAATTAGGACTACTACCCCCAGCAGATAGATACTGTAGGCAGCGTATAATATTATGTATACTCTTTCCCTCTGGCGGGATGACAGCGCTGATGCAACAGAGACAGCAGATGCAGGAAACAATTTTGCGCAAGCTTGCTGTAACGCTTAGCTGCGTATTAATTAGGACTACTACCCCCAGCAGATAGATACTGTAGGCAGCGTATAATATTATGTATACTCTTTCCCTCTGGCGGGATGACAGCGCTGATGTAACAGAGACAGCAGATGCAGGAAACAATTTTGCGCAAGCCTGCTGTAACGCTTAGCTGCGTATTAATTAGGACTACTACCCCCAGCAGATAGATACTGTAGGCAGCGTATAATATTATGTATACTCTTTCCCTCTGGCGGGATGACAGCGCTGATGTAACAGAGACAGCAGATGCAGGAAACAATTTTGCGCAAGCCTGCTGTAACGCTTAGCTGCGTTTTAATTAGGACTACTACCCCCAGCAGATAGATACTGTAGGCAGCGTATAATATTATGTATACTCTTTCCCTCTGGCGGGATGACAGCGCTGATGTAACAGAGACAGCAGATCCAGGAAACAATTTTGCGCAAGCCTGCTGTAATGCTTAGCTGCGTATTAATTAGGACTACTACCCCCAGCAGATAGATACTGTAGGCAGCGTATAATATTATGTATACTCTTTCCCTCTGGCAGAATGACGGAGATCATGTAACAGAGACAGCAGATGCAGGAAACAATTTTGCGCAAGCCTGCTGTAACGCTTAGCTGCGTATTAATTAGGACTACTACCCCCAGCAGATAGATACTGTAGGCAGCGTATAATATTATGTATACTGTTTCCCTCTGGCGGGATGACGGCGATCATGTAACAGAGACAGCAGATCCAGGAAACAATTTTGCGCAAGCCTGCTGTAACGCTTAGCTGAGTACTAATTAGGACTACTACCCCCAGCAGAAAAATACTGTAGGCAGCATATAATATTATGTATACTCTTTCCCTCTGGTGGGATGACAGCGCTGATGTAACAGAGACAGCAGATCCAGGAAACAATTTTGCGCAAGCCTGCTGTAATGCTTAGCTGCGTATTAATTAGGACTACTACCCCCAGCAGATAGATACTGTAGGCAGCGTATAATATTATGTATACTGTTTCCCTCTGGCGGGATGACGGCGATCATGTAACAGAGACAGCAGATCCAGGAAACAATTTTGCGCAAGCCTGCTGTAACGCTTAGCTGCGTATTAATTAGGACTACTACCCCCAGCACATAGATACTGTAGGCAGCGTATAATATTATGTATACTCTTTCCCTCTGGCAGAATGACGGCGATCATGTAACAGAGACAGCAGATGCAGGAAACAATTTTGCGCAAGCCTGTTGTAACGCTTAGCTGCGTATTAATTAGGACTACTACCCCCAGCAGATAGATACTGTAGGCAGCGTATAATATTATGTATACTCTTTCCCTCTGGCGGGATGACAGCGCTGATGCAACAGAGACAGCAGATGCAGGAAACAATTTTGCGCAAGCTTGCTGTAACGCTTAGCTGCGTATTAATTAGGACTACTACCCCCAGCAGATAGATACTGTAGGCAGCGTATAATATTATGTATACTCTTTCCCTCTGGCGGGATGACAGCGCTGATGTAACAGAGACAGCAGATGCAGGAAACAATTTTGCGCAAGCCTGCTGTAACGCTTAGCTGCGTATTAATTAGGACTACTACCCCCAGCAGATAGATACTGTAGGCAGCGTATAATATTATGTATACTCTTTCCCTCTGGCGGGATGACAGCGCTGATGTAACAGAGACAGCAGATGCAGGAAACAATTTTGCGCAAGCCTGCTGTAACGCTTAACTGCGTTTTAATTAGGACTACTACCCCCAGCAGATAAAGGCCTTAGTCACACGGGCGTTTTTTCACGCGATTTGCGCATCGCATGACGGATGCGCATGCGCAAATCGCGTGACCGGCGCCGAAAAATCGGCCCAAAAATCGCCCGAAAATCTGCTCCTAGCCGCGTTTCATTAGAAACGGGCCGGAGCTGTCCAGCGAATTGCATTCGATGGAGCCGGCAATACAGCGGCTCCATTGAATGCAAGCGCTGCGGGCGGGCGCGGGGTTAATTGTCGGGAAGGGGTTAAATATATAACCCCTTACCTGCAATGCATCCTTAAATGTGAAAAAATAAAAAAAAAGGATGTACTCACCTGCTCCCGGCAGCTGGAGATCCCGGCGGTCGGCCTGCAGTGGGTGTGAAGGAGGTGTGACTCAGGCTTGCCCCTGATTGGCTCAGCGCTGAGCCAATCAGAAGCAAGTCTCAGTCACACCCATTCATGAATTCATGAATGGGTGTGACTGAGCTCAGCCTCTGATTGGCTCAGGCTGAGCCAATCAGGGGCAAGCCTGAGTCACACCTCCTTCACACCCACTGCAGGCCGACCGCCGGGATCTCCAGCTGCCGGGAGCAGGTGAGAACATCCTTTTTTTTTATTTTTTCACATTTAAGGATGCATTGCAGGTAAGGGGTTATATATTTAACCCCTTCCCGACAATTAACCCCGCGCACGCCGGCAGCCCATTGCTTTCAATGGAGCGGCTGTATTGCCGCTCCATTGAATTCAATGGGCAAACATCGTTCTTCTCTGCCACAGCTGTTCCAGCTGTGGCAGAGAAGAATGATTTGTCTTCTATATGTTCTCAATGGGGTCGGCGCTGCTGCCGCCGGCCCCGTTGAGCGCATATAGAGAAGAGAACAGGAATCGCAGATCGCAGATAGGTGCGATCTGCGATTTCTGTTCTCTAATTTATCGGACGAGCGCATAAAAAGCGCTCATGTGTCCGATACCATTGCAAAGCAATGGTTTTAAAAAGTCGCCGGACGCATGCGCATGCGCAAATCGCGGCAATAAACGCCCGTGTGACTAAGCCCAGATACTGTAGGCAGCGTATAATATTATGTATACTCTTTCCCTCTGGCGGGATGACGGTGATCATGTAACAGAGACAGCAGATCCAGGAAACAATTTTGCACAAGCCTGCTGTAAGGCTTAGCTGCGTACTAATTAGGACTACTACCCCCAGCAGATAAATACTGTAGGCAGCGTATAATATTATGTATACTCTTTCCCTCTGGCCGGATGACAGCGCTGATGTAACAGAGACAGCAGATCCAGGAAACAATTTTGCGCAAGCCTGCTGTAATGCTTAGCTGCGTATTAATTAGGACTACTACCCCCAGCAGATAGATACTGTAGGCAGCGTATAATATTATGTATACTCTTTCCCTCTGGCAGAATGACGGAGATCATGTAACAGAGACAGCAGATCCAGGAAACAATTTTGCGCAAGCCTGCTGTAACGCTTAGCTGCGTATTAATTAGGACTACTACCCCCAGCAGATAGATACTGTAGGCAGCGTATAATATTATGTATACTCTTTCCCTCTGGCGGGATGACGGAGATCATGTAACAGAGACAGCAGATGCAGGAAACAATTTTGCACAAGCCTGCTGTAACGCTTAGCTGCGTATTAATTAGGACTACTACCCCCAGCAGATAGATACTGTAGGCAGCGTATAATATTATGTATACTCTTTCCCTCTGGCGGGATGACGGAGATCATGTAACAGAGACAGCAGATGCAGGAAACAATTTTGCACAAGCCTGCTGTAACGCTTAGCTGCGTACTAATTAGGACTACTACCCCCAGCAGATAAATACTGTAGGCAGCGTATAATATTATGTATACTCTTTCCCTCTGGCGGGATGACAGCGCTGATGTAACAGAGACAGCAGATCCAGGAAACAATTTTGCGCAAGCCTGCTGTAATGCTTAGCTGCGTATTAATTAGGACTACTACCCCCAGCAGATAGATACTGTAGGCAGCGTATAATATTATGTATACTCTTTCCCTCTGGCAGAATGACGGAGATCATGTAACAGAGACAGCAGATGCAGGAAACAATTTTGCGCAAGCCTGCTGTAACGCTTAGCTGCGTATTAATTAGGACTACTACCCCCAGCAGATAGATACTGTAGGCAGCGTATAATATTATGTATACTCTTTCCCTCTGGCGGGATGGCAGCGCTGATGTAACAGAGACAGCAGATGCAGGAAACAATTTTGCGCAAGCCTGCTGTAACGCTTAGCTGCGTTTTAATTAGGACTACTACCCCCAGCAGACAGATACTGTAGGCAGCGTATAATATTATGTATACTCTTTCCCTCTGGCGGGATGATGGCGATCATGTAACAGAGACAGCAGATGCAGGAAACAATTTTGCGCAAGCCTGCTGTAACGCTTAGCTGCGTATTAATTAGGACTACTACCCCCAGCAGATAGATACTGTAGGCAGCGTATAATATTATGTATACTCTTTCCCTCTGGCGGGATGACGGCGATCATGTAACAGAGACAGCAGATGCAGGAAACAATTTTGCACAAGCCTGCTGTAACGCTTAGCTGCGTACTAATTAGGACTACTACCCCCAGCAGATAAATACTGTAGGCAGCGTATAATATTATGTATACTCTTTCCCTCTGGCGGGATGACAGCGCTGATGTAACAGAGACAGCAGATCCAGGAAACAATTTTGCGCAAGCCTGCTGTAATGCTTAGCTGCGTATTAATTAGGACTACTACCCCCAGCAGATAGATACTGTAGGCAGCGTATAATATTATGTATACTCTTTCCCTCTGGCAGAATGACGGAGATCATGTAACAGAGACAGCAGATGCAGGAAACAATTTTGCGCACGCCTGCTGTAACGCTTAGCTGCGTATTAATTAGGACTACTACCCCCAGCAGATAGATACTGTAGGCAGCGTATAATATTATGTATACTCTTTCCCTCTGGCGGGATGACGGCGATCATGTAACAGAGACAGCAGATCCAGGAAACAATTTTGCGCAAGCCTGCTGTAACGCTTAGCTGAGTACTAATTAGGACTACTACCCCCAGCAGGAAAATACTGTAGGCAGCATATAATATTATGTATACTCTTTCCCTCTGGTGGGATGACAGCGCTGATGTAACAGAGACAGCAGATCCAGGAAACAATTTTGCGCAAGCCTGCTGTAATGCTTAGCTGCGTATTAATTAGGACTACTACCCCCAGCAGATAGATACTGTAGGCAGCGTATAATATTATGTATACTGTTTCCCTCTGGCGGGATGACGGCGATCATGTAACAGAGACAGCAGATCCAGGAAACAATTTTGCGCAAGCCTGCTGTAACGCTTAGCTGCGTATTAATTAGGACTACTACCCCCAGCAGATAGATACTGTAGGCAGCGTATAATATTATGTATACTCTTTCCCTCTGGCAGAATGACGGCGATCATGTAACAGAGACAGCAGATGCAGGAAACAATTTTGCGCAAGCCTGTTGTAACGCTTAGCTGCGTATTAATTAGGACTACTACCCCCAGCAGATAGATACTGTAGGCAGCGTATAATATTATGTATACTCTTTCCCTCTGGCGGGATGACAGCGCTGATGCAACAGAGACAGCAGATGCAGGAAACAATTTTGCGCAAGCTTGCTGTAACGCTTAGCTGCGTATTAATTAGGACTACTACCCCCAGCAGATAGATACTGTAGGCAGCGTATAATATTATGTATACTCTTTCCCTCTGGCGGGATGACAGCGCTGATGTAACAGAGACAGCAGATGCAGGAAACAATTTTGCGCAAGCCTGCTGTAACGCTTAGCTGCGTATTAATTAGGACTACTACCCCCAGCAGATAGATACTGTAGGCAGCGTATAATATTATGTATACTCTTTCCCTCTGGCGGGATGACAGCGCTGATGTAACAGAGACAGCAGATGCAGGAAACAATTTTGCGCAAGCCTGCTGTAACGCTTAGCTGCGTTTTAATTAGGACTACTACCCCCAGCAGATAGATACTGTAGGCAGCGTATAATATTATGTATACTCTTTCCCTCTGGCGGGATGACAGCGCTGATGTAACAGAGACAGCAGATCCAGGAAACAATTTTGCGCAAGCCTGCTGTAATGCTTAGCTGCGTATTAATTAGGACTACTACCCCCAGCAGATAGATACTGTAGGCAGCGTATAATATTATGTATACTCTTTCCCTCTGGCAGAATGACGGAGATCATGTAACAGAGACAGCAGATGCAGGAAACAATTTTGCGCAAGCCTGCTGTAACGCTTAGCTGCGTATTAATTAGGACTACTACCCCCAGCAGATAGATACTGTAGGCAGCGTATAATATTATGTATACTGTTTCCCTCTGGCGGGATGACGGCGATCATGTAACAGAGACAGCAGATCCAGGAAACAATTTTGCGCAAGCCTGCTGTAACGCTTAGCTGAGTACTAATTAGGACTACTACCCCCAGCAGAAAAATACTGTAGGCAGCATATAATATTATGTATACTCTTTCCCTCTGGTGGGATGACAGCGCTGATGTAACAGAGACAGCAGATCCAGGAAACAATTTTGCGCAAGCCTGCTGTAATGCTTAGCTGCGTATTAATTAGGACTACTACCCCCAGCAGATAGATACTGTAGGCAGCGTATAATATTATGTATACTCTTTCCCTCTGGCGGGATGACGGCGATCATGTAACAGAGACAGCAGATCCAGGAAACAATTTTGCGCAAGCCTGCTGTAACGCTTAGCTGCGTATTAATTAGGACTACTACCCCCAGCACATAGATACTGTAGGCAGCGTATAATATTATGTATACTCTTTCCCTCTGGCAGAATGACGGCGATCATGTAACAGAGACAGCAGATGCAGGAAACAATTTTGCGCAAGCCTGTTGTAACGCTTAGCTGCGTATTAATTAGGACTACTACCCCCAGCAGATAGATACTGTAGGCAGCGTATAATATTATGTATACTCTTTCCCTCTGGCGGGATGACAGCGCTGATGCAACAGAGACAGCAGATGCAGGAAACAATTTTGCGCAAGCTTGCTGTAACGCTTAGCTGCGTATTAATTAGGACTACTACCCCCAGCAGATAGATACTGTAGGCAGCGTATAATATTATGTATACTCTTTCCCTCTGGCGGGATGACAGCGCTGATGTAACAGAGACAGCAGATGCAGGAAACAATTTTGCGCAAGCCTGCTGTAACGCTTAGCTGCGTATTAATTAGGACTACTACCCCCAGCAGATAGATACTGTAGGCAGCGTATAATATTATGTATACTCTTTCCCTCTGGCGGGATGACAGCGCTGATGTAACAGAGACAGCAGATGCAGGAAACAATTTTGCGCAAGCCTGCTGTAACGCTTAACTGCGTTTTAATTAGGACTACTACCCCCAGCAGATAGATACTGTAGGCAGCGTATAATATTATGTATACTCTTTCCCTCTGGCGGGATGACGGCGATCATGTAACAGAGACAGCAGATCCAGGAAACAATTTTGCACAAGCCTGCTGTAAGGCTTAGCTGCGTACTAATTAGGACTACTACCCCCAGCAGATAAATACTGTAGGCAGCGTATAATATTATGTATACTCTTTCCCTCTGGCGGGATGACAGCGCTGATGTAACAGAGACAGCAGATCCAGGAAACAATTTTGCGCAAGCCTGCTGTAATGCTTAGCTGCGTATTAATTAGGACTACTACCCCCAGCAGATAGATACTGTAGGCAGCGTATAATATTATGTATACTCTTTCCCTCTGGCAGAATGACGGAGATCATGTAACAGAGACAGCAGATCCAGGAAACAATTTTGCGCAAGCCTGCTGTAACGCTTAGCTGCGTATTAATTAGGACTACTACCCCCAGCAGATAGATACTGTAGGCAGCGTATAATATTATGTATACTCTTTCCCTCTGGCGGGATGACGGAGATCATGTAACAGAGACAGCAGATGCAGGAAACAATTTTGCACAAGCCTGCTGTAACGCTTAGCTGCGTACTAATTAGGACTACTACCCCCAGCAGATAAATACTGTAGGCAGCGTATAATATTATGTATACTCTTTCCCTCTGGCGGGATGACAGCGCTGATGTAACAGAGACAGCAGATCCAGGAAACAATTTTGCGCAAGCCTGCTGTAATGCTTAGCTGCGTATTAATTAGGACTACTACCCCCAGCAGATAGATACTGTAGGCAGCGTATAATATTATGTATACTCTTTCCCTCTGGCAGAATGACGGAGATCATGTAACAGAGACAGCAGATCCAGGAAACAATTTTGCGCAAGCCTGCTGTAACGCTTAGCTGCGTATTAATTAGGACTACTACCCCCAGCAGATAGATACTGTAGGCAGCGTATAATATTATGTATACTCTTTCCCTCTGGCGGGATGACGGAGATCATGTAACAGAGACAGCAGATGCAGGAAACAATTTTGCACAAGCCTGCTGTAACGCTTAGCTGCGTACTAATTAGGACTACTACCCCCAGCAGATAAATACTGTAGGCAGCGTATAATATTATGTATACTCTTTCCCTCTGGCGGGATGACAGCGCTGATGTAACAGAGACAGCAGATCCAGGAAACAATTTTGCGCAAGCCTGCTGTAATGCTTAGCTGCGTATTAATTAGGACTACTACCCCCAGCAGATAGATACTGTAGGCAGCGTATAATATTATGTATACTCTTTCCCTCTGGCAGAATGACGGAGATCATGTAACAGAGACAGCAGATGCAGGAAACAATTTTGCGCAAGCCTGCTGTAACGCTTAGCTGCGTATTAATTAGGACTACTACCCCCAGCAGATAGATACTGTAGGCAGCGTATAATATTATGTATACTCTTTCCCTCTGGCGGGATGACGGCGATCATGTAACAGAGACAGCAGATCCAGGAAACAATTTTGCGCAAGCCTGCTGTAACGCTTAGCTGAGTACTAATTAGGACTACTTCCCCCAGCAGAAAAATACTGTAGGCAGCGTATAATATTATGTATACTCTTTCCCTCTGGTGGGATGACAGCGCTGATGTAACAGAGACAGCAGATCCAGGAAACAATTTTGCGCAAGCCTGCTGTAATGCTTAGCTGCGTATTAATTAGGACTACTACCCCCAGCAGATAGATACTGTAGGCAGCGTATAATATTATGTATACTGTTTCCCTCTGGCGGGATGACGGCGATCATGTAACAGAGACAGCAGATCCAGGAAACAAGTTTGCGCAAGCCTGTTGTAACGCTTAGCTGCGTATTAATTAGGACTACTACCCCCAGCAGATAGATACTGTAGGCAGCGTATAATATTATGTATACTCTTTCCCTCTGGCGGGATGACAGCGCTGATGTAACAGAGACAGCAGATGCAGGAAACAATTTTGCGCAAGCCTGCTGTAACGCTTAGCTGCGTATTAATTAGGACTACTACCCCCAGCAGATAGATACTGTCGGCAGCGTATAATATTATGTATACTCTTTCTCTCTGGCGGGATAGCAGCGCTGATATAACAGAGACAGCAGATCCAGGAAACAATTTTGCGCAAACCTGCTGTGACGCTTAGCTGCGTATTAATTAGGACTACTACCCCCAGCAGATAGATACTGTAGGCAGCGTATAATATTATGTATACTCTTTCCCTCTGGCGGGATGACGGCGATCATGTAACAGAGACAGCAGATCCAGGAAACAATTTTGCGCAAGCCTGCTGTAACGCTTAGCTGAGTACTAATTAGGACTACTACCCCCAGCAGAAAAATACTGTAGGCAGCGTATAATATTATGTATACTCTTTCCCTCTGGTGGGATGACAGCGCTGATGTAACAGAGACAGCAGATCCAGGAAACAATTTTGCGCAAGCCTGCTGTAATGCTTAGCTGCGTATTAATTAGGACTACTACCCCCAGCAGATAGATACTGTAGGCAGCGTATAATATTATGTATACTGTTTCCCTCTGGCGGGATGACGGCGATCATGTAACAGAGACAGCAGATGCAGGAAACAATTTTGCGCAAGCCTGTTGTAACGCTTAGCTGCGTATTAATTAGGACTACTACCCCCAGCAGATAGATACTGTAGGCAGCGTATAATATTATGTATACTCTTTCCCTCTGGCGGGATGACAGCGCTGATGTAACAGAGACAGCAGATGCAGGAAACAATTTTGCGCAAGCCTGCTGTAACGCTTAGCTGCGTATTAATTAGGACTACTACCCCCAGCAGATAGATACTGTAGGCAGCGTATAATATTATGTATACTCTTTCCCTCTGGCGGGATGACAGCGCTGATGTAACAGAGACAGCAGATGCAGGAAATAATTTTGCGCAAGCCTACTGTAACGCTTAGCTGCGTATTAATTAGGACTACTACCCCCAGCAGATAGATAATGTAGGCAGCGTATAATATTATGTATACTCTTTCCCTCTGGCGGGATGACAGCGCTGATGTAACAGAGACAGCAGATGCAGGAAACAATTTTGCGCAAGCCTGCTGTAACGCTTAGCTGCGTTTTAATTAGGACTACTACCCCCAGCAGACAGATACTGTAGGCAGCGTATAATATTATGTATACTCTTTCCCTCTGGCGGGATGATGGCGATCATGTAACAGAGACAGCAGATGCAGGAAACAATTTTGCGCAAGCCTGCTGTAACGTTTAGCTGCGTATTAATTAGGACTACTACCCCCAGCAGATAGATACTGTAGGCAGCGTATAATATTATGTATACTCTTTCCCTCTGGCGGGATGACGGCGATCATGTAACAGAGACAGCAGATTCAGGAAACAATTTTGCGCAAGCCTGCTGTAACGCTTAGCTGCGTACTAATTAGGACTACTACCCCCAGCAGATAAATACTGTAGGCAGCGTATAATATTATGTATACTCTTTCCCTCTGGCGGGATGACAGCGCTGATGTAACAGAGACAGCTGATCCAGGAAACAATTTTGCGCAAGCCTGCTGTAACGCTTAGCTGCGTACTAATTAGGACTACTACCCCCAGCAGATAGATACTGTAGGCAGCGTAGAATATTATGTATACTCTTTCCCTCTGGCGGGATGACAGCGCTGATGTAACAGAGACAGCAGATCCAGGAAACAATTTTGCGCAAGCCTGCTGTAACGCTTAGCTGCATATTAATTAGGACTACTACCCCCAGCAGATAGATACTGTCGGCAGCGTATAATATTATGTATACTCTTTCCCTCTGGCGGGATTGCAGCGCTGATATAACAGAGACAGCAGATCCAGGAAACAATTTTGCGCAAACCTGCTGTAACGCTTAGCTGCGTATTAATTAGGACTACTACCCCCAGCAGATAGATACTGTAGGCAGCGTATAATATTATATATACTCTTTCCCTCTGGCGGGATGACGGCGATCATGTAACAGAGACAGCAGATCCAGGAAACAATTTTGCGCAAGCCTGCTGTAACGCTTAGCTGCGTTTTAATTAGGACTACTACCCCCAGCAGATAGATACTGTAGGCAGCGTATAATATTATGTATACTGTTTTCCTCTGGCGGGATGACGGCGATCATGTAACAGAGACAGCAGATCCAGGAAACAATTTTGCGCAAGCCTGCTGTAACGCTTAGCTGCGTATTAATTAGGACTACTACCCCCAGCAGATAGATACTGTAGGCAGCGTATAATATTATGTATACTCTTTCCCTCTGGCAGAATGACGGCGATCATGTAACAGAGACAGCACATCCAGGAAACAATTTTGCGCAAGCCTGCTGTAACGCTTAGCTGCGTATTAATTAGGACTACTACCCCCAGCAGATAGATACTGTAGGCAGCGTATAATATTATGTATACTCTTTCCCTCTGGCGGGATGACAGCGCTGATGTAACAGAGACAGCAGATGCAGGAAACAATTTTGCGCAAGCTTGCTGTAACGCTTAGCTGCGTATTAATTAGGACTACTACCCCCAGCAGATAGATACTGTAGGCAGCGTATAATATTATGTATACTCTTTCCCTCTAGCGGGATGACAGCGCTGATGTAACAGAGACAGCAGATGCAGGAAACAATTTTGCGCAAGCCTGCTGTAACGCTTAGCTGCGTATTAATTAGGACTACTACCCCCAGCAGATAGATACTGTAGGCAGCGTATAATATTATGTATACTCTTTCCCTCTGGCAGAATGACGGCGATCATGTAACAGAGACAGCACATCCAGGAAACAATTTTGCGCAAGCCTGCTGTAACGCTTAGCTGCGTATTAATTAGGACTACTACCCCCAGCAGATAGATACTGTAGGCAGCGTATAATATTATGTATACTCTTTCCCTCTGGCGGGATGACAGCGCTGATGTAACAGAGACAGCAGATGCAGGAAACAATTTTGCGCAAGCTTGCTGTAACGCTTAGCTGCGTATTAATTAGGACTACTACCCCCAGCAGATAGATACTGTAGGCAGCGTATAATATTATGTATACTCTTTCCCTCTAGCGGGATGACAGCGCTGATGTAACAGAGACAGCAGATGCAGGAAACAATTTTGCGCAAGCCTGCTGTAACGCTTAGCTGCGTATTAATTAGGACTACTACCCCCAGCAGATAGATACTGTAGGCAGCGTATAATATTATGTATACTCTTTCCCTCTGGCGGGATGACAGCGCTGATGTAACAGAGACAGCAGATGCAGGAAACAATTTTGCGCAAGCCTGCTGTAACGCTTAGCTGCGTTTTAATTAGGACTACTTCCCCCAGCAGATAGATACTGTAGGCAGCGTATAATATTATGTATACTCTTTCCCTCTGGCGGGATGACGGCGATCATGTAACAGAGACAGCAGATCCAGGAAACAATTTTGCGCAAGCCTGCTGTAACGCTTAGCTGCGTATTAATTAGGACTACTACCCCCAGCAGATAGATACTGTAGGCAGCGTATAATACTATGTATACTCTTTCCCTCTGGCAGAATGACGGCGATCATGTAACAGAGACAGCAGATGCAGGAAACAATTTTGCGCAAGCCTGTTGTAACGCTTAGCTGCGTATTAATTAGGACTACTACCCCCAGCAGATAGATACTGTAGGCAGCGTATAATATTATGTATACTCTTTCCCTCTGGCGGGATGACAGCGCTGATGTAACAGAGACAGCAGATGCAGGAAACAATTTTGCGCAAGCCTGCTGTAACGCTTAGCTGCGTATTAATTAGGACTACTACCCCCAGCAGATAGATACTGTAGGCAGCGTATAATATTATGTATACTCTTTCCCTCTGGCGGGATGACAGCGCTGATGTAACAGAGACAGCAGATGCAGGAAACAATTTTGCGCAAGCCTGGTGTAACGCTTAGCTGCGTATTAATTAGGACTACTACCCCCAGCAGATAGATAGTGTAGGCAGCGTATAATATTATGTATACTCTTTCCCTCTGGCGGGATGACAGCGCTGATGTAACAGAGACAGCAGATGCAGGAAACAATTTTGCGCAAGCCTGCTGTAACGCTTAGCTGCGTTTTAATTAGGACTACTACCCCCAGCAGATAGATACTGTAGGCAGCGCATAATATTATGTATACTCTTTCCCTCTTGCGGGATGATGGCGATCATGTAACAGAGACAGCAGATGCAGGAAACAATTTTGCGCAAGCCTGCTGTAACCTTTAGCTGCGTATTAATTAGGACTACTACCCCCAGCAGATAGATACTGTAGGCAGCGTATAATATTATGTATACTCTTTCCCTCTGGCGGGATGACGGCGATCATGTAACAGAGACAGCAGATCCAGGAAACAATTTTGCACAAGCCTGCTGTAACGCTTAGCTGCGTACTAATTAGGACTACTACCCCCAGCAGATAAATACTGTAGGCAGCGTATAATATTATGTATACTCTTTCCCTCTGGCGGGATGACAGCGCTGATGTAACAGAGACAGCAGATCCAGGAAACAATTTTGCGCAAGCCTGCTGTAACGCTTAGCTGCGTACTAATTAGGACTACTACCCCCAGCAGATAGATACTGTAGGCAGCGTATAATATTATGTATACTCTTTCCCTCTGGCGGGATGACAGCCCTGATGTAACAGAGACAGCAGATCTAGGAAACAATTTTGCGCAAGCCTGCTGTAACGCTTAGCTGCATATTAATTAGGACTACTACCCCCAGCAGATAGATACTGTAGGCAGCGTATAATATTATGTATACTCTTTCCCTCTGGCGGGATTGCAGCGCTGATGTAACAGAGACAGCAGATCCAGGAAACAATTTTCCACAAGCCTGCTGTAATGCTTAGCTGCGTATTAATTAGGACTACTACCCCCAGCAGATAGATACTGTAGGCAGCGTATAATATTATGTATACTCTTTCCCTCTGGCGGGATGACGGCGATCATGTAACAGAGACAGCAGATCCAGGAAACAATTTTGCGCAAGCCTGCTGTAACGCTTAGCTGCGTATTAATTAGGACTACTACCCCCAGCAGATAGATACTGTAGGCAGCGTAATATATTATGTATACTCTTTCCCTCTGGCGGGATGACAGCGCTGATGTAACAGAGACAGCAGATGCAGGAAACAATTTTGCGCAAGCTTGCTGTAACGCTTAGCTGCGTATTAATTAGGACTACTACCCCCAGCAGATAGATACTGTAGGCAGCGTATAATATTATGTATACTCTTTCCCTCTGGCGGGATGACAGCACTGATGTAACAGAGACAGCAGATGCAGGAATCAATTTTGCGCAAGCCTGCTGTAACGCTTAGCTGCGTATTAATTAGGACTACTACCCCCAGCAGATAGATACTGTAGGCAGCGTATAATATTATGTATACTCTTTCCCTCTGGCGGGATGACGGCGATCATGTAACAGAGACAGCAGATCCAGGAAACAATTTTGCGCAAGCCTGCTGTAACGCTTAGCTGCGTATTAATTAGGACTACTACCCCCAGCAGATAGATACTGTAGGCAGCGTATAATATTATGTATACTCTTTCCCTCTGGCGGGATGACGGCGATCATGTAACAGAGACAGCAGATCCAGGAAACAATTTTGCACAAGCCTGCTGTAACGCTTAGCTGCATACTAATTACGACTACTACCCCCAGCAGATAAATACTGTAGGCAGCGTATAATATTATGTATACTCTTTCCCTCTGGCGGGATGACAGCGCTGATGTAACAGAGACAGCAGATCCAGGAAACAATTTTGCACAAGCCTGCTGTAATGCTTAGCTGCGTATTAAGTAGGACTACTACCCCCAGCAGATAGATACTGTAGGCAGCGTATAATATTATGTATACTCTTTCCCTCTGGCGGGATGACAGCGCTGATGTAACAGAGACAGCAGATCCAGGAAACAATTTTGCGCAAGCCTGCTGTAACGCTTAGCTGCATATTTATTAGGACTACTACCCCCAGCAGATAGATACTGTAGGCAGCGTATAATATTATGTATACTCTTTCCCTCTGGCGGGATGACTGCGCTGATGTAACAGAGACAGCAGATCCAGGAAACAATTTTGCGCAAGCCTGCTGTAACGCTTAGCTGCGTATTAATTAGGACTACTACCCCCAGCAGATAGATACTGTAGGCAGCGTATAATATTATGTATACTCTTTCCCTCTGGCGGGATTGCAGTGCTGATGTAACAGAGACAGCAGATGCAGGAAACAATTTTGCGCAAGCCTGCTGTAACGATTAGCTGCGTATTAATTAGGACTACTACCCCCAGCAGATAGATACTGTAGGCAGCGTATAATATTATGTATACTCTTTCCCTCTGGCGGGATGACGGCGATCATGTAACAGAGACAGCAGATCCAGGAAACAATTTTGCAAACGCCTGCTGTAACGCTTAGCTGCATATTAATTAGGACTACTACCCCCAGCAGATAGATACTGTAGGCAGCGTACAATTTTATGTATACTCTTTCCCTCTGGCGGGATGACGGCGATCATGTAACAGAGACAGCAGATCCAGGAAACAATTTTGCGCAAGCCTGCTGTAACACTTAGCTGCGTATTAATTAGGACTACTACCCCCAGCAGATAGATACTGTAGGCAGCGTATGTTATTATGTATACTCTTTCCCTCTGGCGGGATGACAGCGCTGATATAACAGAGACAGCAGATCCAGGAAACAATTTTGCGCAAGCCTGCTGTAACGCTTAGCTGCGTATTAATTAGGACTACTACCCCCAGCAGATAGATACTGTAGGCAGCGTAATATATTATGTATACTCTTTCCCTCTGGCGGGATTACAGCGCTGATGTAACAGAGACAGCAGATCAAGGAAACAATTTTGCGCAAGCCTGCTGTAACGCTTAGCTGCGTATTAATTAGGACTACTACCCCCAGCAGATAGATACTGTAGGCAGCGTAATATATTATGTATACTCTTTCCCTCTGGCGGGATGACAGCGCTGATGTAACAGAGACAGCAGATGCAGGAAACAATTTTGCGCAAGCTTGCTGTAACGCTTAGCTGCGTATTAATTAGGACTACTACCCCCAGCAGATAGATACTGTAGGCAGCGTATAATATTATGTATACTCTTTCCCTCTGGCGGGGTGACAGCACTGATGTAACAGAGACAGCAGATGCAGGAATCAATTTTGCGCAAGCCTGCTGTAACGCTTAGCTGCGTATTAATTAGGACTACTACCCCCAGCAGATAGATACTGTAGGCAGCGTATAATATTATGTATACTCTTTCCCTCTGGCGGGATGACGGCGATCATGTAACAGAGACAGCAGATCCAGGAAACAATTTTGCGCAAGCCTGCTGTAACGCTTAGCTGCGTATTAATTAGGACTACTACCCCCAGCAGATAGATACTGTAGGCAGCGTATAATATTATGTATACTCTTTCCCTCTGGCGGGATGACGGCGATCATGTAACAGAGACAGCAGATCCAGGATACAATTTTGCACAAGCCTGCTGTAACGCTTAGCTGCATACTAATTACGACTACTACCCCCAGCAGATAGATACTGTAGGCAGCGTATAATATTATGTATACTCTTTCCCTCTGGCGGGATGACAGCGCTGATGTAACAGAGACAGCAGATCCAGGAAACAATTTTGCGCAAGCCTGCTGTAATGCTTAGCTGCGTATTAAGTAGGACTACTACCCCCAGCAGATAGATACTGTAGGCATCGTATAATATTATGTATACTCTTTCCCTCTGGCAGGATGACGGCGATCATGTAACAGAGACAGCAGATCCAGGAAACAATTTTGCGCAAGCCTGCTGTAACGCTTAGCTGCGTACTAATTAGGAGTACTACCCCCAGCAGATAGATACTGTAGGCAGCGTATAATATTATGTATACTCTTTCCCTCTGGCGGGATGACTGCGCTGATGTAACAGAGACAGCAGATCCAGGAAACAATTTTGCGCAAGCCTGCTGTAACGCTTAGCTGCGTATTAATTAGGACTACTACCCCCAGCAGATAGATACTGTAGGCAGCGTATAATATTATGTATACTCTTTCCCTCTGGCGGGATTGCAGTGCTGATGTAACAGAGACAGCAGATGCAGGAAACAATTTTGCGCAAACCTGCTGTAACGCTTAGCTGCGTATTAATTAGGACTACTACCCCCAGCAGATAGATACTGTAGGCAGCGTATAATATTATGTATACTCTTTCCCTCTGGCGGGATGACGGCGATCATGTAACAGAGACAGCAGATCCAGGAAACAATTTTGCAAACGCCTGCTGTAACGCTTAGCTGCATATTAATTAGGACTACTACCCCCAGCAGATAGATACTGTAGGCAGCGTATAATATTATGTATACTCTTTCCCTCTGGCGGGATGACGGCGATCATGTAACAGAGACAGCAGATCCAGGAAACAATTTTGCACAAGCCTGCTGTAACGCTTAGCTGCGTACTAATTAGGACTACTACCCCCAGCAGATAAATACTGTAGGCAGCGTATAATATTATGTATACTCTTTCCCTCTGGCGGGATGACAGCGCTGATGTAACAGAGACAGCAGATCCGGGAAACAATTTTGCGCAAGCCTGCTGTAATGCTTAGCTGCGTATTAATTAGGACTACTACCCCCAGCAGATAGATACTGTAGGCAGCGTATAATATTATGTATACTCTTTCCCTCTGGCGGGATGACGGCGATCATGTAACAGAGACAGCAGATCCAGGAAACAATTTTGCGCAAGCCTGCTGTAACGCTTAGCTGCGTACTAATTAGGACTACTACCCCCAGCAGATAGATACTGTAGGCAGCGTTAAATATTATGTATACTCTTTCCCTCTGGCGGGATGACAGCGCTGATGTAACAGAGACAGCAGATCCAGGAAACAATTTTGCGCAAGCCTGCTGTAACGCTTAGCTGCATATTTATTAGGACTACTACCCCCAGCAGATAGATACTGTAGGCAGCGTATAATATTATGTATACTCTTTCATCTGGCGGGATTGCAGCGCTGATGTAACAGAGACAGCAGATCCAGGAAACAATTTTGCGCAAGCCTGCTGTAATGCTTAGCTGCGTATTCATTAGGACTACTACCCCCAGCAGATAGATACTGTAGGCAGCGTATAATATTATGTATACTCTTTCCCTCTGGCGGGATGACGGCGATCATGTAACAGAGACAGCAGATCCAGGAAACAATTTTGCGCAAGCCTGCTGTAACGCTTAGCTGCGTATTAATTAGGACTACTACCCCCAGCAGATAGATACTGTAGGCAGCGTATAATATTATGTATACTGTTTCCCTCTGATGGGATCACGGCGCTGATGTAACAGAGATAGCAGATCCAGGAAAATATTTTGCGCAAGCCTGCTGTAACGCTTAGCTGTATATTAATTAGGACTACTACCCCCAGCAGATAGATACTGTAGGCAGCGTATAATTTTATGTATACTCTTTCCCTCTGGCGGGATGACGGCGATCATGTAACAGAGACAGCAGAGCCAGGAAACAATTTTGCTCAAGCCTGCTGTAACGCTTAGCTGCGAATTAATTAGGACTACTACCCCCAGCAGATAGATACTGTAGGCAGCGTATAATTTTATGTATACTCTTTCCCTCTGGCGGGATGACGGCGATCATGTAACAGAGACAGCAGATCCAGGAAACAATTTTGCGCAAGCCTGCTGTAACGCTTAGCTGCGTATTAATTAGGACTACTACCCCCAGCAGACACGCAGTAAACTGAAGACGGTCACAGGCAGCCCAAATATAGTATTTTTCCCCAATTTTTTGGAAAAAGCCCACTGCCTATATAGCCTGAATTTCTCTTTCCCTGCCTCATCAGTACTGGCCCTATACTCTGTACAATGACTGCAGACTGCGGACGCAATGTTCTGCACGCCCGATATACAAAAAAAAAAAATTGTGCAACACTGCTAAAAGCAGCCTCAACAGTACTGCACATGGTCAGATGTGGCCCTAAGAAGGACCGTTGGGGTTCTTGAAGCCTAAAATAACTCCTAACGCTCTCCCTATAGCAGCTCCGGCACCAGCAGCACTTTCCCTGATCTCTGTCAGAATGCATCTGTGGTGAGCCACGGGAGGGGCCGATTTATATGCTCGGGTGACACCTGATCTCGCCAGCCACTCACTGCAGGGCGGTGGTATAGGGCTTGAACGTCGCAGGGGGAAGTTGTGATGCCTTCCCTGTCTTTCTATTGGCCAGAAAAGCGCGCTAATGTCTCAGAGATGAAAGTGAAAGTAACTCGAACATCGCGTGGTACTCGTCTCGAGTAACGAGCATCTCGAACACGCTAATACTCGAACGAGTATCAAGCTCGGACGAGTATGTTCGCTCATCTCTATTAATGATTAATGATTAGAGTCACAGTAGGTACAAATTTGGTGCATAAAGAGACTTTTTAATGTGCGGAGTTTGGCAGTTATAGAATACAGTACATAGAGTGGATGGTACACATTACACACACAGCTCTACTACATCCATCTTGATTCCCACACAGCACATAACACACAGCTCTACTACATCCAGCCTGATTCCCACACATGACACACAGCACATTACACACACAGCTCTACTACATCCATCCTGATTCCCGCATGACACACATAGCACATTACACATACAACGCTACTACATTCATCCTGATTCCCACACATTACACACAGTACATTTCACACACAGCTCTACTACATCCATCCTGACCCCACACATTACACACACAGCGCTACTACATCCATCTTGATTCCCAGACATTACACACACAGCTCTGCTAATATTGCAGATTCATTATGATTCCCACACATCACACACACAGCAGATTACACAAACAGCTCTGCTATATGCATGCTGACCCAACACAACACACACAGCAGATTACACGCACAGCTCTGACACATTGTACATCCATTTATATCCATCCTGACCCCACACATGACACACAGAGCACATGACACACACAACACTTCTACATCCTGATTCACACACACACAGCTCTGCTGTTCCACACATCACCAGACTCCTGGATACAGTGATCACCCCATGTCTTGTGATTCCTGACTTCAACCACACAGGTGATCACATGATGGTGATGTCATCACAGGTCCTGGTAGTAGCTGCTGTCAGTTTATCCAGTATACAGTACTTTCTACCAAACTGCACAATGGCTCCTCCCACAGCAGTGACATCACTGCAGGTCATTCAGCCCACCGGATCTTTGTGGTGGCAGTAGGTCAGTATCTTCTGTCAGGATCACTGAGTTGTGTCTGATATAATAACGGCTTAGTTGTATTATCATTGTGTTATTTTTGTCCTTTCCTTCTCAAGAGCCCTAACTTTGCTATTCTTCTGTCAGTCAGGCTCTGTGTTTTATATATGTTGTAGGACCTGCGATGATGTCACCAGGGGGCGGAGCAATGACCTCACCAAGGGGGGAGCATGAGAAGCACTCACTATCTGACAAGTGGTTGTTAGCTGTTTGATTAAAAGGAGTTACATGACTGTTAGGCCTCATGCACACGGGCACGCATGGATTCCACATGGGGAATCCCGCACGAAATCTGGCCGTGACTGCGGCAGGTGACCCCGCATACTCTCCTCTTCTGGCTTCTCTGCACTTTGGATGGCTCGCTGTCGGACATGTGCAGTTCAGATTTTTTTTTTTAAACTACGGCTTTACCCGCGGACAGGCCATGGGTTGGAAGGCTTCCATTGAAGTAATTGGAAGCCGTCCGTGTGGGAACCGTAGTAAAATGGAGCATGCTGCAATTTTTTTTATCCGCGAGCAGAAACCACAATTGGTTTCCGCTCGTGTGCATGAAGAATCTTTTTTGCATTGCATGCTATAGAGGGTTAATGCAGTGGAATCCGGAGGGGGACGTCCAGATTCCACAGCACAAATATGCTTGTGTGCATGCGGCCTTAGGCCTTAGTCACACAGGCGTTTTTTCCCGCGATTTGCGGATCGCATGACGGATGCGCATCCGCAAATCGTGTGACCGGGGCGGAAAAATCGCCCCAAAAAACTGCTCCTAGCCGCGTTTCAATAGAAACGGGCCGGAGCAGTTCAGCGCTGTCCAGCGCATTGAATTCAATGGAGCCGGCAATACAGCCGGCTCCATTGAAAGCAATGCGCCGCGGGCGATCTCACGATGAATTTTCGGGAAGGGCTTAAAAATATAAGCCCTTCCCTGAAATTCATCCAGAAATGTGTATATATTTTTTTTGTTTTTTTACACATTTCTGGATGAATTTCAGGGAAGGGCTTATATTTTTAAGCCCTTCCCGAAAATTCATCGTGCGATCGCCGGCAGCCCATTGCTTTCAATGGAGCTGGCTGTATTGCCGGCTCCATTGAATTCAATGGGCAAACATCATTCTTCTCTGCCACAGCTGTTACAACTGTGGCAGAGGAGAATGATTTCTCTACTATATGTTGTCAATGGGGTCGGCGCTGCTGCCGCCGGCCCCATTGAGCGCATATAGAGAAGAGAACAGGAATCGCAGATCGCAGATTGGTGCGATCTGCGATTTCTGTTCTATAATTTATCGGACGAGCGCATAAAAAGCGCTCATTTGTCCGATACCATTGCAAAGCAATGGTTCTCTAAGATTGCAGATCGCATGCGCAGGCGCAGGTCGCACGGAGAATCGCCCGTGTGACCGAGGCCTAAATGAAGTAAAAATACCCAAACTGGACACTAGCAGTATGATGGAAATTGCCATTCTGTGTTTGAAGCACTTTAGTGTAAGATTAATACGTAGATGTATTAATTTCTAGACTATGTTGAGCAAGGCTTCAAGATCACAGCCGTATCAGCGATCTACATTTTGTGGATTTGGAATATGGCGTTGGTAGTCCATAATTTTCCTATTTCTTTGCTATTTGAGTCTGAGAATGCTTCTAGAAGAGGAACACAGGCACAGTTTGTTGGCACATGAATTGCCTAAAGCTCAGAAATCTGGCCCATAGGGACTTTGTGAGCCACTGTACATCGTCCCCGCAACTGTTTGGCATGTGCACACCTCCCAACTGTCCCAGTTTTTCAAGAAACGGGTCGCTAAGTGGGCAACTCTTATGTAGATCTGCATAAAAGTGGGTGTTGTAGCTATTTTGAGAGCACTCTTGTACGTATCAGGATGGGGTTGGGAAGTGTCCCTTGAGTGATGATACAAGTGTTGGAATCAGAGGTGTACGTTGACGCTTCTGGGCTCAATGCAAAATCTGTAACAGGGTCCCCAACTATAATGCTTTATTCATAGTACTGGGCTCCCTATATGGAGAACAGAGGCCTTATGGGCCCCCTAGGGCTCCTGGACCCAGGTGCCACCGCATCCCTTGCATCACCTATAGTTACGCCGGTGGTTGGAATATATGGCATGTGTACCGATGCTTCACATGGGCCATAATAGCTGTGGAATTTCCGTGAAAAATTTACAGCGTGTTGGGTATTAAAAAAAAACTTGTCGGGGGCGGAGCCTGACCGCTGAAGAAGATGGAGTGCTGAGCCCGGAGCTCCATCACACCGGCACCCGCGGGGACCCCACACAGCGGCTACAAGAAGCTTAGATGGGGAAAATCGGCAGAGAGAAGGGGGGAGAAGCCCAGAGCACCCCCAGAGCAAGTAAGGGACAAGCGGACATGCAGCGATACCTAAAAGAACAGAGCTCCCGCTCACCTCGTGCTCCCTTCAAGATGGCGCCGGCTGCAGGGATTTCTGTCACCAACAGTAAGGAGGGGGAGGACGGGGCTTCTTCAGATGGAGAGGAGGGAGAAGGCTTATCCAGGAGCGTTATGAGAGAGCTCCTTTCACAAGCCCTGCACCCAGTCAAAACTGATTTGACTGAAATTAAAGAAGAGCTGAAGCAGCTGGGGCGCAGAGTTGAAGCGCTGGAGTCCACTACTGCTGCGATCACATCTCACTCCCTAGAGGTAGAAAAAACCTTACAAGAGCACCACCTGCAAATTAACAAAGCCCTCTTGATGCAAGAGGACATTGAAAATAGAAACAAGCGCAATAATGTGCGCATCAAGGGGCTTCCTGAGACCTGGGCTGCAGAGTGCCTAATGAAAGTCACCAAAGAGATCTTCAGCCAACTGCTAGGAGAAGAGAGAGCGGCGACCATTTGCATCGAGCGAGTCCACAGGGCACTTAAACCCCCTCCCCCACCTTCGGAACCACCGAGGGACATTATCTGCAAGATTTTGGCTTTCCCTGATGCGCTGGAAGTCCTGAAGGCTGCAAGGCAAATTAACGACATCCGTTACGGTGACGCCTCCATACGCATCTTCCAGGATTTGTCCCCATCCACTCTGGCAAAACGCAGGATGATGCGCCCTCTTTTGGATGCCCTAAAACAGAAGGGGATCCGATATGCTTGGTTATTCCCCTTTGGCCTGGGGATAACCCATAAAGACCGTAAGATAAATATACGGTCCCCGGAAGATTTGCATCGTTGCTGGCATCAGTTGGAAATGGAACCTCTGGACATTCCTAATTGGCTCCCGCTGCCCGAACCGGTGAGACTACCCTCCTTAACAGCGACGGAGAGCTGGCAGCCGGTAGTCAATCACAAGTCCCCAAAAGGGAAAAAAAAGAAAACCAGAGACGAATCCGAAGCAAGGGACACTTGAAGGGCTAATTGGAACAGTAATGGACAATCCACTTACACCGCGTATGCCCTGGAGCAAGCCAACCCTATTGCCTAGGGTTGAGGTCTATCACGGTTCATGTTTCTCCTGTTGATCCAAGTGAGAGGAAGAGGCAGCGGAACTTTCGGCGAGCTGTGCAGCCACCTACGGGGGGCCAGACGTCTCTCCCCTCTCCGCCTTCCGTTGGGAGTTTCTTTGTTTGCACGATTAATTAGGCTAAGAATGGTCTATTTTGTTAAGTATTTGTTCTCTACTTAAACTCCTGTTTTTTCTAAAGTTATATGCTGGAATACTTCCCCCCTTTTAGAGGGGGTCCCCGATCGTGCCTGTCAGGTCAGGCTGACTTAGTTCTCGTTTAATTACTGAGTACTGCGTTGATACTCCGGGACGCAGTCCGTCCTCCATTTTTTCTGAGTCTTTTGATATCTTTTGATTCATATCCCTGAGAGGCAACCCCGGTTGTTCTCTCAGTAAGCACCTAGGGGTGCTCCACACCTTACCTACAAGCCTTCCGTCCCCCGCTTTCCCTGCCCCCTCCCTGTCCCTGCCCCTGTCCCTCTACCTCTGCTTTGGTAACTGAGTAAGATAAGTAACGTTTATTACTTTTTCCATTAATTCTTGTCTTATCTTCCGTTGTGAGCAGGTACGATGAACGAGTTGAAGGTCACGTCATTCAACGTCAGGGGCCTCAACACGCCGGTCAAACGCCACAACACTGCCTGTATGATTAAGAAATATGGGACGAAAATTTTGCTTCTACAAGAAACCCACTTCAAGGGGACCAGGTGCTTCACGCTACCGGGTAAGCAATTTCCACAGCACTTCCACAGCACGTACGCGATCTCCGCCTCCAGGGGAGTCTCAACTCTCTTCCACCATTCCGTTAACTTTATATGCGATTCGCAGTACACAGATGGTGAGGGAAGAGTTCTGCTCCTGAAGGGGAAGATAGACAACATGCAAATCACCATCGCCAACTTGTATGCTCCTAACACAGATCAGGTCTCATGGTTGGTAGCACAATTGGACATATTAAAAAATTTTGCAATAGGCCAAATTATCCTGGGGGGCGACCTGAATCTAACTCTTAATCCCCTGTTAGACGCCTCCACCGGTCGCTTCCATATATCCCAATCGAAGCTAAGAAAACTGAACAAAAGCTTGCAGGAGTTGGGCCTGGTAGATGCATGGCGCCTCCTATTCCCTGTAGATAGGGACTATACGTTCCTCTCTCAGGTCCATCTTACACATCAAAGATTGGACTACATTTTCGTCTCCCCGGGGCTGTTAAAAGCTCTTCAAGGGGCGCACATAGATGTAGTGACTGTCTCCGACCACGCGCCGGTCCACGCAACGTTCCTTCCCTTCAGACAGCCGTCTAGAGAGTGGCGTTGGAGACTGAACGCCTCTTTGCTAGATTCTCTGGAAAATGTCTCCGCCATTTCAGCTCAAATAGAGGAATTCTTCCAGCTAAACTCTGGGGGAGGGGTGAATGTGCCAACTGTGTGGGAAACCCACAAGGCATATGTTAGGGGCCTGTTGATCGCTATGGGCTCCAGGGCCAAGAAAATAGCGCAAAAGGAGATAGACGAAAAATTAACCCAAATTGCCACCATTGAGCAAAAAGTAAAACTCTCCCAAGTGAAAACTGAATTGGGAAAGCTGACGGAATTAAGAAAAGATCTCCAACTCTGTCTTAACGTGAAATTTAATAAAAAACACTTGTTCTGGAAGCATATAATCTATATACAGGGCAACAAAGGAAGTAAATTTACGTCCTCACTAATCAAAAAAGCAAAGACCAAAAACACAATTACTGCCATTAAAACCCACACTGGGAAAATATCAATGGACACTAACGAAATAGCTAAAGAATTTCAACATTATTACTCAGGCCTATATAATTTGGATAAACAAACCTCCCCAGAAGAAGCCCTGTTAGCAAAAGACAGGATTGAGTCTTTCCTCCGTCGGATTCCTCTACCGAAATTGAGCGAAGCGAACGCTGACTCTTTGTTGACTCCGGTCACACAAGCAGAAGTTAAGGAGATATTAGCTTCCTCCCCCCCTAATAAAAGTCCTGGCCCGGACGGGCTTTCTATGCCTGATTATAAGGCCCTCCAGGATATCCTGGTGCCCAAGATGACGGATTTATTTAACTCCTTGCTAGGTGGGGCCCCGCTCCCTAGACAGGCTCAAGAAGCCCACATTACTTTAATCCCCAAAGAAAAAAAAGATCCTGTTCTCTGTAGCAACTACAGACCTATTTCCCTTATTAACCTAGATGCCAAGCTATGGGCTAAGCTATTGACCAGAAGACTCGACAAATTTATCCCCGATCTTGTCGGCAAGGAGCAAGCGGGCTTTGTTAAAAGAAGGGAGGGTAAGGATAACTGTAGGAGACTTCTACATGCTTCCCGATACGCGCAATCACAGAATATCCCCATGGTATTCGTGGGAACCGACGCAGAGAAAGCCTTTGACCGGGTCAATTGGCAGTACATGAAAACTACCCTACTAAATTACAATATCCCGGATAGTTTTGTAACAGCCATCTTTTCTCTGTACGCCGCTCCACATGCCAGAATTAAGGTTAACGACACTCTGTCCCCCCCCATTCGAAATTAACAATGGCACAAGTCAAGGGTGTCCATTATCGCCCTCGCTGTTCATCTTGGCTCTGGAGCCCCTCCTAGTACAGATCAGACAGGACCCAAAGATAGAAGGCCTAGCGGTCGGAAACGATCGGTTGTCTTCCGCGGCTTTTGCAGACGACATCGTCTTTATTATCACTAACCCCGAGGAGGGTCTCCGCAGACTTGTCGAAACACTAAACGCCTATGGTGAATTATCAAATTTTAAAATTAATTTCGACAAGTCTGCGGTTCTAAATGTCTCGGTTCCACACACAGTTGGCAAAAACTTAGCTAGTTCCTCACCGTTCGTCTGGTCGGAGACAGCCATGGACTATCTGGGAGTTAAAATCCCACAAAAAATAGAGGATATATATGCAACTAATTTCGTCCCGCTACTGGACCAGGTTAGAAAGCTTGTGAAAGATTATGATATACCCAGCATATCTTGGTTTGGTAGACGCAATATCCTCAAATCATACATCCTTCCGATTATCCTTTATAAGATCAGAATGCTACCGATCTATATACCTCCTAGTTTCTTTAAAACGATTCGCACGGTCTTTGCTGCCTTCGTTTGGAGGCAAAGAAGACCCAGATTGGCTTACAGCCTAATGATCAAAAGGAGATCGGAGGGAGGTATAGGCCTCCCGAATGTCCAGGATTATTATCGTGCAGCCCAGTTGAACTACTGGATGGACTTGGCGTGTCCGTCAGGGGACAAGATACTCTCTAACCTGGCATTGGCCCACACCTACAGTGGTTCTCAGAAAGACCTATGGTTCCCTGAGAGGAAAAGATACCTGGCAAAGGGGTTCTCTCCTCTTTTGAAAGGACCGTGCGAAGTGTGGAATAAACTGAAGGGGACTCTGTCACCAGAGCCCTCCCCGGTGGCTCCACTAAGTTTAATACACAATTACATGAAGTTACCAGAAGATCCCACTACCACCTCGGTCTGGAAAAAATTTAACCACCTTACGGTGGGGAACCTTCAGGCGCTGGCTCACCTGCCGGCTGTAGATATCTTACAAAAAATCCAGACGGATTGGTCCCCCTCCTTTTTGGTGAAAGCCACGGTTACAAGGGTCATGGAGGACTTTTTTAAAGCTTATGCATCTACCAGGCCCAAAACCCCTTTTGAACGCGCTTTAATCGATCCCAACCCCAGGGCAAGAAGAATCTCGCAGCTTCGCGGCCATTTTATTGTTCCGCACGTTATAATCAAGCCAGGATTTCTCGCCTCTTGGGAGAAGGAACTGAGCATCTCGTTGACATCTTCAGATATCAATCTAATTTTGTCCAACTCCTGCGGCCTTTCTCCATGTATCCTTGCCCAAGAATCCCATTATAAATTATTAGTACGCTGGTACAAAACACCACAGTGGTTGGCTGCATACAGGTTGGCGCCACACAACAGATGTTGGAGGTGTGACGCCGAAGTGGGGTCCTACCTACATATATGGTGGTCCTGCAAGGGACTTGGGACCTTCTGGAGGGGAGTGAGCGAGGTGTTGTGTGAAATTAAACAAAACTTTATTCTAACGCCGGAGATAGTCTTCCTGTGGAAACCCTCCCAAGCGTTTCACCCACGGAGAGACAGATTGGTGGCCCAGTTGATAGATGCGGCCAAAGCCCTGATCCCGCTGTCCTGGAAGTCTGAGGCACCCCCCCTTCTTTCACACTGGAAAGAGAAGGTGGATTGGATCTATAATCTTGAGGAACTGGAGAGCTGTCAGAATAACACACATGACAAATTCATTATAACGTGGCATCCCTGGCGTGAGTTGAGGCTCCTAGACGTTTTCTCCCAACAGTAGGTGCAGTTACCAAGACCCCCCTACCCTCCTATCCCCTTCCCCTCCTACCCGCCCCACTTTTCCCAATATGTGTTGTGTAACAGGTTTGTTGGATCCTCCAGTCCGGAGGGCCCACAGGGACCACTTGGGCAGCGGACGCGCGCTGGTCTTCTGTCCCCTGATCTCTCGTTAAAGCCTTTATTTAACGCTGTCACTGCAGAGCCAGGGTTTCTGGAGTAAAAAGATTGTTGTATTAGCGGTATTACATATTTGTTGAGGCATGCCCATACCTTGTATGTTTATATAAAAAATCTAATAAAATTTGATTTGAAAAAAAAAAAAAAAAAAACTCGTCCACAGAGCGAAAATCTGCAGTATATCTGAAATATTCCGCAGACTCTTAATCCTCAGCATTTCAATAAATGAGGATCTTCACAGCAGATTTTAACCTTTGAAATGCAAAGGCTGATACCCATCGCAAATCTGCACAAAAATCCACACCCTTTATGTAAGGTGACCAGATTTTACCAGGGCCAAAGCGGGGCAGAAGGGTCTGGTCAAGGGTGGGGCTAACTCGGACGTATAATTTTACCTCCGGCATTATAAAATGTACAGCGCCGGTTCAACAAAAGACAGGGTGCCAATACTGCAGCATTTTTGCATCCAAAATCTGTACCATTTGTGTGAATTTTGACTGGAAATCAGCTGCATATCCACAGCTGATTTCATACCATGTGGCACTCGCCCTCCCCTCATCCGAAGGCTTCCCGCTGTCAGCGCTTCCAGTTCCCAGCAGCCTGTAGCGGCATCTCCTGACCAGACCACTGGGAACTGGAAGCTGGGAAGCGCTGACAGCGGATAGCCCTTGGAGGCGATGAAGGGGAGCGCCGCTGCATATTTGCAGCTGATTTCTAATCAAAATCTGCGTCAATGGTACAGATTTTGACTGTTCTTTTAGATGTGGAATTTGCTGCGGAAATTTCCACTGTAGACATTCTGCAGCATTTTTGCTACATATAAACATACCCTAAGTTAGCTTGAGGTACGCTGCCACGTGCAGAGTGGCTTCACTAGTAATAGTGGCCTCACAATGACTCCAGTAGCATTATTGCTCCCCTATACCAGCCCCAGCAATACTTGTGACCCCCACAGTATTCCCAGCAATAATAATGACCCCCACAGTATCCCCGGCAATAATAATGACCCCCATAGTATTCCTGGCAACAATCACCCCAGTAGCATTATCGCTCCCCTATAAAAGCCCCAGAAATAGTAGTGACCCCCCACAGAAGCCCCAGTAATAGTAGTTACCCCCACAGAAGCGCCAGCAATAATAGTGACCTCCACAGAAGCCCCAGTAATAATAGTGACCCCCACAGAAGCCCCATAGTATTAGCTTACTTTATGCGTAGATTTGGACCCTACGGATTTACTGCATATTTGCTGCTGATTTTCCATTGTGGAAAGTTGTCACCGAATACGCTCGGTGTGAAGGTGCCCAAAGACTTGGGGACTGTAAAAGATTAGAAAAGCAAAGCTGCTTTCTCTCAGGAGCAGCACACTTGTTACTGGACTGTTTGGTATGGCAAGATTCCTCATAGGGTCTTCCACACAGGCGTAGTTTTAGCGCAGTATAAATTTGTGTGTACATTGCACGCCGTGTGTTGTGTTTTACAGTCCCATTAAAAATAATGGACGATGCATTCCAAGGAACACAAAAAGGCAGAAAATGCCATGATTTTGTTCCCGCACCGCATTGCTCATGTATATGACTGCATTCAAAAGAATGGGATTCATATTCGTGCGAGGTTTGTGTGCCTCACAATGCACAAATCTTGTGTGATTTTCTCAGATGTGTGAAAGTGGCCTTAGGCTACATTCACATGGGCAAGTGCAATATCTCAGCTCGATATTGTGCTTGCCAACATGCGTTTTTCATGCCGATGCCAGGCGTTTTACATTCAAAAATTCCTTCTATTGTTTTTATGAAATTGCATTTCCCACGCGGTTGAGGATCGCAAGTGTTTCCTATTGAGTTCAATGGGAAACATTACATTGCACTCACATGTACATCCCGCAGCATGCAATGTCTGTTAAGGTCCCATTGAAAACAATGTGCGAGGTGCCAAAATAATTGCTGATGTAAATAAATCCATTCAAAAGAATTGAGTTCATATTCATGCGAGTTCTGACAACGCACAAAACCTGTGCAGGATTGTCGCCCGTGTGAATGTAGCCTCTTTTTGCTTGAAATGAGTAGCCATTAGAGATGAGCGAACGTGTTCTTCCGAGCTTGATATTCGTGCGAATATTAGGGTGTTCGGGATGTTCGTTATTCGTAACGAACACCATGCGGTGTTCTGGTTACTTTCACTTCCTTCCCTGAGACGTTAGCGCGCTTTTTTTGGCCAATTGAAAGACAGGGAAGGCATTACAACTTCCCCCTGTGACGTTCAAGCCCTATACCACCCCCCTGCTGTGAGTGGCTGGGAAGATCAGGTGTCACCCGAACATAAAAGTCGGCCCCTCCCGCGGTTCGGCTCAGATGCCGTGTGAGTTAGATGAGGGACAGTGCTGTTTGTACCGGAGCTGCTGTAGGGAAAGAATTGGTAGTTAGTGTAGGCTTCAAGACCCCCAAAGGTCCTTATTAGGGCCACTGATAGCTGTGTGTTGGCTGCTGTTAGCAGTGCCATTTTTTTTCTTCTCAAAATCGGCTCTGCAGAGCGTTGCACCCAGCATTAGGGACAGAAGTGCTGCATAGGCAGGGAGAGTGTTAGGAGTGAGTGTAGCCTTCAAGAACCTCAACGGTCCTTTCTAGGGCCATATTTATCCGTGTGCAGTACTGTCCAGGCTGCTGTTAGCTGTGCTGCATTTTTTTTTGCTTCTCAAAATCGCCTCTGCAGAGCATTCCACCCTCCATTGATACTGCAGGGAAAGAATTGTATAGGCAGGGCCACAACACAGTTATTATTCATTGAATATACGCAGTGCTGCCTTTTGCTTGTAAAACAAGTGAAAATAATTCTATTTGTCCTGCCTCTGTCCGTACTAACGCCGGTGGACACGTGTCGGCTGCGTGTGCAACCTGTAAAAATCATACGCACCCAGCTACGTTTTACTCCTGGCTTCGCCATTTGCTTTCCTTAATTGGGAAAAAAAATACCTGCTCTGCCACAGTTAATAACTCTGCTACCCTCACGTTCTGTGACACATTAGCAGGAAAACAGCACAGTTATTAAACTTCTCATGTTCATAGAATATACGCAGTGCTGCCTTTTGGTGCAAAAAAACGGAAAATAATTCTATTTGTCCTGCCTCTGTCCGTACTAACGCCGGTGGACACGTGTCGGCTGCGTGTGCAACCTGTAAAAATCAGACGCACCCAGCTACGTTTTACTCCTGGCTTCGCCATTTGCTTTCCTTAATTGGGAAAAAAAATACCTGCTCTGCCACAGTTAATAACTCTGCTACCCTCACGTTCTGTGACACATTAGCAGGAAAACAGCACAGTTATTAAACTTCTCATGTTCATAGAATATACGCAGTGCTGCCTTTTGGTGCAAAAAAACGGAAAATAATTCTATTTGTCCTGCCTCTGTCCGTACTAACGCCGGTGGACACGTGTCGGCTGCGTGAGCAACATGTAAAAATCAGACGCACCCAGCTACGTTTTACTCCTGGCTTCGCCATTTGCTTTCCTTAATTGGGAAAAAAAATACCTGCTCTGCCACAGTTAATAACTCTGCTACCCTCACGTTCTGTGACACATTAGCAGGAAAACAGCACAGTTATTAAACTTCTCATGTTCATAGAATATACGCAGTGCTGCCTTTTGGTGCAAAAAAACGGAAAATAATTCTATTTGCCCTGCCTCTGTCCGTACTAACGCCGGTGGACACGTGTCGGCTGCGTGTGCAACCTGTAAAAATCAGACGCACCCAGCTACGTTTTACTCCTGGCTTCGCCATTTGCTTTCCTTAATTGGGAAAAAAAATACCTGCTCTGCCACAGTTAATAACTCTGCTACCCTCACGTTCTGTGACACATTAGCAGGAAAACAGCACAGTTATTAAACTTCTCATGTTCATAGAATATACGCAGTGCTGCCTTTTGGTGCAAAAAAAACGGAAAATAATTCTATTTGTCCTGCCTCTGTCCGTACTAACGCCGGTGGACACGTGTCGGCTGCGTGTGCAACCTGTAAAAATCAGACGCACCCAGCTACGTTTTACTCCTGGCTTCGCCATTTGCTTTCCTTAATTGGGAAAAAAAATACCTGCTCTGCCACAGTTAATAACTCTGCTACCCTCACGTTCTGTGACACATTAGCAGGAAAACAGCACAGTTATTAAACTTCTCATGTTCATAGAATATACGCAGTGCTGCCTTTTGGTGCAAAAAAACGGAAAATAATTCTATTTGTCCTGCCTCTGTCCGTACTAACGCCGGTGGACACGTGTCGGCTGCGTGTGCAACCTGTAAAAATCAGACGCACCCAGCTACGTTTTACTCCTGGCTTCGCCATTTGCTTTCCTTAATTGGGGAAAAAAATACCTGCTCTGCCACAGTTAATAACTCTGCTACCCTCACGTTCTGTGACACATTAGCAGGAAAACAGCACAGTTATTAAACTTCTCATGTTCATAGAATATACGCAGTGCTGCCTTTTGGTGCAAAAAAACGGAAAATAATTCTATTTGTCCTGCCTCTGTCCGTACTAACGCCGGTGGACACGTGTCGGCTGCGTGTGCAACCTGTAAAAATCAGACGCACCCAGCTACGTTTTACTCCTGGCTTCGCCATTTGCTTTCCTTAATTGGGAAAAAAAATACCTGCTCTGCCACAGTTAATAACTCTGCTACCCTCACGTTCTGTGACACATTAGCAGGAAAACAGCACAGTTATTAAACTTCTCATGTTCATAGAATATACGCAGTGCTGCCTTTTGGTGCAAAAAAACGGAAAATAATTCTATTTGTCCTGCCTCTGTCCGTACTAACGCCGGTGGACACGTGTCGGCTGCGTGTGCAACCTGTAAAAATCAGACGCACCCAGCTACGTTTTACTCCTGGCTTCGCCATTTGCTTTCCTTAATTGGGAAAAAAAATACCTGCTCTGCCACAGTTAATAACTCTGCTACCCTCACGTTCTGTGACACATTAGCAGGAAAACAGCACAGTTATTAAACTTCTCATGTTCATAGAATATACTCAGTGCTGCCTTTTGGTGCAAAAAAACGGAAAATAATTCTATTTGTCCTGCCTCTGTCCGTACTAACGCCGGTGGACACGTGTCGGCTGCGTGTGCAACCTGTAAAAATCAGACGCACCCAGCTACGTTTTACTCCTGGCTTCGCCATTTGCTTTCCTTAATTGGGGAAAAAAATACCTGCTCTGCCACAGTTAATAACTCTGCTACCCTCACGTTCTGTGACACATTAGCAGGAAAACAGCACAGTTATTAAACTTCTCATGTTCATAGAATATACGCAGTGCTGCCTTTTGGTGCAAAAAAACGGAAAATAATTCTATTTGTCCTGCCTCTGTCCGTACTAACGCCGGTGGACACGTGTCGGCTGCGTGTGCAACCTGTAAAAATCAGACGCACCCAGCTACGTTTTACTCCTGGCTTCGCCATTTGCTTTCCTTAATTGGGAAAAAAAATACCTGCTCTGCCACAGTTAATAACTCTGCTATCCTCACGTTCTGTGACACATTAGCAGGAAAACAGCACAGTTATTAAACTTCTCATGTTCATAGAATATACGCAGCGCTGCCTTTTGGTGCAAAAAAACGGAAAATAATTCTATTTGTCCTGCCTCTGTCCGTACTAACGCCGGTGGACACGTGTCGGCTGCGTGTGCAACCTGTAAAAATCAGACGCACCCAGCTACGTTTTACTCCTGGCTTCGCCATTTGCTTTCCTTAATTGGGAAAAAAAATACCTGCTCTGCCACAGTTAATAACTCTGCTACCCTCACGTTCTGTGACACATTAGCAGGAAAACAGCACAGTTATTAAACTTAGATTATTCATTCACTAGAGGCAGTGGGGCCTTTCGTTTTCAAAAAAGGGAAAAAATTATATTTGGCCTGCAGTCTTGCGCCAATTTATTAGCTGCCTGTGAAATCAAATCACTGGTAATACAGCATGCTGAGGGGTAGGGGTAGGCCTAGAGGACGTGGACGCGGCCGAGGACGCGGAGGGCCAAGTCAGGGTGTGGGCACAGGCCAAGCTCCTGATCCAGGTGTGTCGCAGCCGACTGCTACGCGATTAGGAGAGAGGCACGTTTCTGGTGTCCCCACATTCATCGCCCAATTAATGGGTCCACGCGGGAGACGGTTATTAGAAAATGAGCATTGTGAGCAGGTCCTGTCCTGGATGGCAGAAAGTGCTTCGAGCAACCTATCGTCTACCCGCAGTTCTGCGCCGTCCACTGCTGCCAATCCGAATCCTCTGTCTGCTGCTCCTCCTTCCTCCCAGCCTCCTCACTCCACTACAATAACACCTGCTCAGGAGCGGGAACACTCCCAGGAACTGTTCTCGGGCCCCTGCTTAGATTGGGCAGCAGCGGTTCCTCTCCCACCAGAGGAGTTTATTGTCACTGATGCCCAACCATTCGAAAGTTCCCGGGGTCCGGGGGAAGAGGCTGGGGACTTCCGCCAACTGTCTCAACAACTTTCTGTGGGTGAGGAGGACGATGACGATCAGACACAGTTGTCTTGCAGTGAGGTAGTAGTAAGGGCAGTAAGTCCGAGGGAGCAGCGCACAGAGGATTCGGAGGAAGAGCAGCAGGACGATGAGGTGACTGACCCCACCTGGTGTGCAACGCTTACTCAGGAGGACAGGTCTTCAGAGGGGGAGTCAAGGGCATCAGCAGGGCAGGTTGCAAGAGGCAGTGCGGTGGCCAGGGGTAGAGGCAGGGCCAGACCGAATAATCCACCAAGTGTTTCCCAAAGCGCCCCCTCGCGCCATGCCACCCTGCAGAGGCCGAGGTGCTCTAAGGTCTGGCAGTTTTTCACAGAGACGCCTGACGACCGACGAACAGTGGTGTGCAACCTTTGTCGCGCAAAGCTCAGCCGGGGAGCCAACACCAACAGTCTCACCACCACCACCATGCGCAGACATATGATGGCCAAGCACCCCGCAAGGTGGGACGAAGGCCGTTCAGCGCCTCCGGTTTGCACCCCTGCCTCTCCCCCTGTGCCCCAACCTGCCACTGAGATGCAACCCCCCTCTCAGGACACAGGCACTACCGTCTCCTGGCCTGCACCCACACCCTCACCTCCGCTGTCCTCGGCCCCATCCAGCAGTGTAGTTCAGCGCACCGTCCAGCCGTCGCTTGCGCAACTGTTGGAGCGCAAGCGCAAGTACGCCGCCACGCACCCGCACGCTCAAACGTTAACCGTCCGCATAGCAAAATTCATCAGCCTTGAGATGCTGCCGTATAGGGTTGTGGAAACGGAGTCCTTCAAAAGTATCATAGAGGCGGCGGCCCCGCGCTACTCAGTTCCCAGTCGCCACTACTTTTCCCGATGTGCCGTCCCAGCCCTGCACGACCACGTCTCCCGCAACATTGTACGCGCCCTCACCAACGCGGTTACTGCCACGGTCCACTTAACTACGGACACGTGGACAAGCACAGGCGGGCAGGGCCACTACATCTCCCTGACGGCACATTGGGTGAATTTAGTGGAGGCTGGGACAGAGTCAGAGCCTGGGACCGCTCATGTCCTACCCACCCCCAGAATTGCGGGCCCCAGCTCGGTGGTGGTATCTGCGGAGGTGTATGCTTCCTCCACTAAAGCACCCTCCTCCTCCTCCTCCTCCTCCTCTGTCTCGCAATCAAGATGTGTTAGCAGCAGCATGTCGCCAGCAGTCGGTGTCGCGCGGTGTGGCAGCACAGCGGTGGGCAAGCGTCAGCAGGCCGTGCTGAAACTACTCAGCTTAGGCGATAAGAGGCACACGGCCCACGAACTGCTGCAGGGTCTGACACAGCAGACCGACCGCTGGCTTGCGCCGCTGAGCCTCCAACTGGGCATGGTCGTGTGTGACAACGGCCGTAACCTTGTGGCGGCTCTGCAGCTCGGCAGCCTCACGCACGTGCCATGCCTGGCCCACGTCTTTAATTTGGTGGTTCAGCGGTTTCTGAAAAGCTACCCACGCTTGTCAGACCTGCTCGTAAAGGCGCGCCGGCTCTGCGCACATTTTCGCAAGTCCCACACGGACGCTGCCACCCTGCGCACCCTGCAACATCACTTTAAGCTGCCAGTGCACCGACTGCTGTGCGACGTGCCCACACGGTGGAACTCTACGCTCCACATGTTGGCCAGGCTCTATGAACAACGTAGAGCTATAGTCGAATACCAACTCCAACATGGGCGGCGCTGTGGGAGTCAGCCTCCTCAATTCCTTTCAGAAGAGTGGGCCTGGTTGGCAGACATCTGCCATGTCCTTGGTAATTTTGAGGAGTCTACCCAGGTGGTGAGCGGCGATGCTACAATCATTAGCGTCACCATTCCTCTGCTATGCATCTTGAGAAATTCCCTGCAAACCATAAAGGCAGCTGCTTTGCGCTCGGAAACGGGGGCGGGGGAAGACAGTATGCCGCTGGATAGTCAGGGCACCCTCCTGTCTATTTCTCAGCGCGTACAGGAGGAGGAGGAGGAGCATGAGGAGGATGAGGAGGAGGGGGAAGAGACAGCTTGGGCCGCTGCTGACGGTACACCGGCTGATTGCCTGTCATCCTTTCAGCATGTATGGCCTGAGGAGGAGGAGGAGGATCCTGAAAGTGATCTTCCTAGTGAAGACAGCCATGTGTTGCGTACAGGTACCCTGGCACACATGGCTGACTTCATGTTAGGATGCCTTTCTCGTGACCCTCGCGTTGCACGCATTCTGGCCACGACAGATTACTGGGTGTACACACTGCTCGATCCACGGTATAAGGAGAACCTGCCCACTCTGATTCCCGAAGAGGAAAGGGGTTCGAGAGTGTTGCTATACCACAGGACCCTTGCGGACAAGCTGATGGTAAAATTCCCAGCCGACAGCGCTAGTGGCAGAAGGCGCAGTACCGAGGGCAAGGTAGCAGGGGATGTGCGTAGATCGAGCAGCATGTACATCCCAGGCAGTGCAACAGTCTTTAAGGGCCTGGCCAGCTTTATGGCTCCCCACCAAGACTGTGTCACCGCTCCCCAGTCACGGCTGAGTCGGCGGGAGCACTGTAAAAGGATGGTGAGGGAGTACGTAGCGGATCGCACGACCATCCTTGGTGACGCCTCTGCCCCCTACAACTACTGGGTGTCGAAGCTGGACACGTGGCCTGAACTAGCGCTGTATGCCCTGGAGGTGCTTGCTTGTCCTGCGGCTAGCGTCTTGTCGGAGAGGGTGTTTAGTGCGGCTGGGGGAATCATCACAGATAAGCGTAGCCGCTTGTCAACCGACAGTGCCGACAGGCTAACACTCATCAAGATGAACAAAGGCTGGATTTCGCCAGACTTCTGTTCTCCACCAGCGGACAGCAGCGATACGTAAGCAATACGTAGGCTGCACCCGCGGATGGAAGCTACGTTCTCTCTCACCATCCAAAACGGGGACATTTCTGCTTCATCAATCTGTGTCTAATATTCCTCCTCCTCCTCCTGCTCCTCCTCCTGAAACCTCACGTAATCACGCTGAACGGGCAATTTTTCTTAGGGCCACAAGGCTCACTCAAATAATTTTTCTGAACAATTTTTATAAGTTTCAATGCGCTTAAAAGCGTTGGAACTTTAACTTGAACCAATTTTTCGTTACACTGGGCTGCCTCCAGGCCTAGTTACCACTTAAGCCACATTAACCAAAGCGATTAATGGGTTTCACCTGCCCTCTTGGCTGGTCATGGCCAATTTTTGGGATGTACATTAGTACTGTTGATACAGCAATTTTTGTGGGCCCTCGCCTACAGTGTAATCAAATTAATTTTTAGCCCACCTGCATTACAGCTGACGTTACCTCAGCTGTGTTGGGCAATGCAATGGGATATTTTTGTGTACCGCCGGTGGGTTCCAGGGAGCCACCCATGCTGTAGGTGCACACGGAGTTTTTAACACATCTGTACACTTGTAAAGAACCCCAGTCTGACTGGGGCATGCAGTGTGGGCCGAAGCCCACCTGTATTACGCACGACATTACTACCTCAGCTGTGTTGGGCAATGCAATGGGATATTTCTATGTACCGCCGGTGGCTTCCTGGCACCCACCCAGGCAGTGGGTCCACAGGGAGTTTAACCTACATGTGTCCACTTCTAAAGAACACCAGTCTGACTGGGCCATGCAGTGTGGGCCGAAGCCCACCTGTATTACGCACGACATTACTACCTCAGCTGTGTTGGGCAATGCAATGGGATATTTCTATGTACCGCCGGTGGCTTCCTGGCACCCACCCATGCTGTGGGTCCACAGGGAATTATAAATGCATCTGTTTCCACTTATAAAGAAACCCAGTCTGACTGGGGCATGCAGTGTGGGCCGAAACCCACCTGCATTAACCCTTTCCAGTCCACTGTGTGACCTGTGAAGACATTAGGGTTTAAGGCTGTACAGCTCCGTTGTTGGTAGACGTCCGTCGGGGTTCTCTTACTGTATATTGCCAGCCTCTCTGCTGTCGGAGCCTATCCTACGTGTCAGCTCATGCAGTACTGGCTTTAGCCAGCATATAGCGCCGTTGTATAACGGCAGAAAAAGAGTAAGCCCCCTAGGAAAACCATATACAAATTGGATTGGAAAGGGTTAAGCACAACATTACTACCTCAGCTGTGTTGGGCAATGCAATGGGATATTTTTATGTACCGCCGGTGGGTTCCAGGGAGCCACCCATGCTGTAGGTGCACACGGAGTTTTTAATACATCTGTACACTTCTAAAGAACCCCAGTCTGACTGGGGCATGCAGTGTGGGCCGAAGCCCACCTGTATTACGCACGACATTACTACCTCAGCTGTGTTGGGCAATGCAATGGGATATTTCTATGTACCGCCGGTGGCTTCCTGGCACCCACCCAGGCAGTGGGTCCACAGGGAGTTTAACCTACATGTGTCCACTTCTAAAGAACCCCAGTCTGACTGGGGCATGCAGTGTGGGCCGATGCCCACCTGCATTATGCACGACATTACTACCTCAGCTGTGTTGGGCAATGCAATGGGATATTTTTGTGTACCGCCGGTGGGTTCCAGGGAGCCACCCATGCTGTAGGTGCACACGGAGTTTTTAACACATCTGTACACTTGTAAAGAACCCCAGTCTGACTGGGGCATGCAGTGTGGGCCGAAGCCCACCTGTATTACGCACGACATTACTACCTCAGCTGTGTTGGGCAATGCAATGGGATATTTCTATGTACTGCCGGTGGCTTCCTGGCACCCACCCATGCTGTCGGTCCACAGGGACTTCACAATAGGGAGTTGTACCTGCCTGTGTCTATGAATTAAAAAGCCCGGTCTAACTGGGGCATGCAGACACCTTGACAGAATGAATAGTGTGTGGCACATAGGTTCCCCATTGCTATGCCTACGTGTGCAGCTCCTGATGGCGGTGGCACAGGATTCTATTTCTCATTGCTTCTGTACAGCATTGTGGGCTATCGCCCCGCCACTTTTAAAGAGGGTCGCTGCCTAGCCGTGCCAACCCTCTGCAGTGTGTGCCTGCGGTTCCTCCTCATGGCAGACGCAGTTCTAAATAGACATGAGGGTGGTGTGGCATGAGGGCAGCTGAAGGCTGCGCAGGGACACTTTGGTGTGCGCTGTGGGGGGGAGGGGGGGCGGTTGGTCAGCATGTAACCCAGGAGAAGTGGCAGCGGAGTGTCATCCAGGCAGTGATTGTGCTTTGTTGTAGCTAGTGTGGTGCTTAGCAAAGGTATGCCATGCTAATGAGGGCTTTTCAGAAGTAAAAGTTGTTGGGAGGGGGGGGGGCCCACTCTTGCCGGTATTGTGGCTTAATAGTGGGACCTGTGAACTTGAGATGCAGCCCAACATGTAGCCCCTCGCCTGCCCTATCCGTTTCTGTGTCATTCCCATCACTTTCTTGAATTGCCCAGATTTTCACACATGAAAACCTTAGCGAGCATCGGCGAAATACAAAAATGCTCTGGTCGCCCATTGACTTCAATGGGGTTCGTTGTTCGAAACGAACCCTCGAGCATTGCGGGAAGTTCGTTCCGAATAACGAACACCCGAACATTTTGGTGTTCGCTCATCTCTAGTAGCCATCATACATCAGACATGTTACGCCTCTTTCACATGAATGTCATTTTAGTGCTCCTACAGGGGGGTAAGAAACTTTTCTCCTTAGGCAGAGCAACTATACTATAAACTAAGTGAGGAGATTTAAATGGACATGCATGCTCCTCTGGGTAATATGCAAATAAGGGTGATGGAATAAATCCTCCACAGTGCCACCTATTGAAAGGCAGTATTCCTTCAAGCCAAAGTCAGACTTTTTATACAAGCCTTGTTACAATGACCGGGAATTAAAAGCAAAGCCAGGATTTATTCCATCTCCCTTAAGTGCTCCAACAGCCGCGCTAGAAATCGCAGCTATCAGAGAGCTAAATCGCATGAATGAAGAATATTCGCGAGTTTATCCAGCTGGCTGCAGCGTCTCGCAGTGCACTGAAATTCCTTGGCTGCCAGAACAATAAAGGAAATCCTACGGGGACTCCCTTCATCCCTGCTGTGTTAAACTCCCTCCCCCTCTATTTGCTGCTTGGCTCTCATAAACTCCATAGGAGACTATGGAGCCATCGACAAGTCCTATCTTTTGACAGAGAGAAATTCAATGTCAAAAAATCTTTTTAGGCGCGTTAAAAAATTGTTTGTCTGAAAGGACCCATAGGAAACCATGGGTTCTTTTAAATGCGATTTGTTTTTTTTACGCACCTACTTTGCGTGAAAATGACGCTCATGTAAAAGAGGCCTTAGTGGTTGTTTCAGAAAAGAGCATCATTTGCCTCCCTCTGATTACCGCCATGTGATACATAAACCCCCAAAACACCTGTAGAGAATTTCAGTTGTGCAAGTAAAGTCACCTGTTTAAATAACAGGACCAGCGCAAAAGGAAAGTTGTTTGGTCCACAGGTTATTTTTTATTTGGCTTGGCCACGTCACACGCACAACGCTAGAACTTTCTATGCAATGGAATAATTTCTATAGTTGTGAAACTTTATTAAAAGGAAAAAAAAAAGAGTTATTAAAGCAATAAAGTAATAGAACCATCAAAGCGCAGGTTTACTTAATAGTACTAAAAGCCTTTACCCTGCAGATATGGAGAGACCATCTTATCCGGTTCACGAGGTGTAACTAAAGACTCAAGTTACTCCTGGGGTCTTTGGCACGGCACAATTATTTTCATTGGCAAATTTGTCTTGTTCTTTTTAGATATCAAGTGGACAGAGTTTACACAAGATGTCATCGTCCCAGAAAGACCCAGAATGAATCACTGCAAAAGTTTGAACATGGGTAAAGTCTGTATTTGCTTCTGACAACTGATCCTGTAGAACTCCTTGTCCTCCAGAGGACACTCACAACTCTTTTGTCTTCTGCCAGCTTTTACATTTCTTTTTTTAATTATTTAATTTGTGTTCATCTGATACATTTTTAATTTTGCTACTGTAAGGATTTCTCCTCTTTCTTTGCAGATCGCTGCAAATGTAAAACAATGAAACCAAGTTTACATACGTACTTGGTGAAAAACTACAGCTATGGTAAGTGATTTCAATATTGTGCAGCAAACAAAGACTACGGACGCATTTACACGACCGATAAACTCGTTTAAGTTCTGTTCTGTCTTAGGTCTTATTCACACAAGCATATGTGTTTTATTGCTGGCCGCATTGCAGCTGAAGATTGCATCAATTGCCACGATCGAGTCTCGAGCTTAATTAGCGTTTTCTCGTTCATTCACACAGGCGTATTGCGGGAAAAATACGCAGCAGCATGGAAATTCTTCAGTCGGCAGAAATCCTCAGAATGACTTCTAATAGCTTCAACAACTTAAATATCGTCAGCTATCATTGTTTCTGAGCGCGGAGCCATTTTTTCAGCTCTCACAGGAGTCTATGGGAACTTCCAGTGGTTTTCGGCAGAAGATGGGTCAAGACTAGAGATGAGCGAGCGTACTCGGAAAAGCACTACTCGCTCGAGTAATTTGCTTTATCCAAGTATCGCTGTGCTCGTCCCTGAAGATTCGGGTGCCAGCACGGAGCGGGGAGCTGCAGGGGAGAGCGGGGGGGGGGGGGGGGGGGGGGCGGAGGTAAGATCTTTCTCTCCCCTGCTCCCCGCTGCGACTCACCTGTCAGCCGCAGCGGCACCCGAATCTTCAGACCCGAGCACAGCGATACTCGGATAAAGCACATTACTCGAGCGAGTAGTGCTTTTCCGAGTACGCTCGCTCATCTCTAGTCAAGACTTATTTTTTCACGCAGTGAGAAAAATTGGCGTATAAAAACTTCTTCTTTTGATGGCACAATTTTTTTATGCGACTGAAAATCATTCATGTGAATGAATGCAGTGTTTCACATGGTTGCGATTTTTCAACACAGCTCCAATAGCTGTGTAAAAACGCTCATGTGAATGAGGCCTCACATGAATAGAACTCTCACAGAAAATTAACCCATCCATTTGAGTTGGTTCATTTGCATGAGCGACATTTCATTCAGACCCACGGGCCAGGATTGAAAAATCGCTGTATGCTCCATTTTCTGGCGAGTATTGTATGAGAATGCGGCATGTAATATGTGCTGTTCTGCAACTCTGACAGCGGATGGACCAAGTGTTCGCGTGTTGTGCGATGCATGTTGCATTCGAAAATCTCGGGCACAACCCGCATTAGCCGGTATAAATACAGCCTCAAACTGATTTTACACAAGCACATTGTAAAACGTATGTAATACGAATTCGTAATACAGACGTCTTACAGGTGATATTGCAACCGTATGCCATCAGTATTTGATCTGTATTTGATACGATATTTGCTGTCATTGGTTTTTATCCTCAACTGGGCAAATACGGATCCATATTTTCCCACTAGAAAATATTACCAATGAATGCAAATACGTTGACTCATACAGATCTAATACTGATGGATGTTATACGGATGCAACCAGATTTTTAATACCTTTCCATGGACTATAATGGGCATGTTTTTCATGCAATGCAGACAAAAGTAGCGCATGTTATGTTTTTATTACACGGCTGTGAAAAATACACCCATGTGAATAGATACATAGATGTACATCAGTTTTGTGACTGGAAAGTATGGATCAAATACTGGCTACAGGTGTGCTTGTCTGGAAGCAGCCCAAAGATGGATTCACACAGGGCATAATTTTTACTGCATAACAATCTACACTGGAAATTTCCGTGTATTTCTATGGGGATAAAAAAAATCCACAACACATATGAACACATGGTTAAAATTTCTGATCAGATTTTTTCCACTGCAGAAATACTTTCCACATCAGCCATGCACCCTGATAACTAGAGGTAAGTACCAGCTGGGTAGAAACGAGTTGGGGTCAGTGTAGAGTAACAGTAACGTTGAACATAGATGTCACATTGCTGCAAGTGGGATAGATTAGAGATCTGTGTCAAACGCTTTTATTGTTCTTCACATGGTGAATGTGATGAGTACCGTTTACAACAGCTGATCTGAAAGCAGTGGCCTAGAAGCTCTACAAGGGTTATAAATGACTTAAAGTGAAAAAAGTCCAAAGGCATTAACCCCTATACAAAAATATAACTTTTTTTAGATATAAATTTAAATTCACTTGCTAAAGGTTAAAAATCCAGATGCTGCCTGCATCAAACAAACACTCATTAGGTAAATCGACCATATGAGAATACAGATTTGCCCTATTTTCCAGGGACAGGAGTGGAGGACTCAAACTCCCTCCTCAGTATAGGAAAATACTTGAAATAAAAGATCATAATCAGGGGCAAAGGGTCATATATAAGAAAAAGATGAACACTCATCAGGTAGTACACCCAAATGCAGACGAAAAGCTGCCCTAAGCTCCCTATGAACCGAGTGGAAGACTCAAACTCTCTCCTCAGTATCAAGGAGAATCATTAATTAGAGGTGGCGCTGCAGAGGTATTGTTCCATCTTCCTTGTTTGCAGGTCTGAAGTAAAGATTCCTTTCACATTCCTTGTCACTGGACTAATTATTTACTGTTATGGTCTTCCCTCCTGGTATTTATTCAAATTCTATTATTTCCAACATGTCTGTATCCTCTCACTCTCTGGTACTTAGCTAGTGCAAATAAAGTTCACCATGTTTGTGCCCTCCCATGCGATCATGTGTTATAGTAAATACGTCTTTAGATTTGTTCCATTATGCCTGAGGAAGGACACTAAGAGGTCCAAAAGCTCACTATAACATCATGAATTTTTGTTAGCCACTAAAACCTACCGTATCTACAAGATAACCTGATTTCTCTTACTGAAAACAATCACATATTAATCAAGCACTCATGGCAAAGGGCAAAACACAGCCAAGCAAACTGCTAAAAACACTGCTGTGAGCCTTCCAACATATTTTGACAGTTTCTTGGCATCCTCAAGGGATGTCAAGGCTAATACTGTGCCGCACAGCTCTCATTGGATTGGGTGTCAGGATGTATCACAGGGTAGAGGAGTTCCAACCAATCATTGGCACAGAAGTGGGGCATAGGATTGATATTGATGGGTGAATGTACTAGAGTCCAACCTTTTTGTGTGATAAATGTGCTGACAAGCTGGCCGGCACAGTATGTATGTTTCATGTACGAGAGCTGATTCGATGTAATGCCTTCTTGTCAACATCCAGAGTGTGATAGAGAGCCATGTCACGTGAAAAGGTTGTATTGAGGAGAATGAGAGGTGCGAGATTGTGCTGGCCAGAATCTGGTTTGAAGGAGGTGAACCAGTAGTGACTTGAAATGTATATATGTAGTGCAGATACCCTTGAATAACGTGAGAGTTAACTCGATGCAAGTAGCCATCATCTTGTGTAAGCAATGCCTAGTTTGTGCCCTCTTTGAGACACGGTTGTGAATCAGCATGCATATTGAACTGTTTGTAAGTATCAAGCTTGTTACTAGAGATGAGCGAACGTACTCGTCCGAGCTTGATACTCGTTCGAGTATTAGCGTGTTCGAGATGCTCGTTACTAGAGGCGAGCAACATGCGATGTTCGAGTTACTTTCACTTTCATCTCTGAGACGTTAGCGCGCTTTTCTGGCCAATAGAAAGACAGGGAAGGCATTACAACTTCCCCCTGCGACGTTCAAGCCCTATACCACCCCCCTGCAGTGAGTGGCTGGCGAGATCAGGTGTCACCCGAGTATATAAATCGGCCCCTCCCACGGCTCACCACAGATGCATTCTGACAGAGATCAGGGAAAGTGCTGCTGATGCCGGAGCTGCTATAGGGAGAGCGTCAGGAGTTATTTTAGTCTTCAAGAACCCCAATGGTCCTTCTTAGGGCCACATCTAACCGTGTGCAGTACTGTTCAGGCTGCTTTTAGCAGTGTTGCACAATTTTTTTTTTTTGTATATCGGGCGTGCAGAGCATTGCGTCCTCAGTCTGCAGTCATTGTACAGAGTATAGGGCCAGTACTGGTGAGGCAGGGAAAGAGATATACAGGCTATATAGGCAGGGTTTTTTTCCAAAAAATTGGGGAAAAATACTATATTTGGGCTGCCTGTGACCGTCTTCAGTTTACTGCGTGTCTGCTGGGGGTAGTAGTCCTAATTAATATGCAGCTAAGCGTTACAGCAGGCTTGCGCAAAATTGTTTCCTGGCTCTGCTGTCTCCGTTACATCAGCGCCGTCATCCCGCCAGAGGGAAACAGTATACATAATATTATACGCTGCCTACAGTATCTGTCTGCTGGTGGTAGTAGTCCTAATTAATTCGCAGCTAAGCGTTACAGCAGGCTTGCGCAAAATTGTTTCCTGGCTCTGCTGTCTCTGTTACATCACTGCCGTCATCCCGCCAGAGGGAAACAGTATACATAATATTATACGCTGCCTACAGTATCTGTCTGCTGGGGGTAGTAGTCCTAATTAATACGCAGCTAAGCGTTTCAGCAGGCTTGCGCAAAATTGTTTCCTGGCTCTGCTGTCTCCGTTACATCACCGCCGTCATCCCGCCAGAGGGAAACAGTATGCATAATATTATACGCTGCCTACAGTATCTGTCTGCTGTATCAGCTCAGCATTTTAAAAAAATAGAAGCAAAATACTTAAGGCCTACTACTGGCCTTTGGCCACTTGACTGCTTCTGCGCTGTGAATTCCACTAGCTCAGTCATATGCACCTACGTCTCACTACAGGCGTGCGCAAAATTGTTTCCTGGCTCTGCTGTGCGTTCCGTAAGGGAAGTCAGTCTCCAACCACAGGCCAATAAGCGGCACATTTAATTACAGCGTTTTGTTTCTGCACTACTGGTAATACACCATGCTGAGGGGTAGGGGTAGGCCTAGAGGACGTGGACGTGGGCGAGGAGGCCCAAGTCAGGGTGTGGGCACAGGCCGAGCTCCTGATCCAGGTGTATCGCAGCCGACTGCTGCGGGATTAGGAGAGAGGCACGTTTCAGGGGTCCCCAGATTCATCTCACAATTAATGGGTCCACGCGGTAGACCTTTATTAGAAAATGAGCAGTGTGAGCAGGTCCTGTCGTGGATGGCAGAAAGTGCATCCAGCAATCTATCGACCACCCAGAATTCTGCGCCGTCCACTGCTGCAACTCTGAATCCTCTGGCTGCTGCTCCTCCTTCCTCCCAGCCTCCTCACTCCATGAAAATGACACATTCTGAGGAGCAGGCAGACTCCCAGGAACTGTTCCCGGGCCCCTGCCCAGAATGGCCAGCAATGGTTCCTCTCCCACCGGAGGAGTTTGTCGTGACTGATGCCCAACCTTTGGAAAGTTCCCGGGGTCCGGGGGATGAGGCTGGGGACTTCCGGCAACTGTCTCAAGAGCTTTCAGTGGGTGAGGAGGACGATGACGATGAGACACAGTTGTCTATCACTCAGGTAGTCGTAATTGAAGCAAGTCCGAGGGTGGAGCGCACAGAGGATTCGGAGGAAGAGCAGCAGGACGATGAGGTGACTGACCCCACCTGGTTTGCTACGCCTACTGAGGACAGGTCTTCAGAGGGGGAGGCAAGTGCAGCAGCAGGGCAGGTTGGAAGAGGCAGTGCGGTGGCCAGGAGTAGAGGCAGGGCCAAACCGAATAATCCACCAACTGTTTCCCAAAGCGCCCCCTCGCGCCATGCCACCCTGCAGAGGCCGAGGTGCTCAAAGGTCTGGCAGTTTTTCACTGAGAGTGCAGACAACGAACGAACAGTGGTATGCAACCTTTGTCGCGCCAAGATCAGCCGGGGAGCCACCACCACCAGCCTCACCACCACCAGCATGCGCAGACATATGATGGCCAAGCACCCCACAAGGTGGGACGAAGGCCGTTCACCGCCTCCGGTTTGCACCGCTGCCTCTCCCCCTGTGCCCCAACCTGTCACTGAGATCCAACCCCCCTCTCAGGACACAGGCACTACCGTCTCCTGGCCTGAACCCACACCCTCACCTCCGCTGTCCTCGACCCCATCCACCAATGTCTCTCAGCGCACCGTCCAGCCGTCGCTAGCGCAAGTGTTGGAGCGCAAGCGCAAGCACACCCCCACGCACCCGCACGCTCAAGCGTTAAACGTGCACATAGCCAAATTTATCAGCCTGGAGATGCTGCCGTATAGGGTTGTGGAAACGGAGGCTTTCAAAGGTATGATGGCGGCCGCGGCCCCGCGCTACTCAGTTCCCAGGCGCCACTACTTTTCCCAATGTGCCGTCCCAGCCCTGCACGACCACGTCTCCCGCAACATTGTACGCGCCCTCACCAGCGCGGTTACTGCCAAGGTCCACTTAACAATGGACACGTGGACAATCACAGGCGGGCAGGGCCACTATATCTCCCTGACGGCACATTGGGTGAATTTAGTGGAGGCTGGGACAGAGTCAGAGCCTGGGACCGCTCACGTCCTACCCACCCCCCAGAATTGTGGGCCCCAGCTCGGTGGTGGTATCTGCGGCGGTGTATGCTTCCTCCACTAAACCACCCTCCTCCTACGCAACCTCTGTCTCGCAATCAAGATGTGTCAGCAGCAGCACGTCGCCAGCAGTCGGTGTCGCGCGGCACGGCAGCATAGCGGTGGGCAAGCGTCAGCAGGCCGTGCTGAAACTACTCAGCTTAGGAGAGAAGAGGCACACGGCCCACGAACTGCTGCAGGGTCTGACAGAGCAGACGACCGCTGCCTTGCGCCGCTGAGCCTCCAACCGGGCATGGTCGTGTGTGACAACGGCCGTAACCTGGTGGCGGCTCTGCAGCTCGACAGCCTCACACACGTGCCATGCCTGGCCCACGTCTTCAATTTGGTGGTTCAGCGCTTTCTGTAAAGCTACCCACGCTTGTCGGACCAGCTCGGAAAGGTGCGCCGGCTCAGCGCACATTTCCGCAAGTCCCACACGGATGCTGCCACCCTGCGCACCCTGCAACATCGGTTTCATCTACCAGTGCACCAACTGCTGTGCGACGTGCCCACACGGTGGAACTCTACGCTCCATATGTTGGCCAGGCTCTATGAGCAGCGTAGAGCTATAGTGGAATACCAACTCCAACATGGGCGGCGCAGTGGGAGTCAGCCTCCTCAATTCTTTACAGAAGGGTGGGCCTGGTTGGCAGACATCTGCCAGGTCCTTGGAAACTTTGAGGAGTCTACCCAGATGGTGAGCGGCGATGCTGCAATCATTAGCGTCACCATTCCTCTGCTATGCCTCTTGAGAAGTTCCCTGCAAAGCATAAAGGCAGACGTTTTGCGCTCGGAAACGGAGGCGGGGGAAGACAGTATGTCGCTGGATAGTCAGAGCACCCTCCTGTCTATATCTCAGCGCATTGAGGAGGAGGAGGAGGAGGAGGAGGAGGGGGAGGAGGATGAGGAGGAGGGGGAAGAGACAGCTTAGCCCACTGCTGAGGGTACCCATGCTGCTTGCCTGTCATCCTTTCAGTGTGTATGGCCTGAGGAGGAGGAGGAGGAGGATCCTGAAAGTGATCTTCCTAGTGAGGACAGCCATGTGTTGCGTACAGGTACCCTGGCACACATGGCTGACTTCATGTTAGGATGCCTTTCTCGTGACCCTCGCATTACACGCATTCTGGCCAATGCGGATTACTGGGTGTACACACTGCTCGACCCACGGTATGAGGAGAACCTTTCCACTCTCATACCCAAAGAGGAAAGGGGTTCGAGAGTGATGCTATACCACAGGACCCTGGCGGACAAACTGATGGTAAAATTCCCATCCGACAGCGCTAGTGGCCGAAGGTGCAGTTCCGAGGGCCAGGTAGCAGGGGAGGTGCGGAGATCAGGCAGCATGTACAGCACAGGCAGGGGAACACTCTCTAAGGCCTTTGACAGCTTTCTGGCTCCCCAGCAAGACTGTGTCACCGCTCCCCAGTCAAGGCTGAGTCAGCGGGAGCACTGTAAAAGGATGGTGAGGGAGTACGTAGCCGATCGCACGACCGACCTCCGTGACGCCCCTGCTCCCTACAACTACTGGGTGTCGAAGCTGGACACGTGGCCTGAACTCGCGCTGTATGCCCTGGAGGTGCTTGCTTGTCCTGCGGCTAGCGTCTTGTCAGAGAGGGTGTTTAGTGCGGCTGGGGGAATCATCACAGATAAGCGTACCCGCCTGTCAACCAACAGTGCCGACAGGCTTACACTCATCAAGATGAACAAAGCCTGGATTTTCCCAGACTTCTCTTCTCCACCAGCGGACAGCAGCGATACCTAAACAATACGTAGGCTGCACCTGTGGATGGAAGCATTGTTCTCTATCACCATCAAAAACGTGGACCTTTTAGCTTCATCAATCTGTGTATAATATTCATCCTCCTCCTGCTCCTCCTCCTGAAACCTCACGTAATCACGCCGAACGGGCAATTTTTCTTAGGCCCACAAGGCTCAGTCATATAATTTTTGTAAACAATTTTTATACGTTTCAATGCTCATTAAAGCGTTGAAACTTGCGCCTGAACCAATTTTTATTTTAACTGGGCTGCCTCCAGGCCTAGTTACAAATTAAGCCACATTAGCCAAAGCGATTAATGGGTTTCACCTGCCCTCTTGGTTGGGCATGGGCAATTTTTCTGACGTACATTAGTACTGTTGGTACACCAATTTTTTGGGGCCCTCGCCTACAGTGTAATCCAATTAATTTTTTGCCCACCTGCATTGAAGCCGAAGTTACCTCAGCTGTGCTGGGCACTGAAATGGGATATATTTATGTACCGCCGGTGGCTTCCTGGCACCCACCCATGCTGTGGGTCTACAGGGAGTTGTAACTGCATGTGTCCACTTCTAAAGAACCCCAGTCTGACTGGGGCATGCAGTGTGGGCCAAAGCCCACCTGCATTAAACATGACATTACCTCAGCTGTGCTGGGCACTGCAATGGGATATATTTATGTACCGTCGGTGGGTTCCAGGGAGCCACCCATGCTGTCGGTCCACACGGAGTTGTAACTGCATGTGTCCACTTCTAAAGAACCCCAGTCTGACTGGGGCATGCAGTGTGGGCCAAGGCCCACCTGCATTAAACATGACATTACCTCAGCTGTGATGGGCAATGCAATGGGATATATTTATGTACCGCCGGTTGCTTCCTGGCACCCATGCTGTCGGTCCACAGGGACTTCACAATAGGGAGTTGTACCTGCCTGTGTCTATGAATTAAAAACCCCGGTCAGGTTGGGGCATGCAGTGTGGGCCGAAGCATTTAATCTGACGTTAGCTCCGCTGTCCAGGGCACTGCAATGGGATACATTTATGTACAGCCGGTGGGTTCCAGGGAGCCACCCATGCTGTGGGTGCACACGGAATTCCCATTGCGGAGTTGTACCTGCCTGTGACTATTTATAAAAAACCACGGTCTGACTAGGGCATGCAGACACCTTGACAGAATGAATAGTGTGTGGCACATAGGTTCCCCTTTGCTATGCCCACGTGTGCAGCTCCTGATGGCGGTGGCACAGGATTATATTTCTCATTGCTTCTGCCCAGCATTGTGGGCTATCGCCCCGCTCCTTTTAAAGAGGGTCGCTGCCTAGCCGTGCCAACCCTCTGCAGTGTGTGCCTGCGGTTCCTCCTCATGGCAGACGCACTTATAAATAGACATGAGGGTGGTGTGGCATGAGGGCCGCTGAAGGCTGCGCAGGGACACTTTGGTGTGCGCTGTGGACACTGGGTCGTGCGGGGGGTTGGGCAGCATGTAACCCAGGAGAAGTGGCAGCGGAGTGTCATGCAGGCAGTGATTGTGCTTTGTTGGAGGTAGTGTGGTGCTTAGCTAAGGTATGCATTGCTAATGAGGGCTTTTCAGAAGTAAAAATTGTTGGGAGGGGGGGGGGCGCTCTTGCCGCTATTGTGGCTTAATAGCGGGACCTGGGAACTTGAGATGCAGCCCAACATGTAGCCCCTCGCCTGCCCTATCCATTGCTGTGTCGTTCCCATCACTTTCTTGAATTGCCCAGATTTTCACAAATGGAAACCTTAGCGAGCATCGGCGATATACAAAAATGCTGGGGTCGCCCATTGACTTCAATGGGGTTCGTTACTCGAAACGAACCCTTGAGCATCGCGAGAATTTCGTCCCGAGTAACAAGCCCTGGAGCATTTTGGTGCTCGCTCATCTCTACTTGTTACCTCAGTGCAGTAAAGTTTTGTGATGCACAGAAATCCTCTGTCGCTCAAATTATTATTCCATGCCATGAAAAGATTTTGTAGCTTTGAAGAACTCGGACCCTCAGAAGCCACTAACACAGACGGCAAATACACAAAACCTGTAAATGTATTGTTTCTGTTTTCTTCTCTAGTGATCCATGCAAGAGTGAAAAGTGTCACTAGAAGCAACTGTAATGAAATAACTACAGTAGTAGAAGTGAAAGAGACATTGAAATCTTCAAAAACTATAGCTCGATCCCAAGTTCCTCTTATCACAAACTCATCCTGTCAGTGTCCACATTTACTTCCGAACCAAGATGTCCTTATTATGTGCTACCAGTGGCGTTCAAGGTGAGAAAGGTCGCAATTTTCCAAAACAGTATTACACCACTTAGGCTGGGTTCACACAGGGCGGATTTGCCGCTGAATTTCGCTGCAGCAAATCCGCCTGTGGCTGCTAATCCCGGGATTAGCCAAATATGTGGATGAGATTTGTCAAAAATCTTGTCCACACAGGGCGGACAACGTGTTGCGGGAAAGCCGGCAGCAGCTTTGTTGCGGCCAAACTACTCTCTATGGGAGAGTCAGCCGCAACGTAAAAGCGTGCGGTGAAGCCGCTTCAAAACCCACGGCTAAGTGCCGGGTTTTGAAGCTGCGCTTATCCAGTGGAAATCTCGTGGTTTTTCGCTGCGGCAAAACCGCAAGATTTCCGCGGTGATACTGTCCAGTGGGAACCCAGAATTAGAGAAATTTACACTGTTCTGACCTATTATGTGAAGGTACTTTACGATTTTTATTGTAGTTTGTTGGTTCCTTCTTCCAAATGGATAATTAAAATCCGTAAAAATGTTTATTAATGCACAATATTCTATTGTTATTACTATTGTTATTATCTATTATGATTACAATAGGATCATTGCAAAATTGTCTTTAGTATTGAATATTCAACAACCCTCTAATAGAGGCAACAATATGGCCGCTTTAACACGGGCAACAAAATAGTGCGATTATCTTGCGATGCGACAGTGCTACAAATTGCATGTATGTGACACCCATGCTTTCTTCACATTCGCAATGTTTTTTAGGCTGCTGCATTGCGAGAGAAAAAAAATCGCAGGATGGTCAATATTGCTGCGACTTGCAATGTTTTGTAGCCCACGTTTCCCTATGAAGCCTTCCTTTCTGTTGCATCGCAACTGCGGTTTTGTGCAGTGTGATGTAACTTTTACAGTAGGAAGTTAGGACCTACTGGAAAAGCCATAAAATAAACCCTAGCTGCATTAAAAAAAACTAAAAACACAGTACATCACCTAACAGCTGCTGTCCGCTCGACCGCACTTCTCCTCGCAGGTCCCCAACACTTGTTTGAAGTCTTCTATCAGTGCTTCCTAGATCAGAGGTTGAAAAACCCTGCCTCCAGGAAGCGCTGGCTCTGATTGGCTGATTGGCTTGTGGTTTTTTATTTTTTTAATGCAGCTAGGGCTTATTTTCGGGGTAGGGTTTTATTCCAAGCTCCCCCAAAAAATCCCAGAAAAAAGAGTGCTACAAAGTTGCGCAACTTTGTAGCGACGCAAAATCGTGATATCACTGTGAAAAAACGTAGCGATCTTGCTGCAATTTTTTGCGGCGATATTGCTGTCACCTGTGTAAAAGAGGCCAAACGCTACTTTCACACGGGCTACAAAATCGCACAATTTTGTTGCAATGCGACAGTGCTACAAATCGCATGTATATGAAGCCCATGGTTTTCGATGGGTTCCTTCACATTAGCGATGTTTTGTCTGATGCTATAGTTGCTAGAAAATAAATCGTGGCATGCTCTATACAGCCATGATTTTCTATGTTTTGTAGTCCATGTTTCCTTGTTTATCACATAGCACTTGCGATTTTAGAAACTCATTACTTTTCTCATGATAAAATCACGCAATTTTATTGTGTGTAGCACTGACGCGCTGCGTCATTTTTCCTAGGAAAAAGCATCACTGATGCTACAAAATCGCGTGTACAAAGGTGCGATATTGCAGCGCTTTCATAGAAGCGATAATGCATAAAAGTGGAAGACTTTTAGGTCTCATGCACACAAGCAGATTATGGCTGAATGCTGGAGACTAGAGATGAGCGAGCGCACTCGTCCGAGCTTGATACTCGTTCGAGTATTAGGGTGTTCAAGATGCTCGTTACTCGAGACGAGCATCACGCGGCACTCGACTCCATTACATTTCCTTCCCTGAGAAATTTGCGCCCTTTTCTGGCCAATAGAAACACAGGGAAGGCATTACAACTTCCTCCTGTGACATTCCAGCCCTATCCCACCCCGCTGCAGTGAGTGGCTGGCGAGATCAAGTGACCCCCGAGTATTTAAATCAGCCCCACCCGCGGCTCGCCACAGACACACGCTAAGAGAGATTAGGGAAAGTGCTGCTGATGCTGCTGCTGCTATAGGGACAGTGTTAGCGTCTTCAAGAACCACAACGGCCCTTCTTAGGGCCACAGCTCACCTAGTGCATTACTGTTGTGGCTGCTATGAGCAGTTTTGCACAATTTTTTTTTTAATGTATATCGGGCGTGCAGGCTGTAATGTTCTCAGGCTGCAGTCTGTACTTCAGTATCCGGGCACTATTGGTCAGGCAGGGACAGTGGTAGTGTAGAAACCTGTCTACAAGTACCCCAATGGTTCTTCTTAAGGCAACCTGCGACTGTGTGCATTTAACTCTGTGGTTGCTCGGAGTTGTAGTACCTGTAGTGGGTGCTGTGATCACTTTTGCACAAATTTTTAGTCCAAGGGAGGAGCGCACAGAGGATTCGGAGGAAGAGCCGCTGGACGATGAGGTGACTGACCCCACCTGGTGTGATAAGCCAACTGAGGACCGGTCTTCAGAGGGGGAGGCAATTGCAGCCGCAGGACAGGTTGGAAGAGGCAGTGGGGTGGCCAGGGGTAGAGGCAGGGCACGAGCGAATAATGCACCAGCTGTTTCCCAAAGCACCCCCTCGCGCCAAGCAACCGTGCAGAGGCCAAGGTGCTCTAAGGTGTGGCAGTTTTTCACGGAGACGCTGGACGACCGACGAACAGTGGTGTGCAACCTTTGTCGCACCAAGATCAGCCGGGGAGTCACCACCACCAGCATGCGCAGGCATATGATGGCCAAGCACTCCACAAGGTGGGAAGAAGGCCGTTCACCGCCTAAAGCTTGCGTCACTGCCTCTCCCCTGGGCCCCAACCTGCCACTGAGATCCAACCCCCCTCTCAGGACACAGGCACGACCGTCTCCTGGCCTGGACCCACACCCTCACCTCCGCTGTCCTCGGCCCCATCCAGCAATGTCTCTCAACGCAGAGTCCAGCTGTCGCTAAGAGAATCGTTGGAGCGAAAGCGCAAATACGTCGCCACGCACCCGCATGCTCAAGCTTTAAATGTCCACATAGCCAAATTCATCAGCCTGGAGATGCTCCCCTACAGGCTGGTGGAAACTGAGGCATTCCAAAACCTGATGGCGGTAGCAGCCCCGCGCTACTCTGTCCCCAGTCGCCACTATTTTTCATGGTGTGCCGCCCCAGCCCTGCACGACCACGTCTCACGCAACATCGTACGCGCCCTCACCAACTCAGTTACTGCCAAGGTCCACTTTACAACGGACATGTGGACAAGCACAGGCGGGCAGGGCCACTATATCTCCCTGACGGCACATTGGGTCAATTTAGTGGAGGCTGGGACCGAGTCAGAGCCTGGGACTGCTCATGTCCTACCCACCCCCAGAATTGCAGGCCCCAGCTTGGTGCTGGTATCTGCGGCGGTGTTTGCCACCTCCACTAAACCTTTCTCCTCCTCCTCCAACGCAACCCCTACCTCGAAATCAAGACTTGTCACCAGCAGCAGCACGTCGCCAGCAGTCGGTGTCGTGCGGCAGCACAGCGGTGGGCAAGCATCAGCAGGCCGTGCTGAAACTACTCAGCTTAGGAGAGAAGAGGCACACGGCCCATGAACTGTTGCATGGTCTGACAGAGCAGACCGACCGCTGGCTTTCGCCACTGAGCCTCCAACCGGGCATGGTCGTGTGTGACAACGGCCGTAACCTTGTGGCGGCTCTGCAGCTTGGCAGCCTCACGCACGTGCCATGCCTGGCCAACGTCTTTAATTTGGTGGTTCAGCGGTTTCTGAAAGGCTACCCACACTTGTCAGACCTCCTCGGCAAGGTGCGCCGGGTCAGTGCACATTTCCGCAAGTCCAACACGGACGTTGCCACCCTGCGCACCCTGCAACATCTGCCAGTGCACCGACTGCTTTGCGACGTGCCCACACGGTGGAACTCTACGCTTCACATGTGGTCCCAGCTGTATGAGCAGCGTGGAGCTATAGTGGAATACCAACTCCAACATGGGCGGCGAAGTGGGAGTCAGCCTCCTCAATTCTTTACAGAGGAGTGGGCCTGGATGGCAGATATCTGCCAGGTCCTTGGAAACTGTGAGGAGTCCACCCTGATGGTGAGCGGTGATGCTGCAATCATTAGCGTCACCATTCCCCCTGCTATGCTTGTTGAGAAGTTCCCTGCAAAGCATGAAGGCTGATGCTTTGCGGGCGGAAATGGAGGCCGGGGAAGACAGTATGTCGCTGGATTGTCAGAGCACCCTCATGTCTATATCTCAGAGCATGGAGGAGGAGGAGGGGGAGGAGCCTGAGGAGGAAGAGACAGCTGGGCCCACTGCAGAGGGTACCCATGCTGCTTGCCTATCCATTCAGCATGTATGGCCTGAGGAGGTGGACGAGGAGGATACTCAAAGTGATCTTCCTAGTTAGGACAGCCATATGTTCCATACAGGTACCCTGGCACACATGGCTGACTTTATGTTAGCATGCCTTTCTCGTGAGCCTCGTGTTAGACGCATTCTGGCCACTATGGATTACTGGGTGTACACACTGCTTGACCCACGGTATAAGGAGAACCTTTCCACTCTCATTCCCGAAGAGGAAAGGGGTTTGAGAGTGATGCAATACCACAGGGCCCTGGTGGACAAACTGATGGTAAACTTCCCATGTGACAGCGCTAGTGGCAGAAGGCGCAGTTCCAAGGGCCACGTAGAAGGGGAGGCGCGGAGATCAGGCGGCATGTTCAGCGCAGGCAGGGGAACACTCTCCAAGGCCTTTGCCAGCTTTATGGTTCCCCAGCAAGACTGTCTCTCACCTCCCCAGTCCAGGCTGAGTCGGAGGGAGCACTGTAAGAAGATGGTGAGGGAGTACGCAGCCGATCGAACCACCGTCCTGCGTGACGCCTCTGCTCCGTACAACTACTGGGTGTCAAAGCTGGACACGTGGCCCAAACTCGCGCTGTATGCCCTGGAGGTGTTGGCGTGCCCTGCGGCTAGCGTCTTGTCAGAGAGGGTCTTTAGTGCAGCTGGGGGAATCATCACGGACAAGCGTACCCGCCTGTCAACTGACAGTGCCGACAGGCTTACACTCATAAAGATGAACAAAGCCTGGATTTCCCCAGACTTCTCTTCTCCACCAGCGGATAACAGCGCTACCTAAAGACCTTTGTCAATCTGTGTATGGTATTCGTCCTCCTCCTCCGGCTCCTCCTCCTGAAACCTCTCATAATCACCGCGAATGGGCAATTTTTCTGTGGGCCAAAATAATATTTATCTGTTTCAATTCTCATTAAAGCATTGAAGCTTCCACCTGAACCAATTGTTTTTTAGACTGGACTGCCTCCAGGCCTAGTTAAAAATTAAGCTAAGCGATTAATGGGTTTCACCTGCCCTCTGGGTTGGGCATGCGCAATTTTTCTGGGGTACATTTGTACTGTCGGTACAACAATTTTTTGGGCCCTCGCCTACAATGTAATGCAAGTAATTTTTATGGGCTTCGCCTGCACTCATGGTACACCACTGTGTCTGGGGTCGGCCTACATTTTTGCTACAGAAATGTAACTCTGTTCTGCCTACCTATACTTCTGCCACAGTAATGCTACAGGGGTCTGACTATACTTCAGCAACAGAAATGTTACTTCGGTCTGCCGATACTTCTGCTCCTGAAATGTTACCTTGGTTGGTGTATACTGTTACTACTGTAATTTTACTAATACTGGGCTCTGCCCATAATGCTTCAACGGAAATGTTACTGGGGCAGGTCTATACTCCTATTACTGAAATCTTACCAATACTACGTTCTCCCTACACTGCTGCCAGGGAAATGTGAATCTGCTGCTTTGTCCCTACTGCTTATACGTTACTGTTGCTGGGGCCTGTCTATACTCCTACTACTGAAATCTTACAAATACTATACTCTCCCTACACTGCTGCCAGGGAAATGTGAATCTGCTGCTTTGTCCCTACTGCTTCTACGTTACTGTTACTGGGGCCTAACTATACTCGTACTACTGAAATCTTACCAATACTATGCTCTCCCTACACTGCTGCCAGGAAAATGTGAATCTGCTGCTTTGTCCCTACTGCTTATATGTTACTGTTGCTGGGGCCTGTCTATACTCCTACTACTGAAATCTTACAAATACTATACTCTCCCTACACTGCTGCCAGGGAAATGTGAGTCTGCTGCTTTGTCCCTACTGCTTCTACGTTACTGTTACTGGGGCCTAACTATACTCGTACTACTGAAATCTTACCAATACTATGCTCTCCCTACACTGCTGCCAGGAAAATGTGAATCTGCTGCTTTGTCCCTACTGCTTCTACGTTACTCTTACTGGGGTCTGTCTATACTGATACTACTAAAATGTTACTGGGATCTGTGTATACTGCTGCAAATGAAATGTTAGTGGGGTCTGTCCTCACTGCTGCCAATGAAATGTTACAGGGGTTTGTGCATACTCTTACCGCTGAAATGTTACAAATTCTCGGCTCTGCCTATACTGCTGCTACTGCAATGTTACAGGGTAGTGGAAATGGAGGCTTCCCAAAGACATGATGGTGGCGAGGCCACGCTACTAGGTTCCACAGGCGCGATAACTGTTCAGCGACGCGGTCACTGGGAAGGTGCATATAACCACGGACACGGGGACAGGACACATACTGCCTCAAAAACTTTCCCGTCCTCCTCCTCCAACAATGAAAACATTCTTGGCTGAAGTCCACCTGCATTTAATCTGACGTTAGCTCTGCTGTCCAGGGCACTGCAATGGGATATATTTATGTATCGCCGGTGGCTTCCTGGGACCCACCCATGCTGTCGGTCTACACGGAGTTGTAACTGCATCTGTCTACTTATAAAGAACCCCAGTCTGACTGGGGCATGCAGTGTGGGCCGAAGCCAAACTGCATTAAATCTGAAGTTACCTCAGCTGTGCTGGGCACTGCAATGGGATATATTTATGTACCGCCAGTGGGTTCCAGGGAGCCACCCATGCTGTCGGTCCACAGGGTCTTCGCATAGGGGATTTGTACCTACCTGTGTCTATGAATTAAAAACCCCGGTCAGGTTGCGGCATGCAGTGTGGGCCGAAGCCCACCTGCATTTAATCTGACGTTACCTCAGCTGTGCTGGGCAATGCAATGGGATTTATTTATGTACCGCCAGTGGCTTCCTGGGACCCACCCATGCTGTCGGTCCACACAGAGTTGTAACTGCATGTGTCTACTTATAAAGAACCCCAGTCTGACTGGGGCATGCAGTGTGGGCCAAAGCCAAACTGCATTAAATCTGATGTTACATCAGCTGTGCTGGGCACTGCAATGGGATATATTTATGTACCGCCGGTGGCTTCCTGGGACCCACCCATGCTGTCGGTCCACACAGACTTCAGAATAGGGAGTTGTACCTGCCTGTGTCTACTTATAAAAAACCCCAGTCTGACTGGGGCATGCAGTGTGGGCCGAAGCCCACCTGCATTTAATCTGATGTTACCTCAGCTGTGCTGGACACTGCAAGGGGATATATTTATGTACCGCCTGTGGGTTCCAGGGAGCCACCCATGCTGTCAGTCCACATGGATTTCACATAGGGGATTTGTACCTGCCTGTGTCTATGTATTAAAAACCCCACTCAGGCTGGGGTATGCAGTGTGGGCTGAAGCCCACCTGCATTTAATCTGACGTTACCTCAGCTGTGCTGGGCAATGCAATGGGATTTATTTATGTACCGCCGGTGGGTTCCAGGGAGCCACCCATGCTGTCAGTCCACATGGATTTCACATAGGGGATTTGTACCTGCCTGTGTCTATGAATTAAAAACCTCAGTCAGGTTGGGGCATGCAGTGTGGGCCGAAGCCCACCTGCATTTCATCTGACGTGGGGCACTTGGGGAACAGTGACCACAATATAATCAACTTCCAGCTGTCATTCAATAGGAAGCCTTATCAGGGAGCGACAAACAAACTAAACTTTAGTAAAGCAAAATTTGATGAGCTTAGAACTACTGTCGGTAACATTAATTGGGACAACACCCTCAAAAATATCAGTACAGAGGACAAATGGGAAAAGTTTAAAAGGATCCTAATCACCTCATGTGAACAGTTCATTCTCTTTAAAAATAAAAGAATCTCTACTAAAAGGAAACCAATGTGGCTCGACAAGACGGTAAGGGGGGCAATAAACGAAAAAAAGAAAGCGTTCAAACTACTAAAGCAACAAGGTAGCGAAGAAGCGCTAAAATCGTACAGGGAAAAAAACAAAATATGCAAAGATACGATCAAAATTGCTAAGAAGGTGGCAGAAAGACTGATCGCCAAAGAGAGCAAAAACAACCCAAAACTATTTTTCAACTATATTAACAGCAAAAGGATTTGCAGGAAGAGCACTGGCCCTTTAACAAATAATGCAGGGGAAATCATTGAAGATGATGGAGGGAAGGCAAATCTATTAAATAGTTTCTTTTCAAGCGCATTCACAAACGAAAAGGAAATGCCACACGAGATACAGGGGAATAAAATAAACCCTTCACAAAATATGTCATACCTAACGCAAGAGGAAGTGCGGAACAGGTTAAAAAAGATTAAAATCGATAAATCGCCAGGCCCAGATGGAATACACCCAAGGATACTAAGGAAACTAAGTGATGAGTTAGCTAGGCCGCTATACCTAATATTTCTAGACACTATCAAGACCGGTGTTGTACCATTGGATTGGCGCATTGCCAACGTGGTTCCAATTTATAAAAAGGGGACCAAAAGTGAGCCTGGCAACTACAGGCTGGTAAGTCTCACTTCAGTAACGGGAAAATTTTTCGAGGGGATTCTGAGAGACGCCATCGATGAGCACCTCAAGGAGAACAAGGGAATAACTCCTCACCAGCATGGATTCATGAAGGGTCGCTCATGTCAGACAAATCTGATCAGTTTCTACGATGAAGTAAGCTCTAAGCTGGACCTGGGAGAGTCTATTGATCTAGTATATCTGGACTTCTCTAAAGCGTTTGACACCGTGCCACATAATAGGCTAATATACAAAATGAGACAGCTTGGATAGGGTGAAAACGTGTGTAATTGGGTTAAAAATTGGCTCAATGATAGAAAGCAGAGGGTTGTAATAAATGGCTCATACTCCGATTGGGCCACAGTCACTAGTGGGGTGCCACAAGGTTCAGTATTGGGCCCCATTCTGTTCAATATATTTATCAACGACCTGATAGAGGGGCTGCACAGCAAAATTTCAATATTTGCAGATGATACAAAACTATGCAATATAATTAATGCAATGGAGGACAATGTGCAGCTACAAACGGACCTAGATAAGCTAGGGGCTTGGGCAGAAAAATGGCAAATGAAGTTCAATGTTGATAACTGTAAGGTTATGCACATGGGCAGCAAGAATGGATGTTACCACTATTCGCTTAATGGGGTACCGCTAGGGAAAAGTGATATGGAAAAAGACCTGGGGGTACTAGTGGACTATAGACTAAACTGGAGTAACCAATGCCAATCAGCTGCTGCAAAGGCAAATAAAGTTTTGGGATGCATTAAAAGAGGTATAGGGGCGAAGGACGAGAACATTATCCTTCCATTATATAAGGCACTTGTCAGGCCTCACATGGAATACTGCGTACAGTTCTGGTCACCGGTGCTCAGGAAAGATGTTACAGTATTGGAGGGGGTTCAAAGAAGGGCAACTAAACTAATACATAGAATGACTGGACTGGAATACCCAGAGAGGCTATCCAAATTGGACTATTTACTCTTGAAAAAAGGTTAAGAGGCGACCAAATAGCCATGTATAAGTACATGAGGGGAAAATACAAGGATCTCTCCCAGGATCTGTTTATACCCTGGACTGCAACGGTAACAAGAGGGCATCCGCTACGTTTAGAGGAAAGCAGGTTTCATCACCAACATAGAAAGGGATTCTTTACTGTTAGAGCAGTTAGACTGTGGAACTCTCTGCCTGAGGACGTAGTGTTGGCAAGATCCTAAGAGGAGTTTAAAAGGGGACTTGATTAGAGATGAGCGAACCTACTCGTTTCGAGTAATTACTCGATCGTGCACCGCGATTTTCGAGTACTTCAGTACTCGGGTGAAAAGATTCGGGGGGCGGGGGGAGGTGTGGCGGCGCGGGGGGTAGCAGTGGGGAACAGGGGGGAGCCCTCTCTCTCTCCCTCTCCCTCCCACTCCCCGCTGCAACCCCCCACTCACCCACAGCGCCCCCCGAATCCTTTCGCCCGAGTACGGAAGTACTCGAAAATTGCGGTACTCGGGCGAAAAAGGGGCGTGGCCGAGTAGGCTCGCTCATCTCTAGACTTGATGTCTTTCTGGAGAGGAAGTATATTATAGGCTATAAATCTAAGATTATTTGTTAATCCGGGTATACAGGCAGGTAGGAACTATTAGGGGTTGATCCAGGGAACAGTCTGATTGCCATTAGGGAGTCGGGAAGGAATTTTTTCCCCAAAAGGGCTAATTGGCTTCTGCTCTTTTGGTTTTTTGCCTTCCTCTGGATCAACAAAACAGGAGGCTAGACAGGCTGGACTAGATGGGCATTGTTTTCATTCAGCCTTACGAACTATGTTACTATGACGTTACCTCAGCTGTGCTGGGCACTGCAATGAGATATATTTATGTACCGCCAGTGGGCTCCAGGGAGCCACCCATGCTGTGGGTGCACACGGAATTCCCATTGCGGAGTTGTACCTGCCTGTGAGTATTTATAAAAAACCCCGGTCAGACTGGGGCATGCAGTGTGGGCCGAAGCCCACCTATATATTTAATCTGACATTAGCTCTACTATCCATGGCACTGCATTGGGACAAACTACAGGAGCAATACAGCACTAATGAGACGTGCACAGCTACGCTAGCATAGGAGTCCGCTGTAGGCCCGCGATTGCTGAGGGTTTGTGCAGAGGCCTATGTCCTGGGTGCAGTGAAAGTCCGCTTCCTGCCTAGGATTGCTGAAGCTGTGGGCCGAGGCCTATGCCATGGGCGCGGTGCAAGTCTGCCATATTTGGCCGCTCAGATCAATTTTTTGTTCATGTCTTGGGCTTCCTAGGACTTGCAAACTTAGTTCCCATCGCGGTGTTTGACCTGTCTGGCACAAATACACTGACTGACTTGGGTAGAGAGCAGAGCGCTGACGGCTTTCCCCTTGCAGTGTAGATTGAGCTATGCGACACCCTGACAGAATGAATACTGTGTGGCACATGGATTCCCCATTGCTATGCCCACGTTTGCAGCTCCTGACGGAGGTGGCACAGGATTGGATGTCTCATTGCTTCTGTACAGCATTGTGGGCTATTGCCCCGCCCCTTTTAAAGAGGGTCGCTGCCTGGCCCTGCCAACCCTCTGCAGTGTGTGCCTCCGGTTCCTCCTCATGGCTGACGCACTTATACATAGACATGAGGGTGGTGTGGCTATGAGGCCAGCATGTGGCATGAGGGCAGCTGAAGGCTGCGCAGGGACACTTTGGTGTGCGCTGTGGATACTGGGTCGTGCGGGGGTGGGGGGGGGGTTGGGCAGCATGTAACCCAGGAGAAGAGGCAGGGGTGTTTCCCACAGGCAGTGCTTGTGCTTAGTTGGAGGTAGTGTGGTGCTTAGCTAAGGTGTCGCTTACTAATGAGGGTTTGTCCGAAGTAAAAATTGTTAGGGGGGGGGGCCCACTCTTGCCACTATTGTGGCTGAAAAGTGGGACCTGGTAACCTGAAATGCAGCCCAGCATGTTGCCCCTCGCCTGTCCTATCCGTTTCTGTGTCGTTTCCATCACTTTCTTGGGTTTTGCAGATTTTCACCAATGAAAACCTTAGCGGAGCATGGGTGATATACAAAAATGCTTGAGTCGCCCATTGACTTCAATGGGGTTCGTTACGAACCCTCGAGCATCGCGGAAAGTTCGACTCGAGCAACGAGCACCCGAGCATTTTGGTGCTCGCTCATCTCTACTGGAGATCTATGTATATCTAGGGCCAACAGCAGGATGTAGTACCGTGAGATCCTGAGAGTGTGCATGAGCTTTTAATAATTTAAAAAAAATAAAAATCTTGAATTAGTTATCTACTAGAGATGAGCGAACACGTTCGGCCCCGCCCCTTTTTCGCCCGAACACCGAACTTTGCGAACACTTCAGTGTTCGGGCGAAAAAGTTCGGGGGCCGCCGTGGCAGCGCGGGGGGGTGCGGCGGGGAGTGGGGGGGAGAGGGAGAGAGAGAGGGCTCCCCCCTGTTCCCCGCTACTGCCGCCCGCGCCGCCGCGCATCTCCCCGCCCCCCGGCGGCACCCGGACACTTACGCGCGAACACTGTAGTGTTCGCCAAAGCCGGTGTCCGGGTGCGGATGTGTCCGTAACGGACACGTTCGCTCATCTCTATTATCTACTTGTTAAAGCAGTATCTAACTTTTTAGATGACTTTTCAGAATATGCTGCTGTGTGCATGAGGAATAACACTATTTCTGGACATTATATGATTTGTAGCTTGCATTTTTCACTCTGCAGGCTGTATCTGTGATTTTCAGTCCTCACAGAACTGGTGGGAGTATTTTTAGCTGCTTATCTTCTATGCACTGTACACAGAGAACTGCTTTATGTAACACAACATCATCAGGTAGGGCACTGTACAGCAGTACTGAGCAGTGTAGAAGTGATTAAAGGGGTTGTACCGTGATAAGAAGTGGTGTTAAGCACTTCTGTATGGCCATATTAATGCACTTTGTAATATACATCGTGCATTAAATATTGGCCATACAGAAGTTATACACTTACCCCTCCGGTGCTGGCGTCCCCGTCTCCATGGCGCCGACTAAAGCTGCGCTGTCTGCCTTCTTCTGTCCGGCTCCGGCGTGCTCGCGCTGCAGAGGTCTTTTGCGCATGCTCTATAAACGCTTACAGTACAAGACCGCAGCTGTACTTTTTATCACCTAACCTTCAAGAGGGAATTTTAACAGGATGTATATCACAAACCTAGCACACTCAGTTCTTGACTAAATAAATATTATTTCTCAAGACCATTAAAAAATAACAATTTTCTTATATTTTCTTCCAGTCAACATGCTGGAATACTTTGTCAGAGGCCGCCTGCAGACTCCTGGGTCGGATCCCCTGTGAGAATTCTCGCAGCGGGATCCGGCCCACGTCCCTGCAGGGACAAGTGCGTCTCTTACCTGCTCCCACGGCTCTGGCTCTGTGATGAGACCCGCACAGAAATAGAACATGCAGCGATTTGTTTTCCACGTGTATTTTCACGCGGACAAATCGTGGCCATCTGCATAGGATTGCGTTTTGTAATGCAATCCTATGCAGGCGGGCACGGGTGGAAATTGTGTGGGAAATCCCGCCACGGAATTTCCGCCCGTGTGCAGGGGGCCAGAGTCAAATCCAAATACGAATTAGATCGTTATACTTTTAAAACTGACAGATTTTAATATCTAAGGGTCACCATACACATTGGCAACACACGCATGCTCAGCTCAACAGAGTGTGCATGTATTCATAGGGAGAGGGGAATAAGCCACTGCCATACATCTCTGGCAGCAGCTTATTTCCTTTTAAAGGGGTTTTCTGAGTTAGTTTGATTTTTTTTCTAAACTTAACAAAAGTTGAAAAATTAAAAAGAACGTATGATCACTGGTTTTATCCCCTACCAGTTTAGCACTGCTGCTCCAGTCCTAGCCAGGGATGTTTGCATGACTGCAGCAGTGATGTTCCTATAGATATAGGTGAGATGCTGATCATCTCATAGCCCCATGCCCTAGCATTCTGCACATTGTATTATTTTGTCATGCTCTGCTCTCTATCCAGATCATCTGCCCCCCTACTTGTATAATTAGGCTCCATCTTTAGCCCAGTTCAGTTCACACCACCTTGCCATTTGATCTATAGATAGAACTGCATTGTAAACAACTGCTCCGTGCTTATCTGAACCATAAACAGTAAGGCTGGTTTCACATCTGCATTGGAACCTCTGGCTGGAGGTTTCGTCACAGATTTGGCTCAAAATACTGGAAGAAAAAGTCCTGCACGCAACACTTTTTCTTCCATCCAGAAGACAGGCATTTGGGTGGAAAACGGACATACCCCATTATAGTCAATAGGGTTTGTCCAGCGCTGTTCTGCTCTGTCCAGAATTTGAGCTATTCGGCCGCAGTGATTCCACTTTCCTGCTCTCTGAACAGACCAAGAAAGTGGAATCGCCAACTCAGGTGGTAAATGACCTTGAAGAAGATACAGTGTAGCATTGAGTGGGTGTGACTACACAGCCTCCGGGCGCCTGCACACGAGCGGAAATTCTGCCGTGGGATTTGGCCATGCAAAATCTCTCGCGGCAAACAAACCGCGGCATGTCCTATTTCTGTGTGGGACTCGCATCACTCACCCACCGCCGGGTCCGGTCTGCGCATGCGTCGGCTGCCCGGCACATCAAACAGCCGGAGCCACGGGCGTGGGCAAGTACGCGCCGCTCTCTGCAGGCGCCGGATCCGACCCGCCCGTCTGCAGGCGGCCTCAGACAGAGGAAAAGGGAGGGGGAGCTGAGCTTGTGCTTATTATTGCTGGGAATGCTCCTTAAATTTCAATGGAAGACTTAAGGCATTGCAAGTATAATTTTTTTTTTCTGTAGGGACTTAGTAAGATAGGTGTTTATTGATTCTGCATGCACAAAGCTTCCCGTAGCTGTTAAGTATTCTGTTGTACATCAATCATTATATTATATTTTTAATTCCTAGGATGATGCTTCTTGATGGTTGTTTAGTGGAAAAGTGGAAAGACCAATTAAATAAGAGATTCAAGGTAATATTACCGATTTTTATTTCTGAAATTACTGTCTGACAGTCTTCTCCCAGAGATACAACTACAGGCGCTCTAGCGTTCTCCAAAGGCAGAGTTTATACCTTAGAACAGGTTGGGACGCATGAACAGTAACAAACTTTGAGCAGCTTTCTCTTCAATAAACTTTTTTTTCTCATAGTAAGGCCGCCTGCATACGACCAGGTCAGATCCCCTGTGAGAATTCTCACAGCGGGACCCGACCCGCGCCCTGCAGGGACCAGTGAGGCTTTCACCTGCTCCCGCGGCTTCGGCTCTGTAATGTGCCGGCCAGGTGGCGCATGCACACAGCGGGGCCAACTCATCACAATTGCCATTTCTGTGCGGACCTCTGCGAGACCCATACAGAAATAGAACATGCCGCGATTTGTTTTCCACGTGTGTTTTCACACAGACAAATCGTGTCCGTCCTGCCTAGGATTGCGTTTTGTAATGCAATCCTATGCAGGCGGGCACGGGCGGGAATTCTGCGGGAAATCCCGACGCCGAATTTCCGCCCGTGTGCATGGTGCCTTAGGGCTCCTACCCACTTGCGTTTTTTTAATGCGAATGTCAATGAAACTTTCTAATGTTAAAAATTCATCGCAAGTTTGTGCTTTGAGATTTTTGTGTGATGCATTTTTAACATTGGAAAGGCCTATTGAAATTCGCATAAAAAAGCGCAGTGCTACAGTAGCATTAAAAAAACGCAAGTGGGTAGGAGCCCTAACAGAATAATCAGAAAATGAGCTGTCTGTGAGAGTGCAGTGAGAGTGATCAGACATATACAGAGTTCACAGGGAGATAAGTTGTCCCCAACACCAATTTTTCATGGGGAATCTTGTCTTATCTGCCTTTAGATTTATAATGTTTAATAATATATAACAGGGGGGTTAAACTCATTTCCACCGAGGGCCACATCAACATTATAGTTGCCTTCAAAGGGCCGTTTATAAGGGCTCATTCACATGAGTGTATTTGTGCTCTGTATTACGCGCATAGTGCAGATAGCATAAACACAATTGATTTGCATTGGGGTACTCATAGTAAGCACTAGTAATTATACAATGCATTAGTAGTCATTTTGTACACAAGTAGACATATAATACATTAGTAATCTAGTAGACATATAATACACTAGTAGTCATATAGTACACTAGTAGACATATAATACACTAGTAATCTAGTAGACATATAATACACTAGTAGTCATATAGTACATTAGTAGATATATAATACACTAGTAATCTAGTAGGCAAATTATACACTAGTAATCTAATAGAAATATAGTGCATTACTAGTCAAATAGTACACTAGTAGACATATAATACACTAGTAGCATATGTGTGCCTACACTAGTAGGCATATAATACACTAGTAATCTAGTAGACATATTATACACTAGTTATCTAGTAGATATATTATACACTAGTAGTGATATAGTACACTAGTAGACATAGAATACACTAGTAATCTAGTAGACATAGAATACACTAGTAGTAGAGATGAGCGAATATACTCGTTTCGAGTAATTACTTGATCGAGCACCGCGATTTTTGAGTACTTCCGTACTCAGGTGAAAAGATTCGGGGGGCGCCGGGGGGCAGGGGGAGGCGTGGGGGAGCGGGGGGTAGCAGCGGGGAACACTCCCCGCTGCAACCCCCACTCACCCACGGCGCCTCCCGAATCTTTTCACCCGAGTACGGAAGTACTCAAAAATCGCGGTGCTCGGGCGAAAAAGGGGCGTGGCCGAGTAGGTTCGCTCATCTCTAACTAGTAGTCATATAGTATACTAGTAGACATATAATACACTAGTAGTGATATAGTATACTAGTAGACATAGAATACACTAGTAGTTTTTTACAGTAACAAATAAAAGGCGTACTTTTCTTTAGGTTTGTTCACTTACAGTGTTAGTGCGGTGTATGATATCCAAGACACTAATATTAACAATGTGATTATTTTAAAGAGATGGGAGCAAACCTTACAAGAGCAGCAAGTGAAAACAGCACAAGAAAAAGTTAAGCATGTGGGACGAACTAGTCGTAGTGGGACACTAAAGACAAGCCCGAAGAGCCCTAACCCTCCTCCTGCCATCTCCAAAAAGGCTGTTAAAACTAAGAAGGACCAGAGAGACAAGCGGGCATAAGCTGCTCTGTTTGCACGAAAGGACATTTCATGCATTGTGAGGGCCGCTAGCTGGCTACAGTAGCAGAATATATTATTCCTAAGCTCATCCACTAGCAAACAATTATGCAGAAACCTGCAATGACTTTATTTGCTGCACTTTAATTACCAATGTTTGCTTTTTATACTTTGACCACTACAATCCATAGTTTAGGGTTTGTATTGAATAAACTGAAACCTTTGTATCAGTGAACATTGGTGCAATTGTGGAGACAAACCATTTGCACCATATTTATGAGTATTCTTTTATCTACAATACATTGTTTACTTTGAGATTTATGATACAAATATGTTGTTTGTTTCTTCCATTGACATTTAGTTGAATGAACGAGTTTATTGCACTTGTGCTTCAGCATGTTGGAATGTCCACATAGAAGATTGGAAATGTTTGTGTGCATACTGGAGGAAAATTACTAAGCTCAACATTTCCAATGTCGGGCTTAGTATAATTTTCCCCCTGTGTATGGTCCATTTAATACATGAACGCCACTTCATGTATTCCGTGCATCCTGGCAACTCCATGTGCCTTCTCAGAAGTGTACGTCAGGTCTAATCTGGTACATATTTCTACTATAAAATGTGATTGTTCTCAGTACGAAAAACCAAGTAATCTTGTAGATATGATACCTTTCAATAGCTAACAGAAATACATGATGTTATAGCAAGCTTTAAACCTACTCAGAGATCTTCCTTGGACTTAAATGGAATAGATCAGAAGAGGCATATACATGGTGTCATTAATTTGCACAACACAATATTAGAACAGGATGAGTAGAGAAGAAAATAATTCATTAGTTCACTGATAAGGGATGGGAAAGTTTTTATTGTCTCCAAATTGGTGTTATCTCTGCTCCAGATTTCTCATATTCTCCACCGATGCAAGAAGCACCCTCCGAGGTTCATTCCCGTCTTGACAGTTTCAAATGTTGTTATAAATTTGTACTCCCAAATTCTTCGTTGGAATTTGAAATTGCCTTTTAAAACGTATAAAAGTTACTGTATTAAAAGGCAATTTCAAATCCCAATGTCACAGAAGAGTTTCGGAGTACAAATGTATAACAACTTTTGATACTGTCAAGACCAGAATGAACCTCGGAGGGGGGTTCTTGCATCAGTGGAGAATATGAGAAATGTGGAGCGGAGATAACACACTGGCCTGGCGATCACCTACAACAATTTAGAGACCACTTTCACATGCCTTACACATTACTAATTAAAGGGGTTGCCCCGCGAAATCAAGTGGGGTTATACACTTCTGTATGGCCATATTAATGCACTTTGTAATATACATCGTGCATTAAATATGAGCCATACAGAAGTTATTCACTTACCTGCTCCGTTGCTGGTGTCCCTGTCTCCATGGTGCTGACTAAAGCTGCTTCTTTAGTCGCACGAACAGTCGCACATGCGCTGTAAGGATTCCTCTTCTTACTTCCTCCGGGCTCACGAGCGGCGTCCTGGCTCCTCCCTCTTCTCCGCGTCATCGTAGCTCCGCCTCCATCACGTGCTGCCGATCGGCCAATTAGGTGGCTGTATCGGCAGTGGAACACAAGGAAGGAGAAGACAATCCATGGTGCACCATGGGAGAAAACCGCAGTGCACCATGGGAAAGGACCGGCGGCCATCTTTAAAAGAAGAAAAGAAGATGCTGCGCGAACGGGGATGCAGGTAAGTGATTTTTTTTTTTCAAAATAACTAACGGAATTGATTTTAATGGGGCAGAATGAGGGGGTAAGTTAAAAAAAAAATTTGGATTTCGCCGCTGGACAACCCCTTTAAGTATTTACTCCTCTGCTCATTTTGTTCTGGTATTGTTTTAAGTGCCAATTACTCACACCATGTCTGTGCATATATATATATATATATATATGTTCTGATCTATTCCATTTAAGCCTGAGGAAGGTTTGAAATCTCGCTATAACATCATGTATTTCTGTTAGCCATAAAAAAGTCTCATATCTACAAGATTAGGGTGGCTTCAAATGAGCGTGTATTTTTGCGTACATAGGTGCGCACCTATGTACATGCAAAAGCATGCATGTATGAAGGTCCGTACATTGCCTTCAACAAAGCCGCGGCTGCTGCCTGTGCCTCCATTGAAAGCAATGGTCTGCCGGCACCCCTGAATTATTTTTCAGTGAAGGGCTTTACATATAAGTCCTTCCCTGAAAATCAAGAATTTTAGTGTAAAGAAAAAAAAAAACTTACTTACCTGTCTGCCGCTGCCGTGTCCATGCGGCAGATGTTACTTTCATCCCCGCGAGAAAAAGAATTCCCTGCTGCACCTGCCACATCTGTGACAGATGCAGCAAAGGAATTCTTCATCCCTGCGGAGAATAAAGAATTCCCTACCACAGCTGTCACACATGACAGCTGCGGTAGGGGATCCAGCTGCCGGCATCCTGTAATTGTTTTTCAGGGAAGGGCTTTAAATATAAGCCCTTCCCTGAAAAACAAGGAAAAGTGGTGTTAAAAATTTAAAAAAATCATACTCACCTTCCTTCAGCTGCCGGGGCTCAGCCGCGTCCTCTCTGCGCTGTTCCCGGCATTTCAAAGCACTTCTTTCAGCAGGTGGGGATTTAAAATCCAGTTGTGGTAGGTAATTCTTTATTCCCCGCAGGGAGGAAGAATTCCTTTGCTGCATCTGTCACCAATGTGGCATGTGCAGCAGGGAATTCTTTTTCCTCGCAGGGATGAAGGAAAGATCTGCCGCATGGACACGGCAGTGGTGGACAAGTAAATATTTATTCATTTATTTTTTTATACCAAAATTCTTGTTTTTCTGGGAAGGGCTTATATATAAAGCCCTTCACTGAAAAACAATTCAAGGGTGCCGGCAGACCATAGTCCCCAATAGAACCGCCGGCAGCAGCTGCGGCTCCATTGAAGTCAATGTGTGCATTCCCTGTGGTGCACGCATATCCTATCTTTGCAGGCACATGCCTGTAAAGCACGGACATGTGCACACACCATAGGGAATGCATTGGTTCTAATAGAAGCGTGTTTTTTTGCACGTATGCACAAACAAAAACACGCTCGTGTGAAGCCACCCTTACTTTGTTTCTCTCACTGAGAACAATCACATTTTGCTCTACTGGCTAACACCGTACTAAACTTTTTTTCTGGTACAATATATGGCAGTTTGTGGCGTATGTTATACATAAATTTGTCAGTATGGGATAGCCACACCCCTTCCTGACAAGCCCTGCCCACGTTTTGGCCAGCACAAAATGCAAAAAAGTTGCAATATATTTGCGCACATTCCCCCCTATACAAACATTTGTGAATGTTTTACACGAGAACCATTTTATAACTGTGCTTCATTGTTGTCTATATTATAGTTTCTACTATTGTACTTCAGGCTGGGCTCTGATGTTTAAATCTATTTAACAATTATGAAATTATGATAATAAATATCTGAAACTGAAAAATGCTTTTTTATTATTAGTTAAACCACAGTTATCATTTAAGTCAATTAGCGAATGTAGGACATACTCGCACTATTGTCTTTAAGCAGGATACTCTCGTTTAAGGTTGGCCATCAGCACCCCAAACCTTAATCTTTAGACTGGCTTCAGTTAAAGTTGACATTAAGGAGCCTGAAGACAAAGAAATCAGATGTGAACACTGTGATAATCATGTAATGAATAGTACCTTTGTGATTCAGAACCTTCTGCTCCAACGAAGAAGGCCCGGGCATCATCACACACTACAGGAAAGTGATGGCACCCCTGTAAGGGTATGTTTACACAAAGCGGATTTTTAATACAGATCTCCACCAAAAGTCACAGCATAATTTGTGGAATAACTGCACCAATATTTACATCCAAAACCATGTTGAAAACTGCAGCATATGACACAGCTGTTAATTCAGATCTGTAGCAAATCCGCATCAAAATCTGCACCAATGATGCAGTTCTCGATACAAATATTGGTGCAGATTTTTCAATGTGGAGAATAGGTACTAGAGATGAGCGAGCATACTCGTCCGAGCCTGATGCTCGTTCGAGTATTAGGGTGTTCGAGATACTCGTTATTCGAGACGAGCACCATGCGGTACTCGAGTCAATTCCATTTCCTTCCCTGAAAGTTTTCTGCCATTTTCTGGCCAATAGACATGCAGGGAAGGCATTACGACTTCCTCCTGTGACGTTCCAGCCCTATCCCACCCCCCTGCAGTGAGTGGCTGGCGAGATCAAGTGACCGCCGAGTATATAATGCAGCCCTACCCGCTGCTCGCCGCAGACACACGCTGGCAGAGATTAGGGAGGGTGCTGCTGCTATAGGGAGAGTATTAGCGTCTTCAAGAACCCCAACGGCCCTTCTTAGGGCCACATCTGACCATGTGCATTACTGTTGTGGCTGCTGGGAGCAGTTTTGCAAAAAAAATTTTATTCATATTGCGCGTGCAGGCTATAGCGTTCTCAGGCTGCAGTCTGTACTACGTAGTATAGGGGAAGTATTGGTGAGGTAGGGACAGTGGTAGTGTGGAATCCTGCCTAGAAGAACCCCAATGGTCCTTCTTAGGGCCACATCTTACCGTGTGCATTAATGTTGTGGCTGCTAGGAGCAGTTTTGGACCAATTTTTTTTTTCATCTTGGGCTCTGCAGACTATTGCATTCTCAGTCTGCAGCCAATTATACAGAGTATAGGGGCAGTATTGGTGAGGCAGGGACAGTGCTACTGTAGAATCCTGTCAACAAGTACCCCCAAAAAGCTCCTGTTTAGGGCTATCTGTGACCATGTGCATTTAACTCTGTGGCTGCTGGCAGTTGTAGTACCTCACTATTGCACAGCTAGGCCTGCTCACAGGCTTCTGTATAATTTTTTTCCTGGGTGCAGTTTGCGTAACATAAGCACTGTTTCCCTCCAACTGCACGCCAATAATTCTAAAAAATTTTACACCGCGGTGTGTCTGCCATCAACTGCACGCACAGCAGACGCATCAGCCCCCGATAGAGGGAAACTCAGATAGACGCTATATAGCCTGCATTGCATTTCCCAAAAATTTTTTTAAAAAACTGCACGCCAATAATTCAAACATTTTTTACCCCGCCAATTTTTCTGCGGCCCAAAAGGCTCATATAACTTTTGTCAAACAATATTTCTACGTTTATAACTAAGGCATTGAAACTTCAACATGAACTAATTCTTTTAACAGGGCTGCTTCCAGGCTCTGTTACAAATTAATCCACAGTAAGCTAAAATATTAATGGTTTTCACCTGCCCTCTGGGTTGAGCAATTTTTCTGGAGTACATTTGTACTGTTGGTACAGCAATTTTTGGGCCCTCGCCTACACTGTAATCCAATTATTTTTTCTGGCCTTCGCCTACACTCATGTGTTAGGGGTTGGCCTACACTCTTGCTACGTAAATGTCACATGGGTCTGCCTGCCTATACTTCTGCCACAATAATGCTACAGGGGTCTGCCTATACTTCTGCGACAGAAATGTTACTTCGGTCTGCCTATACTTCTGCTCCTAAAAAATGTTACTGGGCTCATCCTACACTGCTGCAAATGAAATGTTACTGGGGTCTGTCTATACTGTTACTACTCAAATGTTACTGGGGTCTGTCTATAATGTTACTACTGAAATGTTTCTGGGCTCTGCCTACACTGCTACTACTGAAATATTACTGCGGTCTGACTATACTGATGTAATTGAAATGTTTTTGGGGTCTGTCTATACTGTTACTACTGAAATGTTACTGGGCTCTGCTTACACTGCTGCTACTGAAATGTTACTGGGGTCTGCCTATACTGCTGCAAATGAAATGTTACTGGGGTCTGTCTATACTGTTACCCCTGAAATGTTACTGGGCTCTGCCTACACTGCTGCTACTGAAATGTAACTGGGGTCTGTCTATACTGCTGCAACTGAAATGTTTTTGGGGTCTGTCTATACTGTTACTACTGAAATGTTACTGGGCTCTGTCTATAATGCTGCAAATGAAATTTTACTGGGGTCTGTCTATACTCTAACTCCTGAAATGTTACTGGGCTCTGCCTACACTGCTGCTACTGAAATGTTACTGGGGTCTGTCTATAATGCTGCAACTGAAATGTTACTGGGGTCTGTCTATAATGCTGCAACTGAAATGTTACTGGGGTCTATCTACACTGCTGCAAATGAAATGTTACTGAGCTCTGCCTATACTGCTGCAACCGAAATGTTACTGGGGTCTACCTAGATTTCTGCAAAATAACTGTTAGTGGGGTCAGCTTATACCTTTGCTACAGGAATACTACAGGGGTCTGTGCATAGGATGGCTGCACAAAGTTTTCACATCGCGGTGTTCTACGTATCTGGCCCAAGAAAAAAAACCCAGTCTGACTGGCGCATGCAGTGTTGGCCGAAGCCCACCTGTATTTTATCTGACGTTAGCTCTTCTGTGCGGGGCACTGCAATGGGATTTATGTACCGTCGGTGGCTTCCTGGGACCCACCCATGCTGTGGGTCCACTCCACACAGACTTCGCAAAGGGGAATTGTACCTGCCTGTGACTATTAACTAAAAAAACACAGTCTGACTGGGGCATGCAGTGTTCGCCGAAGCCCACCTGTACTTTATCTGACGTTACCTCAGCTATCCGCGGGACTGCAATGGGATTTTTTTATGTACCGTCGGTGGGTTCCAGGGAGCCACCCATGCTGTGGGTTCACTCCACACAGACTTCCCATAGCGGAGTTGTACCTGCCTGTGACTATTAATTAAAAAACCCTAGTCTGACTGGGGCATGCAGTGTGGGCCGAAGCCCACCTGTATTTTATCTGACGTTAGCTCAGCTGTGCGGGGCACTGCAATGGGATTTATGCACCGTCGGTGGGTTCCAGGGAGCCACCCATGCTGTGGGTGCACACAGACTTCCCATTGCGGAGTTGTACCTGCCTGTGACTATTAATTAAAAAACCCTAGTCTGACTCAGGCATGCAGTGTGGGCCGAAGCCCACCTGTACATTATGTCACGTTAGCTCAGCTATCCGGGGCACTGCAATGGGATTTATTTATGAACCGTTGGTGGCTTCCTGGGACCCACCCATGCTGTGGGTCCACACAGACTTCCCAGAGCGGAGTTGTACTTGCCTGTGACCATGAAAAAAGGCCAGACTGACTAGGGCATGGAGTGTGGGCCGAAGCCAACCTGTACTTTATATCACGTTAGCTCAGCTATCCGGGGCACTGCATTGGGACAAACTAGAGGAGCAATACAGCGCTAATGAGACGTGCACAGCTACGCTAGCATTGGAGTCCGCTGTAGGCACGCGATTGCAGAGGGTTTGTGCAGAGGCCTCTGTCCTGGGTGCAGTGAAAGTCCGCTTCCAGCCTAGGATTGCTGAATCTGTGGGCCGATGCCTATGCCGTGGGCGCGGTGCAAGTCTGCCATGTTTGGCCGCTCAGATCAATTTTTTGTTCATGTCTTGGGTTTCCTAGGACCCACCTTTGCTGTTGGTGCAAACTTAGTTCCCATTGCGGTGTTTGACCTGTCTGGCACAAAGGCACTGACTGACTTGGGTAGGGGGCAGAGCGCTGACTGCTTTCCCCTTGCAGAGTGGATTGAGCTATGCGACACCTTTGCGGAATGAATACTGTGTGGCACATGGATTCCCCATTGCTATGCCCATGTTTGCAGCTCCTGACGGAGGTGGCACAGGATTGGAGTTCTCATTGCTTCTGTACAGCATTGTGGGCTATCGCCCCGCCCCTTTTAAAGAGGGTCGCTGCCTGGCTCTGCCAACCGTCTGCAGTGTGTGCCTCCGGTTCCTCCTCATGGCAGACGCACTTATAAATAGACATGAGGGTGGTGTGGCTATGAGGCCAGCGTGTGGCATGAGGGCAGCTGAAGGCTGCGCAGGGACACTTTGGTGTGCGCTGTGGACACTGGGTCGTGCGGGGGGGTTGGGCAGCATGTAACCCAGGAGAAGTGGCAGCGGAGTGTCATGCAGGCAGTGATTGTGCTTTGTTGGAGGTAGTGTGGTGCTTAGCTAAGGTATGCCTTGCTAATGAGGGTTTTTCAGAAGTAAAAATTGTTGGGGGGGCCCACTCTTGCTGCTATTGTGGCTTAATAGTGGGACCAGGGAACTTGAGATGCAGCCCAACATGTAGCCCCTCGCCTGCCCTATCTGTTTGTGTCGTTCCCATCATTTTCTTGAATTTCCCAGATTTTCACAAATGAAAACCTTAGCGAGCATCGGCGATATACAAAAATGCTTGAGTCGCCCATTGACTTCAATGGGGTTCGTTACTCGAAACGAACCCTCGAGCATCACGGAAAGTTTGACTCGAGCAACGAGCACCCGAGCATTTTGGTACTCGCTCATCTCTATTATTTATACTAGATATGTAAACTCAGTGAGATGGAAATTGGTAAACTTTACACGTTGATATTTCTGTAGAATGCAATTCTAGCAACTTTGTGCATTGTAAAGATGTTTCTATGACGATCGCTGATACTGTCCAAGACATTTTGGCCATTATTCTGTTTTGAGATTGAGAAGATTTTGTTGGACGCTGAGAAAAACCAAATAAACAATAGACTTTACAGCCATCCAAATCTCAGCATTATATCAAAGAGAACATGCAGCTGCGGTCTTGCTTGCCACATAACATTCATCAGGATACAAGTTTACCTTGAATGGGAACGGACATGAATCTGTACGTTCCACTCACAACACTCACAAATAATGATTTCTCAAGTACAATCTTTCTCGATGGGCTGGCTGCTGGCTATTGCGTCCCATTCTTAACCCTTCCCAATCCACTTATTTTTTTCTCAGCCATTCTCCCCAGCTCCAAATAAATTGGAGCTGGTGAGAATGGAAGAGAAAAAAATACATTTCCCTGCACCCTCCTGAACTGACAGAGTTCAGGAGGGTGCAGGTGCTCACTGCACCGTGGAGGGATCTGCTTACCTGTCCGGCGTCTTCAGCATTCTGCCTTCTGCCTCCCGACTCGCCGAGCCAGGAGACAGAAGGGAGAATGCAGAAGATGCCGGACAGGTAAGCAGGCCCTCCCACGGTGCAGGCTCCCGGCTCGCGTTCATGTGACCGCTGGGGGTCAGGTAAAACCGGTGGTCACATGATCGCCGACTGGAATCTCCGTGCATTACATAGCGCTAATTGAGCGCTATGTAATGTGTAAAGGAGAAGGCAGGAAGGGTTAAAAACCCTTTCTGCCTTCTCCTCGGGGGTCCTCAATGAGGACCAGTGCAGGAGTGCATCTGCACCCGATGTGTCTGATGATCGGGTGCAGATGCACTCCTGCACTGCAGTGTCGGGTCTGCTCCGACATCGGAGCTGTGGAGGGAAAATTATGATGTCGGGGCAGGCCCGACATTGGATTGGAAAGGGTTAAATAAGGAATTTACATCTTTGTGAAAATATCTGTATTTCTAATTCTCTAGTTGTATAAAAGATGTAAGAATATACAAATGTACATTAGAATGTATCATGGATTTGAAAGGATTGTTATATAATGAAATATGTTTTTCTTGTTAGAACATTTGTTAGACATCTGAAAGTACATAATTCTGATTTATCAATAAGTGGAACAGGTTACCATGGGAGGTGGTGAGTTCTCCTTCAAATGGAAGTGTTCAAACAAAGGCTGGACAGACATCTGTCTGGGATGATTTAGTGATCCTGCACTGAGCAGGGGGTTGGACCTGATGACCATGAAAGCCCCTTCCAACTGTACCATTCTAGGATTCTATGATAGACTCTTTATACAAGCCCTGTAACAATAACTGGGAATGAAAGCCAAGTGTGAGTATGCACGCACCTAATTCATCACAGGGAGATCGGCTCTCAAAATGCCTTGATTATATATTTATTTTATTAAAATATAAAAAAAAGAATAAGATAATAAGAAAAAAATAGCCGCTGGCTGAAAAAAAAAGTGCAAATAACCCACCACAGGCCCCACACAGTTGGATAAGTGCTCCACTCAAATCAATATAGAGAGCAAAAGCATTCTCAAACATATAGAAACAATGTGCAATGTATATACACCTAGCAGGTGACGTCCTGGTGCCTCACGCTGTACTGTGGCACTCCAGCAGTTTTCCTTGTAGTCCTCATTGCTGAGAAAACAATCTCTTCCTGGTAACGGGGATTGAATACCCCATCTCCAGCAAGAGATTGCTGTGATTGGATCATGAGTGTCGTGGCTCAGCCAATCAGAGCCGGCGCTCAATGAACCAAACACAGCCATTCAGTGAATTACATCATTGAATGGCTGTGATTGGCTCATCAAGCACTGGCTCTGATTGGCTAAGCCACTGCAATCGTGATCCAATCACAGCAATCTTTTGCTGGAGGCGGAGTATTCAAGCCCTGTTACCAGGAAGAGAATGCTTTCTCAGTGCCGCGGACTACACGGTATATTGCAGGAGCGCCACAGCCCAGCCAGAGGGACCCGGACGCTGCTTGTCCCCGAAATTAAGACATTGTGCCTCTTTTTGGACAAACATTAATATAAGACACTGTCTTTTTCTGGGAAACACGGTAGTTACTGTAATTTGAATGGTCTTGACAGTATTGTTGGTATCGTGACCTTATTAATGCATCTGTGCACCATAGATTTCCTTGAGCTATGCAGATCATGCATGTATAGTAGTCCTAAGCTTGGCCAGCTGGTCACTATAGTTGAAACAGTTCCGTTAAGAATGATGTAAAAATGGATATCACTCCAACAGGCATGATGGGTAAAAATGGACTATGCTTAGTTGATAGCTCTATATCAAACAGTCTGTTTGAGGAGAAGCCAAATGAAACAATCTTGCAAGGAGAGACATGTGGAGCAGTCTGTGTGAGGAGGAACATTGTAAAGCAATCTTGTGAGGAGAGGCATGGTGAGCAGTCTGTGGGAAAGGGATGTCATGGGGGACCAGTCTGTGTGAGAAAGAGTGTTGCAGCAGTGCTGGGATTGCTGCCGGGTTGACGCAGTCCAGTGCGGGTTTTCGACATGGTTCTGCACCTTCTAGCTTAGCAGGTGTGACACAATGTGCTCACATCTGTGGATTAGCTAGCTATTTAGCTGGGATGGATAGGAAGCTAAGGTGCTGTGAATTGTTATTTGCTTACTGTCTGATCTGGCAGTTAGTGGCTCCTGTGGAAGGCGTGGTGTCCACGGTTCCTTTTTTCGGATGGCTCTGTGTGCTGCGGCTTATTCTACTAAAGCTAGGTGCTGTGTTTTATTTTGTTTTGTCCCTTATCAGTTTGGCCAAGTAGTGTTACTTAGGCCGCAGGAACGCGTGCAGGCCCGCATCTATTGACGTGATCAGTTTGCCATGTCAGGCAAGGCCCTCTCCCTTGTTCATTATGTGTTTAGGGAAAGACTTCACATTTATTATTTGTCAGTTTGTTTTGGCTGCTGCACTGTGAGCAACTATTGTACACATCTGCAGTTGCTGGTCCAGTATGTCCTTTGCAGACATAACAAAGAGGCTGGGTCTGTTATTCAGATCTATGATCTGAATTTATTGAGATGTCCCCTTTGGGGTCTGAATTAATTTAAGGGGTCTTTATTGAAAGACTTATTTTGTGGAGGTCTGTATTGAGGTTTCACTTTGTTTTGGAGTCTAGTCTGGGATTTGAATTTATTTAGGTATCTGGTTGGGAGTAAGAACTAATTTAGAAGTCTGGTCTGAGATTAGCATTCACTTTTCAATTTCGCCTGGGGCTGATTTAAAGGTTTTGATATGGAGCCTATCATTTTGCAGTTATGCTCTTACTTTCATCTTCATTCATGTCCTCGGGCACTATTATATCTGTATTATTTGGAGGAATTTAGCTGCAGAGTAGGAACATTTTTGGAACATAATTGCAACATCTGTAGCAGCAGTCACGGTTTTGGTTGCAGCAGCAGGATGGCAGTATTATCCAAGATGTTTTATTTTCATGCAGCAACATAACAGACATGTACTCACCTCTCACAGCTCTGTGCTGTGTTCAGTGCCACTGCTCCAGGTCTTCCCCCTGACATCATGTTTACAGGCTGCAGTAGACAGTTTTTTGGCTGTCACAGGCTGCTGCAGCCAATGACAGAGCTCCCATACACGGGCTGACTGCAGCCTGTAAACAAACACCAGTCATTGAGGACTGAGCATTGATGGGGGAGAGGTGAGTATATGTTTATGTTTTTGCATGAGGAATAAGCTTTTTTTAAAAGAATCTCAACTTGGACAACCCCTTTAAAATATATAATTATTGAGGCCGAAAACAATACATAACTTCCTTTCAGTGCTAACCGCTCCAACGTTGTCATTTTTAAAATAGTGCTTTCCATGTACAATTACAAAGTTTCATATTATTGACATGTGTATGCTTCCAATGTTACTGCAGTTGTATCACTTCTTATTTTTGTATAATTCAGTGATACTACATGTGTTTTTAAGGGGTGGGAATAGGAGGGTCTTCCCTAAAAGGTCTACTGGGAATCACATACCATTGCTTTTAAATTTGTATTCTTTAGATCTCGGTTTTCAATCAGGCCATACAGCAGAAGCAACTTGAGCAACCCCTCTTACATCACGGGGCTTAGGCCCTTGATGCCTTTTCCTTTGTGGCTGCATCTTCTCTGCAGCACCCCCACTCACTATCTCTGTATTCTGTTGATTGAGCAGCGAAAGTTAAATTTATAGCAATGACATTCTCACACTAGAAAGTCTCCAGGGAGCGTGCTTAGGTCTGTTTGGAGCAACGATCTTGAAACTCCATTGTGACTCCCAGTAGACCTTTTCGGGAAGACCCTAATAATCCCAAACCTTAAAAACACATGTAGTATCACAGACTTATACAAAAATAAGAAGTGATTAGAGATGAGCGAGCATACTCGTCCGAGCTTGATGCTCGTTCGAGTATTGGAGTACTCGAGATGCTCGTTACTCGAGACGAGCACCACGCGGTACTCGAGTCAATTCCATTTCTTTCCCTGCATGTTTAGCGCCATTTTCTGGCAAATAGAAATGCAGGTAAGGCATTACAACTTCCTCCTGTGACGTTCCAGCCCTATTCCATCCCCACCCCCACCCCACCCCCGCAGTGAGTGGCTGGTGAGATCAAGTGACTTAAAGCGGTCCTGCCCACGGCTCGCCTCAGACACACACTGTGAGAGATCAGGGAAAGTGCTGCTGAAGAGATAGGGAAAGTGGTAGTGTAGGTTCCTGTCTACAAGAACCCCAACGGTCCTTCTTAGGGCCACATCTGACTGTGTGCATTACTGTTGTGGCTGCTGGGAGCAGTTTGGCACAATTTTTTTTTTTTTTAAATATAGGGCTGTGCAGGCCATTACAGCTATAGCGTTCTCGATCTGCAGTCAATTATACAGAGTATAGGGACAGTGCTGGTGAGACAGGGATAGTGGGAGTGTAGGATCCTGTCTACAAGAACCCCAACGGTCCTTCTTAGGGCTACCTGTGACTGTGTGCATTTTACTGCGTGGTTGCTGGGAGTTGTAGTGCTTCACTATTACGCAGCTAGGCCTGTTTGCAGCCTTCCATATAATTTTTTTCTGGCTGCAGTTTGCGTTACATTACCGCTGTCAGCCTCCAACTGTAGGCCAATATTTCCATAATTTCTTACACCGGTCTATGTGTGCCGTGAACTTCACGCACAGCGTATGGCCAGAGCCACTGATAGAGGGAAAGTCATATACACGCTATATAGCCTGTATTCTTTTTCAAAATTTTTTTTAAATAAAAGGTCCTTCTTATGGCTACCTCTGACCGTCTGAAATTTACTGGGTGTCTGGTGGGAGTTGTAGTGCATCACTATTGAATGGCTAGGCCTGTTTGCAGCCTTCCGTATTCTTTGTTTCTGCCTAGAGTTAGCGTTACAATACCGCTGTCAGCCTCCAACTATACGCCAATAATTCCATAATTTTTTACATCGTTCTGTGTGTGACTAAACTTCACGCACAGCGTACGGCCACAGCCACTGATAGAGGGGAAGTCATATACATGCTTTAAAGCCTGTATTCTTTTTCAAAAAAATTAAAATAAAAGCTCCTTCGTTGGGCTACCTCTGACCGTCTGAAATTTACTGGGTGTCTGGTGGGAGTTGCAGTGCATCAGTATTGCAGAGCTAGGTCTGTTTGCAGCCTTCCGTATTCTTTGTTTCTGCCTGGGGTTAGCGTTACAATACCGCCGTCAGCCTCCAACTGTACGCAAATTATTCCATAATTATCTACACCGCTCTGTATCTGCTTTATTCGTAATCCACCATGCTGAGGGGTAGGGCTCGAGGACGTGGACATGAATGCGGGCGAGGACGCGGAGGTCCAAGTGAGGGTGTGGGCACAGGCCGAATTCCTGGTCCAGGTGAATCGCAGCCGGCTAATGCGGGATTAGGAGAGAGGCAAGTTTCTGGGGTCCCCAGCTTCACATCACAATTTTCGGGTCCACGTGGTAGACCTTTATTACAAACAGAGCAGTGTGAGCAGGTCCTGTCATGGATGGCAGAAAATGCATCCAGCAATGTATCGACAACCCAGTCTTCTATGCCATGCACTGCTGCAACTCTGAATCCTCTCGTTGCTGCCCCTCCTTCCTCCCAGCCTCCTCTCTCCATAAAAATGACACATTCTGATAAGCAGAGAGACTCCCAGGAACTGTTCTCGGGCCCCTGCCTTGATTGGGAAAAAATGGTTCCTCTGTCACCTGAGGAGTTTGTTGTGACTGATGCCCAACCTTTGGAAGGTTTCCAGGGGCCGGGTGATGAGGCTGGGGACTTATGACAACTGTCTCAAGAGCTTTCGGTGGGTGAGGAGGACGATGATAAGACACAGTTGTCTATCAGTGAGGTAGTAGTAAGGGCAGAAAGTCTGAGGGAGGAGTGCACAGAGGATTCGGAGGAAGAGCCGCTGGACGATGAGGTGACTGACCCCACCTGGTTTCCTAAGCCAACTGAGGACAGGTTTTTAGAGGGGGAGGCAAGTGCAGCAGCAGGACAGGTTGGAATAGGCAATGGGGTGGCCAGGGGTAGAGGCAGGGCCAGAGCAAAGAACCCCCCAACTGTTTCCCAAAGCATCCCCTCGCGCCAAGCCACCGTGCTGAGGCCTAGGTGTTCAAAGGTGTGGATGTTTTTCAGTGAGAGCGCGGATGACCGACGAACAGTGGTGTGCAACCTGTGTCGCGCGAAGATCAGCCCAGGAGCCACCACTACCAGCCTCACCACCACCAGCATGCGGAGGCATATGATGGCCAAGCACCCCACAAGGTGGGACGAAGGCTGTTCACCGCCTCCGGGTTGCACCACTGCCTCGCCCCCTGTGCTCCAACCTGCTACTCAGATCCAACCCCTTTCTCAGGACACAGGCACGAGCGCCTCCGGCCTGCACCCACGCCCTCACCTCCGCTGTCCTCAACCCCATCCAGCAATGTCTCTCAGCGCAGCGTCCAGCTGTCGCTAGCGCAATCGTTGGAACGAAAGCGCAAATACACCACCACGCACCCGCACACTCAAGCTTTAAACGTGCACATTGCCAAATTGATCAGCCTGGAGATGCTGCCGTACAGGCTTGTGGAAATGGAGGCTTTCAAAAACATGATGGTGGCGGCAGTCCCACGTTACTCGGTCCCCAGTCGCCACTATTCTTCTCGGTGTGCCATCCCATTCCTACACCAGCACGTCTCCCACAACATCAATCGTGCCCTCACCAACACGGTTACTGGGAAGGTCCACTTAACCACGGACACGTGGACAAGTACTGGTGAGCAGGGCCACTATATCTCCCTGATGGCATATTGGGTGAATTTGGTGGAGGCTGGGACCGAGTCAGAGCCTTGGACTGCACACGTCCTACCCACACCCAGAATTGCAGGTCCTTCCTCGGTTCTGGTATCTGTGTCGGTCTATGCCACCTCCTCTAAACCCTCCTCCTCCTACGCAACCTCTACCTCTCAATTAAGAAATGTGAGCAGCACGTCGCCAGCAGTCATTTTAGCGCGGCGCGTCAGCACAGCGGTGGGCAAGCGTCAGCAGGCCATGCTGAAACTTCTCAGCCTAGGTGACAGGAGGCACAAGGCCCCCGAACTGTTGCAGGGTCTGACAGAGCAGACCGACCTCTGGCTTTCGCAGCTGAGCCTCCAACCGGGCATGGTCGTGTGTGACAACGGCCGTAACTTGGTAGCGGCTCTGCAGCTCGGCAGCCTCACACACATGCCATGCCTGGCCCACATCTTCAATTTGGTGGTTCAGCGGTTTCTGAAAAACTACACTCACTTGTCTTACTTCCTCGGCAAGGTGTGCCGGGTCTGCGCACATTTTCGCAAGTCCACCACGGATACTGCCACCCTGAGGACCCTGCAACATCGGTTTAATCTGCCAGAGCACTGACTGCTGTGAGACGTGCCCACACGGTGAAATTCTACGCTGCACATGTTGGCCAGGCTCTATAAGCAGCGTAGAGCAATAGTGGAATACCAACTCCAACATGGGCAACGTACTGGGAGTCAGCCTCCTCAATTCTTTACCGAGGAGTGGGCCTGGATGGCAGATATCTGCCAGGTCCTTGGAAACTTTGAGGAGTCTACCCAGATGGTGAGCGGCGATGCTGCAATCATTAGCGTCACCATTCCTCTGCTATGCCTGCTGAGAAGTTCGCTGCAAAGCATAAAGGCTGAGGCTTTGCGGTCGGAACAGGAGATGGTATGAGAGTATGTCCATTGATAGCCAGACCACCCTCATGTCTATATCTCAGCGTGTTTTGGAGGAGGAGGAGGAGGATGAGTGGGAGGAGCAGGAGGAGGAGGGAGAAGAGATAGCTGGGCCCACTGCAGAGGGCCCACTACCCATGCTGCTTGCCTCCCATCTGTTCAGCGTGTATGGCCTGTGGACGAGGAGGAGGATCCTAAAAATGAGATCTTCCTAGTGAGGACAGCGATGTGTTGCGTACTGGTACCCTGGCACACATGGCTGACTTCATGTTAGGCTGCCTTTTTCGTGACCCTCGCGTTTGACGCATTCTGGCCGCTACGGATTACAGGGTGTACACCCTACTCGACCCACAGTATAAGGAGAACCTTTCCACTCTCATTCCCGAAGATGAAAGAGGTTTGAGAATGATGCAATACCAGAGGGCCCTGGTGGACAAACTGATGGTAAACTTCCCATCTGACAGCGGTAGTGGCAGAAGGCGCAGTTCCGAAGGCCAGGTAGCAGGGGGGCGCAGAGATCAGGAAGCATGTTCAGCGCAGGCAGTGGAACACTCTCCAAGGCCCTTGCCAGCTTTATGGCTCCACAGCAAGACTGTGTCACCACTCCCCAGTCAAGGCTAAGTTGGATGGAGCACTGTAAAAGATGGTGAGGGAGTAGCCGATCGTACCACCGTCCTCCATGATGCCTCTGCTCCATACAACTACTGGGTGTCAAAGCTGGACACGTGGCACGAACTTGCGCTGTATGCCCTGGAGGTGCTTGCTTGTTCTGCCGCTAGCGTCTTGTCAGAGAGGGTGTTTAGTGCAGCTGGGGGAATCATCACGGATAAGCGTACCCACCTGTCAACTGCCAGTGCCGACATGCTTACACTCATAAACATGAAAAAAGCCTGGATTTCCCCAGACTTCTCTTCTCCACCAGCAGAAAGCAGCGGAACCTAAAGATTATTTTCGCTGCAACCGCGGATGCAAGCATTCTTCTCTATCACCGGAAAAAAAGGGACATTTACCTTTGTCAATCTGTGTATGATATTAGTCCTCCTCCTCCCGCTCCTCCTCCTGAAACATCATGTCATCACGCTGACCTGCCAATTTTTCTACGGCCCAGAAGGCTGAGCTTACAATTTTTTAACAACATTTTTCAAAGTTTCAAAAGCATTGATATTTTAACATGAACCAATTTTTTTAACAGGGCTGCCTCCATGCTCTGTTACAAATTAAGCAACATCGAGCTGTATCTTTCAATAAATATTTATGGGTTTTACCTGCCCCCTCGGCTGAGCAATGTTTCCGGGGGACCTATGTACTCTTGCAACACTAATTTTTCAGGCCCTCATCTATACTCTTATCAAACTAATTTACCGGCTTTCGCCTACACTCATGGTACCCCAATGTTTCAGGGGTTCGCCTATACTCTTTCGACAGAAATGTTACTGGGGTCTGCCTATACTGCTGCTACATAAATGTTACAGGGGTCTGCGTATACTTCTGCTACAAAAATGTTACTAGGCTCTGCCTATACTTCTGCCACGTTAATGTTACAGGGGTCTGCCTATACTGCTGCTACAGAAATCTTACTAGGGTCTGCCTATACTGCTGCTACAGAAATGTTACAGGGGTCTGCCTATACTGCTGCTACAGAAATGTTACTGGGGTCTGCCTATACTGCTGCTACATAAATGTTACTGGGGTCTGCCTATAGTGTTACTACAGAAATGTTACTGGGGTCTGCCTATACTGTTACTACAGAAATGTTACGAATACTGGCCTCTACTGAAATTTTACGAATACTGGGCTCAGCCTATACTGCTGCTACTGAAATGTTACAGGGGTCTGCCTATACTGCTGCTACATAAATGTTACTGGGGTCTGCCTATACTGTTACTACAGAAATGTTACCGGGGTCTGCCTATACTGTTACTACAGAAATGTTACTTGGGGTCTGTCTATACTGTTACTACAGAAATGTTACTGGGGTCTGCCTATACTGTTACTACAGAAATGTTACTGGGGTCTGTCTATACTGTTACTACAGAAATGTTACTGGGGTCTGTCTATACTGTTACTACAGAAATGTTACTGGGGTCTGTCTATACTGTTACTACTGAAATGTTACAAATACTGGCCTCTGCTATACTGCTGCTACTGAAATGTTACAGGGGTCTGCCTATACTGCTGCTACACAAATGTTACAGGGGTCTGCCTATACTGCTGCTACACAAATGTTACAGGGGTCTGCCTATACTGCTGCTACACAAATGTTACAGGGGTCTGCCTATACTGCTGCTACACAAATGTTACAGGGGTCTGCCTATACTGCTGCTACACAAATGTTACAGGGGTCTGCCTATACTGCTGCTACACAAATGTTACAGGGGTCTGCCTATACTGCTGCTACACAAATGTTACCGGGGTCTGCCTATACTGCTGCTACATAAATGTTACTGCGGTCTGCCTATACTGTAACTACAGAAATGTTAATGGGCTCTGTCTATACTGTCACTACAGAAATATTACGAATACTGGCCTCTGCTTATACTGCTACTACTGAAATTTTACTAATACTGGGCTCAGCCTATACTGCTGCTACAGAAATGTTACAGGGGTCTGCCTATACTGCTGCTACATAAATGTTACTGGGGTCTGCCTATACTGTTACTACAGAAATGTCACTGGGGTCTGTCTATACTGTTACTACTGAAATGTTACGAATACTGGCCTCTGCCTATACTGCTGCTACTGAAATGTTACAGGGGTTTGCCTATACTGCTGCTACACAAATGTTACAGGGGTTTGCCTATACTGCTGCTACACAAATGTTACAGGGGTCTGCCTATACTGCTGCTACACAAATGTTACCGGGGTCTGCCTGTACTGCTGCTACATAAATGTTACTGGGGTCTGCCTATACTGTTACTACAGAAATGTTACTGGGCTCTGTCTATACTGTCACTACAGAAATGTTACGAATACTGGCCTCTACTGAAATTTGACTAATACTGGGCTCAGCCTATACTGCTGCTACTGAAATGTTACAGGGGTCTGCCTATACTGCTGCTACATAAATGTTACTAGGGTCTGTCTATACTGTTACTACAGAAATGTTACTTGGGGTCTGTCTATACTGTTAATACAGAAATGTTACTGGGGTCTGCCTATACTGTTACTACAGAAATGTTACTGGGGTCTGTCTATACTGTTACTACTGAAATGTTACAGGGGTCTGCCATACTGCTGTTACATAAATGTTACTAGGGGGTCTGCGTATACTTCTGCCACGTAAATGTTACAGGGGGCTGCCTATACTTCTGCTATAGAAATATTACAGGGGTCTGCCTATACTTCTGCTTATTAAATGTTACTGGGGTCTGTCTATACTGTTACTACAGAAATGTTATTGGGTTCTCCCTAGACTTCTGCAACATAACTGTTACTGGAGTCAGCTTATACCTTTGTTACAGGAATATTACAGGGGTCTGTGTATACTATGGGTGCAATAAGTCTTCCCATCGCGGTGTTCTACCTATGTGACCCTAAAAAAAACACTGACTGACTATGGCATGGATTGTGGGCCGAAGCCAACATGTATTTTCTCTCACGTTACCACAGGTATCCGGGGCACTGCAGTGGGATTTCTTTATGTACCTTCTCTTGGTTCCTGGGACGCAGCCATGCTGTGGGTGCACACAGACTTCCCATAGCGGAGTTGTACCTGCCTGGCACTATAAAAAAAAAAAAAACAGACTAAGTAGGGCATGGAGTGTGGGCCCAAGCCAGCATGTATTTTGTCTCATGTTACCACAGCTATCCGGGGCACTGCAATGGGATTTATTTATGTATTGGGACAAACAAGAGGAGCGATACAGCGATAATGAGACGTTCAAAGCTATGCTAGCATCGGAGTCCACTCTATGCCCACGATTGCTGAGGGTTTGTGCAGAGGCCTATGTCCTCGGCGCAGTGAAAGTCTGCCATGTTTGGGCACTCTGATTTCTTTATGTGTACTGTATTTAAGTTCCTTGGACCCACCCATGCTGTGAGTGCACACAGACTTCCCATAGAGGTGTTTTACCTGTCTGTCCCCAAAACACTGACAGACTTGGGTAGGGTGCAGAGTGCAGATGGTTTACCCCTTGCGTTGTCAATGAGGTATCAGACACCCAAACAGAATGAGTAGTGTGTGGACACACAGATTCCCCACTGCTATGTCACTCGCAGCACCTTGGGCCACACAAGGTGTTTGCTGGGACAGAGGCAGACCCAGGGCCCGCTCACATACTTCCCACACAGAGTATTGCTGCATTGTGGAAATGTGTAAAAGTGCTGGGCTGGCACCTGAATCCCCTTTAGGACCACGTTTGCAGCTCCTGACGGAGGTGGCACAGGATTGGAATGAAGATCGAATGTCAATTTCTCATCGATTCTCAACAGCATCTTGTTCCTTATCGCCGACGCACTTGTAAATAGACATGAGGGTGGTGTGGCTATGAAGCGAGCATGTGGCATGAGGGCTGCTAAAGGCTGCGCAGGGACACTTTTGTGTGCGCTGCGGACGCAGGGTCGTGCGGTGGATTGGGCAGCATGTAACCCAGGAGAAAAGGCAGCGGTGTGTCCCGCAGGCAGTGATTGTGCTTGGTTGGAGGTAGTGTGGCGCTTAGCTAAGGTGTGCCTTGCTAATGAGGGTTTGTCCGAAGTAAAAATTGTTAGGGGGGGGCACACTCTTGCCGCTATTGTGGCTTAATAGTGAGACCTGGGAACCTGAGATGCAGCCCTGCATGTTGCCCCTGGCCTGCCCTATCTGTTTCTGTGGCGTTTCCATCACTTTCATAGGTTTTCCAGATTTTCACAAGTGAAAACCTAAGTGGAGCATTGGTCATATACAAAAATGCTCGAGTCACCCATTGACTTCAATGGGGTTTGTTACTCAAAACGAACCTTCGAGCATCGCGGAAAGTTCGACTCGAGCAACGAGCACTCAAGCATTTTGGTGCTCGCTCATCTCTAGAAGTGATACAACTGCAGTCACATTGGAAACATACGCATGTCAATAATATGAAATGAGCTGTCACATAAATGTGGGTTCCCTGGGCACTGAATGTGGACCTTTCTAGGTTAAGACTTTCCAAAGGATGACAGAAATAGCAGGATATTTTGTAAAATAACGTTTTAACTTTCACAGTAATGGGGACTTAAATCCAAAACAGCAATGACACACAGGAAGAAACTTGACAGAGGAAAAAACAGGACATGAAAATGGGAAAAAGAACTTGGTCAGGATGAAGACATAGCAGACATTGACCATCAAGCAAGGACTGATAAAACTAACTGAAAACAACAAACAGGTAATGAATGGTGGAGTCCAAAGCAAACTTTTCTGGTGAGTGATTAATAACATAGGAGAGTCGGGGAACAGAATAGCAGAGCTACCTGGGTTAAGTATGTAGAGCTCATGATGTCAACTCATGCTGCTGATTTAACCCTTTTGATTTTGTAGTATTTAAGAAAATCCAAAGGAATTCCATATTGAAACTTTGCCTTCTGAAATTTCTCCTCTAATTGATCTAAAAACTTTTTCTATGCCAAAACAAGAGAAGCCAGTGAGCACCTTCATGAACTAAAAAATATTGAGATATAATGGAGATATTTACAGCTTTACAATTAGTAATGCGTGATAAATCGCTTCTAATTTGTAACTTGAGCGTGTTCATTATGTAACCAGCTTATTGTAAATTACACATTTTGTTAGTGGTGAGATATACATGTGGCACAGCTCTAATGAATAAGATGTAGATCACCACAGAACATAGAAGACTTGGAAATAACGTACGTGTTCAAGTCTTACCATGTAATATGGATCCTATAATGTGGTTTGGCTATATGAAAAAGGTCATTGATGCATTTTCCTTTATTGGGGTCTTAGACTGTACTTGTAAGGCTGTATCATACAAGCAATTTTCATGCGCGAGATAGACAAAACTTTCTTAGAATAAGAACCCATTAAATTGAATTACTTAATTCACACGTGACTTTTTTACCCAATCCAATAATCCAAATGAGAAAAATCATTGCATGTTCTACTTTTGCGGAATTCTTATTCAAGAATCTACCATTATTTCCTGACTGTAAACTGGATCATAATTGTAAGGTATTACAAAAACTCGTAAAAAACACATGGAAATTGCATCAAAATTAGACAGTTTTTCACTGACTAAAATCACACTCATCAGTACGGATACAGCCTAAAGAATTAACCTAAATCAACATGCCTGTTTTTACACTGTTAATTTGTATATTTTGTGAGACAGTGACTGGCAAAGTGCTGGAGGGCAGATATATTTCACCTAGGATGCTCTCATATGAGGCTTTAGGGAGCACCTCTGCAGATACGTGCCACCGAGCAGCCTGGGCTCGGTGGAGGAAGCCAGTATTTGTGTGTCAGTAACACTAAGGTACTGACACGTTGTAGTTGGTAAGTGGCTCCAAGCCCCATAGTCTGGGCCGGCTTTTCCTGGAGTGGTCAAAGTGAAGGGTGGGATGGCCACTCCCACGTACCAGGTAAGGCTGGTACCAGGCCTTATAAAGCCTGGACCTGCAGGTCTTGAAGAGAGGGTGTGCGTAGTGAGTAGTCAGGGCTGGTCTATGTATACTGAGTGCTCAGACGAGCAGGTGTTAATTTATGTTGGCCTGGAGTTAAGGCCTGTTTTGCTTTACTTTTGCTACAATAAACCCAGGCAAAGCCTGAACTTTGAACTTTATTCCGTGTGTCACTGTCTCTGGCTGTGGATGCCCAGGTTACTACATATCCTAACGCTAATCCCTTACATATGGTGTTTGGATGCAGGCAAAGGTCTTAAAGAAACATACACCAATTAATGGACATTTTGCTGCAGCAACTGGAGAACCATTGCTAAGGGCAACCGCCCAAGAAAGATTGACTGGAGAGTGCTGTAACCCCCATGTCCTGGGTGAAAGCTGCAACAGCACAGCAATTAGACACGGCCAAGATGGAGGAGCTAATGAAGCAGTTAATTCAGGCGAACTCCAGCCTCCAGCTGATGACGGCGACCCAGCAAAAGGTCCATGAGGAGGCCATGACAGCTCAGGCCGAAACTAATGCTCTCCTGGTGGAAGCCAACCGTTTAGCCCTGAAGGAGTAACAACGGGTTAACAAGCAGCTGCAAGAGCAAGTCCTGGCGGTGGCGCAAAGTGTGCAGAGGTCGTCTGGTGCGCTTCCCACCACCCGTACCGTGGTACAGGCGTCCTTACAAAAGATGACGCCCACAGATGACGTCGAGGCCTATCTGGCTGTCTTTGAAAGAGTGGCAGAGAGGGAGAAGTTACCGGTGCCTCAGTGGGCTGAGGTAGTGGCGCCTTTCCTGATGGGGGAACCTGAAAAGGGCTATTTTGACCTCGGTGAGCAGGATGCTAAGACCTATGCTAAACTCAAGGGTTAGATCCTGGCACGCTTAAGCATGCATACCAATGTGCGGGCCCGACGGGTGCACAACTGGGCTTTTGCTGACCACCTGCCAGCTCGCTCCCAGATGTATGACCTGTTCCACCTGGTGAGAAAGTGGCTGCAACCGGAGGAATCAACCCCGGCCGAGATGGTGCAAAAAGTTGTTCTACATAGTAACATAGTAACATAGTATGTAAGGCTGAATGAAGACAATGTCCATCTAGTCCAGCCTGTCTATCCTCCTTTGTTGATCCAGAGGAAGGCAAAAAACCCCAAGGCCAGAAGCCAATTAGCCCTTTTGGGGAAAAAATTCCTTCCCGACTCCCTAATCAGACTGTTCCCTGGATCAACCCCTAATAGTTCCTACCTTCCTATATACCTTGATTGACAATTAACCTAAGATTTATATCCTAGAATGTCCTCCAGAAAGACATCAAGCCCCTTTTTAAACTCCTCTATGGATTTTGCCATCACCACTTCCTCAGGCAGAGAGTTACACAGTCTAACTGCTCTTACAGTAAAGAATCCCCTTCTATGTTGGTGATGAAAACTACTTTCCTCTAATCGTAGCGGATGTCCTCTTGTTACCGTCGTGGTCCTGGGTGTAAACAGATCTTGGGAGAGATCCTTGTAATGTCCCCTCATGTACTTATACATGGTTATTTGGTCACCTCTTAACCTTCTTTTTTCTAGAGTAAATGGTCCCAATTTGGATAGCCTCTCTGGGTATTCCAGTCCCGTCATTCCATGTATTAGTTTAGTTGCCCTTCTTTGAATCCCCTCAAGCACTGTGACATCTTTCCTGAGCACCGGTGACCAGAATTGTACGCAGTATTCCATGTGAGGCCTGACAAGTGCCTTATATAATGGAAGGATAATGTTCTCATCCTTCGCCCCTATACCTCTTTTAATGCACCCCAAGACTTTATTTGCCTTTGCAGCGCAGCAGCTGACTGGCATTGGTTACTCCAGTTTAGTCTATTATCCACTAATACCCCCAGATCCTTTTCCATATTACTTTTCCCCAGTGGTACCCCATTAAGTGAAAATTGGTGACATCCGTTTCTCCTGCCCATGTGCATAGTCTTACACTTTTCAACATTGAACTTCATTTGCCATTTTCCTGCCCAAGCCCCCAGCTTATCTAGGTCCGTTTGTAGCCGCACATTGTCCTCCGTTGCATTAATTATATTGTATAATTTTGTGTCATCTGCAAATATTGATATTTTGCTGAGCAGCCCCTCTATCAGGTCATTGATAAATATGTTGAACAGAGTGGGGCCTAATACTGAAACCTGTGGCACCCCACTAGCGACTGTGGTCCAAGCAGAGTACGAACCATTTATTACCACCCTCTGCTTTCTATCATTGAGCCAATTTTTTTACCCACTTACACACGTTTTCGCCCCGTCCGAGCTGCCTCATTTTATATATTAGCCTATTATGTAGCACGGTGTCAAAGGCTTTAGAGAAATCCAGATATACGAGATCAATAGATTCTCCCTGGTCGAGCTTAGAGCTTACTTCATCGTAGAAACTGATCAGATTTCTGGACAAACTCATCCGCTCGTTACAGCCCGCAATCCAGCGCTGGGTGGGACAAGGGAACCCCCAGGACGTGGAACAGCTCGTGAACCTTGTCGAGAGGTATAAAGCCATGGAGGACTTATTACAAGCCATGCCTCCTGGACGTTCCAACCCCGGGAACAGCAAGCCGGCCGGAGCATCTGGTAAGACTGTTCCTTATTTAAGGGGTGTCACAAGTGTCCCAAAGGGAGGCGGCCCAGAGGAGGATCGTTTGGGACAGAAGAGGAGTCTCAAATGGACAGTCCAGTCCTGGGTAGAACCCCAAGGAGACCGGGGCCCCATGCGGTGTTGGCGCTGTCATGAGCCCGGGCATATTGCCGCCAACTGTCCACTCACAGTGGAGCCAATGGACTGTGACTCAGCCAGGCTGTTAGGGAAAAACTCCCGTTAGTATGTCATGCGGCGTCCAAATTGAAATGAGTACTCATCATTGTTTAAGTAGTACCGATCGGTAGGAAGAGACAGACCATACATGTGCATGGAATGTACAATTCATCTACTTCGATTTTATTGACGTTACAAGAGGTCTTTTATAGACCTATCATATAATTAAAGTGATGTTGATTCTGAGCCAAACATTACATATTTTGTTTACATCATTCAGTAATGCCACATGTTCAGTCAAAGTCTATTCGTAATACCTAAAATTTTCCATTCTTCAGCTATTCTGTTATTCACTTTTTATGACTTTATTTTAAGGTAAATTTATTGGTTATATCAGCTGGAACCTGGTACTAATTAGTTTTTTATCAGTTAAGGTCTGGACTTTCAACCATCGCCTGACTAGTCACCAGTTATGGTTTATTGCTGGTGAAGTCAAGCTAACATTCTACCAAGGCCTAAAGCTTATACAAGAAATGATTTCTCTGAAACAGTAGAATCTAAAATAATATCACAAAAGCTGGGGTCCTGGGTAATTTCCCCCACACAGGCAGAGGTCAATGTTCGCACGGCCAATGTGCTCTGCAGAGACTGTGTCAGACGGATCGACAATTATGCCACATAAAGGTGAATGACTTTGTGGTGACAGCACTACTGGACTTAGGGAGCTTGGTTACGCTGGTGCACTCCAGCTTGGTCGATCCCACAACAGTCACCGAAAGTCGCATGGGGCTTGTGTGTGTGCATGGGGACACCAAGGAGTATCCTATTGCCCTTGTAAGACTTGAGACTCCGTGTGGACTTGCCACTCATGAGGTGGGCGTCGTAAGGTCCTTAAAGGGGTTGTCTCGCGAAATCAAGTGGGGTTATACACTTCTGTATGGCCATATTAATGCACTTTGTAATATACATCGTGCATTAAATATGAGCCATACAGAAGTTATTCACTTACCTGCTCCGTTGCTAGCGTCCTCGTCTCCATGGTTCCGTCTAAATTCGCTGGCGGCTTGCTTTTTTAGACGCGCTTGCGTAGTCCGGTCTTCTGCTCTGAGCACGAGCTGCTTCAGTGTGCTCGCCGCTACAGCTCTTCTGCGCATGCGCAGACGAGCTGTATCTTCTCGGGAACGCACTGGAGCGGCCATTCTGCTACCATCCTCTCTTAGAGGAAGGTGCAGAGCCGCCCAGCCACCCAGCCACCCAGGTAAGTGACGGGTGACGGACTGACGGGGGTGACGCGTGACGGACTGCCGCTGGGCCCCGGGGCCTACCGCTGGGCCCCGGGACCTACCGCTGGGCCCTGGGGGCCTAGCGCAGGGGAGCCAGAGGCCTAGCGCGGGGGAGCCGGGGGCCTAGCACCGGTTACCTGCTGCCTGGCGGTGGGTGACTGGTCGGCCGCGTTCAATCCCGGGGTCCGGTCGGTGGCTGCGGGGCGTCTGGTTGCCAGGGAGACACAGCTGGTAGCATCTAGGGAGCGCGCACGTCGGGCTACAGCAAGCGACGGGAAAAGAGCAGGCGGCCATCTTGGGGAAACTTTTTATAAGTTGCTGAAACTCTGGAACTGTAAGTACAAACCAGCTAGAAAAGTCATTTACATGGGTGATTAGTAATGTATGCTTAATAAGGGGGACTGGGCAAAAAAAAATTTCACTGCTTCCTCGAGACAACCCCTTTAATGCACACTGTGATTCTCGGGAGAGACTTTCTGCTATTTTGGGACTTGTGGCGAAGCCAAGGGTCATCTACAAGTAATGTGCAGGAGGATGTAAATGTGTATCAGGTGTGTCCAGAACAGTTTGACCCTGATTACACGGTTCCGGCAGTAGGGGTGACCCAAGAGAATGGGGATAATTTTCCCTTAACGGTGCTAGCAGGTGAGACGGAGGTACAGGACAAAGTGGTTGCTATGCCTGACTTAGAGGTCTCACGTGCTAATTTTGGAACTCAGCAGCTCCGAGACCCCACCCGAGTAAAAGCCAGGGAAAATGTTAAAGTGATTAATGGGGAACCTCAATATCCAGGGGCTCGTACAATGTTTCCACACCTGGCAGTCAATCAAGAATTGTTGTATCAGGTTGACAAGGTCCGTGGAGAGGTTGTGGAACAGCTGGTGGTACCTCAGTCCCATCGTAGAATGGTCTTAAACCTTGCGCACAAGCATGTACTAGGAGGTAATCTCAAGAGCGAAAAGACTTGGGAACGCGTCCATCAGCATTTTTTCTGGTCTGGGGTACATGGTGATGTAAAGCGATACTGTGAGTCGTGCCTGGAGTGTCAAATAATGGCTCCTATGCCCCATTACCGGAGTCCCCTAGTGCCCTTGCCCATTATAGAGGTGCCGTTTGAGTGGATTGCTATGGACCTAGTCGGCCCCTTAGTAAAGTCTGCCAGGAATCACCAACATATATTAGTGGTTGTAGACTACGCCACCCGCTACCCCGAAGCAGTTCCTTTGCGCAATACTTCATCCTGCAGGGATACCAAAAGAGATCCTGATGGATCAAGGAACCCCCTTTATGTCAAAGGTCATGAAGGAACTGTGTAAGCTGCTGAATATTAAGCACTTATGTACATCTGTGTACCACCCACAGACAGATGGTCTTGTTGAAGGATTCAACAAGACCCTAAAAAGTATGCTAAAAAAGGTAGTCAATAGGGATGGGAAGGACTGGGACTGTCTGCTGCCATATTTAATGTTTTCAATCCGTGAAGTCCCACAGTCCTCCACTGGGTTCTCTCCTTTTGGGTTAGTTTATGGTAGAGGTCCACGGGGGCTCCTTGATATAGCCAAGGAGACCTGGGAGCACGAGTCCACCCCCTACAGGAGTGTTATTGAACACATCTCCCTTATGCAAGACCGAATTGTGGCAGTTATGCCCATTGTTAGGGAACATTTACAGCAGGCCCAAGAAGCCCAAAGCTGGGTATATAACAGGTCCGCCAAGGTGAGAAGCTTCAACCCTGGGGATCGGGTACTAGTGTTGGTGCCCACCCTAGAAAGTAAATTGCTGGCAAAGTGGCAAGGGCCCTATGAAATAATCAAAAAAGTGGGAGAGGTAAACTATAAGGTGTACCAGCCGGGTAGGCGGAAGCCAGAACAGTTGTACCATGTAAATCTAATTAAGCAATGGAAGGACAGAGAAACCCTGACTGCAGTGAGCACCCCCCATGGTGTGGTCCCAGAGGTGTGTGTATCAGAGTCCCTGTCTAAATCCCAACAGCAAGAGTCTAGGGAATTTATACAACGTAATTCGGATGTGTTCTCCGATTATACCAGGGCGTACTGGTGTCATAAAACACAATATTGTAACTGAGCCAGGGGTAAAGGTTCATTTGAAACCTTACAGGGTTCCAGAAGCCCGCAGACGAGCCATCTCGGAGGAGGTCAAGAAAATGCTAGACCTCGGGGTAATTGAGGAGTCGAAAAGTGAATGGTCCAGCCCTATCGTGCTGATACCAAAACCTGATGGCTCTTTACGCTTCGGTAATGACTTCCGGAAGCTAAATGACGTGTCAAAATTTGATGCATATCTAATGCCGAGAGTGGATGAGTTAATTGAGAGACTGGGTCATGCCAGATACTTTTCCACTTTCGACCTTACTAAAGGTTACTGGCAGGTTCCCCTTACAGAGAGGGCGAAAGCAAAGACTGCATTTGCCACACCAGAAGGGCTGTTTCAGTACGTCTGCCTACCTTTTGGTTTGCATGGAGCTCCAGCAACCTTTCGAAGATTAATGGATGTCATACTCAAACCCCATCGTCAGTATGTGTCAGCATATTTAGATGATATCATCATCTTTAGTGAAGACTGGGACAGCCATCTACCTAAGGTACAGGCAGTACTGAGGTACCTTAGGAAAGCAGGGCTCACAGCAAACCCAAAGAAGTGCGCCTTAGGTCTCGAAGACGCCTGGTACCTGGGGTTTATAATAGGTAGGGGTATTATAAAACCCCAGATCAATAAAATTGAAGCTGTACAGGACTGGCCACAACACACAACTAAAAGGCAGGTGAGACCCTTTTTAGGCATTGTAGGGTACTATCGGCGGTTCGTGCCAAACTTTGCTAGCATAGCAGCGCCCCTAACAGACTTGACCAAGAACAGTAAGTCAGTTATGGTCAAGTGGAACCCTGACGCAGAAAAGGCGTTCCAAGAGTTAAAACAGGCACTCTGTAGACATCCAGTGTTGGTCACACCTAATTTTAAAAGAGAATTTGTTGTCCAAACAGACGCATCTGATGTGGGAATAGGAGCAGTTCCGTCCTAAGAAGTGGAGGGAGAGGAACATCCCGTAATATATCTGAGCCAGAAGCTCACGCCACCAGAGAAAAATTATAGCATAGTTAGTGGAAGTGCTTAGCCATCAAATGGGCCCTTGAATCCCTAAAGTACTATCTATTAGGTAGGCACTTCAGGCTAATCACAGACCACTCTCCCTTAACTTGGATGTCACAGGCAAAAGAGAGAAATGCCAGAGTCACCAGGTGGTTCCTGACACTACAAAACTTTAGCTTTTCCATAGAACACAGGGACGGAAAGCTACAGGGCAATGCCGATGCCTTGTCAAGGACGCATTGCATGGCAGCTAAAAGTGTCCGATCCCACGGGCTTGAACAGAGGGGGAGGGTATGTGAGGCAGGGACTGGCAAAGTGCTGAAGGGCAGATATATTTTGCCTAGGATGCTCTCATATGAGGCTTTAGGGAGCACCTGGGCAGATACGTGCCACTGAGCAGCCTGGGCTCGGAGGAAGCCAGCATTTGTGTGTCAGTAACACTAAGGTACTGACACGTTGTAGTTGGTAAGTAGCTCCCAGCCGCATAGTCCGGGCCGGCTTTTCCTGGAGTGGTCAAAGCAAAGGGTGGGATGGCCACTCCCATGTACCAGGTAAGGCTGGTACCAGGCCTTATAAAGCCTGGACCTGCAGGTCTTGAGAGGGTGTGCTGAGACCTCTGCAGGTCTGAGGACCAGACTGGCTGTGCGCAGCAAGCAGTGTTGTTTCAAGTGAGTAGTCAGGGATGGTCTATGTATAGTGAGTGCTCAGACGAGCAGGTGTTAATTTATGTTGGCCTGGAGTTAAGGCCTGTTTTGCTTTACTTTTGCTACAATAAACCCAGGCAAAGCCTGAACTTTGAACTTTATTCCGTGTGTCACTGTCTCTGGCTTTGGATGCCCAGGTTGCTACATATCCTAACACTAATCCCTCACAATTTGCATCTGTAAGTACCTTCAGGGAGGTCTTAAGGTTTGATCTACTCCAGCTCTGATACAGTAGGCTAACAGTATCTTAAGCACCTTGCTGATTGGCTTAGAGACTGAGCATAAATATATATACTTTATCCAACTTGTATGGGAGTTAGCTAGAGGGAGGGACATTCTAGAGGAATTATTAACTAACAAACTGGACAGAATCGCGGGGGTACAGGTTGAGGGACACTTGCTAAATAGTGGCCACAATATAATTAATTTCCAGTTGTCATTTAACAGGAAGCCTTATCAGGGTCGAAAAAAAATAAACCTTAGTAAAGCAAAATTTGATCAGTTCAGAACTACTATCAGCAACATTAATTGTGACAGCGTCCTCAAAAATAACTGTACAGGCGACAAATGGGAGAAGTTTAAAAACATCCTAATTACCTCATGTGAGCAGTTCATACCCTTCAAAAATGAAAGGACTACAAAAAGGGGTCCAAAAGAGAGCCTGGTAACTACAGGCTGGTCACCGGAAAGAAAATATAACCTTTATTTAATCATTTAAAAGAGCTTGTAAGTAAAAATAAAGTCATATGACTCCACCAGCAACAATCTGGGGGCTATGCTGGCACCCACAAACAGCCAGAGGGGACGAAGATTAATATAATGACCCTCTAGCTTGATTAGATGTATCCTATATCCATAATAGGTATACTTAAACCAGATAACTCTATGGAGCAGTTTCTTGACTTTTATGCCTGATATCACTGGTCGCCAGAGCTAAATTAAACAAAGATCACATCCATCGACGCGTTTCCTTTAGTGTCACCAATGTGCACTATTTCATCAGGATGGGCACTATTCAATCAGTTAGAGAAAGACCATTGTCTGATTGACATATTAAATGTACTTCCTTGCTCTAACCCTCAATAGAGGGGGCTTATTCACACCAATGTTGTACTGGATAAACCAACACAGTCACAGCATTGGACTTTGTGTCGTTCACTCAGAAAAAGTCCGAGTAGACAGCACAGGAGGTAAGTTCAGATGTAGATATATGTTCCTAGCCCTCATTTACGGGGCAATTAACGAGGTGAAACACTGTATTGATGATAACAGAATTCCAAGATAGATATAAACCACTGGATGAATTCAACCCCAGATAACCAGGGTCAAAAACTCCCGATGATGCATATACGTGGTAAAGCCTGCTACTGCCCACATTTACGGGGCGATTCAGTTAGACACATGTGCTACTGCCCACATTTACGGGGCTATTTTAGTCAGCAGAGATCTGTATTGATGAGAATAATTCATTGGATGAGATTGACCCAGATGTTGAGGGTCAATAGCTTCCAATTCCAAACTCTTATGGACCACCAAATACCAAAACCCACATTTACGGGGCAGATCAACAGCTATTTCTGATCAGAGAGGAGACCGATGACAGAAATCACATTGGTGAAGTCAAACGTGAACCCTCCTACACTGATCAGGGAGACAGCACACACCCTGGTCTAGGTTCAAATCCCTAGGTTAGATAGTGCCTGGGATCCACATGAACCTAATGCCAGATAGTATAATATTACAAGCCACTACTGCATCATTAGAAGGCTAGTATCGGCTAAATGCCCTTATGCAGGGAGCAGCAGGACCAGCCACACTGGCCGGGATCTTAGGACATAGATGGTATGTCAGTGCTAGCACCATTCTTTTATTTACCAAGCTCCGCCTTACTCCACCCTAGGGGCGGATATCATTGCACCAATCACATGCCATCATTGGCACACACCCCCGTGTGTACCGGATGTAAAAGCAGCGTCATTACCTTGCAGCGTAATGCCGTGTATGGGCCCGATCATGTGACTCCGATTTGATGACGCAAGGACGTCACATTCCTGTGGAATTGGATCGATCGCTAATTATTGCTCTGCGCTTGCGCGAAGATATCGCAGCTAGTTTGAGTATATCAGGCTCTCACTGCTAGCCCGGGTTGGGTCATGTGACGTTCCTGCGTCACCAGTCTGGTGTCACATGATCGGGCTGGTCTCTGTCCTGCGCGTGCGCGATGTAACGCAGCGAGATCGAATGCATCGGTTCTTGACTGTAAGCCTGGGCTGCATCATGTGACGTCCTTGCGTCATCAAATCGGAGTCACATGATCGGGCCCATACACGGCATTACGCTGCAAGGTAATGACGCTGCTTTTACATCCGGTACACACGGGGGTGTGTGCCAATGATGGCATGTGATTGGTGCAATGATATCCGCCCCTAGGGTGGAGTAAGGCGGAGCTTGGTAAATAAAAGAATGGTGCTAGCACTGACATACCATCTATGTCCTAAGATCCCGGCCAGTGTGGCTGGTCCTGCTGCTCCCTGCATAAGGGCATTTAGCCGATACTAGCCTTCTAATGATGCAGTAGTGGCTTGTAATATTATACTATCTGGCATTAGGTTCATGTGGATCCCAGGCACTATCTAACCTAGGGATTTGAACCTAGACCAGGGTGTGTGCTGTCTCCCTGATCAGTGTAGGAGGGTTCACGTTTGACTTCACCAATGTGATTTCTGTCATCGGTCTCCTCTCTGATCAGAAATAGCTGTTGATCTGCCCCGTAAATGTGGGTTTTGGTATTTGGTGGTCCATAAGAGTTTGGAATTGGAAGCTATTGACCCTCAACATCTGGGTCAATCTCATCCAATGAATTATTCTCATCAATACAGATCTCTGCTGACTAAAATAGCCCCGTAAATGTGGGCAGTAGCACATGTGTCTAACTGAATCGCCCCGTAAATGTGGGCAGTAGCAGGCTTTACCACGTATATGCATCATCGGGAGTTTTTGACCCTGGTTATCTGGGGTTGAATTCATCCAGTGGTTTATATCTATCTTGGAATTCTGTTATCATCAATACAGTGTTTCACCTAGTTAATTGCCCCGTAAATGAGGGCTAGGAGCATATATCTACATCTGAACTTACCTCCTGTGCTGTCTACTCGGACTTTTTCTGAGTGAACGACACAAAGTCCAATGCTGTGATTGTGTTGGTTTATCCAGTACAACATTGGTGTGAATAAGCCCCCTCTATTGAGGGTTAGAGCAAGGAAGTACATTTAATATGTCAATCAGACAATGGTCTTTCTCTAACTGATTGAATAGTGCCCATCCTGATGAAATAGTGCACATTGGTGACACTAAAGGAAACGCGTCGATGGATGTGATCTTTGTTTAATTTAGCTCTGGCGACCAGTGATATCAGGCATAAAAGTCAAGAAACTGCTCCATAGAGTTATCTGGTTTAAGTATACCTATTATGGATATAGGATACATCCAATCAAGCTAGAGGGTCATTATATTAATCTTCGTCCCCTCTGGCTGTTTGTGGGTGCCAGCATAGCCCCCAGATTGTTGCTGGTGGAGTCATATGACTTCTTTTATTTTTACTTACAAGCTCTTTTAAATGATTAAATAAAGGTTATATTTTATATCTTAGTAAAGTTCTTTCCGGTGACCAGTTAGTTATTTCAGTTAAAGAACTGTCCTGCTACAGTGAACTGGTAACTACAGGCCGTTAAAGGGGTGGTCTCGCGAAATCAAGTGGGGTTATACACTTCCGTATGGCCATATTAATGCACTTTGTAATATACATCGTGCATTAAATATGAGCCATACAGAAGTTATTCCACTTACCTGCTCCGTTGCTAGCGTCCTCGTCTCCATGGTTCCGTCTAAATTCGCCGGCAGCTTGCTTTTTTAGACGCGCTTGCGCAGTCCGGTCTTCTCCATTCAGCACGAGCCGCTTCAGTGTGCTCCCCGCTACAGCTCTTCTGCGCATGCGCAGACGAGCTGTCACTGCTCGGGAGCGCGCTGGAGCGGCCATTCTGTACCTTCCTCTGTTAGAGGAAGGTGCAGAGCTGCCGAGCTGTCCGGAGAAGCCGCCCAGCTGTCCCGCCGTCCAGCTGTCCAGCTGTCCTGGTAAGTGATGGGCCGGGGGGGGCTGCCGCTGCGCCGGGGGGGGCTGCCGCTGCGATGGGGGGGGCTGCCGCTGCGACGGGGGGGGCTGCCGCTAGGCCGGGGGGGCTGTCGCTAGGCTGGGGGGGCTGCCGCTGCGATGGGGGGGGTTGTCGCTGCGATGGGGGGGGTTGTCGCTAGGCTGGGGGGGCTGCCGCTGCGATGGGGGGGGGCTGTCGCTAGGCCGGGGGGGCTGCCGCTGTGATGGGGGAACTAGCGCTGGGCCGGGGGGGCTGCCGCTGTGATGGGGGAACTAGCGCTGGGCCGGGGGGGGCTGTCGCTGGGCCGGGGGGGCTGCCGCTGTGATGGGGGAACTAGCGCTGGGCCGGGGGGGGGGGGGGGCTGTCGCTGGGCCAGGGGGGCTGTGATGGGGGGGGGGGGACTGCGCCGGTTACCTTCTGCCTGGCGGTGGGTGACAGGTCGGCGGTGTTCACTCCAGGGGTCCGGTCGGCGGCTGCGGGGCGTTTGGTTGCCATGGAGACACAGCTGGTAGCGTCTCGGGAGCGCGCACGTCGGGCTACAGCAAGCGATGCGAAAAGAGCTGGCGGCCATCTTGGGAAAAAGTGTTATAAGTTGCTGAAACGCTGGAACGGTAAGTAGAAACCAGCTAGGAAAGTAATTTACAGGGGTAATTAGTAATGTATGTTTAATTAGGGGGACTGGGCAAAAAAAAAATTCACTGCTTCCTCGAGACATCTCCTTTAAGTCTCACTGCAATTATTGGAAAAATATTCAAAGGGTTTCTGAGAGACGCCATCCTAGAATACTTCAAGGAGAACAACAGTATAACCCCTCATCAGCATGGGTTCATGAGGGGTATATCATGTCAGACCAATCTGATAAGCTTCTATAATGAAGTAAGTTCTAAGCTGGACCTGGGAGAGTCTATTGATCTCGTATATCTGGATTTCTCTAAAGCATTTGACACTGTGCCGCATAATAGGTTGATATATAAAACAAGACAGCTCGGACTGGGTGAAAATGTGTGTGTCTGGATAAGGAACTGGCTCAGAGATAGAAAGCAGAGGGTGGTGATAAATGTTTTGTGCTCTGATGGGGCCACTGTTATTGGGGTGCCACAGGGTTCAGTATTAGGCCTTAGTCAGACGGGCGTTTTTTGCCGCGATTTGCGGATCGCATGACGGATGCGCATCCGCAAATCGCGTGACCGGTGCGCGCAAGTCGCCCGCAAATCGCCTGAAAATCTGCTCCTAGGCGCGTTTCATTAGAAACGGGCCGGAGCTGTCCAGCGCATTGCATTCAATGGAGACGGCAATACAGCCGTCTCCATTGAAAGCAATGCGCTGCGGGCGAGCCCGGGATGAATTGTCGGTAAGGGCTTAAATATATAAGCCCTTACCTGCAATCCATCCTAAAATGTGTTAAAATAAAAAAAAATTGCATTCTCACCTTCTGCCTGCAGCTCCGGGCAGCCGTCCTGCAGTGGGTGTGAAGGGGGTGTGAGTCAGACCTGCCCCCTGATTGGCTCAGCGCTGAGCCAATCAGAGGCATGCCTCACTCACACCCATTCATGAATTCATGAATGGATGTGAGTCAGACCTGCCCCTGATTGGCTCAGCGCTGAGAGGCAGCAGTCACTCACCCATTCATGAATTCATGAATGGGTGTGTGAGTGAAACCGGCCTCTGATTGGTCAGGCTGTGACCAATCAGAGCAGATCATTCAGCAGGCGGGGATTTTAAAGCCCCGCCGGCTGAATAGTGCCGAGAAGCAGTTCAGGAGAACTGACAGCGGCCGCGGCTGGACTCCGGCTGCAGCGGAAAGGTGAGTATACAATTTTTTTTTATTTTAACACATTTTAGCATGAATTGCAGGGAAGGGTTTATATATTTAACCCCTTCCCGACAATTAACCCCGCGCACGCCGGCAGCCCATTGCTTTCAATGGAGCGGCTGTATTGCCGCTCCATTGAATTCAATGGGCAAACATCGTTCTTCTCTGCCACAGCTGTTACAGCTGTGGCAGAGAAGAATGATTTGTCTTCTATATGTTCTCAATGGGGTCGTCGCTGCTGCCGCCGGCCCCATTGAGCGCATATACAGAAGCGAACAGGAATCGCAGATCGCAGATAGGTGCGATCTGCGATTTTTTTGTTCTATAATTTTTCGGACGAGCGCATAAAAAGCGCACATGTGTCCGATACCATTGCGAAGCAATGGTTTTAAAAAATCGCCGGACGCATGCGCATGCGCAAATCGCGGCAAAAAACGCCCGTCTGACTAAGCCCTCAGGCCGTATTCTGTTCAATATATTTATCAGTGACTTGATAGAGGGGCTGCATAGTAAAATATCAATATTTGCAGATGATGCAAAATTATACGAGACAATAAATACAACGGAGGACAATGTGCAGCTACAAAAGGACCTAGATAAACTGGGGGCTTGGGCAGAAAAATGGCAAATAAAGTTCAATGTTGATAAATGTAAGGTTATGCACATGGGCAGGAGAAATGGATGTCATCAATACACACTAAGGGTTCCTACTAGAGATGAGCGAACGTACTCGTCCGAGCTTGATACTCGTTCGAGTATTAGGGTACTCGAGGTGCTCGTTACTTGAGACTAGCACCACGCGGTGTTCGAGTCACTTTCATTTTCTTCCCAGAAAATTTTGCGCCGTTTTCTGGCCAATAGTAACACAAGGAAGGCATTACAACTTCCTCCTGTGAAGTTCCAGCCCTATCCCACCCCCCTGCAGTGAGTGGCTGGGGAGATCAGGTGCCACCCGAGTATATAAACTGGGGCCGCCCGCGGCTCGCCACAGATGCACGCTGAGAGACATTAGGGAAAGTGCCGTCTTGCTGTAGCTGCTACAGGGAGAGTGTTAGGCTGTTATATTCATCTTCAAGAACCCCAACGGTCCTTCTTAGGGCCACATCTGACCGTGTGCAGTACTGTTGAGGCTGCTTTTAGCAGTGTTGCACTTCTTTTTTTTTTGTATATCGGGCATGCAGACCATAGCGTCCTCAGTCTGCAGTCATTTTACTGAGTATAGGGGCAGTACTGGTGAGGCAGGGACAGTGGTACAGGGAAAGAGGTATACTGGCTATATAGGCAGTGGGCTTTTTCAAAAAAATTGGAAAAAAAAATCTTTGGGCTGTCTGTGACCGTGTTCAGTTTACTACATGTCTGCTGGGGGTAGTAGTCGCTCACCTATTACCAGCTAGGTGTTACTGCAGCCGTGCGCAGAATTTTTTCTGGCTGCACTGTGCTTTCAATAACCACAGTCATCCTCCAACAGAGAAATCCATATACAGGCTATATAGGCAGTGGGCTTTTTCCCAAAAATTGGGCTGCCTGTGACCGTCTTCAGTTTACTGCGTGTCTGCTGGGGGTAGTAGTCGCTAATTAATACCCAGCTAAGCGTTACAGCAGGCTTGCGCATAATAGTTTCCTGGCTCTGCTGTGTCCGTTACATGATCGCCGTCATCGCGCCAGAGGGAAACAGTATACATATATACGCTGCATACGGTGTCTGTCTGGTTTTTCAACTCACCATTTTAAAAAATTGAAGCAAAATACTTAAGGCCTACCACTGACCTTTGGCCACTTGACTGGTTCTGCGCAGTGAATTCCAGTAGCTCAGTCATATGCACCTAGGTCTCCCTACAGGCTTGCGCATAATTGTTTCCTGGCTCTACTGTGTCCGTTACATGATCGCCGTCCTCCCGCCAGAGGGAAACAGTATACATATATACGCTGCATATGGTGTCTGTCTGGTTTTTCACCTCACCATTTTAAACAATTGAGGCAAAATATTTAAGGCCTACCACTGGCCTTTGGACACTTGACTGGTTCTTCGCTGTGAATTCCAGTAGCTCAGTCATACGCACCTAGGTCTCACTACAGGCTTGCGCATAATTGTTTCCCGGCTCTGCTGTGCGCTCCATAAGCGAAGTCAGCCTCCAACCACAGGCCAATAAGCGGCACATTTAATTACAGCGTTCTGTTTCTGCTCTACTCGTAAAACACCATGCTGAGGGGTAGGGGTAGGCCTAGAGGACATGGACGCAAGCGAGGACGCGGAGGCCCAAGTCAGTGTGTAGGCACAGGCCGAGCTCCTGGTCCAGGTGTATCGCAGCCGACTGCTGTGGGATTAGGAGAGAGGCAAGTTTCTGGGGTCCCCAGATTCATCTCACAATTAATGGGTCCATGCGGTAGACCTTGATTAGAAACTGAGCAGTGTTAGCAGGTCCTGTCGTGGATGGCAGACAGTGCATCCAGCAATCTATCGACCACCCAGTCTTCTACGCCGTCCACAGTTGCAACTCTGAATCCTCTGACTGCTGCTCCTCCTTGCTCCCAGCCTCCTCACTCCATGAAAATGACACATTCTGAGGAGCAGGCAGACTCCCAGGAACTGTTCTCGGGCCCCTGCCCAGATTGGGCAGCAATGGTTCCTCTCCCACCGGAGGAGTTTGTCGTGACCGATGCCCAACCTTTGGAAAGTTCCCGGGGTCCGGGGGATGAGGCTAGGGACTTCCGGCAACTGTCTCAATAGCTTTCAGTGGGTGAGGAGGACGATGACGATGAGACACAGTTGTCTATCACTCAGGTAGTAGTAATTGCAGTAAGTCCGAGGGAGGAGCGCACAGAGGATTCGGAGGAAGAGCAGCAGGACGATGAGGTGACTGACCCCACCTGGTTTGCTAAGCCTACTGAGGACAGGTCTTCAGAGGGGGAGGCAAGTGCAGCAGCAGGGCAGGTTGAAAGAGGCAGTGCGGTGGCCAGGGGTAGAGGCAGGGCCAGACCGAATAATCCACCAACTGTTTCCCAAAGCGCCCCCTCGCGCCATGCCACCCTGCAGAGGCCAAAGTGCTCAAAGGTGTGGCAGTTTTTCACTGAGAGTGCAGATGACCGACGAACTGTGGTGTGCAAGGTTTGTCGCGTCAAGATCAGCCGGGGAGCCACCACCAGCATGCACAGGCATATGATGGCCAAGCACCCCACAAGGTGGGACAAGGCCGTTCACCGCCTCCGGTTTGCACCACTGCCTCTCCCCCTGTGCCCCAACCTGCCACTGAGATCCAACCCCCTTCTCAGGACACAGACACGACCGTCTCTCGGCCTGCACCCACACCCTCACCTCCGCTGTCCTCGGCCCCATCCAGCAATGTCTCTCAGCACAGCGTCCAGCCGTCGCTAGCGCAACTGTTTGAGCGCAAGTACGCCGCCACGCACAGCACGCTCAAGCGTTAAACGTGCACATAGCCAAATTTATCAGCCTGGAGATGCTGCCGTATAGGCTTGTGGAAACGGAGGCTTTCAAAAACATGATGGCGGCGGCCCCGCGCTATTCGGTTCCCAGTCGCCACTACTTTTCCCGATGTGCCGTCCCAGCCCTGCACGACCACGTCTCCCGCAACATTGTACGCGCCCTCACCAACGCGGTTACTGCCTAGGTCCACTTAATCCTGGCCACATTCCGAAAACCAACTAAATAAAACCGCGCTACTAGGTCCACAGTCGCGACCACATTCCCACCAACGTGGTTACTGTTAAGGTACATATTACCAGTCTGACTGGGGCATGCACTGTGGGCCGAAGCCCACCTGTATTGTATCTGACGTTAGCTCTGCTGAGCAGGGCACTACAATGGGATAAATTTATGTACGGCTGGTGGGTTCCAGGGAGCCACCCATGCTGTGGGTCCACAGGGACTTCACATTACGAATTTGTACCTGCTAGTGTCTATGTATTAAAAACCCCGGTCAGACTGGGGCATGCAGTGTGGGCCAAAGCCCACCTGCATTTAATCTGACGTTGCCTCAGCTGTGCTGGGCAATGCAATGGGATTTATTTATGTAATGCCAGTGCCTTCCTGGGACACATCCATGCTGTCGGTCCACACGGAGTTGTAAATGCCTGTGTCTACTTATAAAGAACCGCAGTCTGACTGGGGCATGCACTGTGGAACGAAGCCCACCTGTATTTAATCTGACGTTAGCTCTACTATCTGGGGCACTGCATTGGGACAAACTACAGGAGCAATACAGCGCTAAGGAGACGTGCACAGCTACGCTAGCATTGGAGTCTTCTGTAGGCACGCGATTGCTGAGGGTTTGAGCAGAGGCCTATGTCCTGGGTGCAGTGAAAGTCCGCTTCCAGCCTAGGATTGCTGAATCTGTGGGCCGATGCCTATGCCGTGGGCGCGGTGCAAGTCTGCCATGTTTGGCCGCTCAGATCAATTTTTTGTTCAGGTCCTAGGACCCACCTATGCTGTTGGTGCAAACTTAGTTCCCATTGCGGTGTTTGACCTGTCTGGCACAAAGGCACTGACTGACTTGGGTAGGGGGCAGAGCGCTGACGGCTTTCCCCTTGCAGTGTGGATTGAGCTATGCGACACCTTGACAGAATGAATACTGTGTGGCACATAGATTCCCCATTGCTATGCCCACGTTTGCAGCTCCTGACGGAGGTGGCACAGGATTGGATGTCTCATTGCTTCTGTACAGCATTGTGGGCTATCGCCCCGCCCCTTTTAAAGAGGGTCGCTGCCTGGCTCTGCCAACCGTCTGCAGTGTGTGCCTCTGGTTCCTCCTCATGGCAGACGCACTTATAAATAGACATGAGGGTGGTGTGGCTATGAGGCCAGCGTGTGGCATGAGGGCAGCTGAAGGCTGCGCAGGGACACTTTGGTGTGCGCTGTGGACACTGGGTCGTGCGGGGGGGGGGGTTGGGCAGCATGTAACCCAGGAGAAGTGGCAGCGGAGTGTCATGCAGGCAGTGATTGTGCTTTGTTGGAGGTAGTGTGGTGCTTAGCTAAGGTATGCCTTACTTCTGAAAAACCCTCATTAGCAAAAATTGTTGGGGGGGGGGGGCCCACTCTTGCCGCTATTGTGGCTTAATAGTGGGCCCTGGGAACTTGAGATGCAGCCCAACATGTAGCCCCTCGCCTGCCCTATCCGTTTGTGTCGTTCCCATCACTTTCTTGAATTTCCCAGATTTTCACAAATGAAAACCTTAGCGAGCATCGGCGATATACAAAAATGCTCGGGTCGCCCTTTGACTTCAATGGGGTTCGTTACTCGAAACGAACCCTCGAGCATCGCGGGAAGTTCGACTCGAGTAATGAGCACCCGAGCATTTTGGTGCTCGTTCATCTCTAGTTCCTACCCACTAGCATTTTTTTTAACGCTGTGATATCGCTGCATTTTTTTTCAATAGAACTTTCTAATGTTAAAATCGCATCGCACAAAAATCGCAAGTTTGTGCTTTTTCGATTTTTGTGCGATTGAATTTTAACATTAGAAACTTCCATTGAAAAAACTCAGCGATATCGCAGCGTTAAAAAAAACACTAGTGGGTAGATGCCCTTAATGCGGTACTGCTAGGGAAAAGTGATATGGAAAAAGATCGGGGGTGATAGTTGACTATAGACTTAACTTGAGCAATCAATGCCAGTCAGCTGCTACAAAAGCTAATAAAGTCTGGGGGTGCATTAAAAGAGGTATAGAGGCGAGGGACGAGCACATTATTCGGATTATTCACCCTGGAAAAAAGACGGCTAAGGGGCGATCAAATAACTATGCATAAATGGGGGCGTGGCCTAGCCATTCAGAGAAGCACAAGTGTTCAGTAGAGCTCCATTCACAGCCAGCGCTAAATATCGCCGTCAGGCCAGTGTCGGAACAAAGGGACAGCTGGGACCCTGCATGGCTCTCTCTGACCTGGAACATTTAGAGACCTTTCAGGGTCCCATCAAGCAGTGAGGACTGTTGCGGCCTGTGGGACCAGAGTATCCCCGGGCCTGCGTGGCAAGGCTGGTAGTTGGAAGGAGCCCGGCCGAAACCCTCCTGCCAGGCGACCGTGAGCCTCGACCGGATCGGAGAACCTGCGGAGGAACAACTGACGCCTACCCCCATCTCCTTGCAGCTGTGCGAGTGCCGCTGGTGGCAGCACCAGACTTCATACAACTGGCGGGGACCCTGGCTGCGGGTCACCCGCTACCTCAGCCTCTCTGGGTGACAGGAGCGGTGCTCCACAGTTGCCTTGGCTTTGGGACTGCTCCGATTCCTGGGCCGCACTAAAGCCAACCCCCCCCCCCACCCCCACCCCCGCCTAGCAGCGCCAACTTTGAACAGGGGACAGAAGAGAACACACCTGATAGGCCGCCTGCAGACGGCCATGTCGGATTGAAATAGGATATTTGACAGAACAACTCAGGATCTTCTCAGGAAATGGTTATTTTATTTTAAGGCGCACAGACACTGGTCGATTCACATCTTTCACCCAGAGTCCTTAAAAAATAGGATTCTAATAGCCTTATACAGTGTGGGCAGGCTTATTAAAAGCTAACACTTATTGGCTTATCTTATCTCTTATACCCGCTACATACATACAGATACATGGTGAGCAGAACAGACTCATACTGAGGGGGGTTGGAATGCAATGTGGGCAATCATAGTATCAAATTACAACAGTTTGAGCAGAGAAGACTTACAATATACTCCAGGTCTCTGGCTGATAACAGAGGCAATAGCAGTTAAAGTACATTAATTTTTTCTATGTCCTCATACCACATTTCCCTCCCTTTCATAGCTATCACTGGCGTTATAGCCTATCATCCTAATTTAGGGTTTTATGCCCCCATATACTTGAGTATAGCCTGTGTATCCCATGCTCCATCATTGTCCATCCATGTTTTAGAGGGAGAATATACTGGATTATAGCATATGATCTGTAAACCATGTTAACACATGTAGTAGGTGATCTTATTGTAGTAAGTATGGCACATTAAAGGGGTTGTCCCGCAAAAGCAAGTGGGTCTATACACTTCTGTATGGCCATATTAATGCACTTTGTAATATACATTGTGCATTAATTATGAGCCATACAGAAGTTATAAGAAGTTATTCACTTACCTGTTCCGTTGCTAGCGTCCTCGTCTCCATGGTGCCGTCTAATTTTCAGCGTCTAATCGCCAGATTACACGCGCTTGCGCAGTCCAGGTCTTCTGCTTTTCTCAATGGGGCCGCTCGTGCCGGAGAGCGGCTCCTGGTAGCTCCGCCCCGTCACGTGCCGATTCCAGCCAATCAGGAGGCTGGAATCGGCAATGGACCGCACAGAAGAGCTGCGGTCCACCGAGGGAGAAGATCCCGGCGGCCATCTTCAGCAGGTAAGTAAGAAGTCACCGGAGCGCAGGGATTCAGGTAAGCACTGTGCGGTTTTTATTTTTAACCAGTGCATCGGGTTTGTCTCGCGCCGAACGGGGGGGGGCTGTTGAAAAAAAAAAAACCCGTTTCGGCGCGGGACAACCCCTTTAATGTTCCTGTGATGCGTGTGCCCATTCTAGCTTCTTGTATATATTTATCAAAATTATTGGTGCAAGTCCAAATTTCCTGTATAACGTAATCCCACGAGCCCCAACAGAGTCTTAAGTAGGTTCTTCATTCTACTTGTAGTCTTGCAGCTGTAGCTCTCCCCTCACCTAGGAGTTTGAGGGAAAAACAATGTCTCTGTGAAGAAAGCACTGTCTGTGAAGAAAGCACTGTCTCTGTGAAGAAAGCACTGTCACTGGTGCCTCCTGGGCTACCAGGAGGGGGCAAGGTCCTTGTATGGTCTAACCCCTTAGTGACCAGGCTTTTTTGCTTTTTTCCATTTTTGTTTTTTCCTACTCCCTTTTAAAAAATCGTAGCTCCTTTATTTATTCATCGAAGTCGCTGTATGAGGGCTTGTTTTTTGCGGGACGAGTTGTATTTTTCAATGGCACTAATTATTGTACCATATAATGTACTGAAAAACTTTTAAAAAATTCTTAGCGGAGAGAAATGGAAAAAAAAACCACATTCCACCATCTTTCAGTGCGTCCTGTTTCTACGACGCACAAACTGCAACAAAAACGACCTGATATTTTTATTCTATGGGTCAGTACGATTACTATGATACCAAACTTATACAGTATTGTTTTTGCTGTAGTACTTGTGTTTTGTTTTTTTTAAGATATTAAATTTTTTTCAATTGTTTTCTGCGGTCATTTTGTGCGCGCGATAACTTTTTAATTTTTCCGTCGACGTAGTTGAGCAAGGGCTCATTTTTTGCGGGATGTCCTGTAGTTTCCGATAGTATCAATTTGGAATACATACGACTTTTTGATCGCTTTTTTTTGCGTTTTTTCTGGAAGACAGGGTAACTAAAAAAATGCATTTCTGGCGTTCTTTATTTTTTTTTTCGGACGACGTTCACCGTGCAGAAAAAATAATGTGCTACTTTGATAGATCGGACTTTTATGGACGTGGCGATATCAAATACATATTTTTATTTTATGATTTAGATTTTTTAATAATAGATATGGCAAAAGGGGGGTGATTTAAACTTTTATAACTCTTTTTTTTTTTTTTTTTTTTTTACAATTTAAACAACTTGATTGCTCTTTTTTTTAAATTTTACTTTGAAGTCCCCCTGGGGGACTTTAACATGCGATGCTTTGATCGCTCCTGCAGTATGACGTAATGCTATAGCTAGAGATGAGCGAACACCAAAATGTTCGGGTGTTCGTTATTCGGAACGAACTTCCCGTGATGCTCGAGGGTTCGTTTCGAACAACGAACGCCATTGAAGTCAATGGGCGACCAGAACATTTTTGTATTTCGCCGATGCTCGCTAAGGTTTTCATGTGTGAAAATCTGGGCAATTCAGGAAAGTGATGGGAATGACACAGTGACGGATAGGGCAGGCGAGGGGCTACATGTTGGGCTGCATCTCAAGTTCACAGGTCCCACTATTAAGCCACAATAGCGGCAAGAGTGGGCCCCCCCCCCCCCCAACAACTTTTACTTCTGAAAAGCCCTCATTAGCATGGCATACCTTTGCTAAGCACCACACTACCTCCAACAAAGCACAATCACTGCCTGCATGACACACCACTGACCCTTCTCCTGGGTTACATGCTGCCCAACCGCACCCCTTCCCCCCCACAGCGCACACCAAACTGTCCCTGCGCAGCCTTCAGCTGCCCTCATGCCACACCACCCTCATGTCTATTTAGAAGTGCGTCTGCCACGACGAGGGACCGCAGGCACACACTGCACAGGGTTGGCACGGCTAGGTAGCGACCCTCTTTAATAGGGGCGGGGCGATAGCCCACAATGCTGTACAGAAGCAATGAGAAATATAATCCTGTGCCACCGCCATCAGGAGCTGCACACCTGGGCATAGCAATGGGGAACCTATGTGCCACACACTATTCATTCTGTCAAGGTGTCTGCATGCCCCAGTCAGACTGGTAATATGCACCTTAACAGTAACCGCGTTGGTGGTAATGTGGTGGTGACTGCGGACCTAGTAGCACGGTTGTATTTTGTTGGTTTTCGGAATGTGGCCAGGATTAAGTAGGCCGTGGCGGGGGGATGGTGGGGGGGCTCTCTTGTAGTGTCGGTAAAGGTGAAATTCTTGGACTGCCACCAGACGAACCAATGCAAAGGCATTTGCCAACAATGTTTTCCCTGTTGGAGGAGGAGGGGGATGTTTTTGAGGCACTACGTGTCCTCTCCACGTGTCCGTGGTTATATGCACCTTAACAGTAACCGCGTTGGTGGTAATGTGGTGGTGACTGCGGACCTAGTAGCACGGTTGTATTTTGTTGGTTTTCGGAATGTGGCCAGGATTAAGTAGGCCGTGGCGGGGGGATGGTGGGGGGGCTCTCTTGTAGTGTCGGTAAAGGTGAAATTCTTGGACTGCCACCAGACGAACCAATGCAAAGGCATTTGCCAACAATGTTTTCCCTGTTGGAGGAGGAGGGGGATGTTTTTGAGGCACTACGTGTCCTCTCCACGTGTCCGTGGTTATATGCACCTTAACAGTAACCGCGTTGGTGGTAATGTGGTGGTGACTGCGGACCTAGTAGCACGGTTGTATTTTGTTGGTTTTCGGAATGTGGCCAGGATTAAGTGGGCCGTGCCGGGGGGATGGTGGGGGGGCTCTCTTGTAGTGTCGGTAAAGGTGAAATTCTTGGACTGCCACCAGACGAACCAATGCAAAGGCATTTGCCAACAATGTTTTCCCTGTTGGAGGAGGAGGGGGATGTTTTTGAGGCACTACGTGTCCTCTCCACGTGTCCGTTCCATGTCAGCAATAGTAGCACTCAAGACAGGCCCCAGTAACAATTCTGAAGCAGCAGTATAGCGGGAGCGCAGTCTTCGTTCCATGTAAGCAATAGTAGCACTCAAGACAGGCCCCAGTAACAATTCTGAAGCAGCAGTATAGCGGGAGCGCAGTCTTCGTTCCATGTAAGCAATAGTAGCACTCAAGACAGGCCCCAGTAACAATTCCGAAGCAGCAGTATAGCGGGAGCGCAGTCTTAGTTCCATTTCAGTAGCCTTAGTATAGCCAAGGCACAAGTGACATTTATGTAGCTAAAGTGTAGGCCAACCCCACACACCTTTCTGTACCATGAGTGCAGGCGAAGAACATAGAAATTACTATGATTACACTGTAGGTGAGGGCCCCAAAAAATTGGTGTACCAACAGTACTAATGTACCTCAGTAAAAATTGGCCATGCCCAACCAAGATGGCAGGTGAATCGCTTTGGTTAATGTGGCTTAAGTGGTAACTAGGCCTGGAGGCAGCCCAGTGTAACGAAAAATTGGTTCAAGTTAAAGTTCCAACGCTTTTAAGCTAATTGAAACTTATAAAAATTGTTCTGAAAAATTATTTGAGTGAGCCTTGTGGCCCTAAGAAAAATTGCCCGTTCAGCGTGATTACGTGAGGTTTCAGGAGGAGGAGCAGGAGGAGGAGGAGGAGGAGGAATATTAGACACAGATTGATGAAGCAGAAATGTCCCCGTTTTGGATGGTGAGAGAGAACGTAGCTTCCATCCGTGGGTGCAGCCTACGTATTGCTTACGTATCGCTGCTGTCCGCTGGTGGAGAACAGAAGTCTGGGGAAATCCAGCCTTTGTTCATCTTGATGAGTGTTAGCCTGTCGGCACTGTCGGTTGACAAGTGGCTACGCTTATCTGTGATGATTCCCCCAGCCGCACTAAACACCCTTTCCGACAAGACGCTAGCCGCAGGACAAGCAAGCACCTCAAGGGCATACAGGGCTAGTTCAGGCCACGTGTCCAGCTTCGACACCCAGTAGTTGTAGGGGGCAGAGGCGTCACCAAGGATGGTCGTGCGATCCGCTACGTACTCCCTCACCATCCTTTTACAGTGCTCCCGCCGACTCAGCCGTGACTGGGGAGCGGTGACACAGTCTTGGTGGGGAGCCATAAAGCTGGCCAGGCCCTTAAAGACTGTTGCACTGCCTGGGATGTACATGCTGCTCGATCTACGCACATCCCCTGCTACCTTGCCCTCGGTACTGCGCCTTCTGCCACTAGCGCTGTCGGCTGGGAATTTTACCATCAGCTTGTCCGCAAGGGTCCTGTGGTATAGCATCACTCTCGAACCCCTTTCCTCTTCGGGAATCAGAGTGGGCAGGTTCTCCTTATACCGTGGATCGAGCAGTGTGTACACCCAGTAATCCGTCGTGGCCAGAATGCGTGCAACGCGAGGGTCACGAGAAAGGCATCCTAACATGAAGTCAGCCATGTGTGCCAGGGTACCAGTACGCAACACATGGCTGTCCTCACTAGGAAGATCACTTTCAGGATCCTCCTCCTCCTCCTCCTCCTCCTCAGGCCATACACGCTGAAAGGATGACAGGCAATCAGCCGGTGTACCGTCAGCAGCGGCCCAAGCTGTCTCTTCCCCCTCCTCCTCATCCTCCTCATGCTCCTCCTCCTCCTCCTGTACGCGCTGAGAAATAGACAGGAGGGTGCCCTGACTATCCAGCGGCATACTGTCTTCCCCCGCCCCCGTTTCCGAGCGCAAAGCAGCTGCCTTTATGGTTTGCAGGGAATTTCTCAAGATGCATAGCAGAGGAATGGTGACGCTAATGATTGTAGCATCGCCGCTCACCACCTGGGTAGACTCCTCAAAATTACCAAGGACATGGCAGATGTCTGCCAACCAGGCCCACTCTTCTGAAAGGAATTGAGGAGGCTGACTCCCACAGCGCCGCCCATGTTGGAGTTGGTATTCGACTATAGCTCTACGTTGTTCATAGAGCCTGGCCAACATGTGGAGCGTAGAGTTCCACCGTGTGGGCACGTCGCACAGCAGTCGGTGCACTGGCAGCTTAAAGTGATGTTGCAGGGTGCGCAGGGTGGCAGCGTCCGTGTGGGACTTGCGGAAATGTGCGCAGAGCCGGCGCGCCTTTACGAGCAGGTCTGACAAGCGTGGGTAGCTTTTCAGAAACCGCTGAACCACCAAATTAAAGACGTGGGCCAGGCATGGCACGTGCGTGAGGCTGCCAAGCTGCAGAGCCGCCACCAGGTTACGCCCGTTGTCACACACGACCATGCCCGGTTGGAGGCTCAGCGGCGCAAGCCAGCGGTCGGTCTGCTCTGTCAGACCCTGCAGCAGTTCGTGGGCCGTGTGCCTCTTATCGCCTAAGCTGAGTAGTTTCAGCACGGCCTGCTGACGCTTGCCCACCGCTGTGCTGCCACACCGCGCGACACCGACTGCTGGCGACATGCTGCTGCTAACACATCTTGATTGCGAGACAGAGGAGGAGGAGGAGGAGGAGGGTGCTTTAGTGGAGGAAGCATACACCTCCGCAGATACCAGCACCGAGCTGGGGCCCGCAATTCTGGGGGTGGGTAGGACGTGAGCGGTCCCAGGCTCTGACTCTGTCCCAGCCTCCACTAAATTCACCCAATGTGCCGTCAGGGAGATGTAGTGGCCCTGCCCACCTGTGCTTGTCCACGTGTCCGTAGTTAAGTGGACCGTGGCAGTAACCGCGTTGGTGAGGGCGCGCACAATGTTGCGGGAGACGTGGTCGTGCAGGGCTGGGACGGCACATCGGGAAAAGTAGTGGCGACTGGGAACTGAGTAGCGCGGGGCCGCCGCCTCCATGATACTTTTGAAGGACTCAGTTTCCACAACCCTATACGGCAGCATCTCAAGGCTGATGAATTTTGCTATGCGGACGGTTAACGTTTGAGCGTGCGGGTGCGTGGCGGCGTACTTGCGCTTGCGCTCGAACACTAGCGCAAGCGACGGCTGAACGGTGCGCTGAACTACACTGCTGGATGGGGCCGAGGACAGCGGAGATGAGGGTGTGGGTGCAGGCCATGAGGCGGTAGTGCCTGTGTCCTGAGAGGGGGGTTGCATCTCAGTGGCAGGTTGGGGCACAGGGGGAGAGGCAGGGGTGCAAACCGGAGGCGGTGAACGGCCTTCGTCCCACCTTGTGGGGTGCTTGGCCATCATATGTCTGCGCATGGTGGTGGTGGTGAGGCTGTTGGTGTTGGCTCCCCGGCTGAGCTTTGCGCAACAAAGGTTGCACACCACTGTTCGTCGGTCGTCAGGCGTCTCTGTGAAAAACTGCCAGACCTTAGAGCACCTCGGCCTCTGCAGGGTGGCATGGCGCGAGGGGGCGCTTTGGGAAACACTTGGTGGATTATTCGGTCTGGCCCTGCCTCTACCCCTGGCCCTGGCCACCGCACTGCCTCTTGCAACCTGCCCTGCTGATGCCCTTGACTCCCCCTCTGAAGACCTGTCCTCCTGAGTAAGCGTTGCACACCAGGTGGGGTCAGTCACCTCATCGTCCTGCTGCTCTTCCTCCGAATCCTCTGTGCGCTGCTCCCTTGGACTTACTGCCCTTACTACTACCTCACTGCAAGACAACTGTCTGATCGTCATCGTCCTCCTCACCCACAGAAAGTTGTTGAGACAGTTGGCGGAAGTCCCCAGCCTCTTCCCTCGGACCCCGGGAACTTTCGAATGGTTGGGCATCAGTGACGATAAACTCCTCTGGTGGGAGAGGAACCGCTGCTGCCCAATCTAAGCAGGGGCCCGAGAACAGTTCCTGGGAGTGTTCCCGCTCCTGAGCAGGTGTCATTGTAGTGGAGTGAGGAGGCTGGGAGGAAGGAGGAGCAGCAGACAGAGGATTCGGATTTGCAGCAGTGGACGGCGCAGAACTGCGTGTTGACGATAGGTTGCTCGAAGCACTTTCTGCCATCCAGGACAGGACCTGCTCACACTGCTCATTTTCTAATAACCGTCTCCCGCGTGGACCCATTAATTGGGCGATGAATGTGGGGACGCCAGAAACGTGCCTCTCTCCTAATCGCGCAGCAGTCGGCTGCGACACACCGGGATCAGGAGCTCGGCCTGTGCCCACACCCTGACTTGGCCCTCCGCGTCCTCGGCTGCGTCCACGTCCTCTAGGCCTACCCCTACCCCTCAGCATGCTGTATTACCAGTGATTTGATTTCACAGGCAGGAAATAAATTTGCGCAAGACTGCAGGCCAAATATAATTTTTTCCCTTTTTGGAAAACGAAAGGCCCCACTGCCTCTAGTGAATGAATAATCTAAGTTTAATAACTGTGCTGTGTCCCTGCTAATGTGTCACAGAACGTGAGGGTAGCAGAGTTATTATAACTCTGGCAGAGCAGGTATTTTTTTTCCCAATTAAGGAAAGCAAATGGCGAAGCCAGCAGTAAAGCGTAGCTGGGTGCGTATGATTTAGCAATGTTTTTCACGCAGCTCACACGTGTCCACCGCCCGTAAGGACGGACAGAGGCTGGACAAATAGATTTGTTTTCACTTGTTTTTCCACCAAAAGGCAGCACTGCGTATATTCTATGAATAATAACTGTGTTGTGGCCCTGCCTATACAATTCTTTCCCTGCAGTATCAATGGAGGGTGGAATGCTCTGCAGAGGCGATTTTGAGAAGCAAAAAAAAATGCAGCACAGCTAACAGCAGCCTGGACAGTACTGCACACGGATAAATATGGCCCTAGAAAGGACCGTTGAGGTTCTTGAAGGCTACACTCACTCCTAACACTCTCCCTGCCTATCCAGCACTTCTGTCCCTAATGCCAGGTGCAACGCTCTGCAGAGCCGATTTTGAGAAAAAAAAAATGCCACTGCTAACAGCAGCCAACACACAGCTATCAGTGGCCCTAATAAGGACCTTTGGGGGGTCTTGAAGCCTACACTAACTACCAATTCTTTCCCTACAGCAGCTCCGGTATAAACAGCACTGTCCCTCATCTAACTCACCAGGCATCTGAGGCGAGCCGCGGGAGGGGCCGACTTTTATATTAGGCGAACACCTGATCTCGCCAGCCACTCACAGCAGGGGGGTGGTATAGGGCTTAAACGTTGCAGGGGGAAGTTGTAATGCCTTCCCTGTCTTTCAATTGGCCAGAAAAGCGCGCTAACGTCTCAGGGAAGGAAGTGAAAGTAACCAGAACACCGCATGGTGTTCGTTACGAATAACGAACATCCCGAACACCCTAATATTCGCACGAATATCAAGCTCGGACGAACGCGTTCGCTCATCTCTAGCTATAGCATTACGTCATACTGCTTTTTTACAGGCAGTCTATGAAGCCACCCTGTGTGGATGGCTTGATAGGCAGTCTGCTAAGGCAGCCCTGGGGCCATTCATTAGGCCCCCGGCTGCCATGACACCTGCACGGATCCCCCGATCTCACCGCGGGGGACCCCCAAACAGCGTCCGGGGGATTTAAATGCCGCTGTCAGAATTGACAGCGGCATTTAAAGGGTTAATAGCCGCGATCGGCCAAACGGCCGAGCGCGGCTATTGCCCGCGGGTGTCAGCTGTAATAAACAGCTGACGCCCGCACTGTATGGAGGGAGATAATGGTGCTACCTCCCTCCATACACGTCCTGCAGCTGCAGGACGTAAAAACGCTATGGCCCGGTCGTTAAGGGGTTAAGGCAGGGGTCCCCAACCACCGGTCCGCGGACTGGGCCGTTAGGTGTTCAGCGCTGGTCCGCGGTACCGCCGGGAACTTTTGTTCTAAACTCAAGGCCCGCGGGCCGATTCCGGCCCGCTGCCTCGTGTTATGTGGCCCGCGGCGCACCGACGCCGCTCACCACTGAAGCGATTACCAGCGGGGGCGCCGCAGCTCCCCGCTGGTAATCGCGCTGATACCGGCGCACACTGACGTCAGGAAGCGTGCCGGGCTGCACACTGACGTCAGGGCAAGCAGAGAGAGAGAGCGACGCTGACCGCAGGGAGGAGGTAAGTATATGGGTTGGGGGGGTGCTTATTACTAGGGGGGCTGTTTATTTCTGAGGGGTGGTGGCTGCTTATTACTGGGGGGGCTGCTAATTACTGGGGGGTGGTGGTTATTACTGGGGGGGCTGCCTATTACTGGGGAGGGGGCTGCCTGTTACTGGGGGGGCTGCTTATTACTGGGGGGGGGTCCTATTACGGGGGAGCTGCCTATTACAGGGGGGGGTGGTTATTAGTGGGGGGGGGCTGCCTATTACTGGGGGGGGGAGGCTGCCTGTTACTGGGGGGAGGCTGCCTGCTACTGGGGGGAGGCTGCCTATTACAGGGGTGGGGGGCTGCCTATTACTGAGGGGGGCTGCTTGTTAATGGGGGGGCTGCCTATTACAGGGGGCTGCTAATTACTGGGGGAGCTGCTAATTACTGGGGGGGTGCTCATTACTGAGGGGTGGGGGCTGTCTATTACTGGGGGGAGATAAATTACATGCTGCCCTATGTGTGTGCTGGAGGGGGATAAATTATATGCTGCCCTATGTGTGTGCTGGGGGGGGGAGATAAATTATATGCTGCCCTATGTGTGTGCTGGTGGGGGGGGAGATAAATTATATGCTGCCCTGTGTGTGTGTGTTGGGAGGGGGGAGATAAATTATATGCTGCCCTATGTGTGTGCAGCCAGGTGGGGGGGGGGGGGGATAAATTATATGCTGCCTTATGTGTGTGCTGCCAGGCGGGGGGGAGATAAATTATATGCTGCCCTATGTGTGTGCTGCCAGGCGCGGGGGATATATTATACTGCCCTATGTGTGTACTGCCAGGACATTCTAAATGTCATAATTAAATAAGTATGCACTAAACTTCAACCCCCCCTTCGTAACCCCGCCCCATATAAAAAAGCCCCGCCCATGTCCCGCCCAACCCTGCCGGGCCTTGTAAAAATGGTCTCGCTTGAAGCCGGTCCCTGGTGCTAAAAAGGTTGGGGACCACTGGTCTAAGGCACCTCTGGTGGTTTTTAAGGTGAGCCTCAGGGGATCCGTCGGGTGTGGAAGCAGGCACGGTCAGTGTAGGCCACTTTGACTCTGGTCTGGTGGATTCAAGGTCCCATCTCAGCCACTTTAACAGCAGTCAGGGTAGATGGGATAACGGTGTATGGACCCTCCCACCCAGGTTTGCGAGGCCTTTGGCGCCAATTTTTCACCCAGACTTTTTCCCCTGGAAGAAAGAAGTACACATCAGTATCCAGACATAAAAGAAGTACACAGCAGTATCCAGACATATAGGTACCTTTTGCACAGCAATAGTCAAACAAGTAGGTAACCTTTCTCCTGCTCTTTTGGCAATTGTTACCATGGTTTTACCCAGGGCAAGAATCTGCTGGTGATTTATCATCTCCCCCACTATTTTGTTGTCTGCTCTAATCCCTAACACTGCTTGTCTAGGCCTACCCTCCATCATCTTAAGAGGGGAATAACAAGTTATTTTGGTGGGGCAGATCTGATTCTGAGCAGAGCAATGGATAGGACTTGTGACCATTTTAGATGAGTCTCCTGACATAACTTCCCTAGGGCATGTTTTAAAGTCCAGTTCATGCGCTCAGCCTTTCCTGAGCTCTGAGGTCTATGTGCAAAGTACAATTTCCATCTGGTCGTGAGGTAGCTGGCAAGCTCTTGTTCGATCTCTGCAGCAAAGGCTGGTCCGTTGTATGACCAAATCTGCACCGGTAGACCATGTCTTGGAACTATGTCCCTCAGTAATGCTCTGGCCACTTTGGTCAATTTCTCAGTCCTAGTGGGGTAGGCCTCCACCCACTCCGTGTAAGTGCAGACAAAGACCAGGAGATACTTCCATCCGTCAGCTGCAGGCATTTGAGTAAAGACCACTAGTACATCTTGGAAGAGAGCAGCTCCATAAGATTTTATCCCTGGAGTCTTCAGAGGTCCTTGTCTGGGACTATTTTCAGCATAAATTACACATTTTCTGGTGCTCGCCTGGTAAGTCTTGGGATGTACAGCGCATCTTGGATTAGATCTTCCATAGTGGTGGACCCAGAGCATGTCCTTATGCACTTTCTTGACAATCTCCGTTGCTAATGCTGTTGGGACCACACTTCTTCCATCCGTGAGGATGAACCAACCCTCAGGGGTGTATTTTCTATCTTCTGTCTTTAGTCACTCCTGTTCATTTCGATTGACAGGGGTTCCAGTTGCTGAGGGGAACCAGGAAAAAGGCTTGTAGCTTTTACAGAACTTTTTGGCATTTTGGAGAGTGGCAGCTTGCTTGGCATCAGCATCTGCCTCCCTGTTTTCCTGTGTAACGAATGAGTCTTCCTTCTGTTTTCCCTTGCAGTGAATGATCCACACCTCTTCTTACAGTTCTGAAATGAGAGAAGCATGCTTCAATTCTTGACCTGCAGGAAGGGTCGGACTTTTTTTTTTAATCAGGGCCCCATGAACATGAAGTGTGAGGAAGGCATACTTTGATTCAGTGAAGATATTGACTTTCACCCCAGCTGCCAGCTGTAGGGTTTTTCTGATAAGTGCAATAAGTTCTGCCTTTTGAGCTGAAGTTCCTTTGGGCAGCGGTTCTGCTTTTGTAGTAGTCTGTAGGGTGACCACTGCATATTCAACATAGCATATGCCTTCATCCATGAAGCTGCTACCAGCTGTGTACTATTCAACATCAGGAGCTTCAAGAGGTGTGTCCCCTAGATCAGGATAACTGCTGAAGACTTCATCCATCACCTCACAGCAGTTATTGTCAGGGGCTCCAGTTCTGATGGGCAACAGAGTTGCTGGATTTAAAGCAGTACACACTTCCAGCTTCAGTCTTGGGTTTTCACATAGGAGGCCTTCGTACTTGATAATGCAAGCATTTGTCAGTCAGTGGTGACCTTTGACAGCTATCATAGTTAGTACAGAAGGTGGCACTCGTACTGTAAGATCTTGACCCAGGGTTAGCTTGTCAGCTTCCATAACCAAGGCCACTGTTGCTGCCAGTCTTCTCAGGCAGGGAGGCAATCCTATGGCTGCATTATCAAGTTGCTTGGAGAGATAGGTAACAGGTTGATGCCATGATCCCATCATCTGGGTGAGAATGCCGATCACCAGTGTCTTCTTCTCATGAACATACAAAATAAGTGGTTTCTCCAGATTAGGCAAGGCCAGTTGCAGGTGCTTTTAGCAGAGTTTGCTTGATGTTGTCATAGGCCCTTGTATGTTCCTGCTTCCAGCAGAAGTGTACATCTTCACCTCCCTTTGTGACTTCCTAAAGGGGTTTGGCCATTTCAGCAAGGCCAGGTTTCCATATTCTTCAGAATCCGGCAACTCTAAGGAATTCTCTGACTTTTTCTTCTGGCGGTTTGTACAGAGATATTGCAGACAGTCTACTTTTTTCAACTCCTAGTTTTACCTTCCCTTGGGAGATATGAAATCCCAGGTATTTGACAGCTGCTTGGCAGATCTGTGACTTCTTCCTTGAGACTTTGTATCTTGCTTCATAGAGATGATGAAGCACTGTCTGAGTGTTCTGCAGACTTCATTCAGAGGTAGATTCAGTGATGAGGAGGTGATCCACATACTGTAGCAATACATTGCCTGGCTGGGAATTCTTCTTAGGTCAATAGCAAGAGCTTCTCTGAAGAGTGTGTTTAAGTTATTGAGCCCTCAGGGCAAACGGTACTTTTCTCCAGTTCTTGGGTCTTCCCATTGGAAGGCAAAGATAAGCTGACCATCCTTTGTCAGCTTGACTGTGAAGAAAGCGTCTTTCAAATTCAGCACAGTAAAGTGGGTAGCTTCTCCTGGTATCAGTTCAAGTAGTGTGTACGGCCGGCTGGGCACTGTTTGATGTTAGGTAACCACAGCTTGATTCACTGCTCTGAGATCCTGGACTGGGCGATACTCTGTTCTTCTACGTTTTTCTACAGGTTGGAGAGGGGTGTTCCAGGGTGATTGCCATCTCTTCAGGATACCGTACTTCAGAAACTTTTTCAGATGCAGTGTGATGCCCTGCCAGATAGCAGATGGTAGGCATTATTGCCTGATGGACACTGGTTGTGCCCGTGGCTTCAGCTGCACTGCGACTGGAGGTATATTCTTGTTATGTATTCAGGTGTGGAACCACTGTGTCGTCCCTCTGGGCATGAAAACCACTCGGTGAAACTGACAGCTGACCCAGAGACTGGATACTTACTCCTCAGTGTGTAGCTTGGTATGAGGTGGAAACTAGGACTAAGCTAGCCCTGCACTGGTGAGGAATATTAAATCCCTGCCAAACAGAGAGCAGGGTCATCGTCCTAACAAGAACGGCCCTGAGCTGGAAACTGGGCGCTGACTAACCCTGTCTCGACCATAACACCAGAAGGGCCATACCAAGCAGGAACAGAGGTCGAGGGTGAAAGTAGGTAATAGAGAACATGGACGGTACACAAGTTGCAAATAGCTATGGCAGACTGGAGATCAGTAGCAACAGAGAACACTGCAGAAGCAGCAGCCAGAAGCTGTCATACAATTCTGAACTAGTCCTGGTGGATTATCTTCCACCTATACTCCTAGCAGCTTCATTACTAGGTCCGGGGTGGGACTTGAGTGATCTGGCTCATGAATGACAGCAAACAATCTCCATTCCTCCTCCCGAGGCACTGTGAGTGAGAGGATGTGGGTGGGAGTTGGAACATCTTTTTCAAGTTGTAAAGGCATCTGTCCTTCCAGTTCAAAGGAAACTTGGGCCTGTAGTTTTTTCATCGTATCCTGTCCCAATTTTGTATGGGACAGCCCGGTGGATACAGGAATTCATGAGTGACTTCCTTGTCACCCAAGGTACATTGCTGTGGTACAATAAAGTGATGCTTCCCACCTTGTCCAGTAGCTCCCAAAATGTGTGTTGTTCTGCATGAAAAAGGTGCTAGTTGTTGGGTTTTAACTGAATATTCAGCTCCGGTGTCAACCATAAAGTTCACAGAATGACTCTATACATTTATACTGACCATAGGTTCCTGGGAGCCCAGCAGATAGGAACCTGGTCATCCTCATTCAGCATTATCTTCATACAGTGGAACAATAGGAGCAAAACAAGTGGAGGTTGTGGGCGGGCCTGAATGGCCCTGCCATGTGCTCATCTCTGGTTGCAGCCATTTGGGGCCTGGCCCCTTCCTCCATCTCTTCCTGTATGAGTAGAGGAAGTGAGGGGGCTGTCTCTACTGCAGTGACCATGTTTTCTTCACCTTCTCCATTGGTCTCCAGCAAGGGGACGGTGTTGGGGCCCACCCTTCTGTATGTGTGAAGGAGGTGTTTTTTTCGGGCGTTGTACGGGGGTTGGGCTGTCTTGACTGGATTGCTGCAGGCCATATTTTTCATTTTTTAACAGTCCTCTGTTCTCCAGCCATTGTGCGCTGTAACTTTCTTCTAATGTCACTATTAGCATCAGAGCTCAGGTCGACATCAGAATACTATGCATTTGCTATATCATATTGGATTATGCTCTGTCAGAAAATTCCCTAAATATTTAACAATCCCTTTTTTCCAGATTTTTAATTAACATTCCTATTTGCATAAACTTATAATAAAAACAGTAATACGTTTCGTTACAAGTTTCTATTCCAATAAAGCAAATGAGTGCCACTGCGAGAAATCTTACATTAGAAGTTCAACACACATCCCCCCCTCCCTTTTTCCCACTGAACTGTCTAACTGAAGGGGGGGGGGGGGGATGATGAGGGAAAGTGAAACTGCAGCTTTATCAGAGGTGTGCAAGAATCAAGCATTAAGCATTTATCTATTCCTGTACACCATAACACTTTTCACGTAATAATCCTTTTTCTCTCTGAAAGTTTTTTTTTTTTTCTTCTTAGATTCTGCATGAACTTGTATAGGGGGACACAAACTGTATGAATGAGAGGATAAAATCCCCTCTTTTCCCCCAATTTAATAACTATATAATAACTAATACAGGCTGCAGGCAGATAACCAGGGGGGTTTGAATATTCCTATGAAATTCGGAGAATGCACCCATCCTTGCACTACGAAAGCAAGCATTGGGATGCCAGGTAAAAGGGACATCGATGAGAGGTAAGCAGCCCGTTCCTGTTTTGCAGTTAAGATGGCGCTTGGGTGGCTGTCTAAGGTATTCTTATAGCAGATTCTAAAATAGCTGCTGGGCCATGGCTGGCACTGAAATGGCCACAGGGGGTGTGGCCTGACTGGGCGATGGGAAGGGGTGGTTCTGCACACTAAACACGTATTAAGGTATGCAGACTACTACTGGCCACATTAACAACATGGCCATCTATTCAATAGGGAGGAAACACCCTCCATGACACATCCAGGGTGGAGCCCTCAGATGGTGAAGAAGGGCTGACCTTTTTTTCTTTCCTACAAAGCGCTTCTAAAAAAAATCACCATCTTGTAACTTCAACTATCTTTCTTTTACTCTCGTCACTACTTAAACATTTTTCACCGGGTCTCTGGAAACTTGAGCAATCATCTATCAGCAAAAATTCCTTCTTGTTTAAACAGCAGTCAATTTTCCATCACTAACTGTACGATACTATTTACTGAAGGTGGGAGGGCAAACAGTCCCTATCTTCCCAGACTTTTCCTTGGAGGTGCAACAGAGGAGACAAAAGTTCAGAGGCAAAGAAAGCTCTGCGCGCTAAACAGCTTCTCTACATCAAGCTGTACACTGCTAGGCTAAAAGTGATCAAGGGCAATCACTGCCATTTCTTTAAGAGCCCAGGAGATGTCCTAATTTGGCTCAATCAAAATTGAATCCTGTTTGTGAGACATTACGAAATTGCTGCCGTGTCTGGCCTACTATTTCTTCTGTATGGCAACTACTGAAGGAGACTCCCCCTCCCTTTGTCCCCCTTCCTTACCGCTCCCCACCCTTTCTAACTTCCTTTCCCCTTTCTCACTTCCTCCCCACTATCCACCTCCTTAGGCTCCTGGACCAGCCACTTATGATACAACTATTTTTGGTATGTGATGTGGGTTGGTGCCAATTATGCTATTCCTCTCCTCTGATTTTCCTGGCGATTTGGTTATATTACTCTCTGTGGCCCTTCCCTGGTGGACCCCTCCTTGCGGCCAATTGCCTAAGGGGGCTCCTTCCCTAGGGGAACCAGCCTATATATCAGTAGCCCACATTATAGCCGGGTGTATGTGAGCCGTAGTGATACAGCCCACACCTACATGATTATGTCTCATACTCTTTCGCAGGGAGACCATATGACTATATTTGCTCTCTCTGTTGGTTTTCTAGGGCAGGCCTAATGCCTCTCACAAAGTTACGTATTATGGGATCCAAACCTGTCTTAAGTTTGGGGGGATGGGTAGGGTGGTTCATACGTCTAAGATAACTATTCTGCTCTATTGCAGTTTTTTGGCACGATTTCTTCTTTCGGTGTTATGCAGGTGTTCTGCGCAAACTAGTACACATCTCAAGTTGATCTCCTGGAATTCCAAATTTAAGAGAGCCTTGGCTTTAAACTTTCTAAATGTTCATTCTCCCCACATCATACTATTCAAGGGACTGGAGTCCGGGTACAGGAAGTCCCTAGGAGAACTGCCCGTAACCCCTGTCCCTACCTACTTGCCCCCCTGGGCTAACCCCCAGGGCGACAACTGGGTGACGGTCCCTACACTCCTCTAGGGATGTGGAGCAGGAGTCAGGTTACAAACAAACACAGACAAACAACACAAACGCTGGTTAAGAAATCGGGTCGGCAACAGAAAGGTATGCAGTACAAGGGGTCAGGCAAAGGCAAGGTCAGGGTAAACACAGTGGTCAATTAGGAAGTCGGTAAAAAACAAGGAACGCGAGTGCTGCAGAAGAACAAACAAACACTGGCAAAGACAGGAGGTAACAGAATCGTTTAAATGCTGCCAGAACTCCCACCCCAGCAGCTGATTGGGGTGGAGAGTCCTGACAGCCACAGGAACCAATCATGGGGCACCGGGAGAACCAGACCCCGGCAGCAGCATACCCAACAGAGCCCAGCACCCTGGTTCCATGGCAACACGGGGTGGCACCCCTAGCAACCCAACGGCGTCCAGGATACCTACGGCCAGGGGAAGTCACAAAGACCAGACTCCCCGTGCCTCGCACCACTGCAGGCTGGGTGCCAGGACTAGCGGTGAGGGCATGGAGCTCCCGAGAGCGGCTGGTCCTGACAGATGTCTTTCTGAGGGCTACGATATTACAGGATATAGACATTAAATAACCAACAGGTTTGTTGATCCAGGTCATGGAGTCAGGCAGCAACTTTCAAAACGTTGATCCAAGGATTATTCTGACTGCCATCATGGAGTCGGGAAGGAATCTTTTCCCCCAAATGTGTTAAATTGGCTTCTGCCTCACTGAGGGTAGTTGCCTTTCTCTGGATCAACAAGAGGGGGTGGAAGCAGGCTGAACTAGATGGAAATTGTCTTCCTTCAGCCTAACATACTATGCTACTATGTTATCTATCTATGTATCTGATATCTATATCATTGTAGTGGCCAAGTACATCTATTTCCCCCCCCCCCCCCCCCATAAATATCATACATGTCATGTCTTGTGTTGGTGCGCTGTGCAAAAGTGTCTTGTCATTCTGTTATGTATATTGCACAGCTGTAGAAAGTGAAGAGTTAAATGTCTGCAAAAGTGTGGGTGATGCTTTCAATGTATCAATTTGTTTTGTCACGTGGTATGAGTGAGGATATAAATAGGAGTGTGTGAGAGTGGGAAAGAGAGATTCTTCTGGGTTCCTGAGAGTGCCAGCCACATGGGGGTACCTTCAACCCTCATGTGGTGAAGAATGAAGTAGGAAGAGCGGTTCCTGACTACCTATGTGACAGCAACCATGGCTGAGTGAGTCCCTTAGAGAGAGAGAGCAGGAGCAAGAGAAGGTGCATCCAGCCAGGCCTAGTGCAGAGGTACTACGTGATTATTTCTCCTACGCAGCCATCCTGAAGCCTGGGATCACCGCGTAGAGGTACACCCATTTGTTTTTCACATCCGGACGTCCTGAAGTCTGGGATAATCGGGTGGAGGTACTTTTAAGTCTACTTCTTTACCTGCACTGCCAATTCTGTGTAAACTGTATCATCAGCTGAAACTTCTGTTTAGTAAAATTTTGCCAGGCCCTGGCCATTCCCAGGGACCTGCGGCTCCATTATTTACCACCAAGGGTCATGCCAGTGGGTATATTTATATGTATGACCTTTCTCTTGTGCTTGTATGGTGACACAACAGCCTTGATCAGTGCAACAGAGAAAGACTGTTAATAGTGCGTACTGGCAGACACACTCTATGTAACGTTAAACATACCTGTACCCTCCCATAGATGATGCAGAATTCAGTTTGTTTAATAAAGTTTGTTTTTTAGTAAATGTGCCGCTTTTGTCTGTCCCCACTGCATCCTACATAACACCACCACTCATATACATCAGGGAACTGTGAGCTGGATCCTTACTGTGGTGAACTGTTTATAATTTTTTACATCCAACACCACAAAGGAAAGTTAAAGTACATAACGTATTTTAAAAATCCATATTTGGTGCCACTGCAATCATGATGACGCATAGAGCAAAGGTCAAAATTCAGTTATTTTTATTAGAGCAAAAGTAGTAAAACCTGAAATAAACTACTGTAGAAAGTATCACTGCAATTGAAATGACCTGAAATTTCTAAAGCCTAAAAATGATGGCATAGAGATATAAGGCAGAGAGCAAATCTCAGCAAGAACTAACTGCAATAATATGTGTGCATATACCATTGCTCAATATAGTAAGTAACATGCAAGGAATTCTGGAAAAATATTTACATAGAAATGTTATATCCTGAACATCCTTAATACTTGAATACTGAGAACGGCTGCTAGAAATATTATTTAGCGCCCTCTGCTGGTGCTCCTGCAGACATTATGATTATTCTGTACAGGATTAACCATCTTGAAGACAAGAGATGCTTCTTTTCAACTGTTTCTTCCTCCCCGCTTTCCAAGAACCATAACTTTTCTATTTTTTTCATTGATTGGAGGGTTTGTTTTTGTGGGGCATATTTTATTTATTAATGGTATCATTTACTGTATCATATAATGTATTGAAAACTTTTTGAAAAAGTGGGGTAGAATGGAAAAAAATGCATAAGTGCCATTTTGTAAAGATTTTTATAACTTTCTCTGTGTGGTAAAAATGACATATTAACTTCATTTGAGTCAATACAATTATTGCAACACTAAATTTTTATAGACTTTTTAAATAGTATTGCTTCTGTAAGAATAACCTGTAATAGTGTTTTGCACATTGCTTTATTTCAAGATTATTTATGGTTCGCTACTGTGAGAAGAATAGTCAAAAACAGATGTCAGCAGTGGGTGAGGCTGGGTGAAGCTCTAGTAGAATAGGTATTCACTGTGTAAGCCTTAGGTAAGATAATTGCCAATGTCAGAATTTATCAATTGTACATGTTTACAGTAAGCCTGAGATAATGTAACTGTTAGCTTCAACATTTTATATGTTCACATGTAAATCTGAGATAATGTAACTGACACTGTCGAATGTAACTTTTAGAATAAATTGATGATTATCGCAGAGATGGGAAAACCCAACGCATTTGTCATACGATGATTGGATGACCGCTGATTGGTGTCCACTAGAGATGAACGAGCACCAAAATGCTCGGGTGCTCGTTACTCGGAACGAACTTTTCGCGATGCTCGAGGGTTTGTTTCGAATAACGAACCCCATTGAAGTCAATGGGCGACCCGAGCATTTTTGTATTTCGCCGATGCTCGCTAAGGTTTTCATTTGTGAAAATCTGGGCAATTCAAGAAAGTGATGGGAATGACACAGCAACGGATAGGGCAGGCGAGGGGCTACGTGTTGGGCTGCATCTCAAGTTCACAGGTCCCACTATTAAGCCACAATAGCGGCAAGAGTGGGCCCCCCCCTCCCAAAAACTTTTACTTCTGAAAAGCCCTCATTAGCATGGCATACCTTTGCTAAGCACCACACTAGCTACAACAAAGCATAATCACTGCCTGGATGACACTCCGCTGCCACTTCTCCTGGGTTACATGCTGACCAACCGCCCCCCCTCCCCCGCACAGCGCACACCAAAGTGTCCCTGCGCAGCCTTCAGCTGCCCTAATGCCACACCACCCTCATGTCTATTTATAAGTGCGTCTGCCATGAGGAGGAACCGCAGGCACACACTGCACAGGGGTTGGCACGGCTAGGCAGCGACCCTCTTTAAAAGGGGTGGGGCGATAGCCCACAATGCTGTACAGAAGCAATGAGAAATAGAATCCTGTGACACCGCCATCAGGATCTGCACACGTGGGCATAGCAATGGGGAACCTATGTGCCACACACTATTCATTCTGTCAAGGTGTCTGCATGCCCCAGTCAGACTGGTAATATGTACCTTAACAGTAACCGCGTTGGTGGTAATGTGGTGGTGACTGCGGACCTAGTAGCGCGGGTTTATTTTGTTGGTTTTCGGAATGTGGCCAGGATTAAGTGGGCCGTGGCGGGGGGATGGTGGGGGGGCTCTCTTGTAGTGTCGGTAAAGGTGAAACTCTTGGACTGGCACCAGACGAACCAATGCAAAGGCATTTGCCAAGAATGTTTTTCCTGTTGGAGGAGGAGGGGGATGTTTTTGAGGCACTACGTGTCCTCTCCACGTGTCTGTGGTTATATGCACCTTAACAGTAACCGCGTTGGTGGTAATGTGGTGGTGACTGCGGACCTAGTAGCGCGGTTTTATTTTGTTGGTTTTCGGAATGTGGCCAGGATTAAGTGGGCCGTGGCGGGGGGATGGTGGGGGGGGCTCTCTTGTAGTGTCGGTAAAGGTGAAATTCTTGGACTGGCACCAGACGAACCAATGCAAAGGCATTTGCCAAGAATGTTTTCCTTGTTGGAGGAGGAGGGGGATGTTTTTGAGGCACTACGTGTCCTCTCCACGTGTCCGTGGTTATATGCAGCTTAACAGTAACCGCGTTGGTGGGAAATGGCCTCGCCGCCATCATGTCTTTGGGAAGCCTCTGTTTCCACACACCAGAGACATACCATTAGCAGCGGTATAGGCAGAGCCCAGAATTCGTAACATTTCAGCCGTAGCATTAGGACAGGCCCCACTAACATATCACTAGCAGCATTATAGCGGGAGCGCAGTCTTCGTTCCATGTCAGCAATAGTAGCACTCAAGACAGGCCCCAGTAACAATTCCGAAGCAGCAGTATAGCGGGAGCGCAGTCTTCGTTCCAAGTCAGCAATAGTAGCACTCAAGACAGGCCCCAGTTCCAATTCCGAAGCAGCAGTATAGCGGGAGCGCAGGCTTCGTTCCATGTCAGTAATAGTAGCACTCAAGACAGGCCCCAGTAACAATTCCGAAGCAGCAGTATAGCGGGAGCGCAGTCTTCGTTCCATGTCAGTAATAGTAGCACTCAAGACAGGCCCCAGTAACAATTCCGAAGCAGCTGTATAGTGGGAGCGCAGTCTTAGTTCCATTTCAGTAGCTGCAGTATAGCCAAGGCCCAAGTTACATTTATGTAGCTAAAGTGTAGGCCAACCCCACACACACTTCTGTACCATGAGTGCAGGCGAAGAACATACAAATTGCTATGATTACACTGTAGGTGAGGGCCCCAAAAAATTGGTGTACCAACAGTACTAATGTACCTCAGTAAAAATTGGCCATGCCCAACCAAGATGGCAGGTGAAACCCATTAATCGCTTTGGTTAATGTGGCTTAAGTGGTAACTAGGCCTGGAGGCAGCCCAGTTAAACGAAAAATTGGTTCAAATTAAAGTTTCAATGCTTTTAAGAGCATTGAAACATATAAAAATTGTTTCAAAAAATTAGATGAGTGAGCCTTGTGGCCCTAAGAAAAATTGCCCGTTCAGCGTGATTACGTGAGGTTTCAGGAGGAGGAGCAGGAGGAGGAGGAGGAATATTAGACACAGATTGATGAAGCAGAAATGTCCCCGTTTTGGATGGTGAGAGAGAACGTAGCTTCCATCCGCGGGTGCAGCCTACGTATTGCTTACGTATCGCTGCTGTCCGCTGGTGGAGAAGAGAAGTCTGGGGAAATCCAGGCTTTGTTCATCTTGATGAGTGTTAGCCTGTCGGCACTGTCGGTTGACAGGCGGGTACGCTTATCTGTGATGATTCCCCCAGCCGCACTAAACACCCTCTCCGACAAGACGCTAGCCGCAGGACAAGCAAGCACCTCCAGGGCATACAGCGCGAGTTCAGGCCACGTGTCCAGCTTCGACACCCAGTAGTTGTAGGTGGCAGAGGCGTCACGGAGGACGTTCGTGCGATCCGCTACGTACTCCCTCACCATCCTTTTACAGTGCTCCCGCCGACTCAGCCTTGACTGGGGAGCGGTGACAGTCTTGGTGGGGAGCCATAAAGCTGTCCAGGCCCTTAAAGACTGTTGCACTGCCTGGGCTGTACATGCTGCTCGATCTACGCACCTCCCCTGCTACCTGGCCCTCGGAACTGCGCCTTCTGCCACTAGCGCTGTCGGATGGGAATTTTACCATCAGCTTGTCCGCCAGGGTCCTGTGGTATAGCAACACTCTGGAACCCCTTTCCTCTTCGGGAATGAGACTGGGAAGGTTCTCCTTATAGCGTGGGTCGAGCAGTGTGTACACCCAGTAATCCGTAGTGGCCAGAATGCGTGCAACGCGAGGGTCACGAGAAAGGCATCCTAACATGAAGTCAGCCATGTGTGCCAGGGTACCCGTACGCAACACATGGCTGTCTTCACTAGGAAGATCACTTTCAGGATCCTCCTCCTCCTCCTCCTCATCCTCCTCAGGCCATACACGCTGAAAGGATGACAGGCAAGCAGCAGGGGCACCGTCAGCAGTGGGCCAAGCTGTCTCTTCCCCCTCCTCCTCATCCTCCTCATGCTCCTCCTCCTCCTCCTCCTCCTCCTGAATGCGCTGAGATATAGACAGGAGGGTGCTCTGACTATCCAGCGACATACTGTCTTCCCCCGCCTCCGTTTCCGAGCGCAAAGCGGCTGCCTTTATGGTTTGCAGGGAACTTCTCAAGATGCATAGCAGAGGAATGGTGACGCTAATGATTGCAGCATCGCCGCTCACCACCTGGGTAGACTGCTCAAAGTTTCCAAGGACATGGCAGATGTCTGCCAACCAGGCCCACTCTTCTGAAAAGAATTGAGGAGGCTGACTCCCACTGCGCCGCCCATGTTGGAGTTGGTATTCCACGATAGCTCTACGCTGCTCATAGAGCCTGGCCAACATGTGGAGCGTAGAGTTCCACCGTGTGGGCACGTCGCACAGCAGTCGGTGCACTGGCAGATTAAACCGATGTTGCAGGGTGCGCAGGGTGGCAGCGTCCGTGTGGGACTTGCGGAAATGTGCGCAGAGCCGGCGCACCTTTACGAGCAGGTCTGACAAGCGTGGGTAGCTTTTCAGAAAGCGCTGAACCACCAAATTAAAGACATGGGCCAGGCATGGCACGTGCGTGAGGCTGCCGAGCTGCAGAGCCGCCACCAGGTTACGGCCGTTGTCACACACGACCATGCCCGGTTGGAGGCTCAGCGGCGCAAGCCAACGGTCGGTCTGCTCTGTCAGACCCTGCAGCAGTTCGTGGGCCGTGTGCCTCCTATCTCCTAAGCTGAGTAGTTTCAGCATGGCCTGCTGACGCTTGCCCACCGCTGTGCTGCCACGCCGCGCGACACCGACTGCTGGCGACGTCCTGCTGCTGCTGACACATCTAGATTGCGAGACAGAGGTTGAGGAGGAGGAGGAGGGTGCTTTAGTGGATGAAGCATACACCGCCAAACATACCAGTACCGAGCTGGGGCCCGCAATTCTGGGGGTGGGTAGGACGTGAGCGGTCCCAGGCTCTGACTCTGTCCCAGCCTCCACTAAATTCACCCAATGTGCTGTCAGGGAGATGTAGTGGCCCTGCCCGCCTGTGCTTGTCCACGTGTCCGTAGTTAAGTGGACCTTGCCACTAACCGCATTGGTGAGGGCGCGTACAATGTTGCGGGAGACGTGGTCGTGCAGGGCTGGGACGGCACATCGGGAAAAGTAGTGGCGACTAGGAACTGAGTAGCGCGGGGCCGTCGCCGCCATCATAGCTTTGAAAGCCTCCGTTTCCACAACCCTATACGGCAGCATCTCAAGGCTGATAAATTTGGCGATGTGGACGGTTAACGATTGAGCGTGCGGGTGCGTGGCGGCGTACTTGCGCTTGCGCTCCAACACTTGCGCTAGCGACGGCTGGACTGTGCGGTGCGAGACATTGGTGGATGGGGCCGAGGACAGCGGAGGTGAGGGTGTGGGTGCAGGCCATGAGACGGTTGTGCCTGTGTCCTGAGAGGGGGGTTGTATCTCAGTGGCAGGTTGGGGCACAGGGGGAGAGGCAGCGGTGCAAACCGGAGGCGGTGAACGGCCTTCGTCCCACCTTGTGGGGTGCTTGGCCATCATATGTCTGCGCATGCTGGTGGTGGTGAGGCTGTTGGTGGTGGCTCCCCGGCTGATCTTGGCGCGACAAAGGTTGCACACCACTGTTCGTCGGTCCTCAGGCGTCTCTGTGAAAAACTGCCAGACCTTTGAGCACCTCGGCCTCTGCAGGGTGGCATGGCGCGAGGGGGCGCTTTGGGAAACAGTTGGTGGATTATTCAGTCTGGCCCTGCCTCTACCCCTGGACACCGCACTGCCTCTTGCAACCTGCCCTGCTGCTGCCTCCCCCTCTGAAGACCTCTCCTGAGTAGGCGTTGCACACCAGGTGGGGTCAGTCACCTCATCGTCCAGCTGCTCTTCCTCCGAATCCTCTGTGCGCTCCTCCCTCGCACTTACTGCCCTTACTACTACCTCACTGCAAGACAACTGTGTCTCATCGTCATCGTCCTCCTCACCCACTGAAAGGTCTTGAGACAGTTGGCAGAATTCCCCAGCCTCATCCCCCGGACCCCGGGAACTTTCCAATGGTTGGGCATCAGTGACGATAAACTCCTCTGGTGGGAGAGGAACCACTGCTGCCCAATCTGAGCAGGGGCCCGAGAACAGTTCCTGAGAGTCTTCCCGCTCCTGAGCATGTGTCATTGTAGTGGAGTGAGGAGGCTGGGAGGAAGGAGGAGCAGCAGACAGAGGATTCGGATTTGCAGCACTGGACGGCGCAGAACTCTGGGTGGATGATAGCTTGCTGGAAGCACTTTCTGCCATCCAGGACAGGACCTGCTCACACTGCTCATTTTCTAATAAAGGTCTCCCGCGTGGACCCATTAATTGTGCGATGAATGTGGGGACGCCAGAAACGTGCCTCTCTCCTAATCGCGCAGCAGTCGGCTGCGACACACCTGGATCAGGAGCTCGGCCTGTGCCCACACCCTCACTTGGGCCTACGCGTCCTCGGCCGCGTCCACGTCCTCTAGCCCTACCCCTACCCCTCAGCATGCTGTATTACCAGTGATTTCACAGCCAGGAAATAAATTGGCGCAAGCCTGCAGGCCAAATAGAATTTTTTCCCTGCTTTTTACAAGGAACACCCACACTGCGTGTATTCAATGAATACTAAGTTTAATAACTGTGTTGTGGCCCTGCCAATTTGTCCCAGAACTGCAGTGATGCAAAGTAATTCGCTACCTACGGCAGATCAGGGATTTCCCATGCAGGAAAAAAATTGCCGCACGCCTGCGGTAAAACGTAGCTGACTGCGTCTGATTTTTTCTGAACGTTCAGCGCACAGCACACACGTACACAGAGCCCTGAGTACTGTAAGAGGCAGGCCAAATAGAATTTTTTCCCTGCTTTTTACAAGGAACACCCACACTGCATGTATTCAATGAATAATGTATGTCTACTGGCCCTGCCTACACAATTCTATCCCTGTAGTATTAATGCCGGGTGCAATGCTCTGCACAGCCGGTTTTGAGAAAAAAAAAAATAATATGCAACACTGTTAACAGCAGCCTGGACAGTACTGCACACGGATAGATGTGGCCCTAGAAAGGACCGTTGGGGTTCTTGAAGCCTACACTAACTCCTAACACTCTCCCTGCCTAACCCCCACTTCTGTCCCTATTGCAGGGCGCAATGCTCTGCAGATCCAATTTTGGAAAAAAATAAATAAAATACTGTGCTAACACAGTACTGCACACTAGTAGATGTGGCCCTAAGAAGGGCCGTTGGGGTTCTTGAAGCCTACACTAACTCCTAACGCTCTCCCTACAGCAGCTCCAGCACAATAGTACTTTCCCTCAGCTAAGTCACAAGGCATGTGTGGCGAGCCGCGGGAGGGGCCGATTTTTATACTCGGGTGACATCAGATCTCCCCAGCCACACACAGCAGGGGGGTGGTATCAGGCTTGAACGTCACAGGGGGAAGTTGTAATGCCTTCCCTGTCTTTCAATTGGCCAGAAAAGCGCACTAACGTCTCAGAGAGGAAACTGAAAGTAACCGGAACACCGCGTGGTACTCGTTACGAGTAACGAGCATCCCGAACACCCTAATATTCGCACGAATATCAAGCTCGGACGAGTACGTTCGCTCATCTCTAGTGTCCACTCATGACCAGCTCTGCTATAGTTTGTTTTTTTTATATGTATCTTCTACTCTATTCAGAGCTTCAGGAGAGGAAGTGAATCTTGAAACACCTGTCTATTTCACGCTCTATTCTTCTTCGATGCGTTGACGAATTTGGCATACCTGATTAATAAAGCTACGATACCCTGTGAGTATCACCTAAATTAAGGGCTAACTTTAGCATCACCAAAAGCATGTTCGTAGGGCGTACAGAACTGGAGTTACAGCCATGTGAAGTGAAGTCAAGAATACTGAATTTACAGCTGTCATTTTTTGTTTGCACAGAGAGGAGAGGAAGGTGGAAGAAGTCCGCAGCAGATAAGATCTGTGATTTCCTGCATTTCTCCCTGTCCCAAGGAAGGGGTAACATGTATTTTTGTTCAAGTTATCATCCCCGATCAATCAGAGAGCATATTTGCTCTCTGATTCTGATACATGGTTTTTTTTCCCAGAAAAGAAGTGAAACCATAAGGACTTAAGGACTGCAATCACTCCTCTATGCTGTATAACCCTACAGCCACTGCAGTCATTGTTGAGTGTCATATCTAACCAATTTTACAGAAAAAAATGCAAAAACGTTTTTCACCTTATACAAGGCTTTAAATACTGACAAAAAGAAAAGAACAAAAAAAATCCTACATATAATTGGAATCACCATATCTCTAGCATCCAATATTATAAAATATTACATTATTTATCAAGCATAGAAAGTTCCATTTAAAAATATCCAAAATAGCCATTTTCATCTTGCGTCCACACAACAGAAATAGTAAAAGTAATTTAAAACGTTGTATATACCTTGAAATAGTACTAATAAAAACTACAACTTCTTCCACAAAAAACAGGGCTGAAGCAACTTGCACGTGGATGTCTTTTCAATCAGACTGAAAAGTCGGTCCGGAAATGAGATGGAAATAGAACCCATTCATTTGAATAAGTATATGCACGCAGGTTTTCTTTCAATTTTAGATGAGAATAGCACTTGTCATTGTGTGGTGTTCAGCACATTTGATAGCACACGGACAGGCTGTCTGAGTAAGCTGTGCATGAGAATCTCAGACGCAAGTTTTAAAAAAATGCCCATTTCACTGATGAAAATCTGGAAAACCCAAGAAAGTGATGGAAACGACACAGAAACGGATAGGGCAGGCGAGGGGCAACATGCAGGGCTGCATTTCAGGTTCCCAGGTCCCACTATTAAGCCACAATAGCGGCAAGAGTGCCCCCCCCCCCCAACAATTTTTACTTTGGACAAACCCTTATTAGTAAGGCACACCTTAGCTAAGCACCACACTACCTCCAACTAAGCACAAGCACTGCCTGCGGGACACACCGCACGACCCAGCGTCCACAGTGCCTTCAGCTACCCTCATGCCACACGCTGGCCTCATAGCCACACCACCCTCATGTCTATTTATAAGTGCGTCTGCCATGAGGAGGAACCGGAGGCACACACTGCAGAGGGTTGGCAGGGCCAGGCAGCGACCCTCCTTAAAAGGGGTGGGGCGATAGCCCACAATGCTGTACAGAAGTAATGAGAAATCCAATCCTGTGCCACCTGGGGGTGCTAGTGGATTATAGACTAAACTGGAGTAACCAATGCCAATCAGCTGCTGCAAAGGCAAATAAAGTTTTGGGATGCATTAAAAGAGGTATAGGGGCAAAGGACGAGAACATTATCCTTCCATTATATAAGGCACTTGTCAGGCCTCACATGGAATACTATGTACAGTTCTGGTCACCGATGCTCAGGAAAGATGTTACAGTGCTGGAGGGGGTTCAAAGAAGAGCGACTAAACTAATACATGGAATGACGGGACTGGAATACCCAGAGAGGCTTTCAAAATTGGGACTATTTACTCTAGAAAAAAGAAGGTTAAGAGGCGACCAAATAACCATGTATAAGTACATGAGGGGACAATACAAGGATCTCTCCCAGGATCTGTTTATACCTAGGACTGCAACGTTAACAAGAGGGCATCCGCTACGTTTAGAGGAAAGCAGGTATCATCACCAACATAGAAAGGGGTTCTTTACTGTGAGAGCAATTAGACTGTGGAACTCTCTGCCTGAGGACGTAGTGATGGCAAAATCTTTAGAGGAGTTTAAAAGGAGACTTGATGTCTTTCTGGAGAGGAAGGATATTATAGGCTATAAATCAAAGGTTACTTGTTAATCCGGGTATACAGGCAGGTAGGAACTATTAGGGATTGATCCAGGAAACAGTCTGATTGCCATTAGGGAGTCGGGAAGGATTTTTTTTCCCCAAAAGGGCTATTGGCTTCTGCTCTTGGGGTTTTTTGCCTTCCTCTGGATCAACAAAACAGGAGGCTAGACAGGCTGGACTAGATGGACATTGCCTTCATTCAGCCTTACGAACTATGTAACTATATGTATGTAACCTCCGTCAGGAGCTGCAAACGTGGGCATAGCAGTGGGGAATCCATGTGCCACACAGTATTCCTTCTGTCAAGGTGTCGCATAGCTCAATCGACACTGCAAGGGGAAAGCCATCTGTGCTCTGCCCCCTACCCAAGTCAGTCAGTGTCTTGTGCCAGACAGGTCAAACACCGCGATGGAAACTAAGCTTGCACCAACAGCATAGGTGGGTCCCAGGAAACCCAAGACATGAACAATAAATTGATCTGAGCGGCCAAATATGGCAGACTTGAACCGCGCCCACGACATAGGCCTCGGCCCACAGCTTCAGCAATCCTAGGCAGGAAGCGGACTTTCACTACACCCAGGACATAGGCCTCTGCTCAAACCCTCAGCAATCGCGGGCCTACAGCGGACTCCAATGCTAGCGTAGCTGTGCACGTCTCATTAGCGCTGTATTGCTCCTGTAGTTTGTCCCAATGCAGTGCCCAGGGTAGTAGAGCTAACGTCAGATTAAATACAGGTGGGCTTCAGCCCACACTGCATGCCCCAGTCAGACCGGGGTTTTTTATAAATAGTTAGAGGCAGGTACAACTCCGCAACGGGAATTCCGTGTGCACCCACAGCAGGAGTGGCTCCCTGGAACCCACCGGTAGTACATAAATGCATTCCATTGCAGTGCCCTGGACAGCAGTGCTAACGTCAGATTAAATACAGGTGGGCTTCGGCCCACACTGCATGCCCCAGTCAGACTGGGGTTTTTATAAGTAGACACAGGCAGGTACAACTCCGTGTGGACCGACAGCATGGGTGGGTCCCAGGAAGCCACCAGCGGTACATAAAAAAATCCCATTGCATTGCCCAGCACAGCTGAGGTAACGTCAGATAAAATGCAGGTGGGCTTCGGCCCACAACTGCATGCCCCAGTCTGACTGGGGTTTTTTATAAGTCGACACAGGCAGGTACAACTCAATGTGAAGTCCGTGTGGACCGACAGCATGGGTGGGTCCCAGGAAGCCACTGGCAGTACATAAATATATCCCATTGCAGTGCCCTGGACAGCAGAGCTATTGTCCGATTAAAAACAGATGGGCTTCGGCCCACACCACATGCCCCAGTCAGACTGGGGTTTTTTTATAAGTCAACACAGGCAGGTACAACTCCTTAATGTGAAGTCTGTGTGGACCGACAGCATGGGTGGGTCCCAGGAAGTCACTGGCGGCACATAAATAAAATCCCATTGCACTGCTCAGCACAGCTGAGGTAACATCAGATAAAATGCAGGTGGGCTTCAGCCCATAACTGCATGCCCCAGTCAGACTGGGGTTTTTATAAGTAGACACAGGCAGGTACAACTCCGTGTGGACCGATAGCATGGGTGGGTCCCAGGAAGCCACTGGCGGTACATAAATCCCATTGCATTGCCCAGCACAGCTGAGGTAACGTCAGATAAAATGCAGGTGGGCTTCGGCCCACACTGCATGCCCCAGTCTGACTGGGGTTTTTTATAAGTCGACACAGGCAGGTACAACTCCTTAATGTGAAGTCCGTGTGGACCGACAGCATGGGTGGGTCCCAGGAAGCCACTGGCGATACATAAATATATCCCATTGCAGTGCCCTGGACAGCAGAGCTAACGTCCGATTAAATACAGGTGGGCTTCGGCCACACTGCATGCCCCAGTCAGACTGGGGTTTTTTATAAGTCGACACAGCCAGTTACCACTCCTTAATGTGAAGTCCGTGTGGACCGACAGCATGGGTGGCTCCCTGAAACCCACCGGCTGTACACAAATACATCCCATTGCAGTGCCCTGGACAGCAGAGCTAACGTCAGACTAAATACAGGTGGGCTTCGGCCCACACTGCATGCCTCAGTCAGACCGGGGTTTTTTATAAACAGTCACAGGCAGGTACAACTCCGCAACGGGAATTCCGTGTGCACCCACAGCAGGAGTGGCTCCCTGGAACCCACCGGCGTTAAATAAATACATCCCATTGCAGTGCCCTGGACAGCAGTGCTAACGTCAGATTAAATACAGGTGGGCTTCGGCACACACTGCATACCCCAGTCAGACTGGGGTTTTTATAAGTAGACACAGGCAGGTACTACTCCGCGTGGACCGACAGCACGGGTGGGTCCCAGGAAGCCACCGGCGGTACATAAATCCCATTGCATTGCATTGCCCAGCGCAGCTGAGGTAACGTCCGATTAAATACAGGTGGGCTTCGGCCCACACTGCATGCCCCAGTCAGACTGGGGTTTTTTATAAGTCGACACAGGCAGGTACAACTCCTTAATGTGAAGTCCGTGTGGACCGACAGCATGGGTGAGTCCCAGGAAGCCACCGGCGGTACATAAATATATCCCATTGCAGTGCCCTGGACAGCAGAGCTAACGTCAGATTAAATACAGGTGGGCTTCGGCCCACACTGCATGCCCCAGTCAGACCGGGGTTTTTTATAAATAGTCACAGGCAGGTACAACTCCGAAACGGGAATTCCGTGTGCGCCCACAGCAGGAGTGGCTCCCTGGAACCCACCGGCGGTACATAAATACATCCCATTGCAGTGCCCTGGACAGCAATGCTAACATCAGATTAAATACAGGTGGGCTTCGGCCCACACTGCATGCCCCAGTCAGACTGGGGTTTTTATCAGTCGACACAGCCAGTTACCACTCCTTAATGTGAAGTCCGTGTGGACCGACAGCATGGGTGGCTCCCTGAAACCCACCGGCTGTACACAAATACATCCTATTGCAGTGCCCTGGACAGCAGAGCTAACGTCAGACTAAATACAGGTGGGCTTCGGCCCACACTGCATGCCCCAGTCAGACCGGGGTTTTTTATAAATAGTCACAGGCAGGTACAACTCCGCAACGGGAATTCTGTGTGCACCCACAGCAGGAGTGGCTCCCTGGAACCCACCGGCGTTACATAAATAAAATCCCATAGCAGTGCCCTGGACAGCAGTGCTAACGTCAGATTAAATACAGGTGGGCTTCGGCCCACACTGCATGCCCCAGTCAGACTGGGGTTTTTATAAGTCGACACAGGCAGGTACAACTCCATGTGGACCGATAGCATGGGTGGGTCCCAGGAAGCCACCGGCGGTACATAAATCCCATTGCATTGCATTGCCCAGCGCAGCTGAGGTAACGTCCGATTAAATACAGGTGGGCTTCGGCCCACACTGCATGCCCCAGTCAGACTGGGGTTTTTTATAAGTCGACACAGGCAGGTACAACCCCTAATGTGAAGTCCGTGTGGACCGACAGCATGGGTGGGTCCCAGGAAGCCACCGGCGGTACATAAATAAATCCCATTGCATTGCCCAGCGCAGCTGAGGTACTGTCAGATAAAATACAGGTGGGCTTCGGCCCACACTGCATGCCCCAGTCAGACCGGGGTTTTTTATAAATATTCACAGGCAGGTACAACTCCGAAATGGGAATTCCGTGTGCACCCACAGCAGTAATGGCTCCCTGGAACCCACCGGCGGTACATAAATACATCCCATTGCAGTGCCCTGGACAGCAGTGCTAACGTCAGATTAAATACAGGTGGGCTTCAGCCGACACTGCATGCCCCAGTCAGACTGGGGTTTTTATAAGTAGACACAGGCAGGTACAACTCCATGTGGACCGATAGCATGGGTGGGTCCCAGGAAGCCACTGGCGGTACATAAATCCCATTGCATTGCCCAGCACAGCTGAGGTAACGTCAGATAAAATGCAGGTGGGCTTCGGCCCACACTGCATGCCCCAGTCTGACTGGGGTTTTTTATAAGTCGACACAGGCAGGTACAACTGCTTAATGTGAAGTCCGTGTGGACCGACAGCATGGGTGGGTCCCAGGAAGCCCCTGGCGATACATAAATATATCCCATTGCAGTGCCCTGGACAGCAGAGATAACGTCCGATTAAATACAGGTGGGCTTCGGCCCACACTGCATGCCCCAGTCAGACTGGGGTTTTTTATAAGTCGACACAGGCAGGTACCACTCCCTGATGTGAAGGCCGTGTGGACCGACAGCATGGGTGGCTCCCTGGAACCCAGCAGCCATACACAAATACATCCCATTGCAGTGCCCTGAACAGCAGAGCTAACGTCAGACTAAATACAGGTGGACTTCGGCCCACACTGCATGCCCCATCAGACCGGGGTTTTTTATAACTAGTCACAGGCAGGTACAACTCCGCAACGGGAATTCCGTGTGCACCCACAGCAGGGGTGGCTCCCTGGAACCCACCGGCGGTACATAAATTCCATTGCAGTGCGCTGGACAGCAGAGCTAACAGTCAGATAAAATACAGGTGGGCTTCGGCCCACACTGCATGCCCCAGTCAGACTGGGGTTCTTTATAAGTAGACACAGGCAGGTACAACTCCGTCTGGACCGACAGCATGGTTAGGTCCCATGAAGCCACCGGCGGTACATAAATAAATCCCATTGCATTGCCCTGCACAGCTGAGGTAACGTCAGATAAAATGCAGGTGGGCTTCGGCCCACACTGCATGCCCCTGTCTGACCGGGGTTTTTAATACATAGACACAGCCAGGTACAAATCCCCTATGTGAAGTCCCTGTGGACCGACAGCATGGGTGGCCTCCTGGAAGCCACCGGCGGTACATAACTATATCCCATTGCAGTGCCCTGGACAGCAGAGCGAACGTCAGATTACATACAGGTGGGCTTTGGCCCACACTGCATGCCCTCGTCAGACTGGGTAAATTTTTGGGGGGCCATGTACGTGGAACACCGCGATTGGAACACTTAGTGCACCCATAGTATGCACCGACCCCAGTAATACTCCTGTAGCTAAGGTATACGCACACCCCACTAACAGTTATGTTGCAGAAGTCTAGGGAGCCCCTATTAACACTTCTGTAGTTACAGTATAGACGGACCCCAGTTAAGTTTCAGTAGCTGCAGTATAGGCAGAGCACAGTATCAGTTACATTTCAGTAGTAACGGTATCGACAGACCCCTGTAACTAGAGATGAGCGAACGTACTCGGTAAAGCACTACTCGTCCGAGTAATGTGCTTTATCCGAGTATCGCTCTACTCGTTCTGAAAGATTCGGGAGCTGCAGCTGCTGACAGGTGAGTCGCAGCGGGGAGCAAGGGAGAGCGGGCGGGAGAGAAGGAGAGAAAGATCTCCCCTCCGTTCCTCCCGGCTCTCCCCTGCAGCTCCCCGCTCCGCAGCACTCCCCGAATCTTTCAGAACGAGTACAGCGATACTCGGATAAAGCACATTATTCGGACGAGTAGTGCTTTACCGAGTACGTTCGCTCATCTCTACCTGTAACATTTCTATAACAGCAGGATAGGCATAGCCCAGTATTAGTGGGATTTCAGTAGTAACAGTATAGACAGATTGACAACACCTATGTGGAAAAGCTAGTATTTTCTAAGTCAAGAGAGGGGCATTTGATTGCAATGAAAAGGATTCTCAAGGTACTGAAAGTCTGCACTCCTCATCTCAAGCTGGAAAATGGAAAGGCTACACTCCTATGCTTTCCGTTGTCCATTTCATTTACAGCAGTATTGACAGACCTCAGTAACATTTCAGTTCCAGCACTGCAGACAGACCCCAGTAACATTTCAGTAGTATCATTAGGACAGGCCCCAGTAAAATTTCAGTAGCAACAGTATAGACTGACCCCAGTAACATTTCATTTACAGCAGTATTGACAGACCCCAATAACATTTCAGTAGTAGTAACAGTATAGACACACCCCTTTAACATTTCTGTTGCAGCAATGTAGGCTGAGCCCAGTAACATTTCATTTGCAGCAGTATTGACAGAGTGCAGTAACTTTTCAGTTCTAGTAACAGTATAGACAGACCCCATTAACATTTACGTTGAAGCAGTATGGGCAAAGCTGCAGATTCACATTTCCCTGGCAGCAGTGTAGGGAGAGCATAGTAGTTGTAACATTTCAGTAGTAGCAGTATAGTCAGACCCCAGTCACATTTACATACAAGCAGTATGGGCAAAGCAGCAGAAAAACATTTCCCTGGCAGCAGTGTAGGGAGAGCTTAGTATTTGTAACATTTCAGTAGTAGCAGTATAAACAGGCCCCAGTAACATTTACGTAGAAGCAGTATGGGCAATGCAGCAGAAAAACATTTTCCTGGCAGCAGTGTGGGGAGAATACAGCATTTGTAACATTTCAGTAGTAGCAGTATAGACAGGCCCCAATAATATTTACGTAGAAGCAGTATAGGCAGAGCCCAGAATTAGTTACATTTCTGTTATAGCAGTATAGACATGCCCCACTAACATTTCCGTTGAAGCAGTATGGGCAGAGCCCAGTGTTAGTAAAATTACAGTAGTAACAGTATACACCAACCAAGGTAACATTTCAGGAGCAGAAGTATCGGCAGACCGAAGTTACATTTCTGTTGCTGAAGTATAGTCAGACCCCTGTAGCATTACTGTGGCAGAAGTATAGGTAGGCAGAACAGACTTACATTTCTGTAGCAAAAGTGTAGGCCAACCCCAGACACAGTGGTGTAGCATGAGTGGCGGCCCATAAAAATTACTTGGATTACATTGTAGGCGAGGGCCCGAAAAATAGGTGTACCGACAGTACAAATGTACCCCACAAAAATTGCCCATGCCCAACCCAGAGGGCAGGTGAAACCCATTAATCGCTTAGCGTACTGTGGCTTAATTTTTAACTAGGCCTGGAGGCAGCCCAGTCAAAATAACAATTGGTTCAGGTGGAAGTTTCAATGCTTTAATGAGAATTGCCGCCGCCATCATGTTTTTGATAGCCTCAGTTTCCACAAGCCTGTAGGGGAGCATCTCCAGGCTGATCAATTTGGCTATGTGGACGTTTAAAGCTTGAGCATGCGGGTGCATGGCGGCGTATTTACGCTTTCGCTCCAACGATTCCCTTAGCGACAGCTGGACGCTGCACTGGAGGTGAGGGTGTGGGTCCAGGCCAGGAGACGCTCGTGCCTGTGTCGTGAGAGGCGGGTTGGATCTCAGTGCCAGCTTGGGACCCAGGGGGAGAGGCAGTGGCGCAAGCCGGAGGCGGTGAACGGCCTGTGTCCCACCTTGTGGGGTGCTTGGCCATCATATGCCTGCGCATGCTGGTGGTGATGAGGCTGGTGGTGGTGGTGGTGGCTCCCCGGCTGATCTTTGTGCGACAAAGGTTGCACACCACTGTTTGCCGGTCGTCCTCGGTCTCAATGAAAAACTGCCACACCTTAGAGCACCTTGGCCTCTGCACGGTGGCTTGGCGCGAGGGGGTGCTTTGATAAACAGCTGGTGGATTATTCACTCTGGCCCTGTCTCTACCCCTGGTCACCACAGTGCCTCTTCCAACCTGTCCTGCGGCTGCAATTGCCTCCCCCTCTGAAGACCTGTCCTCAGTTGGCTTATCACACCAGGTGGGGTCAGTCACCTCATCGTCCAGCGGCTCTTCCTCCGAATCCTCTGTGCGCTCCTCCCTCGGACTTACTGCCCTTACTACTACCTCACAGATAGACAACTGTGTCGCATCATCATCGACCTCCTCACCCACTGAAAGCTCTTCAGACAGTTGCCGGAAGTCCCCATCATCATCACCCGGACCCCTGGGAACTTTCCAAAGGTTGGGCATCGATCACGCCAAACTCCTCAGGTGAGAGAGGAACCATTTTTTCCCAATCAAGGCAGGGGCCCGAGAACAGTTCCTGGGAGTCTGCCTGCTCATCAGAATGTGTCATTTTCATGGAGTGAGGAGGCTGGGAGGAAGGAGGAACAGCAGCAAGAGGATTCAGAGTTGTAGCAGTGGACGGCGTAGAAGACTGGGTGGTCGATACATTTCTGGATGCATTTTCTGCCATCCACGACAGGACCTGCTCACACTGCTCAGTTTGTAATAAAGGTCTGCCACGTGGACCCAAAAATTGTGATATGAAGCTGGGGACCCCAGAAACTGTCCTCTCTCCTACTCCTGCAGCAGCCGGCTGTGATTCGCCTGGACCAGGAACTCGGCCTATACCCACACCCTCACTTGGAACTACGCGTCCTCGCCTGCGTCCACGTCCTCTACCCCTACCCCTACCCTTCAGCATGGTGGATTAAGAATCAAGCAGACACTGAGTGGTGTGAAAAATTTTTTGAATTATTGCCGCGCAGTTGGTGCCTGCCAACAGTTATACAACGCAAAAAGAAGCCTGAGTTAAATTATAAGGAAGGATGCAAGCAGGACTAGCTGCACACTATGCAGTTGAGATTCACCTCAAGTCCCACAGACCACGCAGTAATGTGCACTGGGTTACAAGCAGACGTAAAAAAGGATTCCTTTTTTAACATTAGTTTTTCTCCAATGTAATGCAGGCAATGGAGCGTCTATTGCACGCTCCATTGCCTGACAGCTATGGCTGTCTGGCACCGTACATTGCGCCGGCAGCTGACTGGTAACACAGAGCGGCGTAAAAAATGTGTGGTTTCTTGGCGTACACTTGGAGGCAGACAGCGCTGACATTAGACTAAGTGCAGACAGAAAGATATTTAAGTGAAGGCTGCACGCAAGCCTTGCTGTGCACTATGCAGTTTGGATGGACGTGAAGTTGCACAGGCCATGCAGGCAAATGCACTGGGTCAGCCGTAAAAAGGATTTCTTTTTTAAATTTCCTTTTTTTTCTATGCAATGTAGGCTGAGGCTATGCAGTATATATTGCATTTTCAATCTATGGGTGTCTGACACACCGTACACTTCTGAGGCAGCTGGCGTCTAACACAGAGCGGTTTAGAACATTTTTGGTTTCTTGGCGTACACATAGAGGCAGACAGCGCTGACGTTACGCTAACTGCGGACAGAAAAATATTTACATGAAGGCTGAACGCAGGCTATGCTGTGCAATACTGAGGTACTACAACTCCCAGCAACCACGCCGTTAAATGCACACAGTCACAGGTAGCCCTAAGGAGGACCGTTGGGGTTCTTGTAGACAGGATTCTACACTACCACTGTCCCTGCCTGATCAATACTGCCCCTATACTCAAGTACAGCCTGCAGCCTGAGAACGCTATAGCCTGCACGCCCGATATACATTAAATAAAAAGTGCAAAACTGCTCACAGCAGCCACAACAGTAATGCACTAGGTGAGCTGTGGCCCTAAGAAGGACCATTGTGGTTCTTGAAGACGCTAACAATCTCCCTATAGCAGCAGCACTTTCCCTGATCTCTCTTAGCATGTGTCTGTGGTGAGCCGCGGGCGGGCCCACTTTAAATACTCGGCGGTCACTTGATCTCGGCAGCCACTCACTGCAGGGGGGGTGGGATAGGGCTGGAACGTCACAGGAGGAAGTTGTAATGCCTTCCCTGTTTTTATATTGGCCAGAAAATGGCGCAATTTTCTCAGGGAAGGAAATGTAATGGACTCGAGTGCCGCGTGGTGCTCGTCTCGAGTAACGAGAGTCTCAAACACACTAATACTCGAACGAGCATCAAGCTCCGACGAGTACGCTCGCTCATCTCTAGTAGTCATAATTGTAATGATGATCCATAGAATAAAGGTAACATAAAATTCATATGACACTGTGCATGCCATAAAAGTAAATCACAAAAAGCAGTGGTGAAATAACTTTTTTCCATTGCCCCACCAAAAAGAAAATAATAATAATAATATATATATTGTAGAGGTGCACTACAGAGAATGGCCTGCAGTCGGCAACAGACAGGCAGTCTGGTGCCTGAGACAAGGGAAAACACCCAAGGGTGTGCTCAGGAAGTAGGATATAGGTGTGTATTCCTGCTGCAGTCAGGGGTAAAGTGGGCTGCAAGCCAGAGACAGGTCCAGTGAGAGACACCAATGGTTTAAACTCCACATTTCTATTCATTTCCAGAGCAAATGCAATTAACAGAAGTGACATTTTCAGGATGCTTTTTTACTGTGACTGTAAGGCTACATTCACATGTGTGAATCTCGCGCGAGTTTTTTGCGTCACAAGACACACAAAACCTGCGCGAAAACGAACTTCATTCATTTAAATTGAGTCATACACATGAGCGATGCTGCGAGATAAGAAAAATACCGTATATCCTATTTTTACGCACACCACCGATTGTTTTAAACAGGACAATCAAACGCACCACATGCAGTGCAATCTGCACCCGAGTATAATACGATGTTTGTTATTGAAATCAATTGGAAAGATTTTCCGATCCTCAGACATGCGTGAAGCAAGCACCAAAGATCTGAATTTCAGTGAAGAATTTGAAAAATGCCTAGCATCCGCGGGTAAAACACACTTTGACAAGCGCGATATCGGGCCATATTTCTCAGTCTGATATTGCACCCGCCCATGTGAAAGTAGCCTTAGAGCAATGGGTTGCAGGCAAGCACCGAAGCGATGATTTTCAGGGAAGGGCTTGATATATAAGACCTTCCCTGAAAATCCTCTCTAGCTGTAAAGAAAAGTAAGAAAAAAAAATTAACTCACCTAGAAGAGCTGTCTGGCTCTTCTTTCCGCTCCCGACAGATGTCTACTGGAGGCCGTGGATTGAAGAATCCCTGCCCCCAGAAAGCGCTGCCCTTGATTGGCTGAGCGCTGTAACCAATCAGGAGCAGCACCCAGCCGTCATTGATTGACAGGTGAGCGCTGCCTGTGATTGGTCACAGCACTCAGAGAATCACAGGCAGCCCTCTTTATAGCTAGAGAGGATTTTCAGAGAAGAGCTTATATTTCATGCCTTTCCTGGAAAATCATCGCTGCGGTGCTTGCCTGCAACCCATTGCTTTCAATGGGGCTGCAGCAGTGCTAGCCTCATTGAAAGCAATGGATAGCATTGCAGACCTCTGCCACAGCTGTCACAGCTATTGTAGGGGATTCCTTCAACCACGCGGTCCTCGCGGGGATGTAAGAATCTCCTGCCATGGCTGTGACAGCTGTGTCAGGGGAGCGCAATGTACTGCCTATGTTTTCAATGGGGCCAGCAGCTTTTTTTCAGTGATGCAATTTTCGCTCACGATGTTGGCGGAAATGCTGTTATGAGAGATTTAGTCATTAATGGTAAGCTGTAGATTTGCTGTTTAATTTCCATTACGGAAAGCAAATATGGCCTGTGATTCATTTAGTGCAATATTTCTCTGATATGCCTGTACACAGCTTGTCCGTTTGTACATTTTACCTCACAGAGGTCAGGTTCATTGGAACTTCCTATATGTGCTTAATTATTTTTTAAGTGAAAAGAATATAAAAACATTGAAATGAAGTTGTAAACACCAGCCAGGAGGATTCCTAATATGGTAAGTATTGAATTTTAACTGATTTACTTAAATTCACCTTTTGTTAAAGAATAACTTTTATTCAATAATCTAAAATATTCAGAACAAAGGGACAAACAATATATATAAGGAATAGATATGAGCGAGCATACTCTTTCGAGTTTGATGCTCATTCGAGTATTAGGGTACTCGAGATGCTCGTTCCTCGAGACGAGCACCATGCGGTACTCAAATCAATTCCATTTCCTTACCTGCATGTTTAGCGCCATTTTCTAGCCAATAGACATGCAGGGAAGGCATTAGAACTTCCTCCTGTGACGTTCAAACCCTATCCCACCCCCCTGCAGTAAGTGGCTGGTGAGATCAAGTGACCGCCGAGTATTTAAAGCGGTCCCGCTTGCGTCTCGCCTCAGGCACATGCTGGCAGAGATTAGGGAAGGGGCTGTTGCTTATTCAGGGATAGTGTTAGCGTCTTCAAGAACCCCAACAGTCCTTCTTAGGGCCACGTCTGACCGTGTGCATTACTGTTGTGGCTGGCTGGGAGCAGTTTTGCACAATTTTTTTTTTCATCTCGGGCTGTGCAGGCCATTACAGCCATAGGGTTCTCAGTCTGCAGTCTATTATACAGAGTATAGGGACAGTGCTGATGAGACATGGACAGTGGGAGTGTAGAATCCTGTCTACAAGAACCCCAACGGTCCATCTTAGGGCTACCTGTGACCGTGTGCATTTTACTGCGTGGCTGCTGGGAGTTGTAGTGCATCACTATTGCAGAGCCAGACCTTTTTCCAGCCTTCCGTATAATTTTTTTCTGGCTGCAGTTTGTGTAACATTACCGCTGTCAGCCTTCAACTGTACGCCAATAATTCCATAATTTTTTACACCGCTGTGTGTCTGCCGTCAACTTCACGCACAGCGTACGGCGACAGCCACTGATAGAGGAAAAGTCATATACACGCTATATAGCCTGTATTCTTTTTCAAAAAATTTTTTTTAAAAAGCTCCTTCTTATGGATAGCTGTCACGGTGTGCATTTTACTGCGTGGCTGCTGGGAGTTGTAATGCATCACTATTGCGGATCCAGACCTTTTTGCAGCCTTCCGTATAATTTTTTTCTGCCTGGAGTTAGCATTACAATACCGCTGTCAGCCTCCAGCTGTATGACAATAATTCCATAATTATTTACACCGCTCTGTGTCTGCCGTCAACTTCACGCACAGCGTACGGCGACAGCCACTGATAGAGGGGAAGTCATATACACGATATATAGCCTGTATTCTTTTTCAAAAAAATTAAAATAAAGGCTCCTTCTTACGGCTAGCTCTGACCATCTGAAATTTACTGGGTGCCTGGTGGGAGTTGCAGTGCATCACTATTGCATGGCTAGGCCTGTTTGCAGCCCTGCGTATTCTTTGTTTCTGCTTCGAGTTAGCATTATAATACCGCTGTCAGCCTCCAACTGTACGACAAAAATTCCATATTTATTTACACCGCTCTGTGTCTGCCGTCAACTTCACGCACAGTGTACGGCGACAGCCACTGATAGAGGCGTAGTCATATACACACTATATAGCCTGTATTCTTTTTCCAAAAAATTAAAATAAAAACTCCTTCGTTGGCTTACCAATGACCGTCTGAAATTTACTGGGTGTCTGGTGGGAGTTGCAGTGCATCAGTATTGCACAGCTAAGCCTCTTTGCAGCCTTCCGTATAATTTTTTTCTGGCTGCAGTTTGCGTTACATAACCACTGTCAGCCTCCAACTGTACGCCAATAATTCCATTATTTTTTACACCACTCTGTGTCCACCGTCAACTTCACGCACAGCAAACGGCGACAGCCACTGATAAAGGGAAAGTCATATACACGCTATATAGCCTGTATTCTTTTTCAAAAATATTTTTTTAAAAAGCTCCTTCTTACAGCTACCTGTGACCGTGTGCATTTTACAGGTTGTTGGTGGGAGTTGTAGTGCATCACTATCGCACGGCTAGGCCTGTTTGCAGCCTTCTGTATTCTTTGTTTCTGCCTGGAGTTAGCGTTACAATACCTCTGTAAGCCTCCAACTGTATGCCAATAATTCCATAATTATTTACACCGCTCTGTGTCTGCCGTCAACTTCACGCACAGCGTACGGCGAAAGCCACTGATAGAGGCGTAGTCATATACACGCTATATAGCCTGTATTCTTTTTCCAAAAAATTAAAATAAAAACTCCTTCGTTGGCTTACCAATGACCTCTGAAATTTACTGGGTGTCTGGTGGGAGTTGCAGTGCATCAGTATTGCACAGCTAGGCCTGTTTGCAGCCATCCGTATTCTTTGTTTCTGCCTCAAGTTAGCGTTACAATACCGCTTTCAGCCTCCAACTGTACGCCAATAATTCCATAATTATTTACACCGCTCTGTGTCTGCTCTACTCGTAATCCATCATGCTGAGGGGTAGGGGTATGGCTAGAGGACGTGGACGAGGGCTAGGACACGGTGGTCCAAGTGAGGGTTTTGGCACAGGCCAAATTCCTGGTCGAGGTGAATCGCAGCCGGCTGCTGCGGGATTAGGAGAGAGGAAAGTTTCTGGGGTCCCCAGCTTCGTATCACAATTTATGGGTCCCCGTGGTAGACCTTTATTACAAACAGAGCAGTGTGAGCAGGTCCTGTCGTGGATGGCAGAAAATGCATCCAGCAATGTATTGACCACCCAGTCTTCTACACCGTCCACTGCTGCAACTCGAAATCCTCTCGCTGCTGCTCTTCCTTCCTCCCAGCCTCCTCACTCCATGAAAATGACACATTCTGATAAGCAGACAGACTCCCAGGAACTGTTCTAGGGCCCCTGCCTTGATTGGGAAAAAATGGTTCCTCTCTCACCTGAACAGTTTGTCGTGACCGATGCCCAACCTTTGGAAAGTTCCCGGGGTCTGGGTGATGAGGCTGGGGACTTACGGAAACTGTCTCAAGAGCTTTCAGTGGGTGGGGAGGACGATGATGATGAGACACAGTTGTCTATCAGTGAGGTAGTAGTAAGGGCAGTAAGTCCGAGGGAGGAGCTCACAGAGAATTCGGAGGAAGAGCCGCTGGACAATAAGGTGACTGACCCCAGCTGGTTTCCTAAGCCAACTGAGGACAGGTCTTCAGAGGGGGGAGGCAAGTGCAGCAGCAGGACAGGTTGGAAGAGGCAGTGGGGTGGCCAGGGGTAGAGGCAGGGCCAGAGCGAAGAATTCCCCAACTGTTTCCCAAAGCACCCCCTCGCACCAAGCCACCGTGCAGAGGCCTAGGTGTTCAAAGGTGTGGATGTTTTTCAGTGAGAGCACGGATGACCGACGAACAGCGGTGTGCAACCTGTGTCGCCCCAAGATCAGCTGGGGAGCCACCACTACCAGCCCCACCACCACCAGCATGCGCAGGCATATGATGGCCAAGCACCCCACAAGGTGGGACGAAGGCCGTTCACTGCGTCCGCATCGCACCACTGCCTCTCCCCCTGTGCCCCAACCTGCCACTCAGATCTAACCCCCCTCTCAGGACACAAGCACGAGCGCCTCCCCGGCCTGCACCCACACACTCACCTCCACTGTCCTCGACCCCATCCAGAAATGTCTCTCAGCGCAGCGTCCAGCTGTCGCTAGCGCAAGCGTTGGAGCGAAAGCGCAAATACGCCACCACGCACCCCCGTGCTCAAGCTTTAAACGTGCACATTGCCAAATTATTCAGCCTGGAGATGCTGCCGTACAGGTGTGCCATCCCAGCCTTACACCAGCATGTCTCCCGCAACATTAATCGTGCCCTCACCAACGAGGTTACTGGGAAGGTCCACTTAACCACGGACACGTGGACAAGTACAGGCGGGCAGGGCCACTATATCTCCCTGACGGCATACTGGGTGAATTTGGTGGAGGCTGGGACCGAGTCAGAGCCTGGGACCACACATGTCCTACCCACATCCAGAATAGCGGGTCCTTCCTCGGTTCTGGTATCTGCGGCGGTCTATACTACCTCCTCTAAACCCTCCCCTCCTCCTCCTACGCAACCTCTACCTCTCAATTAAGAAATGTGGGATGAAAGAAAGAAAAAAGCCTCAGCGCTCACACCATAGAATAAGTGAAATGCACTTTGGAATATTAAGGTTATGTCACTTACTTCGAGGAGGCGCCTTTGGCGTAGGCGCCTCCTAATCCCAGTAGGCGTATCAGAAATGGCACCAGCCAACGGTGATATACAAGTTCCACGGTTTAATAGAATAATAAAATGATATACAATACACAACGCGTTTCGGCCGCACAGCCTTTTTCAAGTGTATATAATATAAACATAAACTTTATGTTTATATTATATACACTTACATAGTAACATAGTAACATAGTATGTAAGGCCGAATGAAGACATTGTCCATCTAGTCCAGCCTGTCTATCCTACTGTGTTGATCCAGAGGAAGGCAAAAAAACCCCAAGGCCAGAAGCCAATTAGCCCTTTTGGGGGAAAAATTCCTTCCCGACTCCCTAATGGCAATCAGACTTGAAAAAGGCTGTGCAGCCGAAACGCGTTGTGTATTGTATATCATTTTATTATTCTATTAAACCGTGGAACTTGTATATCACCGTTGGCTGGTGCCATTTCTGATACGCCTACTGGGATTAGGAGGCGCCTACGCCAAAGGCGCCTCCTCGAAGTAAGTGACATAACCTTAATATTCCAAAGTACATTTCACTTATTCTATGGTGTGAGCGCCGAGGCTTTTTTTCTTTCTTTCATCCCATTATGTTTTTCTCCTTCATGCCATGATTGGAGCCTTCCTCTAGCCGCTCTCTCTTATGAGATTGTTCGCAGCACCTACGAATATTTGCTTTCATTTGGAAACCAGGACTATCCACCAACTACACTCTCCAGTATCCTTCTAGTGAGCGCTTTTTCCTTATTTATTATCTTTAATTAAGAAATGTGAGTAGCACGTCGCCAGCAGTCGGTGTGGCGCAGTGCGGCAGCACAGCGGTGGGCAAGCGTCAGCAGGCCGTGCTGAAACTCCTCAGCCTAGGTGACAAGAGGCACACGGCCCCCGAACTGTTGCAGAGTCTGACACAGCAGACCAACCTCTGGCTTTTGCTGCTGAGCCTCCAACTGGGCATGGTCGTGTGTGACAACGGCCGTAACCTGGTGGCAGCTCTGCAGCTCGGCAGCCTCACACACGTGCCATGCCTGGCCCACGTCTTCAATTTAGTGGTTCAGCGGTTTCTGAAAAACTACCCGCACTTGTCTGAGCTGCTCGGCAAGGTGCGCCGCGTCTGCGCACATTTCCGCAAGTCCACCATGGACGCTGCCACTCTGAGGACCCTGCAACATCGGTTTAATCTGCCCGAGCACCGACTGCTGTGTGACATGCCCACACAGGGGAATTCTATGCTGCACATGTTGGCCAGGCTGTATGAGCAGCGTAGAGCAATAGTGGAATACCAACTCCAACATGGGCGGCATAGTGGGAGTCATCCTCCTCAATTCTTTACTGAGGAGTGGGCCTGGATGGCAGATATATGCCAGGTCCTTGGAAACTTTGAGGAGTCTACCCAGATGGTGAGCGGTGATGCTGCAATCATTATCGTCACCATTCCTCTGCTATGCCTGCTGAGAAGTTCGCTGCAAAGCATGAAGGCTGATGCTTTGCGGTCAGAACAGGAGACGGGGAAAGAGAGTATGTCGCTCACATGAGCACTCATGTCTATATCTCAGCACGTTTTGGAGGAGGAGGAGGAGGGGGAGGAGCAGGGTCAGGAGGAGGTGGAAGAGACAGCTGGGCCCACTGCAGAGGGTACCCATGCTGCTTGCCTCTCATCTGTTCAGCGTCTATAGCCTGTGGACGAGGAGGAGGATCCTGAAAGTGATCTTCCTAGTGAGGACAGCGATGTGTTGTGTACTGGTACCCTGGCACACATGGCTGACTTCATGTTAGGCTGCCTTTCTCATGACCCTCGCGTTAGTCGCATTTTGCCCACTACGGATTACTGGGTGTATACCCTTCTCGACCCACGGAATAAGGAGAACCTTTCAACTCTCATTCCCGAAGAGGAAAGGGGTTCGAGAGTGATGCAATACCACAGGGCCCTGGTGGACAAACTGATGGTAAACTTCCCATCTGACAGAGCTAACGGCAGAAGGTGCAGTTCCGAGGGCCAAGTAGCAGGGGAGGCGCGGAGATCAGGCAGCATGTTCAGCGCAGGCAGGGGAACACTCTCCAAGGCCTTTGCCAGCTTTATGGCTCCCCAGCAAGACTGCGTCACCACTCCCCAGTCAAGGCTGAGTCGGAGGGAGCACTGTAAAAAGATGGTGAGGGAGTACGTAGCCGATTGTACCACCATCCTCCGTGACGCCTCTGCTCCGTACAACTACTGGGTGTCAAAGCTGGACACGTGGCACGAACTTGCGCTGTATGCCCTGGAGGTGCTGCCTTGCCCTGCGGCTAGCGTCTTGTCAGAGAGGGTGTTTAGTGCAGCTGGGGGAATCATCACGGACAAGCGTACCCACCTGTCAACTGACAGTGCCGACAAGCTTACACTCATAAAGATGAACAAAGCCTCGATTTCCCCAGACAGCAGCGGTACCTAAATATTTTTTTGCACTGCAACAGGACAAAAAATGGAGACCTTTACCTTTTGTCAATCTGTGTATGATATTCGTCCTCCTCCTGAAACCTCACGTAATCACACCGAACGGGCAATTTTTCTGTAGCCCAAAGGGCTCATATAACTTTTGTAAACAATATTTAAGTTTCAATTCTCATTAAAGCATTGAAACTTCCACCTGAACCAATTTTTATTTAACTGGCCTGCCTCCAGGCCTAGTTACAAATTAAGCCACAGTAAGCTAAGCGATTAATATGTTTCACCTGCCCTCTGGGTTGGGCATGGGCAATTTTTCTCGGGTACATTTGTACTGTCTGTACACCAATTTTTTGGGCCCTCGCCTACAATGTAATCCAAGTAATTTTTATGGGCTTCGCCTGCACTCATGGTACACCAATGTGTCTGAGGTTGGCCTACACTTTTGCTACAGAAATGTAACTCTGTTCTGCCTACCTATACTTCTGCCACAGTAATGCTAGAGGGGTCTGACTATACTTCTGCAACAGAAATGTAACTTCAGTCTGCCGATACTTCTGTTCCTGAAATGTTACCTTGGTTGGTGTATACTGTTACTACTGTAATGTTACTAATACTAGGCTCTGCCCATACTGCTTCTACGGAAATGTTACTGGGGCCCGTCTATACTGCTACTACTGAAATGTAACTAATACTGACCTCTCCCTATACTGCTTCAACGTTAATGTTACTGGGGCCTGTCTCTACTGCTACTACTGAAATGTTACAAACTGTGCTCTCCCTATACTGCTGCAAGGGAAATGTTAATCTGCTGCTTTGCCCATAATGCTTCTACGGAAATATTACTGGGGCCTGTCTATACTGCTACTACTGAAATATAACTAATACTTGGCTCTCCCTATACTGCTTCTACGTAAATGTTACTGGGGTCTGTCTATACTGCTACTACTTAAATGTTACAAATACTGTGCTCTCCCTATACTGCTGCAAAGGAAATGTTAATCTGCTGCTTTGCCCATACTGCTTCTACGGAAATGTTACTGGGGCCTGTCTATACTGCTACTACTGAAATGTTACAAATACTGTGCTCTCCCTATACTGCTTCAACGTAAATGTTACTGGGGTCTGTCTATACTACAAGTACTGAAATGTTACAAATACTGGGCTCTCCCTATACTGCTGCAGGGGAAATGTAAATCTGCTGCTTTGCCCATACTGCTTCAATGGAAATGTTACAGGGGTCTGTCTATACTGTTGCTACTGAAATGTTACTTGGGTCTCTCCCTACTGTTACTACTGAACTGTTACTGGGGTCTGTCTAAACTTATACTACTGAAATGTTACTGGGTCTGTCTATACTGCTGCAAATGAAATGTTACTGGGGTCTGTCTGCACTGCTGTAACTGAAATGTTACTGGGGTCTGTGGAAACTGATACTACTGAAATGTTACTGGGGCCTGTCCCTACTGATAGTACTGAAATGTTACTGGGGTCTGTCCCTACTGCTGCCAATGAAATGTTACTGGGGTCTGCCTGCACTGCTGGAACTGAAATGTTACTGGGGCCTGTCCTACTGATACTATTTAAATGTTACTGGGGTCTGTCTATACTGCTGCAAATGAAATGTTACTGGGATCTGTCTATACTGCTGCAAATGAAATGTTACTGGGGTCTGTCCCTACTGCTGCCAATGAAATGTTACTGGGGTCTGACCATACTGTTACCACTGAAATGTTACTAATTCTGGGCTCTGCTGATATACTGCTGCTACTGCTATGTTACAGGGTTGTGGAAACGGAGGCTTCCCAAAGAGATGATGGTGGCGAGGCCGCGCTACTAGGTCTGCAGGCGCGACAATTTTTCAGCGACGCGGTTACTGGAATGTGCATATAGCCACGGACACAGAGACAGGACACATACTGCCTCAAAAACATCCCCCTCCTCCTCCTCCAACAATGAAAACATTCTTGGCAAATGCTTTCGCAGTGGTCCGTCTGGCGGCAGTCCAAGAATTTCACCTTAAACAACATAATAAGAAAGCCCCCCGCCACGGCCCACTTAATCCTGGCCACATTCCGAAAACCAAATAAATAAAACCGCGCTATTATGTCCAGACTCCATAACTTCATCCTGGCCACATTCCGAAAACCAACTAAATAAAAACGCGCTACGAGGTCCACAGTCGCGACCACTTTCCCACCAACGCGGTTACTGGTAAGGTGCATATAACCACGGACACGTGGACAGGACACGTACTGCCTCAAACATCCCCCTCCTCCAACAATGAAAACATTCTTGGCAATTGCTTTTGCAGTGGTCCATCTGGCGGCAGTCCAAGAATTTCACCTTAAACGACACAATAAGAAAGCCGCCCACCCCCACCTCCCCCGCCACAGCCCACTTAATCCTGGCCACATTCCGAAAACCAACTAAATAAAACTGTGCTAATAGGTCCACACTTCACAACTTAATCCTGGCCACATTCTGAAAGCCAACAAAATAAAACCACGGTAGTAGTCCGTTATCCCTAGCTGAAGCTTTCAGCCGACTGCTAGAGCAATGGTGGCTTCCAACTTGTTGGTACTGCTAAGTCCAAAGATAAGCGTATAGCTGAGGTCGGAATACAGGTGACTTTAGAACACAGCATCCCTGCGGGGCAAGGGACAGAGTTGCAGCAGGTACCGATCCTTAATGGAAGCAGGCCAGCTGAGAACCACATACTCCCTTAATGATTTTGGACTGACCAATGATGAGGCCTTTACTTGTGATCATCTTTGGTAATTCCTAAGAAAGATGCGTGGTAGTAGCCGGAAACTTGGATTGCTATTTGCTAACACTTTGAAATGGACAACAGAAACCATATGAATGAAGCCTTTCCATATTTCAGCTTGAAATGAGGAGTGCAGACTTTCAGTACCTTGAATATCCTTTTCATTGCAATCAAATGCCCCTCTCTTGTCTCAGAAAATACTAGCTTTTCCACATAGGTGTTGTCTATCTGTCTATACTGTTACTACTGAAATCCCACTAATACTGGGCCCTGCCTATCCTGCTGTAACGGAAATGTTACAGGGGTCTGTCGGTACAGTTACTACGGAAATGTAACTGATACTGGGATCTGCCTATACTGCTGCTACTGAAATGTTACTGGGTCCGGCTATACTATTAGTGGGGTCAGCTTATACCTGTTGCGTCTTATGAACGAGCAACCTCAATAACAAAACTGAAACGCACAACCGTGCAAAGAATAAATAAAATAAATGGGGGAATTCTCTTCCTATACTCCCCTAGCCCGGGAGGGGGCCCTGCCTGCTCGGCAGACCGACCGCGCTGATAAGTGCGAGCCTGCACTCGTGCCTGGGCCACTGATCAGTCCCTATCAGGAGGGCTCTAGCACAAAACAAAAAGGGAAACAAAAACCAAACCAAAACAGCAAAGCGCTTAGCTTTAAGATGCAGAGCTTCCACCTCTGTGTGTTGCACCGTCACTGTCCAACATAGAACTGCAGTGAATTGACCAGCACAGAGGTCAAAGCTAGCACAGCTTGAATAGCAGCTGAGCTAGTCAGCAGCAGGTGCTGAATGACATCACTCCTGCCTCCACCATACCCCTCAGCTCCAGGAGAGTTAGGAATGCCGCCAAACCCTGGTCCGGCCTGAAAGCAAGGTGGAAACCTCAGAATGGCTGCAACAATACCTTTGCTACAGGAGTATTACAGGGGTCTGAGCATACTATGCGTGCACTAAGTGTTCCCATCACGGTGTTCAACGTACATGGCCCAAAAAAAACTAACCCAGACTGACTAGGGCATGCAGTGTGGGCCGAAGCCCACCTGTATTTAATGTGACGTTCGCTCCGCTGTGCAGGGCACTGCAATGGGATTTATTTATGTACCACCGGTGGCTTTCTGGGACCCACCCATGCTGCGGGTGCATACACAATTCCCATAGGGGAGTTGTACCTGCCTATGCCTACTTACAAAAAAACCCAGTCTGACTGGGGCATGCAGTGTGGGCCGAAGCCCACCTGTATTTAATGTGACATTAGCTCAGCTGTGCAGGGCACTGCAATGGGATTTATTTATGTACCGCCAGTGGGTTCCAGGGAGCCACCCCTGCTGTGGGTCCACAGGGACTTCACATAGGGGAGTTGTACCTGCCTGTGTCTATTTATAAAAAAAACTCAGTCTGACTGGGGCATGCAGTGTGGGCCGAAGCCCACCTGTATTTACTCTGACGTTAGCCCAGCTGTGCAGGGCACTGCAATGGGATTTATTTATGTACAGCCGGTGGCTTCCTTGGACCCACCCATGCTGTGGGTGCACATGGAATTCCCATTGCGGAGTTGTACCTGCCTGTGACTATTTATAAAAAACCCCAGTCTGACTGGGGCATGCAGTGTGGGCCGAAGCCCACCTGTATTTCATCTGACATTAGCTCTACTATCTGGGGCACTGCATTGGGACAAACTACAGGAGCAATAGAGCGCTAATGAGACGTTCGCAGCTACGCTAGCATTGGAGTCTGCTCTAGGCCCAGAGGGTTTGTGCAGAGGCCCATGTCCTGGGTGCAGTGAAAGTCCGCTTCCTGCCTACGATTGTTGAAGCTGTGGCCCGAGGCCTATGTCGTGCCATGTTTGGCCGCTCAGATTTATTTTTTGTTCATGTTTTGGGTTGCCTAGGACCCACCTATGCTGTTGGTGCACACTTAGTTCCCATTGCGGTGTTCGACCTGTCTGGCACAAAGACACTGACTGACTTGGGTAGGGGGCAGAGTGCAGATGGCTTTCCCCTTGCAGTGTCGATTGAGCTATGCGGCACCTTGACAGAATAAATACTGTGTGGGCACATGGATTCCCCATTGCTATGCCCACGTTTGCAGCTCCTGACGGACATGGCACAGGATTGGATTTCTCATTGCTTTTGTACAGCATTGTGGGCTATTGCCCTGCCCCTTTTAAAGAGGGTCGCTGCCTGGCCCTGCCAACCCTCTGCAGTATGTGCCTCCGGTTCCTCCTCATCGCAGATGTACTGAGAAATAGACATGAGGGTGGTGTGGCTATGCAGTCAGCGTGTAGCATGAGGGCAGCTAAAGGCTGCGCAGGGACACTTTTGTGTGCGCTGCGGACGCAGGGTCGTGTGAGGGGCGGGGGTTGGGCAGCATGTAACCCAGGAGAAGAGGCAGCGGTGTGTCCCGCAGGAAGTGATTGTGCTTAGTTGGAGGTAGTGTGGTGCTTAGCTAAGGTGTGCCTTGCTAATGAGGGTTTGTCCGAAGTAAAAATTGTTGGGGGGGCTCACTCTTGCCGCTATTGTGGCTTAAAGGGGTTGTCCCGAGACAGCAAGTGGGGTTCAGCACTTCTGTATGGCCATATTAATGCACTTTGTAATATACATCGTGCATTAAATATGAGCCATACAGAAGTTATTCACTCACTTGTCTCCGTCCTCACGCTGTCTCTGCGTCCCCGTCGCCATGGTGCCGTCTAATTTCTTCCTCAGCAGTCTGTTTTAGACACGCTTGCGCAGTCTGTACTCTCCCCGCTGTGAACGAGCCGCTCCAGCGTGCCCGCGCGATACAGCTCGTCTGCGCATGAGCAGACGAGCTATCACTGCACGGGAGCACGCAGGGGCGGCCATTCAGCTCCTGGCCTCCCTTTAAATACTGGTGAAGGCGCAGTCAAGGCTTTCACCTAGAACCAGCAGCAGCCAGCCAGGGCCATCAGCCAGCAGCCGCCAGCCATACGGGACCAGCAGCCACCAGCCATACGGGACCAGCAGCCGCCAGCCGGGACGAACACAATCCAAGCCGTGCAGCCGCCTGGGTAAGTGAGGTGTCTGGTGTGCTGTGGGCGCTGGGGGGGGGACTGTCTTTGCCTGGGACTCAGAATCTGAGTCCCCTGCTGTATTTATGGTTCGCCTACCACTGTGCCCCGGGCACTACCGCAGCGTACCTGGGGCCAGTTCTGTGGGGTCGAGGGGCCAGTTTTCTGTGTTGTCAAGAGAAGGGAGAAACAGCTGTTTGCTGTATTCTCTGGCAGACTCCACCTCCCGCTGTGATGCGTTCTGCTGACCAGCCAATGGGGTGGCTGGATCGGCGTTTCATTCATTACAAGTGCACGCCTCCACCGATGACGTCAGTCACCTGCTAATGTGACCACCGTCTCGGGAGCGCGCATGAAAGCCTCCTGGAAGCGCGGTGCACCGTGGAACGCACCCTGGGACATCACAGGCGCCATCTTAGATGAAGAACTTTATAAAAGTTATTATTTCTTCTAAACAGTAAGTAGGAAGTGGTTTATAACCGCTTTAAAGGGCTGCTTTATGCCAGGGGGTGACAGAGGGAATGGGCTAATAGAAAATTTTGAGGTTTTGGCTCGGGACAACCCCTTTAATAGTGGGACCTGGGATCCTGAAATGCAGCCCAGCATGTTGCCCCTCGCCTGCCCTGTCCGTTTCTGTGTCGTTTCTATCACTTTCGTAGGTTTTGCAGATTTACACAAATGAAAACCTTAGCGGAGCATGGGTCATATACAAAAATGCTTGAGTCACCCATTGACTTCAATGGGGTTCGTTACTCGAAATGAACTCTCGAGCATCGCGGAAAGTTCGACTTGAGCAACGAGCACCCAAGCATTTTGGTGCTCGCTCATCTCTAGTTGCAGTGTATCAAGCTCAAAAATCCATCTGAGCTCTAACAGTTTTAGCTTCCTTTCCCTATCGCCACCCCTGCTGTTAGGTGGCACACAGTCTATGACTTGGTACTGAAGCTGAGCTACTGTGTGATCAGCGTCACAAATGTTTTGCTACTGGTGCCTCAAGTTTTTTGGTCCTGACAGTACTTTTATGTTGGCTGATTCTATCCTTAAAGGGGTTGTCCCGCGCCGAAACGTTTTTTTTTTTTTTTTTTTTCAACAGCCCCCCCGTTCGGTGCGAGACAACCCCGATGCAGGGGTTAAACAAGAACACCGGACAGCGCTTACCTGAATCCCGGCGCTCCGGTGACTTCTTACTTACCTGCTGAAGATGGCCGCCGGGATCTTCTCCCTCGGTGGACCGCAGGGCTTCTGTGCGGTCCATTGCCGATTCCAGCCTCCTGATTGGCTGGAATCGGCACGTGACGGGGCGGAGCTACACGGAGCCCCATTGAGAAAAGAAGAAGACCCAGACTGTGCAAGCGCGTCTAATTTGGCCATTAGACGCTGAAAATTAGATGGGCTCCATGGAAACGAGGACGCCAGCAACGGAACAGGTAAGTGAAAAATTTCTTATAACTTCTGTATGGCTCATAATTAATGCACAATGTACATTACAAAGTGCATTAATATGGCCATACAGAAGTGTATAGACCCACTTTGTTTCACGGGACAACCCCTTTAACTATCTGTCTTACCTGCTCAAGATTTAGCAATTCTACAGCCTCATTAGCATACCAACTAAGCAAACAGACAGTTTTGAGGTAAAACAGATATAAAACATGAGTTTATTTACTCTTTAGTATATAAATTTAAGTGAAACTGTTAATTAACATATAAAGCATACAGATCACATGGGTAACAAAGATGAGCATCAATACATCACCAGATATTGTGGCATCACTCCACAATCGGGGGATCTCCAGGTACGATTGGTAGGAGGAATCCAGGAAAAAGCCAGCATGTCTGCTAGACCACAAGTTGAGTCCCCAAAGTCCCCTGAAATTCCCCCCCTTTTTTATACTACTTTTTCATTATGTAACATATCCGCTTCTGCGCAGTTATGAGTATATACGTCATTCTTATATAACTAATCAGGCATACGCATGCTCCGTACTACTCTGGCAATATATACTGGTGCATAACTTCTCTATGAAGTTATCCACATCTGGACTCTATTACTTTGCAACATACCATGACTGAGTTATTCTAGCTGGTTTTAACTGGAATATGCTGCATCTGTACAGAATTTTAGTAGGATGTTCAGGCCAGTTCAAAAGTTTATTGAACTTGTATAACCCAAATGGAAAATCATAGGGCAACTAGTTAGTGATCACTACCCACCTATGACAGGATACCTTTGCTATACACAGTCTCTCAGCTAAATCGTGTCACACACGTATCACAATCAGTCCTTGATCATTCACTATTTGCCGTATGATGTCATTAAAACTTGGGGTTTTCTACAGAATACCTTATATGCCATGAAACAATTCTATAGCGATAAAAGTATTACAACTATGGCCAATACCAAAACAGGATGTATTAGCCAATTAAGAGTGGTTTGTGCAGATGATGAATAACCCATAAAGATGTCATATCAATGGTGTGACGTGGCATCAGCAATAGCCGATCCCATTTTTACAATTTTGCCAGCTATTACAGTAGTACTTACAATATTCGTTGCCAAAGATTTATTAAGCAATTTAATATGTTGTTGTACTTCTTCTGTGTCTTCTAACAACTTTTTGAATTTAGTCAAATTTAGATCCCAATTTGACACATTTAAAGGCAGTGGTTGCCAATTGACAGCCACTGTCTTCTCTTGTTCGGGTAATAACACAAAGGTCTCATTTTCCCAAACAAGTGCTGATATGTTTCGCAAGCATCCTGAAAACGGAACAACCATCCCAGGTACAACAGGATGATTACTTGCCAAACATACCTCCTCTGGGGCAATTTCAACCATCATCTTAAAAGTGAGTGGCAGCACATACATTGATTGTATTTTGTAACAAACAGGGTTCATAAACAGCCAATTGGACCTTGCATATGGTCCCTTCTAATGTATCATCACACAATGATAAGTCATGAGTTCTATTTTGCTCATCAATGTATATCCCGTTAAATCTAGGTACCCAGAAATGCATATCTTCCGGAACACCTATAAGTAAGGGGAGAACTACAAACTTACACATCACACTCTTTTTAGTAACATTATATATGAATATGGTCCCTTTACATAATGTATCATTGCAAACCATTTTTTGAGCCTCCAACTGTATCTAATCAGTCTCAGTTATAGTCTGATTGAACACGGTCCTCCACACCTGCTCATTGCCAGTCATAAGCATAGTTTGAAGTGTGTTCTTTTGTTGTTGCTGATAAATGGTCTGCAAGGTACATATTGACCAATTAACATAGTTAGATATGTTAGGTTTTCATATGAAATAAATTCTATTAGATGTATCTTGCAAATCAAGCATTATTGTGTCCACATCCATTTGCATACTAAAAGGCTGACATACAGTTGGCATCCATTTAGCCTGCAATGTGAGCACATCTTTAATACCACTTCCCGCGTTATGCATTCGACTAGCTAAAGTATTTATATCAAAGCCATTAAAAGGGTTGTCCCGCGAAAGCAAGTGGGGTTATACACTTCTGTATGGCCATATTAATGCACTTTGTAATGTACATTGTGCATTAATTATGAGCCATACAGAAGTTATCAGAAGTTATTCACTTACCTGTTCCGTTGCTAGCGTCCTCGTCTCCATGGTGCCGTCTAATTTTCAGCGTCTAATCGCCCGATTAGACGCGCTTGCGCAGTCCGGTCTTCTTTTCTCAATGGGGCCGCTCGTGCCGGAGAGCGGCTCCTCGTAGCTCCGCCCCGTCATGTGCCGATTCCAGCCAATCAGGAGGCTGGAATCGGCAATGGACCGCACAGAAGAGCTGCGGTCCACCGAGGGAGAAGATCCCGGCGGCCATCTTCACCAGGTAAGTAAGAAGTCACCGGAGCGCGGGGATTCAGGTAGGCACTGTCCGGTTTTTATTTTTAACCCCTGCATCGGGTTTGTCTCGCGCCGAACGGGGGGGGGGCTGTTGAAAAAAAAAAAACCCCGTTTCGGCGCGGGACAACCCCTTTAATAGTCACAGTAAATGCTCCGTAACCTCCGAGTAAGGTATCATACCAAGCTCGACGGGAACGCCCGGTAGAACAAGTCCTTGAAGATGGAAACTGCACGGAGGCTTGTATAACAGTCTTTTGAGCTTCTCGTCCCACCTGACGACAGGTGGATGGAAGCCTTATTATATGTCCAGGATCTATTTTCGAAGCATTAATGTTCACAAACACTAGGAACTGGCCCCAAATGGTTCGATTCTGGATCTCCGTTGCATTCCCACATGTAATTACTTCTGTCTCATTCAAAGGAAATGAAAACTGCACTCCCGTACTTGTAGAATTCTGAATATATTGCATCACCAGGGAGTAAACGAGATATGGCAACTCTTTTGGTCTCTGACAACATGACAAGTTTACAAGTGATGTAATGTTTATTCGTCCCATGGCATTATGCAGTGCATATGTAGGATGGTAGGCCGAACCTATATGCGATAATGGATCTCCACTCCAGATAGTCCCATCAAAGGTAATGTTCACGATTAGAGATGAGTGAGCGTACTCGTCCGAGCTTGATACTTGTCAAGCATTAGGGTGTTCAAGATGCTCCTTACTCAAGACGAGCACCACGTGATGTTCGAGTTACTTTCACTTTCGTCTCTGAGAAATTTGCGCGCTTTTCTGGCCAATAGAAAGACAGGGAAGGCATTACAACTTCCTCCTCTGACGTTCCAGCCCTATACCACCCCCCTGCAGTGAGTGGCTGGGGAGATCAGATGATACCCGAGTATTTAAATCTGCCCCGCCCGCGGCTCGCCACAGATGCATGCTGACAGAGATCAGGGAAAGTGGTGCTGATGCTGCTATAGGGAGAGTGTTAGGTGTTATTTTAGTCTTCAAGAACCCCAACGGTCCTTCTTAGGGCCACATCTGACCGTGTGCAGTACTGTTGAGGCTGCTTTTAGCAGTGTTGCACAATTATTATTTTTTTGTATATCGGGGGTGCAGACCATAGCGTCCTCAGTCTGCAGTCATTTTACTCAGTATAGGGGCAGTACTGGTGAGGCAGGGAAAGAGGTATACTGGCTATATAGGCAGTGGGCTTTTTCCCAAAAACTTCCAAAAAATACAATATTAGGCCTGCCTGTCACTGCCTTCAGTTTACTGCGTCTCTGCTGGGGGTAGTAGTTGTTGAATTAATACCCAGCCTTGCGCATAATTGTTGCCTGCCTCTGCAGTGCAGTACGTACGCGAAGTCAGCCTCCAACAGGGAAATCGAAATACAGACTATATCACAGGCAGTGTGGTTGTTCACAAAGACTTCCAAAAAATACAATATTAGGCCTGCCTCTGCAGTGCGTTACGTACGCGAAGTCAGCCTCCAACAGGGAAATCGAAATACAGACTATATCACAGGCAGTGTGGTTGTTCACAAAAACTTCCAAAAAATACAATATTAGGCCTGCCTGTCACTGCCTTCAGTTTACTGCATCTCTGCTGGGGGTAGTAGTTGTTGAATTAATACCCAGCCTTGTGCATAATTGTTGCCTGCCTCTGCAGTGCGTTACGTACGCGAAGTCAGCCTCCAAGAGGTAAATCGAAATACAGACTATATCACAGGCAGTGTGGTTGTTCACAAAAACTTCCAAAAAATACAATATTAGGCCTGCCTGTCACTGCCTTCAGTTTACTGCATCTCTGCTGGGGGTAGTAGTTGTTGAATTAATACCCAGCCTTGTGCATAATTGTTGCCTGCCTCTGCAGTGCGTTACGTACGCGAAGTCAGCCTCCAACAGAGAAATCGAAATACAGACTATATCACAGGCAGTGTGGTTGTTCACAAAAACTTCCAAAAAAATACAATATTAGGTCTGCCTGTCACTGCCTTCAGTTTACTGCGTCTCTGCTGGGGGTAGTAGTTGTTGAATTAATACCCAGCCTTGCACATAATTGTTGCCTGCCTCTGCAGTGCGTTACGTAAGTGAAGTCAGCCTCCAACCACAGGCCAATAAGCGGCACATTTAATTACAGCGTTCCGTTTCTGCTAATCTCGTAATACACCATGCTGAGGGGTAGGGGTAGGCCTAGAGGACGTGGACGGGGGCGAGGACGCGGAGGCCCAAGTCAGGGTGTGGGCACAGGCCGAGCTCTTGGTCCAGGTGTATCGCAGCCGACTGCTGCGATATTAGGAGAGAGGCAAGTTTCTGGGGTCCCCAGATTCATCTCACAATTAATGGGTCCACGCGGTAGACCTTTATTAGAAAATGAGCAGTGTGAGCAGGTCCTGTCGTGGATGGCAGAAAGTGCATCCAGCAATCTATCGACCACACAGTCTTCTAGGCCGTCCACAGCTGCAACTCTGAATCCTCTGGCTGCTGCTCCTCCTTCCTCCCAGCCTCCTCACTCCATGAAAATGACACATTCTGAGGAGAGGGCAGACTCCCAGGAACTGTTCCCGGGCCCCTGCCCAGATTGGGCAGCAATCGTTCCTCTCCCAACAGAGGAGTTTATCGTGACCGATGCCCAACCTTTGGAAAGTTCCCGGCGTCCGGGGGATGAGGCTGGGGACTTTTGGCAACTGTCTCAAGAGCTTTCAGTGGGTGAGGAGGACGATGATGATGAGACTTAGTTGTCTATCAGTGAGGTAGTAGTAAGGGCAGTAAGTCCCAGGGAGGAGCGCACAGAGGATTCGGAGGAAGAGCCGCTGGACGATGAGGTGACTGACCCCACCTGGTGTGATAAGCCAACTGAGGACCGGTCTTCAGAGGGGGAGGCAATTGTAGCCGCAGCACAGGTTGGAAGAGGCAGTGGGGTGGCCAGGGGTAGAGGAAGGGCCAGATCGAATAATCCACCAACTGTTCCCCAAAGCGCCCCCTCACGCCATGCCCCCCTGCAGAGGCCTAGGTGCTCAAAGTTGTGGCAGTTTTTCACTGAGAGTGCAGACGACCGACGAACTGTGGTGTGCAAGGTTTGTCGCGCCAAGATCAGCTGGGGAGCCACCACCACCAGCCTCACCACCACCAGCATGCGCAGGCATATGATGGCCAAGCACCCCACAAGGTGGGACGAAGGCCGTTCACCGCCTCCGGTTTGCACCACTGCCTCTTCCCCTGTGCCCCAACCTGCCACTGAAATCCAACTCCCCCCTCAGGACACAGGCACGACCGTCTCCCGGTCTGCACCCACACGCTCACCTCCGCTGTCCTCGGCCGCATCCAGCAATGTCTCTCAGCGCAGCGTCCAGCCGTCGCTAGCGCAACTGTTTAAGCGCAAGCACGCCGCCATGCACCCGCACGCTCAAGCGTTAAACGTGCACATAGCGAAATTGATCAGCCTGGAGATGCTGCCGTATAGGCTTGTGGAAATGGAGGCTTTCAAAAACATGATGGCGGCGGCGGCGGCCCCGCGCTACTCGGTTCCCAGTCGCCACTACTTTTCCCGATGTGCTGTCCCAGCCCTGCACGACCACGTCTCCCGCAACATTGTACGCGCCCTCCCTGACGGCACATTGGGTGAATTTAGTGGAGGCTGGGACCGAGTCAGAGCCTGGGACAGCTCACGTCCTACCCACCCCCAGAATTGCGGGCCCCAGCTCGGTGGTGGTATCTACGGCGGTGTATGCTTCCTCCACTAAACCACCCTCCTCCTCCTCCTACGCAACCTCTGTCTCGCAATCAAGATGTGTCAGCAGCACGTCGCCACCAGTCGGTGGCGCGCGGGGTGGCAGCACAGCAGTGGGCAAGCGCCAGCAGGCCGTGCTGAAACTACTCAGCTTAGGAGAGAAGAGGCACACTGCCCACGAACTGCTGCAGGGTCTGACAGAGCAGACCGACCGCTGGCTTTTGCCGCTGAACCTCCAACCGGGCATGGTCGTGTGTGACAACGGCCGTAACCTGGTGGCAGCTCTGCAGCCTCACGCACATGCCATGCCTGGCCCACGTCTTTAATTTGGTGGTTCAGCGGTTTCTGAAAAGCTACCCACGCTTGTCAGACCTGCTCGGAAATGTGTGCCGCGTCTGCGCACATTTCCGCAAGTCCAACACGGATGCTGCCACCCTGCGAACCATGCAACATCGGTTTAATCTGCCAGTGCACCGACTGCTGTGCGCCGTGCCCACACGGTGGAACTCTATGCTCCACATGTTGGCCAGGCTCTATGAGCAGCGTAGAGCTATAGTGGAATACCAACTCCAACATGGGCAGCGTAGTGGGAGTCAGCCTCCTCAATTCTTTACACAAGAGTGGGCCTGGTTGCAGACATCTGCCAGGTCCTTGGAAACTTTGAGGAGTCTACCCAGATGGTGAGTGGCGATGCTGCAATCATAAGCGTCACCATTCCTCTGCTATGCCTCTTGAGAAGTTCCCTGCAAAGCATAAAGGCAGACGCTTTGCGCTCGGATACGGAGGTGGGGGAAGACAGTATGTTGCTGGATAGTCAGAGCACCCTCCTGTCTATATCTCAGCGCGTTGAGGAGGAGGAGGGGGGGGAGGAGCATGAGGAGGAGGGGGAAGAGACAGCTTGGCCCACTGCTGAGGGTACCCATGCTGCTTGCCTGTCATCCTTTCAGCGTGTATGGCCGGAGGAGGATCCTGAAAGTGATCTTCCTAGTGAGGACAGCCTTGTGTTGCGTACAGGTACCCTGGCACACATGGCTGACTTCATGTTAGGATGCCTTTCTCGTGACCCTCGCGTTACATGCATTCTGGCCACTACGGATTACTGGGTGTACACACTGCTCTACCCACAGTATAAGGAGAACCTTTCCACTCTCATACCCGAAGAGGAAAGGGGTTTGAGAGTGATGCTATACCACAGGACCCTGGCGGACAAACTGATGGTAAAATTCCCATCCGACAGCGCTAGTGGCAGAAGGCGCAGTTCCGAGGGCCAGGTAGCAGGGGAGGCGCGGAGATCAGGCAGCATGTACAGCGCAGGCAGGGGAACACTCTCCAAGGCCTTTGCCAGCTTTATGGCTCCCCAGCAAGCCTGTGTCACCGCTCCCCAGTCAAGGCTGAGTCGGCGGGAGCACTGTAAAAGGATGGTGAGGGAGTACGTAGCCGATTGCACGACCATCCTCCGTGACGCCTCTGCTCCCTACAACTACTGGGTGTCGAAGCTGGACACGTGGCCTGAACTCGAGCTGTATGCCCTGGAGGTGCTTGCTTGTCCTGCGGCTAGCGTCTTGTCAGAGAGGGTGTTTAGTGCGGCTGGGGGAATCATCACGGATAAGCGTACCCGCCTGTCAACTGACAGTGCCGACAAGCTTACACTCATAAAGATGAACAAAGCCTGGATTTCCCCAGACTTCTCTTCTCCACCAGCGGACAGCAGCGGTACCGAAACAATACGTAGGCTGCACCCGCTGATGGAAGCATCGTTCTCTATCACCATAAAAAACGGGGACCTTTTAGCTTCATCAATCTGTGTATCATATTCATCCTCCTCCTGCTCCTCCTCCTGAAACCTCACGTAATCACGCCAAATGGGCAGTTTTTCTTAGGCCCACAAGGCTCAGTCATATTACTTTTGTAAACAATGTTTATACGTTTCAATTCTCATTAAAGCGTTGAAACTTGCACCTGAACCAATTTTTACTTTAACTGGGCTGCCTCCAGGCCTAGTTACAAATTAAGCCACATTAACCAAAGCGATTAATGGGTTTCACCTGCCCTCTTGGTTGGGCATGGGCAATTTTTCTGAGGTACATTAGTACTGTTGGTACACCAATTTTTTTGGGCCATCGCCTACAGTGTAATCCTAGTAATTTTTATGGGCTTCGCCTGCACTCATGCTACAGCAAGGTGTGTGGGGTTGGCCTACACTTTTGCTACATAAATGTAACTGGGGCCTTGTCTATACTGCAACTACTAAAATGTGAAAGAGACTGTTATCTCCCTAAACTGCTGCAACGGGAATGTTACTGTGGCCTGTCTTGACTGCTACTACTACTGAAATGGAACTAATACTGTGCTCCCCCTATACTGCGGCTTCGGAATTGTTACTGTGGCCTGTCTTGACTGCTACTACTACTGAAATGGAACTAATACTGTGCCCACCTATACTGCTGCTTCGGAATTGTTACTGGGGTCTGTCTTGACTGCTACTACTACTGAAATGGAACTAAGACTGTGCTCCCCCTATACTGCGGCTTCGGAATTGTTACTGTGGCCTGTCTTGACTGCTACTACTACTGAAATGGAACTAATACTGTGCCCACCTATACTGCTGCTTCGGAATTGTTACTGGGGTCTGTCTTGACTGCTACTACTACTGAAATGGAACTAAGACTGTGCTCCCCCTATACTGCTGCTTCGGAATTGTTACTGGAGCCTGTCTGGACAGCTACTACTACTGAAATGGAACTAATACTGTGCTCCCCCTATAATGCTGCTAGTGATATGTTACTGGGGCCTGTCCCTAATGCTACCGCTGAAATGTTACTAATTCTGGGCTCTGCCTATACCGCTGCTAATGCTATGTCACTGGGGTGTGGAAACGGAGGCTTCCCAAAGACATGATGGTGGCGAGGCCATTTCCCACCAACGCGGTTACTGTTAAGGTGCATATAACCACGGACTCGTGGAGAGAACACGTAGTGCCTCAAAAACATCCCCCTCCTCCTCCAACAATGAAAACATTCTTGGCAAATACCTTTGCATTGGTCCGTCTGGTGGCAGTCCAAGAATTTCACCTTTACCGACACAACAAGAAAGCCCCCCCACCATCCCCCCGCCACAGCCCACTTAATCCTGGCCACATTCCGAAAACCAACTAAATAAAACCGCGCTACTAGGTCCACAGTCGCCACCACATTCCCACCAACGCGGTTACTGTTAAGGTACATATTACCAGTCTGACTGGGGCATGCACTGTGGGCCAAAGCACACCTGTATTGTATGTGACGTTAGCTCTGCTGAGCAGGGCACTGCAATGGGATTTATTTATGTACCGCCGGTGGGTTCCAGGGAGCCATCCATGCTGTCGGTCCACACGGACTTCACATTAGGGAGCTGTACCTGCCTGTGTCTATGTATTAAAAACCCCGGTCAGACTGGGGCATGCAGTGTGGGCCGAAGCCCACCTACATTTCATCGGACGTAACCTCAGCTGTGCTGGGCACTGCAATGGGATTTATGTACCGCCGGTGGCTTCCTGGGACGCACCCATGCTGTCGGTCCTCACGGAGCTGTACCTGCCTGTGTCTACTTATAAAAAAACCCAGTTTGACTGGGGCATGCAGTGTGGGCCGAAGCCCACCTGTATTTAATCTGACGTTAGCTCTATTATCCGGGGCACTGCATTGGGACAAACTACAGGAGCAATACAGCGCTGAGACGTGCACAGCTACGCTAGCATAGGAGTCCGCTGTAGGCACGCGATTGCTGAGGGTTTGTGCAGAGGCCTATGTCCTTGGTGCAGTGAAAGTCCGCTTCCTGCCTAGGAATGCTGAAGCTGTGGGCCGAGGCCTATGTCGTGGGCGCGGTGTAAGTCTGCCATGTTTGGCCGCTCAGATCAATTTTTGGTTCATGTCTTGGGCTTCCTAGGACCCCCCTATGCTGTTGGTGCAAACTTAGTTCCCATCGCGGTGTTTGACCTGTCTGGCACAAAGGCACTGACTGACTTAGGTAGAGGGCAGAGCGCTGACGGCTTTCCCCTTGCAGTGTGGATTGAGCTATGCGACACCTTGACAGAATGAATACTGTGTGGCGCATGGATTCCCCATTGCTATGCCCACGTTTGCAGCTCCTGACGGAGTTGGAACAGGATTGGATTTCTCATTGCTTCTGCCCAGCATTGTGGGCTATCACCCTGCCCCTTTTAAAGAGGGTCGCTGCCTGGCCCTGCCAACCCTCTGCAGTGTGTGCCTGCGGTTCCTCCTCATGGCAGACGCACTTATAAATAGACATGAGGGTGGTGTGGCTATGAGGCCAGCGTGTGGCATGAGGGCAACTGAAGGCTGCGCAGGGACACTTTGGTGTGCGCTGTGGACACTTGGTCGTGCGGGGGGGTTGGGCAGCATGTAACCCAAGAGAAGAGGCAGGAGTGTGTCCCGCAGGCAGTGCTTGTGCTTTGTTGGAGGTAGTGTGGTGCTTAGCTAAGGTGTGCCTTGCTAATGAGGGTTTGTCCGAAGTAAAAATTGGTAGGGGGGGGCCCACTCTTGCCGCTATTGTGGCTGAATAGTGGGACCTGGGAACCTGAAATGCAGCCCAGCATGTTGCCCCTCGCCTGCCCTATCCGTTTCTGTGTCGTTTCCAGCACTTTCTTGAATTGCCCAGATTTTCACAAATGAAAACCTTAGCGAGCATCGGCGATATACAAAAATGCTCGGGTCGCCCATTGACTTCAATGGGGTTCGTTATTCGAAACGAACCCTCGAGCATCGCGAAAAGTTTGACTCGAGTAACGAGCACGATATAACATTTCTGGTTGGCTTCACAAGTGTAGTTGTCTTACTTCCTTGTTCTGGTTGAATTCCTCCAGCCCCACGAATAGTCATTCCTTCCGGTGTCATTGATGCGGATCCCTGGCGTCCACGCATCACCTACTGCGAACACCGAACACATGATGCCAAGGATTCCAAAAATGATTATGTGATTACAGAGAAAGTAAGGAAACAAGCATTATTCCCGCAAATAGCACTTTTCTTGTGGGACATATTCCCATGTCTCTACTCCGGGTCGCATAATGAGCGAAGTTCGATCTTTCCCCACAGCAATAACTTCTGCCGGAAAGGGCGGTCCTTGATGATTCTGAACCCATATTTTGGCCCCTACATTAGTAACATCAGTTGAGCCAAAGCCTTTATCTCCTCTCACTGTAAGTTCAGTGGGAGCCGCCCCTTCTTCCAAGTGTGTCAAATACACTGGTATTAATAGCAGCTGTGCCATGCGCTTCTTTTTCTCTATTATCAGAGGATCTGTTCCTAAATTTATCATGATTACTTTAATTTCCCCCTGATAATCCGCATCTATAACTCCCCCTAGGACCACCGCACCTCTCAGAGCAAAACTTGATCTAGTAGCTATCTGCCCGAAGTGATTCTCCGGGATCTTGCATCCTATTCCTGTGGGAATAGTACTCACCTTTCCCAGGGCTATCACAGCCGTATCCAGAGCGTATAGATCCAACCCTGCAGCGGCAGGGGTAGCTCTATAAGGTGCCTGCGCATCTGGATTAATTTTCCAGTATAAAATTGTCTCTACCTTAGCTACATCTATGCTGAGATTAGGTGTTAGCATGCGCATTAAGGCTGAGTTCACACAGGCCTTATTCCCAGCAGAAATCCCGCGGTTTGGCCGCAGCAAAAACCGTGAGATTTCCGCCGGGAGAACCGCCGCAGGAAAACCCGCGGCGGCTTTGAAGCGGCCTGGCTGCTCGCTTTTCCGTTGCGGCCGGTGCTCCCATAGAGGAGAGCGCGGCCGCGGCAGAAAGAAAAGATAGACATGCTGCAAATTCTGAAACCGCAGCTGCGGCCGCCGCAGCCACGGTTCCAGCCTGACTTACCACAGCGGATTGGCCGTCCCGTGTGGACGAGATTTCTGAGAAATCTCGTCCACATGGCTGGCTAACCCCGAGATTAGCGGCCGCGGGCGGATTTGCCGCGGCAACACCGCGGCAATTCCGCCCTGTGTGAACCCAGCCTAAAGGTGTCATGGAATCAGTGATGGGCCTGTTGTTGATAATCTGTAAAGCATCAGTGAGATTATCTCTCCATTGGCCATATTTGTCGGTCTCCGTAAGCTTCTTCAGGGTAGATTTTAATGTCCCATTCATTCGTTCCACCAAGCCCGCGGCCTGTGGATAGTAGGACATATGATATACCCACTCTATGTTGTTTTTACTGGCATACTTTTACTTGATTACCGGTAAAATGTGAACCATTGTCTGTCTGGATCTGCAGGGGAGTCCCATAATACTGGGTAATAATTTCCAGAGTACGTAAAGTACTCCATTGTGTTGCTGTTTTACACGGGAATCCCACCATCAGACCTGAGAATGTATGTACTGCTGTACAAATATACTTACATCCTCTGCTCTCAGGAAGGGGCCCTACAAAATCCATCTGCCAAATCTGCGCTGGCAACTGGCCTCTCCCTGTGTGTCCCATTACTGTATGAGGCACTTCTCGTGTTTGAACATGTTGACATACTGGACATTGTGCAATTACTTGTCCACTGTCAATAGGATACCTCTTTCTTGTGCCCACCTGTAAGTGGCCTTCTCTCTCAAGTGTCCACTTTTTTGGTGAGCCCAAACAGCTGTACCTTGAAGCCATGCTTCCTTTTCCTTGTCCGGTTCTTGTACGGCAACAGAGATTGATGCTGCCGCATCTGCTTGAGAATTAAATAAACGTTCCAATGAGTCAAGAGGGACATGAGCAGCAACATGAAACACAGTACTTTTGGTACTCCTAATGAATTCCTCTATGTCTTGCCAAAGCTCTTTCCCCCACAATTCCTTACCATTATTGTTCCAATTGATCTTCTTCCACCCCATGATCCAAGTGGCCAAACCATTGGTAACTGACCATGAGTCTGTATACAAATGACATTTTTGCCCTTGTTCCTGCTTCAGAGCTAAGAATACCGCACAAAGTTCTGCATATTGACTGCCCTTACTCTCCCCCTCCATGACCAACGTCTTGTCCAATTTTGGATTAAAGGCTACACTTTTCCATCTACGCCTTCCACTGATATACTTGGCTGAACCATCCGTGAACCAAGCATGCTCTTTTTGAGAGTCTGTCAACTCAGAGTAAGGTATTCCCCACTTTACTGGGGATTCCTCCATTTGTCCTACTGGTGTAACCTGACCATCTGGAGGGATATCAGCTATCTTTTCATGCAGGGCAGCTATCCCCCCTTCACCTTTCTTAGTTCTTTCCGAGATGTACCATTTCCACTTAATGATACTCTGCTCCTGCGCATGTCCTATTCGGTTGGACTTTGGATTAGATAATACCCAGCTCGTGATGGGTATTTGCAGCCTCAGAAGGACTATGTGTCCTGTTGTCTATTGTTCAGTATCCACCAGGGCCCAATAACATGCCAACAGCTGTTGCTCCAGTGGAGTGTGTTTTTCTCCTGCATCTGGTAATTTTCGATTCCAGAAGCCCAGTGGCACTCTTTTGCCCCCTTGCTTCTGCCACAATGACCAGTTTGCATACATATGCGGAACTGATACATGAAGTTCTATCTCACCATCTTCTAAGGGCCATAGATCTGCGTTAGGTTGTATGGCTTCTTTTACTGCCTCAAACGCAACCTGTTGCTCCTCTCCCCACGTGAACTCGTACTTCTTGCGAGTCACCTTGTAAAGAGGAGCACGAAGCTGCCCCAGATGTGGAATGTGTTGTCTCCAAAATCAAACCAATCCTAAGTAGGATTATGTTTCCTTCTTGTCTTTCAGGGTGGGAAAATTTAAGATTTTCTGCCTCGCCTTAGGGAGAATCTCCCTATGGCCCTTATTCCATTGAATTCTTAAGAATTTCACCGTCTGAGAGGGGCCCTGCACCTTGCTATCATTTATTTCCCATCCTTTTTCTCGCATATGATGTAACAATCTGTCCAATTGTTTCTTTACAGATTGTTCATCCGGTCCCTGAATCATTATATCATCGATATAATGTGAAAACTGCATTTCTGATGGTAAATCAAACTCATCTAAATGTTCTGCCACCGTCCGGTGACAGATGGTCGGACTATGTATCCAACCTTGTGGCAATCGAGTGAACGTATATTGACGTCCTTGCCACGTAAAGGCAAACTGATCTTGTGCCTTTTCTTCTATTGGAATTGTGAAGAAGGCTTGTGCCAAATCTAACACAGTATACTATTGTCCACTGTAGCTTTGGATCTGCTCCACAATTGTAATGGTATCTGGTACAGCTGCCATCAAGGGAGGTGTTTGTTTATTCAACTCCCTGTAATCAACAGTCATCCTCCAAGACCCATCACTTTTCTTCAAAGGCCATACCGGATTGTTCCATGCTGTGATTGTAGGCCTCACAACCCCAGCATCGACCAAATCCTTAATGTTTCTCCTATTTCCTTGTGACCTCCAGGAATTCTGTATTGCTTCATAGCAACCAGTTTTCCTGCAGGGGGGATATGTATGGGTGGCATTTTAACCTTTCTCACCGTAACTGGACAAGCTTTTATCCCCATTTTCCTTACACCAAAAGCAAACTTGCCATCCTCCAGGTGTAGTGCCAATCCCTTCAGAATATGTGTGCCAATGATATATTCTGGAATAGGTACTACTAACACCGTGTATTTACGTAAGGGCAAATTGCCCAGTTTCAAAGTTACCTGTGTCTGTACTCCTTCGGTATCTTTTCCTCCCAATCCTGAAATATTAGCTTTTTGGACCTTTAAACTTTTTTGGATTTCCATAAATCAGAGTAGCCTCCGCCCCTGTATCTACTAAAGCTGAGACCCTTTGGACATTACCCCCTTTCCAATGTATGGCTAGCGGGACGTAGGGTCTGTCATCCCGCCTAACCCAGACAGGGGCTTGGCTTGCTACCTATGCAGAATCAGAATCTGATTCCTCCAGGAGCGAAACAGATGGCTTCATATGGTCCTGCACTTGGGTAGCTACCATTGCAGCCATCTTCTCCCATGGATAGATCTTTTGAAAGTCCTCCCATTCTAATTCCTTAGGTTCTGAATTAGTGACCTGCTTCTCTTTCTTTTTAGAAGTTTTTGGGGCCACTGAATCTTCCCTTTTATCCACCTTTTTGTTGGATAATAACTTCTGTTTATAAAGACGCCACAAATCACCTGTATCTTTTCCATCAATGGTGTCCTTGGATACTCCAGCTTTCAGGAGAGCCTGAAACATATCTCTACGAGATACCCTTGGCACCCCTGAATCACTAGTCCCCTGGGAACTAGGATTCCTAGACCTATCACGATCTGTTCGCTTTTCCTCTCTATCCCAGTTTCCCATATCTTGCAATTCCCGCATTCTAGCCACAACCGCAGATATTGGCTCATTAGTCATGGATAAAAGTAGGGTCATCATCACGGCTTTATAAGCCGGAGGTGCAGTCTTAATTAAGCGATTTCTAATTCCTGCTGTCAGCCGAGTCTCCAAATCTTCCATTTTGCTCGATGATAATTAGTGAGACCCTCATAGCTTCCTCCTTCAACCTTTCAATGCCATCCCTGATAGTGTACCAAGGTTTGTTATTGATTGAAATGTCTGCCTCTGTCAGGAATTTGTTAAGAAACCCACTTGTCACTATATTAAACAGGGAAGTACCACTTTCTCCTTGATGATTAGGAAAGTATTCTCTAAAATTTCTACTGATTACTGGTTCTCTAGTTAGAGTAACAAATCTCATTGCATCTTTTGGATGCAACATCACCCCAGTCTCCCCGTGCTCAAATAGACGGACCAACCATGGTATGTCAGACTCCCCAGGCTTTTGCCTATGGCCGCCTGCACACGGGCGGAAATCCCGCCGCGGGTTTTTCGCCGCTGAAAGTTTGCATAGGAGTGCATTACAATACGCACTCCTATGCAGACGGCCGCGGTTTGGCCGCGTGAAATTTCGCGTGGGAAACAAACCGCGACATGTCCTATTTTTGTGCGGGGCACGCACTCACCCGGCCGCCGGCTCCGGTCTGCGCATGCGCCGGCTGCGCCGCAGCCGGCACATGAAAGAGCTGGGGCCGCCAGGCGCGGGAGAGTACGCGCTCGTCACTGCAGGCTCTCGGGTCGGGTCCCGCGGCGAGAATTCTCGCTGCCGGATCCGACCCGCTCGTCTGCAGGCGGCCTAAATCTACTCAGTATATCATCAACTTCTGACTGAGAAAAATCCTCTAGGGTAAGCCTGGTGCGCCTATGTGGCACCAATTCTTCTTACACCAACAGTCTCCCATCGGCATCGTACATATAGTTTCCCTGATCATCATACCTGGGCAACCATTGCCCATCATGACCTAGGATAGGCTGGGTATCGGGTCCATATTCAGTAGTTTCCTTCCTTCTGCTAATGGGCTGGGCACGTTTTAAAACGGGTGGATCAATTGTTGGATTGGGTGGGTCTTCCCAATCCCCCTTATGCCAGTCCTCCTCCCCCGAAGAAGATGAGGACTCCCATAAGTCTCCATCCCACTTATCTGGGTCCCAGTCCACAGAAGCAGAAGCTATAACTTTCGATACCTTTCGCTTATCAACTTTACCTTTACGTCTCTTATATTTATTTTGAGCAACTTTTACAACAACCTTTTCTGCAATATTCTGATAATGTTCTAATTTTTCCTTTATCAGCTTTTGATAACATTCCAACAACACTCTCTTTCCTTCAGATTCTGCTAACTTTTGTTCCGCCTGATTAAGTTTTCTCCCTAGTTGGGACTTATTTTTAAGGATATTCCTATAGGCTGAGGCCAATACCCAATTTCTCCTACCCAACTGAACTGCATCACCTGCCTTGGCAGAGGTCCCCTCGAGTACCTTTACAACATCGAGGGGCTCTGAATCTTTTAGCTTACTATCCCACGATTCTGCAAGCCCACTATGCATCAACTCCTGAACTAATATATCATAGGGACCCTCGGACCAGCCGGGGACGTCTATTTCCTGTTAAGATTTATCTTTTTTGGTCTTTTTTGTAAACATATTGCTGTCTTATTGGCAAAATGCCAATTGGTAAAATTTTGCACAGAGGTCCCCCTTACTGCGAGACACCACCCTGCAAACTGGCACCAATTTCCCGAGTCCTGCCTTAAAGTTACAGAACTCACAAAATTTTGGCAGAATGCCAATTGGTGAAATTTTGCACAGAGGTCCCCCTTACTGCGAGACACCACCCTGCAAACTGGCACCAATTTCCCGAGACCTGCCTTAAAGTTACAGAACTTATAAGATTTTGGCAACGTGCCAATGGGTTCAATAAGGATTACTTACTGCGACTATCAATGTGTAATAACTATTATTACTATATCACTTACCAAAGCAAAGTTATAACTAGAGATGAGCGAACGTACTCGTCCGAGCTTGATGCTCGGGCGAATATTAGCGTGTTCGGGATGCTCGTTACTTGTAACAAGTACCACGCGATGTTCGGGTTACTTTCAGTTTCCTCTCTGAGACGTTAGCGCGATTTTCTGGCCAATTGAAAGACAGGGAAGGCATTACAACTTCCCCCTGTGATGTTCCAGCCCTATACCACCCCCCTGCTGTGAGTGGCTGGGGAGATCAGATGTCACCCGAGTATAAAAGTCGGCCCCTCCCGCGGCTCACTCCAGATGCCTTGTGAGATAGCTGAGGGACAGTGTTGCTGGTGCCGGAGCTGCTGTAGGGAGAGCGTTAGGAGTTAGTGTAGGCTTCAAGAACCCCAACGGTCCTTCTTATGGCCACATCTAACAGTGTGCAGTAGTGTGGAGGCTGCTGTTAGCAGTGTTGCACATTTTTTTTTTTCCAAATCGGCCATCCAGAGCATTGCGCCCTGCAGTAATACTACAGGGACAGAAGTGGTGGTTAGGCAGGGAGAGTGTGATGAGTTAGTGTAGGCTTCAAGAACCCCAACGGTCCTTCTTAGGGCCACATCTAACAGTGTGCAGTACTGTGGAGGCTGCTGTTAGCAGTGTTGCACTTTTTTTTTTTTTTTTCCAAATCGGCCGTGCAGAGCATTGCGCCCTGCAGTAATACTACAGGGACAGAAGTGGTGGTTAGGCAGGGAGAGTGTTAGGAGTTAGTGTAGGCTTCAAGAACCCCAACGGTCCTTCTTAGGGCCACATCTAACAGTGTGCAGTACTGTGGAGGCTGCTGTTAGCAGTATTGCACATTTATTTTTTTTTTCCAAATTGGCCGTGCAGAGCATTGCGCCCTGCAGTAATACTACAGTGACAGAATTGTGTAGGCAGGGCCAGAAGACATTTTATTGATTGCGCCAATTTATTTCCTGGCTGGGAAATCACCGCTCTGCTGTAGTTAATAACTGTGCAACACTGCAGTTCTGTGACACAGTGCAGGGCCACAACACATTTATTATTGATTGAATATACGCAGTGGGCCTTTCCTTTAAAAAAAAAAAGGGCAACTACTATTCTATTTGGCCTCCCTCTGACAGTCCTCAGCGTTCTGGGTACGTGTGTGCTGGGTGGAGAACGTAAAAAAAATCATACGCAGCCAGCTAAGTTTAACAGCAGGCTTGCGCCAATTTATTTCCTGCCTGGGAAATCACCGCTCTGCTGTAGTTAATAACTGTGCAACACTGCAGTTCTGTGACACACTACAGGGCCACAACACATTTATTATTGATTGAATATACGCAGTGGGCCTTTCCTTTAAAAAAAAAAAAGGGGAACTATTCTGTTTGGCCTGCCTCTGACAGTCCTCAGCGTTCTGGGTACGTGTGTGCTGGGTGGAGAACTTAAACAAAAATCATACGCAGCCAGCTAAGTTTAACAGCAGGCTTGCGCCAATTTATTTCCTGGCTGGGAAATCAAATCACTGGTAATACAGCATGCTGAAGGGTAGGGGTAGGCCTAGAGGACGTGGACGCGGCCGAGGACGCGGAAGCCAAGTGAGGGTGTGGGCACAGGCCGAACTCCTGATCCAGGTGTATCGCAGCCGACTGCGCGATTAGGAGAGAGGCACGTTTCTGGCGTCCCCACATTCATCGCACAATTAATGGGTCCACGCGGGAGACCTTTATTAGAAAATGAGCAGTGTGAGCAGGTCCTGTCATGGATGGCAGAAAGTGCTTCGAGCAACCTATCATCCACCCACAGTTCTGCGCCGTCCACTGCTGCAAATCCGAATCCTCTGTCTGCTGCTCCTCCTTCCTCCCAGCCTCCTCACTCCACTACAATGACATATGCTCAGGAGCGGGAAGACTCCCAGGAACTGTTCTCGGGCCCCTGCTCAGATTGGGCAGCAGTGGTTCCTCTCCCACCAGAGGAGTTTATCGTCACTGATGCCCAACCATTGGAAAGTTCCCGGGGTCCGGGGGATGAGGCTGTGGACTTCCGGCAACTGTCTCAAGACCTTTCAGTGGGTGAGGAGGACGATGACGATGAGACACAGTTGTCTATCGGTGAGGTAGTAGTAAGGGCAGTAAGTCCGAGGGAGGAGCGCACAGAGGATTCTGAGGAAGAGCAGCAGGACGATGAGGTGACTGACCCAGCCTGGTTTGCAACGCCTACTCAGGACAGGTCTTCAGAGGGGGAGGCAAGGGTAGCAGCAGGGCAGGTTGCAAGAGGCAGTGCGGTGGCCAGGGGTAGAGGCAGGGCCAGACCGAATAATCCACCAACTGTTTCCCAAAGCGCACCCTCGCGCCATGCCACCCTGCAGAGGCCAAGGTGCTCTAAGGTCTTGCAGTTTTTCACAGAGACGCCTGACGACCGACGAACAGTGGTGTGCAACCTTTGTCGCGCCAAGATCAGCCGGGGAGCCACCACCAACAGCCTCACCACCACCAGCATGCGCAGACATATGATGGCCAAGCACCCCACAAGGTGGGACGAAGGCCGTTCACCGCCTCCGGTTTGCACTGCTGCCTCTCCCCCTGTGCCCCAACCTGCCACTGAGATCCAACCCCGCTCTGAGGACACAGGCACTACCGTCTCCTGGCCTGCACCCACACCCTCACCTCCGCTGTCCTCGGCCCAATCCACCAATGTCTCGCACCGTCCAGCCGTCGCTAGCGCAAGTGTTTGAGCGCAAGCGCAAGTACGCCGCCACGCACCCGCACGCTCAAGCGTTAACTGTCCACATAGCCAAATTTATCAGCCTTGAGATGCTGCCGTATAGGGTTGTGGAAACAGAGTCCTTCAAAAGTATGATGGCGGCGGCCCCGCGCTACTCAGTTCCCAGTCGCCACTACTTTTCCCGATGTGCCGTCCCAGCCCTGCACGACCACGTCATCCCGCAACATTGTACGCGCCCTCACCAACGCGGTTACTGCCAAGGTCCACTTAACAACGGACACGTGGACAAGCACAGGCGGGCAGGGCCACTACATCTCCCTGATGGCACATTGGGTGAATTTAGTGGAGGCTCGGACAGAGTCAGAGCCTGGGACCGCTCACGTCCTACCCACCCCCAGAATTGCGGGCCCCAGCTCGGTGGTGGTATCTGCGGCGGTGTATGCTTCCTCCACTAAAGCACCCTCCTCCTCCTCCTCCAACGCAACCTCTGTCTCGCAATCAAGATGTGTCAGCAGCAGCAGCAGCACGTCGCCAGCAGTCGGTGTCGCGCGGCGTGGCAGCACAGCGTGGGCAAGAGGCACACGGCCCACGAACTGCTGCAGGGTCTGACAGAGCAGACCGACCGCTGGCTTGCGCCGCTGAGCCTCCAACCGGGCATGGTCGTGTGTGACAACGGCCGTAACCTGGTGGCGGCTCTGCAGCTCGGCAGCCTCACGCACGTGCCATGCCTGGCCCACGTCTTTAATTTGGTGGTTCAGCGCTTTCTGAAAAGCTACCCACGCTTGTCAGACCTGCTCGTAAAGGTGCGCCGGCTCTGCGCACATTTCCGCAAGTCCCATACGAACGCTGCCACCCTGCGGACCCTGCAACATCGGTTTAATCTGCCAGTGCACCGACTGCTGTGCGACGTGCCCACACGGTGGAACTCTACGCTCCACATGTTGGCCAGGCTCCTCAATTATTTTCAGAAGAGTGGGCCTGGTTGGCAGACATCTGCCAGGTCCTTCGAAACTTTGAGGAGTCTACCCAGGTGGTGAGCGGCGATGCTGCAATCATTAGCGTCACCATTCCTCTGCTATGCATCTTGAGAAGTTCCCTGCAAAGCATAAAGGCAGATGCTTTGCGCTCGGAAACGGAGGCGGGGGAAGACAGTATGTCGCTGGATAGTCAGAGCACCCTCCTGTCTATATCTCAGCGCGTTCAGGAGGAGGAGGAGGAGCATGAGGAGGATGAGGAGGAGGGGGAAGAGACAGCTTGGCCCACTGCTGACGGTACCCATGCTTCTTGCCTGTCATCCTTTCAGCGTGTATGGCCGGAGGAGGAGGAGGATCCTGAAAGTGATCTTCCTAGTGAAGACAGCCATGTGTTGCGTACAGGTACCCTGGCACACATGGCTGACTTCATGTTAGGATGCCTTTCTCGTGACCCTCGCGTTACACGCATTCTGGCCACTACGGATTACTGGGTGTACACACTGCTCGACCCACGGTATAAGGAGAACCTTTCCACTCTCATTCCCGAAGAGGAAAGGGGTTCGAGAGTGTTGCTATACCACAGGACCCTGGCGGACAAGCTGATGGTAAAATTCCCATCCGACAGCGCTAGTGGCAGAAGGCGCAGTTCCGAGGGCCAGGTAGCAGGGGAGGTGCGGAGATCGAGCAGCATGTACAGCACAGGCAGTGCAACAGTCTTTAAGGCCCTGGACAGCTTTATGGCTCCCCAGCAAGACTGTGTCACCGCTCCCCAGTCAAGGCTGAGTCGGCGGGAGCACTGTAAAAGGATGGTGAGGGAGTACGTAGCCGATCGCACGACCGTCCTCCCTGACGCCTCTGCCACCTACAACTACTGGGTGTCGAAGCTGGACACGTGGCCTGATCTCGCGCTGTATGCCCTGGAGGTGCTTGCTTGTCCTGCGGCTAGCGTCTTGTCAGAGAGGGTGTTTAGTGCAGCTGGAGGAATCATCACAGATAAGCGTACCCGCTTGTCAACCGACAGTGCCGACAGGCTTACACTCATCAAGATGAACAAAGCCTGGATTTCCCCAGACTTCTCTTCTCCACCAGCGGACAGCAGCGATACCTAAGCAATACGTAGGCTGCACCCGTGGATGGAAGCATCGTTCTCTCTCACCATCCAAAACAGGGACGTTTCTGCTTCATCAATCTGTGTATAATATTCCTCCTCCTCCTCCTGCTCCTCCTCCTGAAACCTCACGTAATCACGCCGAACGGGCAATTTTTCTTAGGGCCACAAGGCTCACTCATATAATTTTTCTAAACAATTTTTATACGTTTCAATGCTCTTAAAAGCGTTGAAACTTTAACTTGAACCAATTTTTCGTTAAACTGGGCTGCCTCCAGGCCTAGTTACCACTTAAGCCACATTAACCAAAGCGATTAATGGGTTTCACCTGCCATCTTGGTTGGGCATGGCCAATTTTTTCTGAGGTACATTACTATTGTTGGTACACCAATTTTTTTGGGCCCTCACCTACAGTGTAATCATAGTAATTTCTATGTTCTTCGCCTGCACTCATGGTACAGAAAGGTGTGTGGGGTTGGCCTACACTTTAGCTACATAAATGTAACTGGGGCCTTGTCTATACTGCAGCTACTGAAATGTGAAAGAGACTGTTATCTCCCTAAACTGCTGCAATGGGAATGTTACTGGGGCCTGTCTTGAGTGCTACTATTACTGAAATGGAACTAAGACTGCGCTCCCCCTATACTGCTGCTAGTGATATGTTAGTAGGGCCTGTCCCTAATGCTACCGCTGAAATGTTAATAATTCTGGGCTCTGCCTATACCGCTGCTAATGGTATGTCACTGGGGTGTGGAAACACAGGCTTCACAAAGACATGATGGCGGCGAGGCCATTTCCCACCAACGCTGTTACTGTTAAGGTGCATATAACCACGGACATGTGTAGAGGACACATAGTGCCTCCAAAACATCCCCCTCCTCCTCCAACAATGAAAACATTCTTGGCAAATACCTTTGCATTGGTCCGTCTGGTGACAGTCCAAGAATTTCACCTTTAACGACACAACAAGAGAGCACCACCACCATCCCCCCGCCACGGCCCACTTAATCCTGGCCACATTCCGAAAACCAACTACATAAAACCGCGCTACCAGGTCCGCAGTCACCACCACATTACCACCAACGAGGTTACTGTTAAGGTACATATTACCAGTCTGACTGGGGCATGCAGTGTGGGCCGAAGCCCACCTGCATTAAGCACGACATTACTACCTCAGCTGTGTTGGGCAATGCAATGGGATATTTTTATGTACCGCCGGTGGGTTCCTGGCACCCACCCATGCTGTGGGTCCACAGGGAGTTGTTACTACATCTGTACACTTGTAAAGAACCCCAGTCTGACTGGGGCATGCAGTGTGGGCCGAAGCCCACCTGCATTAACCACGACATTACCTCAGCTGTGATGGGCAATGCAATGGGATATTTTTATGTACCGCCGGTGGGTTCCAGGGAGCCACCCATGCTGTAGGTGCACACAGAGTTTAACCTACATCTGTCCACTTGTAAAGAACCCCAGTCAGACTGGGGCATGCAGTGTGGGCCGAAGCCCACCTGTATTAAGCACGACATTACTACCTCAGCTGTGTTGGGCAATGCAATGGGATATTTTTATGTACCGCCGGTGGCTTCCTGGCACCCACCCATGCTGTGGGTCCACAGGGAGTTGTTACTACATCTGTCCACTTGTAAAGAACCCCAGTCTGACTGGGGCATGCAGTGTGGGCCGAAGCCCACCTGCATTTAATCGGACGTTACCTCAGCTGTGATGGGCACTGCAATGGGATACATTTATGTACAGCGGGTGGGTTCCAGGGAGCCACCCATGCTGTGGGTGCACACGGAATTCCCATTGCGGAGTTGTACCTGGCTGTGACTATTTATAAAAAACCACGGTCTGACTGGGGCATGCAGACACCTTGACAGAATGAATAGTGTGTGGCACATAGGTTCCCCATTGCTATGCCCACGTGTGCAGCTCCAGATGGAGGTGGCACAGGATTGGATTTCTCATTGCTTCTGTACAGCATTGTGGACTATCGGCCCGCCCCTTTTTATGGGGGGGTCGCTGCCTAGCCATGCCAACCCTCTGCAGTGTGTGCCTGCTTTTCCTGTGGCAGACGCACTTATAAATAGACATGAGGGTGGCGTGGCATGAGGGCAGCTGAAGGCTGGGCAGGGACAGTTTGGTGTGCGCTGTGGACACTGGGTCGTGCGGCGGGGTTGGGCAGCATGTAACCCAGGAGAAGTGGCAGCGGAGTGTCATGCAGGCAGTGATTGTGCTTTGTTGGAGGTAGTGTGGTGCTTAGCTAAGGTATGCCATGCTAATGAGGGCTTTTCAGAAGTAAAAGTTGTTGGGAGGGGGGGCCCCACTCTTGCCGCTATTGTGGCTTAATAGTGGGACCTGTGAACTTGAGATGCAGCCCAACATGTAGCCCCTCGCCTGCCCTATCCGTTGCTGTGTCGTTCCCATCACTTTCTTGAATTGCCCAGATTTTCACACATGAAAATCTTAGCGAGCATCGGCGAAATACAAAAATGCTCGGGTCGCCCATTGACTTCAATGGGGTTCGTTATTCGAAACGAACCCTCGAGCATCGCGATAATTTCGTCCCGAGTAACGAGCACCCGAGCATTTTGGTGCTCGCTCATCTCTAGTTATAACCATTTGAACCCCTTGGCAATGGGCCAAAATTTGATATGGCTGTCAGCAACCCCCCGTGCACTGAGAATCACTATGGCATTACCAAATTATGCAGTAATACAACCTTACCAAAAGACAACAATATCCTGCCGACTACGCCAATTTATGTCTTACCTGCTCAAGATTTAGCAATTCTACAGCCTCATTAGCATACAAACTAAGCAAACTGAGACAGTTTTGAGGTAAAACAGATATAAAACATGAGTTTATTTACTCTTTAGTATATAAATTTAAGTGAAACTGTTAATTAACATGTAAAGCATACAGATCCCATGGGTAACAAAGATAAGCATCAATACATCACCGGATATTGTGGCATCACTCCGCAATCGGGGTATCTCCAAGTACGACTGGTAGGAGGAATCCGGGAAAACGCCAGCATGTTTACTAGACAACAATTTGAGTCCCCAAACTCCCCTGAAAATCCCCCCTTTTTTATACTACTTTTTTATTATGTAACATATTCGCTTCTGCGCAGTTATGAGTATATACGTCATTCTTATATAACTAATCAGGCGTATGCATGCTCCGTACTACTCTGGCAACATATACTAGTGCATAACTTCTCTATGAAGTTATCCACATCTAGACTCTTACTTTGCAACATACCGTGACTGAGTCATTCTACCTGGTTTTAACTGGAATATGCTGCATCTGTACAGAATTTTAGTAGGATGTTCAGGCCAGTTCAAAAGTTTATTGAACTTGTATAACCCAAATGGAAAATCATAGGACAACTAGTTAGTGATCACTACCTACCTATGACAGGATACCTTTGCTATACACAGTCTCTCAGCTCAATCATGTCACATACGTATCACACCATCTGAGTGGTCTCCCCCACATATAACCACACGGACATGTGATCACATAGATCACATATCGAGATAAACATGTGAATCGATATTTAATTCTGTATAGTTTACCTGTGCGTGGGTGCGTGAAGGAGGTTCCTTTTACCAGATTGTTATAGCTGGCACAGGATATACAAGGGTAATTACCCACTTTGCCCTTAGTGAGTGATGATAATTCCTTAGTAGAGTCCACATAAGTATGGACTAATTTATCACGGAAATTAGGTCCCCGCCTGTAGGCCATCAGTGGCGGAAATTTAAATTCAGGGATGTTAGGATGGCATACATTAAGTATTGACCAATTTTTATGAATAATTTGTGAAATAGCACCGCTGGTAGGGCCGTATGTGCTGACGAAGGGGATTCTTGTGAGATGTTTATCCTGTCGGGACTTAGATATCAACAAACTATTACGATCTTGTAATTTGGCACGGATTTTCAGTGGCTCCACCAGCTCACTAGGGTACCCTCTGTCAATAATTTGTGACACATTTGTGCCAAACGTTCATCTATGAAGTCATCATCCACAATTCGTCGGACTCTTAAGAACTGACTCCATGGGAGTGACTTCGTTATATTAGGTGGATGGCAACTTTCGTATCTAAGTATGTTATTACGATCTGTGGATTTTACATATAGATCAGTGGAAAGTCCCTGACCAGATTTCAGAATCCGAACATCCAAAAATTGGATGTGCTCATCCGAATACAATAGGGTAAAGTTCAATTTGGGGTGGATGTTGTTGAGTTCCTGAAGGAAAAGGTTCAGTTTTTCCACAGTACTAGTCCAGATAAAAAAAGACATCATCAATATACCTCCAGCACATCTGTACCGAAGTCCAGTGTGGGGAGGTATATATTGCTGACTCCTCAACGCTGGCTACGTACAAATTGGCGTACATTGGGGCTACGTTAGTCCCAATTGCTGTTCCTACGCATTGACGGTAGAAGTTACCGTTAAATAGGAAGTTGTTATTTAGTAGTACCTCGTCCAGTAGAGACATCACGAAATTCAGACTATTGTTAGACATATCTGTTTGTATAAGAATATTTCTCACTGCATCAGTGCCCAATCCATGTTCTATATTTGTATATAGCGAGACAATATCACATGTACACAGGATGGCATTGGAGGCTACAGAGACATTCTTAATTTTGGATAAGAAATCTGAAGTATCCCGTATATACGATTTGGCAGAATGTACATATTTGCGGAGAATTATGTTTAAAAACCTGGAGGAATTATTGTAGAGTGACCCTCGGCCCGATACAATAGGTCGTCCTGGCAGGTCCACCAGGCTTTTGTGGACCTTTGGGAGAATGTATAACGCTGGCATGACGGGATGTTTAACTAGAAGGAAGTCATGAAGTTTTTTATCGACGATACTCTCAAAGAGAGCATCATCGAGCAAGAGTTGCAAATTCCTCTGAAACATAGGGGTCGGATCAGTAGTAAGGGCTTCGTACGTATCAATATCATTGAGTTGGCATATAACTTCTGATGTATATTTAGGGGAGTCCATGATAACCACGGCTCCCCACTTGTCAGCTGGCAATAGTCATCTGTACTCAATGTATTTAATATAGACAATTCATTCCTAGTAAGGTTATTGTGATAGGGCCTATATTTATGTGATGCACGAAGTTGTGCAATGTCTCTCTGAACCATATGTTCAAATACATTAACACTATGATCAGTAGTTGGAGGAACAAAAGTACTTTTGTTGCGCAGTCCAACCTCCCTCGATGTGAAACCATCACGGGAGTTGGACTGCGCAACATCCGTAGATGTAGACTGTTGTAATGAAGAAAAATATGTTTTAAGACGCATATTGCGAAATAATCTTCTACAGTCTAAGTCCAACTGGAACCAGTTCAAATCAGGTAATGGACAAAATGATAATCCTTTAGACAGCAGCATAGATTGTTCTTTAGTGAGTACCTTTGAAGATATGTTGATTACTAATGGATGTTTCTCTGTTGTGTTTTCGCAGGAGTTGTCATTCGTTGTCTGCTTCTTTCTCGACCGGTTATGCTTCCACCCACCCCTTCGCCTGTGTCCTCTCGGGGGCGCTGCAGACCGGTCGTAACCGGGGTACGAGTCCCTAAAAAAGGATTAGTGCGGGTATCTCTGGAAATGGATGCCCCAGAGTCATCAGCAGAGTCTGACGTATATATGGTAATTGAATCCAAGCTTCTACCGTGTTTCCCCCAAAATAAGACAGTGTCTTATATTAATTTCTGTTCAAAAAGGTTTAACTTTTTTACATGTATAGCTGCCTGGACACTATTTAAATTGACTTTATTTAATTAACTGTTAGCAGGGTTTAATTTTGGAGTAGGGCTTATATTTCAAGCATCCTCAAAAAGCCTGAAAAATCATTTTGCATCCTCAAAAATTCTGGAAAATCATGCTATGTCTTATTTTCAGGGTATGTCTTATTTTCAGGGAAACAGGGTAGGTCTGAAATTGCATAGTCTGTTAGGGCTTTGCTGTCTATGTTTGAATGGAATAGGATTATCCTGACGAGTTTGCCCACCAGATTTGTTGACTTGCCAATTATAGACAGCCCCTGTTCTGTAATCGTCAAGATCACGTTGCCACTTTCTTTTCATATTAGCTTCCATTTCCTCCTTATACTTTTTTAGAAGGGTGTCACATTTGGTTTTCTGATGTAACCACTCCTGTTCACCCACTGTATCCAATAGCTCCTGTTCCAACCTCTTGGCTGTGTCATCAGCCAGAGTGATTTCTGTATGAAGAAATTCTAGGTTTAACAATATCAAATCAAACGGCACGAATTTTGCACAAAATTCTTTATTATCTGCCATTAAAGTGGGGTGCACATGGGGTCGTAGCCTTCATATTAGCTTCCATTTCCTCCTTATACTTTTTTAGAAGGGTGTCACATTTGGTTTTCTGATGTAACCACTCCTGTTCACCCACTGTATCCAATAGCTCCTGTTCCAACCTCTTGGCTGTGTCATCAGCCAGAGTGATTTCTGTATGAAGAAATTCTAGGTTTAACAATATCAAATCAAACGGCACGAATTTTGCACAAAATTCTTTATTATCTGCCATTAAAGTGGGGCGCACATGGGGTCGTAGCCTCTAGGAATGCATTTGGCGGCATAGTAACTCTTGAATAAAAGGATGTTATACAAGTAAAGTCTTCTACTTCTCGGTTGTATCCTGAGGATTGATGCTGCCCTCCATTATTCTATAGTTTACAGTTCTTGTTGAATTCCTTGTATCCAGGATCCGGAAGGCGAGCACGGCGAGTATTAAGCAATTCCTCCACATCCGCAGCGCGGATTTTATGTTTGGTGCTGCTGTTTAACCACACTTCATATCAAGTGACATACTGTCATCCCCCGTCTCCTGTTCCAACCGCAAAGCGTCAGCCTTTATGCCTTGCAGCAAACGTCTCAGCAGGCATAGCAGCGGGAATGGTAACGCTAATGATTGCAGGGTCGCCGCTCACCATCTGGGTAGACTCCTCAAAGTTTCCGAGGACCTGGCAGATGTTTGCCATCCAGGCCCACTCCTCGGTAAAAAATTGGGGAGGCTGACTACCACTACGCCGCCCATGTTGGAGTTGGTATTCCACTATTGCTCTACGCTGCTTATAGAGCCTGGCCAACATGTGGAGCGTAGAATTCCACCGTGTGGGCACGTCGCACAGCAGTCGGTGCTCTGGCAGATTAAACCGATGTTGCATGGTCCTCAGGGTGGCAGCGTCCGTGGTGGACTTGCGGAAATGTGCGCAGACGTGGTGCACCTTGCCGAGCAGGTCAGCTAAGTGCGGATAGTTTTTCAGAAACCGCTGAAACACCAGATTGAAGACGTGGGCCAGGCAAGGCACGTGTGTGAGGCTGCCGAGCTGCAGAGCCACCACCAGTTTACGGCCGTTGTCACACACGACCATGCCCGGTTGGAGGCTCAGCAGGGAAAGCCAGAAGTCGGTCTGCTCAGTCAGACCCTGCATCAGTTCGGGGGCTGTGTGCCTCTTGTCACCTAGGCTGAGTAGTTTCAGCACGGCCTGCTGACGCTTGCCCACCGCTGTGCTGCCGCACCACACAGAGGAGGAGGAGGGGGAGGGTTTAGAGTAGGTTGCATAGACAGCCGCAGATACCAGCACCGAGGTAGGACCCGCTATTCTGGGTGTGGGTAGGATATGTGCGGTCCCAGGCTCTGACTCGGTCCCAGCCTCCACCAAATTCACCCAATGTGCCATTAGGGAGATATAGTGGCCCTGCCCACCAGTAATTGGCCACGTGTCCGTGGTTAAGTGTACCTTCCCAGTAACCGCGTTGGTGAGGGCACGATTGATGTTGCGGGAGACGTGCTGGTGTAGGGCTGGGACGGCACACCGGGAAAAATAGTGGCGACTGGGGATCGAGTAGCGTGGGACCGCCGCCGCCATCATGTTTTTAAAAGCTTCCCTTTCCACAAGCCTATACGGCAGCATCTCCAGGCTGATCAATTTGGCAATGTGGACGTTTAAAGCTTGTGCGTGCGGGTGCGTGGCGGCGTATTTGCGCTTTTGCTCCAACACTTGCTGGATGGGGTCGAGGAAAGCGGAGGTGAGGGTGTGGGTGCAGGCCGGGAGGCGCTAGTGCCTGTGTCCTGAGAGGGAGGTTGGATCTGAGTGGCAGGTTGGGGCACAGGGCGAGAGGCAGTGGTGCGACCTGGAGGCGGTGAACGGCCTTTATCCCACCTTGTGGGGTGCTTGGCCATCATATGCCTGCGCATGCTGGTGGTGGTGAGGCTGGTAGTGGTGGCTCCCCGGCTGATCTTGGCGCGACACAGGATACACACTATTGTTCGTCGGTCGTCCGCACTCTCACTGAAAAACATACACACCTTTGAACACCTAGGCCTCTGCACGGTGGCTTGGCGCGAGGCGGTGCTTTGGGAAATAGTTGGGGGATTCTTCGCTCTGGCCCTGCCTCTTTCAACCTGTCCTGCTGCTGCACTTGCCTCCCCCTCTGAAGACCTCTCCTCAGTTGGCTTAGCAAACCAGGTGGGGTCAGTCACTTCATCGTCCAGCGGCTCTTCCTCCAAATCCTCTGTGCGCTCCTCCCTCGGACTTACTGCCCTTACTACTACCTCACAGATAGACAAATGTATCTCATCATCATCGTGCACCTCACCCACTTAAAGCTCTTAAGACAGTTGCCGTAAGTCCCCAGCCTCATCACCCGAACCCCGGGAACTTTCCAAAGGTTGGGCATCGGTCACGACAACCTCCTCAGGTGAGAGAGGAACCATTTTTTCCCAATCAAGGCAGGTACCCAAGAACAGTTCCTGGGAGTCTGCCTGCTCATCAGAATGTGTCATTTTCATGGAGTGAGGAGGCTGGGAGGAAGGAGGAGCAGTAGCGAAAGGATTCAGAGTTGCAGCAGTAGACGGTGTAGAAGACTGGGTGGTCGATACATTGCTGGATGCATTTTCTGCCATCCACGACAGGACCTGCTCCCACTGCTCTGTTTGTAATAAAGGTCTACCACGTGGACCCATAAATTGTGATATGAAGCTGGGGACCCCAGAAACTTTCCTCTCTCCTAATTCCGCAGCACCTCGCTGCGATTCACCTGGACCAGGAACTCGCCCTGTGCCCACACCCTCACTTGTACCTCCGCATTCTCGCCCCCGTCCACGTCCTCGAGCCCGACCCCTCAGCATGGTGGATTACAAATAGAACAGACACAGAGTGGTGTAAATAATTATGGAATTATTTGCGTACACTTTCACGCTGACAGCGGTATTGTAACACTAGCTCCCAGCAGAAACAAAGAATATGGAAGGCTGCAAACAGCCCTAGCTGTGCAACAGTGATGCACTACAACTCCCATCAGACACCCAGTAAATTTCAGACGGTCAGCCCAACGATGAAACTTTTTTTTTTCTTTTTGAAAAAGAATACAGGCTATATAGTGTGTATATGACTTCCCCTCTACCAGTGGCTGTGGCCATACGCTGTGCGTAAAGTTCACTGCAGACACAGAGCGGTGTAAAAAATTATGAAATTATTGGCGTACAGTTTGAGGCTCAGAGCCGTATTGTAACGCTAACTTCAGGCAGAAACAAAGAAAATGGAAGGCTGCAAACAGGCCTAGCTGTGCAATAGTGATGCACTACTACTCCCACCAGACACCCTATAAATTTTAGACAGTCAGAGGTAGCCCAACGAAGGAGCTTTTTTATAAATTCTTTTGAAAAAGAATACAGGCTTTATAGCGTGTATATGACTTCCCCTCTACCAGTGGCTGTGGCCGTATACTGTGCGTGAAGTTCACTGCAGACACAGACCGCTGTAAAAAATTATGGAATTATTGGCGTACAGTTTGATGCCGAGAGCCGTATTGTAACGCAAACTGCAGCCAGAAAAAAATTATACGAAAGGCTGCAAAAAGGGCTGGCTCTGCAATAGTGATGCACTACAACTACCACCAGACATCCTGTAAAATGCAGACGGTCAGAGGTAGCCCTAAGAAGGACCGTTCGGGTTCTTGTAGACAGGATCCTACACTACCACTGTCCCTGTCTCAGCACCACTTTCCCTATACTCTGTATTACAGACTGCAGATTTAGAATGCTCTAGCTGTAATAGCCTGCATAGCCCGAGATGAAAGAAAAAAAATTGGTGCAAAACTGCTCCCAGCAGCCACAGCAGTAATGCACACGGTCAGATGTGGCCCTAAGAAGGACCGTTGGGGTTCTTGTAGACAGGATCCTACACTAACACTCTCCCTATAGCAGCAGCACTTTCCCTATGCTCTCACTGGGCTGGCACGTCACAGGAGGAAGTGGTAATGCCTTCCCTGCATGTCTATTGGCTAAAAAATGGTGCTAAACTTGTAGGGAAGGAAATGGAATTGACTCGAGTACCGCGTCGTGCTCGTCTCGAGTAGCGAGCATCTCGAACACCCTAATGCTCGAACGAGCATCAAGCTCGGACGAGTGTGCTCGCTCATCTCTAAACACAAACGTACGCATGTAAGAACATGAATGTGAGTACGCCGTACGATTATACTCACACATAGTGATGTTGAACAAGGATGTCGGAAGTTGTAGATCTATCGGTGCGGAGGTGGATATTTCTTTATACATGTGCACGCTTAATAAGGAGGATATTCCTTTTTTTTTTTTTAAAGGAACTTTTTATTTAGCCAAGACAATTAAATAGGCAGAGGCAGCTGGCACCGCAGGTGCCCATCACAGTGATACAGAACATTTGTACAGCAGCAGGCAGCAGCCGTATGGCTCTGTATTTAATGTATAACAAGTTTGCAGGACTTAAACATTTATAGTCCAGCACAGAGATAGCTCTTGTACATTTGGAAAGGCTTCCTGAAGACAAGATGCAATTCTATCCTTGGCTCTAAATATAGGGCAACTGCACATACTAATAAGGGTGTTCTCAGACCAAATATGACTTATTAATGTTATTTAACAATAACATTTATGAATATTCTCTCCATACTGCAATGAAGATGATTTCTTTATGCATATCTGATACTGATGACATACGGTTGCTACATCATCAGCAACACATCCATATTACTGACATATTACAATACACTCATGTAGAACTGGCTTGAGGGTAGTAATAACTCAATTTCTAACATTTTAGTACATTGTAGTTAAAGTGGTTGTCCAAGTACATTTTTTTTACATTTTTTACATTTTTTGTTACAAAATAACGAACACAACCAAAAATGCTTGTAAAAAGTTATTGTGAAAAATGCTTGAAATTTCTAGTTTTTTTACAAGCATTTGAAACCACAGAAAAGTAATTTGTAGGAGCCCTTCAGCTGGCATCAGATGTAGTTTTTGTGATACTTTCTGATGCAATTATTTGAGCCAAAGGTAAGAGTGAATCTAAAGTAATGACAAGTATAAAAGAAAGACTGATACTTCTCTGTTTAATACACATTCCTGTGTTTGGCTCAAACAACATCAAAAACTGCCAAAAGTACTGATGTGTGATTTTAGCCTTATGGCATTTTATATCCAATTATATATAAGCTAAGATTGGGCAGCCTTTCTAAAAAAAAAAAACACACGTTTTTATGGTATTTCTATTGTTAGATTTCCTCATTATTTTTACAGAAAACAAAATCTTCAAGGGTACCAGCACTTTCATGTGACTTTTCAGAATAAATTGCCATGTGTGTACACGAGTAACACTATTTCTGTATGACTTGTATCTTGTATTTTTCCCCAGTTTTCCTATCTGATGGCTCCCAATCTAGTTCCGACTTTCCCTAGGCTGATAGGAGAATAGCTGCTATGATGTCTCTCACTGCCCAATAAAGACAGCAGGATATCTTCTTTTCTATTTGTAATATACAGATAGAAAATCGGTAACATCATGGAGGACATTATACAGCAGTACTGATATTAGTGTAGCTATTAAAGGGAACTCAAAAGTGAGGGAACGGAGAGTCTGGGGAGCAGTGTTTTTTATTCTCACTTGGTGCTCTGTTACTGTATTGTGTCCCTAAGAAATCAGCGCATGCACACATCATGACTATTTTCAGATATCTATGTGTGTGCATAGAGGCGAAGCTAAAGGCTCATGGGCCCAGGTGCAAAAGTTTATCTGGGCCGCCCAAACTTCTCTTAACCCCTTAATGCAGAGGCGTAAATTGAAGTTCCTGGGCCCCAATGCAAAACCTGTAACAGGGCCCCAACCATAATGCTTTATTCATAGTACTAGACTCCCTCTTTGGAGTAGAGAGGCCCTATGGGCCCCCTAAGGCTCCTGGGCCAGGGTGCAACCACATCCCCTGCATTCCCTATAGTTGACTATAATGGGGTCCACCCACTTTCCACCCAGCTGCCCGGCTTTTGGACGGAAGAAAAAGCGCTGCATGTATTGCTTTTTCTTTTGGGATTTTGAGCCAGATCTGCATTGCAAACTGTGACTGGAGATTTCCTCACGGATGTGAAAGTGGCTTTAGCTGCAGCAGCCACATCTGTGTGACTTTCTGCTTCTGTCTTCTGCCAGCAGCAATTCCCCTTTCCTCTCTATAGACTTCTATGGGAAGCATGAGACAGCATCGACCCTCACTTCCTGCATTCGGTGCCTCTATTACTACAGACAGAGTTCACAGACAGCAAATAGTAAATTATTAGAATCCCTACTGGCCAGCAGTTGACAGTGATTTTTCAGCACAAAACATAATTTTAGGCTTCCTTTACATCTGCAGTGGAGATTCCATTTTGCTGCTTCCTTCAGGGAGCAGGAAAAGGGAATCCCCTGGCCGAACATATCCATCTTACGAAAGAACCAAATAGCGCCAAACAGACCCAATTGACTATAATGGGATGTGTTTGTTTTCCGATCATCTGCCCAGCATTCTACCACTATTTCTTCCGGTATTTCATGCCGGATCTGCAATGGAACGTCCGACCAGACGTTCCAACGCAGGTGCAAAGGCAACCTCGGGCAAATAGGGTGATTTGTACTGTTGCTAGTTTACATGTTTGCTATCATATAAGAACAGGTTTGACCAGTTGAAGAATTGTTGTTTATAGGAAATTGAGCTTATCATCAGGAAAACAAATCAGGAAATTGGTCAAGAGGATGTAACATCAACAAAAAGATTGTCACAGACATTTTACTGTGCATGTCATGTGTTGAAACACTTTTTGGAAATAGGTTTGTACTGCAAATGACAGAAGATCTAAACAACTGAGGGCTGTTATACCTAGAAAAATCTCATTGTAATAGGAGCAGTCGTTGGTATGACTTAGATAATAGAAACGAAACATGTGATAGGGAAAGAAGCAAGTGATCATCACCAAAATGAAAAATAAGCTCTTCAACTGAACCCAGAATTCTTGATGACCTAAAGCTGCACGTTTCAGTTTCTTCATGATCTTCATAATGATGAAGATTTGGACAATCAGAAGAATACATACAACCATGAAAACTACTGCAATCGTGATATAATTCAAGACGAGCACAGAAGGTTTCTCAATTTCCTTTTGGAACGAGAAACACTTACAAGTTTCATATTTTTGTTTATCGCTACCATAATTGAGGTAAAATGCAGGCAAAAAAACTAGCAATATTATAATCCAGACGGCGGCGCTGGCCACCACCGAATGCATTTTCCTGTAGAACTCAATCTTGTCCTTTTGTTTGAAGTAACTAATGTATCTGATGCTGAGCAAAGCAACGTAAAATATAAATGAGAGATACATGTGGATGTGTATCATGGAGCTTACGAACCTGCAAAATTCAAAACTAAATATCCATCTTCCCTGAATGTAATAGGCAATCCGAAAGGGAACCGTGAGAATAAAGATGCCATGGATGACTAGAAGGTTGATGATTGCAGTGGTGGTCACAGATCGAGTGTTGGTTTTACATAACAGAAATACCATTGTAATGATTCCAATTGTCCCACCAATAATTACTGTAACATAGAGAGCAATCAGGATGCCATTTGCAACATCAGATGGTATAAAGCAGATTGTCTGGTTGGCAGTTTTATTTACATAATGAGCCATTTTATCCATCATGTGATATTCATCTACAAGAAAAACAGAATAAAATCAGTAGAAATAAACACTAATATGCAAAACACTACAAACATATATAAGGGGAAATTCAAAATTTCACAACATTCTGTTGCGCTATCAGCCTATTAGTCTTCATTTAGGATCCCCACTTAATGAGCAGAAGCAGAAAGCTACAAAGTGGTAGCCAAGCAATATATATGGCCTCATAATAGTAGTAATAATGTTGATAACAATAAATTCATTAAGAAGGTACATAGTGACTAGAGTTGAGCGAACATGCTTATCCGAGCTTGATGCTCGTTCGAGTATTAGCATACTCGATGGTACTCGTTACTTGAGCGAGAACCACGCCGTGTTCGACCTTTCCCCGTTTTGACCCCTCCCCGCTTTACGACCTCCTGCTGTGATGTGCCAGCGTGCGCACGTCCACAGCAGTATGTGGCTGGCTTGGGAGAAAGAGAGAGGGGGAGAGAGAGAAAACAAACAAAAAAAAAAAAACAGCACCTGGGTCCATTGCAAAAAAGCTCGGGTCTCTGGGGTTCGTTACTCGAATAGAGCTCTCGAATATTTCGAAAAGCTCGACTTGAATAATGAACACCCAAACATTTTGGTGCTCGCTCATCTCTAATAGTGACTCATTCAATGGCACAAACAATGTCTCCATATAGATGTATAGCAAAAAATGTGTCACAGTCAATTGGAAGCCTCTAACTTAGAGAGAGTAACTCGTGTCTATAAAAAAAACATGCACTGAAACAAACTTTGTATATTCACCCATGGAGTAGCTCCTCCACTCTCCTTTCACCCTTTCATCTTAATTACGAGGCTGTGGGAGAGAATTCAATGTCCAAGCATGTCCCACAGATTCTCAATTGGAGAGTGATCTGGGAATCATCCTGGTCAAGGAATCACTGGGATGCCTTGTAAAACATGCTTGTTGATGTAAAATGTGTGGGAATATGTTATCCTGCTGGAAAATGGCATTAGGTGAACCCTTAAGATATGGTGATGCGATGAGCTGTAGCACCACATCAATATAATGGCATGCCGTTAATATGCCCCTGATGCGTACTAGAGGTGATCAGCTTTCAAAGGTGATAGCATCTCAAACCCTGACTTTACATTAATGAGCTGTGTGGTGCTTTAGAATGGCAGAAGGATCAGTCTGATCGCTACGTCGCGTCTAGACCCTCACTTGGTGGCCATCATGGTTGAGACAATAATCATTGTAATGACGAGTAGCTCTGGAGTGACACCACTGCAAGTGTTCATGATGATGATGTGTGAAGGACAGTCTTCGTAACGGACAGCTTGACTACAAACCTATTTCAGTCAATCTAAGCAAAACTGTCATTGTCGATAATGGAGCATCCAAATCTGCTCTTGCAGTCAGCAGCATGTCGCAAACTGTAGATTATGGAGCTGCTGCTGCATGATGCTGGATGTGTGCATTGTGGAGTTAAACTCAGCGCTTTAGTCTCACTACGACGATACACATATCAGAGCCATTTGTTTCCGTCATGAGACAGAAGCGCTCGGCCATGGAATTCACCTCTACTGCTTCCAAAATGTAGCATGAAAACGGAACCTCCGAATGCAGATGCGAACATAGCCTTTAGAGGCATCTGCCAAAACACATAATTCAATCTTATCTTCCTCTAGTTAGTAGGTAGTATTTACCCATTTTGGCTTGAAGATTTTCAGGTGCTCAGGCGGACCGTGAGACAAATGGTTTAAATAACTGTGATGAAGAAAGAAGTGTCTTTCAAAACGCGTTTGAGCGTAGATATGGTATTACATAATACCTACCATTTGTAATTTTATGGATTTTTTTAATAAAAGTGTTTTTAAGGAGCAGTCTTTTTTCCTTTGTTAGAGGCATCTTCATTTGTTAATAATTACTCCAGATTCACATGGGCCAATATCGTGCTTCCCAACATACATTTGTCATGGCAATGCAAAGTGTTTTTGATTAAAAAGCATTGCATCAGTTCGGTGAAATTGCGATCCTCAGGCACAAGTTTCATGCACGTCAGAGGATCGCAAGTGTTTCCCCTTGACTTCAATGGGAAACATTACACGTCACTCACATGCACATTGCAGGCATGTGAGTGACATGCGATGGCTATTAAAGCCCAATTGAAAACAACTGCTAAAGCTTTCCAAGGGAACGTCAAAAGATACAACACGCTGCGATTCATATTTGTGCAAGTTTTTTGTGCATTGCATAAAACTCACCTGAGAATGTGTGTGAATAAGCCCTTATACAGATACAAAAAGTCACAGCACAAAATCAGTTTCATAGGTGTGACAATTAGAGATGAGCGAGCACCAAAATGCTTGGGTGCTCGTTGCTCGAGTCGAGCTTTCTGCGATGCTCAAGAGTTCGTTTCGAGTAACGACCCCCATTGAAGTTAATGGGCGACTCGAGCATTTTTGTATATGACCGATGCTCGCTACGAAAGTGATGGAAACGACACAGAAACGGATAGGGCAGGCGAGGAGCAACATGCAGGGCTGCATCTCAGGTTCCCAGGTCTCACTATTAAAGGGGTTGTCCCGCGAAACAAAGTGGGGGTATACACTTCTGTATGGCCATATTAATGCACTTTGTAATGTACATTGTGCATTAATTATGAGCCATACAGAAGTTATTCCCTTACCTGTTCCGTTGCTAGCGTCCTCGTCTCCATGGTGCCGTCTAATTTTCAGCGTCTAATCGCCCGATTAGACGCGCTTGCGCAGTCCGGTCTTCTGCCTTTCTGAATGGGGCCGCTCGTACCGGAGAGCGGCTCCTCGTAGCTCCGCCCCGTCACGTGTGCCGATTCCAGCCAATCAGGAGGCTGGAATCGGCAATGGACCGCACGGTGCACCGCATGGTGCACCGTGGGTGAAGATCCCGGCGGCCATCTTACTTAGGTAAGTAAGAAGTCGCCGGAGCGCGGGGATTCGGGTAAGTACTGGCCGTTTCTGTTTTTTTTTATTCCTGCATCGGGTTTGTCTCGCGACGAACGGGGGGGCTATTGGAAAAAAAAACCCGTTTCGGCGCGGGACAACCCCTTTAAGCCACAATAGCGGCAAAATTCCCCCCCCCCCCCCTAACAATTTTTACTTCGGACAAACCGTCATTAGCAAGGCATACCTTAGCTAAGCACCACACTACCTCCAACCAAGAACAATCACTGCCTGCGGGACACACCGCTGCCTCTTCTCCTGGGTAACATGCTGCCCAACCCCCCCCCCCCCCCCCCCGCACGACCCAGTGTCCGCAGTGCACACAAAAGTGTCCCTGCGCAGCCTTCAGCTGCCCTCATGCCACACGCTCGCTTCATAGCCACACCACCCTCATGTCTATTTATAAGTGCGTCTGCCATGAGGAGGAACCAGAGGCACACACTGCAGAGGGTTGGCAGGGCCAGGTAGCAACCCTCTTTGAAAGGAAGGGGGGGCGATAGCCCACAATGCAGTTGGGAATTGATAATAGATTGACGTTCGATCCTCATTCCAATCCTGTCCCACCTCCGTCAGGAGCTGCAAACGTGGGCATAAAGGGGACTCCGCTGCCAGCCCAGCACTTCTACACATCTCCACAATGCAGCAATACTCGGTGTGGGAAGTATGTGAGCAGGCGCAGGGTCAGCCTCTGTCCCAGCAAACACCTTGTGTGGCCCAAGGTGCTGCGAGTGACATAGCAATGGGGACTCCATGTGTCCACACACTACTCATTCTGTTTGGGTGTCAGATACTCATCGACAACGTAAGGGGTAAACTATCTGCACACTGCACCCTACCCAAGTCTGTCAGTGTTTTGGGGACAGGCAGGTACAACTCCGCTATGGCAAGTCTGTGTGCACCCACAGTATGGGTGGCTAGCAGGAACCCACAGACGGTACATAAAGAAATCCCATTGCAGTGCCCCGAATAGCTGAAGTTACGTGAAAGGAAATACATGTTGGCTGCGGCCCACAATCCATGCCCTAGTCAGTCATGGTTTTTTGGGGCCAGATAGGTAGAACACAGCGATGGGAAGACTTAGTGCACCCATACTATACACAGACCCCTGTAATATTCCTGTAGCAAAGGTATAAGCTGACCCCAGTAACAGTTATGTTGCAGAAGTCTAGGGAGACCCCAGTAACATTTCTGTAATAACAGTATAGACAGACGCCAGTAACATTTCATTATCAGAAGTATAGGCAGACCCCTGTAACATTTCTGTAGCAGACGTATAGGCAGACCCCTGTAACAATTACGTGGCAGAAGTATAGGCAGACCCCTGTAACATTTTAGTAGCAGAAGTATACGCAGACCCCCTAGTAACATTTATGTGGCAGAAGTATAGGCAGACCCCTGTAACATTTCTATAGCAGCAGTATAGGCAGCCCCCTGTCACATTTCTGTAGCAGCAGTATAGGCAGACCCCTGTAACATTTCTGCAGCAGCAGTATAGGCAGACCCCTGTAACATTTCTGCAGCAGCAGTATAGGCAGACCCCTGTAACATTTCTGCAGCAGCAGTATAGGCAGACCCCTGTAACATTTCTGTAGCAGCAGTATAAGCAGACCCCTGTAACATTTCTGTAGCAGAAGAATAGGCAGACCCCTGTAACATTAAAGTGGCAGCAGTATAGGCAGACCCCAGTAACATCCTTGTGGCAGCAGTATAGGAAGACCCCTGTAACATTTACGTGGCTGAAGTATAGGCAGACCCCTGTAACATGTAAGTGGCAGCAGTATAGGCAGACCCCTGTAACTTTCTTGTAGCAGAAGTATAGGCAGGCAGGCAGACCCCAGTAAAATCTCTCTAGTAATAGTATAGGCCTACCTCTGAATCATTGGGATAACATGAGCGTAGGCGAAGGCCGGAAAAATTAGTTGGATAAGAGTGTAGGCGTGGGCCAAAAAAAATTAGTGTACCAAAAGTACAAGTGTACCTCTGAAAAATTTATCAACCGAGAGGGCAGTTGAAACCCATAAACATTTTTTTAAAGATACAGCTCACTGTTGCTTAATTTGTAACAGAGCCTGTAGGCAGCCCTGTTGAAAAATTGGTTCATGTTACAGTCTCAATACTTTTAAAAAACTTAGCAAAATTGTAAAAACATTGGTAGATGTAGATGAGCCTTTTGGGCCGCAGAAAAATTGGCCGTTCAGCGCGATGACATGTTTCTGAAGGAGGAGTAGCAGGAGGAGGACTAATGTCAGAGACAGATTGACAAAGAGAAATGCCCCGTTTTCCCGGTGATAGAGAAGAGTGCTTTTATCTGCGGTTGCAGCGAAAAGAATCTTTAGGTTTCGCTGCTCTCCGCTGGTGGAGAAGAGAAGTCTGGGGAAATCCAGACTTTGTTCATATTTATGAGTACTGGCAGTTGACAGGTGGGTACGCTTGTCCGTGATGATTCCCCCAGCTGCAATAAACACCCTCTCTGACAAGACGCTAGCGGCAGGGCAAGCCAGCACCTCCAGGGCATACAGTGCAAGTTCGTGCCACGTGTCTAGCTTTGACACCCAATAGTTGAATGGAGCTGAGTCATCACGGAGGACGGTGGTACGATCGGCTGCGTACCCCCTCACCATCTTTTTACAGTGCTCCCTCCGACTCAGCCTTGACTGGGGAGTGGTGACGCAGTCTTACTGGGGAGCCATAAAGCTGGCAAAGGCCTTGGAGAGTGTTCCCCTGCCTGCGCTGAACATGCTGCCTGATCTCCGCGCCTCCCCTGCTACTTGGCCCTCGGCAGTGCGCCTTCTGCCACTAACGCTGTCAGATGGGAAGTTTACCATCAGTTTGTCCACCAGGGCCTTGTGGTATTGCATCACTCTCGAACCCCTTTCCTCTTCGGGAATGAGAGTGGAAAGGTTCTCTTCATACCGTGGGTCGAGAAGGGTGTACACCCAGTAATCCGTAGTGGCCAGAATGCGTCTAACACGAGGGTCACGAGAAAGGCAGCCTAACATGAAGTCAGCCATGTGTGCCAGGGTACCAGTACGCAACACATGGCTGTCCTCACTAGGAAGACCAGTTTCAGGATCCTCCTCCTCCTCCTTGTCCACAGGCCATACACGTTGAACAGATGGGAGGCAAGCAGCATGGATACCCTCTGCAGTGGGCCCAGCTGTCTCTTCCCCCTCCTCCTCCTGCTCCTCCACCTCTTCCTCCTTCTCCAAAACGCGCTGAGATATAGACATGAGGTTGCTCTTTCTATCAAGCGACATACTCTCTTCCCCATCTCCTGCTCCGACCACAAAGCGTCTGCCTTTATGCTTTGCAGCGAACCTCTCAGCAGGCATAGCAGAGGAATGGAGACGCTAATGATTGCAGCATTGCCGCCCACCAGCTGGGTAGACTCCTCAAAGTTTCCGAGGACCTGGCAGATGTCTGCCATCCAGGCCCACTCCTCGGTAAAGAATTGAGGAGGCTGACTCCCACTACGCCGCCCATGGTGGCGTTGGTATTCCACTATTGCTCTACGCTGCTCATACAGCCTTGCCAACATGTGCAGCGTAGAAATCCACCGTGTGGGCACGTCGCACAGCAGTCGGTGCTCTGGCAGATTAAACCGATGTTGCAGGGTCTGCAGGGTGGCAGCGTCCGCGGTGGACTTGCGGAAATGTGTGCAGACACGGCGTTCCTTGCTGAGCAGGTCTGACAAGTGCTGGTAGTTTTTCAGAAACCGCTGAACCACCAGATTGAAGACGTGGGCCAGGCATGGCCAGTGTGTGAGGCTGCCGAGCTGCCACAAGGTTACGGCCGTTGTCACACACGACCATGCCCGGTTGGAGGCTCAGCAGCGAAAGCCAGAAGTCGGTCTGCTCAGTCAGACCCTGCAACAGTTCGGGGGCTGTGTGCCTCTTGTCACCTAGGCTGAGGAGTTTCAGCACGGCCTGCTGACGCTTGCCCACCGCTGTGCTGCCGCGCCACACCGACTGCTGGCGACGTGCTGCTCACTTTTCTTAATTGAGGGGTAGAGGTTGCGTAGGAGGAGGAGGGGGAGGGTTTAGAGGAGCTGGCATAGACCGCCGCAGATACCAGAACTAAGAAAGGACCCGCAATTCTGGGTGTAGGTAGGACGTGTGCGGTCCCAGCCTCCACCAAATTCACCCAATGTGCCATCAGGGAGATATAGTGGCCCTGCCCGCCAGTACTTGTCCACGTGTCCGTGGTTAAGTGGACCTGGTCAGTAACCGCGTTGGTGAGGGCACGATTGATGTTGCGGGAGACATGCTGGTGTAGGGCTGGGACGGCACACAGGAAAAAATAGTGGTGACTGGGGACCGAGTAGCGTGGGACCGCCGCCGCCATCATGATTTTGAAAGCCTCCGTCTCCACAAGCCTGTATGGCAGCATCTCCAGGCTGATCAATTTGGCAATGTGCACGTTTAATGCTTGAGCGTGCGGATGCGTGGTGGCGTATTTGTGCTTGCGCCCCAACGCTTGCGATAGCGACAGCTGGATGCTGCGCTGTGAGACATTGCTGGATGGGGCCGAGGGGCAGCGGAGGTGAGGGTGAGGGTGCAGGCCAGGAGGCGCTCATGCCTGTGTCCTGAGAGGGGATTTGGATCTGAGTGGCAGGTTGGGGCACAGGGGGAGAGGCGGTGGTGCGACCCGGAGGCGGTGAACGGCCTTCATCCCACCTTGTGGGGTGCTTGGCCATCATATGCCTGCGCATGCTGGTGGTGGTGAGGCTGGTACTGGTGGCTCCCCGGCTGATCTTGGCGCGACATAGGTTGCACACCACTGTTCGTCAGTCGTCCACGCTCTCACTGAAAAACTTCCACACCTTTGAACACCTAGGCCTCTGCAGGGTGACTTGGCGTGAGGGGGTGCTTTGGGAAAAATTTGGGGGAGTCTTCGCTCTGGCCCTGCCTCTGCCCCTGGCCACCCCACTGCCTCTTCCAACCTGTCCTGCTGCTGCACTTGCCTCCCTTTCTGAAGACCTCTCCTCAGTTGGCTTAACGAACCAGGTGGGGTCAGTCACCTCATCGTCCAGCGGCTCTTCCTCCAAATCCTCTGTGCGCTCCTCCCTGGGACTTACTGCCCTTACTACTACCTCACAGATAGACAACTGTGTCGCATCATCATCGACCTCCTCACCCACTGAAAGCTCTTGAGACAGTTGCCGGAAGTCCCCATCATCATCACCCGGACCCCTGGGAACTTTCCAAAGGTTGGACATCGATCACGCCAAACTCCTCAGGTGAGAGAGGAACCACTTTTTTCCAATCAAGGCAGGGGCCCGAGAACAGTTCCTGGGAGTCTGCCTGCTCATCAGAATGTGTCATTTTTATGGAGTGAGGAGGCTGGGAGGAAAGAGGAACAGCAGCAAGAGGATTCAGAGTTGTAGCAGTGGACGGCGTAGAAGACTGGGTGGTCGATACATTTCTGGATGCATTTTCTGCCATCCACGACAGGACCTGCTCACACTGCTCAGTTTGTAATAAAGGTCTGCCACGTGGACCCAAAAATTGTGATATGAAGCTGGGGACCCCAGAAACTTTCGTCTCTCCTAATCCCACAACAGCCGGCTGCGATTCTCCTGGACCAGGAACTCGGCCTGTGCCCACACCCTCACTTGGACCTCTGCGTCCTTGCCCGCATCCACGTCCTCTAGGCCTACCCCTACCCCTCAGCATGGTGGACTACGAATAGAGCAGACACAGAGCGGTCTGAATAATTATGCAATTATTGGCCTGCAGTTTGAGGCTGACAGTGGTTATGTAACGCACACTGCAGTCCCAAAAAAATTATACTCTAGGCTGCAAAAAGGCCTAGCTGGGTAATAGCGAGCCACTACAACTCCCAGCAGCCACGCAGTATAATGCACACGGTCACAGGTAGCCCTAAGAAGGTTTTTTTCAAATTTTTTTTTTTAAAAACCAACAGCCTAGAAAGCGCATATATGTCTTTCCCTCTATCAGGGGCTGTCACCGCACGCTGCGCGTGAAGTTGACGGCACACACAGAGCGGTGTAAAAAATATGCAATTATTGGCCTGCAGTTGGAGGCTCACAGCGGTTATGTAACGCACACTGCAGTCCCCCAAAAATTATACGCAAGGCTGCGAAAAGGCCTAGCTTGGTAATAGTGAAGCACTACAACTCCCAGCAGCCACACAGTAAAATGCACACGGTCACAGGTAGCCCTAAGAAGGAGCTTTTTTGGGGTACTTGTTGACAGGATTCTACACTACCACTGTCCCTGCCTCACCAGTACTGCCCCTATACTCTGTATAATTGACTGCAGACTGAGAACGCTATAGCCTGCACAGCCCAAGATGGAAAAAAAATGTGCAAAACTGCTCCCAGCAGCCACAACAGTAATGCACACAGTCAGATGTGGCCCTAAGAAGGACCGTTGGGGTTCTTGTAGACAGGATTCTACACTACCACTGTCCCTGCCTCACCAGTACTGCCCCTATACTCTGTATAATTGACTGCAGACTGAGAACGCTATAGCCTGCACAGCCCAAGATGAAAAAAAAAACATTGAGCAAAACTGCTCCAAGCAGCCACAACAGTAAAGAACACGGTCAGATGTGGCCCTAAGAAGTTCCTGAAGGGTTCTTGAAGACGCCAACAGTAGCCTAACACTCTCCCTATAGCAGGAACAGCACTCTCCCTAATCTCTGCCAGCATGTGTCTGAGGCGAGCTGCGGGCGGGACCGCTTTAAATACTCTGCGGTCACTTGATCTCACCAGCAACTCACTGCAGGGGGGTGGGATAGGGCTGGCACGCCACAGGAGGAAGTGGTAATGCCTTCCCTGCATGTCTATTAGCCAGAAAATGGCACTAAACATGCAGGGAAGGAAATGGAATTGACCCGAGTACCGCGTGGTGCTCGTCTCGAGTAACGAGCATCTCGAGCACCCTAATACTTGAGCGAGCATTAAGCTCGGATGAGTATGTTCACTCATCTCTAGTGACAATGTTTCAAAAAGTTAGCTTCACAGACTGGTTTTCCTCTTTTACCACACCATCAGATCACATGATTGATCCGAAATCAATTTTCATAACTTGTTTCATAACTGAAACCAGAACTGAAACCCAGAAAATACCATAATGCCGCGACAAAATATTCACGCTGTGGTGTCTCCTCTGAGAGGCAGTGTATATCATGGTTGCTCATGTGCTGGAAGAGATGTCTGCCAGTGATATCAGCTAATCACAGCGGGCTCGAAGAGTCAGACTGGTGGGGATCACATGATAGCAAGGTAGCTGCTTTAGGTGCTACATAAAATTAGATTTTTTTGCTTTAGGCCTCCTTCCCACAAACGGATTTCCGCCGCGTAATTCGCGGCGGAAATCCGCTGCGTTGCCCGCAGCTATTAGGTTCTACTGAACCTAATAGCTCAGTGCTCACAGTGCGGAATTCCACCGCGGAATTCCGCACTGTGAATTCACCTGTTCTCACCCATGGCATGCTCTATTTGCTGCGGGTGTACGCACGGACGGCTTTCATTGCAGTCAATGGAAGCCATCCGTTCACGCTATCTCCCGCTGTAGCACAGAGGAAGATAGCGTGAAAAGGCTTCCCCGCCCACCGCCGCCGCATTATGTGACGCGGTGGGCTTGTCACATGACGCGGCGGAGGTGGGCGGGGAAGCGTCATGCGAGAGCGAGGACGCTGGATCCGCAGGTAAGTATGGGGTCTCCTGGGGGGCGCCGTGATGGGCTCCGCCGCGGAATTTCGCGGCAGAGGCCGTCACGGCCGTGTGCAGCCGGCCTTACTGTCTTGTAATTTGTGTTCTATTTTTAGTTACATGATGTTTCATGTAACTGATAATGATTCATTGATACTGTAGCTAAACCTAACTTTAATTTTACTGTTGGTTTCCTGCACTCAGACGAGTCATAGCTGGAGTTTAAATAGTAGTTAAACAGTCAGGACTTTTAGGTCATGAAAGCCCAAATTCACATCTGTGCTGGAACCGCCATTGGAAGGTTCCAGGACAGATCCAGGACAGAATACCAGAATAAAAAGCGCTAAATAAAGCACTTTTTCTTCCAGTAAAATTCCGGGCAGCTGAGCAGAAACCAAATGGACCCCATTAGTAAGCAGTAAAGTTCATTCAGAGATGTTCGGTTAGATCATAAGATGGATCCATTGATCCAAGGAATTCCCTCTTCCTGCTCCCCAAAACGTCGCATGAATATGAAATCCATAGCATTTTCAATCCTTGGGCATTCCCTCAGGATGCCTTGCCCATTGTTTCCAATGGGACCTTGAAAGACATCACGTGGCGCTCACATACCGTGCACCTGCAAAAGCAATGTTTCTATTTGAAGTCAATGGGAAACGCTTGCTATCCTTTCACGGGCATAAAACACTGCGTGAGGATCGCAATTTCACAGAAGTGATCAGATTTTCAATCAAAAATGCTTTGCATCGCCATGAAAATTGCACGTCCGTATGAATGGAGCCTAAGAGTGAATTCACAAGAGCGAATCTCTCTTGCGAGTTTTATGCCTTGCAAGATGCACAAAACTTGTACCGAAATAGACCAAGTAGTTTTCAATTTGCCTTCATACTTTCTACTGTATATTAAAACAATCTTAAAATCCTGCATTTTTCACTCTGACCACAGAGCCTCATAATATAGTCTGACACTTCCTGTTCTGCAGAGGAAACTTCTCAGTAGGCATCTAATTATCATCACAAGCGGGATTAAAATGAAAGGTAGCACTAGATACAGATAACAAAGAAGCCACCATTCACAATAGGTGATGGTCATAGTTCACCTCCTCCCCCTCACTGCATACTGATTTCTGCACAGTCACAAAACATGATTAGAACACTCATCCCTAGAAATCAATGAACATCTCCAGACTATTATTTCCTATGGTCCATATGACTGCTGTAAAGCAAATCTCCGAATGCTTTTAACAAAGCAGACCAGCAGCTTAGGCAAGATGGTCGCCCCATAATCGTAACCATAAAATACAATAAAAAGGTTAAAATCAGAAAATAAAAACAGATTAGAAGAGAAGCATGTTTCACTATCTAGTTTTAATTAGTACAAAAAATATAGGTGAAAGAAATTTGTAAACAGAGTGATTATTGCGTGAAACAGCGTCTTCAGATGATAACTGTCCCGTGTAGACAGAACACTGAGTGAGAAGTCGCTCACTTTTTGGAGTCCCTTAGTTTTTAGCAGAACCAAAGACCAAACGACTATCGGCCCATGTAAATAGGAGCTGCTCAATGTCTGAGCAACAGCTGTTTAATGTGAACGGAGGCAGGCAGCAGAAACGATCACCGGCTCACTCTGTCTCCATTAACTGAACGACTATTGCTCCTGTGTAAAATCTGGCATTGTAAATCCACCATCTAGATCATGTGGAAAGGGCTTTTCCTTATAGGGATTCTGAAATCTGCAATGCGGAAAAAAAGAATTGACATGTCAACTCTTGGTGCAGCTTGCATGTGAAATATGCGTGAATGCCATGTCGGTGTGGCTTAATGCGGAATTGCCCCATTGATTAGGGCTATGAAATCCAGATGCAAATCTGCACGAAAATCCACGACAGAACACCACATCTCAGCCTCGGGATCCCGTAGCACATTCAACTATCAGATCCAAGTCGAAAAATCTACTGTGCATCTGAGAGGCATAAGCCCGCGTGATCGTGCCCTAATAGCACACGCAATCTACCATTTCACTGAAACTTCTATGTAGAGGAAACATACTGAAGAGGGAAGGACTCACAGTAAAATCAAAACGCCCCCTTCATACTGTGGATCCTGTGTAGCAAACCCACTTTGCTCTTTAGAATATCTCATTGTTGCGCAATGGGTGTTGCGTATTTGCACACACATCTGTGCATGTGCAAAAAAAACATGCTGGTATGCTGCCATCCATTGAAGTCAGCAATTACATCAATTAGTTCAATATGTGCTATTCTAGTGGGAAAATGCACAGGAAAAGAGAGCATGCTACGTGTTTTTTGTGCAAACAAAATCTGCACCTGAAAGACAATTATGTGAAGGAACCCATTGAAATCAATAGGTTTTATTCACTGCAAAATCAACGCTGCACAAATATGTTCATGTGATACTGGCCTTAGAGATAGATCTACTTTACATCTCAGATGGTGTTGCATTGGCTCTTACTGATATCTACTGGAAACGTGAATGCATGCTCCACCTCCAGCTACTAGGCCACATAGAGTACTGTAACCTGTCTGTATGACATCCTTTGTAATATGTCTGGATTATAAAAAGTGACCCAATAATCACACAGACTAAATTCCATCCTACAGAAAAGATCTCTCTTGGGTATTTATAACTGTAACAATAGATGTAAAATAAAATCATACAAGACTAGAAACCGCCGTGAACAATACTTACATGTGTGATTGTCGTCCCCAGCTGTAAGGCACTCAGTTTCCTCTGCACCACCACAAGTTTTCAGAAACTATTTCTGCTTCTTCCTCAAATGCTAGACGAACAGAAGATGACCACTCCTGTCAGTACGTGTGAAGACACAAGTGAGAATGAAATACTTCTCCACAAACAAGCGGCGGGGGGCAGCGTAATGAGGAACTGCACAAAGCATCCTCTAGCGCTGCTTCACCTGTGCGGACGGTATACGGGTCTCCAAAACCTTCTTTAGAAGGTTTAGGGCAGCTTCAAATGAGTGTAATTGTCTGCGTGCCATCAGCATGTGACATTTGCGTGGCACACACCGAGTTTACCATGACATTGCGTACTTGCTGCAGACCGCCAGTCGCCATGCACTATTTTGGTGTGTATACACGTGTAATACTGTTGCGTTCTTTACATGGGAGTCTATGATAGATCAATGTAATTTGCAATGGCCATGATTGGTTCATCGAACGCTGGCTCTCATTGGCTGAGGTGCAGCGATCAAGAACCAATCACAGCAAGCGCTTCCTGGAGGCGGGAATTTGAATCTCCAATCCAGGAAGGGCTGGCAGAATACTAAAGACAAGTGCAACAGCTGAAGAGAAGGTGTGTGCCAGAACTGACAGCGTCTCTTAGGTGAGGTTTTATTTTTTATTATTTTTTTTTATGCAGCTAGTGATTATTTTCAGGATAGGGCTTATATTTCAAACTCCTCCCCCCCCCCCAATCCCAGCAAAAGAGCGCTACAAAGTCGCTTGACTTTGTAGCAGCACAAAATCATGATATCGCCGTGAGAAAATGCAGTGATATTGCATAAAACACAGATGCGATATTGCTGTGATTTCCTCACGGCGATATTACGTCGCCTGTGTGAAAGAGGCCTAATGCAAGGTGGGTCACACTGAAAAGACATTTTTCTTTACCTGCCCCCCTCACCTGATTGCTTGTCGCACAAATTTCCTCTATATACTGCAGTCAATTCCATGTAGCACAGCCTCCTGTCTGATACTTTTCAGACAGCATCTTGATGCTGAGTTTTCTTCCCTGCTCAATTTCCCTATGCTCTGCTAACAATTTCATGATGCATCACCACTACATCACATGATCAGCTAGGACCGGTACCATCTCTGCCTGCAAGGAAGACACTGCCATTACCTAAGTAAACTACATACAATAAGTCAGGGGCGTGTCTAAAGGCTCATGGGCCAGGGTGCAAATGTTTATCTTGGGGCCCCCCAACTTCTCTTCACCCCTTATGTATAGAATCAGGATGCTGAGCCGGGATCTCCTCTATTATAATTATATGAGCAGTATGAACATCATCAGTAATTATGATAAGATTTTCTGTGTCCCCCTCTAAAGAGTTTGTGTGGTAAGGTCCATCAAAGGAGTTATGCTGACTGTAAAAACGGAGTACATAAAACCCAGGTACACTCATTATCAGTAACCTCCCTCCCCTAGAAGTTGTCAGAATGGAATGAAACTTTCTCTGTGTGAGTGTAACGTTAATGTAAGTGATTACAATATTAGAGTAAAAGGGTCATTTATTGCGGAAAACTGACCCCTTGAAAGGAGGCTCTAGTACCCTGTTGTACCGCCTCTAGCTTGGAAACAAGATATGATACAGGCGGTCATGGATGCTCTAGTACCCTGTTATACCGCCTCTAGCTTGGATGCAAGATGTGATCCGGGTGGGCATGGAGGCTCTAGTACCCTGTGGTACCACATCTACATTGGATACAAGTTGTGATACAGGCGGTATGGAGGCTCTAGTACCCTATTGTACCGCCTCTAGCTTGGATACAAGATGTGATACGGGCAGGCATGGAGGCTCTAGTACCCTATTGTACCGCCTCTAGCTTGGATACAAGATGTGATACGGGCAGGCATGGAGGCTCTAGTACCCTGTTGTATGGCCTCTAGCTTGGATAAAAGATGTGATGCGGGCATGGAGGCTCTCGTATCCTGTTGTATTTCCTCTAGCTTGGATACAAGATGTGATATGGGTGTTGCATGGAAGCTCAGGTACACTCTTGTACCGCCTCTAGCTTGGATACAAGATGTGATACATGTTCTATTGGGAATAAATCTGGTGAACAGGCAGCCACGAAAGTGTGACAATCTTGTGGAAGCATTCCTGTGACCCCCCCCCCCTTTTGTGTGTGTGGCATTATCCTGATTGTGATCAGCATTCATGCTAATCACGGCTGTTAACCCTTTAATTGCCCTGTTCGGAGTTTGGGCGTCCCAAACAGCCCCCCTGCAACAAGATTGTAGAGTGATGTTTGGTTGCTATTGCAGTCAGGGGCCTTCTGAAGGCTCCCAGGGCTGCCATTGCAGATTGCCAATAAAGCCATGCCTATGGTGTGGCTTGATAGACTACCTGTCAGTTTGCAGCATAATGTAATATTATACTGTATATCGGTATTATTGTATCTTGATGCCATCAGACGCTAGGGGTTTGACAGGGCTTGGATGCAGGAATGCCCTGTTACACCTCTAGCTTCCAATTGGCTGTATAGCAGAAGGTCCTAGCAGCGTTTCTATTGAGTTTTGGCTGCCCTGCCCCAGGGTAAGCATTCGGGTAATTTTTCCTGTTAGGTCTATGTTATTAGCTGTACATGCTTCCACAGCTAATAACGTAAGCCTACCAGCAAAAGCAACCCTAGCCCTAACCCTTAGGGCAAGCCAAATCAATACAGACGCTGCTGTGACAGGGGAACACTGATGCAGCAGAGCTCAGCTACTTCCCTTCACAGAGGCCTCTCTGTGGTGCGCTCCCTCCTCAGCCAACCCACCTGTGTATGGCAGCAGCACTCGGGGGAAAACGACTGACAGCGGGACTGCTAAGGGGATCGCTGGTGGGAGAGGACAGCCAGCAAGAGCAGGGCCAATACAGGGGAGACGGGGAGAGTGATAGCGGGGACCAGAGGTGCGAGAGGACAGCTGTTGGGAATGTCCCACGAAAAGGGAGAGTGCCAGCGGGGACCAGAGGTGGGAGAGGACGGCCGGCGGTAGTGGGGCTGCTAAGACAGCCCTGGGGCCTTTCAGAAGACCCCCGGCTGCCATGAGACATGCACATCTCCCTGTGATCTCATCGCGGGGAGGCTATAGGGGACTCCTGAACATTGTTTGGGGGATCTAAATGCGGCTGGCAGAATTGACAGCGGCATTTAACGGGTCAATAGCCACGGACAGACGTGCGGCCGATTGCAGCTATTGCCCATGGATGTCAGCTGTAATAAACAGGTGACGCCTGCACTGTATGCAGAGAGGTCGCCCCGCAATCTCTCTTCATACATACCCCGACGCTGCAGGACGTAAATGTAGGCTCTGGAGCGGAATTGGCCTAATATCATTAAAAATACAACTTATCCCACCCAAAACAAGCCTTATGATAGCGACAGTGATGGATAAATAAGAGTTATCATTTTTTTTAAGTGAGGAGGAAAAAACGAAAAAATAAAGTGCTGCGTCTTTGGGTTAGAGTTCTAAAAACCCTTCTCTTCCCAGTTTTCACATAACTAAATCCTATACGAATGGCAGCAGACACACTTAGGTGCAATAAAACAGGTTCTTTTCTTTATTCCATCCTCAGTACAGCGTGTATTGTACTAAGAATGGAATAAAGAAGAGAACCTGTTTTATTGCACCTAAGTGTGTCTGCTGCCATTCGTATAGGATTTCGTGCTGTGACAAGTGGAGGATTAGAATCCATCTCCCTGAAGTGGCTGTGCAGTGAGAACCTCCCCTTAAGCAAGGGTATTCTATTTGTGCTGTAGGCGCTCTATTTGAATTGGAAAGTTTTCACATAACTGGCATCACCATGTCCATAAAAGTCCAATTCATCAAAATATTACATTATTTATCTCACATGATGGGGGGAACGAAGAAATGGGAAAAATCCACTAAAGACCACGTACGTTATTAAGGAGCTGCAGACACTATTAAAAACTGCATGTGGTTTGATGCGTTTTTTTTATTGTGTGTAAATTGTGTAAAACAAATATCCAGGGAGATGTATAAATTATACAAGAGATGGATAGAGGGATATGGGATAGAGGGATGGAGGGATATGGGATGGAGGGATATGGGATGGAGGGATATGGGATGGAGGGATATGGGATGGAGGGATATGGGATAGAGGGATATGGGATAGAGGGATATGGGATAGAGGGATATGGGATAGAGGGATATGGGATAGAGGGATATGGGATAGAGGGATATGGGATAGAGGGAGGGATGGAGGGATATGGGATAGAGGGAGGGAGGGAGGGATATGGGATAGAGGGAGGGATATGGGATAGAGGGAGGGAGGGAAGAATATGGGATAGAGGGAGGGAGGGAGGGAGGGATATGGGATAGAGGGAGGGAGGGATATGGGATAGAGGGAGGGATATGGGATAGAGGGAGGGAGGGATATGGAATAGAGGGAGGGAGGGATATGGGATGGAGGGAGGGAGGGATATGGGATGGAGGGAGGGAGGGATATGGGATAGAGGGAGGGAGGGATATGGGATAGAGGGAGGGAGGGATATGGGATAGAGGGAGGGAGGGATATGGGATAGAGGGAGGGAGGGAGGGATATGGGATAGAGGGAGGGATATGGGATAGAGGGAGGGATATGGGATAGAGGGAGGGATGTGGGATAGATGGATGGATGTGGGATAGATGGATGGATGTGGGATAGATGGATGGATGTGGGATAGAGAGATGGATGTGGGATGGATGTGCAATAGATGCATGGATAGATAGATAGATATGGGATAGATCGGGGAGGGATAGATATGGGATAGATCGGAGAGGGATAGATATAGGATAGATCGGGGAAGGATAGATATGGGATAGATCAGGGAGGGATAGATATGGGATAGATCGGGGAGGGATAGATATGGGATAGATCGGGGAGGGATAGATATGGGATAGATCGGGGAGGGATAGATATGGGATAGATCGGGGAGGGATAGATATGGGATAGATCGGGATGGGATAGATCGGGATGGGATAGATCGGGATGGGATAGATCGGGATGGGATAGATCGGGATGGGATAGATCGGGGAGGGATAGATCGGGGAGGGATAGAAATGGGAGGGATAGATCGGGGAGGGATAGATATGGGATAGATCGGGGAGGGATAGATCGGAGAGGGATAGATATGGGATAGATTGGAGAGGGATACATATGGGATAGATCGGAGAGGGATAGATATGGGATAGATCGGAGATGGATAGATATGGGATAGATCGGAGATGGATAGATATGGAATAGATAGATATTAGATAGATGGATAGATAGGAGATACATATGAGATAGATACGGAATAGATAGATATGAGATAGACAGATAGATAGATACATAGATAGATACGAGATCGATCGACGGATAGATACGAGATAGATACGAGATAGATACGAGATAGATACGAGATAGATACGAGATAGATACGAGATAGATCCATAGATAGATACAAGATAGATCCATAGATAGATACGAGATAGATCCATAGATAGATATGAGATAGATCCATAGATAGATACGAGATAGATCCATAGATAGATACGAGATAGATCCATAGATAGATACGAGATAGATCCATAGATAGATACGAGATAGATCCATAGATAGATACGAGATAGATCCATAGATAGATACGAGATAGATCCATAGATATGAGATAGATAGATAGATGGTAGATAGATATATGGATAGATAGACTATTAGGAGATAGATAGAAAGATAGATAGAAGATGGATAGATAGATACGAGATAGAAAGCTATGAGATGGATAGATACGACATAGATAGATATTAGATAGCTGGATGGATACATAGATAGATATTAGATAGCTGGATAGATACATAGATAGATATTAGAGAGATAGATAGATTTGAGATACATAGATAGGAGATAGATACATAGATAGATAGATAGATAGATAATGGGATAGATAGGAGATAGACAGACAAATATGAGAGAGAGAAATAGATAGACAGATAAGAGATGGATAGATAGATACGAGATAGGTATGAGATGGATAGATAGATACGAGATAGGTATGAGATGGATAGATAGATATGATATAGGTATGAGATGGATAGATAGATATGATATAGATAGATGGATAGATAGATATGATATAGATAGATGGATAGATAGATATGATATAGATAGATGGATACAAGGTAGATAGATATGAGACAGATGGATGGATAGATAGATAGGTGATAGATATTGGATAGATAGATAGATAGATAGATAATTAGTAGATAGAAAGATAGATAGAAAGCTATGAGATGGATAGATAGATACGAGATAGATAGATATTAGATAGCTGGATAGATACATAGATAGATATTAGAGAGATAGATAGATTTGAGATACATAGATAGGAGATAGATACATAGATATGAAAGAGATAGATAGACAGATATGAGAGAGAGAGCTAGATAGACAGATATGAGAGAGAGAGCTAGATAGATATGGGATAGATAGATAGATAGATAGATAGATAGATAGATAGATATGGGATAGATAGATAGATAGATATGGGATAGATAGATAGATAGGGGATAGATATGGTATAGATAGATATGAGATAGATACGAGATAGATAGATACGGGATAGATAGATACGGGATAGATAGATAGCTAGATACATAGATAGATATGAGAGAGATAGATTTGAGTTAGATAGATAGATATGAGAGAGATAGATAGACAGATATGAGATAGATAGATATGGGATAGATAGATATGAGAGAGAGATAGATAGGAGATATATAGATAGAGAGATATGATATAGATAGATAGATAGAAGATATGGGATAGATAGATAGATAGATAGATCTGGGATAGATAGATAGATAGATAGATAGATAGATAGATAGATAGATAGATAGATCTGGGATAGATAGATAGATCTGGGATAGATAGATCTGGGATAGATAGATAGATCTGGGATAGATAGATAGATCCGGGATAGATAGATAGATCCGGGATAGATAGATAGATCTGGGATAGATAGATAGATCCGGGATAGATAGATAGATCTGGGATAGATAGATAGATAGATAGATAGATAGATAGATAGATAGATAGATAGATAGATAGATCTGGGATAGATAGATAGATCTGAGATAGATAGATCTGGGATAGATAGATAGATCTGGGATAGATAGATAGATAGATAGATCTGGGATAGATAGATAGATAGATAGATAGATAGATAGATAGATAGGTCTGGGATAGATAGATAGGTCTGGGATAGATAGATAGATCTGGGATAGATAGATAGATAGATAGATAGATAGATAGATAGATAGATAGATAGATAGATAGATCTGGGATAGATAGATCTGGGATAGATAGATAGATAGATAGATAGATAGATAGATCTGGGATAGATAGATAGATAGATAGATAGATAGATAGATAGATAGATAGATAGATCTGGGATAGATAGATAGATAGATAGATAGATAGATAGATAGATAGATAGATAGATAGATCTGGGATAGATAGATAGATAGATCTGGGATAGATAGATAGATAGATAGATAGATAGATCTGGGATAGATAGATAGATCTGGGATAGATACATAGATAGATCTGGGATAGATAGATAGATCTGGGATAGATAGATAGATAGATCTGGGATAGATAGATAGATCTGGGATAGATAGATAGATAGATAGATAGATCTGGGATAGATAGATAGATCTGGGATAGATAGATAGATAGATAGATAGATAGATCTGGGATAGATAGATAGATAGATAGATCTGGGATAGATAGATAGATAGATCTGGGATAGATAGATAGATAGATCTGGGATAGATAGATAGATAGATAGATAGATAGATCTGGGATAGATAGATAGATAGATCTAGGATAGATAGATAGATAGATAGATAGATAGATAGATAGATAGATAGATCTGGGATAGATAGATAGATAGATCTGGGATAGATAGATAGATCTGGGATATATAGATAGATCTGGGATAGATAGATAGATCTGGGATAGATAGATAGATAGATCTGGGATAGATAGATAGATAGATCTGGGATAGATGGATAGATAGATAGATAGATAGATCTGGGATAGATAGATAGATAGATAGATAGATAGATAGATAGATAGATAGATAGATAGATAGATCTGGGATAGATCTGGGATAGATAGATAGATAGATAAATCTGGGATAGATAGATAGATCTGGGATAGATAGATAGATCTGGGATAGATAGATAGATCTGGGATAGATAGATAGATAGATCTAGGATAGATAGATAGATAGATAAATCTGGGATAGATAGATAGATCTGGGATAGATAGATAGATCTGGGATAGATAGATAGATCTGGGATAGATAGATAGATAGATCTAGGATAGATAGATAGATAGATAGATAGATAGATAGATAGATAGATCTGGGATAGATAGATCTGGGATAGATAGATAGATCTGGGATAGATAGATAGATAGATAGATAGATAGATAGATAGATAGATAGATAGATAGATAGATAGATCTGGGATAGATAGATAGATCTGGGATAGATAGATAGATCTGGGATAGATAGATAGATAGATAGATCTGGGATAGATAGATAGATCTGGGATAGATAGATAGATAGATAGATAGATCTGGGATAGATAGATAGATCTGGGATAGATAGATAGATCTGGGATAGATAGATAGATCTGGGATAGATAGATAGATCTGGGATAGATAGATAGATCTGGGATAGATAGATAGATCTAGGATAGATAGATAGATCTGGGATAGATAGATAGATCTGGGATAGATAGATAGATCTAGGATAGATAGATAGATAGATAGATAGATAGATAGATAGATAGATCTAGGATAGATAGATAGATAGATAGATCTGGGATAGATAGATAGATAGATAGATCTGGGATAGATAGATAGATAGATAGATAGATAGATAGATAGATAGATAGATAGATAGATAGATAGATCTGGGATAGATAAATAGATAGATCTGGGATAGATAGATAGATCTGGGATAGATAGATAGATCTGGGATAGATAGATAGATAGATCTACGATAGATAGATAGATAGATCTAGGATAGATAGATAGATAGATCTAGGATAGATAGATTGATCTGGGATAGATAGATAGATCTGGGATAGATAGATAGATAGATCTGGGATAGATAGATCAATATAAAGATAGGTGACTGAAATTGGATAGATAGAAAGCTAGATAGATTGACAGATATGAGAGAGAGAGATAGAAATGAGAGAGAGAGAGAGAGAGAGAGAGAGATATGAGAGAGAGATAGATATGAGAGAGAGAGAGATATGAGAGAGAGAGAGAGATGAGAGAGAGAGATATGAGAGAGAGAGAGAGAGAGATAGATATGAAAGAGAGAGAGATATGAGAGAGAGATATGAGAGAGAGAGATATGAGAGAGAGAGAGATATGAGAGAGAGAGAGATATGAGAGAGAGAGAGAGAGAGAGAGATATGAGAGAGAGAGAGATATGAGAGAGAGATAGATAGATATGAAAGAGAGAGATAGATATGAGAGAGAGAGAGATAGATATGAGAGAGAGATATGAGAGAGAGAGATATGAGAGAGAGAGAGAGAGATATGAGAGAGAGAGAGATAGATATGAGAGAGAGAGAGATATGAGAGAGAGAGAGAGATGATATGACATAGATGGATAGATAGATAGATATGAGAGGGATAGATAGATACGAGATAGATAGATATGAGAGGGATAGATAGATACGAGATACATAGATATGAGAGAGATAGACAGATAGATACATAGATATGAGAGAGATAGACAGATAGATAGATATGAGAGAGACAGACAGATAGATAGATATGAGATAGACAGATAGACAGATAGATAGATATGAGAGAGATAGATAGATAGATAGATAGATAGATAGATAGATAGATAGATAGATAGATAGATAGATAGATATGAGAGAGATAGCTAGATAGATATGAGAGAGATAGACAGATAGATAGATAGATAGATAGATATGAGAGAGATAGATAGATAGATAGATAGATAGATAGATATGAGATAGACAGATAGATAGATATGAGAGAGATAGACAGATAGATAGATAGATATGAGAGAGATAGACAGATAGATAGACAGATATGAGAGAGATAGACAGATAGATAGACAGATATGAGAGAGATAGACAGATAGATAGACAGATATGAGAGAGAGAGAGATATGAGAGAGAGAGAGAGAGATGAGAGAGAGAGATATGAGAGAGAGAGATAGATAGATAGATAGATATGAAAGAGAGAGAGATATGAGAGAGAGATATGAGAGAGAGAGATATGAGAGAGAGAGAGATATGAGAGAGAGAGAGAGATATGAGAGAGAGAGAGATATGAGAGAGAGAGAGATATGAGAGAGAGAGAGATAGATATGAAAGAGAGAGATAGATATGAGAGAGAGAGAGATAGATATGAGAGAGAGATATGAGAGAGAGAGATATGAGAGAGAGAGAGATATGAGAGAGAGAGATAGATATGAGAGAGAGAGAGATATGAGAGAGAGAGAGAGATGATATGACATAGATGGATAGATAGATAGATAGATATGAGAGGGATAGATAGATACGAGATAGATAGATATGAGAGGGATAGATAGATACGAGATACATAGATATGAGAGAGATAGACAGATAGATACATAGATATGAGAGAGATAGACAGATAGATAGATATGAGAGAGATAGACAGATAGATAGATATGAGAGAGACAGACAGATAGATAGATATGAGATAGACAGATAGACAGATAGATAGATATGAGAGAGATAGATAGATAGATAGATAGATAGATATGAGAGAGATAGCTAGATAGATATGAGAGAGATAGACAGATAGATAGATAGATAGATAGATAGATAGATATGAGAGAGATAGATAGATAGATAGATAGATAGATATGAGATAGACAGATAGATAGATATGAGAGAGATAGACAGATAGATAGATAGATATGAGAGAGATAGACAGATAGATAGACAGATATGAGAGAGATAGACAGATAGATAGACAGATAGACAGACAGACAGACAGACAGACAGACAGACAGACAGACAGATAGATAGATAGATAGATAGATAGGAGGAGGATCCTGAAAGTGATCTTCCTAGTGCGGACAGCCATGTGTTGCGTACAGGTACCCTGGCACACATGGCGGACTTCATGTTAGGATGCCTTTCTCGTGACCCTCGCGTTACACACATTCTGGCCACTACGGATTACTGGGTGTACACACTGCTCGACCCACGGTATAAGGAGAACCTTTCCACTCTCATACCCGAAGAGGAAAGGGGTTCGAGAGTGATGCTATACCACAGGGCGCTGGTGGACAAACTGATGGTAAACTTCCCATCCGACAGCACTAGTGGCAGAAGGCGCAGTTCCAAGGGCCAGGTAGCAGGGGAGGCGCGGAGATCAGGCAGCATGTACAGCACAGGCAGGGGAACACTCTCCAAGGCCTTTGCCAGCTTTATGGCTCCCCAGCAAGACTGTGTCACTGCTCCCCAGTCAAGGCTGAGTCAGCGGGAGCCCTGTAAAAGGATGGTGAGGGAGTACGTAGCCGATCGCACGACCGTCCTCCGTGACGCCTCTGCCCCCTACAACTACTGGGTGTCGAAGCTGGACACGTGGCCTGAACTCGCGCTGTATGCCCTGGAGGTGCTTGCTTGTCCTGCGGCTGGCGTCTTGTCAGAGAGGGTGTTTAGTGCGGCTGGGGGAATCATCACCGATAAGCGTACCCGCCTGTCAACCGACAGTGCCGACAGGCTTACACTCAAAGAGGATTTCCCCAGACTTCTCTTCTCCAGCAGGGGACAGCAGCGATACCTAAGCAATACGTAGGCTGCACCCGCGGATGGAAGCATCGTTCTCTATCACCATCAAAAACGGGGACCTTTTAGCTTCATCAATCTGTGTATTATATTCATCCTCCTGCTCCTCCTCCTGAAACCTCACGTAATTACGCCGAACGGGCAATTTTTCTTAGGCCCACAAGGCTCAGTCATATTACTTTAGTAAACAATGTTTATACGTTTCAATTCTCATTAAAGCGTTGAAAGTTGCACCTGAACCAATTTTTATTTTAACTGGGCTGCCTACAGGCCTAGTTACAAATTAAGCCACATTAACCAAAGCGAATAATGGGTTTCACCTGCCCTCTTGGTTGGGCATGGGCAATTTTTCTGAGGTACATTAGTACTGTTGGTACACCAATTTTTTTGGGCCCTCGCCTACAGTGTAATCCTAGTAATTTTTATGGGCTTCGCCTGCACTCATGCTACAGCAAGGTGTGTGGGGTTGGCCTACACTTTTGCTACATAAACATAAATGTAACTGGGGCCTTGTCTATACTGCAACTACTGAAATGTGAAAGAGACTAATGTCTCCCTAAACTGCTGCAACGGGAATGTTACTGTGGCCTGTCTTGACTGCTACTACTACTAAAATGGAACTAATACTGTACTCCCCCTATACTGCTGCTTCGGAATTGTTACTGGGGCCTGTCTGGACTGCTACTACTACTGAAATGGAACTAATACTGTGCTCCCCCTATAATGCTGCAAGTGATATGTTACTGGGGCCTGTCCTAATGCTACCGCTGAAATGTTACTAATTCTGGGCTCTACCTATACCACTGCTAATGCTATGTCACTGGGGCGTGGAAATGGAGGCTTCCCAAAGACATGATGGTGGCGAGGCCATTTCCCACCAATGCGGTTACTGTTAAGGTGCATATGACCACGGACACGTGGAGAGGACACGTAGTGCCTCAAAAACATCCCCCTCCTCCTCCAACAATGAAAACATTCTTCTGCATAGGTCCGTCTGGTGGCAGTCCAAGAATTTCATCTTTAACGACACAAGAGAGCCCCCCCACCATCCCCCCGCCACGGCCCACTTAATCCTGGCCACATTCCGAAAACCAACGAAATAAAACCACGCTACTAGGTCCGCAGTCGCCACCACATTCCCACCAACGCGGTTACTGTTAAGGTACACATTACCAGTCTGACTGGGACATGCACTGTGGGCCGAAGCACACCTATATTGTATGTGACGTTAGCTCTGCTGAGCAGGACACTGCAATGGGATACATTTATGTACCGCCGATGAGTTCCAGGGAGCCACCCATGCTGTGGGTCCACAGGGACTTCACATTAGGGAGTTGTACCTGCCAGTGTCTATGTATTAAAAACCCCAGTCAGACTGGGGCATGCAGTGTGGGCCGAAGACCACCTGCATTAAACCTGACGTTACCTCAGCTGTGATGGGCAATGCAATGGGATATATTTATGTACCGCCGGTGGGTTCCAGGGAGCCACCCATGCTGTGGGTGCACACGGAATTCCCATTGCGGAGTTGTACCTGCCTGTGACTATTTATAAAAAACCCCGGTCTGACTGGGGCATGCAGACACCTTGACAGAATAAATAGTGTGTGGCACATGGATTCCCCATTGCTATGCCCACGTGTGCAGCTCCTGATGGAGGTGGCACAGGATTGGATTTATCATTCTGTACAGCATTGTGGGCTATCGCCCCGCCCCTTTTAAAGAGGGTCGCTGCCTGGCCATGCCAACCCTCTGCAGTGTGTGCCTGCAGTTCCTCCTCATGGCAGACGCACTTATAAATAGACATGAGGGTGGTGTGGCTATGAGGCCAGCGTATGGCATGAGTGCAACTGAAGGCTGCGCAGGGACACTTTGGTGTGCGCTGTGGACACTGGGTCGTGCAGGGGGGTTGGGCAGCATGTTACCCAGGAGAAGTGGCAGCGGAGTGTCGTGCAGGCAGTGATTGTGCTTTTTTGGAGGTAGTGTGGTGTTTAGCTAAGGTATGCCTTGCTAATGAGGGTTTTTCAGAAGTAAAAATTGTTGGGGGGGGGGGCACTCTTGCCGCTATTGTGGCTTAATAGTGGGACCGGGGAACTTGAGATGCAGCCCAACATGTAGCCCCTCGCCTGCCCTATCCGTTTCTGTGTCGTTCCCATCACTTTCTTGAATTGCCCAGATTGTCACAAATGAAAATCTTAGCGAGCATCGGCGATATACAAAAATGCTCGAGTCGCCCATTGACTTCAATGGGGTTCGTTACTCGAAACGAACCCTCGAGCATCGCGGAAAGTTCGTCTCGAGTAACGAGCACCCGAGCATTTTGGTGCTCGCTCATCTCTAGTAATTACCTCTGTGAACCCTTTAGATGACGTGATATACATTGGGATCTGTGTTCTCATTGATCCTCAAGGTGGCAGCGTGTGAGATGGCGCGGGCTCACTTCTGAGCCTGTGCCATCCGCACGACATAAGTTTACGTCCTGTTGTGTTAACTACTACCCTACCAGGTCGTAAACTTGCATCCTGTGGCAATAAGGAATTAACAGAGGGGGCCTGCGTAAAATAGAAAAAAATCAGGGTATACTCACAGTGCCTGGAGTCAGACAGCGGGGTGGAAGCACATAATCACTATGGCCAATCAGAGGCCAAAACAAACCGTCCCCAACCTAAGGGTGACGCTAATGGCAAAATCCTTTTAAAAATAAGATATGAGGGTTCATCACATTACTTAACCTCTTCAGAATCTGGTGATTTTGTCTATTTTAGTGTTTTTAGTGTTGCACTCCTCGCAGGGTGAAGAAGGTGACACTTAATGAAGTACTGACATTATCCCTAATCACGCCATCTGTCAGCGGATTTTCTTGTGTAAATACAGATGAGTAGGAGATAGACATGAGCGAACGTACTTGTCCGAGCTTGATGCTCGCCCGAGTATTAGGGTACTCGAGATGCTCGTTATTCGAGACAAGCACCACGCAGTAGTTGAGTCAATTCCATTTCCTTCGCTGCATGTTTTACGCCATTTTCTGGCCAATAGACATGCAGGGAAGGCAATACAACTTCCTCCTGTGACGTTCCAGCCCTATCCCACCCCCCTGCAGTGAGTGGCTGGCGAGAACAAGTGACCGCCGAGTATATAAAGCAGTCCCGCCCGCTGGTCGCCTCAGACACACGCTGGCAGAGAGCCTTTCTGCAGCCCAGCATATAATTTTTTTCAGCCTACAGTGTGCGTTACATAACCGCTGTGACCCTCCAAGTGCAGGCCAATAACTGCCTAATTTTTTACACCGCTCTGTGCGTCCCGGCAACTTCACGCACAGCGTACGCCCACAGCCACTGATAGAGGGAAAGACATATACACACTATCTAGGCTGTTTGCTTTTTCAAAAAAATTTGAAAAAAAACTCCTTCTTAGGGCTACCTGTGACAGTGTGCATTTTACTGCGTGGCCGCTGGGAGTTGTAGTGGCTCACTATTACCCAGCTAGGCCTTTTTGCAGCATAGCGTATAAATATTTACGGACTGCAGTGTGTGCAACATAACCGCTGTCAGCCTCCAACTGCAGGCCAATAATTGCATAATTATTCAGACCGCTCTGTGTCTGCTCTATTGCTAATACACCATGCTAAGGGGTAGGGGTAGGCCTAGAGGACGTGGCCGTGGACATGGGCGAGGTCCAAGTGAGGGTGTGGGCACAGGCCGAGTTCCTGGTCCAGGAGAATCGCAGCCGGCTGTTGTGGGATTAGGAGAGACGAAAGTTTCTGGGGTCCCCAGCTTCATATCACAATTTTTGGGTCCACGTGGCAGACCTTTATTACAAACTGAGCAGTGTGAGCAGGTCCTGTCGTGGATGGCAGAAAATGCATCCAGAAATGTATCGACCACCCAGTCTTCTACGCCGTCCACTGCTACAACTCTGAATCCTCTTGCTGCTGTTCCTCTTTCCTCCCAGCCTCCTCACTCCATGAAAATGACACATTCTGATGAGCAGGCAGACTCCCAGGAACTGTTCTCGGGCCCCTGCCTTGATTGGGAAAAAATGGTTCCTCTCCCACCTGAGGAGTTTGTTGTGACTGATGCCCAACCTTTGGAAAGTTCCCGGGGTCCGGGTGATGAGGTTGGGGACTTCCGGCAACTGTCTCAAGAGCTTTCAGTGGGTGAGGAGGTCGATGATGATGAGACACAGTTGTCTATCTGTGAGGTAGTAGTAAGGGCAGTAAGTCCAAGGGAGCAGCGCTCAGAGGATTCAGAGGAAGAGCCGCTGGATGATGAGGTGACTAACCCCACCTGGTTCGCTAAGCCAACTGAGGAGAGGTCTTCAGAGGGGGAGGCAAGTACAGCAGCAGGACAGGTTGGAAGAGGCAGTGGGGTGGCCAGGGGTAGAGGTAGGGCCAGAGCGAAGACTCCCCCAACTGTTTCCCAAAGCACCCCCTCCTACCAAGTCACCCTGCAGAGGCCTAGGTGTTCAAAGGTGTGGATGTTTTTCAGTGAGAGCGCGGACGACCGACGAACAGTGGTGTGCAGCCTGTGTCACGCCAAGATCAGCCGGGAAGCTACCAATACCCGCCTCACCACCACCAGCATGCACAGGCATATGATGGCCAAGCACCCCATGAGATTGGACGAAGGCTGTTCAACGCCTCCGGGTCACACCACTGCCTCTACCCCTGTGCCCCAACCTGCCACTCAGATCCAACCCCCCTCTCAGGACACAGGCATGAGCGCCTCCCGGCCTGCACCCACACCCTCACCTCCGCTGTCCTCGGCCCCATCCAGCAATGTCTCTCAGCGCAGCATCCAGCTGTTGCTAGCGCAAGCGCAAATACGCTGCCACGCACCCACTTGCTCAAGCTTTAAACGTCCACATTGCGAAATTGATCAGCCTGGAGATGTTGCTGTACAGGCTTGTGGAAACGGAGGCTTTCAAAATCATGATGGCGGCGGCAGTCCCACGCTACTCGGTCCCCAGTCGCCACTATTTTTTCTGATGTGCCGTCCCAGCCCTACACCAGCACGTCTCCCGCAACATCAATCATGCCGTCACTAACGCGGTTACTGGGAAGGTCAACTTAACCACGGACACGTAGACAAGTACTGACGGGCAGGGCCACTATATCTCCCTGATGGCACATTGGGTGAATTTGATGGAGGCTGGGACTGAGTCAGAGCCTGGGACCACACACGTCCTACCCACACCCAGAATAGAAGGTCCTTCCTCGGTTCTGGTATCTGCGGCGGTGTATGCCACCTCCTCTAAACCCTCCCCCTCCTCCTACGCAACCTCTACCTCTCAATTAAGAAAAGTGAGCAGCGCGTCGCCAGCACAGCAGTGGGCAAGCGTCAGCAGGCCGTGCTGAAACTACTCAGCCTAGGAGACAAGAGGTACGCGGCCCCCGAGCTGTTGCAGGGTCTGACCGAGCAGACCGACATCTGGCGTTGGCCGCTGAGCCTCCAACCGGGCATGGTTGTGTGTGACAACGGCCGTAACCTGGTGGCGGCTCTGCAGCTCGGCAGCCTCACACACGTGCCATGCCTGGCCCACGTCTTCAATCTGGTGGTTCAGTGGTTTCTGAAAAGCTACCCGCACTTGTCAGACCTGCTCAGCAAGGTGCGCCGTGACTGCGCACATTTCCGCAGGTCCACCACGGACGCTGCCACCCTGCGGACGCTGAAACATCGGTTTAATCTGCCAGAGCTCCGGCTGCTGTGCGGCATGCCCACACGGTGGAATTCTACGCTCCACATGTTGGCCAGGCTCTATGAGCAGCAACTCCAAAATGGGCAGCGTAGTGGGAGTCAGCCTCCCCAATTCTTTACCGAGGAGTGGGTCTGGATGGCAGATATCTGCCACGTCCTCGGAAACTTTGACGAGTCTACCCAGATGGTGAGCGGCAATGCTGCAATCATTAGCGTCACAATCCCTCTGCTATGCCTGCTGAGAAGTTCGCTGCAAAGCATAAAGGCTGACGCTTTGCGGTCGGAACAGGAGACGGGGAAGAGAGTATGTCGCTTGATAGTCAGAGCACCCTCATTTATATATCTCAGCGCGTTTTGGAGGAGAAGGAGGAGGGGGAGGGGGAATAGACAGCTGGGCCCACTGCAGAGGGTACCCATGCTGCTTGCCTCCCATCTGTTCAGCGTGTATGGCCTGTGGACGAGGAGGAGGAGGATCATGAAAGTGATCTTCCTAGTGAGGACAGTCATGTCTTGCGTACTGGCACCCTGGCACACATGGCGGACTTCATGTTAGGCTGCCTTTCTCGTGACCCTCGCGTTACACACATTCTGGCCACTACTGATTACTGGGTGTGCACCCTTCTCGACCCCCGGTATAAGGAGAACCTTTCCACTCTCATTCCTAAAGAGGAAAGGGGTTCGAGAGTGATGCTATACCCCAGGGCAATGGTGGACAAACTGATGCTAAACTTCCCATCTGACAGCGCTAGCGGCAGAAGGCGCAGTTCCGTGGGCCAAGTAGCAGGGGAGGCGCGGAGATCAGGCAGCATGTTCAGCGCAGGCAGGGGAACACTCTCCAAGGCCTTTTGCCAGCTTTATAGCCGATCGAACCACCGTCCTCCGTGATGCCTCTGCTCCATACAACTATTGGTTGTCAAAGCTGGACACGTGGCACGAACTTGCGCTATATGCCCTGGAGGTGCTGGCTTGCCCTGCCGCTAGCGTCTTGTCAGACAGGGTGTTTAGTGCAGCTGGGGTAATTATCACGGACAAGCGCACCCGCCTGTCAACTACCAGTGCCGACATGCTTACACTCAAAGATGAACAAAGCCTGGATTTCCCCAGACTTCTCTTCTCCACCAGTTGAGAGGAGCCGAACCGCAGATAAAAGCACTCTTTATCACCAGGAAAGTGGGGCATTTATCTTTGTCAATCTGTCTCTCAAATTAGTCCTCCTCCTGCTTCTCCTCCTCCAGAAACAACATGTCATTGCGCTGAACTGCCAATTTTTCTGCGGCCCAAAAGGCTCATCTACATCTAGGAATGTTTTTACAATTTTTCTAAGTTTCAGAAGTATTGAGACTTTTACATGAACCAATTTTTTCAACAGGACTGCCTCCAGGCTCTGTTACAAATTGAGCAACAGTGAGCTGTATCTTTAAAAAAATGTTTATGGGTTTCACCTGCCCTCTCGGTTGATACATTTTTCAGAGGTACACTTGTACTCTTGGTACACTAATTTTTGGGGCCCACGCCTACACTCTTATCCAACTAATTTTTCCGGCCTGTCAACTGCCAGTGCCGTCATGCTTACACTCAGAGATGAACAAAGCCTGGATTTCCCCAGAATTCTCTTCTCCACCGGCGGAGAGGAGCCGAACCTAAAGATTCTTTTTGCTGCAACCGCAGATAAAAGCACTCTTCTCAATCACCGGAAAAACGGGGCATTTAGCTTTGTCAATCTGTCTCTGATATTAGTCCTCCGCCTGCTACTCCTCCTCCAGAAACAACATCTCATCACGCTGAACTGCCAATTTTTCTGCGGCCCAAAAGGCTCATCTAGCAATGTTTGTACAATTTTTAAAACTTTCAAAAGTATTGATACTTTAACATGAACCAATTTTTTCAACAAGGCTGCCTCCAGGCTCTGTTACAAATTAAGCAACAGCGAGCTGTATCTTTCAAAATATATTTATGGGTTTCACCTGCCCTCTCGGTTGATAAATTTTTCAAAGGTACACTTGTACTCTTGGTACACTAATTTTTCGGGCCCATGCCTACACTCTTATCCAACTAATTTTTCCGGACTTCGCCTACGCTCATGGTATCCCAATGTTTCAGAGGTTGGCCTATACTATTGCTACAGAAATTTTACTGGGGTCTGCCTGCCTGCCTATACTTCTGCTACGAGAAAGTGACAGGGGTCTGCCTATACTGCTGCCACTTGAATGTTACAGGGGTCTGCCTATACTGCTGCCACTTGAATGTTACAGGGGTCTGCCTATACTGCTGCCACTTGAATGTTACAGGGGTCTGCCTATACTTCTGCTACAGAAATGTTACTGGGATCTGTCAATAGTCTTACTACTGAAATGATACAGGGGTCTGCGTATACTTCTGCTACAAAAATGTTACTGGGGTCTGCCTATACTTCAACAACAGAAATGGTGGTGGGGTCTGCCAATACTGCTGCTACAGAAATGATACTGGGGTCTGCCTATACTGCTGCTACATAACTGTTACTGGGGTCTGCCTATACTTCTGCCACATAAATGTTACAGGGGTCTGCCTATATTGCTGCCACTGAAATGTTTCAGGGGTCTGCTTATACTGCTGCTACAGAAATGTTACAGGTGTCTGCCTATACTGCTGCTACTGAAACGTTACTGGGGTCTGCCTATACTGTTACTACAGATATGTTACTCGGCTCTGTCTATACTGTTACAAGAGAAATGTTACTGGAGTCTGTCTGTACTGTTACTACTGAAATGTTACAAATACTGGCCTCTGCCTATACTGCTGCTACTGAAATGTTACAGGGGTCTGCATATACTGCTGCTACATTAATGGTTCAGGAGTCTGCTTATACTGCTGGTACAGAAATGTTACAGGGGTCTGCTTATACTGCTGCTACAGAAACGTTACTGGGGTCTGCCAATACTGTTACTACAGAATTGTTATTCGGCTCTGTCTATACTGTAACAACAGAAATGTTACTGGGGTCTGCCTATACTTCTGCTAATGAAAAGTTACTTTCGGTCTGTCTATACTGTTACTACAGAAATGTTACTGGGGTCTCCCTAGACTTCTGCAACATAACTGTTACTGGGGTCAGCTTATACCTTTGCTACAGGAATATTACAGGGGTCTGTGTATACTATGGGTGCAGTAAGTCTTCCCATCGCGGTGTTCTACCTATCAGGCTCCCCAAAAAAAACAGAATGTCTAGGGCATGGCGTGTGGGCCGCAGCCAACATGTATTTCCTCTCACGTAACCTCAGCTATCCGGGGCACTGCAATGGGATTTCTTTCTGTACCGTCTGTGTGTTCCTGCTAGCCACCCATGCTGCGGGTGCACACAGACTTGCCATAGCGGAGTTGTACCTGCCTGGCACTTTAAAAAAAAAAACAGAATGTCTAGGGCATGGAGGGTGGGCCGCAGCCAACATGTATTTCCTCTCACGTAACCTTAGTTATCCGGGGCACTGCAATGGGATTTCTTTCTGTACTGTCTATGTGTACCTGCTAGCCACCCATGCTGCGGGTGCACACAGACTTGCCATAGCGGAGTTGTACCTGCCTGTCCCCAAACACTGACAGACTTGGGTAGGGTGCAGAGTGCAGATGGTTTACCCCTTGCGTTGTCGATGAGGTATCTGACACCCAAACAGATTGAGTAGTGTGTGGACACAAGGAGTCCCCATTGCTATGTCACTCGCAGCACCTTGGGCCACACAAGGTGTTTGCTGGGACAGAGGCTGACCCAGGGCCCGCTCACATACTTCCCACACCGAGTATTGCTGCATTGTGGAGATGTGTAGAAGTGCTGGGCTGGCAGCGGACTCCCCTTTATGCCCACGTTTGCAGCTCCTGATGGAGGTGGCACAGGATTGGAATGAAGATGGAATGTCAATCTATTATCAATTCTCAACAGCATTGTGGGCTATCGCCCACACTTTCGAAGAGGGTCGCTGCCTGGCCCTGCCAACCCTCTGCAGTGTGTGCCTCCGGTTCCTCCTCATGGCAGACGAACTTATAAATAGACATGAGGGTAGTGTGGCTATGAGGCAAGTGTGTGGCATGAGGGCAGCTGAGGACTTTTGTGTGCGCTGCAGACGCAGGGTCATGCGGGGGGGGGGGGGGTTGGGCAGCATGTAACCCAGGAGAAGAGGCAGCGGTGTGACCCGCAGGCAGTGATTGTGCTTGGTTGGAGGTAGTGTGGTGCTTAGCTAAGGTATGCCTTGCTAATGAGGGTTTGTCCAAAGTAAAAATTGTTGGGGGGGGGGCACTCTTGCCGCTATTGTCGCTTAATAGTGAGACCTGGGAACCTGAGATGCAGCTCTGCATGTTGCCCCTCGCCTGCCCTATCCGTTTCTGTGTCGTTTCCATCACTTTCGTAGGTTTTGCAGATTTGCACAAATGAAAACCTTAGCGAGCATCGGTCATATACAAAAATGCTCGAGTAGCCCATTGACTTCAATGGGGTTCGTTACTCGAAACGAACTCTCGAGCATCGCGGAAAGCTCGACTCAAGCAACAAGCACCCGAGCATTTTGGTGCTCGCTCATCTCTAGTAGGAGACATTTAGTAGATTGGATATAATGGTGGAGGAGGTGGGGGAAGACCAGATTATTTTTGAGGGCCAACACTTTAATTTTTTACATTTATGTAGTTGAAAAATATTTTGGGGTTATTTTTGCTTTCTGTTCCAGTCTTTTTGGCCTTCATTTTCTCTCTCTATAACTTTTTAGTATGTCACTTCCTGCAGCAGTAGTTTATATACTTTCCAGGGTCGTGTCGTTGTTTGGCCTTCCTGAAGTTGAGTGGTTTTGTAGCTCATCTAGTAAACATCTTAAGGGTTCTACAGCCATGCATGGAGCATGACGTGATTGCACTGTGAAGCCCTCACATGCTTTTGCGTGCATTTCTGTGCACTCTACTGTACTTTTGTGGGACATCAGCGCTGTTAGTGAAGGGGGCCATATACATCCAAACATGCACAAATATCACACATATTCATGCATATACAACAATACAAGTACATTGAGAACAATGTAGCCTCATCAGACCTCCGACCTCCACTTCTAACCTCTAACTTATCCCTAGGTTTGAGTATGCGCTCTCTATTAGTCATAAGTCACAGATAGCCCGCCGCATGTATTTATATATGGAAATGGTAAAAGTCTGGGAATTAGTGCATGCTCAGGCTTATCTCATAGTTTAATGTGTGCAACTTGAATCTGAAGCACAACTTCTTGACCTCTTGACAAGCTCTTGTCAAAGAAAGTGGACATTCCCCTCTGCAACCTGCTGCCTCATGTCACCGAGTGGAGATAAGGGAGATGGAATAAATCCTCCACAGTGCCACCTATTGAAAGGCACTGTGGAGGATTTATTCCATCTCCCTTATTTGCATATTACCCAGAGGAGCGTGCGTGGCCATTTGAGTCTCCTCACTTAGTTTATAGTATATAGTTGCTCTCCCTAAGGAGAAAACAGCGTTTCTGACCGAGTGGAGAGATATTACATGACAACAGAAACTAGACATGAGAAATACAACTTTAAACCACCAGGTGGTACTGTAAACATACAAATCATTGCATCATGGGAAGATTACAGTGTCTACAGGATTAAAAAGAAAATAAATGCAGAAGATACGAGGAAGAAAGTTTAGCAACTGATGTCAAAGTTACCATTTGGCTCCCGTCTTATATTTGCTGTATTAGGGTGGTTTCACATCGGCGTTAGGGTCAGCTCAGGTTTTCTGTCTCTCTTCTACGTTTTTGAAGGAGAGAAAAAGTGATCTGTTTTTTTTCCCATTGATTTCAATGAGGTTTAGAAACAGTGAAAGCAAATGGAAAGGCTTCAGTTTGCTCCCATTCCTTTAGGTTTCAATTGTTTTGATGGGAAAATAGCACAGACCGCAGCATTATTTTTCTGTAAAAACCCCCCCAAAAAACGGAAACCTCAATTGACCCTAACGCAGGTGTGACAGCAGCCTTGTATCTCTATTTCCGTGACACTTTGCTCAGTGACTCTACATGTGTGAAGTTCCCCGCAGTTAAGGGCTCATTCGCACGGTCGTATGTAGATCACACAGTGTTTTACTGCCGTGGGAGACAGCGGTTTTCCGACTGTCACCGTGTATGGCAGCGAGCGCACTCTTCATGACATTGTGTCTCACGCATGCGGTCATGCGCAGTCTGACTTCTTTCTTTTTTTTTTACTTCCCCACTCTGTCATGGCATTGCATATGCAATGTATTGTGTATGGACAGTGTCAAATACGCAACCCATGGAGATAGGGCTGTATGCATGTAATATGCAGGGAAATAGAGCATGCTGCATTCCTTCTCACGTGAGTATTACATGCAGTGTACATAAGTTAATGTGAATGGGTCCATGAAAATCAATGTACTTACATTGACTTCATTCGCCGCCGTGAAATCCCGCTCTTGGGAATGAGTCCCAAGATTTCACTATTAAAGGGGTTGTCCCGCGCCGAAACGTTTTTTGTTTTTTTTCAACCCCCACCCCCCCGGTTCGGTGCGAGACAACCCCGATGCAGGGGTTAAAAAAGAACACCGGATAGTGCTTACCTGAATCCCCGCGTTCCGGTGACTTCTTACTTACCTGATGAAGATGGCCGCGGGGATCTTCTCACTCGGTGGACCGCAGGGCTTCTGTGCGGTCCATTGCCGATTCCAGCCTCCTGATTGGCTGGAATCGGCACGTGACGGGGCGGAGCTACACGGAGCCCCATTCAGAAAAGAAGAAGACCCGGACTGCGCAAGCGCGGCTAATTTGGCCATTAGACGGCGAAAATTAGTCGGCTCCATGGAAACGAGGACGCTAGCAACGGAGCAGGTAAGTGAAAAACTTCTTATAACTTCTGTATGGCTCATAATTAATGCACAATGTACATTACAAAGTGCATTAATATGGCCATACAGAAGTGTATAGACCCACTTGCTGCCGCGGGACAACCCCTTTAAGATACAAGGGCAAGATTTCAATTTATTCCTATTAAAAGACAACTCCAAAACTTTTAGGGCTCCCCTTATGCTGCACATATCTCCCATCATGGCTCTGGCTTGGCAGGTCCACCGAAGTCTCATCACTCTGCACTTGCATGAAACTTCTGAACTTCAGCTATAAATTCCATAAACTGCAGACTATCCAGTGAGATACAGCATAAAGGTGGGTCCAAATGAGGGCTGATTTGCCTCCAAACTCAGACCATTTGGTGCGGATTTTGAAGGTGGGTTTTATAGCATGCTCCTGTGCGGAATTAACCCCTTCATTGTGAAGAGATGAATTGCGCGCCGCATGTCAATTTACACAAAGGTTTAGTGCGGATTATTTCCACACTGTCTGGACCTTCCCTAAAGCTCACCAGACCTCCACTGGAATTTTTAGCTATGTGTAATTGGTGTGTGCTGAGAGTCAGAGATGTAGTTGGAGGCTCACGATCCCTACGTCGCCTCCTGTCCTGACCACCAACAGCACAACCAACCATATGTAAGGGGTGCAGCGTTGATGCCATTTACCACACCCCCTTACCAAAAGTGTGAACTGAACTGTGTAATCACTTTTTTGGGTTATGGACTGCCAAAGTCCTAATGAATATAATGAGGACTGACAAATTTAACACTGCAATATCAGTGTTGCATTGCTTCGGCATATTATGTTCTAGCCACATTTCCAACCAGTTCCATGGAGTCTAAACAGTTAACTGCGTGTTATGTTATAATTTATGTTATTGGTCCTCAGTCACGGGTGCACACTGAGCATAGTGCCACATAACGCTATCAAGCGTGGAGCCCAAGATGGAAACTGGGGTTGCATCACGTGCTTCGTAGTCATTGTGACATAATGGCAGTGAGTGCAGCAATGTCAGGGAGCCTAAGACCTTAGCGCAAACAAACACCGATTGAAATGGCTAATTAGTTCCAGATGTTCTTTTTCCAGTGAAATTCTGCAGTGTTTCACACATCTCCTTGCATATTGCGCACACATTTGCGCATCACCAATTGACTTCCATGGGGACCCTTGTTGCACAAATCAACAGAAATATAAGGCTTATTTTTTGCCACTGATGAAATTACGCACACAAAGTACACGCATATGAGGAAACTCAGTGAAATCAATTAGATCTATTCACTGCATATCCCTCAAGCAAAAACATGCATGTGAATGAGCCCTTCTATTGACTATATGAGAGTCATGCCCTCATCCTCTCCAGCCTATTCTACTGCAATATTTTTCTCTGTGTAAGTACCCTGCTCCTTTCTTACTTACGATCATGGTGCGATGACTATTGGCCACTCTGGATGGAGCTCTAAATTTAAAGTGTTTTCCAGTGAAATATTATTAATGACCTATCATCAGGATAGATCATCAATAGTTGATCGGCCGGGGTCCGACGCTCGGAACCCCGACCAATCAGCTGACTAGGCACATGTTGTCAGCACCTCAAATACATGAAGGTCGAAACGGAAGCCTCCACACCAACCTCTGTATAGTGATCTGCGCTGCTAACTGCAGGCGCGGCTCTCATTGAAAAAAAAAAGGAAGCCATGCCTGCGGTTAAAAGCGCTGTCCACTATAAGGAGGTCAATGCCTTCCGCTCCGACCTCTGTGTATTTGGAGCAGACGTCTCCATGCAGACCTCCCACGCATTACATAGCACTCATTAAGCGCTGTGTACTAAGAAAAGGATAAGGCAGAAGGAGTTAAAAAACACTTCTCTCTCTTACTTCGGGTTCTCAGCTGTGACTAACAGCTGAAATCCATCCCTCTTCTGATTGATTGCAGAAGCAGGAGGCTTTAATTCCGCGCTTTATTTTTACTATCGGGCAGGAGTAAGGGCTTATTCCCACAAGAATATATCGGCCGGCATTTTCACGGTTGTCCGATATACGCTTCCATCTAAGGAGTGCCATCCTTTCTTCCCACTCACCGGCTCTCTGCCTTTCTCCTCCACTCCTGCATTTGCAATGGGAGGGGGCAGGGCAGAGCTAAGCTCCACTCTGTCCCACCTACTCCCAATGCTGGCTATGGACAAAAGGCGGGGAGGGAGCTTAGCTCTACCCCCGCCCCACCCACTCCCATTGCAAACCACTCGGAGGGGAGGAGAGAAGCAGAGAGTTGGTGAGTGGGAGGGACAGCGTATATCGGCCAGGCGTGAAAACCCGGCGGATATAAGCATGTCTGAATAAGCCCTGAAGCCCAGGAGCGAGGGCCAGAAATGTACTGTGCTTGGTCCTTAATGGGTTAAACTCTTCTATCAATATTCCCATCACCAGGCAGAGAGTTATGATGAGTTATGACGCAACTTTTAGGTACAAGAACACTCCTATGGTTCAAAATACTGTTTATGTTGTTCTTGTTTAGTAAAGTGATTTTTTTTTTTAATGTGCTACCACTGCCTCCATCTGTCACCGAATGAACAACAGTAGATGCAGGGAAGCTTGGAATCTTCAGAGTATATTCTTTACTTTATTTCAATACATGCTTTAAAACAATCAGGCACACCAGCAACGGAGAACGCGTTTCAGCCTTACGGCCTTGTTCACCTCCAGAACATCAGCTGGTGTAAATGGGCCTTTAACTCCTTAGTGACCCAGCCTGTTTGCGCCTTAATGACCAGGCCAAATTTTGCAAATCTGACACGTGTCACTTTAGCATGAAAAAACACCAGAAAGGTTTTGCATATCCAAGCGATTCTGGCATTGTTTTTTCGCCACATGTTGTACTTCATTTAGGCGGGAAAAAAAAAGACTGATAGAATTTGTGTTTATTTATTAAAAGCGCCAAAATTGGGAAAATTTTGAAAAAAATCGTCATTTTTTCACATTTCCAACTGCAATATCTCAAATATGTGCAAACATAATATAGAAATTTTTGCTAAGATATATATTTCCTTCCGTTTACTTTATTTTGGGCGCACATTGGAAAAACTTTCATTTTTTTTTAACCATTTAGGAGACGTACAAATTTAACATTACTTTTCAGCATTTTGAGGAACACTTTGTTTTCCTACATCAAGCCAAGATTGGAAAGGCTCATAGAAGTCAAAATGATAGATACCCCCACAAGTGACCCTATTTTAAAAACTACACCCCTTAACGTATTCACTGAGGGGCATCATTAGTATTTTAACCCCACAGGTTTTTTTTTAGGAGTTAATGCAATTTAGAAGAGAAAAACTAAAATTTCATATTTTTGCAAATATGTCATTTTAAAGACAGGAATTTTTTCTATAGTACACATGAAAATGAGGATTTGCAGCCCAGAATGGATACCCCTGTTTGTCCCGTGCTCAGAAACATACCCATTGTGGCCCTAGTATTACGTCTGTATACACAATGGGGCCCAAAATTAAAGGAGCAACCGGTGGCTTTCGGAACAGAAATTTTGCTTGAAGGAGATTTAGGCCCTATTGCACACTTGTAGAGCCATTGAGTGACCAAAACGATGGAGAACCCCCACAAGTGACCCCATTTTGAAAAGTAGACCCCTTAACGAATTTATCTAGGGGTACGATGACTTTTTTGACTTCACAGTTTTTGAATGAATCTAAGCCAAGCCGAAGGGAAAAAAAATTACGATTTTCATTTTTTTGGTAATTGTCATTTTAAAAGCATTTTTTTTTGTACAGCACATATATGAATGAAGACTTGCACCCCAAAATGGATACCCCTGTTCGTCCTGTGCTCAGATACATACCCATTGTGGCCCTAATCGTATGTCTGGATGCACAATGGGGCCCAAAATGAAAGGAGCAACTGGTGGCTTTCGGAACAGAAATTTTGCTAGAAGATTTAGGCCCTATTGCACACTTGTAGAGCCATTAAGTGACCAAACGATGGAGAACTCCCACAAGTGACCCCATTTTGAAAAGTAGACCCCTTAACGAATTTATCTATGGGTACGACGACTTTTTTGATTTTACACTTTTGAATGAATCTAAGCCAAGCCGAAGGAAAAAAATTACGATTTTCATTGTTTTGGTAATTCTGTCATTTTAAAAGCAGTTTTTTTTGTACAGCACATATATGAATGAAGACTTGCACCCCAAAATGGATACCCCTGTTTGTCCTGTGCTCAGAAACATACCCATTGTGGTCCTAGTATTACGTTTGTATGCACAATGTTGCCCAAAATGAAAGGAGCAACGGGTGGCTTTCGGAACAGAAATTTTGCTTGAAGAAGATTTAGTCCCCATTGCCCACTTGTAGAGCCATTGAGTGACTAAAACGATGACGAACCCCCACAAGTGACCCCATTTTGAAAAGTAGACCCCTTAACGAATTTATCTAGGGGTACAGTGACTTTTTTGACTTCACAGTTTTTGAATGAATCTAAGCCAAGCAGAAGGAAAAAAAATTACGATTTTCATTTTTTGGCAATTGTGTCAATTTAAAAACAGTTTTTTCTGTACAGTGTACATAGGAATGAAGACTTGCACCCCAAAATGGATACCCCTGTTTGTCCCGTGTTCAGAAACATACCCATTGTGGCCCTAATCTACTTAAAGGAAACATGGCTAGGCCTATAATGGAAGGAGCACCCGTTGGATTTCAGGGTACAACGGAATAAATTCCAGGCCCCATTGCCCACTTATACGGAAAAAAAATTGACTTCCTAAAAATAATCCCCCCCCCCCCCATTTTTGGCATTCCCTAAATATTAGATAAAGGTAAGAATATAAACTGCGTTTTATGTCCGAAGACAGGGGTGATTACAGAGGCTGGTTGGAATGGGCACATGCGGCAAGAAAACCGGGTATCCCCCCTCCCCTCATGCTTTTTGGGGGGTATTTCATAACCTCAGCAGCAGGTATGGGGTGTAAAAAGTGGCGCTCTGTGAGGCTTTGTAATCTTGCTGCGGTGCAGCGGTCTCACAAAGAAGGCGCTCAACAAGCTGCTCCTGGAACTGCATGAAGGCGAGCGTTCCCAGGGCTTCTTGTAAATTACGGATTACAGGTAGCGGTCTGAATAACACCGGGCTCACTCGGCCGTATGCAGAATCCGCTTGCGGAGGCCCGCAGCAGATTCCAGCTGTGAGCCCGGCTGTGACCCTGCGTACGGCCATGTACTGCGCATAACTGTCTATTCACACAGGCGGTCATGCGCAGTCCACCGTTGTTTGTTTTTATTTCCCGCGCCGTCGCTTAGAGATGACCTGGGTACCCGCAGCCCGTACGCAATGTGTTTTCATATGGGCTGCGGGTATATCCGCGGTCATAGAGCACAATGGGCTCTAGGTCGCGGATATCCGCAGTAAAATATAGCATGCCGTGTTCTGTTTCTGCGAGTGGATTCCGTAATTCCGACCCACTAATTGGGGGGGGGAATTGTGTAATCCAATGCATGCCATTGATCCGTGGATTACCGCTGATCAAGCGCATGCAGAACCCGTAATTCCTCTCCGGTCTTGTGTGACCGGCCTAATGTTAGATCGCTACTTTATCATGTGACCGGGGACCGCTCAGCGAGGCCTCCGGTCACTGCTCCAAGCACTCAGCGCCCATTGGTGGCTGGGAGCAAGGAGATTTAAAATTTCCTGGGCTCCCCGGCTCCTGCGAATGTGTCCGGCATTTTGCCGGCAGGCGCATGCGCAGCAGCCGGAAGGAGGATAATTGCATCTGGATTTAAATGCGGAGGCCTCCGAGAAGATGTTTTATCTCCTCTCACCGATCGCATCGGTGAGGGGAGATGAAACTGCCACTTTTTAAAGAACTTTTACGTGATCGCCATTATGCATTGGATAACGGTGATCACGTGACCAGTAACCACATACCGCGGCTCCCCGTGACATCTCCAGGCTCTTGACTACCTTTGGTAGCCAGGAGCAGGGAGATTTTAAATTTCTTGGGCAATATTTTACTTTTGCGCATGCGTCCGCCATCATGCTGACGGGCGCATGCGCTGAAGCTGGGGTAAGGTCCGCGGATAAACATCCCATCAGGGAATAAATCCGGGGACCTTGGGTACTTAATTTCATCCTCCCTTACGGATACGATCCGTAAGGGGAGATGAAACTTGAACTTTTTAAACTTAATTTTTTTTTTTACTTTTTAACTTTATATGATCACCATTATCCGATGGATAACGGTGATCATATGACTGGAAACCGCATACAGCGGTCCCCAGTCATATCTCCCTGCACTCTGCTATCTGTGACAGCCGAGTGCAGGGAGATTTTGAATTTGCCGGGCTCGCCGGCCTTCTGTGCATGCGCCGATGTGGCGCGCATGCTAGCGGGGGGTCCGGAGACCGGCCGGAGGACATTGAGGAAGCGGGGTGAGTATTTTTACCTCCCCTCATGGATCCGATCCATGACGGGAGGTGAAGCTTTTCTTTTTGTTTACACTTTTCTTTACTTTTCCGCGATCGCCGTTATCCATTGGATAACGGCGATCGCGGTACCGGGGACCGCTCACCGCGGTCCCCGCTGACATCTCCTGCCTCCCGGCTACCTACAGGAGCCGGGAGATTTTAAATTTCCCGCGCCGCCGGGCCTTCTGCGCATGCGGCTGCCGTAATGCTGCCTGGCGCGCATGCGTAGAAGGACGGCTACGGGGCCCGGAGCATCGGGAGAGCGGGGAGCAGTGCGGCGGACCTCGGTGAGTGATTTCAGCTGCCCTGATGGATGCGATCCATCAGGGTACCTGAATCTTCAACTTTTTTTTGTACTTTTATTTACTTTTTTGCGATCGGCGCTATCACAATGCCGGGGGGGGGGGAGAGTCCGTGCAGCCCGGGATGACAGCTCCATGCTGTTGGCGACCTGCGAACACCGACAGCATGGAGCTGTCACGTCCATAGCCCACGGGGCTTTATTCTCTGCAGGACACATGTTTTTACGTCCTCAGAGAATAAAGCCCACTTCGGGAGGACGTAAAAACACTATGGGCTGGTCGTTAAGGGGTTAATGGTTTCTTTCATTACATAGCAACAGGTTGGGGAGTAATTAGTCAGGTAATGAGAAGAGCTAGTGAGCCCGTGATAGGAGGATGAACACTTTGCATAGGTTGGTTTAGAGTAAACAGATAAAAGGTAAGAGGGGGTGGAGTAAAGAAAGAGGTCTTAAGGCCCATTTACACCAGCCGATGATCACTAAAAAGTCGCTAATCGGCGATTGTTTTAGCGATTATCAGCGCGTCCAAATGCACGCACATCGTGCGCTTTTTGGGCACTGGTAGCTGATCATTAAATTCAGTCTAATCATTGTTCACTTTTATCAGCAGTTCTCCAAGGGGAGTGCTGATAGCATTATTTCCCTCTGGAGAACAAAGGATCTGAGCACAGATAATAGCCCTCTGGTTATTAACTGCATTCAGTGAAGGCTTCATTTGCACACTTAATTGGTACATAAGTAGCTGAGTAGCTACTTAATAGTTTATGCAAAATGATCGCTCAAAGCTGTCACTGAAACTGTGGTTTGAGCGATCTTTGAGCGATCATCTGCTGGTGTGAATGGGCCTGTCAGGACCACCTGCTCTTGGGTCTCCGCGCCCACACCACCGATCCTATCACCCGAGCTGATCGGGTGAGGCGCAGGGGAGCCCCGGTCTTGGTGACCTCCCCTGGCCGCCGGGGTCCTGGACATTGGCTCTGGTCGCACGCTCCTGTGCTCAGGAGGCAGCGCCCGGGTAATTGGGTTGCTGGGGATGCGGGAGACGTACTGAGGGTCCTCTTCTCCCTTTGCCCATTCCATCTAGGCCATGGTCCCATCTGTCTATGGACTTTATAACTGATTTGCCTCCCTCGCTTGGGAACACTGTCATTTGGGTCATAGTCGATCGTTTCACCAAGATGGCACATTTCGCTCCGCTAGGCAAGCTACCTAATGCCAAATTGATATCTGAAATATTTATCAAGGAAGTGGTTCGACTGCATGGGATCCTGGAGGATATTGTCTCGGATACAGGGGTACAGTTTGTTGCTCGCTTCTGTCGAGCTTTCTGCAAAAACCTAAATATTAATTTGTCCTTTTCGTTGGCATTCCATTCTGAGTCCAATGGACAAACTGAACACATGAATCAAGAATTGATCCTGTACCTGCGACTTTTTGTTTCTGATAATCAGTTTCAGTGGACTAATTACTTACCTCTCACCGAATTTGCAATCAATAACCATGTTAACTCGTCTGCACAATTCTCACCGTTTTTCTGTAATTATGGTTTCCATCCCCGGTTTACATTCTCTACTCCTTCCATTTCTGACACTCCGTCTGCTTATACCTCGACTGATGAACTGTGCACAGTTTGGGCCCAGGTTCGTAAGAACCTACAGGGTTCCCAGGAGAAACTACTTAGGCAGTCGAATAAGAGACGCACTATTTCTGCACCGTTTGTGGTTGGGGAGCAGGTGTTACTATCTTCCAAAAATTTGAAACTTAAGGTTCCATCCTTAAAACTCGCTCCACGTTTTGTTGGTCCATTCACGATCTCTCAGGTGGTTAACCCAGTGGCATATAAAGTATCCCTTCCTGCATCTTGGAAGATCCACAACGTCTTCCATAAAGACTTGTTAAAAAGATATGTGACTCCAGTTGTGCCCACCCGTGACCCGCCCTCTCCTACACTGGTGCAAGGGGAATGAGAATTTGAGGTGGAGAAAATTGTTGACTCCAGGTGGGTTCGGGGCTTGATACAGTATCTGGTCCACTGGAGAGGGTTCGGCCCGGAGGAACGGACGTAGGTCCCTGCCAGGGATGTTCATGCCCCACGCCTGGTACGATTATTCCACAGGGCCTTTCCTCTCAAGCCTGCTCCAGGTCGTGGGGGTCCGGTGTCCCCCCGTAGAAGGGGGGGGTAGTGTCAGGACCGCCTGCTCTCGGGGTCTCCGCGCCCGCACCACCGATCCTATCACCCGAGCTGATCGGGTGCGGCGCAGGGGAGCCCCGATCTTGGTGACCTCCCCTGGCCGCCGGGGTCCCGGACAATGGCTCCGGTCGCACGTTCCTGTGCTCAGGAGGCATCGCCCGCGTAATCGGGTTGCTGGGGATGAGGCGATGACATGACATTCTATCAGCATGTTCTGCACTCGTTGCTGGATGTCTGGGTCTCTGCACTTGCTGACTTAGGTCTGGGTCTGGCTGCTGGCAGGTTCCCCGCCCCAATCAGCTGCTGGGGCGGGAGTTCTGACAGCATTTAAACGTGCCTTTTTCCTTCCTGCATTGCCAGTGTATGTTTGTCTCCAGGCTACACCCGCATATTTCTGATCTGATTTCCCGTTGTGACCCTCTGCTTTTGGACCTGACTTTGACCTAGCCTAATCCCTGGTACCGTGTATTCTCCTGTTGCCGACCCGGACTTCCTGACTTGCCTCTGTGTCTCTTTCTCTCTGTATTTGTTTGTCTGACCCCTTGCCCCGCTTCCATAGTGAGTATAGGGACCGTCGCCCAGTTGTCGCCCTGGGGCCTAGCCCAGGGGCGCAAGTAGGTAGGGACAGGGGTTGCGGGTACCTTTTAGGGACTTCCAGTAACCGGACCCCAGTTCCGTGACAGGGCCTTTAGTGTGGTGAGAGAAGAAGAAGCATCCGGAGGAATCCAGTGCAGTGGGAAGGAGATAGTGTGACTACAAAAGCCAGAATGTATAGCGAAGAGAAAGAACGCATAAGAGAGAATTCATGTGTATGGACAGCTAAACCAAGGAAAGAGGTATCAATAGAAAGAAACAGAAGAAAGAGATAGTGTAACAGGAGATCTATACCAAGTAAAGTTAAACGAGAGAAAAACAGAAAGGCAAAGCATAGTGTACAGAAGAGGGTCCTTTATTTTCAAATTTCATAGTTACCTTTCCCAAAGTAAAGTATATTTCTGTGTCTGGCTCCCTGCACACGGGCGGAAATTCAGCAGTGGAACTTGGCTCTGCCCCCATCCTGCCTCTCCTTTTGCAAATAGTGGCGAGGGGCGGAGAGGGGGCCGGAGCTTAGTGCACTGCTCCCGGCTCTTCCAGCCTCCTCCCCCTGCAGATTGGGACACCGTATATTAGTCGGGCGTGAATACCTGGCAACCATATACGGTTGTCTGAAGCCGTATGCCATTGGAGTGAATGAGGTTGACCACGAGATGCATGTGACGCAGGGAAGAGATTGCACTCAATTAACAGAGTTTGAGCGGGGGCGCATTATTGGAATGCTACAGAGTGGAACCATGTTGTCTGCCATAAGGAATCCAGGTTTCATTTTGCTGCTGTCCTATCTTTTAACCCCATCAGAACCCCGTTCCCATCCCCCTCCATACATTAACACCTGACTGACTGCATTTGACACCACTCAAGGGATCTTATCTATGGCACATTACTGAAATTACTATGCATCTGATAAAAGTTCATTTCCCTCATGATGATTTGCTGTATCACACTGATGTTTCATCTATTGTTCCAAAAGTGTCATTTTATTGAGCAGTTAGTAGATCCATATATTTTATTTTACTTTTTGATACTTATTTATAATTATCTAAATATCCAAGCAAGTGCTCAATTTTCTAAAAGAGGTTGCGCCACTCGATCCGCATCTTTTTCTTCTCAACCCATTTGCTCTGATATTGTAATCACTTACTTATAACAATGTTACAATCACACAGAGAAAGTTTAATCGGACAACTCCTTGATACTATTTAACAATGAGGGTACATGCGCATATTTGAGTGTGTTTTCCTCTTGGGCCCTGATGTAGTTTCTATAAACTTCGCACATGTTGCAGAGGAGGTGAGGAGGTGGTATTCTATTGCAAAAATAAATTCTGGCATACGTGAACCTGGTTAGCATATTTCACGTTGTGTATTTATAGCATTCGAGCGCTTGCCAAGCATGTTACCCACCAAATTATCAGTAAATATCATTTGGTATGGAAAAATGTGAAGTTAATTCTCACAAATATGGTATATTTTCTCTAGACGATATCAGATCTGCTGCTACATGGAAGTTGGTGCTGAAATACCTTTCCAATGTTTTTTCTCTCAGTCAAAAGTAATTACAGAGTGAGCAAGAACCCTGAAATATCTGTATTTATAATAACCCTAAACCAAAGGTAGTTGGGACAGCGCCTCAGACAAGCTGATTGCAATCAGGAACCTCAGGAATGCCTATCACACTGAGGGTGGACACCCACTGGCGTTATATAATAATAATAATAATAATCTTTATTTGTATAGCGCCAACTTATTCCGCAGCGCTTTCAGGCATGGATAAATGCAAAACAATACAACAATTACAATATAAGGTACATTGGGTTAGACACAAATGGGTTGAGGGTGGTACAGGAGGTGCAGAGGGGTGGGGAACACAGGCAATAGGAAATTTTATGTACAGATCATTTATCAGAAGGCAAACAGGGTGGAGCACCATAGGGAGGGGCGAGGGACTAGGTCAGGAGATTTGGTATGCTTCCCTGAAGAGGTGCGTTTTTAAGGCACGTCTGAAATTTCGTGCATCGGGAATTGTCCGGATGCCTTGGGGTAGAGCGTTCCAGAGGATGGGGATCTGCTCTGGTGAAGTCCTGTAGGCGAGCATGAGAGGTTCGTATTACAGGGGTGTTTAGTCTGAGTGTGTTAGCCGATCGGAGTGAGCGGGCTGGGTGGTGTACTGACAGGAGGGAGGCGATGTATGGTGGCGCAGCGCCATGCAGAGCTTTGTGAGTGAGGTAGAGGAGTTTAAATTTAGTTCTGCAGTGGATGGGCAGCCAATGCAGCGACTGGCATAATGCAGAGGCGTCTGAATAACGACTGGATAGAAAAATGAGTCTAGCTGCTGCATTTAGTATGGATTGGAGCGGAGCGAGTCTAGTGCGGGGGAGGCCAATGAGTAGCGAGTTGCAGTAGTCGAGCCGGGAGTGGATGAGCGCAACCACGAGCGTCTTTAGCGTGTCCGTGGTTAGGAACGGACGTATTTTAGCAATATTTCTGAGGTGCATGTGGCATGTTTGGGCCAGAGATTGGATATGGGGGGTAAAGGAGGGGTCAGAGTCCAGTGTGACCCCAAGGCATCGGGCATGCTGTCGGGGGGTTATGATGGTGCCAGACACTGGAATGGAGATGTTGAGGGGAGGTCGGTTAGAAGGTGGAAAGACAAGGAGGTCAGTTTTAGAGAGGTTTAGTTTGAGAAAAAGGGAGGACATAGTGTTAGAGACAGCGGACAGACAGTCGGTGATATTTTGGAGGAATGGTCCAGAGATCTCACGAGAGGAGGTGTAAGAGTAAGCCGGGAGTAGACCAGGCGTTCCAGTAATTTGGAGATAAAGGGGAGGTTTGAGACGGGTCGGTAGTTAGCAGCATTAGTCGGGTCCAGGGTTGGTTTTTTAAGCAGAGGGGATATAATGGAGTGTTTGAATGAGGAGGGAAAAGTGCCAGAGGTTAGGGAGAGGTTGCAGATTGTGGTAAGGTGAGTAATGAGAGCTGGGGAAAGGGAGCGGAGGAGGTGAGAGGGGAGAGGGTCGCTGGCGCAGGTGGTAGGGCGGGCAGTGGAAAGGAGCCTGGAGACTTCTTCCTCTGTCGTTGGTTCTAGCGTAGATAGTGAGTAGGTGCTGGGTGCAGTGCTGATGAAGCTGGGATCAGGGCTAACCATGCAGCTTTCAGAGATTTCTTTTCGAATGTGGTCGATTTTTTCTTTGAAATAGGCAGCTAGTTCTCCAGCAGTCAGGTCTGTCGCAGGGGCCTGTTCCTTGGGGCTGAGGAGGGAGTGAAAGGTCTCAAAGAGTTGTTTGGGGTTGTGGGATAGTGAGGAGACAAGGGAGGTGAAATAAACTTGTTTGGCATGGTGAAGGGCTAGGTTATACATTTTAAGCATGAATTTGAAGTGGAGGAAGTCTGCTGGCAGCTTTGACTTTCTCCACAGCCGCTCGGCGCACCTAGAGCACCGCCGGATGAAGCACGTTTGGGACGTGAGCCAGGGTTGCCGTGGTCTGCGTTTGACAGCTCGCGTCACGGGCGGTGCCACTTCATCCAGGGCACGGCTGAGGGTGGTGTGGTAGTATTCGGCTGTCAGGTTAGGGCAGGGGAGGCGAGAGATGGGCGATAGGGAGGACTGAATAGTTTCAGCAAACTGTTTAGTGCGGACAGACTGGAGGTTCCTAGAGATGCGATAGATAGGAGGGTCAGGAGAGATGCTAGGGTGCCTGATGGAGAAAGAGAGAAGGTTGTGATCCGAGAGTGGAAGTGGGGAGTTAGTAAAGTGAGAAGCAGAGCAGAGACGGAGGAAAACTAAATCGAGAGTGTTACCATCTCTATGAGTGGGGGAGTCAGAGATTAGCGATAGGCCAAGGGAGGAGGTAAGTGTTAAGAGCCGGGAGGCAGATGAGGAGCTAGAGTCGTTAGTAGGAATGTTGAAATCACCAAGAATGAGGGTTGGGATTTCACAGGATAGGAAGTGGGGGAGCCAGGCAGCAAAGTGGTCTAGGAACAGGCGGGTAGGACCCGGGGGGCGGTAAATAACTGCGACACGCAGAGGCAGTGGGCGGAAGAGTCGCAGGGTGTGGACTTTGAAGGAGTGAAAGGTAAGCGAGGGAGCTGCGGGAATGACCTGGAAGGTACAGTTTGGGGAGAGGATGATGCCTACTCCTCCACCGCGCCTGTCATCCGATCTGGGGGTGTGGGAGAACTGCAAGCCATCATAGGACAATGCAGCGGGGGAGGTAGAATCGGACTGCTGTATCCAGGTTTCCGTGAGGGCGAGCAAGTTCAAGTGTTTAGTGGTGAAAAGGTCATGGATAGTTGGGAGTTTGTTACACGCAGATTGGGAGTTCCATAGGGCGCATTTGAATTGGGCAGGGGGGGCATTTTGGTAGAGAACAGTACGGGGTGGGCCTGGGTTGGGAGAGATGTCCCCTGCAGCTAGGAGTAGCAGAGTAGCAAGGGTGAGCACATGGCTAGGGGATTTGTGTGGGTGTCTGAGGTGTTTCTTTGCAGTATTAGGGGGTTGAAGGCGTCTTAGGAAGTTGAACAGTGCATGGGAGCCATACATAGGTGAGGAGAGGAGGGAAGAGCTGATGTGGATGGAGTGTGTTGGGGCTGGGCGTTGGAAGAAAGTGTGAAGGCTTGAAAAGAGGATAGTGATGGAGATCAATGCAAAGAGGAGAGCATTTCGCTCCAGGCTTTGGTCAGTTGTGCATGTTACCTGTCTCCTGCACTGTCGAACTGCGCTGTATAACTGCATCATTCTACAGCATCAAACACTTAGTGCTGGACACATCAGCTGAGGCTGCCTCGGGTGAGGCATGGAGGGTAGAACTGACTTTAAAGTTCTAGCTCCAGGACTTCAGCTGGGAGAGCCTTGTTACATATCACTAGTCAACCAGCTGACCCCACCTTTAGATGGCTAATGAACAAGATGGGGGGGGGGGGGGCTTTATTGCCCTCTTACAAAAACAAACTGTGTCCAGCAACACTAAGATGAGACAGGGAGAAAACTATTTGGGGGAGGTGATGAGGAAAATACATATAGTACAAATAGAGTCAATTCAATTTATATGAAGCAATGGGACATACCATTGCGCACAGATTATGACAAATTTAAAGGTATCACAGCAGATTCAGTGGAGGGAAGGCGGAGCAATCAAATTCAGATGGAGTGGAGCAATGGATGAGTGAAACATACCATTGCGCACAGATTATGACAAATTTAAAGGTATCACAGCAGTTATATTCTCTCTTGCGCTGCAAGAGCAAGTAAAAACACTCGCCTCGCAGCGAAAGAAAAACGCTGGAACATCGCCAGCATTTTCAATGGGGTCAGCGGCAGCAGTGCTAGCGCCATTGAAAACATAGGGAGAATACCGCGGATTTCTGCCACAGCTATCACAGCTGTGGCAGAAGTGCAGCGTGCTATCCCATTGCTTTCAATGGGATCGGCGCTGCTGCCGGTCTTATTGAAAGAAGTGGTTTGTGGCAACCCCCGCAGTATGATTTTCAGGGAAGGGCTTGAAATATAAGCCCCTCCCTGAAAGTCTTCATTAACTGGTTAAAAAAAAAAGAAAACAAAAATTTACTCACCTCTCCGCCGCTTAGACGCGTCCTCCGGCTGGCTCCCCGAAACTGCTGTCCAGCATTTTCAGCAGGCAGGGATTTAAAAATCCCTGCCTCCTGAAAGGGCTGTGCCGATTGGCTGAGCGCTCAGCCAATTACAGCTAGTGCTTAGCTATTCATTCTTGCAGCGCAAGAGAGAATAAAACGCCAGTGGGTGTCAGCCCTGAAGCACATGCAAGGAAAGCCGTGCATAGAGGAAACGCCCTGTAAGGGACATTCAATGGAGAGCTGCAATAGTGAGAGGATCCCTGTGGACCAACAGGCCCCAGGTGAACAATGTGAACTATAAATGTAGGAAAAAAGAACCCCTGCGTTCAGTGTCCCAATGAAACCAACAGCACCAAGGAACAGTGGGAGGTAATTAAACTAAGGCTGCACGCATAGTGATGTGGACTCAGTAAGAGGAATGTATAGAAAAATACTGGTTTATTGAGTACAAGACAGGGAATGTTTTTTTCCCTACATGTATTTATAATAAGCTTGATGTAGATTGAGTATTAGGTGCATCATTGCCCATTCTTCACTATGGAAGCAGAAAACGACTCACAACATGCTTGCATGTACAATACATGCAAGTTGCATACACAATACATGCAAGTTGCATACAAGTGCCATAGAATTTTGCTCCAATAGGAAATAAAGGACATTTTCCAGTGCAGCCATGCAAATGTAGTTTCCTCATAAAAACGCATGACATTTGCATAAGAATCGTGAGTTTGCAAGTGTAGTATCAGTGCAAATTTCTCGGACATGTATGGCACTCATCCATGTAAGTGCATTGTCACAGTACTGTATAAAGGCAGACTGCAAGAGATGATGCTGAAATATTGCACGCTTTCAAACCCTCCCTGGTATGCTGGTCGTCTGTCTGCATAGCCAGGACTCATCCCGGCAAATGGTCATGGCCTCTGCATCCCTTATTAGGGTGACTACCCACTAGCATTTGCGAATTAGCTGCGTTTTTTTTCCAGGTGTCTATGGGGCTTTTTAATGTTAAAAACGCATCGCGGCAAAATCACAATTTACCTCAATCACGATTTTGCGCGATGTGATTTTAACATTAACAAGTTCCATAGACACCTGGAGAAAAAAAAATGCTGCGAATTACGCAGTGAAAAAGAACTGTAGTGGGTAGTCACCTTTATGCTGTACTCTATTGCATACATTTGTTGGTACCTCCTAAAGTAGAACTTCTCAAGTACACTGACCCTTTGATTTTAAAATGACGGGAAATAATCTGATCTGTAGGCATCCTGCCAATCCCATAGCGGATATTTACTGTATGTAAGCGCTGCGGAATATGTTGGCGCTATACAAATAAAGATTATTATTATTATTACTGGGCCAGTAGGAGAAAGGAACAGAATAAAAAGTGAGGCTTATACTTTTACACTTCCAAGTTACTTATATTACATAATTTTGGGTCTCCATGACCATAATTAAATAAAATAAATATACTCACCACTGCGTCGGGCCACCGTTTTGACAGTCCAGCACCACGGCATCTGACAGGTGATATCACCTGGCAAGAAGGCCTGGTGACATCCTGTAAACCTGTCACATGGGTTTTCAATGTTGCCACCCCCAAACGTTCATGGGACATCATCAGTGACGTCGCTGCTGGGCATTCTGTTGGCTGCAGCGGTCATGTAAGTGAACAATCCATGTGACCGCTACAGCGTTTGTAAACAGAAGACCGCGGTGCGGAGAGGGGCAATGGGAGAGATGGCCCATTCATTGTATAAGTGAAAATTCATAGTTCTCCTGTGGTGCTTAGTGAATGGCAGATCACAGACGAGCTTGAGCTGCTTATTTGCCTGAGCTCCTGACAGCTGTACTGCCACAATCTAGTGGCAGCCTGGTGCATGGAATATCTCGCAGCTCCTCCCTTTTTCATAGCATAATCACAGGATTCTCTAATGCAGGGGTGTCAAACTCATTTTCACCGAGGGCCACATCAGCCTTATGGTTGCCTTCCAAGGGCCGATTCTAATTGTAAGACAGTAAAGTAAAAGTAAACTCCACAGTGGCCCAATTGGTAATAAGGTCCCCCATAGTGGCCAGTGACGCACACCATTCTGCGCATACACGCACACCATTCTGCGCATACACACACACCATTCTGCGCATACACACACACCATTCTGCGCATACACACCATTCTGCGCATACAGACGCACACCATTCTGCGCATACAGACGCACACCATTCTGCGCATACACACGCACACCATTCTGCGCATACACACGCACACCATTCTGCGCATACACACGCACACCATTCTGCGCATACACACGCACACCATTCTGCACATACAGACACACACCATTCTGCACATACAGACACACACCATTCTGCACATACACCCGCACGCCATTCTGCGCATACTACCGCACAGATGCACACCATTCTGCGCATATACCCGCACAGACGCACAACATTCTGCGCATACACCCGCACGCCATTCTGCGCATACAGACGCACACTATTCTGCGCATACAGACGCACACCATTCTGTTCATACACCCGCACGCCATTCTGCGCATACACCCGCAGAGACGCACATCATTCTGCGCATACAGACGCACGCCATTCTGCGCATACAGACGCACGCCATTCTGCGCATACAGACGCACGCCATTCTGCGCATACAGACGCACGCCATTCTGCGCATACAGACGCAAGCCACTCTGCGCATACAGACGCAAGCCACTCTGCGCATACAGACGCAAGCCACTCTGCGCATACAGACGCACGCCACTCTGCGCATACAGACGCACGCCACTCTGCGCATACAGACGCACGCCACTCTGCGCATACAGACGCACGCCACTCTGCGCATACAGACGCACGCCACTCTGCGCATACAGACGCACGCCACTCTGCGCATACAGACGCACGCCACTCTGCGCATACAGACGCACGCCACTCTGCGCATACAGACGCACGCCACTCTGCACATACACCCGCACGCCATTCTGCGCACAACCCGCACAGACACACACCATTCTGCACATACAGATTCACACCATTCTGCGCATACACCCGCACACCATTCTGCGCATACAGACGCACACCATTCTGCGCATACAGACGCACGGCATTCTGCGCATACACACGCACAGACGCACACCATTCTGCGCATAAAGACGCACACCATTCAGCGCATACACCCGCACAGACGCACACCATTCTGCGCATACACCCGCACACCATTCTGCGCATACACCCGCACACCATTCTGCGCATACACCCGCACACCATTCAGCGCATACAGACACACGCGCCATTCTGCGCATACACCCGCACAGATGCACACTATTCTACGCATACACCCGCACAGATGCACACCATTCTGCGCATACACATACACCCACGCACTATTCTGCGCATACAGACGCACACGCACACACATACAGACACGCACACACATATATAGACACACACATATATATATATATATATATATATATATATATACATACATACACTATATATATATATATATATATATATATATATATATATATATATATACATACACACACAGACACACATATATACAGACACACATATATATATACAGACACCAACATTTATACAGACACACACACATTATATATATATATATATATATATATATATATATATACACACAGAAACACATATATATACAGACACTCACACATATATAAACAGACACACACACACACATATATATATATATATATATATATATATATATATATATATACACACACACACATATATACACACACACACATATATATATATATATATATATACATAGACACACACACTCACATATATATACACACACACAAGGATCCCACCCTGCAGCTGCTCCTCCTCAGCGTCGCTCTACTTGCTGCAGAGATCATGTTCTCTGCAGTCTTCTTCCGTCCTCCGTGGCCGTTGTCAGTTTGCCATCGGCACTCCTCTATTACTGTCTGCACTAGACAGAACAAGCCGAGAGAAGACACGGAGGAGAGGCATTTTTATATCAAAACCGCCTCGCATCACTTTGGGTAAGCAGTGATCTGCTGCCACAGCTGTCAGCCGCAGCAGAGGACCGCTGAGTGTCTCCCACTATTTTCAGTGCAATCCTGTTTCAGACCCTATTAAGAGCAACGGGCGATGTGATGCGGAGGCACACCCAAAGATGGGACGCGCTGCGATTTGTTTCCCTGTTATATAGAAAAAAAAGCTTACGTTTATGACCTCATTCAAAAGAATGCGGTTCAGATTTGGGCGGGATTTGGGCGTCTCGCAACGCATAAATCTTGCACGATTTTTTCAGCTGTTTGAAAACGGCCACATTGATGTATTTGAGGTTACTGTTAAAATGTTAAGCGAGCATACTCAATCGAGCATTGCCCATAGCGAGTACCTGCCCGCTCGGAAGAAAAGATTCGGCTGCAGGCGGCGGGCGGGAAGCTGCGGGGGAGAGCGGGGAGGAACGGAGGGGAGATCTTTCTCTCCTCCCCCCCCCCCCTCCCCCCCCCGCTCCCCCCTGCTCACGGCCGCAACTCACCTGTCACCCGTGCCGGCAGCCGTACCTTTTCTTCCGAGCGGGGAGAAACTCGCTAAGTACAATGCTCGATCGAGTAATTGTCCTTAGCGAGTATGCTCGCTCATCTCTAATTTCAACTTATCTTCCCTGTACTATGGGGGAAATAAAAGAATGCAGGCAATCTTTAAGCAGAGAGATGGTGAGGTAACATTTAGCTAACTTAAAAGAATTTAAGTCTCAAGGTTCAGATGAATTACATCCTGGTATATTAAAGGAAGAACACAAAGCTAGGAGGGATAGCTAACACTAGGGAAGAGAGAGAGAGTATTCAAAAAGATCTAAAAATATTTGAACAGTGGGCGTAGACTAACAGAATCGTATTTAACAATGAGAAATGCAAAGTCCTACATCTGGGCAAGAAAAGTGAAAAAAGCACTTACAGAATAGGAAGACTTGGGCTAAGCATGTGAAAAAGACGGGTATACTAATAGATCATAGACTGAACATGAGTCAACAATGTGATGCAGTAGCAAAAACACAAACACAATTCTGGGATTTGTTAAGAGAAGCATAGAGTCCAGATCACGTGAGGTAATTATCCCCCTATACTCTTGCTTAGCCAGACCTCATCTGGAATACTGTGTCGAGTTATGGGCACTTAAAAAAAGACATAGACAAACTGGAGCAAGTTCAGAGAAGAGTATGATGAGCAGTTAAAAGATCTGGGAATGTTTAAGTTGCAAAAAAGAAGGCTGAGAGGAGACTCAAAAGCTGTCTACAAATATCTGAAGGGTTGTTACAGTGCAGAGGGATCAGCCCTATTCTTATCTGCACAAGGAAGACTAGAAGCAATGGGATGAAACTGAAAGGGAGGAGACACAAATTAGATATTAGACAGTGAAGGGAATCAATGAGTGGACCAGGATGCCACAGGAGGTGGCGAGTTCTCCTTCAATGGAAGTGTTCACACAAAGGCTGGACAAATATCTGTCTGGGATGATTTAGTGAATCCTGTACTGAGCAGGGGGTTGTACCAGATGACCCTGGAGGTCCCCTCCAACTCTACCATTCTAGGATTCTATGATTTCTTACCAAACCTAAACCTAAAGTGAAATAACCAAACAGTATTATGAAATGCAAGAAGCAGAGTAGAATGAATGGATGGCCTTACAAGTGTCCTCACTCACCTTCTTGGTACTCTCCCTATGGAGTGATGTTACCCCCCCCCCCCCGACTCATGTCTGAAGACAGTAATAGATGAAGAATACGTTTGCATTTTCTAAGTCTAAATACAATTGAAGAACTACAATAAATGAACAGATATTTATAGAACAAGAAAATATATTCTTTGCTTCTGCCTGGAGTTAGCGTTACAATACCGCTGTCAGCCTCCAACTGTACGCAAATAATTCCATAATTATTTACACCGCTCTGTGTCTGCCGTCAACTTCACGCACAGCGTACGGCCACAGCCACTGATAGAGGGGGAAGTCATATACACGCTATATAGCCTGTATTCTTTTACAAAAAAAAAAAGCTCCTTCTTAGGGCTACCGCTGACCATCTAAATTTTACAGGGTTCTGCTGGGAGTTGTAGTGCATCACTATTGCACAGCTAGGCCCGTTTGCAGCCTTGCGTATAATTTTTTTCTCCCTGCAGTTTGCTTTACAATACCGCTCTCAGCGACAAAGTGTACGCAAACAATTCCATAACTATTTACGCCGCTCTGTGTCCGCAGTGAATTAGAGACGCACAGGGTATGGGCACCGCAGCCACTTATACAGGGAATGTGATATACACACTATACAGCCTGTATTCATTTAAAAAAAAAATAAAAAAATCTCCTTAGTTGGGCTACCTTTGACCATTCAAATTTTACTGGAGTTGCCTTACTATACTGCTCACAGCGAGAAAGTGTACGCACATAATTCCAAAATTATTTACAGCGGCCTGTGTCTGCAGTGAATTTGACGTACGGCCAACACAGGTACTTATAGAGGGAAAGTGATATACATAGTATATAGCCTGTCTTTAAAAAAAAAAACCACGAAAAGCTCCTTTGCTGGGCTACCTCTGACTCTCTGCATTTTACTGGGTGCCTGGTGGGAATTTTGGTGCATCACTATAGCACTGTTAGGCATGTTTGCGGCCTTCCTTCCATTTTTTTCTACCTGGAGTTAGCATTACAATTCCACTCTCTGCATGAAAGTGTACGCATATAATTCCATAATTATTTACAGCGGTCTGTGTCTGCAGTGAGCTTAACGCAATCGTAATCCACCATGCTGATGGGTAAGGGTAGGGGTTGAGGACGTGGATGCGGGCGAGGACGCAGAGTTCCAAGTGAGGCTGTGGGCGCAGGCCGAGTTCCTGGTCCAGGTGAATCCCAGCCGGCTGCTGCGGGATTAGGAGAGAGGCAAGTTTCTGGGGTCCCCAACTTCATATCACAATTTATGGGTCCACGTGGTAGACCTTTATTGCAAACAGAGCAGTGTGAGCAGGTCCTGTCGTGGATGGCAGAAAATGCATCCAGCAATGTATCGAGCACCCAGTCTGCTACGCAGTCCACTGCTGAAACTCTGAATCCTCTGGCTGCTGTTCCTCCTTCCTCCCAGCCTATACCGCTGCTACAAAAATGGTACTGGGTCTGCCTATACTTCTGCCACGTAAATGTTCCAGGGGTCTGCCTATACTGCTGCTACAGAAATGGTACTGGGGTCTGCCTATACTTCTACTACAGAAATGGTACTGGGGTCTGCCTATACTTCTACTACAGAAATGGTACTGGGGTCTGCCTATACTTCTACTACAGAAATGGTACTGGGGTCTGCCTATACTTCTACTACAGAAATGGTACTGGGGTATGCCTATACTTCTACTACAGAAATGGTACTGGGGTCTGCCTATACTTCTACTACAGAAATGGTACTGGGGTCTGCCTATACTTCTACTACAGAAATGGTACTGGGGTCTGCCTATACTTCTACTACAGAAATGGTACAGGGGTCTGCCTATACTTCTACTACAGAAATGGTACAGGGGTCTGCCTATACTTCTACTACAGAAATGGTACTGGGGTATGCCTATACTTCTACTACAGAAATGGTACTGGGGTATGCCTATACTGCTGCTACAAAACTGGTACTGAGGTCTGCATATGCTTCTGCTACATAAATGTTACAGGGGTCTGCCTATGCTTCTGCTACATAAATGTTACAGGGGTCTGCCTATACTGCTGCTACAGAAAAAATATAGGGGTCTGCCTATACTGCTGCTACAGAAATAATACAGGGGTCTGCCTATACTGCTGCTACAGAAATAATACAGGGGTCTGCCTATACTGCTGCTACAGAAATAATACAGGGGTCTGCCTATACTGCTGCTACAGAAATAATACAGGGGTCTGCTTATACTGCTGCTACAGAAATGGTACTAGGGTCTGCCTATACTGCTGCTACAGAAATGGTACTGGGGTCTGCTTATACTGCTGCTACAGAAATGGTACTGGGGTCTGCCTATACTGCTGCTGCAAAAATTGTACTGGGGTCGGTCTATACTTCTGCTACATAAATGTTACAGGGGTCTGCCTATACTTCCACTACAGAAATGATACTGGGGTCTGCCTATGCTTCAGCTACATAAATGTTACAGGGGTCTGCCTATACTGCTGCTACAGAAATAATACAGGGGTCTGCCTATACTGCTGCTACAGAAATGTTACTGGGGTCTGCCAATACTTCTACTACAGAAATGTTACTGGGGTCTGCCCATACTGCAGCTACAAAAATGTTACAGGGGTCTGCCTATACTGCTGCTACAGAAATGGTCCTGGGGTCTGTTTATACCTTTGCTACAGGAATGTTACAGCGGTCTGTCTATACTATGGGTGCACTAAATCTTCCCATCGCGGTGTTTTACCTATGTGGCACAAATACAGTGACTGACTAGGCCAGAATTGCTGGCCGAGGCCAAGTTTCTTGGCAGGGCGAAACTCTCCCATGGTTGGGCACTCCGATTTCTTCCTGTGTAATACCATCTTTGTGCACTTACAGCATAGGCTAGGCCAAGGAACTCAAAGACTGCCCCTTCCAGTGTTGAGCTATCTAGTTGCGACATAGGGATTTCCCATTGCTATGTAACTCAGGACACCTTGGGTCGCAAAGGTGGAGGCTTGGAACCGAGCCTGACCCTGGGCCCGCTAATGTGCTTCCCACACAGACTATAGCAGGTCCTGGTCATGATGTCTTGGGCTTGTAATGCCACCTCCTCCTTCTACTTGGGGTCAGGGGATCAGCACTGTGCATCATGTATTTTCTCCTGTGTTACCACAGTTATCTGAGACACTGGTTTGGGCCAAAGAAGAGGAGCGTTACTGCATTGATGAGACCTTCACAGCTGTACTAGCATCAGAGTCCGCTCTATGCTCACGATTGCTGAGGGTGTGTGCAGAGGCCTATGTACTCGGCACAGTGAAAGTCTGGCATGTTTGGGCACTATCATTTCTTCATGTTTATTACTGTCTTTGGGTTCCTTCGGCTCGCCTACGCTGTGGGTGCACAAAGACTTCCCATAGCGGTGATTTACCTGTCCGGCACAAAGTCACTGACTGGTTCCCGGCAGACTATTGCTTTCTCTACGAAAGGCTTGAAATCCCCGCCTCCAGAACCACAGCCAATCACAGCCATTCAATGACATCATTGTCATTGGCTGTGATTGGCTGAAGGCCCATGTGTTTCTGGAGGCAGGGATTTAAAGCCTTTCGTAGAGAAAGCAATAGTCTGCCGGGAACCAGGAGGGAGCAAGAGCCTGCAAACACCAGGAGGGAGTGACAGCCTGCAGGAGCGCCGCAGATCGTCTGAAGAAGTAAGTAATGCTTTTTATTCTTTGCTCCACTGTATTGCCGGCGTATAAGGTGACAGTTGGGGGGTCGTCTTATACACCCCGTCGCCTTATACGCCGGTATATATTTTTATTTTTACACATTTCTGGATGAATTGCAGGGAAGGGGTTATATATTTAACCCCTTCCCGACAATTCACCCCGCGCACGCCGGCAGCCCATTGCTTTCAATGGAGCGGCTGTATTGCCGCTCCATTGAATTCAATGGGCAAACATCGTTCTTCTCTGTCACAGCTGTTACAGCTGTGGAAGAAAAGAAGGATTTGTCTTCTATATGTTCTCAATGGGGTCGGCGCTGCTGCCGCCGGCCCCATTGAGCGCATATAGAGAAGATTTATGGCCTTTAGAAGAACTGTTGGGGTTCTTGAAGCCTATAATAACTCCTAACACTCTCCCTATAGCAGCTCCAACACGATAGCACTTTCCCTGAACTAATGTCAGAATGCATCCGTAGCGAGCCGCGGGAGGGGCAGATTTCAATACTCGGGTGACACCTAATCTCGCCAGCCACTCACTGCAGGGGGGTGGTATAGGGCTTGAACGTTGCAGGGGGAAGTTGTAATGCCTTCCCTGTCTTTCTATTGGCCAGAAAAGCGCGCTAACGTCTCAGAGATGAAAGTGAAAGTAACCCGAACACCGCGTGGTACTCGTTAAGAGTAACGAGCATCCCGAACACCCTAATATTCGCCCGAGCATCAAGCTCGGACGAGTACGTTCGCTCATCTCTAGTCACAGTGCTTGAGGGGGTTCAAAGAAGGGCAACTAAACTAATACATGGAATGACGGGACTGGAATACCCAGAGAGGCTATCCAAATTGGGACTATTTACTCTAGAAAAAAGAAGGTTAAGAGGCGACCAAATAAGCATGTATAAGTACATGAGGGGACAACACATGGATCTCTCCCGCGATCTGTTAACACCCAGGACCACGAAGGTAACAAGAGGACATCCGCTACGATTAGAGGAAAGTAGGTTTCATCACCAACATAGAAAGGGGTTCTTTACTGTAAGAGCAGTTAGACTGTGGAACTCTCTACCGGAGGAAGTGGTGATGGCAAAATCCATAGAGGAGTTTAAAAGGGGACTTGATGTCTTTCTGGAGAAGGATATTACAGGATATAAATATTAGGTTAAGTGTCAATCCTGGTATATAGGCAGGTAGGAACTATTAGTGGTTGATCCAGGGAACAGTCTGATTGCCATTAGGGAGTCGGGAAGGAATTTTTCCCCCAAAAGGGCTAATTGGCTTCTGGCCTTGGGGTTTTTTGCCTTCCTCTGGATCAACACAGTAGGATAGACAGGCTGGACTAGATGGACAATGTCTTCATTCGGCCTTACATACTATGTTACTATGTTATACATCTGCTACTGAAATGTTACTGGGCTCTGTCTATACTGTTACTACAGAAATGTTACTGGGGTCTCCCTAGACTTCTGCAACATAACTGTTACTGGGGTCAGCTTATACCTTTGCTACAGGAATATTACAGGCGTCTGTGCATACTATGGGTGCACTAACTTTTCCCATCACGGAGTTCTACTTATCTGGCCCCCCCCCAAAAAAAATCATGACTGACTAGGGCATGGAGTGTGCGCCGAAGCCAACATGTATTTTCTCTCACGTTACCACAGCTATCCGGGGCACTGCAATGGGATTTCTTTATGCACCTTCTCTGGGTTCCTGGGAGCCACCCATGCTGTGGGTGCACACGGAATTCCCATTGCGGAGTTGTACTTGCCTGGCACTTTTAAAAAAAAACCAAACTGACTAGAGCATGGAGTGTGGCCCGAAGCCAACATGTATTTGTTCTCACGTTACCTTAGCTATCCGGGACACTGCAATGGGATTTCTTTATGTACCTTCTCTGGGTTCCTGAGACCCACCCATGCTGTGGGTGCACACAGACGTCCCATAGCGGAGTTGTACCTGCCTGGCACTATGAAAAAAAACCAGATTGACTAGGGCATAGAGTGTGGGCTGAAGCCAACATGTATTTTCTCTCACGTTACCACAGCTATCCGGGGCACTGCAATGGGATTTCTTTATGTACCGTCTGTGGGTTCCTAGGAGCCACCCATGCTGTGGGTGCTCACAGACTTCCCATTGCGGAGTTGTACCTACCTGGCACAATGAAAAAACCCAGACTGACTAGAGCATGGAGTGTGGGCCGAAGCCAACATGTATTTTCTCTCATGTTACCACAGCTATCCCACGCACTGCAATGGGATTTCTTTATGTACCTTCTCTGGGTTCCTGAGACCCACCCATGCTGTGGGTGCACACAGACTTCCCATAGCAGAGTTGTACCTGCCTGGCACTTTAAAAAAAAACAAGACTGACTAGGGCATGGATTGTGGGCCGAAGCCAGCATGTATTCTCTCTCACGTTACCTCAGCTATCCGGGGCACTGCAATGGGATGCTGTGGGTGCACACAGACTTCCCATAGAGGTGTTTTACCTGTCTGTCCCCAAAACCCTGACAGACTTGGGTAGGGTGCAGAGTGCAGATGGTTTACCCCTTGCGTTGTCAATGAGGTATCCGACACCCAAACAGAATGAGTAGTGTGTGGACACATGGAGTCCCCATTGCTATGTCACTCGCAGCACCTTGGGCCACACAAGGTGTTTGCTGGGACAGAGGCTGACCCTGCACCCGCTCACATACTTCTCACACAGGGTATTGCTGCATTGTGGAGATGTGTAGAAGTGCTGGGCTGGCAGCTGAGTCCTCTTTACGGCCAAATTTTGCAGCTCCTGACGGAGGTGGCACAGGATTGGAATGAAGATCAAACGTCAATTTCTCATCGATTCTCTACAGCATTGTGGCCTTTAAAGAGGGTCGCTGCCTGGCCCTGCCAACCCTCTGCAGTGTGTGCCTCCGGTACCTCCTTATCGCACTTATAAATAGACATGAGGGTGGTGTGGCTATGAAGCCAGCGTGTGGCATGAGGGCAGCTGAAGGCTGCGCAGGGACACTTGTGTGCGCTGCAGACGCAGGATCGTGCGGGGGGGGGGTTGGGCAGCATGTAACCCTGGAGAAGAGGCAGCGGTGTGTCCCACAGGCAGTGATTGTGCTTGGTTGGAGGTAGTGTGGTGCTTAGCTAAGGTGTGCCTTGCTAATGAGGGTTTGTTCGAAGTAAAAATTGTTAGGGATGGGGGGGGGGGCCCACTCTTGCCGCTATTGTGGCTTAATAGTGGGACCTGGGAATCTGAGATGCAGCCCTGCATGTTGCCCCTCGCCTGCCCTATCCGTTTGTGTCGTTTCCATCAGAAATCATAGTCATCGTCCTCTTCACCCACTGAAAGCTCTTGAGACAGTTGCCGGAAGTCCCCAGTCTCATCCCCCGGACCCGGGAACTTTCCAAAGGTTGGGCTTTAGTCACGACAAACTCCTCCGGTGGGAGAGGAACCATTGCTGCCCAATCTGGGCAGGGGCCCGAGAACAGTTCCTGGGAGTCTGTCTGCTCCTCAGAATGTGTCATTTTCATGGAGTGAGGAGGCTGGGAGGAAGGAGGAGCAGCAGCCAGAGGATTCAGAGTTGCAGCTGTGGACGGTGTAGAAGACTGGGTGGTCGATAGATTGCTGGATGCACTTTCTGCCATCCACGACAGGACCTGCTCACACTGCTCAGTTTCTAATAAAGGTCTACCGCGTGGACCCGTTAATTGTGAGATGAATCTGGGGACCCCAGAAACTTGCCTCTCTCCTAATTCCGCAGCAGTCGGCTGCGATACACCTGGACCAGGAGCTCAGCCTGTGCCCACACCCTGACTTGGGCCTCCGCGTCCTCTAGGCCTACCCCGCAGCATGGTGTATTACGAGTAGAGCAGAAACAGAATGCTGTAATTAAATGTGCCGCTTATTGGCCTGTGGTTGGAGGCTGACTTCGCTTACGGAACGCACAGCAGAGCCAGGAAAAAATTATGCGCAAGGCTGGGTATTAATGAGCGACTACTACCCCCAGCAGACACACAGTAAACTGAAGACGGTCACAGGCAGCCCAAACATAGTATTTTTTTCCAATTTTTGGGAAAAAGCTCACTGCCTATATAGCCTGTATATGGATTTCCCTGTTGGAGGATGACTGTGGTTATTGAAAGCACAGTGCAGCCAGAAAAAATTATGCACAAGGCTGCAGTAACACCTAGCTGGGTATTAATGAGCGACTACTACCCCCAGCAGACACGCGGTAAACTGAACACGGTCACAGGCAGCCCAAAGATTTTTTTTCCCAATTTTTTTTAAAAAGCCCACTGCCTATATAGCCAGTATATCTCTTTCCCTGTACCACTGTCCCTGCCTCACCAGTACTGCCCCTATACTTAGTAAAATGACTGCAGACTGAGGACACTATGGTCTGCACGCACGATATACAAAAAAAAATTTTTTTTTGCAAAACTGCTAAAAGCAGCCTTAACAGTACTGCACACGGTCAGATGTGGCCCTAAGAAGGACCGTTGGGGTTCTTGAAGACGAAGATAACAGCCTAACACTCTCCCTATAGCAGCTACAGCAAGACGGCACTTTCCCTAATGTCTCTCAGCGTGCATCTGTGGCGAGCCGCGGCCAGCCCCAGTTTATATATTCGGGTGGCACCTGATCTCCCCAGCCACTCACTGCAGGGGGGTGGGATAGGGCTGGAACTTCACAGGAGGAAGTTGTAATGCCTTCCCTGTGTTACTATTGGCCAAAAAAACGGCACAAAATTTTCTGGGAAGAAAATGGAAGCGAGTCGAACACCGCGTGGTGTTCGTCTCGAGTAACGGACATCTCGAGTACCCTAATACTCGAACGAGCATCAAGCTCGGACGAGTACGCTCGCTCATCTCTAATCAGGAGTTCTAGAAACAATATCTTGTGAGCTGGGGCAGCAGCGTAGCTCTTTCTGCTATACCGGTTCCATAACTCCCATTAAGGCCGGGCTTGCACAAATAGATTTGAATTGCAGATACTGCAATTGCCGTCCGCAGTAAAATGCAGGCATTGAAAGGCATGTTTTTTCAAAGTTTTCTTCACACCTGCAAATTGAATATTCCATGAGCAGAAAAAAACCCGCAGCTTGCTCTATTTTAATGCGGATTCCGCATGGATAGCTTCAATAGATGTCAGCCGTCTGCAGCCCACACGTAAATAGCAATGTGTATGAGCGGTGGAAACGCTCGCAACTTGATAGGAGAATAGCTAGAAAAGCCAGAATGACAGCTGGAGGGGAAGAGATCTAACTTCCACGCGGACGATACACTGTGCATACACGCATCCGCGATCATCTACTATTATTTTCTCTTAAGGATCGCAGGTCTTCCGGAATCCAACCTGTTTGTGTGAGCCCGGCCTTACTACTATGGGAGGTGCATAAACAGCATAGTGCGTCCGTTTCTGTAACTTCTGATCATTGCATACAGCCAGCCTGGGGGCTGTGAGGGCCACAAGTCAAGACCTTTATCAGACTGTCATGGCATATCTTAAGGATATGCAATAAAGGCTGAGAAGACTCCCAAGCACCCATTGACAGAATACAGCTCAAACCCAAGCGCAGACATCTGAGCCGCAGTGCTTGTGCTGCATTATAAAATGCACTGGTAATACAAGTAGACAGATTATACATACGTCCGTGAGGAAAGTTCATTGATGTGTTTTATAGCATACAGTATATGCGTAGCGGCAGGTGTTTTTCTTAGTCCTAGTAGGCATATAGCAACTATTTTAAGCCTGGGAAACATTTTCTATTCTCAAAAGGAAATGTATTTTTCATGGTAATGTTAATTCGCCTGGAGATCTACATCTAACAACATACTTTCTAACAGGCCATCAAGAGCAACCGTGTATTTTTCTAAGCATCAAGATACTAATTTTATTCTATTCTATAAAGGCGGTGTCAGTCCTGATCCAGAACCATCACACTGATTAGTCAAACATGTAATTTAAAAAAATACCACGTGTAGTCATCGCACAAATATGTTAGGAGACACCGCACCCATCTCATTTAAACGGACCAATAGTAACATTAATACAAAGTATTTACACTCCAATTGTCCTACAGCCCCAGCCCTTGGTGGCTCCTCTCGTACGCCGGCTGCAGCTTGCTATAGTGAAGCCGTTACAGCATTTTTCCATAAGTATTTGCTGGAGCTGCGCCCATAACCGACCACAGCTACATGCAGAGAACACTCCTTCCTTCCAATTATGGAGAAAACAGAGTATCAGGGAACGTCACACATTTCTACTGTTATGAGAAGATCAGAGCTGCCGGCAGGACAGTAAAGGGACCACAGAGATCAAAGCCGCTGTGCTGAAGCCTGTAAGCTCTGAGCTGCCGGTAGGACTGTACAGGGACAGCAGAAGAGGCTCATTGTGTCTGGCTCGTTGAACCCACAACCATATATAAGACTTCGGCGCCGGTTAGAGGAGTATCCCTGAGAGGCACTTATCTGTGTAAGACAAAATACTGACAACATGCTGTGGGTTTCTGAGAAGCGCTCACAGGATCACATTGTTGTTGATGTATTAGCACATGCCCATCCATACGGGACCGCATTAAGTTAGGAAGTAGATCAAAAAGTGGCCAAATTATGGCCCCTTCACACGAGTTGATGCATAACAATGCTTTTTTGTGGACGTATCAGTGTATTTTACTGTGCTTTTCCACATCCAGGCGTGTTTATTTGCGCACGGAAAAAAACACGGATTAAAATGGCCAATTAGTCAAATGTGTTTCACGCATCTCCTAGTACGTCGTGCAAATCCATTGACTTCTATGGTGACTTGTTGCATAAATGTGAACGAAATGGATCATGCTGCGTATTTTTTTGTGTGACCAAAATGCGCAGGTTAAAAAAAATAAAAATTACGCGCATGTGCATGGACCCATTGAAATCAATGGATTTTATTCTCTGCATATTGCGCACACGAATATGGCCGTGTTAATCTGGCCTTAATGTGCTGAAACTGAAAAATTATTCCAGGTTGTAATCTGGCTGCTTTTACTGGTGATTGACATTAAAAAGTCTACCTTATCGCCATTTACTGCGCAGATAAAAACTACTGTTCCCAGTTATCAGCCATTCCAGGCTGTGCAGAAGTGCCCTGTACTGTTATTTAAAGCCGGGCTTAGACGAACGGGTCGGCTTGCGGATGACCGCGGAAGCCGCAGGCAGTCGTGCGCAGTACAGTTTATTTGGAGGCCATCCACACAGAGTCCGCAGTAAAATAGATCATGCTGAGCTCGATACGCAATTTGTATCCTGCGAGTGTGAAGGTGAGGGGGATCTAAATTACATGCCCGCATTTTACTGCAGGAAGCCCGCAATACAGATTCAATCATGAGACCGACCTAAGGCTGGTAAAAAAATTTTTTTAAAAATGCAGCTGAAACATACAGGTGCGAGTATGTAATATGGATGTGCTTCCCGGCCTGACTAGGGGTCTCCTACGATACTCCGTTCAGGGGATGAGATCCACGGCCAGGCCAGGACACATGTCCGCATTACAGCAACAGGGTGGTGTGTGATCAGCCTCATAGGAGGCTCAGAACGGTTATTCTTGTATACAGAACATTTCAGAACATATATACTAATCACGCTACGAGGATGTTAGGATAAGATACACTAGCCAGAATTGGGGTAAAAATTAATTCATCTTAAACGTTTATCAGCAGATTACAGATTTTTGTTTTTCCAACATATGCAGTGAAAACAAGTGTGACAACAGCAGAAAGGGTAATAAAGGAGGAGATCCACAGACATTCAGAGATGCTGGAGTTTACAGATACTGAGAGCCGGCGCTGCCAAGAGGAACACTTCTATATAGTTGGCATGGTGAACATGAAGGGGAGGGTAACATCCTCTAACGAGGAGGAATAATACAGCAGCTGAAGTCAAGAATGTCATTACAAAGAAACACCACTAGCTATGGACATTGCTACGGGCTTCTTAGGCTAGCTACACGGGCGGACCCGATATCAGGCTCAGAAAATCACTAGTCAATGTGCATTGTTACTGCAATGCGAGAAGTTTCTATGGTAACATGCCTTCCAGCAATCCTAGACAGCGCATGCAGTGACTTATTCCTGCACCACAATGTGGGAAACCATCCCTCATGTATATGACCCCATTCATATTTGTGTGAGATTCTCAGCTGTGTGAAACTAGGCAAGCTAAGAGATCGTGCACATGGGGCAGACACCATCTTTCTCTTCTCCAGCACTCTGCATGGAAGATGGAAAACAGGGAAAAACCTGGCCAGCACCTCGGAGGTCAATCTACATTCTCAGGTGACTGACAAGAAATTATGAGTACAGTTAGTCCCCGACTTGTGAACAGGTTCCGTTCCAGGAACCTGTCCGCAAGTCGAACAAATACTTGTATGGAGCGGGATCGCGGGTGGATCCCGCTCCATACAACATCGGGTGCCGGCTGTTCTTACAGCGGGCACCCGGCGGCAGCAGTTCCGACGAGCTGCGCCGCTCGTCGGAACTGTTAACACTTTAAATACCGCTCTGACAGCGTCCCACGATGAGATCGCGGGACGCTGTGTGGTTGCTAGGCAGCCGGGGACCTCCTGAAAGGCCCCAGGGCTGCCTATGCAGAGTGCCCATCAAGCGCACGGCTTGATAGGCGCTCTGCATAGACAGCCCTAGGGCCTTTCAGAAGGCTCCGGCTGCCTAGCAACCGCGACCTTACCGGACAGGCTTCTATCAGGCTTGATAGAAGCCTGCCCGGTCCCTGCACCGTATGATGTAATGCCATAGCATTACATCATACTGTGCAGGACAGATTGTTCGTATCTTGCAAAATTCGTAAGTCGAATGTTTGCAAGTCGGGGACTATCTGTATACCAAAAAGGGTCTCCACCTGAAATGTTCTCCCCTGTGGTGCCCTCGGGGAGAGGAGCGTCATAGAACCGTACAGTGCACCGTTAATTGGTTTTGCAGCCCCATTCTCCGCAAGTTAAGTGACTGCTGCGGCCAATCAGAGGCCACAGCAGCACCTCCCAGACACCTGGCATCATGGCACCCAGGATGCGAGTGCAGCCTCTAAATGGCCGCAGCGGTCAGCTGCCTTCCAGTGGGGGCAGATGGGGCAACAGAACTGGTTAGTAGTGCCCTGGGGGTGAAGAGGTGAATATGCTCTTTTTTTTATTTCTATTTCATTTAAATTCTTACCCAGCTAGTAAAAAGTTTAATCTGCAACCACACAACCCGTTTAATATAAGGCACACTTGAGGCTCATTCACATAGCTGTACGCAGGCTTCGGTCATATCAATACTTTGTATATTTACAGGACTGGGGGGGAAAAAAAAAATCACGTCACTCCACGTTTTTTTCAGTCCTTCCTGCGGGTTTTTGTGCAAGTGAAGATGCAGCAAAATTTGCATGAAATCTATGCATATATGAAGTCTCCCATTGAAATCATGACCAGGGTATGGCCGACTCACCCAGTATTAACTAAATCCATACCTTTTCTTGTTAATAACTCTCCGAACAACTTCTTAATTGGAATATTTTGGCCACAGCAGCCTTTATTAAACATAAACAAAATTAACACCGTATCCATTAAACTGTACGGGGAAGGAGGCCCTTGGAGTCCCATCCAATATAATAATAAGAAGAAGAATAAGGGTCTGGCGTATAATAATCCATGAAACCAAACTGTACCTGGCCTCCAACCGTCACCCGGCTCGGATGCCCAAAAAACCCCCTCTGGGAGGCAATCAACATATAAAATTGTAGGCCACCCGGGACCCCTTCCCTGGCCTGCCACCACCGCGCCAGACCCAACCAAAACCATTAGGGTGATAATCACTCCAGGTGAGGCCGTCCCCACCGTAACTCCTTCCACCCAATATAAACTGCCTCCAAGGACCCCCCCCCCCCCCCCACCTGCCACAGCCAGCACGACTTACCCCCTAAGTCTGCGCCGCCCTCCATACCATCAACGCCCGCTCTATCCCTTCTTGTATACGCAATGACCACATATCCAAGCCGACGTCATTTAAATGTACGCCGTCATCTAACCAATACCCCCCTACCCCACCTTCCAAAATCTCATGTCTAACTTTTACCCCTCCATTTCTAACGACAAAAGCTGAAATGTGTCTATTTATTTTTATTCTTGCTTTATTAATTTTCAGAACTGATCTGGCCATCCTCCATGACTTTCTAGGCAAAATTTCGGACCACACAATTACCATGGCTGGAAATGCCCTACGAAGCCGAAGAAAGTCATGTTGGATGTCCCGCCTAACCTCTCTGGCTGGACGCCCCCCAAGATCATTACCCCCTGCGTGTATTACCAGAACGTCTGGAGCCCTATCAAGCTCTGCATAGGACGTGATTTCTGGTATGACCCTTCCCCACATCATACCCCGAGTACCCATCCAGCGAATTATGGCTTCCCTTCTGGAAAATCCCAGCTGTCTTCCTTCTGGTCTAACCTGAGCCCGCTCGGCTGCCCAAAACACAAAAGAATGCCCTAATATCCACACGAGCGCCGGGCTTCCATCTGTCAAGAAAACAACGACAAGAAACAAAAAGGAGGGGAAAACAAAATGGGGAAGGTAAGCAGAATAACTCTTCGTATTATCATCATAATGCAATTCATAACATAGGATGTTTTTTTTTTTTTATATATCTATATATATACGTATTATACATTTCCAAACCATCCTTCCGGTCTGACGTACAGCCGGTATCTATTGGATCTCCATCTACCAATTTTTTGTAACACTCCCGGGCTCAGGCCTCGCTCGTATGCCTCAGTAGCTGCACCTATTCGAAACGAATGCGCAGAAAATCCCATCCGCTCCATGCCCAATTCTTGCAACGCTTTCCCCAGCATTGCGCCAAATTGAAACTTTGATACAAAAGACCCGTCCCTATGCTGGAATAAAGGACCCTGGTCACCCGGCACTTTTTCCATCAGACTAGTAAAACACGTTACAGGGCACATCAGAGCGCCCGACACTCTACCCAATACAATCTTCTTCCCTTTCCGCATCTGATCTGTTTTTGAGTGTGTCAGCCATATAACAACATTATCTTCACTCAAACTGACGTCTGTCCTTTGTAAACCGCCAGCTGTCGTTTTGCTAGGTGACACCAGCTCGCTGATACGAAACGCCCCAAAAAATGCAAACGAAAAAACCGCTTGAAATAACGCAACTTCCGAATCATCCAAACAAACGTCTTCCAATATCCTACCAATCCTTTCTAACATAGAAAAGGAAATTGGTCTCCTCCTATCCTTCACCCTCCTTCCTTTTTTGAAACCCTTTAACGTCTGGGATATAATAAAACGCTTTGTAATATCCTCCGCACCCCTAAGTTTGAAGCCAAAAGCTAAACCCGCCATTAATCTCTCGATCTTGCCTACCGACCAATTAGCTCCATGCGCCTCACTTATCAATAACAACAAAGCCCCTACCTGGTCCTCCTCAGAATGTACATCCCCTATATTCTCAATCCACTGCATCCATTCTCCCCAAGCTGCCTCATAACCTTTCAATGTGCCGGCCGCCAGCGACCCCCGAATCAGGTGCTCCGCCGCACGTCGACCAATCGCCAAAGTTCTGGAGGGCACAGTCGTCCTTCCGTATCCGCCTCTGGCACCAGGGTCCGAAAGCGCTCCCACTGAAAGCGAGAGAGTGAGTCAGCTATGCAGTTTTTTACCCCGGGAACGTGTTCAGCCACAAACCAAGCGTTCAATGTTAACCCTGACAGAACTAATTGTCGCAACAAATCAATAACCGACGCCGATCCCTTATTAATGGCCTGCACTACTCCCAGATTATCGCAACCAAAAATCACTTTTTTGTTTCTGAAGGATTCACCCCAAATAACTACCGCAACCACAATCGGAAACAATTCAAGCAACGTTAGGTTTTTAGTTAACCCCGCTGTCACCCACTCCTCTGGCCATGCTCCCACACACCACTGACCCCTGAAAAATGCGCCAAAACCCGCGCTTCCCGCTGCATCAGTGAACAATTCACATACTGCACTATCGACCACTTCCTCGATCACCATAGTCCTCCCGTTGTACTTCTCCAGAAAAGACAACCAAACCTCCAAATCAGCCTTCAAACTCTTTGACACCCTTATAAAATGGTGAGGCTTTTTAACTCCTGCGGTCGCTCGTGCCATTCTCCTACAAAATATTCTTCCCATGGGCATAATCCTCCCAGCAAAATTTAACTTTCCTAACAATGACTGCAACCGCTGCAATGTAATCTTTTTCCCCGCCTTTGCCTTCTGCAACTCTTCCCTTAAGACCTCTAACTTTTCCGTTGGTAACCTAAATTCCATTGCCTCGGTGTCAATTGTAATCCCTAGGAAACTTAAAGATTTCGTTGGCCCTTCCGTCTTTTCAGGAGCCAATGGAACGCCAAAATGACTGGACACCCATTGAACCGTTGCCAACAAATTGCCACACAGGGGCAAATCTGCCTCGCCAATGCATAAAAAATCATCCAAATAATGGATAATAAAACGCGCCCCTGACACCTCATGCATCACCCATTCCAGAAACGTGCTGAACATCTCAAAATACGCACAAGAAATAGAGCAACCCATGGGCAAACATCTGTCAACGTAATACTGCCCTTCCCAAAAACACCCCAGCAGTTTGCAACTTTCCGGATGAACCGGCAGCAAACGAAAAGCCGATTCGATATCGGTCTTGGCCAACAAAGCTCCCCTACCAAACTTTTGAACCCACTTAACCGCTGTGTCAAATGAGGTATAATCCACCGAACAAAGCTCAGGATCGATCCCATCATTGACCGACGCCCCTTTTGGATAGGAGAGATGCTGAATAAGCCGAAACTTGTTCGGCTCTTTTTTCGGCACCACCCCGAGCGGTGATACAATCAAATCGTCCCATGGTGGAGCTAAAAAGGGGCCCGCCATTCTCCCTAATCGTACCTCTTTCTCCAATTTTTCCTTTACCACCTCCTTGTGCAACAATGCTGACTTCAGGTTTCTTAACGTAACAGGAACTACATGCCCCGGAGGGGGAATACGAAAACCAACATCGAAACCATCAAACAATAAAGAACTTTTCTCCCGGTTCCCATATCTACTTAGATAAGGGGCCATCCTTTGTAGCATCACCGGCGTCATCCCTTTTTCCACTACTACCGGCACTTCTGGCCTTGTCTCTTTTAAAACAACGCGCTGCTCCGTGCGACACTCCGTCGCAAACTGAGCAGACGTGCTTAAATCGACAGGTGGCCCCAAACTTACATCACCCTTCATTAAATGCCCAACACACCCCGGGCTTCTTAACATTTTGTTCCCCTATCTGCTGTCCCGTTACTCCCCCTGATCCAACGCCGGCCCCGCCGGCCCCATTTGAAAAGGATGCCCGTACCTGACCGGGGCCATCACCCTTAACCAAAGACCAATGTCTTTATTATCCCATCGTATGCTTGGCCTGACCGCCTTTCGTTGACGAAACTGTTCGTCGTAACGAAGCCATGTCTGCCCGCCATACGTGCGATACGCTTCCGCTATCGCATCCAGATAACAAAAAAGCCCCGAACAATTCTCCGGGGCTTTTTCGCCTATAACACTTGCCAAAATCGCAAAAGCTTGCAACCAGTTTTGAAATGTTTGCGGAATCAACCGCCACCGTTTCTTTTCTTCGTCCTCCTTCTTAGAATCGGTCCTTTTTCCTTTGTCCAAGTTAAACTTTTCCAAAGGTAAAAGAGAAAAAATCTCTACATATTCATCTCTCCAGATTTTTTCGCGAACCTCCTTCTTTAAATGGGCCCCTAGGGGCCCCTCAAAACACACATAGACTTCCCCCCTGGCCTTATCGTCTAGTCTGATCGCGTCCCCATCTTTTTCGGTCTGAATTCCTACCGTCACCCCCGACACCGCGGATCCTGTAGTCAACCCTTGGCTCCCGCCTACCGCGCCACTTCCTTGTGAAGCACCTCTTGACCCTGCAGACAACCACGCCGCCACTGGCGATGCAACTGTCTGAGTCCCCAAACCCAGGCCCTGCTCACAGCGGACCAACATCTCACGCATGTTACCTAACAACGAGCGTAATTCAACTTCCCGCTGACCTCCACCTGCACTTCCCCCGCTCCCCCCTAAAATAAACTCCCCACTCCCCCTAGGCAGATTAACATCATCAAAGTTATAGCATTGAGTCAAACATTCATGCTCACCGGGCCGCATGGGCGCTGTGATCCCATCAGCCGTCATCCGCGGATCCCGTCGTCGTTCCTGCGCCCGACTTGCGCCAGCCGCCGGCTCGTCCCGCTGGTAGGGAAAAAGGCTCTCTCGTTGCCATTGCTCCAGATCGTTTAACTGCTCCGGGCCCACTTGGCGCCCGTCTGGTAGTGGCACAAAAATAGCCGACCTGACCTGCCGACTACCTCCTGCCACCTCGCAATGCACTCCTGGAAATAAATCCCTGGGGCGCTCCGACAAGCTCCCCGTAGCCCTCGGCGGATCTTCCTGCTGGTGAGACGATCCTGCTACCTGCTCCACGTCCGAAACCCGGGGGCGCTCGGACGAGCTCCCCGTTGCCCTGGGCGGATTTTCAAAATGACGCACGGCTCCTACCGCGCTTCATCCTCTCTCTCGCTGCCTGGCGGGGTAACCGTGTCCTGTCCGTCTAAGATGGCGTCTGGCCGGGCAAGCCCCGCCCCCCGAGGAGAGCGAGACCTGCGGCCGGCCGTTGGACCCAGGCGTTGTCTCGGATTCCTCCTGGCCGGTCTGTCCCCAGCCACCCTGGCTGTGGGTGATGAGCGACCGGCCAGAGGGTCCCCGGAGGGGCTCCTAACCCTGCGCCGGGTCCTGGGCTCCGCCTCCTCGGCTATTAACCTAGCCGGAGGACGTGTCCTGCGCGCGTGCGCTTTGCCGGGGCTCCGTCTCCGCTGCCTGCTGCCGGCTCACCTCTCTCCGCTCCTGTCATTTGAGCCTGCAGCCACCCCGGGGGATGATTCACCGCCGCTGCCCGGAGGATCGCTAACGCCGCTTCCACCGACGACATCCCGGTAACCTGCTTACTTTTTTCTCTGCACTCGGCACTCACTCCGCTGCCGCTTTTCCCTGCTATATCCTCCGAAAAACACTTGCTTCGCTCCGCTGCTGATAAAACTACTCTACCGGCTCCTATACTTTTTCTTTCTCTCTCTCTGAAATTTCCAAAAAGATGGCGCTCCTGCCCAAATACCTCTTTTTATAACTAACCCCCACCCCCCCTGCAACACCCCCCCCCCCTCTACTCACTACCCAATCCCTTTAAACTACTTCCTAACAGTCACTCCCCTCACCTTTACAGTTAACCCTATCCTACCTTTCTTGTTCCCGGCCAACCCTGTCATGCAGGGCCTACACGTATATGCCCCTCGCGGCACGTTCCGGCCCTTTTCTTTGGCTGTGTATTACACACATAATACACGCCATAAATACGGCCATGTGAGCGAGCCCTCAGACTGGAGCCCCGATGACAAGACTACTCCCAAGACCGTATTCACACAGGTGAGAGTTCCCGTGCGAGCTCTGTCCACGTCCAGAAGAACTAATTCATTTCAATGGGTTTTTTCAAGTCAGCTGTATGTCCAGTTTGTGTGCAAATCTCACAGAAGAATCGGCCATGTAACGTGCATCCTGTACATCTTGCAGCACGTTGTGCCCGAGAATCTGGGCTGTGCATGGCCTAACGCCCCGGTAGTGTGTGCAGACCCGCAGCATGGTTTATACTGGGAAAACCAATATTACAAAAGTAATGTAGAAAATACTTCTGTTCAATGCATCTTTGGCGCACATCACACGTTTTCCAGTTTTATTAAAATAAAGCTTTAATAACAATCTTAATTTGTATAGCGCCAACTTATTCTGCAGCGCTTTCATACATGGGAGAACACAGACAATACAACAATTACATGTGATATACAATCAGTTTAAAACAAACAGGTGGGGTTTACAGGAGTTACAAGGGGGAATGGGGGGCATGGGGGAACACAGGCAGTATGGTAATTACATATGGCAATCAGTTATTAGGAAGCAAACTAGGTGGGGCGGTAAGGAGGTGAAGGGGTAGAGGTCGTATGCAATAAACAGAGTGGAAGGTATGGGGAGCCATAGGAAGGAGCACAGGACTAGCTCAGGGGATTTGGTATCCCTCCCTGAAGAGGTGAGTTTTTAAGGCACATCTGAAATTTCATGCATCAGGAATTGTCCAGATGCCTTTGGGTAGAGCGTTCCAGAGGATGGGTGCTGCTCTGGTGAAGTCCTGGAGGCTTGCATGTGAGGTTCGTATTAGAGGGATGTTTAGTCCGAGTGCGTTAGCGGATCGGAGTGAGCGGGCTGGGTGGTGTACTGACAGGAGGGAAGCAATGTACGGTGGCGCGTCGCCATGGAGAGCCTTGTTGGTAAGTTTAAATTTAGTTCTACAGTGGATGCCCAACCCTAACCAGACTGGCATTGTGCAGAGGTGTCTGAGTAACGGCTGGATAGAAAAATGCGCCTAGCTGCCGCACTTAGTATGGGTTGGAGTGAAGCGAGTCTGCTGCGGGGAAGGCCAATGAATAGCAAGTTGCAATAGTCGAGTCGGGAGTGCATGAGGGCAACGAGTGTCTTTAGCATGTCAGTGGTGAGGAACGGACGATTTTGGCAATATTTTTGAGGTGCATGTGGCATGTTTGGGCCAGAGTTTGGATATGGGTGGTAAAGGAGAAGTCAGAGTCCAGTGTGACCCCAACGCAGCAGGCATGCCGTCTGGGGGTTATTTTAATGCCAGACACTGGAATGGAGATGTTGGGGGGAGGTTGGTTGGAAGACGAGAAGGTCAGTTTTAGAGAGGCTAAATTTTTAGAAAAAGGGTAGACCGTGTTAGAGACAGCAGACAGACAGTCGGTGATATTTTGGAGGAATGGTTCAGAGATGTCACGGGAAGAGGTGTATAGTTGGGTGTCGTCAGCGTACAGATGGTATTGGGAGGCTGAATTTGAGAATGGTTTGTCCAATAGGAGCTGTGTAGATAGAGAAGAGAAGGGGGCCGAGAACAGAGCCCTGGGGGACCCCAACAGCGAAAGGAAGTAGAGAGGAGATAGAGCCAGAAAAGGAGACACTGAAAGAGCGGTCAGAGAGGTAGGAGGAGAACCAGGAGAGAGCAGTGTGCTTTAGGCTGACAGAGCGAAGCATAGTGAGAAGGAGGTCATGGTCAACAGTATCAAACACAGCGGAGAGGTCGAGGAGGAGTAGTAGGTAGTAGTCGCCTCTCGACTTTGCAGTCATCAGGTCATTTGATACTTTTGCGAGGGCAGTTTCGGTCGAGTGTAGAGAGCGGAAACCAGACTGGAGGGGGTCGAAGAGAGAGCTGTCAGAGAGAAAGCGTCTGAGGCGAGAGTAGACCAGGTGTTCTAGTAATTTGGAGATGAAGTGGAGGTTTGAGACGGGTTGATAGTTGGCAGCTTTACAGTTTGCAGCACTCTGCCGTATCGTCCCGGCTCCCTCTTCTCAGACTGTGGCAGTGCTTCAGACTACCTGGTGTGCTGGTAGTACACCCCTAGTCTAAGACACTGCATGCTGCCCTCTGATTGCGAGGTTCTGCTCATGTGATCAATGCTGGCCAAGCCAAGAACAGTATGCAATGCCTCAGAATCCTGACGTACAGCAGGCATCAGGTAGTGAGAGGAGCCCTTCTGCCACCTAGGAAGACGAGCCCAGAAACAGCAAACGGACAGCAGCAGTTAACATCACTAACACCCTTTTCCCCAACTATACATCCTATTAAGAGATCATAGGGGTGTTAGAGAGGGCCCTCAGCTCAGAACCAACTCTCACTGATGGAAGAAGTGCACCAGCAACGGCCGCCTCTGCCATTCCTTCCCATAGGAAAGGCGGTCTGTTTCCCTGGCAACAAGCAGTAAACAACCAGAGGAATCAATAACTGCAATATCCAGAGAAGGAAGCATTTTGGGAAAAGACATCTTATGGGTGAGCGCATTGTTTTGCGATTTTGAACAAATTGAAAAAGAATTCCCGAGATGGAATACCCCTTTAATCCCTTAAGGACATGGCCTATTTGGGTTTAAGGACGCAACGATTTTTGGCAGATTTTAATCTCAATTTTTCAAAAGCCATAACTTATTTTTCTGTCGATACAGCCGTATAAAGGCTTGCTTTTTGCGTGACGAACTGTAGTTTTTAATAGGTGCCTTTTGGTACATAGACTATATTGTAAAACTTTATGATCGCAGAGAGAGAAAACTCATCAATTCTGCCATAGATTTTTTTGTTCTTTTTTAAAGCATTAATTATGCAGCATGAATGACAATACATTTTTTTCTGCGGGTCGGTAAGATTCCAATGATACCAAAATTCTTATTTTTTTCTGCAATAAAACCCCTTTTTTTTCTAAAATCGCTGCATTCAAAGCCCTATAACTTTTATTTTTCCATGGACAGAGCTCTGTGAGGGCTTATTTTTTGCGAGACGAGTTGTAGTTTTTTTTTTGTTTTTTTTTAAACATTAGATTTTTATTGATTTTAACAGGTTTACATGTCATCGATACATGTCAGCACATGAGCTTCGTACATTAAAGGCCAATCAGGTAGCTTGTTAATCATTCTGTGCTGTTGTATGTTTGTTTTAACAGATTTACATGACAACAAACTATGACAACTTACCACCCTTATACACTAAGATCATTTTAGTGGTTTGATGTATATCCATTAGTACTTTAGATAGCAACAATCTTGAGTTTTATTGACATTAGATATGATTTTAGTTGTGTCATAACTGTCTGCTAGTATCTATAACTTCTGTTCTAACGGTGAATCAACGTACTTTTTGAATAACCTGTATTCCATACAGTAATTTACATAAAACATTACATTTAAAACAAACTCATTAACATGGCACCACATATCTGAATATTTCTAACACTGCGTCTTTGAGAATTCTCTCCATAAGTCCCAAGTCTCCTCGAATCTTTTAGTATTCTTGTTTCTGTACGCCAACCATTTTTCAAATATGTATTGTTCATCCATACGCCTCCTAAATTCGTCTATATCTGGTGGTAGTGGGTTTTTCCAATGTTTTGCTATTATGGTTTTGGCTGTCATTAGGGAGTGGGTTAGTACATATCTTGTCTGTTTAGGGAAGTTTTCTATGCCTATTAGTAAAATGATCATTTTGGCATCATTGGGTATGCGGCATTTTAGCATGGTTTGAAGAAGGGTGATTATTTTTTCCCAGTATCTTTTTAGTTTTGGGCACGACCAGAAAATATGCGACAGTGTGCCTTTCTGGCCACACTCCCTCCAACACAGACCATCCCCTAGATTCGATCTATTGTATAAAAGTGACGGAGTGTAGTACCATCTCAAATTAATTTTTGTCTGAACTTCTAATATGTTAAGTCCCATAGTGGATTTTGTCATTAGGGTAAATGAGCTGGACCACGAGTCCAGGGGTATTTTTTCTTTGAGTTCAAGGTCCCAGCTTGACATGTATGATTTTTTTGTCAATATTTTATTGTTAGTTAACATGTCGTAATAAGATCTTGTCTCGGATTTGCCCCCCAGTGGGTTTGTGGTAACTTTTCTGATGATTGTAATTGGGAGTTTTATTTTGTGTATGGGTTTTTCTCTCAGGAGGGAGCCAACTCTGAGATACGTGAATTTCTCACTCGACGGGAGGCCATATCTGGAGCATAATTCTTCAAAGCTTTTAATTTCACTTGCGGATGTTAGGTCATCTAGGTATCTCATGCCTCTGGCACTCCACGTTCTCATATCTAGGTCTGGCAGAAAGAGATTAAGTGTCTCAATAGGCATCCGAGGGAAATCTGTCCTGTCGGATGAATTTGTTCTTTTTGAAAATTCTTTCCATATATGTATCGAGGCTTGTAAAGTAGGGGGGATATTTTTGAGTTGTGTGTCTGTGCTTTTTGGGAATATTAAGCAATCCACAGAGACTGCAAACATTAGCGCCTGTCCGGGCAGATCTTTTAAGTAGCTTTTCTCTACGTTGGGCCAGCCCACTGTGTTATTGTTCATAATTAGTTGTCTGGTTTGATTTAATAAGGTGGCTTCATAGTATGCCATTAGGTTGGGAACTCCAGTCCCTCCATTTTTGCAGTGAAGCGCCAGTATTGACAATGCTAGCCGTGGTTTTTTCCCACCCCATATAAAGTTGTTTAATTGCTTTTGAAATTTGCTGATTGTGGGTTTGGAAATGAGTAACGGTAAGGTTCTGAAGTGGTAGAGAATTAGTGGGAGGATTTTCATCTTGTAGGACGTGATCTTGCCAATCCACGACAGGTTTAGTTTTGTTAGATGGTCAATTTCTTTCTGGAAGGAGTCGAGTAATTTTGGGTAATTTTCCTGTTCTATATTTTTGATGGACGGTGTCAATATTATTCCTAAGTAGGGAATACCTTTCTTTTTCCACTCGAAAGGGAACTCCGCTCGTATTGCTTTTGCTAGATTTGTGGATACTCCCAGGCCCAGGATAAGTGATTTGTCTACGTTCAGTTTGTATAATGACACATTGCTAAATTGGTTTATTATTTTGCATGCGGCTCTTAGTGATTCCAAAGGTCGGGACAATGTCAGGATTACATCATCTGCGAATAGTCCTATTTTATATTGTCTGTGATTCACTGGGATACCCCTTATTTCTGGAGATGTGCGGATTAGTTCTGCTAGTGGCTCTATGGCCAGTACATACAGGATAGGCGACAATGGGCAGCCCTGTCTTGTACCGTTCGAAATTGACAGAGGATCCGACAGAGTGCCGTCAACCAGTACAGTAGCTGTAGGGGATGAATACAAGGCCCGGGCGGCACATATCGTTTTTTCGCCAAAGCCAAATTTTTCCATTGTCTCAAAAATATATTCCCAATGGACTCTATCAAATGCCTTTTCGGCGTCCAAGGCCAGCATAATTGATGGCATTTTAGACGTTTCTATTGAGTGAATTAAATTTAGGATTTTACGCGTGCCGTCCGAGGCCTGTCTCCCCTTAACAAACCCCATTTGGTCGGAGTGTATTATGTTTGGGAGTACATCTAACATTCTACGGGCGAGCGTTTTAGCGTAGATCTTAACATCAGTGTTGAGTAGAGATATGGGTCAGAAGTTTGTTGGCGTGTTTGGCTCCTTTCCAGGTTTCGGCAGTACCACAATCGTAGCCTGCAGCATCTCCTGCGGAAATTTACCTCTCTCTTTGATAGTGTTGAACGTGTTAGTTATGTGTGTTAAGAGGAATGGTATAAAAGTTTTATAATATTCTGCCGAATATCCATCCGGGCCTGGGGCTTTTTGATTTTTTAAGGATGTCGGTTATTTCAGAGGTGGAAAGCGGGGCATCTATAAGGTCGGCTTGTGAAGGTTCCAACGTCGGTAAGTTGACTTTTTGTAGAAATGTTTTGATTGTTTCGCTATCTGGTTGATTTGTTTGAGGGTCATCTTTCAGGTTATACAGTTTACTATAGAAAGAGCAGAAATTGTCTGCAATGTGTTTGGGGTGCAATAGTTTTTGTTTTTTTATCTTGAAAGTTCCAGATGTTTACTTTTATGTTTTTTTTTTTGATCAAATTAGCCATCCATTTGGATGGCCTATTGATTGATGAATATCTGTTCGCTCGTTGGGCAGTGATCTCTCTGTCAAAGTCCCCTAACAGTGTTTTCCGTAATGCCAATCTTAGTTTGTGTAATTCAGTGTGTGTATTTTGGTCTGGGGAGTTTTTTAGTAAAGATTCTTTGAGGTGTATTTGGGCCAGGATGTCATCTGTTTTTTTTGTTTTGTCTTTTTTGTATTTAGAGCCTAGCTTTATTAAGATTCCCCTCATATATGCTTTGTGGGCGTTCCACACAATTACTGGGTCTGTTTGTGGGGTGGCATTGAATTTAAAGTATTCTTTTAGTGCATTTTGAATTTCTTCCCTATATTGTGGTAGATTCATTAAATAGGTGTTGTTCCTCCAAGATTTGGTTGGATGACCAAGGCCTCCTATATTCAATGTTGTGGTAATTGGAGCATGGTCAGACCAAGTGGCTGTGCCAATCTCCACTTTTGATATTGACGCTAGAAGTTTCTTTTCGACTAAACATAAATCTATGCACGAGAAAGATTTGTGTCTATTTGAGTAGTGTGAGTATTCCTTTGTGGAGGCATTGAAGCACCGAAACGCATCGTAGAACGCATTTCTGTGTAGCCATTCCCCCAGGGTAGCGTTTCTTTTGATTTTTGGGTTTGTGGTGTCAAGTTCTCTGTCAGGGACTAAATTAAAGTCACCGTTTATCATTATTGGGCCTTTTGCCACCTTGTAAATTTTTTTTTTTAGTTTGTTGAGAAAGTTAATTTGTTTTGAATTTGGTACATATGTGTTAACTATAGTGATTTTTGTAATTTTAAGGGAACCAACTAGAATTAAGTAGCGCCCCTTTGGGTCGCATATCTGTTTGTTAATTGTAAATGTCACTCTATCCCGGAATGCCACCATCACTCCTGCCTGTTTTTTTGGTGCACATGCAAATATAACTTGTGGAAACAAACTATGAAGCATTCTATTTTTATCTATCTCGAGCAAATGAGTCTCCTGTATACACACAATATCTACGTTTTGTATAGTTGCCTCTCTCCATGCAGAACGTCTCTTGAATGGCGAATTCAGGCCATTGGCGTTGATCGATAGGCATTTCACCGCCATATTGGTGTTGGGTGGCGATAATTCTGGAGACTTGGGGGATCCTGAGATACGTGGGTGCCTGTGGAAACAAAATCACAAAAAAAACAAACAGAGTCCTCTTTTTGTGTAGAGCTGATATGCAGAGGTGCATCTGGCATGAAGTTCAGATTATAGAGGATATAACTGACAAACACGTTGAAAAAGACACGGCAAGGTAGAACTTGCATTTTTCAATGGGGGGGAAAAGTCCAGCTATCTCGAGTAGGCACTTCATATGATGCTGTTCTGTACTCATCGGAGGTAGTTTTCTGTAAATCATTCCGGGGGAGGGGACCCGCGGTTGGTATTTTGTTGACGGTTTCTTGTTTCTGTGTTTACATTTGCATGAGATAATTCTTGAGGTGTAATTCCCCAGGATTTCAAAATGTCTATTGCAGACTTAGGGTCCTGGAGGACATGGTGTGTTCCTTCTTTCGTAACTATGATTTTTGTAGGAAACCCCCATTTGTAGGGAATATTTGCTTTTCTTAAAGAAGCGGTGATTGCTGCGAAGCTTCTTCTTATTTCTAAAGTAGCTTGTGACAAATCGACGAATATGCGCAGCTCTGAATATGGGTTTGGTAGGGGTTGCAATCTTCTTGTTGCATTCATTAGGGCTTCTTTAGTGCCAAAGTAATGAATTCGTGCTATAACATCTCTAGGGTATTCCTCTTTAAGAAATTTTGGACGTGGTAATCTGTGGGCTCTGTCTATCTTGAGTTCATGCATTGGCATATTAGGGAGCATGGTCTGCATAAAGCGTGTAATGTAGTTTGTAATTTCTGCATTGGAGACTTTTTCCGGTATCCCTCTTATTTTGACGTTGTTGCGTCTGTTTCTATCTTCTAAATCAGTTAACTTGAGTTGTAGTTTATTGACTTTTTCCTCTAACTCATAGTGGGCGTCAATTAATGAGTTGTGCGAGCCCACCATTTCCTCCATTTTTTTGTCGTTTTTCTCTATTTTATTGTTGATGTCATGGATGGAGGAGTTTACCATAGAGGTTAGTGTCAAAATGTCTGTTTGTATGGTGTCCCTTAATGCCATCACTACCTCTTTTATATATAGTTCGGTCACAGGTTTATTAGAGGCTGTGAGGCTGTCCAGACCTCTTTCTCCTCCTTTCTCATGTAAGTGTTCAACTTCTGGCTCATTATCAGCAGTCTGAGACATTTTTTGTTTCTGTTTCTCTGGACTGCTGGTGGGGGTTCTAATTATGTGTGGAAGCGTGCTCGGCGCCATTTTGGGTGCAGGAGTTCCCTGAGCATCTTTTTTTCCCCCGTGCACTGACCTTTCCTTCATGGGTCTTGGTGTGGCTGTGTCCCGCTGAGAGCCTCCGCTAGCTCCGTCGGAGCCTCCTGTGCCGTTTCTCTCCGCTTCTCCTTCTTGTGCAGAGCGGCTGCCGGCGTCTTGCTCCCGGTCCATGAGGTCTGCAGGCACATTCTCTTTTGCGGCCATTGCAAGGGGGTCCCGCGCGCCGCAAAGAAGGACTTCAGTTTTGTCGGTGCCGGTTTGGAAGCTCTCCTCCTGGATGCCATGCCTTCCTGGTGAGTTGCCCAGTCTGTTTTAATGTTTTTTTCCTCTCCGATGTGCGTTTTTAGTTGCTGGAAGTGCCTACAACCGAGCGGAGCCTAGAAGGTTGCTGTTGTCCCGGTGCCTCTCCAAGCCACGCCCCCCACGAGTTGTAGTTTTTATTGGTACCATATTGGGGTTCATACGGCTTTTTTGATCACTTTAATTGTGTTTTTGGGAAGGCAAAATGCAAAAAATTTGCATTTTGAGTCAGTTTATCGCATTTTTTTTTACGCTTTTTGCCACACGGGATAAAAAACATGTTCAACTTATTGTACGTGTCCATATGGACACGATGATACCAAATATGTAGGATTTTTTATGCTAATATGAGAAAAAGCTCCCAAAAAGGGTTGTTTTTTTTTATTTTTATTTTTTGTACATTACATAGTAACATAGTTCATAAGGCCGAATAAAGACAATGTCCATCTCTTCCAGCCTGTCTAGCCTCCTGTGTTGATCCAGAGGAAGGCAAAAAACCCCAAGAGCAGAAGCCAATTAGCCCTTTTGGGGAAAAATTCCTTCCCGACTCCCTAATGGCAATCAAACTGTTCCCTGGATCAACCCCTAATAGTTCCTACCTGCCTATATACCCGGATTGACAATTAACCTAAGATTTATATCCTATAATGTCCTTCCTCTCCAGAAAGACATCTAGCCCCCTTTTAAACTCCTCTATGGATTTTGCCATCACCCCATCCTCTGGCAGAGAGTTCCACAGTCTAACTGCTCTTACAGTAAAGAACCCCTTTCTATGTTGGTGATGAAACATGCTTTTTTCTAGATGTAGTGGATGCCCTCTTGTTACCGTCGGAGTCCTGGGTATAAACAGATCATGGGAGAGATCCTTGTATTGTCCCCTCATGTATTTATACATAGTTATTTGATCACCCCTTAGCCGTCTTTTTTCCATGGTAAATAATCCCAGTTTTGGTGCCTCTCTGGGTATTCCAGTCCCGTCATTCCATGTATTAGTTTAGTTGCCCTTCTTTGAACCCCCTCCAGCACTGTGACATCTTTCCTGGTATTTTGATCTTTTTTTCCACACCATTTGTATCCCTCTGGAGGACTTACACCACAGCACCGATGATTGCTATGATAAGGCATTGCAGGACTTCTCTCCTGCAATGCCTTATCGCTTATTACAGCGATCATAGGCGATGGTAATACAGGACGCTTGTAGGTGGCATCATGTTACCATGGCAACCAGCCAGGCTCTCTGCTATATCTCAAAAACCTGATAACATCAGAGGGAGCGCGCTCCCTCTGTGAACCCATACCGTGATCTACATAGATCACGGTAGGGAAGGGGTTAACAAGAGGGGGGGGGGGGAATCGCATCTCTGATGCACCCCGCTGTTGCAGCAGGAGGCTGGCTATTAGTGACAGCCGACTCCCGCTGCCAGATAGGGCGAGATCTTGCGCTATCCACATGACGTACGGGGACGTCCAGTTGCAGGAAGTACCCCGCTGCCATGACGTACCCTTACATCATATGGAGGGAAGGGGTTAATGGGACTTAGTTTGGTACTTAAAGGGAAACAGTCATCACCTTTGAGCCCAATAAATTATGTTCTAGGGCTCAAATGTGATAAAGCAGGCAGTCCAGGGAGTTCCCTACTGTCAGCCGCCTGTATGTGTGTGCTCTCCCATCAGCTCTCAAGAGAGGGCCAATGACAGGATAGAGGAAGCTCCTTTGTTAACCGCTTATATGCCAGTCAGCAATGGCTTTGTGAAATTATCTCCAGTGCCATCTGTTACAGCTATCTGCTGTGGATGGTGCAGGCCCAGTGCCATCTATATGCCAACCATGTGTCCCTCCCAGGTCAAATGAGGGAGATGCAATAAATCCTCCACAGTGTTACCTATTGAAAGGCAGCATTCCTTCAAGTCAAAGTCAGACCTTTTATACAAGCCTTGTTACAATGACTGGGAATTAAAAGCAAAGCCAGACTCCATGTACATACAGCTGTTTCCAGGTTATTGCCCTTCATCAGTGTACAGTAGGAGTCTGGCTTTTGCTAGTGAGAGGCCTGGGACAGGGTTCAGAAATGCTCTTTTCTCCTTAGGGAGAGCAACTATATGCTACAAATTAAATGAGGAAACTCAAATGGCCACGCACGCTCCTCTGGGTAATATGCAAATGAGGGAGATGCAATAAATCCTCCACAGTGTCACCTATTAAAAGGCAGCATTCCTTCAAGTCAAAGTCAGACCTTTTATACAAGCCTTGTTACAATGACTGGGAATTAAAAGCAAAGCCAAACCCCATGTACATACACACTGATGAAGAGCAATAACCCGGAAACAGCTGTATGTACATGGGGTTTGGCTTTGCTTTTAATTCCCAGTCATTGTAACAAGTATTGTATAAAAGGTCTGACTTTGACTTGAAGGAATGCTGCCTTCCAATAGGTGACACTGTGGAGGATTTATTGCATCTCCCTCATTTGCATATTACCCAGAGGAGCGTGCGTGGCCATTTGAGTTTCCTCATTTAGTTTGTAGCATATAGTTGCTCTCCCTAAGGAGAAAAGAGCGTTTCTGAACCCCGTCCCAGGTCATACATGTGCATGGAGGGGTTATCCAGGAATTAATGCTGACGGCCTATACTTAGGCTGCATGTCCACGGCCGTTGCACAATATCACCAGGAATATTCCACAGTGGGGGATGTGGGGGGAGAACGCTATGGTAAGCGTTCACTGCGTTACCCGCGGACGGATTGTTGCTGCGGATAACGCAATGCAAGAACGCCTGTGGACAAGCAGCCTTAGGATAGGACATATTAGACCAGTGAGGTCATTGAAGACAATGGAAGCCATCTGATCCGCGGCCTGTCCGCAATAAACATTGTACTCAGGTTGTTGATTGCACGGCATCGCGGGAAAAAACTACTGCCCATGTGTGACGGCGAGACACCAGATCCATCCGCAATACAGAGCAGGTCCGCATGGGCACCACTGCTGCCAGAGCTGCACTCCGCATGCAGACACCGGCTCTGAGGCGTCGGTATATTTGAGAATCGTTCACACCGCGGGCGCAGCGTCAGGCCACGAAATACCCTGACGGCCCGCTACTGCGTGGATCCACCTCGGATGTGGACCTTTGTGTTGGTCAAATGCACAAAGGAAAGAAAAGGAAGTTGTCAGAAATGTCTCCAGCTGGTATGGAACTAGACCGACGTGTGTGGGGGCAGTTATTAGGCGTAGTCCCCTACAGACCAATGGGATGTCTTGGGCTACGACACGCCGGCACATGAGAACCGGCCATCTGAACACCCGCTACAGACCAGCGGGGCCCACCGGATGACGGGGCCAGATAGACGGGACCTCTACTGATGAGCCCCGGCGGAAGCTCGTCCGACCCCCGACTACTAGTTAGCAGTGACAACCGCCGGAGCTAGAGAGCGGACTACAGGGAGGAAGGACGAGGCGCGGGGCATGCTGGGACTTGTAGTCCACAGCACAAAGATCCTAAGAGGAGACTGCGGGGTTATACCGGGCGGCACTACGTACAGGCTAGTCTACCAGCGGACGCCACAACGGTGGTCCCATTTACACCTCGCCTCTACCGGGAGACCAGTGTAGTACATATAAAGGAATGATCCCGCGGCGACAGACTGCCCCTCCCTCCGTCCGGCTCCGTCTCTCCTCACCTCGGTGAACGGGTCCATGTCGTCGGCAGCTGTGACTCCAGCGGCTTCTCTCACTGATATCACTTCACACAAATGGCTCACAATTTTTGAATTTCGCCCACCACACCCCAGTCCCGTCACGTGACACACAGAGGGGCGAGGAGGATCTGATTGGTCAGAATGTGCTCACATGGTACCTGGGGGCGGGGGCACGACGGGTAATGTGAGAGCGGGCGGGGCTGAGGGGGCGGGGCTGAGGAGACGTGGAGGGCGAGCATGGCGGCTGGGGTCAGAGCCGCAGTGCTGACACACCGGAATGGGGGCGCCGTCTGCTCTCTCCTCCATGTATGGGCTGAGGGGCTCCAGCACTGACAGTCTGCAGCCCGGGCGGATAGTCTTATTTTCTGCCCTCACTAAGGGGCTATAGCCCTGCACATCCGTGTTTGTAGGGCGGTGGCCTGGCTGACCGCGGGGCTTCTGCTCTCAGGCCGGGCTCACATGGGGGACCTGCAGTGTGAATGCAGCGATCGCCATCTGGTTAAACAAGGCCGTGGTAAACTTCAGATTTTTCGCTCACACTCGCGGCTACGAATTGCATATTGAACATCCCAATGGCCCGTGTAGAGCTGGCCTCAGGGCTCCTGCACGCCGCCGATCGCTTCATGTCAATAGGACTTTCTAAGGTTAAGAATATCACAAAGCACAAACCTGACATTTTTGTGCAATGCGTTTTAAACAGAAAGCCCTATTGACATTTGCGTTAAACAAAAACCACAGCAATGTTGCGATCAGCGGTGTGCAGGAGCCCTTGGATGCGTTACCGTTACATACCACCGATCGGCGGTGTGCAGGAGCCCTTGGATGCGTTACCGTTACATACCACTGATCGCTGGTGTGCAGGAGCCCTTGGATGCGTTACCGTTAAATACCACTGATCGCCAGTGTGCAGGAGCCCTTGGGTGCGTTACCGTTACATACCACTGATCGCCGGTGTGCAGGAGCCCTTGGATGCGTTAGTTACATACCACTGATCGCCGGTCTGCAGGAGCCCTTGGATGCGTTACCGTTACATACCACTGATCGCCGGTGTGCAGGAGCCCTTGGATGCGTTACCGTTACATACCACTGAACGCCGGTGTGCAGGAGCCCTTGGGTGCGTTACCGTTACATACCACTGATCGCCGGTGTGCAGGAGCCCTTGGATGCATTACCGTTACATACCACTGATCGGTGTGCAGGAGCCCTTGGATGCGTTACAGTTACATACCACTGATCGGCGGTGTGCAGGAGCCCTTGGATGCGTTACCGTTACATACCACCAATCGGCGGTGTGCAGGAGCCCTTGGATGCGTTACCGTTACATACCACTGATCGCCGGTGTGCAGGAGCCCTTGGGTGCGTTACCGTTACATACCACTGATCGCCGGTGTGCAGGAGCCCTTGGATGCGTTAGCTACATACCACTGATCGCCGGTGTGCAGGAGCCCTTGGATGTGTTACCGTTACATACCACTGATCGCCGGTGTGCAGGAGCCCTTGCATGCGTTACCGTTACATACCACTGATCGCCGGTGTGCAGGAGCCCTTGGATGCATTACCGTTACATACCACTGATCGGTGTGCAGGAGCCCTTGGATGCGTTACAGTTACATACCACTGATCGGCGGTGTGTAGGAGCCCTTGGATGCGTTACCGTTACATACCACTGATCGGCGGTGTGCAGGAGCCCTTGGATGCGTTACCGTTACATACCACTGATCGGCGGTGTGCAGGAGCCCTTGGATGCGTTACACTTACATGCCGGTGTGCAGGAGCCCTTGGATGCGTTACCGTTACATACCACTGATCGCCGGTGTGCAGGAGCCCTTGGATGCGTTACCGTTACATACCACTGATCGCCGGTGTGCAGGAGCCCTTGGATGCGTTACCGTTACATACCACTGATCGCCGGTGTGCAGGAGCCCTTGGATGCGTTACCGTTACATACCACTGATCCCCGGTGTGCAGGAGCCCTTGGCTGCGTTACCGTTACATACCACTGATCGCCGGTGTGTAGGAGCCCTTGGATGCGTTACCGTTACATACCACTGATCGCCGGTGTGCAGGAGCCCTTGGATGCATTACCGTTACATACCACTGATCGGTGTGCAGGAGCCCTTGGATGCGTTACAGTTACATACCACTGATCGGCGGTGTGTAGGAGCCCTTGGATGCGTTACCGTTACATACCACTGATCGGCGGTGTGCAGGAGCCCTTGGATGCGTTACCGTTACATACCACTGATCGGCGGTGTGCAGGAGCCCTTGGATGCGTTACACTTACATGCCGGTGTGCAGGAGCCCTTGGATGCGTTACCGTTACATACCACTGATCGCCGGTGTGCAGGAGCCCTTGGATGCGTTACCGTTACATACCACTGATCGCCGGTGTGCAGGAGCCCTTGGATGCGTTACACTTACATGCCGGTGTGCAGGAGCCCTTGGATGCATTACCGTTACATACCACTGATCGCCGGTGTGCAGGAGCCCTTGGATGCGTTACCGTTACATACCACTGATCGCCGGTGTGCAGGAGCCCTTGGATGCGTTACCGTTACATACCACTGATCGCCGGTGTGCAGGAGCCCTTGGATGCGTTACCGTTACATACCACTGATCCACGGTGTGCAGGAGCCCTTGGCTGCGTTACCGTTACATACCACTGATCGCCGGTGTGCAGGAGCCCTTGGATGCGTTACCGTTACATACCACTGATCGCCGGTGTGCAGGAGCCCTTGGATGCATTACCGTTACATACCACTGATCGGTGTGCAGGAGCCCTTGGATGCGTTACAGTTACATACCACTGATCGGCGGTGTGTAGGAGCCCTTGGATGCGTTACCATTACATACCACTGATCGGCGGTGTGCAGGAGCCCATGGATGCGTTACCGTTACATACCACTGATCGCCGGTGTGCAGGAGCCCTTGGATGCGTTACACTTACATGCCGGTGTGCAGGAGCCCTTGGATGCGTTACCGTTACATACCACTGATCGCCGGTGTGCAGGAGCCCTTGGATGCGTTACCGTTACATACCACTGATCGCCGGTGTGCAGGAGCCCTTGGATGCGTTACCGTTACATACCACTGATCGCCGGTGTGCAGGAGCCCTTGGATGCGTTACCGTTACATACCACTGATCCCCGGTGTGCAGGAGCCCTTGGCTGCGTTACCATTACATACCACTGATCGCCGGTGTGCAGTAGCCCTTGGATGCGTTACCGTTACATACCACTGATCGCCGGTGTGCAGGAGCCCTTGGATGCATTACCGTTACATACCACTGATCGGTGTGCAGGAGCCCTTGGATGCTTTACAGTTACATACCACTGATCGGCGGTGTGCAGGAGCCCTTGGATGCGTTACCGTTACATACCACTGATCGGCGGTGTGCAGGAGCCCTTGGATGCGTTACTATTACATACCACTGATCGGCGGTGTGCAGGAGCCCTTGGATGCGTTACACTTACATGCCGGTGTGCAGGAGCCCTTGGATGCGTTACCGTTACATACCACTGATCGCCGGTGTGCAGGAGCCCTTGGATGCGTTACAGTTACATACCACTGATCGTCGGTGTGCAGGAGCCCTTGGATGCGTTACCGTTACATACCACTGATCGGCGATGTGCAGGAGCCCTTGGGTGCATTACCGTTACATACCACTGATCGCCGGTGTGCAGGAGCCCTTGGATGTGTTACCGTTACATACCACTGATCGCCGGTGTGCAGGAGCCCTTGGATGCGTTACAGTTACATACCACTGATCGCCGGTGTGCAGGAGCCCTTGGATGCGTTACCGTTACATACCACTGATCGGCGGTGTGTAGGAGCCCTTGGATGCGTTACCGTTACATACCACTGATCGCCGGTGTGCAGGAGCCCTTGGATGCGTTACCGTTACATACCACTGATCGCCGGTGTTCAGGAGCCCTTGGATGCGTTACCGTTACATACCACTGATCGCCGGTGTGCAGGAGCCCTTGGCTGCGTTACCGTTACATACCACTGATCGCCGGTGTGCAGGAGCCCTTGGCTGCGTTACCGTTACATACCACTGATCGCCGGTGTGCAGGAGCCCTTGGATGCGTTAGTTACATACCACTGATCGCCGGTGTGCAGGAGCCCTTGGATGCATTACCGTTACATACCACTGATCGGTGTGCAGGAGCCCTTGGATGCGTTACAGTTACATACCACTGATCGCCGTTGTGCAGGAGCCCTTGGATGCGTTACCGTTACATACCACTGATCGCCGGTGTGCAGGAGCCCTTGGATGCGTTACCGTTCCATACCACTGATCGGCGGTGTGCAGGAGCCCTTGGATGCGTTACCATTACATACCACTGATCGGCGGTGTGCAGGAGCCCTTGGATGCGTTACCGTTACATACCACTGATCGCCGGTGTGCAGGAGCCCTTGGGTGCGTTACCGTTACATACCACTGATCGCCGGTGTGCAGGAGCCCTTGGATGCGTTAGCTACATACCACTGATCGCCGGTGTGCAGGAGCCCTTGGATGTGTTACCGTTACATACCACTGATCGCCGGTGTGCAGGAGCCCTTGCATGCGTTACCGTTACATACCACTGATCGCCGGTGTGCAGGAGCCCTTGGATGCATTACCGTTACATACCACCGATCGGCGGTGTGTAGGAGCCCTTGGATGCGTTACCGTTACATACCACTGATCGGCGGTGTGCAGGAGCCCTTGGATGCGTTACCGTTACATACCACTGATCGGCGGTGTGCAGGAGCCCTTGGATGCGTTACACTTACATGCCGGTGTGCAGGAGCCCTTGGATGCGTTACCGTTACATACCACTGATCGCCGGTGTGCAGGAGCCCTTGGATGCGTTACCGTTACATACCACTGATCGCCGGTGTGCAGGAGCCCTTGGATGCGTTACCGTTACATACCACTGATCGCCGGTGTGCAGGAGCCCTTGGATGCGTTACCGTTACATACCACTGATCCCCGGTGTGCAGGAGCCCTTGGCTGCGTTACCGTTACATACCACTGATCGCCGGTGTGCAGGAGCCCTTGGATGCGTTACCGTTACATACCACTGATCGCCGGTGTGCAGGAGCCCTTGGATGCATTACCGTTACATACCACTGATCGGTGTGCAGGAGCCCTTGGATGCGTTACAGTTACATACCACTGATCGGCGTTGTGTAGGAGCCCTTGGATGCGTTACCGTTACATACCACTGATCGGCGGTGTGCAGGAGCCCTTGGATGCGTTACCGTTACATACCACTGATCGGCGGTGTGCAGGAGCCCTTGGATGCGTTACACTTACATGCCGGTGTGCAGGAGCCCTTGGATGCGTTACCGTTACATACCACTGATCGCCGGTGTGCAGGAGCCCTTGGATGCGTTACCGTTACATACCACTGATCGCCGGTGTGCAGGAGCCCTTGGATGCGTTACACTTACATGCCGGTGTGCAGGAGCCCTTGGATGCATTACCGTTACATACCACTGATCGCCGGTGTGCAGGAGCCCTTGGATGCGTTACCGTTACATACCACTGATCGCCGGTGTGCAGGAGCCCTTGGATGCGTTACCGTTACATACCACTGATCGCCGGTGTGCAGGAGCCCTTGGATGCGTTACCGTTACATACCACTGATCCACGGTGTGCAGGAGCCCTTGGCTGCGTTACCGTTACATACCACTGATCGCCGGTGTGCAGGAGCCCTTGGATGCGTTACCGTTACATACCACTGATCGCCGGTGTGCAGGAGCCCTTGGATGCATTACCGTTACATACCACTGATCGGTGTGCAGGAGCCCTTGGATGCGTTACAGTTACATACCACTGATCGGCGGTGTGTAGGAGCCCTTGGATGCGTTACCATTACATACCACTGATCGGCGGTGTGCAGGAGCCCATGGATGCGTTACCGTTACATACCACTGATCGCCGGTGTGCAGGAGCCCTTGGATGCGTTACACTTACATGCCGGTGTGCAGGAGCCCTTGGATGCGTTACCGTTACATACCACTGATCGCCGGTGTGCAGGAGCCCTTGGATGCGTTACCGTTACATACCACTGATCGCCGGTGTGCAGGAGCCCTTGGATGCGTTACCGTTACATACCACTGATCGCCGGTGTGCAGGAGCCCTTGGATGCGTTACCGTTACATACCACTGATCCCCGGTGTGCAGGAGCCCTTGGCTGCGTTACCATTACATACCACTGATCGCCGGTGTGCAGTAGCCCTTGGATGCGTTACCGTTACATACCACTGATCGCCGGTGTGCAGGAGCCCTTGGATGCATTACCGTTACATACCACTGATCGGTGTGCAGGAGCCCTTGGATGCTTTACAGTTACATACCACTGATCGGCGGTGTGCAGGAGCCCTTGGATGCGTTACCGTTACATACCACTGATCGGCGGTGTGCAGGAGCCCTTGGATGCGTTACTATTACATACCACTGATCGGCGGTGTGCAGGAGCCCTTGGATGCGTTACACTTACATGCCGGTGTGCAGGAGCCCTTGGATGCGTTACCGTTACATACCACTGATCGCCGGTGTGCAGGAGCCCTTGGATGCGTTACAGTTACATACCACTGATCGTCGGTGTGCAGGAGCCCTTGGATGCGTTACCGTTACATACCACTGATCGGCGATGTGCAGGAGCCCTTGGGTGCATTACCGTTACATACCACTGATCGCCGGTGTGAAGGAGCCCTTGGATGTGTTACCGTTACATACCACTGATCGCCGGTGTGCAGGAGCCCTTGGATGCGTTACAGTTACATACCACTGATCGCCGGTGTGCAGGAGCCCTTGGATGCGTTACCGTTACATACCACTGATCGGCGGTGTGTAGGAGCCCTTGGATGCGTTACCGTTACATACCACTGATCGCCGGTGTGCAGGAGCCCTTGGATGCGTTACCGTTACATACCACTGATCGCCGGTGTTCAGGAGCCCTTGGATGCGTTACCGTTACATACCACTGATCGCCGGTGTGCAGGAGCCCTTGGCTGCGTTACCGTTACATACCACTGATCGCCGGTGTGCAGGAGCCCTTGGCTGCGTTACCGTTACATACCACTGATCGCCGGTGTGCAGGAGCCCTTGGATGCGTTAGTTACATACCACTGATCGCCGGTGTGCAGGAGCCCTTGGATGCATTACCGTTACATACCACTGATCGGTGTGCAGGAGCCCTTGGATGCGTTACAGTTACATACCACTGATCGCCGTTGTGCAGGAGCCCTTGGATGCGTTACCGTTACATACCACTGATCGCCGGTGTGCAGGAGCCCTTGGATGCGTTACCGTTCCATACCACTGATCGGCGGTGTGCAGGAGCCCTTGGATGCGTTACCATTACATACCACTGATCGGCGGTGTGCAGAAGCCCTTGGATGCGTTACCGTTACATACCACTGATCGCCGGTGTGCAGGAGCCCTTGGGTGCGTTACCGTTACATACCACTGATCGCCGGTGTGCAGGAGCCCTTGGATGCGTTAGCTACATACCACTGATCGCCGGTGTGCAGGAGCCCTTGGATGTGTTACCGTTACATACCACTGATCGCCGGTGTGCAGGAGCCCTTGCATGCGTTACCGTTACATACCACTGATCGCCGGTGTGCAGGAGCCCTTGGATGCATTACCGTTACATACCACTGATCGGCGGTGTGCAGGAGCCCTTGGATGCGTTACCGTTACATACCACCGATCGCCGGTGTGCAGGAGCCCTTGGATGCGGTACTGTTACATACCACCGATCGGCGGTGTGCAGGAGCCCTTGGATGCGTTACCGTTACATACCACTGATCGGCGGTGTGCAGGAGCCCTTGGATGCGTTACCGTTACATACCACTGATTGCCGGTGTGCAGGAGCCCTTGGATGCGTTACCGTTACATACCACTGATCGCCGGTGTGCAGGAGCCCTTGGCTGCGTTACCGTTACATACCACTGATCGCCGGTGTGCAGGAGCCCTTGGATGCGTTACCGTTACATACCACTGATCGCCGGTGTGCAGGAGCCCTTGGATGCGTTACCGTTACATACCACTGATCAGCGGTGTGCAGGAGCCCTTGGATGCGTTACCGTTACATACCACTAATCGGTGTGCAGGAGCCCTTGGATGCGTTACTGTTACATACCACTGATCGCCGGTGTGCAGAAGCCCTTGGATGCGTTACCGTTACATACCACTGATCGCCGGTGTGCAGGAGCCATTGGGTGCGTTACCGTTACATACCACTGATCGGCGGTGTGCAGGAGCCCTTGGCTGCGTTACCGTTACATACCACTGATCGCCGGTGTGCAGGAGCCCTTGGATGCGTTACCGTTACATACCACTGATCGCCGGTGTGCAGGAGCCCTTGGATGCATTACCGTTACATACCACTGATCGCCGATGTGCAGGAGCCCTTGGATGCGCTACCGTTACATACCACTGATCGCCGGTGTGCAGGAGCCCTTGGATGCGTTACCGTTACAAACCACTGATCGCCGGTGTGCAGGAGCCCTTGGATGCGTTACAGTTACATACCACTGATCGGCGGTGTGCAGGAGCCCGTGGATGCGTTACCGTTACATACCACTGATCGGCGGTGTGCAGGAGCCCTTGGATGCGCTACCGTTACATACCACTGATCGGCGGTGTGCAGGAGCCCTTGGATGCGCTACCGTTACATACCACTGATCGCCGGTGTGCAGGAGCCCTTGGATGCATTACCGTTACATACCACTGATCGCCGGTGTGCAGGAGCCCTTGGATGCGCTACCGTTACATACCACTGATCGCCGGTGTGCAGGAGCCCTTGGATGCGTTACCGTTACATACCACTGATCGCCGGTGTGCAGGAGCCCTTGGATGCGTTACCGTTACATACCACTGATCGCCGGTGTGCAGGAGCCCTTGGGTGCGTTACCGTTACATACCACTGATCACCGGTGTGCAGGAGCCCTTGGATGCGCTACCGTTACATACCACTGATCGCCGGTGTGCAGGAGCCCTTGGATGCGTTACCGTTACATACCACTGATCGCCGGTGTGCAGGAGCCCTTGGATGCGTTACCGTTACATACCACTGATCGCCGGTGTGCAGGAGCCCTTGGATGCGTTACCGTTACGTACCACTGATCGCCAGTGTGCAGGAGCTCTTGGGTGCGTTACCGTTACATACCACTGATCGCCAGTGTGCAGGAGCCCTTGGATGCGTTACAGTTACATACCACTGATCGGCGGTGTGTAGGAGCCCTTGGATGCGTTACCGTTACATACCACTGATCGGCGGTGTGCAGGAGCCCTTGGATGCGTTACACTTACATGCCGGTGTGCAGGAGCCCTTGGATGCGTTACCGTTACATACCACTGATCGCCGGTGTGCAGGAGCCCTTGGATGCGTTACCGTTACATACCACTGATCGCCGGTGTGCAGGAGCCCTTGGATGCGTTACCGTTACATACCACTGATCCCCGGTGTGCAGGAGCCCTTGGCTGCGTTACCGTTACATACCACTGATCGCCGGTGTGCAGGAGCCCTTGGATGCGTTACCGTTACATACCACTGATCGCCGGTGTGCAGGAGCCCTTGGATGCATTACCGTTACATACCACTGATCGGTGTGCAGGAGCCCTTGGATGCGTTACAGTTACATACCACTGATCGGCGGTGTGCAGGAGCCCTTGGATGCGTTACCATTACATACCACTGATCGCCGGTGTGCAGGAGCCCTTGGATGCGTTACACTTACATGCCGGTGTGCAGGAGCCCTTGGATGCGTTACCGTTACATACCACTGATCGCCGGTGTGCAGGAGCCCTTGGATGCGTTACAGTTACATACCACTGATCGTCGGTGTGCAGGAGCCCTTGGATGCGTTACCGTTACATACCACTGATCGGCGATGTGCAGGAGCCCTTGGGTGCATTACCGTTACATACCACTGATCGCCGGTGTGCAGGAGCCCTTGGATGCGTTACCGTTACATACCACTGATCGCCGGTGTGCAGGAGCCCTTGGATGCGTTACAGTTACATACCACTGATCGCCGGTGTGCAGGAGCCCTTGGATGCGTTACCGTTACATACCACTGATCGGCGGTGTGTAGGAGCCCTTGGATGCGTTACCGTTACATACCACTGATCGCCGGTGTGCAGGAGCCCTTGGATGCGTTACCGTTACATACCACTGATCGCCGGTGTTCAGGAGCCCTTGGATGCGTTACCGTTACATACCACTGATCGCCGGTGTGCAGGAGCCCTTGGCTGCGTTACCGTTACATACCACTGATCGCCGGTGTGCAGGAGCCCTTGGCTGCGTTACCGTTACATACCACTGATCGCCGGTGTGCAGGAGCCCTTGGATGCGTTAGTTACATACCACTGATCGCCGGTGTGCAGGAGCCCTTGGATGCATTACCGTTACATACCACTGATCGGTGTGCAGGAGCCCTTGGATGCGTTACAGTTACATACCACTGATCGCCGTTGTGCAGGAGCCCTTGGATGCGTTACCGTTACATACCACTGATCGCCGGTGTGCAGGAGCCCTTGGATGCGTTACCGTTCCATACCACTGATCGGCGGTGTGCAGGAGCCCTTGGATGCGTTACCATTACATACCACTGATCGGCGGTGTGCAGGAGCCCTTGGATGCATTACCGTTACATACCACTGATCGGCGGTGTGCAGGAGCCCTTGGATGCGTTACACTTACATGCCGGTGTGCAGGAGCCCTTGGATGCGTTACCGTTACATACCACTGATCGCCGGTGTGCAGGAGCCCTTGGATGCGTTACCGTTCCATACCACTGATCGGCGGTGTGCAGGAGCCCTTGGATGCGTTACCATTACATACCACTGATCGGCGGTGTGCAGGAGCCCTTGGATGCATTACCGTTACATACCACTGATCGGCGGTGTGCAGGAGCCCTTGGATGCGTTACACTTACATGCCGGTGTGCAGGTGCCCTTGGATGCGTTACCGTTACATACCACTGATCGCCGGTGTGCAGGAGCCCTTGGATGCGTTACCGTTACATACCACTGATCGCCGGTGTGCAGGAGCCCTTGGATGCGTTACCGTTACATACCACTGATCGCCGGTGTGCAGGAGCCCTTGCATGCGTTACCGTTACATACCACTGATCGCCGGTGTGCAGGAGCCCTTGGATGCATTACCGTTACATACCACTGATCGGTGTGCAGGAGCCCTTGGATGCGTTACAGTTACATACCACTGATCGGCGGTGTGTAGGAGCCCTTGGATGCGTTACCGTTACATACCACTGATCGGCGGTGTGCAGGAGCCCTTGGATGCGTTACCGTTACATACCACCGATCGCCGGTGTGCAGGAGCCCTTGGATGCGGTACTGTTACATACCACCGATCGGCGGTGTGCAGGAGCCCTTGGATGCGTTACCGTTACATACCACTGATCGGCGGTGTGCAGGAGCCCTTGGATGCGTTACCGTTACATACCACTGATCGCCGGTGTGCAGGAGCCCTTGGATGCGTTACCGTTACATACCACTGATCGCCGGTGTGCAGGAGCCCTTGGCTGCGTTACCGTTACATACCACTGATCGCCGGTGTGCAGGAGCCCTTGGATGCGTTACCGTTACATACCACTGATCGCCGGTGTGCAGGAGCCCTTGGATGCGTTACCGTTACATACCACTGATCAGCGGTGTGCAGGAGCCCTTGGATGCGTTACCGTTACATACCACTAATCGGTGTGCAGGAGCCCTTGGCTGCGTTACCGTTACATACCACTGATCGCCGGTGTGCAGGAGCCCTTGGATGCGTTACCGTTACATACCACTGATCGGCGGTGTGCAGGAGCCCTTGGATGCGTTACTGTTACATACCACTGATCGGCGGTGTGCAGGAGCCCTTGGATGCATTACCGTTACATACCACTGATCGCCGATGTGCAGGAGCCCTTGGATGCGCTACCGTTACATACCACTGATCGCCGGTGTGCAGGAGCCCTTGGATGCGTTACCGTTACAAACCACTGATCGCCGGTGTGCAGGAGCCCTTGGATGCGTTACAGTTACATACCACTGATCGGCGGTGTGCAGGAGCCCGTGGATGCGTTACCGTTACATACCACTGATCGGCGGTGTGCAGGAGCCCTTGGATGCGCTACCGTTACATACCACTGATCGGCGGTGTGCAGGAGCCCTTGGATGCGCTACCGTTACATACCACTGATCGCCGGTGTGCAGGAGCCCTTGGATGCATTACCGTTACATACCACTGATCGCCGGTGTGCAGGAGCCCTTGGATGCGCTACCGTTACATACCACTGATCGCCGGTGTGCAGGAGCCCTTGGATGCGTTACCGTTACATACCACTGATCGCCGGTGTGCAGGAGCCCTTGGATGCGTTACCGTTACATACCACTGATCGCCGGTGTGCAGGAGCCCTTGGGTGCGTTACCGTTACATACCACTGATCACCGGTGTGCAGGAGCCCTTGGATGCGCTACCGTTACATACCACTGATCGCCGGTGTGCAGGAGCCCTTGGATGCGTTATCGTTACATACCACTGATCACCGGTGTGCAGGAGCCCTTGGATGCGTTACCGTTACATACCACTGATCGCCGGTGTGCAGGAGCCCTTGGATGCGTTACCGTTACATACCACTGATCGCCAGTGTGCAGGAGCTCTTGGGTGCGTTACCGTTACATACCACTGATCGGTGTGCAGGAGCCCTTGGATGCGTTACAGTTACATACCACTGATCGGTGTGCAGGAGCCCTTGGATGCGTTACAGTTACATACCACTGATCGCCGGTGTGCAGGAGCCCTTGGATGCATTACCGGTACATACCACTGATCGGTGTGCAGGAGCCCTTGGATGCGTTACAGTTACATACCACTGATCGGCGGTGTGCAGGAGCCCTTGGATGCGTTACCATTACATACCACTGATCGGCGGTGTGCAGGAGCCCTTGGATGCGTTACACTTACATGCCGGTGTGCAGGAGCCCTTGGATGCGTTACCGTTACATACCACTGATCGCCGGTGTGCAGGAGCCCTTGGATGCGTTACAGTTACATACCACTGATCGTCGGTGTGCAGGAGCCCTTGGATGCGTTACCGTTACATACCACTGATCGGCGATGTGCAGGAGCCCTTGGGTGCATTACCGTTACATACCACTGATCGCCGGTGTGCAGGAGCCCTTGGATGCGTTACCGTTACATACCACTGATCGCCGGTGTGCAGGAGCCCTTGGATGCGTTACAGTTACATACCACTGATCGCCGGTGTGCAGGAGCCCTTGGATGCGTTACCGTTACATACCACTGATCGGCGGTGTGTAGGAGCCCTTGGATGCGTTACCGTTACATACCACTGATCGCCGGTGTGCAGGAGCCCTTGGATGCGTTACCGTTACATACCACTGATCGCCGGTGTTCAGGAGCCCTTGGATGCGTTACCGTTACATACCACTGATCGCCGGTGTGCAGGAGCCCTTGGCTGCGTTACCGTTACATACCACTGATCGCCGGTGTGCAGGAGCCCTTGGCTGCGTTACCGTTACATACCACTGATCGCCGGTGTGCAGGAGCCCTTGGATGCGTTAGTTACATACCACTGATCGCCGGTGTGCAGGAGCCCTTGGATGCATTACCGTTACATACCACTGATCGGTGTGCAGGAGCCCTTGGATGCGTTACAGTTACATACCACTGATCGCCGTTGTGCAGGAGCCCTGGGATGCGTTACCGTTACATACCACTGATCGCCGGTGTGCAGGAGCCCTTGGATGCGTTACCGTTCCATACCACTGATCGGCGGTGTGCAGGAGCCCTTGGATGCGTTACCATTACATACCACTGATCGGCGGTGTGCAGGAGCCCTTGGATGCATTACCGTTACATACCACTGATCGGCGGTGTGCAGGAGCCCTTGGATGCGTTACACTTACATGCCGGTGTGCAGGAGCCCTTGGATGCGTTACCGTTACATACCACTGATCGCCGGTGTGCAGGAGCCCTTGGATGCGTTACCGTTCCATACCACTGATCGGCGGTGTGCAGGAGCCCTTGGATGCGTTACCATTACATACCACTGATCGGCGGTGTGCAGGAGCCCCTGGATGCATTACCGTTACATACCACTGATCGGCGGTGTGCAGGAGCCCTTGGATGCGTTACACTTACATGCCGGTGTGCAGGTGCCCTTGGATGCGTTACCGTTACATACCACTGATCGCCGGTGTGCAGGAGCCCTTGGATGCGTTACCGTTACATACCACTGATCGCCGGTGTGCAGGAGCCCTTGGATGCGTTACCGTTACATACCACTGATCGCCGGTGTGCAGGAGCCCTTGGATGCGTTACCGTTACATACCACTGATCGCCGGTGTGCAGGAGCCCTTGGATGCGTTACCGTTACATACCACCGATCGTCGGTGTGCAGGAGCCCTTGGATGAGTTACATACCACCGATCGCCGGTGTGCAGGAGCCCTTGGATGCGGTACTGTTACATACCACCGATCGGCGGTGTGCAGGAGCCCTTGGATGCGTTACCGTTACATACTACTGATTGCCGGTGTGCAGGAGCCCTTGGATGCGTTACCGTTACATACCACTGATCGCCGGTGTGCAGGAGCCCTTGGATGCGTTACCGTTACATACCACTGATCCCCGGTGTGCAGGAGCCCTTGGCTGCGTTACCGTTACATACCACTGATCGCCGGTGTGCAGGAGCCCTTGGATGCGTTACCGTTACATACCACTGATCGCCGGTGTGCAGGAGCCCTTGGATGCATTACCGTTACATACCACTGATCGGTGTGCAGGAGCCCTTGGATGCGTTACAGTTACATACCACTGATCGGCGGTGTGCAGGAGCCCTTGGATGCGTTACCATTACATACCACTGATCGGCGGTGTGCAGGAGCCCTTGGATGCGTTACACTTACATGCCGGTGTGCAGGAGCCCTTGGATGCGTTACCGTTACATACCACTGATCGCCGGTGTGCAGGAGCCCTTGGATGCGTTACAGTTACATACCACTGATCGTCGGTGTGCAGGAGCCCTTGGATGCGTTACCGTTACATACCACTGATCGGCGATGTGCAGGAGCCCTTGGGTGCATTACCGTTACATACCACTGATCGCCGGTGTGCAGGAGCCCTTGGATGCGTTACCGTTACATACCACTGATCGCCGGTGTGCAGGAGCCCTTGGATGCGTTACAGTTACATACCACTGATCGCCGGTGTGCAGGAGCCCTTGGATGCGTTACCGTTACATACCACTGATCGGCGGTGTGTAGGAGCCCTTGGATGCGTTACCGTTACATACCACTGATCGCCGGTGTGCAGGAGCCCTTGGATGCGTTACCGTTACATACCACTGATCGCCGGTGTTCAGGAGCCCTTGGATGCGTTACCGTTACATACCACTGATCGCCGGTATGCAGGAGCCCTTGGCTGCGTTACCGTTACATACCACTGATCGCCGGTGTGCAGGAGCCCTTGGATGCGTTACCGTTACATACCACTGATCGCCGGTGTGCAGGAGCCCTTGGATGCGTTAGTTACATACCACTGATCGCCGGTGTGCAGGAGCCCTTGGATGCATTACCGTTACATACCACTGATCGGTGTGCAGGAGCCCTTGGATGCGTTACAGTTACATACCACTGATCGCCGTTGTGCAGGAGCCCTTGGATGCGTTACCGTTACATACCACTGATCGCCGGTGTGCAGGAGCCCTTGGATGCGTTACCGTTCCATACCACTGATCGGCGGTGTGCAGGAGCCCTTGGATGCGTTACCATTACATACCACTGATCGGCGGTGTGCAGGAGCCCTTGGATGCATTACCGTTACATACCACTGATCGGCGGTGTGCAGGAGCCCTTGGATGCGTTACACTTACATGCCGGTGTGCAGGAGCCCTTGGATGCGTTACCGTTACATACCACTGATCGCCGGTGTGCAGGAGCCCTTGGATGCGTTACCGTTCCATACCACTGATCGGCGGTGTGCAGGAGCCCTTGGATGCGTTACCATTACATACCACTGATCGGCGGTGTGCAGGAGCCCTTGGATGCATTACCGTTACATACCACTGATCGGCGGTGTGCAGGAGCCCTTGGATGCGTTACACTTACATGCCGGTGTGCAGGTGCCCTTGGATGCGTTACCGTTACATACCACTGATCGCCGGTGTGCTGGAGCCCTTGGATGCGTTACCGTTACATACCACTGATCGCCGGTGTGCAGGAGCCCTTGGATGCGTTACCGTTACATACCACTGATCGCCGGTGTGCAGGAGCCCTTGGATGCGTTACCGTTACATACCACTGATCGCCGGTGTGCAGGAGCCCTTGGATGCGTTACCGTTACATACCACCGATCGTCGGTGTACAGGAGCCCTTGGATGCGTTACCGTTACATACCACCGATCGCCGGTGTGCAGGAGCCCTTGGATGCGGTACTGTTACATACCACCGATCGGCGGTGTGCAGGAGCCCTTGGATGCGTTACCGTTACATACTACTGATTGCCGGTGTGCAGGAGCCCTTGGATGCGTTACCGTTACATACCACTGATCGCCGGTGTGCAGGAGCCCTTGGCTGCGTTACCGTTACATACCACTGATCGCCGGTGTGCAGGAGCCCTTGGATGCGTTACCGTTACATACCACTGATCGCCGGTGTGCAGGAGCCCTTGGATGCGTTACCGTTACATACCACTGATCGGCGGTGTGCAGGAGCCCTTGGATGCGTTACCGTTACATACCACTAATCGGTGTGCAGGAGCCCTTGGATGCGTTACTGTTACATACCACTGATCGCCGGTGTGCAGAGGCCCTTGGATGCGTTACCGTTACATACCACTGATCGCCGGTGTGCAGGAGCCATTGGGTGCGTTACCGTTACATACCACTGATCGGCGGTGTGCAGGAGCCCGTGGATGCGTTACCGTTACATACCACTGATCGGCGGTGTGCAGGAGCCCTTGGATGCGCTACCGTTACATACCACTGATCGCCGGTGTGCAGGAGCCCTTGGATGCGCTACCGTTACATACCACTGATCGCCGGTGTGCAGGAGCCCTTGGATGCGTTACCGTTACATACCACTGATCGCCGGTGTGCAGGAGCCCTTGGATGCGTTACCGTTACATACCACTGATCGCCAGTGTGCAGGAGCTCTTGGGTGCGTTACCGTTACATACCACTGATCGGTGTGCAGGAGCCCTTGGATGCGTTACAGTTACATACCACTGATCGGCGGTGTGTAGGAGCCCTTGGATGCGTTACCGTTACATACCACTGATCGGCGGTGTGCAGGAGCCCTTGGATGCGTTACACTTACATGCCGGTGTGCAGGAGCCCTTGGATGCGTTACCGTTACATACCACTGATCGGCGGTGTGCAGGAGCCCTTGGATGCGTTACCATTACATACCACTGATCGGCGGTGTGCAGGAGCCCTTGGATGCATTACCGTTACATACCACTGATCGGCGGTGTGCAGGAGCCCTTGGATGCGTTACACTTACATGCCGGTGTGCAGGAGCCCTTGGATGCGTTACCGTTACATACCACTGATCGCCGGTGTGCAGGAGCCCTTGGATGCGTTACCGTTCCATACCACTGATCGGCGGTGTGCAGGAGCCCTTGGATGCGTTACCATTACATACCACTGATCGGCGGTGTGCAGGAGCCCTTGGATGCATTACCGTTACATACCACTGATCGGCGGTGTGCAGGAGCCCTTGGATGCGTTACCGTTACATACCACTGATCGCCGGTGTGCAGGAGCCCTTGGATGCGTTACCGTTCCATACCACTGATCGGCGGTGTGCAGGAGCCCTTGGATGCGTTACCATTACATACCACTGATCGGCGGTGTGCAGGAGCCCTTGGATGCATTACCGTTACATACCACTGATCGCCGGTGTGCAGGAGCCCTTGGATGCGTTACCGTTACATACCACTGATCGCCGGTGTGCAGGAGCCCTTGGATGCGTTACCGTTACATACCACTGATCGCCGGTGTGCAGGAGCCCTTGGATGCGTTACCGTTACATACCACCGATCGTCGGTGTGCAGGAGCCCTTGGATGCGTTACCGTTACATACCACCGATCGCCGGTGTGCAGGAGCCCTTGGATGCGGTACTGTTACATACCACCGATCGGCGGTGTGCAGGAGCCCTTGGATGCGTTACCGTTACATACTACTGATTGCCGGTGTGCAGGAGCCCTTGGATGCGTTACCGTTACATACCACTGATCGCCGGTGTGCAGGAGCCCTTGGCTGCGTTACCGTTACATACCACTGATCGCCGGTGTGCAGGAGCCCTTGGATGCGTTACCGTTACATACCACTGATCGCCGGTGTGCAGGAGCCCTTGGATGCGTTACCGTTACATACCACTGATCGGCGGTGTGCAGGAGCCCTTGGATGCGTTACCGTTACATACCACTAATCGGTGTGCAGGAGCCCTTGGATGCGTTACTGTTACATACCACTGATCGCCGGTGTGCAGAAGCCCTTGGATGCGTTACCGTTACATACCACTGATCGCCGGTGTGCAGGAGCCATTGGGTGCGTTACCGTTACATACCACTGATCGGCGGTGTGCAGGAGCCCTTGGCTGCGTTACCGTTACATACCACTGATCGCCGGTGTGCAGGAGCCCTTGGATGCGTTACCGTTACATACCACTGATCGCCGGTGTGCAGGAGCCCTTGGATGCATTACCGTTACATACCACTGATCGACGGTGTGCAGGAGCCCTTGGATGCGCTACCGTTACATACCACTGATCGCCGGTGTGCAGGTGCCCTTGGATGCGTTACCGTTACATACCACTGATCGCCGGTGTGCAGGAGCCCTTGGATGCGTTACCGTTACATTCCACTGATCGGCGGTGTGCAGGAGCCCGTGGATGCGTTACCGTTACATACCACTGATCGGCGGTGTGCAGGAGCCCTTGGATGCGCTACCGTTACATACCACTGATCGCCGGTGTGCAGGAGCCCTTGGATGCGTTACCGTTACATACCACTGATCGCCGGTGTGCAGGAGCCCTTGGATGCGTTACCGTTACATACCACTGATCGCCGGTGTGCAGGAGCCCTTGGATGCGTTACCGTTACATACCACTGATCGCCAGTGTGCAGGAGCTCTTGGGTGCGTTACCGTTACATACCACTGATCGGTGTGCAGGAGCCCTTGGATGCGTTACAGTTACATACCACTGATCGGCGGTGTGTAGGAGCCCTTGGATGCGTTACCGTTACATACCACTGATCGGCGGTGTGCAGGAGCCCTTGGATGCGTTACACTTACATGCCGGTGTGCAGGAGCCCTTGGATGCGTTACCGTTACATACCACTGATCGCCGGTGTGCAGGAGCCCTTGGATGCGTTACCGTTACATACCACTGATCGCCGGTGTGCAGGAGCCCTTGGATGCGTTACCGTTACATACCACTGATCCCCGGTGTGCAGGAGCCCTTGGCTGCGTTACCGTTACATACCACTGATCGCCGGTGTGCAGGAGCCCTTGGATGCGTTACCGTTACATACCACTGATCGCCGGTGTGCAGGAGCCCTTGGATGCATTACCGTTACATACCACTGATCGGTGTGCAGGAGCCCTTGGATGCGTTACAGTTACATACCACTGATCGGCGGTGTGCAGGAGCCCTTGGATGCGTTACCATTACATACCACTGATCGGCGGTGTGCAGGAGCCCTTGGATGCGTTACACTTACATGCCGGTGTGCAGGAGCCCTTGGATGCGTTACCGTTACATACCACTGATCGCCGGTGTGCAGGAGCCCTTGGATGCGTTACAGTTACATACCACTGATCGTCGGTGTGCAGGAGCCCTTGGATGCGTTACCGTTACATACCACTGATCGGCGATGTGCAGGAGCCCTTGGGTGCATTACCGTTACATACCACTGATCGCCGGTGTGCAGGAGCCCTTGGATGCGTTACCGTTACATACCACTGATCGCCGGTGTGCAGGAGCCCTTGGATGCGTTACAGTTATATACCACTGATCGCCGGTGTGCAGGAGCCCTTGGATGCGTTACTGTTACATACCACTGATCGGCGGTGTGTAGGAGCCCTTGGATGCGTTACCGTTACATACCACTGATCGCCGGTGTGCAGGAGCCCTTGGATGCGTTACCGTTACATACCACTGATCGCCGGTGTTCAGGAGCCCTTGGATGCGTTACCGTTACATACCACTGATCGCCGCTGTGCAGGAGCCCTTGGCTGCGTTACCGTTACATACCACTGATCGCCGGTGTGCAGGAGCCCTTGGCTGCGTTACCGTTACATACCACTGATCGCCGGTGTGCAGGAGCCCTTGGATGCGTTAGTTACATACCACTGATCGCCGGTGTGCAGGAGCCCTTGGATGCATTACCGTTACATACCACTGATCGGTGTGCAGGAGCCCTTGGATGCGTTACAGTTACATACCACTGATCGCCGTTGTGCAGGAGCCCCTGGATGCGTTACCGTTACATACCACTGATCGCCGGTGTGCAGGAGCCCTTGGATGCGTTACCGTTCCATACCACTGATCGGCGGTGTGCAGGAGCCCTTGGATGCGTTACCATTACATACCACTGATCGGCGGTGTGCAGGAGCCCTTGGATGCATTACCGTTACATACCACTGATCGGCGGTGTGCAGGAACCCTTGGATGCGTTACACTTACATGCCGGTGTGCAGGAGCCCTTGGATGCGTTACCGTTACATACCACTGATCGCCGGTGTGCAGGAGCCCTTGGATGCGTTACCGTTCCATACCACTGATCGGCGGTGTGCAGGAGCCCTTGGATGCGTTACCATTACATACCACTGATCGGCGGTGTGCAGGAGCCCTTGGATGCATTACCGTTACATACCACTGATCGGCGGTGTGCAGGAGCCCTTGGATGCGTTACACTTACATGCCGGTGTGCAGGTGCCCTTGGATGCGTTACCGTTACATACCACTGATCGCCGGTGTGCAGGAGCCCTTGGATGCGTTACCGTTACATACCACTGATCGCCGGTGTGCAGGAGCCCTTGGATGCGTTACCGTTACATACCACTGATCGCCGGTGTGCAGGAGCCCTTGGATGCGTTACCGTTACATACCACTGATCGCCGGTGTGCAGGAGCCCTTGGATGCGTTACCGTTACATACCACCGATCGTCGGTGTGCAGGAGCCCTTGGATGCGTTACCGTTACATACCACCGATCGCCGGTGTGCAGGAGCCCTTGGATGCGGTACTGTTACATACCACCGATCGGCGGTGTGCAGGAGCCCTTGGATGCGTTACCGTTACATACTACTGATTGCCGGTGTGCAGGAGCCCTTGGATGCGTTACCGTTACATACCACTGATCGCCGGTGTGCAGGAGCCCTTGGCTGCGTTACCGTTACATACCACTGATCGCCGGTGTGCAGGAGCCCTTGGATGCGTTACCGTTACATACCACTGATCGCCGGTGTGCAGGAGCCCTTGGATGCGTTACCGTTACATACCACTGATCGCCGGTGTGCAGGAGCCCTTGGATGCATTACCGTTACATACCACTGATCGCCGGTGTGCAGGAGCCCTTGGATGCGCTACCGTTACATACCACTGATCGCCGGTGTGCAGGAGCCCTTGGATGCGTTACCGTTACATACCACTGATCGCCGGTGTGCAGGAGCCCTTGGATGCGTTACCGTTACATACCACTGATCGCCGGTGTGCAGGAGCCCTTGGGTGCGTTACCGTTACATACCACTGATCACCGGTGTGCAGGAGCCCTTGGATGCGCTACCGTTACATACCACTGATCGCCGGTGTGCAGGAGCCCTTGGATGCGTTACCGTTACATACCACTGATCGCCGGTGTGCAGGAGCCCTTGGATGCGTTACCATTACATACCACTGATCGCCGGTGTGCAGGAGCCCTTGGATGCGTTACCGTTACATACCACTGATCGCCAGTGTGCAGGAGCTCTTGGGTGCGTTACCGTTACATACCACTGATCGGTGTGCAGGAGCCCTTGGATGCGTTACAGTTACATACCACTGATCGGCGGTGTGTAGGAGCCCTTGGATGCGTTACCGTTACATACCACTGATCGGCGGTGTGCAGGAGCCCTTGGATGCGTTACACTTACATGCCGGTGTGCAGGAGCCCTTGGATGCGTTACCGTTACATACCACTGATCGCCGGTGTGCAGGAGCCCTTGGATGCGTTACCGTTACATACCACTGATCGCCGGTGTGCAGGAGCCCTTGGATGCGTTACCGTTACATACCACTGATCCCCGGTGTGCAGGAGCCCTTGGCTGCGTTACCGTTACATACCACTGATCGCCGGTGTGCAGGAGCCCTTGGATGCGTTACCGTTACATACCACTGATCGCCGGTGTGCAGGAGCCCTTGGATGCATTACCGTTACATACCACTGATCGGTGTGCAGGAGCCCTTGGATGCGTTACAGTTACATACCACTGATCGGCGGTGTGCAGGAGCCCTTGGATGCGTTACCGTTACATACCACTGATAGCCGGTGTGCAGGAGCCCCTGGATGCGTTACCGTTGCATACCACTGATCGCCGGTGTGCAGGAGCCCTTGGATGCGTTACCGTTACATACCACTGATCGCCGGTGTGCAGGAGCCCTTGGATGCATTACCGTTACATACCACTGATCGCCGGTGTGCAGGAGCCCTTGGATGCGCTACCGTTACATACCACTGATCGCCGGTGTGCAGGAGCCCTTGGATGCGTTACCGTTACATACCACCGATCGCCGGTGTGCAGGAGCCCTTGGATGCGTTACCGTTACATACCACTGATCGCCGGTGTGCAGGAGCCCTTGGATGCGTTACCGTTACATACCACTGATCGGCGGTGTGCAGGAGCCCTTGGATGCGTTACCGTTACATACCACTGATCGCCGGTGTGCAGGAGCCCTTGGATGCGTTACCGTCACATACCACTGATCGCCGGTGTGCAGGAGCCCTTGGATGCGTTACCGTTACATACCACTGATCGCCGGTGTGCAGGAGCCCTTGGGTGCGTTACCGTTACATACCACTGATCGCCAGTGTGCAGGAGCCCTTGGATGCGCTACCGTTACATACCACTGATCGCCGGTGTGCAGGAGCCCTTGGATGCGTTACCGTTACATACCACTGATCACCGGTGTGCAGGAGCCCTTGGATGCGTTACCGTTACATACCACTGATCGCCGGTGTGCAGGAGCCCTTGGATGCGTTACCTTTACATACCACTGATCGCCGGTGTGCAGGAGCCCTTGGGTGCGTTACCGTTACATACCACTGATCGCCGGTGTGCAGGAGCCCTTGGGTGCGTTACTGTTACATACCACTGATCGCCGGTGTGCAGGAGCCCTTGGATGCATTACCGTTACATACCACTGATCGCCGGTGTGCAGGAGCCCTTGGATGCGTTACAGTTACATACCACTGATCGGCGGTGTGCAGGAGCCCTTGGATGCGTTACCGTTACATACCACTGATCGGCGGTGTGCAGGAGCCCTTGGATGCGTTACCGTTACATACCACTGATCGCCGGTGTGCAGGAGCCCTTGGATGCGTTACCGTTACATACCACTGATCGCCGGTGTGTAGGAGCCCTTGGATGCGTTACCGTTGCATACCACTGATCGCCGGTGTGCAGGAGCCCTTGGATGCGTTACCGTTACATACCACTGATCGCCGGTGTGCAGGAGCCCTTGGATGCGTTACCATTACATACCACTGCAGCGTGTAAGCTGAGGATGGGGCTCTTTCTGTCGCCCTTCAGCAACCTGCAATGCGATTATAAGATACTAATGGCTTCTGACGGTAGAGACTAATGGGTTAATGTCACAGGCTTAGTAGAATGCAGTACATAAGTAATTCAGTGTACTATCCGAGTGATCAATCTATTGCATCTTAAAGCCCCTTCAGGAGTGAAATATAGTATCAATAAAGTTTCATTTAAAGAAGAACCCCCCCCCCCCCCCCCCCAAAAAAAACAATTTTAATCCCTTCCCGCACCAGGGCGTAAACTTACGTCCTGGGGATAGCGCGATATCACATATGATCCCGCAGCGGAAGCCGGCTGTCAGTCACAGCCGGCGTCTCGCTGCGACATCGGAGATGTACCCCCCCCCTGCTTTTAACCCCTTCCCTGCCGTGATCTATGTAGATCGCGGCATGGGAAGGGTTCACAGAGGGGGTGCGCTCCCTCTGTGAAGTTGCCGCTCATGATATAATTGCAAAGACCCCCTCCTGTTGCCATGGCAACAGGACGCCAGACACTGGCGTCCTGTGTTGCCAGTGCCTGAGATCGCTGTATAAGCGATAAGGTATGGCAAGGCAGTAGCCCTGCCATTCCTTATCACAGTGATCATCAGTGCTGTACTGTTAGTCCCCCAGACACAAATTGTGTTTAAAAAAAGATTTAAAAAATGAATTAAAAAAAGTAAAAAAAAACCCTTTTTATGCTTTTTCTCACATTAGCATAAAAAAGGTTAAAAAAAAATTAAAACCCCACATATTTGGTATTGTCGCGTCCGTAACGACGCATACAATAAGCTGCACATGCTTTTGACTGCACGGAAAAAAAGCGTAAAAAGAAAACGCTTAAAAACGGAGACAGAATGCTAATTTTCTAGCATTTTGCCTCCCTTAAAATGCAATAAAAGTGATCAAAAAAGCCGTATGTACCCCAAAATGGTACCAATAAAAACTACAGCTCGTCTTGCAAAAAATAAGCCCTCATAAAGCTCTGTACATAAAAAAATTAAAAAGTTACAGGACTTTGAATGCAGCGATTTAGAAAAAAAAAGATTTCCAAAAAAGGGTTTTTATTGCAGAAAAGTGGAAAAACCTAAAAGAATGTAAGAATTTTGGTGTCATTGTAACCGTACCGGCCCGCAGAAAAAATGGATTGTGTCATTACTTCTGCATGATTAATGCTGTAAAAAAAAACAAAAAAAACAAATCTATGGCCGCCTGCACACAAGCGTTCCGGATTCCGCTAGCGGATTTTCACGCGCGTATGGTACCTAAATGTGCTTGCGGATAGGTGCGGATGCGTAAAAAATCACGCGCGGATATACGAGGATGTGTTGCAGAAAAAAACGCGCAGAAAAACCATCAGCCGCCCCTTATTGTAAACCCAACCCCTAGAGAACTGCCCATTCCTTGGAAAACAGCTTAAAAACCAACACCCAGACTCCGTTTTGTCCCTCTTGCTTGTTCGAGCACCGGTACATTATTCTGGCAACATGCTTTCACCCGGTGAGCAGATGTCTTTGTGGGCATGGTTGATCCATGTAACTTTTTTCGGGCGCTTCTCCAGCGTGACGTTATTTCAGTCACTGCAAAAAAAATCACAAGAGGAATTCATTACTACAGATTTTGCGTTCTTACATCCTGCATTGGCAAGAAATACTACCTATCTCCCTCTACACATTGCGGGTGTCTGCTGAACAAGGCTATTAACCCAATAAATGCCGCTTCAGTGGCACCAGTGGAAAATACAACTGTTCCCTCAAAAAAACAAACAGGGAGGGCTTAGTAACTTGGGCGCATCCTGGCGGCTGATGCACCCGTCTTCCTGCACAAGACGGCCGCAATGCAGGATGGACGTCTTTCCACAGAGCTGGAGGAAAGAACACAAGTCCGGCAACGGAGCCAGTCATGTGCTCTTTTCTGCCAGCGTTGCGGAGAGTCGTCCGTCCTGCAGTGTGGCCGTTTTGGTATCGCTGCATCCGTAAAAGTCTGATCTATCAAAGTAATGTATGATTTACCCTGCACGGTGAATGTGGTAAAAAAAAATAAAGCAACTACGCCCGAAATGCACTTTTTCGGTCACCCTATTTCCGAGAAAAAATGTAACAAAAGGCGATCAAAAAGTCAACTGTATGCGAAAATGGTACCAACAGAAACATCAGGACATACCGCACAAAATGAGCCCTCACACAACTATGTCGCCAAAGAAATAAAAAAGTTATTGCACGCAGAAAATGGACACAGAAAATAATTTAAAAAAATTAAATATCTTAAAAAAAAAATACAAGTACTACAGCAAACAAAATACTATATAAGTTTGGTAACGTAGTAATCGTACTGACCCATAGAATAAAAATATCAGGTCGTTTTTGTTGCACTTTGCGCGCTGCAGAAACAGGACGACCGAAAGATGGTGGAAAGTCTTTTTTTTTCTCTCCGATTACAATTTTTTTAAGGTTTTTCAGTAAATTATATGGTACAATAAATAGTGCCATTGCAAAATACAACTCGTCCCGCAAAAAAACAAGCCCACATACAGCGACGTCGATGGATAAATAAAGGAACTACGATTTTTTAGGGAGTAGGGGGAAAAAAAGGAAAAAAGCAAAAAAGCTCCGTCACTAAGGGGTTAAAAGTGGGGATGGAACAAAGCACAATAAAAACAAAAGTAAAACTGCTTGGCCACTAAGGGGTTAAAATGAAAAAAAAAAAAAGGACATTTGACACAATAGCGAATAATACTCACGCAAGTTCTTCTTTTCCGCTTCTATTGCGTTCGTCCAGGCATCCCCATAAACCTGAGCGGAGAGTTGAAGCCAGGATTGTTCCTTTCGATTCTTGTTTAAGTACTCTGGGGAGTTACTGTCCCATATGCTAGGGAAGTCCTGCATCATTGCGACAAGTTTGCCCATGTCGATCATTATTCGTTACGCCTGGTGGCTGATGACTGGTGGCTGCAGGCTGCAGACTGGTGGCTTGTGGCTGCAGGCTGGTGGCTGCTGTCTGGTGGATGAGGTGACTGGAAGGGCAGTGCTGCTGCTGAAATTTGCCTGTGAAGCTCTGTGCTGTGTGTTGGGACGCCTCCTACCACACCTACTTCCTGTAGTCATAGCAACCAGTGACTCCATCCGCAGCTGCACTGCGGATGTACTGCGTGAAAAAACGCACCCATTCACTTGTATTGGAGGCTTCACGCGCAGAATCCGCAGATTTTTTCAAGCGCGTGAAAAAACGCGATACAAATCCGTCCGTCTGGGGACAACTGCGGATCCTCATAGGAGTATATTGGCTGCGGTCTGGGGCGGACAATGTGCATAAAATAACGCGCTAGAAATTCTGTTCGTGTGCAGGCACCCTATGGCCACCTGCACACGGGCGGAAATCCCGCCGCGGGATTTCCCGCGGGATTTCCACCGCTGAAAGTTTGCATAGGAGTGCATTACAATATGCACTCCTATGCAGACGGCCGCGGTTTGGCCGCGCGAAATCTCGCGCGGCAAACAAACCGCGACATGTCCTATTTTTGTGTGGGGCACGCACTCACCCAGCCGCCGGCTCCGGTCTGCGCATGCGCCGGCTGCGCGGCAGCCGGCACATGAAAGAGCTGGGGCCGCCAGGCGTGGGAGAGTACGCGCTCGTCCCTGCAGGCTCTCGAGTCGGGTCCCGCGGCGAGAATTCTCGCTGCCGGATCCGACCCGCCCGTGTGCAGGCGGCCTAAGGCAGAATTTATGCGTTTTCTCTCCCTGTTATCATAAAAAAATAAAATAAGAAAAGTTTTACAATATAGTCAATGTACCCAAAAGTGGCACTAATAAAAACTACACTTCGCCACGCAAAAAACAAGCCATTAGCAGAGCATGGGTCATATATAAAAATGCTTAAGTCGCCCATTGACTTTAATGGGATTCGTTACTCGAAACGAACTCTCGAGCATCACGGAAAGTTCGACTCGAGCATCCGAGCATTTTGGTGCTCGCTCATCTCTACTCTTGTCCTATTTATCATGAGGTTGTTTCAGGACAGTCTTAGGTCATAATGCCCTTGATACCTTCCTGGGGGTCAGGTGAAAGGAGGGGGGCGTATGGATAGGGATGGTTAGGAAGAGGATAAGTGAAGTGAATATGTCTATTACAAGAGATGGACCCGGGGTCATTTTGCCTTATGTTTGGGGTTCCCTATGTATTGCTTGCTCCACCCAGCTGTCTGATGAAGAGGCACTCAGCCCCAAAACATGTTACTTGCTGGTTAACAAATAAAGCTCTTTTATCTTCACATCACTGGTTAGTCCAGCGTTCCATTCCTCGCCATCAGGTTTCGCCAGAGCTTCAGTTTTTTCCACCCCACTTCTTGTAAGTCCAAGAGTGGAACCTACAGAGAAAAAGCTTAATGAAAAGCTTTGTATCTAATCCGTGTTTTGGACCTGCTCCTGGTTTTGGCTTACGAATACTGATGCAAGATACTGACCAGAATACTGCCGAGATGAGTAAAAGTGGTCAAGATGAGAGGATTAAAAGATGCACAACTACAAACGATAAAGCTCTGAAGAGTTAACAGACACATTCGGCTCTGCTATATCAGTATATCACCTTATAAACAGCAACTGTCTGACATAAAGGTTTTCTATTATTTTGCATATTCTCCGTGTTTGCTTGGATGGAGCTTTTGGTTCACCACACCCAGGTATGACTCAATCTGTGTTTAGATTCTAGGCAGTGGAAGAAGTTTAGTTGTGTGATGTCTGTTAGCAGCGGATTACTAGGGGACACAGAACTATACTAGGCAACAGTCCAGGTACTTTACCCTTGCTGATGTCCAGGAATCATCTTTGCAAGTCAAGGGGGCACAGAATAGAACCTTTGTGGTCACAGAATAGAACCTTTTGATTTCAATGCTTTCATTCACATTTTCGTATTTTGATAACTCCTCCCTCCCTAAAAAAAAACTTGAAAAAAATGTAGCATGCTTTTCTTTTCTGTGCATTTGCACACCAAAGGTCCCCATAGAAGTCAATGGGGGGGGGGGGGTTGCGCAAATGTGCAGGCAATATGCAAGGAGATGCATAAGATGCTGCATAATTCCGCTGGAAAAAGTTCACAAGTAAAACTAATTAGCCGTTTCAATCTGTGCTTTTGATTGCTGTGCGCAAATGAACATGCCCTGTGGAAGAATTACGCTGATACACGCACAAAAAAAGAGTTATTCATAGTAAGCTAAGGCGCACAATTGTGCTTACATCTGTGTGAAGCCAACCTTAGGTTAAATTCACATCTGCGCTATGGGAGCAGGAAAACGGAATCCCCTGGATGAACGGATCTGTCACATAACAGAACCAAACTGTGCTGAATGGACCCCATTGACTATAATGAGTTCCGTTCGGTTCCTGCACCTCTCACATTTTTACAAAACTGAAAAGTCCTGCATGGACGACTTCTTGATCTGGCATTTCATACTGAATCTGTGCCGGAGTGCTTTATTATTCTATTTAGTAATGTGTCGGCCCTCCTTTTGCTCGTATTGCGGAGGCAACAAGTCGAGGCATACTTTCCACAAGTTCTCTGTAAGTCTGCACAGGAATAGCTTGCCATTCCTCGTGCAAGGCTGTGAGAAGAGAGTGTTGTGAGGATGGACATGGGTGGCGGTGTCGTACCCGTCCCTTCAGTTTGTCCGACAAAGGCTCCATCAGATTAATGAATAGTTATTACAAAATGAGCAGCTTTTTATTTTACCCATGTCCTTCCCAACATACCGTTCAGCAAACTCAGTATTTGCTGATTTTCTGCAGTGTCCCGATATTTTTGTCCATATAGTTTATGTCCAGTGAGCGCACTCAGGTATCTCCTATATCTCACATATATTGTAGATATTTTTAGTGAGGTGTCTGTAGTACATTAAGGCACGTTAGCTCTCTTGTAGCATAATGTACACACAGTATTCCAGGGACATTGAAATATTTGTGCTAGTAGCGTAAATGGACCTAGATAAGCTGGGGGCTTGAGTAGAAAAATATCGATTTTCATAGACGATACAATATTATACAATATAATTAATACAAAGGAGGACAATATACGGCTGCAAAAGGTCTTAGATAAGTTGGGGGCATGGGTAGAAAAATGGCAAATGAAGTTCAATATTGATAAATGTAAGGTTATGTTATGCAGATGGGCAGGAGAAACGGATGTCACCAATATAATAAGTGGGGGACTGCTAGGGAAAAGTGACTTTAGACTTACCTAGAGCAATCAATGCCTGTCAGCTGCTGCAAAAGCAAATAGAGTCTTGGGGTGCATTAAAAGATGTAGGGGCGAGGGACGAAAACATTATTCTTCCACTATATAAGACGACACTTGACAGGCCTCACATGGAATAGTTCCACTTCCACAGGCTTCACATAGTACAGTTCTGGACACGGAAAGATGTTACAGTGCTTGAGGGGATTCAAGGAAGAGCAAGTAAATTAATAAACAGATTGAGAGGACTGGAATTCCTAGAGAGGCTATCAAAATTAGGACACCCTGGAAAAAAGACGGCTAAGGGGCTATCAAATAACTATGTATAAATATATTAGGGGATAATAGAAGAATCTCTCCCATGATTTGTTGATACCAAGAATTAAGTCGGTAACAAGAGGGCATCCGCTACATCTAGAAGAAAGCAGGTTTCATCACCAACATAGAAAGGGATTCTTTACTGTTAGAGCAGTGAGACTGTGGAACTCTCTGCCTGAGGATGTGGTCATGGGAAAATCCATTAAGGAGATTAAGAGGGGACTGCTAAGTATTTCAGCTCAGCCGCTGTGCAGAGCGTCCCACAATACCATTTCCGTTGGTGGGGTTGAGATCGCCGCAGTTACCAGCACTATCCACTGGCTTTACAGTCTTCTCCCACTTCACACAGCCTCTATAATCTACAATAGAGATGAGCGAGCACCAAAATGCTCGGGTGCTCGTTGCTCAAGTTGAACTTTCCGCGATGCTCGAGAGCTCGTTTCGAGTAACGAACCCCATTGAAGTCAATGGGCAACTAGAGCATTTTTGTATATGACCGATGCTCCACTTAGGTTTTCACTTGTGAAAATCTGGAAAACATACGAAAGTCATGGAAAAGCCACAGAAACGGATAGGGCAGGACAGGGGCAGCATGCAGGGCTGCATCTGAGGCTCCCAGGTCTCACTATTAATCCACAATAGCGGCAACAGTGTGCCCCCCTTCCTAACAATTTTTACTTCGGACAAACCCTCATTAGCAAGGCACACCTTAGCTAAGCACCACACTACCTCCAACCAAGCACAATCAGTGCCTGCAGGTCACACCGCTGCCTCTTCTCCGGGGTTACATGCTGCCCAACCCTCCGCACGACCCAGCATCCACAGCGCACACAAAAGTGTCCCTGCGCAGCCTTCAGCTTCCCTCATGCCACACGCTCGCTTCATAGCCACACCACCCTCATGTCTATTTATAAGTGCGTCTGCCATGAAGAGGAACCAGAGGCACACACTGCAGAGGGTTAGCAGGGCCAGGTAGCGACCCTCTTTAAAGGGGGGGGGCATAGCCCACAATGCAGTTGAGAATCAATGAGAAATTGACGTTCGATCTTCATTCCAATAAAGTGTCAACCTCTGTCAGGAGCTGCAAATGTGGGCATGAGTTACATAGCTATGGGGAATCTATGTGCCCACACAGTATTCATTCTGTCTAGGTGTCAGATAGCTCAATAGACAGTGCAAGGGGAAAGCCATCTGCACTCTGCCCCCTACCCAAGTCAGTCAGTGTCTTTGTGCCAGACAGGTCAAACACCGCGATGGGAAGTCTGTGTGCACCCACAGCAGAGGTGGGTCCTAGGCAACCCAAGACATGAACAATAAAGGAATCAGAGTGGCCAAACATGGCAGACTTACACTGCGCCGAGGACATAGGCCTCGGCCTACAGCTTCAGCAATCGTAGGCATGAAGCGGACTTCAATGCTAGTACACCTGTGAAGGTCTTATTAAATCAGTTACGTTTTCTTTCACCACTCCAAATACTGGATTAGCCTGAAAAAAGTTCCACAGGCCCAACCTGGCGCAGTTGTAGTTTCCCCGGGACATAGGCCCCGGCCAACAGCGTCAGCAATCGTAGGCATGAAGCGGACTTCGATGCTAGTTCATCTGCAACGGGCTCAGTAAATCAGTTACATTTTCTTTCACCGCTCCAATGAGTGGATTAGCAGGAAAAAGTTCCACAGGCCCAACCTGGCGTAGTTGCAGTTCCTCCCGGACATAGGCTTCAGCCCACACCCTCAGCAAACGTGGGCATGAAGCGGACTTTGATGCTAGCACACCATTGAACGTCTCATCAATGCAGTAACGCTCCTTTTCTTTGGCCCAAACCAGTGTATCAGATAACTGTGGTAACAAGAGAGCAAATACATGATGCCCAGTGCTGATCCCCTGACCCTAAGCAGGAGGAGGTGGTCGCCTTACAAGGCCAAGAAACCATGACCAGGACCCACTATAGCCTGTGTGGGAAGTATGTGAGCAGGCCCCTGTAACATTTCGGTAGCAGGAGTAAAGGCAGACCCCAGTAGTACCATTTTTGTACAAGTATAGGCAGACCCCTGTAACATTTACGTGGCAGAAGTATAGGCAGACCCCAGTAACAATCTTGTAGCAGCAGTATAGGCAGACCCCTGTAACATTTTACGTGGCAGAAGTATTGGTAGACCCCTGTAACATTTATGTAGCAGCAGTGTAGGCAGACCCCTGTAACATTTACGTGGCAGCAGTATAGGCAGACCCCTGTAACATTCTTGTAGCAGCAGTATAGGCAGACAGCAGCACCATTTCTGTAGTAGAAGTATAGGCAGACCCCTGTAACATTTACGTGGCAGAAGTATAGGCAGATCCCTGTAACATTTACGTGGCAGAAGTATAGGCTGACCCTAGTAACATTCTTGTAGCAGCAGTATAGGCTGACCCCAGGAACATTTATGTAGCAGAAGTATAGGCGGACCCCTGTAACATTTATGTGGCAGAAGTATAGGCAGACCCCTGTAACATTAACGTGGCAGCAGTATAGGCAGATCCCAGTAACATTCTTGTAGCAGAAGTGTACGCAGACCCCTGTAACATTTACATGGCAAAAGTATAGGCAGACCCCAGTAACATTTTTGTGGCAGCAATATAGGCAGACCCCTGTAACATTTACGTAGCAGAAGTATAGGCAGACCCCAGTAACATTTATGTAGCAGCAGTATAGGCACCCCAGTATCAGTTCTGTAGCAGCAGTATAGGCACCCCAGTATCAGTTCTGTAGCAGCAGTATAGGCAGACCCCAGCACCATTTCTGTAGTAGAAGTATAGGCAAATAACATTTACGTGGCAGAAGTATAGGCAGACCCCTGTAACATTTACATGGCAGAAGTATAGGCTGACCCTAGTAACATTCTTGTAGCAGCAGTATAGGCAGACCCCTGTAACATTTACATGGCAGAAGTATAGGCTGACCCCAGGAACATTTATGTAGCAGAAGTATAGGCAGACCCCTGTAACATTTATGTGGCAGAAGTATAGGCTGACCCCAGGAACATTTATGTAGCAGAAGTATAGGCAGACCCCTGTAACATTTATGTGGCAGAAGTATAGGCAGAGCCCTGTAACATCTATGTGGCAGAAGTATAGGCAGACCCCTGTAACATTTATGTAGCAGAAATACAGACAAACCCCAGTAACATTTATGTAGCAGCACTATGGGCAGACCCCAGTATCAGTTCTGTAGCAGCAGTATAGGCAGACGCCAGCACCATTTCTGTAGTAGAAGTATAGGCGGACCCCAGTAACATTTACGTGGCAGAAGTATAGGCAGACCCCTGTAACATTAACGTGGCAGCAGTATAGGCAGATCCCAGTAACATTCTTGTAGCAGAAGTGTACGCAGACCCCTGTAACATTTATGTGGCAGAAGTATAGACAGACACCTGTAACCTTTAGGTGGCAGAAGTATAGGCAGACCCCTGTAACATTTTTGTAGCAGAAGTATAGGCAGCCAGACCCCAGTAAAATTTCTGTAGCAATAGTATAGGCCAACCTCTGAAACATTGGGATACCATGAGCGTAGGCGAAGGCCGGAAAAAATAGTTGGATAAGAGTGTAGGCATGGGCCCGAAAAATTAGTGTATCAAGAGTACAAGTGTACCTTTGAAAAATGTATCAACCGAGAGGGCAGGTGAAACCCATAAATATATTTTGAAAGATACAGCTCGCTGTTGCTTAATTTGTAACAGAGCCTGGAGGCAGCCTTGTTGAAAAAATTGGTTCATGTTAAAGTATCAATACTTTTGAAACTTTTAAAAATTGTAAAAACATTGCTAGATGAGCCTTTTGGGCCGCAGAAAAATTGGCAGTTCAGCGCGATGACATGTTGTTTCTGGAGGAGGAGTAGCAGGAGGAGGACTAATATCAGAGACAGACTGACAAAGCTAAATGCCCCGTTTTTCCGGTGATTGAGAAGAGTGCTTTTATCTGCGGTTGCAGTGAAAAGAATCTTTAGGTTCGGCTCCTCTCCGCCGGTGGAGAAGAGAATTCTGGGGAAATCCAGGCTGTGTTCATCTTTATGAGTGTAAGCATGACGGCACTGGCAGTTGACAGGCGGGTACGCTTGTCCGTGATGATTACCCCAGCTGCACTAAACACCCTCTCTGACAAGACGCTAGCAGCAGGGCCAGCCAGCACCTCCAGGGCATACAGCGCAAATTCGTGCCACGTGTCCAGCTTTGACACCCGATAGTTGTATGGAGCTGAGGCATCACGGAGGACGGTGGTACAATCGGCTACGTACTCCCTCACCATCTTTTTACAGTGCTCCCTCCGACTCAGCCTTGAGTGGGGAGTGGTGACGCAGTCTTGCTTGAGAGCCATAAAGCTGGCAAAGGCCTTGAAGAGTGGTCCCCTGCTTGCGCTGAACATGCTGCCTGATCTCCACGCCTCCCCTGCTACTTGGTCCTCGGAATTGCGCCTTCTTCCACTAGCGCTGTCAGATGAGAAGTTTAGCATCACTTTGTCCACCAGGGCCCTGTGGTATTGCATCACTCTCGTACCCCTTTCCTCTTCTGGAATGACAGTGAAAAGGTTCTCCTTGTAACGTGGGTCGAGAAGGGTGTACACTCAGTAATCCGTGTTGGCCAGAATGCGTCTAACGCGAGGGTCACGAGAAAGGCAGCCTAACATGAAGTTAGCCATGTGTGCCAGGGTGCCAGTACGCAAGACATGGCTGTCCTCGCTAGCAAGATGACTTTCAGGATCCTCCTCCTCCTCCTGTTCCTCCTTCTCCACAGCCCATACACGCTGAACAGATGAAAGGCAAGCAGCATGGGTCCCTTCTGCAGTGTTCCCAGCTTTCTCTTCCCCCTCCTCCTGCTCCTCCCCCTCCTCCTCCCCCAAAATGCTCTGAGATATAGACATGAGGGTGGTCTAGCTATCAAGCGACATACTGTCTTCCCCCATCTCCTGTTCCAACCACAAAGCGTCGGCCTTTATGCCTTGCAGCGAACTTCTCAGCAGGCATAGCAGTGGGATGGTAACGCTAATGATTGCAGCGTCGCCGCTCATCCTGGTCCACTCCTCGGTAAAGAATGGGGGAGGCTGACTACCACTACGCCACCCATGTTCAGAAATAGTGGGGTAGCTAGTGTAACTAGCGATCCGGGTCCAAGCAAAGGGAATGTGGGTCGAGCTGGGGGTGGGGTTAGTACAGTTAGAACTGATAGATCAGCCATAAGTATGAATAGCAACAAAAAAAATTTAAAAAACAAAAAAAATGATATAAATTGTATGACCACGAATGCACGAAGTCTCATTGGTAAAATGGGTGAGCTTGAAGCGAGAATGACTGATGAAAATTATGATATAGTCGGAATTACGGAAACATGGCTTGATGATAAGTGCGATTGGGCGGTGAATTTGCAGGGGTACAATCTCTTCAGAAGGGACCGAAGGAACCAGAAAGGGGGAGGGGTATGTCTGTATGTCAAATCGAACTTAAAGCCGAGGCTACGGGAGGATATAGGGGTAGGAGACGAACTTGTGGAATCTCTGTGGGTAGAAATACAGGGAGGAAAAAATAACAAAATCCTGATAGGGGTCTTCTATAGACCACCAAAAGCAACAGAAGAAACTGAAAACTTACTATTAAGGCAGATAGAAGAGGTGTCAAAGCGCAATGAAGTAATTATCATGTTCGGACTTTAATTATCCGGATATAACATGGGAGAAGGAAACCTGCAAATCTCACAGGGGTAATAAGTTCTTGAGAGTAATTAAAGACAATTACCTGAACCAACTTGTGCAGGAACCAACAAGATGGAGGGCCATTCTGGACCTAGTACTAACCAATAAACCGGAACGTATAAAGGGGGTGCAGGTTGAGGGGCACTTGGGGAACAGTGACCACAATATAATCAACTTCCAGCTGTCAATCAATAGGAAGCCTTATCAGGGAGCGACAAAGAAACTAAACTTTAGTAAAGCAAAATTTGATGAGCTTAGAACTACTATCGGTAACATTAATTGGGACAACATCCTCAATAATGCCAGTATGGAGGACAAATGGGAGAAGTTCAAAAGGATCCTAATCACTTCATGTGAGCAGTTCATTCCCATTAAAAATAAAAGAAACTCAACTAAAAGGAAACCAATGTGGCTCGACAAGACGGTAAGAGGGGCAATAAACGAAAAAAAGAAAGCGTTCAAACTACTAAAGCAACAATGCAGTGAAGAAGCGCTAAAATCATACAGGGAAAAAAACAAAATATGCAAAGATAAGATCAAAACTGCCAAGGAGGAAGCAGAAAGACGGATTGCCAAAGAGAGCAAAAACAACCCGAAGCTATTTTTCAACTATATTAACAGCAAAAGGATTTGCAGGGAGAGCACTGGCCCTTTAAAAAATAATGCAGGAGAAATCATTGATGATGACGAAGTGAAAGCAAATCTACTAAACAGTTTCTTCTCAAGTGTATTCACAAACGAAAAGGAAATGCCACACGAGATGCAGGGGAATAAAATGAACCCCTCACAAAATATCTCATACCTAACGCAGGAGAAGGTGCGGAAGCGACTAAAGAAGACTAAAATTGATAAATCGCCGGGCCCAGATGGATTATACCCAAGGATACTAAGGGAACTAAGTGATGAGATAGCTAGGCCGCTATACCTAATATTTCTAGACACTATCAAGACCAGTGTAGTACCATTACCATTGGATTGTTGCATTGCCAACGTGGTTCCAATTTACAAAAAAGGGAGCAAAAGTGAGCCTGGTAACTACAGGCCATTAAGTCTCACTTCAGTAACGGGAAAAATTTTCGAGGGGATTCTGAGAGACGCCATCGATGAGTACCTCAAGGAGAATAAGGGAATAACTCCTCACCAGCATGGGTTCATGAAGGGTTGCTTATGTCAGACAAATCTGATCAGTTTCTACGATGAAGTAAGCTCTAAGCTGGACCAGGGAGAATCTATTGAACTCATATATCTGGACTTCTCTAAAGCCTTTGACACCGTGCCACATAATAGGCTAATATACAAAATGAGGCAGCTCGGACTGGGCGAAAACGTGTGTAAGTGGGTAAAAAATTGGCTCAATGATAGAATGCAGAGGGTGGTAATAAATGGTTCGTACTCTGATTGGACCACAGTCGCTAGCGGGGTGCCACAGGGTTCAGTATTAGGCCCCACTCTGTTCAACATATTTATCAATGACCTGATAGAGGGGCTGCACAGCAAAATATCAATATTTGCAGATGACACAAAATTATACAATATAATTAATGCAATGGAGGACAATGTGCGGCTACAAACGGACCTAGATAAACTGGGGGCTTGGGCAGAAAAATGGCAAATGAAGTTCAATGTTGAAAAATGTAAGACTATGCACATGGGCAGGAGAAACGGATGTCACCAATATTCACTTAATGGGGTACAACTAGGGAAAAGTGAAATGGAAAAGGATCTGGGGGTATTAGTGGATAGTAGACTAAACTGGAGTAACCAATGCCAGTCAGCTGCTACAAAGGCAAATAAAGTCTTGGGGTGCATTAAAAGAGGTATAGGGGCGAAGGATGAGAACATTATCCTTCCATTATATAAGGCACTTGTCAGGCCTCACATGGAATACTGCGTACAGTTCTGGTCACCGGTGCTCAGGAAAGATGTCACAGTGCTTGAGGGGATTCAAAGAAGGGCAACTAAACTAATACATGGAATGACGGGACTGCAATACCCAGAAAGGCTATCCAAATTGGGACTATTTACTCTAGAAAAAAGACGGCTAAGGGGTGATCAAATAACGATGTATAAATACATGAGGGGACAATACAAGGATCTCTCCCAAGATCTGTTTACACCCAGGACTGCGACGGTAACAAGAGGACATCCGCTACGATTAGAGGAAAGTAGGTTTCATCACCAACATAGAAGGGGATTCTTTACTGTAAGAGCAGTTGGACTGTGGAACTCTCTGCCGGAGGAAGTGGTGATGGCAAAATCAATAGAGGAGTTTAAAAGGGGACTTGATGTCTTTCTGGAGAGGAAGGATATTATAGGTTATAAATCTTAGGTTAATTGTCAATCCGGGTATATAGGTAGGTGGGAACTATTAGGGGTTGATCCAGGGAACAGTCTGATTGCCATTAGGGAGTCGGGAAGGAATTTTTTCCCCAAAAGGGCTAATTGGCTTCTGCCCTTGGGTTTTTTTTGCCTTCCTATGGATCAACACAGGAGGATAGACAGGCTGGACTAGATGGACATTGTCTTCATTCAGCCTTACATACTATGTTACTATGTTACTATGTTGGAGTTGGTATTCCACTATTGCTCTACGCTGCTCATAGAGCCTGGCCAACGTGTACAGCGTAGAATTCCACTGTGTGGGCACGTCGCACAGCAGTCAGTGCTCTGGCAGATTAAACCGATGTTGCAGGGTCCTTAGGGTGGTAGCGTCCGTTGTGGACTTGCGGAAATGTGCGCAGACCCGGCGCACCTTGCCGAGCAGGTCAGATAAGTGCGGGTAGTTTTTCAGAAACCGCTAAACCACCAGATTGAAGACGTGGGCCAGGCATGGCACATGTGTGAGGCTGCCGAGCTGCAGAGCCGCCACCAGGTTACGGCCGTTGTCACACACGACCATGCCCGGTTGGAGGCTCAGCGGCGAAAGCCAGAGGTCGGTCTGCTCTGTCAGACCCTGCAACAGTTTGGGGGCCGTGTGCCTCTTGTCACCTAGGCTGAGTAGTTTCAGCACGGCCTGCTGACGCTTGCCCACCGCTGTGCTGCCGCGCCGCGCGACACCGACTGCTGGCGACGTGCTGCTCACACTTCTTAATTGAGAGGTAGAGGTTACGTAGGAGGAGAAGGAGGGGGAGAGTTTAGAGGAGGTGGCATAGACCGCCACAGATACCAGCACCAAGTAAGGACCCGCTAATCTGGGTGTGGGTAGGACATGAGCGGTCCCAGGCTCTGACTCGGTCTCAGCCTCCACCAAATTCACCCAATGTGCCGTCAGGGAGATATAGTGGCCCTGCCCGCCAGTACTTGTCCACATGTCCGTGGTTAAGTGGACCTTCCCAGTAACCACGTTGGTGAGGGCACGATTGATGTTGTGGGAAACGTGCTGGTGTAGAGCTGGGACGGCACACCGGAAAAAATAGTGGCGACTGTGGACCGAGTAGCATGGGACCGCCATCATGTTTTTGAAAGCCTGCGTTTCCACAAGCCTGTACGGCAGCATCTCCAGGCTGATCAATTTGGCAATGTGCATTTTTAAAGCTTGAGCGTGTGGGTTGGTGGCGGCGTATTTGCGCTTTCGCTCCAACGCTTGCGCTAGCGACAGCTGGACGCTGCGCTGAGAGACATTGCTGGATGGGGTCGAGGACAGCGGAGGTAAGGGTGTGGGTGCAGGCCAGGAGGCCCTCGTGTCTGTGTCCTGAGAGGGGGGTTGGATCTGAGTGACAGGTTGGGGCACAGGGGGAGAGGCAGTGATACGACCCGGAGGCAGTGAACGGCCTTCGTCCCACCTTGTGGAGTGCTTGGCCATCATATGACTGCGCATGCTGGTGGTGGTAAGGCTGGTAGTGGTGGCTCCCCGGCTGATCTTGGCGCAACACAGGTTGCACACCACTGTTCGTCGGTCGTCCGCACTCTCACTGGCAAACATCCACACCTTTGAACATCTAGGCCTCTGCACAGTGGCTTGGCGCAAGGGGGTGCTTTAGGAAACAGTTGGGGGATTCTTCGCTCTGGCCCTGCCTCTACCCCTGGCCACCCCACTGCCTCTTCCAACCTGTCCTGCTGCTGCACTTGCCTCCCCCTCCGAAGACCTGTCCTCTGTTGGCTTAGCAAACCAGGTGGGGTCAAGTCACCTCATCGTCCAGCGGCTCTTCCTCCTAATCCTCTGTGCGCTCCTCCCTCGGACTTACTGCCCTTACTACTACCTCACTGATAGACAACTGTGTCTCATCATCATCGTCCTCCTCACCCACCGAAAGCTCTTGAGACATTGCCGTAAGTCCCCAGCCTCATCCCCCGGACCCCGGGAACTTTCCAAAGGTTGGGCATCGGTCACGACAAACTCCTCAGGTGAGAGAGGAACCATTTTCTCTCAATCAAGGCAGGGACCTGAGAACAGTTCCTGGGGTCTGCCTGCTTATCAGAATGTGTCATTTTCATGGAGTGAGGAGGCTGGGAGAAGGGAGAAGCAGCAGCGAGAGGATTTTGAGTTGCAGCAGTGGACGGCGTAGAAGACTGGGTGGTCTATACATTGCTGGATGAATTTTCTGCCATCCACGACTGGACCTGCTCACACTGCTCTGTTTGTAATAAAGGTCTACCACGTGGACCCATAAATTGTGATATGAAGCTGGGGACCCCAGAAACTGTCCTCTCTCCTAATCCCGCAGCAGCCGGCTGCGATTCACCTAGACCAGGAACTCAGCCTGTGCCCACACCCTCACTTGGACCTCCGCCTCCTCGCCCACGTCCTCGAGCCCTACCCTTACCCCTCAGCATGGGGGATTACGAATAGAGCAGACACAGAGCGGTATAAATAATTATGGAATTATTTGTGTACACTTTCACGCTGACAGCGGTATTGTAACGCTAACTCCAGGCAGAAACAAAGAATACGGAAGGCTGCAAACAGGCCTAGCTGTGCAATAGTGATGCACTACAACTCCCACCAGACACCCTGTAAATTTCAGACGGTCAGAGGTAGCCCAACAAAGGAGCTTTTTTTATTTTTTGGAAAAAGAATACAGGCTATATAGCGTGTATATGACTTTCCCTCTATCAGTGGCTGTGGCTGTACGCTGTGCGTTAAGTTCACTGCAGACACAGACCGGTATAAGAAATATGGAATTATTTGCGGACAGTTAGACGCTGAGAGACGTATTGTAATGCTAACTTCAGGCAGAAATAAAGAATAAGGAAGGCTGCAAACAGGCCTAGCTGTGCAATAATAATATGTCTCAAATAACGAGCATCTCGAACACCTTAATGCTTGAACGAGCATCAAGCTCGGACGAGTGTGCTCGCTCATCTCTACTCACCTGTCCGGACGCTGCGGATCTCCCCTACGTCGCGGCTGGATCTTCTTTCTTCGGCCCGGCGGATGTGCTCAGCATGCCGGCAGCGTGCAGCGTGCATGCGCCGTGCACATTTTTTAAAAATTCCTGCTTTCCCACGGTTCCGGGTGTGCCGCGGAATACGGACGGCTTCCATAGGCTTCAACAGAAGCCGTGGGAGCCGTTTGTGTGGCAGACCCACAGGAAAATGGAGTATGCTGCGATTTCTTCCCATGCGTGCGACCCGCACGCCGGGAAGAAATCCCATCCACATGCTTTTACCTGCCCTACAGATGCTAATGCATCCCTATGGGCAGCAAGACACACAGATCTCCCATGCGGGGGCCACGCGTGGATTTTATAAATAAAATTTGCCGGTGGACATTGGGCCTAATGCATCAAAAGAAATATAACATTTTAATAATGAACTAATAACCACAATACAATGTCAAATGTTTTCATATAATCAAAAGTTCAAACATCACACAAATATGTTGCTCTGGACTTTCCTTGCTGATTTACAATCAAATACTAGCAACCAGTTGTCTGTGAGTATGTGTGTGGGTGCTTCTCATGCTCCGCCCCTAATCACATAATGGTGACGTCATCGCAGGTCCTACAGCATATATAAAACGCAGACCGACAGAAGAAGAACAAAGTTAGGGCTCTTGAAAAGTGAAGGACAAAAATAACAAAATGAGAATACAACTATGCCGTTATTATCTCAGACACAACCTAGCGGTCCTGATAGGAGACACCGACCCAGCGTCTCCACAGAGATCCGTTGGGCTGAAGGACCTGCGGTGACATCACTTCCCTGTAACCAGCGCTGCTGTGGGAGGAGCCATTCTGGAGTTTGGTAAAAAGCACTGTATACTGGAAAAGCAGCTAGCAGGACCTGTGATGATGTCACTGTCATGTGATCACCTGTGTTGGTGGAGTCAGGGATCACATGACCAGTGGCCGATCACTGTATCCAAGGAGGCATATTATCAAATTCTGTGACACCTCTGCCGTATTCAGCAATTCCAGCAACCAGATTGGTTCTGATTTACAATTCCAGCAACCTGATTAGTTGTTTGAGTTGGCGGATTCAACCTGATTGGTTGTTAGGGCAGAAGTATCGCAGAATTTGATAATATGCATCCAGGAGTCTGCTGTGCTGGTTATCATCCCTGCTGGATGAGCTGAAGGGATCAGGATGTAGCAGAGCTGTGTGTGTGATGTCTGGGAATCAGGATGGAAGTGGATGTAGCGCAGCTGAGTGTGTAATGTGTTGAAATCAGGATGGATGTAGAATGTAGCATGTAGAAACACTGGTACTATAATTTCCCAATAATTACTAGTATTTCTATTAAAGCATAGTAGTACTTGTATATTTGGTTGTTTAGGGTTCTGTAACTACTCTCAGGGGTTTTCCAACTCCAAACAATAAGCCTCAACCTGCTCTAAATAACTTAAAATGACAAATTGTAATATACTGTACTTATATCTTCATTTCTGCCTCTCTGAATTTTATTTAGATGGGAGAAGGGACAAGCCTGACTAAGACTAAGATACAGCTCTGTCATACAAAACCTACAGCCCACATACAATATCATCCCCCTCCCCCCCCCCCCTCCCCCTCCCCACACACACAAAATCAGAGTAAGCCTTTATTTTAGGGGTAGATCTTATTTTCTGGGAAATATGGCAGTATACCATTCCATATAGGGCAGGCATGACAGCCTTCAGGAAACACATACATGGTATTCTGTGGCAGAATCACGTGACAGAAATATTGCGAAACAAGTATCTATTGGTTTCTATTTTGGCAATACTAGTGAATGGTTCCCTATGGGTTCCATCTTAATCTCTTTTTAGGGGATTCAGATTAAACCCCTGGATGTAACCTGGAGGGATTTCCTGATGGAAACCCTTGAAATAGGTGAAAAGAAGATGCAAACACAACCATATGTAGGCCATATGTAGGGACTTCAGTTCAATGACAGAAATACAGTAGCTTATATCCATGGGTTCCATCCCATTATTTGATTTAGGATGTAGATCATGATAGCACGACTGGATGTAAGGGGAAATGAGATGTGAACAGGCTCTTACAGGTGTTGTCTAGTAGGGAGAGTGGAAAAGTGTAGGCAATGTGAAAAAAATTTGTCCTATGCGCTTTGGTCCTCTCTTGTCTCCACCTGCTTCCGGATACCCTGGTCTCCATCTAAGCACATGACTTTTGCGGCCAATCAGGTACTAATGGGGAGGCTGCTGCTTGGCCACAGCGGTCATGTGCTTAGATGGCACCCAGAAACAGGTATAGACAGGAGGGAACTGAAGTACAAGAAACTAATAGAGTGAGTATAAGGCCTAATTCACAGGAGCATGTGCGTTTTCACGCTGGCCGCTCGCATTGTAAAATAGTGATAATGAAGAACAGCTGTGATTGAGTCCCAAACTTAATTAGCATTTTCTCATCCATTCACACGGGCGTATCACGTGAAAAATATGCTGCAGCGCAGAATTCCGTTGGTCAGCAGAATTACTTCTAATAGCTTAAATAGAGCCAGCTGTCTTCTTTTCCAAGCACCAGAAGCAGGTAAACTCCCTCCCCGTCCCTTTTTTTCAGCTCCCTTAGGAGTCTATGGGAGCTTCCTGCGTTTTTTGTCAAAAGTCGGTTAAGGCAAGAAAACAGATGCCGTTTTGACAATTTAACTCCTTTAAAGGTGTTACCCTATTTAGACAAGCCCTGTCTGTACGTTTCGGACCACTTCTATTGGAAAGGTGGATGAGTACATTTGCATGAGCATGGTAGAAAACTAGAATTCCCCTGCAGTTAAAATGTGTGATTTGCCTGCAAAATCAACTGATCCCTGGGAGTTTAAGCAACTGAATTAGCAGAAAAGAGCGGTTTGCTGGGACAACTTTGTTTTTCACTGGCTGAGGGGTTTCTAATTGGGGCAGCCTTTTTAAGATAATTTTGATGCGATATCTTATGATAACAAAATTGTGACACATCACAAAACTGTAGTTTTCCTAGTAGATACATTTATTGTATTTGCCCATTCTGGATGTTTTTCCCTTTGGTGCTACTGAATGCTCTGTTCATTATGTCGTCTGCTCTGTTTTGGATGATTTCTAGTCCACTAAGTGCACTTCCACAATTTTTGTATTCATTTTTCTTAGTTTTTTTCTAACCTTTCTAATTTTAGTCATTTAGAAGATTTGCAACTTCACTGCATTCCAATAACAAATGGGTTCATGCATTTCATTCTGAGTGATGGATGTGACTGACCATGACACATTAAGTGCTTTTGGTCTGCCATAGGCTGTACGCATACATTAAATACATGCACATAGGAGAAAGTCATCTGTTTGTCATTGTGGTCAGGATATGCTAAGTAGAATTGCAGGAAGTTTAAGTAGAACACTTTTCTGGCCAGAATTACTGAAAAGTAGCACTTTTACTAAGCTAATGGAAAAAACGACACAAGCCTATTTATTTCTCCATCATTTGACAGTAAACTTGGAAATACAGTAAAAAAATACTTTATGCAATTTTCCTTCAAATGTTTTTTCAAATACTTTACAAATGTTTCTTTATTAGTTGATTAATCTTGATACAACTGCACTAATCTGTCATCTCAGACCATGCCCATAAATTGCAGTAAGGAGTGAGTAGTATAAAGTACAATTAAAAATTGGGCAGTGCTCAGGAGGTATAGGCATAGAAAAAGTAGAAATACAAAAAACATAATATGTTAGGCTGAAAGAAGACTACCGTATATACCGGCGTATAAGACAACTTTTGAACCCCCAAAAATCTGCTCTGAAGTCGGGGGTCGTCTTATACGCCGGTAATACAAAAAAAAGAAAGTGTCAAAAAAAAAAATCATTACTCACCTCCCCGGCGTTCTGCGGCGCTGCTGCAGGCTGTCACTCCCTCCTGGTCCCCGGCAGAGCATTGCTTTCTGGACGCAGGGCCGTCAGCCAATCACAGCCATTCAATGACATCATTGAATGACTGTGATTGGCTGAAGGCACGTGTGTTTTAGCCAATCACAGCCATTCAATGATGTCATTGAATGGCTGTGATTAGCTGACGGCCCTGCGTCCAGAAAGCAATGCTCTGCCGGGGACCAGGAGGGAGCGACAGCCTGCAGCAGCGCCGCAGAACGCCGGGGAAGGTGAGTAATGCTTTTTTTTTTTGCTCCACTGTATTCCTGGCGTATAAGGTGACAGTTGGGGGGTTGTCTTATACGCCCCGTCGCCTTATACGCCGGAATATATGGTATATCCATCTAGTTCAGCCTGTTCCACCCTCCTTGTTGATCTAGAGGAAGGCAAAAAAAGAAAACAATAAGGCAGACGCCAATTAGCCCATTTGTGGGAAAAAATATTCCTTCTCAACTCCATAATGGCAGTCAGAATAATCCCTGGATCAACGTTTTGATAGTTCCTACCTGACTCCAAGACTCAGATCAACAACCCCGTTACTTATTTAATGTCTATATCCTGTAATATCATAGCGCTCTAGAAAGACGTCTAGTCCCATCTTAAACTCCTCTATGGATTTTGCCATCAGCATGTCCTCAGGCAGAGGTTTCCACAGTCTCACTGCTCTTACAGTAAAGAACCCCCTTCCGTGTTGGTGATGAAACTTGCTTTCTTCTAGATGTAGCGGATGCCCTCTTGTTACCGTTGCAGTCCTGGGAATAAACAGGTCATGGGCGAGATCCTTGTATGGTCCCCTAATATATTTATCAGGAGGCTGGAATCGGCACACGTGATGGGGCGGAGCTACACGATGGCGTGCAGAAGGGGGTGGAGCCAGAACGTCGCTCGTGCCCGGACCGACCAGAAGGCAGAAGACCCTTCTGCGCAAGCGCGTCTAATCGGGCGATTAGACGCTGAAATTAGACGGAGCCATGGAGACGGGGACGCCAGCAACGGAGTGGGTAAGTGAATAACTTCTGTATGGCTCATATTTCATGCACGATGTATATTACAAAGTGCATTAATATGGCCATACAGAAGTGCTTAACCCCACTTGATTTCGCGAGACAACTGCTTTAATAGATTCACCTTCCCCTCATCATCTTCTATGGTTTCACCTGTTTATTTATTAAAGGGCCAGTGCTCAGTGCAAATCCTTTTACTAATTATATAATTGAAGAAAAGTTTAAGGTTATTTTTGCTCTCTTTGTAAATCAGTCTTTCTGCCTCCTCTTCTGCAGTTTTTATCCTTTCCCTACATAATTTACTGCCTTCTTGTTTTAATAATTTAAACGCTTTCTTCTTTTTGCTTATAGCCCCCCTTACAGTCTTGTCGAACCACATTGGTTTACTTTAACTTGTAGTTCTTTTATTTTTAAAGGTTATGAACTACTCATATGAGGTAATTAAGATGTTTTTAAACTTCTCCCATTCATCGCCTGTACTGTTATTTTTGAGGACGCTGTCCCAATTAATGTTGCCAATAGTAGTTCTGAGCTAATCAAATTTTGCTTAACTAAATTTTAGTTTTTTTGTTGCTCTCTGATAAGGCTTCCTATTGAATGACAGCTGGAAATTAACTATATTGTGGTCCCTATTTCCCAAGTGTCCCTCTACCTGTACCCCCGTGGTTCTGTCCAGTTCGTTAGTAAATAATAAGTTGGGGTTTGCCCTCCCTCTAGTTGGCTCCCTTACAAGCTGGGTAAGGTAGTTATTAGAGATGAGCGAGCGTACTCGGCCACGCCCCTTTTTCGCCCGAGCGCCGCGATTTTCGAGTACTTCCGTATTCGGGCGAAAAGATTCGGGGGGCGCCGTGGGTGAGTGGGGGGTTGCAGGGGGGAGTGGGGGAGATGGAGAGAGAGGGCTCCCCCCTGTTCGCCGCTGCTACCCCCCGCTCCGCCATGCCTCTCCCCGCCCCCCACCCCCCGAATCTTTTCACCCGAGTACGGAAGTACTCAAAAATCGCGGTGCTCGATCGAGTAATTACTCGAAACGAGTAGGTTCGCTCATCTCTAGTAGTTATCTTTAATTGTTCCCCAGAACCTATTGCCCTTGTGAGATTCGCAAGTTTCGTCCTCCCATATTTTATCTGGATAATTACGGTCTCCCCATAATAATTACTTCATTGCAGCTTGACACCTCTTTTATTTGCCTTATTAATAAGTTTTCAGCTTCATCTGTTATTTTTGGTGGCCTATAGAAAACCCTATCAGAATTTTGTTATTTTTTCCCTCTCTGTATTTCTACTCACAGAGATTCCAAGTGTTCATACCCCTCCATCTTTCTGGTTCCCACAGTCTCTTCTGAAGAAATTGTAACTTTGTAAATTCACCGCCCAATCGCACTTATCATCAAGCCATGTTTCTATTTCTCCTACTATGTTGTAATTTTCTTCAGACATTCTTGGTTCAAGCTCACCCACTTTACTGATCAAACTTCTTGTGTTCCTTGCCATGCAATTTATACAGTTGTTGTTATTCTTTATATTCATTATGCTACTTATTGTCTTATCAGCTGTTCTATCAGTTCTATCTGTACTAACCCCCCCATTTCCGCTTGACGCCCACTCCCAATACTTGGTCCTAGGTCCCTGTCTACACTATCTTCCCCCCTATTACTCTTTTTGCCCTCCTCCCAGAACCTAGTTTCAATACTCCTCCAACCTTCTAGCCAGCTTCTCCCCTAACACAGCTGCACCCTTCCCATTGAGATGCAGCCCATCCCTACTCTAGAGCCTGTAACTGACAGCAAAGTCAGCCCAGTTCTCTAGGAACCCAAAGCCCTCCTTTCTACACCAACTCTGGAGCCACTTGTTTACCTCCCTAAGCTCCCACTGCCTTTCTGGTGTGGCTCATGGTACAGGTAGTATTTCCGAGAAAACTACCTTGGAGGTCCTTACCTGGAGCTTAGATCCTTACTTTGTCCACTTTGACCACTTACTTTGCTATTGGTGCCAATGTGTACCATGGTCGCTGGATTCTCACAAGCCCCTCCCTAGTAATCTGTCAACCCAATCTGTGATGTGTCAAACTCGAGCACCAGGAAGACAACACACCGTTCGACGCTGCCCATCTTTGTCACTGATTGCCCTGTTTGTCACCATTATAATTGAGTCCCCCAGCACTAGGACCTGTCTAGCCTGCCCTGCGCTCCCCTTTCCCTTCTTACTGGAGCAGTCATCTCCCTGGCATTCAGCGGGGAGGTCGTGCTGCAGCTATGCTGGCTCTGTAATTGCAGCCACCTCATCTGTCAACTTTGCAAACTTGTTGGGGTGTGCCAGTTCAGGACTAGCTTCTTCCCTGGTTGTCTTCCCTCTACCCCTTCACCCAGCTAGCTGTCTGCTTGTCCTGCTGTTCCGAACTACCATTCTCCTCTGCATCTACACCAGAAAGTGCCTGCTCAATGAGCAGCAAACATCTTTCTATATTGTCAGTGTATCCCAGTGTTGCTCATGTAGATACAAGATTTGAGCTTCCAAATCTGTGACGTGCATGCATCTTTTGCAACAGTATGCACCCTTGATCAGCTGATCAAGGATCGTAAATATTCGATGGCATTGTCAAGCATGGAGTACAATCTAGTAGGGATCAACAAATTTATTTACAGAAGTAACGAGAATCAGCTAGATCACACTCCTCAGCCCATTCATGTGCCTCTGCCCATTCGCAACCCCTAAAGTGCCTCTGCCCATTCGCAACGGCTAACGTGCCTCTGCCTGTTCACAACCACTCACGTACCTCTGCCCATTTGCGGGGTTTTTTTTGTGTGTGTTTTCTATGTTTTTGTTCTTTTTGTGTGCTTTTTTTTATTTGCTCACATGCTCTCACTGCCTACTCATTCTCAGTCACAACTGATTTGCTTCACTTACACACCCACTTACTCTCTTACACCCCCTTAGTTACACCCACTCACTTACGCACTCACTCTCTTTCGCTCTCTTTTACTCACTCACACCCATTTACACTCACTTACACGCACTTACACTCACTTACACCCACATACACTCACTTACACCCACTTACACACATAAAGTATACTTATCTGTGACTTTCCTAGAGTGACCGTTCTATCCAGGACCATTCCACCTGAAGTCCCTAGTATCAAGTGCTGGGTTTGAAGTGGCCAAGAATATCCCTCGTCACAAACACATCCACTGGTGGAGAGCATCATCGGGATTCTTGGAAGTAGATCTCAGTCATGTGAAGTGTAGGAATTAAAAGAATGAACAAAACCTGGTGCTCCAGGGATTACAGTAGAAATTACATTGAGTAGTATGAAGAACACTAATTTCAGAACTTCACATTGTAACTTGATACTAACTTACTGTCATGTTGTGCTCCTGAGACCTGTAGTTCTATGGGTTTCCAGGAGCAGACTTCCACAGGTTTCGGATAATTGAGCTGATTGGGTGTGTATTGCTCCAGCCAGCCAATCATCACTGGTCTGCTGCACATAAATACCAGCCCAGAGCGAGCGGCCGGGCCGCTTCAAAGCCGCTGCGGGTTTTTCCATGGAGGCTCTGCCGCGGTTTTTGCTGCGGCCAAACCGCAGGATTTCCGGCGGGAATCCGCCCCATGGGAACCCAGCCTAAACCTATTTTATAGCCAAATAATCAAACAACACTATTAGAAATTGAACATCATAGTTGGTGGGGCTTATTTTAACTTTGGCGTTACAAGAGCTTCAAGTTATACCTTCAAGTAATCCCCAAGCTGGTCTTTCAGTTATACTAAGGTGACCAGATTTTCCCAGGGTCAAAGTGGGACACATGATTTTATGTCCATCATAGTAACATAGTAACATAGTATGTAAGGCCGAATGAAGACATTGTCCATCTAGTCCAGCCTGTCAATCCTACTGTGTTGATCCAGAGGAAGGCAAAAAAAACCCAAGGCCAGAAGCCAATTAGCCCTTTTGGGGGAAAAATTCCTTCCCGACTCCCTAATGGCAATCAGACTGTTCCCTGGATCAACCCCTAATAGTTCCTACCTGCCTATATACCAGGATTGACACTTAACCTAATATTTATATCCTGTAATATCCTTCTCCAGAAAGACATCAAGTCCCCTTTTAAACTCCTCTATGGATTTTGCCATCACCACTTCCTCCGGTAGAGAGTTCCACAGTCTAACTGCTCTTACAGTAAAGAACCCCTTTCTGTGTTGGTGATGAAACCTACTTTCCTCTAATCGTAGCGGATGTCCTCTTGTTACCTTCGTGGTCCTGGGTGTTAACAGATCGCGGGAGAGATCCATGTGTTGTCCCCTCATGTACTTATACATGGTTATTTGGTCGCCTCTTAACCTTCTTTTTTCTAGAGTAAATAGTCCCAATTTGGATAGCCTCTCTGGGTATTCCAGTCCCGTCATTCCATGTATTAGTTTAGTCGCTCTTCTTTGAACCCCCTCAAGCACTGTGACATCTTTCCTGAGCACCGGTGTCCAGAATTGTACGCAGTATTCCATGTGAGGTCTGACAAGTGCCTTATATAATGGAAGGATAATGTTCTCGTCCTTCGCCCCTATACCTCTTTTGATGCACCCCAAGACTTTATTTGCCTTTGCAGCGGCTGACTGGCATTGGTTACTCCAGTTTAGTCTATTATCCACTAATACCCCCAGATCCTTTTCCATATCACTTTTCCCTAGTGGTACCCCATTAAGTGAGTATTTGTGACATCCGTTCCTCCTGCCCATGTGCATAGTCTTACATTTTGCAACATTGAACTTCATTTGCCATTTTTCTGCCCAAGCCCCCATCTTATCCAGGTCCGTTTGTAGCCGCACATTGTCTTCCGTTGCATTAATTATATTGTATAATTTTGTGTCATCTGCAAATATTGATATTTTGCTGTGCAGCCCCTCTATCAGGTCATTAATAAATATGTTGAACAGAGTGGGGCCTAATACTGAACCCTGTGGCACCCCGCTAGCGACTGTGGTCCAATCAGAGTACGAACCATTTATTACCACCCTCTGCTTTCTATCGTTGAGCCAATTTTTTACCCACTTACACACGTTTTCGCCCAGTCCGAGCTGCCTCATTTTGTATATTAGCCTATTATGTGGCACGGTGTCAAAGGCTTTAGAGAAGTCCAGATATACAAGATCAATAGATTCTCCCTGGTCCAGCTTAGAGCTTACTTCATCGTAGAAACTGATCAGATTTGTCTGACATGAGCGACCCTTCATGAATCCATGCTGGTGAGGAGTTATTCCCTTAATCTCCTTGAGGTACTCATCGATGGCGTCTCTCAGAATCCCCTCGAAAATTTTTCCCGTTACTGAAGTGAGACTTACTGGCCTGTAGTTACCAGGCTCACTTTTGCTCCCTTTTTTGTAAATTGGAACCACGTTGGCAATGCGCCAGTCCAATGGTACTACTCCGGTCTTGATAGTGTCTAGAAATATTAGGTATAGCGGCCTAGCTATCTCGTCACTTAGTTCCTTTAGTATCCTTGGGTGTAATCCATCTGGGCCCGGTGATTTATCAATTTTAGTTTTCTTTAGACGCTTCCGCACCTCCTCCTGCGTTAGGTATGAGATATTTTGTGAGGGGTTCGTTTTATTCCGCTGCATCTCGTGTGGCATTTCCTTTTCTTTGGTGAACACACTTGAGAAGAAACTGTTTAGTAGATTTGCTTTCCCTTCGTCATCATCAATGATTTCTCCTGCATTGTTTTTTAAAGGGCCAGCGCTCTCCCTGCAAATCCTTTTGCTGTTTATGTAGTTGAAAAATAGCTTCGGGTTGTTTCTGCTCTCTTTTGCGATCCGTCTTTCTGCTTCCTCCTTGGCAGTTTTGATCGTATCTTTGCATATTTTGTTTTTTTCCCTGTATGATTTTAGCGCTTCTTCGCTGCCTTGTTGCTTTAGTAGTTTGAACGCTTTCTTCTTTTCGTTTATTGCCCCTCGTACCGTCTTGTCGAGCCACATTGGTTTCCTTTTAGCTGAGTTTCTTTTATTTTTAAAGGGAATGAACTGCTCACATGAGGCGATTAGGATCCTTTTGAACTTTTCCCATTTTTCCTCCGTACTGATATTTTTGAGGATGTTGTCCCAATTAATGTTACCGATAGTAGTTCTAAGCTCATCAAATTTTGCTTTACTAAAGTTTAGTTTCTTTGTCTCTCCCTGATAAGGCTTCCTATTGATTGACAGCTGGAAGTTGATTATATTGTGGTCACTGTTCCCCAAGTGCCCCTCAACCTGCACCCCCCTTATACGTTCCGGTTTGTTAGTTAGTACTAAGTCCAGAATGGCTCTCCCTCTTGTTGGTTCCCGCACAAGTTGGTTCAGGTAATTGTCTTTAATTACTCTCAAGAACTTATCACCCCTGTGAGATTTGCAGGTTTCGTTCTCCCATGTTATATCTGGGTAATTAAAGTCCCCCATGATAATTACTTCGTTTCGTTTTGACACCTCTTCTATCTGCCTTAGTAGTAAGTCTTCAGTTTCTTCTGCTGCTTTTGGTGGTCGATAGAAAACCCCTATCAGGATTTTGTTATTTTTTCCTCCCTGTATTTCTACCCACAGAGATTCCACCTGTTCGTCTCCTACTCCTATATCCTCCCGTAGTCTCGGCTTCAAGTTCGATTTGACGTACAGACATACCCCTCCCCCTTTCTGGTTCCTTTGGTCTCTTCTGAAGAGATTGTACCCCTGCAAATTCACCGCCCAATCGCACTTATCATCAAGCCATGTTTCAGTAATTCCGACTATATCATAACTTTCATCGTTATAAAAAGTACAGGGCCCATTAAAAAAAAAAGGCAGGGAGCAAATTCTGCAGCATTTCTGCAACCAAAAAAACCATTTGTGTGGATTTTGACTGGAAATCAGCCATGTATCCGCAGCTGAATTCATACTATGCATCACTCCCCCTCACCATAGGCTTCCTGCTGTCAGAACACCCCGGCTTCCAATTCCCAGCGGCATGCAGTGGCCTCACCTGACCAGCATCACCTGACCAGGCCTCTGGGAACCAGAAGCTGGGGAGCGCTAACAGAGGGAAGCCTGTGGAGGAGGTGAGGGGGTGCCCTGCGTATCTCCAGCTGATTTCTAGTCAAAATCTGCACCAATTGTACAGATTTTGACTGTTATTTTAGATGCAGAATTCTAGGGCTATTTAGTCCAGCTCACAGGACACTCCCTGCTGGTTATGCTGTTTATGTACTGGCCATATGCTACCCCAGTGAAACCTATCTTGTAGTATTCTGTATAATGAGTGTTTCAGACAGCTTTAGTTAATATGGTTATTCAGATCCAGGGTTTTACTGTTAGTTGATAGTCATCAGATAGCTTGAATTGGCTCCGGTTTCTCTGCCATAGTGGGGTTGTCCCTTTCAGGACAGATGCTCTATTTGAGCGTCCAGTCCAGTTGGCTGCCTCTGGCATTCCGGTCCTTGTGGTTCTCCGCTTGTAGCTGTATCCAGTTCAACCTTTACAAATCACCTTCTGTTCTGCAACTGGTCACACCAGATGTGACAATCTGAACCAACAGACTCTAAAGCTCAATAGATGCTTTACATTATGGACTGGGTCCATCATGTGAGTGATACAGCACTGCATTGTGACATTGGTTTAGGTGGTTTATGATGGCTTATGATGTGAGCAAGGCCTAAATTTGCTGTGCACATACAAAATACTGTGGATATAATACTTTATGCCTTGAGGTTCACAGTAGTCTTGCAGAAAGGCAAGTCACCATAGATTAGAAAATGAAACAATAAAGGACAATCTTTTATCTTCATTGTTACACTTCAGCATTGCTTTTCAGGTAGACTATTGCTATCTGTACAACACCAGATGCAACCTTTTTGCCCATCAAGGCAATGAAATCACATGACGCGGGTATAACGGATCTAGACCCTGTGACCTGACCCGACCACCCTTTTCCCCACCTTAAAGAAACATGCTACAACTTCTAACTTTGGATAATTTGGCCACAGCAGCCATTTATTATAAAATTTTTGAACAATTCGTATAAAACATCCTAAAATAACAACCCGTCCAACCAACCAAAAACCCCGTTAGAAAAAATGTTGGGGGGGGGAAGTCCCTGGAGCCTCAACCACCGCTGTTGCCTCACCCACAGGGACGAATTTTGTATTGCCTCCTGCCGCACTCCACCTATCTGACTCGGGAGACCAAAATTCTATCCCGCTACCGCCTCCCGCCACAAAACCGCCAACTCGGGAGGGAAGGAACACCCGGTTGCCCCTAGTCGCCGACCTCCCGACTCAGAGACCCGCTAGCCGTTCCGATGCTAGCTCCACCATCTCTGCAGGGACTCTGGCCTGACAGAGTCGAGAGGCGACAGACTACCATGCACTCTATGAACGAGGGGGGTGGAAGAGGTAGCTCAGAGCTCCCGCCTCCACCCCACCCCTATTACAGCTGACTCCAAGGATCCCCCCCTTTAAACGCTGCTATGACAGTATAACCCGCTAACCTCCCCACCCCTCAACTAACTAACCCGTGAAACCCCCCCCATTACTGTAAATAAGGGCGGGTGGGTGGGACTTCCTCTCTGCCTGTGCTTCTGTTCCTTGCTCCTTGCTGTCCGTTGCTGCACTGACCCCATCTCCTGCTGTTCCCGCACTTTCTATCTGCTTTCTCCCCCTTAGCTCCCCCCCTCCTTTCTCTACTCAACAGTCTCACCTTCTGTTAACCCCTACCTTTACCGTTAACCCTGTCATGCGCTGCCTACATCTATAGCCCTGCGGTCTGCTATTCCGGCGCTTCTTGATGCGGGTATAACGGATCTAGACCCTGTGACCTGACCCGACCACCCTTTTCCCCACCTTAAAGAAACACGCTACAACTTCTAACTTTGGATAATTTGGCCACAGCAGCCATTTATTATAAAATTCTTTAACAATTCGTATAAAACATCCTAAAATAACAACCCGTCCAACCAACCAAAAACCCCGTTAGAAAAAAAGTTTGGGGGGTGGCGGGGGGGGGGGAGGGGGGGTGAGTCCCTGGAGCTTCAACCACCGCTGTCCCCTCACCCACAGGGATGAATTTTGTATTGCCTCCCGCCGCACTCCACCTATCCAACTCGGGAGACCAAAATTCTATCCCGCTACCGCCTCCCGCCGCAAGACCGCCGACTCGGGAGGGAAGGAACACCCGGTTGCCCCTAGTCGCCGACCTCCCGACTCAGAGACCCGTTAGCCGTTCTGATGCTAGCTCCACCGTCTCTGCAGGGACTCCGAGAGGCGACAGACTACCATACACTCTATGAATGAGGGGGTGGGGGAGGTAGCTCAGAGCTCCCGCCTTCACCCCACCCCTATTACAGCTGACTCCAAGGATCCCCCCCTTTAAACGCCACGGCCAGCAGGCATGACCCCCTCATGCCTGCGCAGCTCGCCACAAAACCAAGGCCCGCTCTATTCCTTCCTGCACTCCCTCCAGCCACAAATCCGTGCCTATTTCATTAAGGTGCACGCCGTCCGTCCTCCAATAATTCCCGGCACCCGATTCCAAATCTATATGGCGCACTGCCACACCCCCATTGCGCCCCACAAAGCGAGACACCTCCCGATTGAGCTTAATCCTGGCCTTGTCTATACCCTGCACTGACCGCGCATTCCTCCAAACTTTTCTAGGGACTATTTCCGACCACACCAAAATTAGCCCCCGGTACTGTGTCAGTAGACGTAACATGTCGTACCGAATGTCCCTGGATAAATCCCTGAACGGCCTCCGCCCCAAGTCATTACCCCCGACATGCAGTACTAAAATGTCAGGCGCCATATCCAAAGAAACTAACCGCTGAACATCCTGCAAAACTCTGAACCATGCCATCCCCCTAACTCCAATCCACCGTAACACCGCCGTATCCTTGCTAAGCCTCAACTGCCTGCCATTCGGCCTAATCCTAGCCCCCCCCCCCCCCAATAAACGTACGAATGACCCAATATCCATACGAGGGCTGCTCGGCGATCTGTAACAAAAAGAAATTAACCGTAAAATCGACCCACCTTGTACGGCTACCCCTTCCAACCCCCTCCCCTTATAACAAATGCGGTCTAATGTATGATTTAAACCTCCCCGACTTCCATCGACCAATTCTCATTACCGCTCGGTTATCTAAACCCCCATTTGCTGCTTCCGTCGCTGCCCCTATCCTAAAAGAATGTGTCCCGAAATTGGCACTATCCAGGCCCAGTTTAACTAGTGCCTTTTCGAACACCGCCGAAAATTGAAATCTAGACAAAAAGGAGCCATCCCTATGGCGTAATAGCGGCCCTGCCCCATCTCCTAGCAATGAACTATATTCCCTCCAACCCTTCACGGGGCACATGATGCTTCCTTGAACCTGCCCCAACGATACCCGGCGGCCCTTTCCCTCTTGATCTGTTTTAGAGCGACAAATAAAAAACTCTAGTCGACCCTTTTCCTCTTTCAAGTCCTCCGCCTGCAACCCCCCCCCCCCCCCCCATCTTCCTGCTGGGCGAAACAAGTTCGCCCACTCGCAAAGCCCAAAAAAATGCCAAGGAAAAGGCAAATCTAAACAGTGAACGTTCCGCAACCTCGTCACACACCTCCCTCAATACCTCTCCTATTTTTTCCAACATCTCAAACGATACAGGCCGTTGCGTATCTTGACCCCCTCTTCCCCTTCTAAAACCTCTTATTACTAAATCTTTTTTGGTGTGGCAGGCACTATCTATTCTACCCCCTCAGCTTCATACCAAACGCCACCACCCCCATAAATCTATTAACCCTAGACACCGACAAACCCTTCACCGAACTCTCCCCTAACCATTCTAACAACGCCCCTACAGTCTCTTCTTCCGTGTTAACATTCTCAAACCGCCCTAGCCACTCTTCCCATATTAACGATGCTGCATCATAGGATGCCAAAGTACCCCGAGCCAGCGAAGCGCTTATCAAGTGCTCCGCTGCTCGCCGACCACCTTCCAGATGTGTGTCGGGCAAGACACCCCTTCCTCCTCTGCTCCTGGGGCCAACAGACGGAATCGCTCCCACTGAAAACGAGAAAGAGCATCCGCGATTGAGTTGTTGACCCCTGGCACGTGTACCGCCACAATCCATGCGTTCAAGGACAGCGCCTCCAGTACCTAGTGGCGCAATAAGGCCACTACTGGAGGGGACGAGGCAGACAAATTGTTTATTGCCTGCACCCCCCCCCCCCAAATTGTCGCAGTGGAAACGTACCTTTTTATCCCTAAAATATTCTCCCCATAACGCTAGGGCCACTATATAGGGAACAATTCGAGCAGCACCAGATTTTTGACCAAACCTGACGAAAACCAATCTTTTGGCCACTTGCCCGCGCACCACCGGCCTTGGAAGTAGGCTGCAAAACCGGTGCTTCCTGCCGCGTCCGTAAACAATTCCCAGTCAAAATTGTCTACCACTTCCTCCAACATTACCGACCTCCCGTTGTATTGCTCTAAAAACGCCGCCCACACAGCCAAATCCTTTTTGTGGCCTCCACCTAGGCGGATAAAATGGTGGGGTAGCCGAACCCCAGCCGTAGCCGATGCCAACCTTCTACAAAAAATTCTCCCCACCGGCATGATTCGGCAAGTGAAATTAAGCTTGCCCAATAAAGATTGCAGGTCCCTTAAAGTGACCTTGTTTGCTACCCTCGCTCTATTTACTTCCCCCTTTAAATCCGCCAATTTGTCCTCGGGTAGTCTGTATTGCATTGCAACCGTATCAATGGTTATGCCCAAAAACTTTAAACAGGTTGTGGGCCCTTCGGTTTTCTCCGGCTCCAAAGGCACCCCGAAATGCCGAGAAACCCATTGCACAGATTCCAGCAACGTCGCACAAATTGGCGACCCCGCTGGCCCTATGCACAGGAAGTCATCCAAATAGTGGATGACGGACCTAACCCCGGTGGAGTCCCTAACCACCCACTCCAAAAATGAGCTGAACACTTCGAAAAAAAGCGCACGAAATGGAGCAGCCCATGGATAGGCACCTGTCCGCAAAGTAACACCCTTTCCAAAAACATCTTAACAATCTAATACTCTCGGGTGACACGGGAAGTAACCAAAAAGCTGATTCTATGTCCACCTTCGCCAGCCTAGCCCCCCGTCCATACTTCCGAACCCATTTAACCGCGGCATCAAATGAAGTATAAACCACGGAACAAATGTCCGGGTCTATCCCGTCATTGACTGATGCTCCTTTTGGGTACGACAAGTGGTGTATTAATCTGAACTTGTTTGGTTCCTTCTTAGGGACCACGCCAAGCGGGGACACAACCAAATCCGCTACTGGCGGGAACTTAAAAGGCCCCGCCATGCCCCCTAACTGCACTTCCCGTAATAACTTTTCGGTGACAGCAGCCGGATGCCGAAGTGCCGACTGTAAATTTTTTGTCATAACTGGAACCTCGTGAACTGGGGCAGGAATTTTGAAACCATCCCGAAACCCTTCTAACAATAACTTTGCCTTCTCCTTATCTGGGTACCTATTTAGAAACGGCACCATCTTTGCCAGTTTCACCGGTGTCATCCCTTTTACCAGTACCCCCAAAACCTTTTCCTCTACCTTTCTTAAAACACCTTGTCGCTCCGTGTGACGTAGCGTTACACACAGAGCAGACGTGTTTGAATCGGCAGTTACTTCCGAACTTACATTGGCCGTCGTTAAACTGCCAACATAATCCTGGCCTGTGACCCCCTGCCTGTCCCCCCGACCCGCTTCCTTGGGAACCGACGGCCGAGCTCAAAGTCCCGGGCCCCCCCCCCCCCCCCCCTGAAAGGGCTGCCCGTACCTCACTGGGGCCATCACTCGCAGCCAAAGCCCTATATCTTTTTGGTCCCAACGAATGGACTGCTCATCGTACCGGAGCCATGTTTGTCCCCCGTACACTCTGTATGCCTCGCCTATGGAATCGAGGTAACAGAATCGGCCCGAACAATTTTCCGGCGCTTTCTCGCCTGTGACACTGGCCAGCGTTGCGAACACTTGAAGCCAGTTGGAAAAAGTCTGTGGGATCAAACGCCACCGACGTTTTTCCTCCTCTTCCTTCTTGTACTCTGTTCTCTTCCCTTTATCCAAATTAAATTTTTCTAAAGGGAGAAGAGAAAAAATCTCGACGTACTCGTCGCGTCATATTTTTTCCTTTACCTCTTTCTTTACATGAGCCCCCAAGGGTCCCTCAAAGCAGACGTATACCTCCCCCCTTGCTCTATCATCTAGCCGAATCCCGTCCTCATCTTTTTCCGTCTGCACCGCTACGGTGACGGGCCCTGACTGCTGACCCTCTGACGCCCCTGTCATGCTACCTCCCCCAGTGCTGTCACGACTAACCGATGCGCAAGACGGTACTGCCCATGCCGATACCGGAAACGGTGTCGGCCCTATTTCCTGCCTGTGCCACATCTCCCATAATCCACCCAAAAATGACCCAAAATCCTTGCCTAACCCGCTTGCGCCTACCGTCACACCCACGCTCCCTGTCCACCACCCCATGCTATCTGTTGCTGGCGCAACGCGACTAACTGCAGATGTAGTGTCCCCAGAGTTAATCTCACCTGGCTGCGTTGGGGCTGTGGTCCCACCAGCCGCCGATCCTCCCTCCAACGGATCCGAGTCCTCATCCGAATGCGGTCCACGCCAGAAGTCGGGATCCATGCCGGGCTGCAGTCGCACCTCCTGATTCGCAGCCGCACTTCTACCGATCACTCTGGCTCCCTGCGGCCGCTGTCCCTCCTCTAGTTCTCCCCAGTGTCCAGCAATAGGGGGCACTCGGCCCATGTTCCTTGCAGCTCCCGTGCTGCTGCGACTACTGTGGGGCTGCTCCCTGCCTGCTGCCTCCCTAGGTGAGCAGCCCCACGCATCTCCGGCATGTCCTGCCGACAGTCTGGTGCTAGGCCCCGCCCCCCTGGCAGCACGGGACCTAGAGCCGGACGCTGCACCTTGCCGCCCTGCGAGATTCCTCCCAGGCCTGCGCTCACCCCCTGCTGCTGATGCCGGGGGGAGCCGGACCGGAGGGGCCCGTGAGGGACTCTCTACGCGGCGTCGGCGCTGTGGGGCTTCCTCTGGGCTTAGTCGTGCCGGCGGGCAGGCCCTCCGCGGCCTAGTCTCCCTCACCGCGACTTCCGGTCCTCTTCTGCTCCCTGCTGCTGCCGCTCCCCTTGGACGCCTGCTGCCTGCTCGTCCGGTCCTGCCTCCCGCTGCCGCTCCGGCCGCCTGGTAATCGGCCCCCGCTGTCCCTGCTCCCGCTGACGCTCCGGTCTCCTAATCTTCAGCCGCTGCCGGCCCCGCTCCCGCTGCTACTCTGGACCCCGCGACCCCCGCATTTTCGCTCACTAGTCCAGGTGCCGCTCCCTCCAGGACTCTCTCAAGCCACTCCAGGCCCCGCTCCTCGACCGCTGCCCAGATCTTCTCCATCACGGCGTCCATCTTGGGTAAGTGGATCCTCTTCGGGCTCCTCCTGACGGACCGCTTCGGGGCACTTCAGGCTTGTCTCTTCCTTCTTCTTCTCTTCTGTCCTGTCTCCTTCTCCTCTGCGCCTTGTTTTAGGGCTTCTTTCTTTCTTCTTGCTTTATATTCTTATTTTCTGACTTCTTCTCTGCCTGTGCTTCTGTTCCTTGCTCCTTGCTGTCCGTTGCTGCACTGACCCCTCCTCCTGCTGTTCCTGCACTTTCTATCTGCTTCCTCCCCCTTAGCTCCCCCCCCCCTCCTTTCTCTACTCAACAGTCTCACCTACTGTTAACCCCTACCTTCCCCGTTAACCCTGTCATGCGCTGCCTACATCTATAGCCCTGCGGTCTGCTATTCCGGCGCTTCTCATCGAAATTTTGTTGCAATTTTTTGCCTTTGCAGTGTATGTTTGGCTTATGTGTTGGGAAATAGTACAGGTATATAATGTCCATAAACCCCTGTAGGCCGAATGGATAGCAAAAGATTGTACTTTTATCATCTGCCAGGCAGGTACAGTCTATATTAGATTACCTTTTTATAGAAAAGCAAAGCCTGCTGTGCTTCTTTAGGGACCAGGCACTGCCAAATACGTATAACAAAATATGCAAAAAGAATAGTGGGTTATGGGCAACATATGCAACTGCATTTCCACATCTGCATACTGTATACCGGATATGATTTTAGTGCATACTGTATGTCAAGCGAAATGTACAGTATACTGCAAATGGAGACAGAACAGACCTTCACATACGCTACTGGAAAGTTCTCACCTTGAGAAATATTTGAATTATTGGATTATTATTGGATATTGACAATTTGAGGGCTTATTCACACGTCCGTATATCGGCCGGGTTTTCATGCCTGCCGATATACGGTGTCCCTTTCTGCAGGGGGAGGAGGCGGGCCGGGCCGGCACCAGTGCACTGACCTCCCGTGCCCTCCCAGCTCCTCGCCACTGTTTGTAATGGGAGGGCCAGGATGCAGGTGGAGCTAAATTCTGCCCTGTCCCGCCCCTACCATTGCAAATAGTGGCGAGGGGCGGAGAGAGGGCAGAGCGGTGGCGGGAGCTCAGGGCACTGCTCCCGACCCCGCCTGCCTCCTCCCCCTGCAAAAAAGGAACATCGTATATAGGCCGGGCGTGAAAACCCGGCCAATATACGGACGTGTAAATAAGCCCTGATGAATTAAAACAGTACATAATTCAAGTTACTGCACAAATGATACATTCAGGACCTCAGACAATAAAAAACAAAATGTTACTGAAAACTACAACATCCATAAATTGAGATTTTAAAAGAGATGTAATTATTACATGGCTTGCGCATACTTGCTATTCAAAATGTCACATCTCTATTTCTTAGAATAGAAACTTTGAAACAACGCGGCAATGTCATATTCCAGACAGAATGCATACCTTCATCACCGTAAGGGAAATCAATTAGTTCCTAAATTCAACTCAAGTGACAATTTAGAAGCTATAAAGACCCACAATGGCTGCGTTAACAGGTAACTGATATTGAACGAATCACACTCGGTTGTTATATTGTTTCCAGATGTTTAAATGCTCTTTGTGGTCAATTAAAGGGGTTGTCCCGCGAAAGCAAGTGGGGTTATACACTTCTGTATGGCCATATTAATGCACTTTGTAATATACATCATGCATTAAATATGAGCCATACAGAAGTTATTCACTTACCCACTCCATTGCTGGCGTCCCCGTCTCCATGGCTCCGTCTAATTTCAGCATCTAATCACCCGATTAGACGCACTTGCGCAGAAGGGTCTTCTGCCTTCTGGTCGGTCCGGGCACGAGCGGCGTTCTGGCTCCGCCCCTTCTACGCGTCATCGCGTAGCTCCGCCCGGTCACGTGTGCCGATTCCAGCCAATCAGGAGGCTGGAATCGGCAATGGACCGCACAGAGCCCATGGTGCACCATGGGAGAAGACCCGCGGTGCACTATGAGAGAAAACCGCGGTGCGTCATTGGGAAAGGACCGGCGGCCATCTTTAAAAGAAGAAAAGAAGATGCTGCGCGAACTGGGAAGGAGGTAAGCGATTTTTTTTTTTAATTACTGACGGTATTGATTTTAACAGGGCAGAATGCGGGGGTAGGTTGAAAAAAAAATTGCATTTCGCCGCGGGACAACCCCTTTAAATATTCTCATGATGCATCCATCCCTTTCTTACCTGTCTATTCTATAGCGCTGCAGAACATCATTTATCAACATTTTATATTCTTTGCCCCAGTTCCTTCATTAGAGCCAGTAATACTCTACTGATATAGACTTCGCTTGTGCTATTGAGGGTTCATTGTGGTCATGCTGTAAATTACATGTGTGGTTTATCATAGGTCTCAGATCTTAAAAGATGTCATGGGGCTAGTGCTTTAAGTCTTGTGAGAGTAGCTGAAGGCATCTGGACTTCATATTCTCATTAGCATGAATGCTAGCAAAAGAGTGAGCCAGCCTTTAGGTCATCAGGACATTCATGTTTTGTTTTTTTTAGCTGAAGAAGTACTTATGAATAATCCTATACTGTTGTCTCCAAAGATTTCATTGTCTCAATGAATAGAATGGGGGTAATGTATTATGACCACCATTTCAGGATGCACTTAAAGGGGTGGTCTCGCGAAAGCAAGTGGGGGTATACACTTCTGTATGGCCATATTAATGCACTTTGTAATATACATCGTGCATTAAATATGAGCCATACAGAAGTTATTCACTTACCTGCTCCGTTGCTAGCGTCCCCGTTGCCATGGTTCCGTCTAACTTCGGTGTCTTCTTGCTTTTTTAGACGCGCTTGCGCAGATGCATCTTCTCCCTTCGGCTGGTCTTGGAAGCATCGGAGTTTTGGCTCCGCCCCCTTTTCGCGTCATCGCGTAGCTCCGCCCCCGTCATGTGCCGATTCCAGCCAATCAGGAGGCTGGAACCGGCACACGTCATGGGGCGGAGCTACGCGATGATGCGTACAAGGGGGCGGAGCCAAAATGCCGATGCTGCCGAGCGGAGCCGAAGGGAGAAGAAGGGAGAAGACGGATCTGCGCAAGCGCGTCTAAAAAGGCAAGAAGACACCGAAGTTAGACGGAACCATGGCAACGGGGACGCTAGCAACGGAGCAGGTAAGTGAATAACTTCTGTATGGCTCATATTTAATGCACGATGTATATTACAAAGTGCATTAATATGGCCATACAGAAGTGTATAGACCCACTTGCTTTCGCGAGACCACCCCTTTAATGTATGAAGAAGTACAGTAGGAGCAGGAGTAGATTTCTGGCATAATTTATGCCAGATTCTGGCTAAATTATACAGAAATCTGTCAGTCCAGCATTGCAATGCCAACTCTTGACAAACCAACCCCGCTTTTCTTGCTAAACTAGCATGTGCAAAAATTTGCAACTTTTTGTACATTCATTTTGGCCTTTCACACCTTACTATGATTAGGAATGTAGGTTCACGTAACTGCTGAAAATGATTAAAACAAGTTTAACCCCTTAACGACCAGCCCATAGTGTTTTTACGTCCTCCCGAAGTGGGCTTTATTCTCTGAGGACGTAAAAACGTGTCCTGCAGAGAATAAAGCCCCTCGGGCTGTGGAGGTGACAGCTCCATGCTGTCGGTGCCCACAGGTAGCCGACAGCATGGAGCTGTCATCCCGGGCTGCGGGCAGTCCCCCCGGGCATTGCGATCGGCGCTATCCAATGGATAGCGCCGATCGCAAAAAAGTAAATAAAAGTGCCCAAAAAGTAACAGTTTCAGCTGCTCTGATGGATCGGATCCACCAGGGCAGCTGAAAATTCTTACCTGGCTTGTCGGCGGTGTCCCCCAGAGATCTGGTCCTCCCGGACCCGCCGCCGCTCTTCTGCGCATGCGCGCCAGTCGATGACGTCACGCGCACGCACAGAAGCCCGGGAGCCCCCAGCAAATTCAAAATCTCCTGGCTCCCGGCTCCTGAAGGTAGCCGGGAACCAGGAGGTGTTACCAGGGACCGCGGTGAGCGGGCCCCGGGCCTGCGATCGCCGCTATCCAATGGATAGCGGCGATCGCGAAAAAGTTTAAAAAGTTTTTAAAAAGTGCTAGTTTCACCTCCCCTCATGGATCAGATCCATGAGGGGAGGTGAAAATACTCACCTCGGGTCCTCTGCGATGTCCCGGGACCCGAAGTGCCCGTCTGCACATGCGCGCCCGATGATTGACATCGGGCGCGTGCACAGAGGGGCTCAAGCCCCGGGAAATTCAAAATCCCTTTGCTACTGGCTGCCATGTGTAGCCAAGAGCAGAGGGATGTCACTGGGTACATGATCACTGTCATCCAATGGATGACAGTGATCATGTAAAGTTTAAAAATAGTGTAAAAAAGTTTTTAAAAGTTTTTAAAAGTTTTTAAAAAGTTTAAAAAGCGTACCTTTCATCTTCCCTCACGGATCATATCCGTGAGGGAGGATGAAAGTACGTACATAAGGCCCCCAGATTTATCCGCGGACCTTACCCCAGTTTCTGCGCACACGCCCATCGCCAAAATGGTGGACGCATGCGCAAAAGCTGTGGATTGCCAGGATAATTGAAATTCTCCCTGCTTCTGGCTACAAAACTGAGCCAAGAGCCTGGAGATTTCACAGGGGGCCGCGGTGAGCAGTTCCTGGTCACGTGTTCGCCATCATCCAATGGATAATGGCGATCACGTAAAAGTTTTTAAAAAAAATTGAAGTTTCATCTCCCCTCACCAATGCGATCTGTGAGAGGAGTCGGGGAGCCCAGGAAACTGAAAATCTCCTTGCTCCCAGGCGACCAACGGTCGCCGAGAGCCTGGAGCAGTGACGGGTGGCCTCGTTGAGCGGTCCCTGGTCACGTGATAAAAAGGTAGCGATCTACCTTAGGTCGGTCTCACATGACTGGATAGGAATTACGGATTCCGCATGCGTCTGATCCGCGGTAATACGCAGATCAATCGCATTGGATTACACAATTCCGCTCACATTAGCGGGTTGGAATTGTGTAATCCACTCGCAGAAAAGAGAACGCAGCAGGTTCTATTTTACCGCGGCTATCCGCAACATAGAGCCCATTGTGCTCCGTGGTCGTGGATATACCCACTGCCCATACGCAACTACATTGTATACGGGCTGCGGGTACCCATGTCATCGCTAAGCGACGGTGCGGGAAATACAAACAAAAAAAAGGTGTACTGCGCATGACTGCCTGTGTGAGTAGGCAGTTATGCGCAGTACATTACGTGGCCGTTTGCAGGGTTACAGCCGGGCTCACAGCTGGGATCCGCTGCGGGCCTCCGCAAGCAGATTCCGCCTACGGCTGCGAGAGCCCGGCGTTATTCAGACCGCTACCTGTGATACGTATTTTACAAGAAGCCCCAGGAACGCTCGCCTTAATGCAGTTCCAGGAGCAGCTTGTTGAGCGCCTTCTGTGCGAGACCGCCGCACCTCATCAAGCTTACGGAGACTCATGGAACGCCACTTTTCACACCCCGTCCCTGCCACTAAGGTCACGAAATACCCCCAAAAAGCATGAGAGGAGGGGGGGACACCGGTTTTATTGCCCCATGGGCCCATTCCAACCAGCCTCCGTAATTACCCGTCTTCGGAAATACCACACAATTCACATTATTACTTTTATCTAAGATTTGCAAACGCCAAAAAGGGCGCAGAGTGTGTGTAGGGCGGGGGGGGGGGGGATTTTTAGGGAGTCAATTTTTATTCCGTACAAATAAGCAATGGGGCCTGGGATTTATTCAGTTGTGCCCTGAAATCCAACGGTTGTTCCTTCCATTATAGGCCTTGCAATGTGTCCTGTAAGTAGATTAGGGCCACAATGGGTATGTTTCTGAACTCGGGACAAACGGGGGTATCCATTTTGGGGTGAACGTCTTCATTCCTATGTACACTGTACAAAAAAACTGTTTTTAAATTTAAAAAATTGCCAAAAAAATTGAAAATCGTAACTTTTTCCTTCTGCTTTGCTTAGATTCATTCAAATACTGTTTTTAAAATGACAGAATTGCCAAAAAAACGAAAATCACAATTTTTTCTTTCTGATTGGCTTGAATTCATTCAAAAACTGTGGGGTCAAAATATGCAGTACACCCCTAGATAAATTCCTTAAGGGGTCTAGTTTTCAAAATGGGGTCATTTGTGGGGGTTTTCTATGGTTTTGGGCGCTCAAGAACTCTACATGTGTGCTATGGGGTCTAAAAGGACTTCAAGCAAAATTCCTGTTTTGAAAGACACTGACTACTCCTTTCATTTTAGGCCCCGTTGTGGACTCAGATATAACATTAGGGCCACAATAGGTATATTTCTGAACACGGGAGAAACAAGGGTATTAGAGATTAGCGAGCATACTCGTCCGAGCTTGATACTCGTTCGAGCATTAGGGTGTTCGAGATGCTCGTTACTCGTAACGAGTACCACGCGGTGTTCGGGTTACTTTCATTTTCTTCCCTGAGAAATTTGCGCGCTTTTCTGGCCAATAGAAAGACAGGGAAGGCATTACAACTTCCCCCTGCAACGTTCAAGCCCTATACCACCCCCCTGCAGTGAGTGGCTGGCGAGATCAGGTGTCACCCGAGTATTAAAATCTGCCCCTCCCGCAGCTCGCCACAGATGCATTCTGACATTAGTTCAGGGAAAGTGGTATCTTGGTGGAGCTGCTATAGGGAGAGTGTTAGGAGTATTTTAGGTTTCAAGAACCCCAACGGTCCTTCTTAAGGCCATAGAAATCGCAGATCGCACCTATGTGCGATCTGCGATTTCTCTTCTCTTCTCTATATGCGCGCAATGGGGCCGGCGGCAGCAGCGCCGACCCCATTGAGAACATATAGAAGACAAATCATTCTTCTCTGCCACAGCTGTAACAGAATCCCACAGCGGGTCCCTCCTTTCCCGTGGACATGAGGGCAAAAAATTGATTTTACTTACCAGTCTGGATGCTGCAGATCTGCCCTCTGTCGTAGCCGAGTCTTCTTTCTTCAGCCCGGCGGATGTGCTTGGCACGCCAACAGCGTGCCGCGCGCATGCGCTGTGCACCCCTTTTTTTTTTAATTCCTGCTCTCTCGCCCGGAGAGCAGAAATTCAGCTGCGGGTGTGCCGCAGATACGGACTGCCTCCATAAGCTTCCTGCAGAAAATGAAGCATACTGCGGGTAATCTCCCGCACATACGATCCGCGTGGCAGGGAAAAAGGACATCCGCAGGCATTTACTTACCCGCGGGTGTCCAATGCATCCTTATGAGCGCGGATCACGCGTGCAGGACACCTGCACGGATTTGCTAATTCCAATTAGCTAGTGGACCTGAGGCCTTACACCTGCCTGGGAGGAATCCTATGAGACGGTGAGGCACAGCGCTGGGAGCTAGGCTTTCATTTGAAAAAGGGGCAGGGCCTAGTGCTCAGCTGACACCAGAGAGTAGTAGCATTAAGAGGGGAAGCTCACCTGGTGCTGTACTGGTCAGGGAGCTTCCCTGTCGCCCGGATGTAAGCAGTGGAGACGTGGATGCCTGGCGTCCTGAGGTGGTTCGGTCTGGAGATCGAGGCGGTGGAAGGAACAAACGGCAATTGGCCTGTCCTGCAACACAGAGTAGGGATTTGTCACAGACAGCGGTGCTGGCTTCAGGATCAGCATTTCGTCTTGGACGATCAGGATGTCTAAGGTTCTTCATGAGTATGCAGAGAAAGCGGAGACGTCTCGTCAGGACATGGGGACAGCGGCTGGTGGGATCACAGCTCTTGTGCACCTGCGTGAGAACATGTCCATGTTATGTCTGTACAATTTTGAGAATCATATGGTGCTCACAGGCGTCAGGTTAGGTCGGGGGTACGGGAGTGCAGGATCCAGCTTAAATGTGCGCAGTAGCAGGGAGGCTTTGGGGGATTTTTGGGGAAGTGTGTGTGAGGTGTTAAATAGGTGAGAGAGAACTTGGGTTGGGTTTAGGGGGTACTCCACTGCCAATTTTGGCATGGATGACCATCAATTCCGTCAAAAAGTTGTGGGCAGCATTCCTTGTGAGAACATGTCCATGTTATGTCTGTACAATTTTGAGAATCATATGGTGCTCACAGGCGTCAGGTTAGGTCGGGGGTAGGGGAGCGCAGGAGCCAGCTTAAATGTGCGCAGTAGCGGGGAGGCTTTGGGGGATTTTTGGGGAAGTGTGTGTGAGGTGTTAAATAGGTGAGAGAGAACTTGGGTTGGGTTTAGGGGGTACTCCACTGCCAATTTTGGCATGGATGACCATCAATTCCGTCAACAAGTTGTGGGCAGCATTCCTTGTGAGAACATGTCCATGTTATGTCTGTACAATTTTGAGAATCATATGGTGCTCACAGGTGTCAGGTTAGGTCGGGGGTACGGGAGTGCAGGATCCAGCTTAAATGTGAGCAGTAGCGGGGAGGCTTTGGGGGATTTTTTGGGAAGTGTGTGTGAGGTGTTAAATAGGTGAGAGAGAACTTGGGTTGGGTTTAGGGGGTACTCCACTGCCAATTTTGGCATGGATGACAATCAATTCCGTCAACAAGTTGTGGGCAGCATTCCTTGTGAGAACATGTCCATGTTATGTCTGTACAATTTTGAGAATCATATGGTGCTCACAGGCGTCAGGTTAGGTCGGGGGTAGGGGAGCGCAGGAGCCAGCTCAAATGTGCGCAGTAGCGGGGAGGCTTTGGGGAATTTTTGGGGAAGTGTGTGTGAGGTGTTTAAAAGGTGAGAGAGAACCTGGGTTGGGTTTAGGGGGTACTCCATTGCCAATTTTGGCATGGATGACCATCAATTCCGTCAACAAGTTGTGGGCAGCATTCCTTGTGGGAGTCTGGTAGCGGACGAGGGTCAGCAGGCGTCAAGAGTGACGGTGGCAGTACAGATAGAAAAAGATGGGGATGGGACACAATTAGATGACAGCAGAGGGGGGGGGTTATGTTTGTTTTGAGGGTCTGCTGGGAGCGCATTAAAAAAAAAAAAAAAAGGTGGGATGAATAAGTGGAGATTTTCTCTCGCTTTCATTTCTGCTCAGCTGTCTGGAATTTTACTGGACCAAAAAGTTTTTGGACTTTTTCTTCTGGTATTTTGTGCCGGATCTATGAAGGAACCTCCAAATGGCGATTCCAGCATGGGTGTGATAGCAGCCTATATCTACATTATGCATTGCATTATCTATAGTATGTTCTCTATTATTAGTTTCTTATCACTTGACCCATAATGCTATATAGAAGATAAAATCACCATGCCATAAAATGAACCTAGATATTTACATTAATACATCAGAATAAACTGATAATGACAGTTTGTCAAATTGGAATGACTAGAGCAGTGTTTCCCAAACTCCAGGACATTGTAAGGACATTGTAAGAACACCTGTAGCAATGTCTGAGATACTGACCATAATTACATTCTCTGTGCAATATTGAGAAAATCCAGAAAACATGACCTGTGGGGGTCCACGAGGGCTGGAGTTTGGGAAACACTTGACCGAAACTATTGACGGGGCACATTGATCAGCAATAAACCTATCTGTTAAACTGAATGCATGCATCTACAATAACTTTTGAATTTCTTGCATTGTACAGTAGATTCAGGCAAACATATTTAAAAGGATGATACAGTTTAGAAAACTAATTCCCAAAAGGGGGTTCTGAGCTAACAGTCGGGTGTCCTTTTTTAAAGAATTATCTCTCCACCAGAGTGGAAAGCAGTCACAAAGGGCTTCTCTCACTCTCGCTGGAGGACCTAGTCTTTCCTGCACTAAATGGACAACCCATTCATTTGGATGACTCTTACGTAATACTTAATTTCCCCTGTGGTGCGCTGCAAGGAAATGAAACAATTTCTTATAGGTTTTCCAACAAGTTACACCGATGTGATATCGCTGCGATTTTCTCGTGGTAATATCACTGTCGCCCATGTGAAAGAGGCCTTAAAACAAGCACCACACCTACTGTCTTTTTGGTGTAGTCTTTGGTAATCCTACTCCTTTTCCTTGGAGTAGACCCATGCTTGCTAAATGTTTCCTTGTAAAATTTATGATATTGCTTTTAAAACCAAGCAGCAGACTTGCTGTCTTTTGAGCAAAATTTTGGGTAGCTCTATAAGTGCCTTGGAGGAGGCCTGTGCTTGAGTGTTTTCACACGGCAGAATTTGTCCTTGTAAAAGTGATGATGTTGCTTTTAAAATAAGCAGCATACCTGCTTCGCAAATACAAACAAAGATTAACACAGGATAATGGCGCTGACACAAATCAAAATACTAGCACGGTATAAAATTAAAAAATATAGCTAAAGTTATGGTATAAAAGAATTTAAAAAATGGGGAACAGGGAACACCAATAAGAATCACAAACTAAGCATGGAAGAAGTAGTGTAAAAATAAAAGCAAGCGTGGAGGCAAATGATAACGCTCCTAAACTTCTATCATATGCCTCATAGAGATACTTTATAACAAAAATAGGTTGAAATTTTAAGCAGCACACTAAAAAAATTAAAGGCTATGGACACCTATGGGGCATTTTTTTTTTTGCTTTATTTAAATGTATTTTGGGCTCACAATCATTTTTACAATACCATGTAATCAACAGTTTTTCACCATTTGTTTGTTGCTGCTATTTATCACTGTATATAGAAACTGCAGACTGAATGTTCACAGGAAATCTGTCAGTGTGCTGGGCTGACTGTGCTGGGCTGACTGCTATATCTCTTCTCCTGATGGTTCTTATCAGCTGATCTTTAACCACAACAAATAAACTTTGCAAAGGTTATAAATTATCTGATAAGAAGGTTAGGGAGAAGGGAGAGCAGAGGACAACCAAGCTGTCAGTCCAGCACACTGATACATGTCCTATTGAGACTCAATCTGCAGTTTCTTTAAACCGTGATATGAAGAAGCTGCAGGAGACATTACCTAATTTTTAGGTACAAATTGTCAGCCCAAAATATGTGGATTTGTGAAAAATAAATTTCCTCCCAAAGGTGTCTATAGCTTTTAAGGGTGGATTCAGACAAACGTGTTTATGTGCGTACAATTGTACGCACAAAAAAGACGCGCACCTGTTAGAACCATTGGTTCCCTATGGTGTGTTCACATGTCCATGACTTACAGGTGTGCAAACACACGTACATGCAAAACATAGGACATGCGTGCACCATAGGTCTGCGGTGCATGTCAATATTCCCCAGCGAGGAGTCCCCTTGTCACTGAACACTGTGACAGCACTGTCACAGTGTTCAGTGACAAGGGGACTCCCCACTTGGAGAAAAGAATCCCCTGCCACAGCTGTCATAGCTGTCACCGGTGCTTCTACAGTTCCATTGAAAGCAATGGGCTACCTGCAAGCCCTGTAGGGATTTTCAGGGAAGGCCTTTAAATATAAGCCCTTCCCTAGAATGTGTTAAAAATAAAAAAAATATATACTCACCTCTCATCATCTCTCTCTGCACGGACTTGCATTCACGCGTGTTTGTGCATTTGTGCACGTACATGGGTGCGTGGTTTTGTGCATACTAATGCACGCTCATGTGAATGCATCCTAAAGTATTATTTTTGAGCTATATTACAAGTGTAGCTTAACCCCTTAACGACCAGCCCATAGTGTTTTTACGTCCTCCCGAAGTGGGCTCTATTCTCTGAGGACGTAAAAACATGCTTCCTGCAGAGAATAGTGCCCCTCGGGCTGTGGACGTGACAGCTCCATGCTGTCGGTGTCCGCAGGTAGCTGACAGCATGGAGCTGTCATCCCGGGCTGTTCGGAGCCCCCCCCGGCATTGCGATCGGCGCTATGTAATGTATAGCGCCGATCGCAAAAAAAGTAAATAAAAGTACATAAAAGTTAAAGATTCAGCTGCTCTGATGGATCGGATCCATCGGAGCAGCTGAAATTACTCACCCAGGTCCGGCACGCTGCTCCCCGCTCTCCTGCCGCTCCGGGGCCCGAAGCCGGTCTTCTGCGCATGCGCGCCAGGCGGCATTACGTCAGCCGCATGCGCAGAAGGCCCGGCGGCGCGGGAGATTTAAAATCTCCTGGCTCCCGGCTCCTGTAGGTAGCCGGGAGGCAGGAGATGTCAGCGGGGACTGCGGTGAGCGGTCCCCGGTACCGCGATCGCCGTTATCCAATGGTTAGCGGCGATCGCGAAAAAGTTAAAAAAAAGTTTTAAAAAAGTCAGTTTCACCTCCCCTCATGGATCGGATCCATGAGGGGAGGTGAAAATACTCACCCCCAGTCCTCAGCGGTGTCCCGATGTCCCGGGACCCGAATCCCCGTCTGCGCATGCGCGCCCGATGATTGACATCGGGCGCGTGAACAGACGGGCTCGAGCCCCGGGAAATTTAAAATCCCTCTGCTTCTGGCTGCCATGTGTAGCTAGGAGCAGAGAGATTATACCGGGGACATGATCACTGTCATCCAATGGATGACAGTGATCATGTAAAGTGAGAAAAAAGTGTAAAAAAGTTTAAAAAAAAAAAAAGTAAAAAAAAGTTTTTAAAAGTTTAAAAAGCGTACGTTTCATCTCCCCTCATGGATCATATCCGTGAGGGAGGATGAAAGTACGTACCTAAGGCCCCCAGATTTATCCGCGGACCTTACCACAGCTTCTGCACACGCGCCCGTCGCCAAAATGGCGGGCGCATGCGCAAAAGCTGTGGATTGCCAGGATAATTTAAATTCTCCCTGCTCCTGGCTACAAAACGTAGCCAAGAGCATGGAGATTTAATGGGGGTCCGCGGTGAGCGGTTCCTGGTCACGTGTTCGCCATTATCCAATAATGGCGATCACGTAAAAGTTAAAAAAAAAATTTGAAGTTTCATCTCCCCTCACTGATGCGATCGGTGAGAGGAGATGAATCTTTTTACCGGAGGCCTGCGTATTTGAACCCCGACGCGATCTTCCTCCGTGGACCTTCCAGGATTCTGCACATGCGATTGCCGGCAAAAAGCCGGACACATGCGCAGGAGTCAGGGAGCCCAGGAAACTTAAAATCTCCTTGCTCCCAGTGACCAACGGTCACAGAGAGCCTGGAGCAGTGACGGGTGGCCTCGTTGAGCGGTCCCCGGTCACGTGATAAAAAGGTAGCGATCTACCATAGGCCGGTCTCACATGACCGGATAGGAATGACGGATTCCGCATGCTTCTGATCCGCGGTAATACGCAGATCAATCGCATTGGATTACACAATTCCGCTCACATTAGCGGGTCAGAATTGCGTAATCCACTCGCAGAAAAGAGAACGCAGCAGGTTCTATTTTACCGCGGCTATCCGCAACATAGAGCCCATTGTGCTCCATGGTCGTGGATATACCTGCAGCCCATACGCAACTACCTTGTATACGGGCTGCGGGTACCCGTGTCATCGCTAAGCGACGGTGCGGGAAATACAAACAAAGGTGTACTGTGCATGACCGCCTGTGTGAGTAGGCAGTTATGCGCAGTACATTACGCAGCCGTACGCAGGGTCACAGCCGGGCTCACAGATGGGATCCGCCGGGCCCTCCGCAAGCGGATTCCGCCTGCACCCGCGTGAACCCGGCGTTATTCAGACAGCTACCTGTGATACGTATTTTACAAGAAGCCCCGGGAACGCTCGCTTTCCTGCAGTTCCAGGAGCACCTTGTTGAGCGCCTTCTGTGTGAGACCGCCGCACCTCATCAAGCTTACGGAGACTCACGGAACGCCACTTTTTACACCCCATACCCGCCACTGAGGTCATGAAATACCCCCAAAAAGCATGAGAGGAGGGGGGGGGGGGATACCCGGTTTTATTGCCCCATGGGCCCATTCCAACCAGCCTCCGTAATTACCCCTGTCTTCGGAAATACTACACAGTTCACATTTTTACTTTTATCTAAGATTTGCGAACGCCAAAAAGGGCGTGGAGGGGGAGGGGGGGAATTTTTAGGGAGTCAATCTTTATTCTGTACAAATAAGCAATGGGGCCTGGAATGTATTCAGTTGTGCCCTAAAATCCAACGGGTGTTCCGTCCTTTATAGGCCTTGCCATGCGTCCTGTAAGTAGATTAGGGCCACAATGGGTATGTTTCTGAACTCGGGACAAACGGGGGTATCCATTTTGGGGTGAACGTCTTCATTCCTATGTACACTGTACAAAAAAACTGTTTTTAAATTGAAAAAATTGCCAAAAAAATTGAAAATCGTAACTTTTTCCTTCTGCTTTGCTTAGATTCATTCAAATACTGTGGGGTCAAAATACGCAGTACACCCCTAGATGAATTCGTTAAGGGGTCTAGTTTTCAAAATGGGGTCATTTGAGGGGGTTCTTTATAGTTTTGGCCGCTCAATGGCTCGATAAGTGGGCAATGGGGCCTGAAATTTATTCAGTGGTACCCTGAAATCCAACGGGTATTCCTTTCATTGTAGGCCTAGCCATGGGTCCTGTAAGTCTATTAGGGCCACAATGGGTATGTTTCTGAACACGGGACAAACAGGGGTATCCATTTTGGGGTGAAAGCCTTCATTTATATGTGTGCTGTACAAAAAAAACTGTTTTTAAATTGACACAATAGCCCAAAAAATGAAAATCCTATTTTTTTCCTTTTGCTTTGCTTGAATTTATTCAAAAACTGTGGGGTCAAAATATGCAGTACATCCCTAGATAAATTCGTTAAGGGGTCTAGTTTTCAAAATGGGGTCATTTGTGGGGGTTCTATATGGTTTTGGGCGCTCAAGAACTCTACAAGTGGGCAATGGGGCCTAAAAGGACTTCAAGCAAAATCTATGTTCTGAAAGCCACCGATTACTCCTTTTATTTTGGGCCCCGTTGTGCATGCGGACATAAGATTAGGGCCACAATGGGTATATTTCTGAAAACAGCACAAACAGGGGTATCCATTTTGGGGTGTAAGTCTTCCTTCATATGTGTGCTGTACAAAAAAAGCTGTTTTTAAAATGACAAAATTGCCAAAAAAACAAAAATCCAAATTTTTTCCTTTTGCTTTGCTTGAATTTATTCAAAAACTGTGGGGTCAAAATGCGCAGTACACCCCTAGATAAATTCGTTAAGGAGTCTAGTTTTCAAAATGGGGTCATTTGTGGGGGTTCTCTATGGTTTTGGGCGCTCAAGAACTCTACAAGTGGGCAATGGGGCCTAAAAGGACTTCAAGCAAAATTTGTGTTCCAAAAGCCACCGGTCGCTCCTTTCATTTTGGGCTCCGTTGTGTATCCAGACATAAGATTAGGGCCACAATGGGTATGTCTCTGAACACGGGACAAACAGGGGTATCCATTTTTGGGTGCAAGTCTTCCTTCATATGTGTGCTGTACAAAAAAAGCTGTTTTTAAAATGACAGAATTGCCAAAAAAAACGAAAATCACAATTTTTTCCTTTTGCTTGATTTGAATTCATTCAAAAACTGTGGGGTCAAAATATGCAGTACACCCCTAGATAAATTCCTTAAGGGGTCTAGTTTTCAAAATGGGGTCATTTGTGGGGGTTTTCTATGGTTTTGGGCGCTCAAGAACTCTACATGTGTGCTATGGGGCCTAAAAGGACTTCAAGCAAAATTTCTGTTTTGAAAGACACTGACTACTCCTTTCATTTTGGGCCCCGTTGTGGACTCAGATATAACAATAGGGCCACAATGGGTATATTTCTGAACACGGGAGAAATAGGGGTATCCATTTTGGGGTGTAAATCCTGATTTTCATGTAAACTATAGGAAAAAAATATGTCTTTAAAATGACAGATTTGCAAAAATATGAAATTTTACTTTTTCTCCTCTAAATTGAATTAATTCCTGAAAAAAAACTGTGGGGTCAAAATACTCATGACACCCCTCAGTGAATACATTAAGGGGTGTAGTTTTTAAAATGAGGTCATTTGGGGGGGTATCTATTATTCTGACACTCATGAGCCTTTCCAATCTCGGCTTGGTATAGGAAAACAAAGTGTTCCTCAAAATGCTAAAAAGTAATGTTAAATTTGTACGTCTCCTAAATAGTTAAAAAAAAACGAAAGTTTTTCCAATGTGCGCCCAAAATAAAGTAAACGGGTGGAAATATAAATCTTAGCAAAAATTTCTATATTATGTTTGCACATATTTAAGATATTGCAGTTGGAAATGTGAAAAAATGACGATTTTTTCAAAATTTTCCCAATTTTGGCGCTTTTAATAAATAAACACAATTTCTATCGGTCTATTTTTTCCGCCTAAATGAAGCACAACATGTGGCGAAAAAACAATGTCAGAATCGCTTGGATATGCAAAACCTTTCTGGTGTTTTTCCATGTTAAAGTGACACATGTCAGATTTGCAAAATTTGGCCTGGTCATTAAGGCGCAAACAGGCTTGGTCACTAAGGGGTTAAAATTATTTAGGTTTGTTGAACAATTAGAATCCTGAAAGCATATTCAACATGTTCTTTCCCAAGCATAGTAGTGACTCCCACACCACATACGTTTTACTGTGGCACTAAGAAATAAATATGTTGCCTGCATATGCTTAGCTACAAAAAGTTCTCTAAAGGATTGCTTGCAGTGGCTGTCCTTTTAAAATTAGAAAGGCAATGCCACTGTTGTATTTGTGCATGGTGCAAGTACAGCACCCCTTACGGTCGTTACCATCACATTAGACAAAGACATACTTAATGTCCTCATTTGACCAATATAGACATATAATATATCATTAAAACATGGGAACACAAAGTGGAGCAAATAATGGCAACAGAAATATGGGAATGGGAACAATATCCTTAAGCCTATTTTAGAGTGACAGAGCCTGCTTAGGAACAAAGCGATCACCCTGATAGGGGTGGCCCCATGTCAGGAATCTGGGGGCCTAATCTTTCCCTAGATGAAAGATAGAAGTAAGCAGTTGGACAGCACACACTGAAGGATTTTTAATCACTCATAAGGTTTATTGAAACAGTCAGTCCAGATGTTCACACATAGGACCTATAGTATACAACTCTGACTCACGGACTTTGGTGAGATGTAGTTCCTTGATGTAAGTGTTCACCAATGGTAACAGGAAACTAGTTGTGTGATATGGTCAATGCAGATAAACGCTTTGTCTCATGAAGACAACCCCTGTCCATATTCCCTATTTTGGCATAAGGACATCATGGAGGGGACCTCCCCACTTGAGACCTCCTCTATGAGCCTGTATGAGCTGCTGCTGTTCTCGTGGACTTAAAGGGAACCTGTCACTTCACCACAGTGCTATAGGACTGTTAGGGGACATGACAGGGAGCAGAGAATGGATATTTTTTTTTTATACTTACCTGCTTTTTCAATCCAGCACCGATGAAGTAGGCGTGCGGCACAGAAATCTGACTCTTTTCTATGCAAGTCTATGGGAGAGCGCACGCACGGGTCTCTGAAAAGAGTCAGATTTTTGTGCCACGCACCAACTTCAAAGGGTAACAGCGCTGGATCGCAGGAGCAGGTCAGTATAAAAAATACATCACCCAGATCCCTGTCATGTCCCCTAATAACACAAAGCTTAGTTTATGGTGCTGTGGGGAAGTAACAGGTTTCCTTTCAGCCATCTTTGTATTACAACTATGGGCATTCATGGGCAACTGGATTTCAATTGTGCATTGAAAAGCATGGACTTTTGCCCATTCGCTCACACCTGCGGGTAGGAATTATGGATTATGCGAACTGAAGAAAAATTGCAGCATGCACAGATTCCGCACATATTGGCTCCATTGATCTCTATGGGTGTAAATGATCCGTGGTGCATACACCATTACCATTGCGTACGTAACATAGTTCGTAAGGCCGAATGAAGACAATGTCCATCTAGTCCAGCCTTTTTATCCTCCTGTGTTGTTGATCCAGAGGAAGGCAAAAAACCCCAAGAGCAGAAGCCAATTAGCCCTTTTGGGGAAAAAATTCCTTCCCGACTCCCTAATGGCAATCAGACTGTTCCCTAGATCAACCCCTAATAGTTCCTACCTTCCTGTATACCCAGATTAATAATTAACCTTAGATTTATAACCTATAATATCCTTCCTCTCCAGAAAGACATCAAGTCCCCTTTTAAACTCTTCTATGGATTTTGCCATCACCACTTCCTCAGGCAGAGAGTTCCACAGTCTAACTGCTCTAACAGTAAAGAACCCCTTTCTATGTTGGTGATGAAACCTGCTTTCCTCTAAACGTAGCGGATGTCCTCTTGTTACCGTTGTAGTCCTGGGTATAAACAGATCCTGGGAGAGATCCTTGTATTGTCCCCTCATGTACTTATACATGGTTATTTGGTCGCCCCTTAGCCTTCTTTTTTCCAGAGTAAATAATCCCAATTTGGATAGCCTCTCTGGGTATTCCAGTCCCGTCATTCCATGTATTAGTTTAGTCGCTCTTCTTTGAACCCCCTCCAGTACTGTAACATCTTTCCTGAGCACCGGTGACCAGAACTGTGCGCAGTATTCCATGTGGGGCCAGACTAGTCCCTTATATAATGGAAGGATAATGTTCTCGTCCTTCGCCCCTATACCTCTTTTAATGCACCCCAAGACTTTATTTGCCTTTGCAGCAGCTGACTGGCATTGGTTACTCCAGTTTAGTCTACAATCCACTAGTACCCCCAGGTCTTTTTCCATATCACTTTTCCCTAGCAGTACCCCATTAAGTGAATATTGGTAACATCCGTTTTTGTTGCCCATGTGCATAACCTTACATTTATCAACATTGAACTTCATTTGCCATTTTTCTGCCCAAGCCCCCAGCTTATCCAGGTCCGTTTGTAGCCATACATTGTCCTCTGTTACATTATTATATTGTATAATTTAGTGTCATCTGCAAATATTGATATTTTGCTGTGCAGCCCCTCTATCAGGCCGGCTGCACACAGCCATGACGGGCTCCGCCACGGAATTCCCCGGCGGAGCCCATCACGGCGCCTGCCAGAGACCCCAATACTTACCTGCGGATCCGGCGTCTTCCATCCCTCATGGCGCTTTGGCGCGGATGTGCAATAGAGCACGTGACGTGCCGCAGCATCGCGTGATGCGTCAGCCATGTCATATGACGCGGTGGGCGGGGAAGCGGTTTCACGCGAAAGATAGCGTGACGGACGGCTTCCATTGACTGCAATGGAAGCCGTCCGCGCGTACACCCGCGGCAAATAGAGCATGCCGCGGGTGAGGTCCGCCCCATGAGCATTGAGCTATTAGGTTCTATTGAACCTAATAGCTGCGGGCAACGCGGCGGAAATCCGTCCGTGGGAAGGAGCCCTTAGGTCGTTGATAAATATATTGAACAGAATGGGGCCTAATACTGAACCCTGTGGCACCCCACTAGCAACTGTGGCTCAATCAGAATATGAACCATTTATTACCACCCTCTGCTTTCTATCATTGAGCCAATTCTTTACCCAATTACACACGTTTTCACCCAATCCGAGCTGTCTCATTTTGTATATTAGCCTATTATGTGGCATAGTGTCAAATGCTTTAGAGAAGTTCAGATATACGAGATCAATAGATTCTCCCAGGTCCAGCCTAGAGCTTACCTAATCGTAGAAGCTCATCAGATTTGTCTGACATGATCCACCCTTCATGAATCCATGCTGGTGAGGAGGTATGCCGTTGTTCTCCTTGAGGTACTCATCGATGGCGTCTCTGAGAATCCCCTCGAAAATTTTTCCCATTACTGAAGTGAGACTTACTGGCCTGTAGTTATAAGGCTCACTTTTGGTCCCCTTTTTGTAAATTGGAACCACGTTGGCAATGCGCCAATCCAATGGTACAACACCGGTCTTGATAGTGTCCAGAAATATTAGATATAGCGGCCTAGCTATCTCAGCACTTAGTTCCCTTAGAATCCTTGGGTGTATTCCACCTGGGCCTGACGATTTATCGATTTTAATCTTCTTTAATCGGTTCCGCACTTCCTCTTGCGTTAGATATGACATATTTTGTGAGGGGTTCATTTTATTCCCCTGCATCTCGTGTGGCATTTCCTTTTCATTTGTGAATATGCTTGAAAAGAAACTATTTAATAGATTTGCCTTCCCTCCATCATCTTCAATGATTTCCCCTGCATTATTTGTTAAAGGGCCAGTGCTCTCCCTGCAAATCCTTTTGCTGTTAATATAGTTGAAAAATAGTTTCGGGTTGTTTTTGCTCTCTTTGGCGATCAGTCTTTCTGCCTCCTCCTTGGCAATTTTGATCCTATCTTTGCATATTTTGTTTTTTTTTCCCTGTACGATTTTAGCGCTTTTTCGCTGCCTTCTTGCTTTAGTAGTTTGAACGCTTTCTTTTTTTCGTTTATTGCCCCTCTTACCGTCTTGTCGAGCCACATTGGTTTCCTTTTAGTTGAGATTCTTTTATTTTTAAAGGGAACGAACTGCTCGCATGAGGAGATTAGGATCCTTTTAAACTTTTCCCACTTGTCCTCTGTACTGTTATTTTTGAGGATGTTGTCCCAATTAATGTTACCGATAGTAGTTCTAAGCTGATCAAATTTTGCTTTACCAAAGTTTAGTTTGTTTGTCACTCCCTGATAAGGCTTCTTATTGAATGCAATCTGGAAGTTGATTATATTGTGATCACTGTTCCCCAAGTGCCCCTCAACCTGTATCCCCTTTATTCGGTCCGGTTTGTTAGTTAGTACTAGGTCCAGAATGGCCCTCCCTCTCGTTGGTTCCTGTACAAGTTGGTTCAGGTAATTATCTTTAATCACTCTCAAGAACTTATCACCCCTGTGAGATTTGCAGGTTTCGTTCTCCCATGTTATGTCTGGATAATTAAAGTCCCCTATGATTACTTCATTGCGGTTTGACACCTCTTCTATCTGCCTTTAATAGTAAGTTTTCAGTTTCTTCTGCTACTTTTGGTGGTCTATAGAAAACCCCTATCACGATTTTGTAATTTTTTTTCTCCCTTTATTTCTACCCACAGAGATTCCACCTGTTCTTCTCCTACTCCTATATCCTCCCATAGTCTCTGCTTTAAGTACGATTTAACGTACAGACATAACCCTCCCCCTTTCTGCTTCCTTCGGTCTTTTCTGAAGAGATTGTACCCCTGTAAATTCGCCGCCCAATCGCACTTATCATCAAGCCATGTTTCCGTTATTCCGACTATATCATAGTTTTCATCGGCCATTCTCGCTTCAAGCTCACCCACTTTACCGATCAGACTTCTTGCATTCATGGTCATACAAATTATATAGTTTTTTTGTTCTTTAAATTCGTTTTGTTACTATTCATACTAATGGCTGATCTAACAGTTCTAGGCGTGGATTCGCTCAAAACTTGGTGGGAGACCAGATAGAAAACCCGTATTTTTGTATCTGGTCTGCGAGAGGGAGTATGAATATTATCGTCTTGGCGGTCAACTGTGCGATGTTCTGTTGTTGCTGCGCAGAAGGATGCTCTGCTTGCAAGCTTTCTTCTGCGCAGACGATACATTATCCATACGCGTACATCCGTGTGCAAAATTTCATGCATACGTGACCACTCACATTCGTTTCCGCGATTACTCGCAGGTCTTTTGCTGCGGATATCCGCAAGCGGAATCAAACTCGTTTTGTGAGCCCAGCTTAAGGCAAAATCAAGACTCAAGCGATAGAATTCCAGTTACCGTATATACCGGCGTATAAGACGACTTTTGAACCCCGAAAAATCTGCTCTGCAGTCGGGGGTCGTCTTATGCGCCGGTAATACAAAAAAAAAAAAAGTGTAAAAAAAAAAAATTTATTACTCACCTCCCACGGCGTTCTGTCGCGCTCCGGCAGGATGTTGCTCGCTCCGGCAGGCTGTCGCTCGCTCCTCGTCCCCGGCGCAGCATAGCTTTCTGAATGCGGGGCTTGAAATCCCCGCTTCCAGAAAGCTAATACACACGCCGGCAGCCATGACAGCATTGAATGGCTGTGATTGGCTAAAGCACACGTGGCTTCAGCCAATCACACTATTCAATGACATCATTGAATGGCTGTGATTGGCTGAAGGCGCACGTGTTAGCAATCACACCCATTCAATGATGTCATTGAATAGTGTGATTGGCTGAAGCCACGTGTGCTTTAGCCAATCACAGCCATTCAATGATGTCATGGCTGCCGGCGTGTGTATTAGCTTTCTGGAAGCGGGGATTTCAAGCCCCGCATTCAGAAAGCTATGCTGCGCCGGGGACGAGGAGCGAGCGACAGCCTGCCGGAGCGAGCGACATCCTGCCGGAGCGCGACAGAACACCGTGGGAGGTGAGTAATGAATTTATTTTTTTTTCTCCACTGTATTGCCGGCGTATAAGGTGACAGTTGGGGGGTCGTCTTATACGCCCCGTCGCCTTATACGCCGGTATATACGGTAGACAAGTAGAGTGCAAAAACTAAGGTCCTCTAGTTCTTTTACATGAGCAAATAAATTGCATGCATTAACTACCAATTGACGATATAAGTCAGTCGGTGCTCATTTACTTGAAATCACGTGTACAAATTTGGGGTTGACAGCAGCACACATACACACCTCATGTAAGAGGGACGCTTTCCATGCAGGGTAAGGGAAGCGCACTTAAAGGGGTTGTCTCGAGGAAGCAGTGAATTTTTTTTTTTTGCCCAGTCCCCCTAATTAAGCATACATTACTAAGCCCCCTTGTAAATGACTTTTCTAGCTGGTTTGTACTTACAGTTCCAGCGTTTCAGCAACTTATAAAAATTTTCCCAAGATGGCCGCCGGCTCTTTTCCCGTCGCTTGCTGTAGCCCGACGTGCGCGCTCCTGAGACGCTACCAGCTGTGTCTCCCTGACAGCCAGACGCCCCGCAGCCGCCGACCGGACCCCGGGATTGAACGCGACCGACCACGGCACACAGTCACCCACCGCCAGGCAGCAGGTAACAGGCGCCAAGCCTCGGCTCCCCCGCGCTAGACCCCGGCTCCCCCGCGCTAGACCCCGGCTCCCCCGCGCTAGACCCGACAACAGACGAAGGTCCCTCGGCCCAGCGGCAGTCCCCTCAGCCCAGCGGCAGTCCCCTCGGCCCAGCGGCAGTCCCCTCAAGACAGGTGAAGGTCCCGCGCCACAGCAGTAGGCTCCGGAGCCCAGCGCTAGGTTCCGGAGCAAAGGGCTAGGCTCCGGAGCCCAGCGCTAGGACACCCGGAGGGGCCCACGCCTGTTAGTGACACATCACCCCCGACCCATCACTTACCTGGGCGGCGGGACGGCTGGGCGGCTCAAGTTTCTGCACCTTCCTCTAAGAGAGGATGGTACAGAATGGCCTCTCCAGTGCGCTCCCGAGAAGTGACAGCTCTTCTGCACATGCGCAGAAGAGCTGTAGCGGCTAGCAGGCTGAATCGGCTCGTGCTGAGAGCAGAAGACCGGACTGCGCAAGCGCGTCTAAAAAAGCAAGCTGCCAGCGAATTTCGACGGAACCATGGAGACGAGGACGCTAGCAACGGAGCAGGTAAGTGAATAACTTCTGTATGGCTCATATTTAATGCACGATGTACATTACAAAGTGCATTAATATGGCCATACAGAAGTGTATAACCCCACTTGATTTCGCGAGACAACCCCTTTAAAGCCTGGTTCTGGATCCTGAACCAAATACATACGAACAGTCCACGTGTGTTAAAGCAGCATCCATGGGTATTTCCCAATTATAACTTCACTCACATCATCCGGTGAAGATAAGTTTTATAATGCCCATACACAGCGACAACGTTTTGACTGCATTGTCCCGGTCTTTGTCAAGTCCATGACAAACACCACGGACAATGCGGTCGAAACGTTGTTGCTGTGTATGGGCATTATAAAACTTATCTTCACCGAATGATGTGAGTGAAGTTATAATTTGGAAATGCCCCTGGATGCTGCTTTAACACACGTGGACTGTACTTGAAATCACATGTAACAATGATCGTTAGGTTTTTTCATAAACACAATAATTCATACGATCATTCCTTCCTCTCCTGCTTGCATTGTGAACAATTGACAGATGTCTATTCATACATGAGGATTTCATGCCCTCAGTGATTCTTATCTCATAAAAGATGGGATCAATGGCAAAGAATTAAATTATAGTTGGCTATTTGATCACTGCTCATGTCTAAACCAAACAATGATTGTGAACAATGGTTTGGGTGATCATTGAACTGTGTAAAAGGTCCTAAAGTACAAAATCATAACACAGGACCAAATTTGGTGATTTGGTACTCAGGAACAAGTGGGCAAATAGAGTAGCAGATGTCAAGACTTGAGAATGGCCAGAAATCGCAGGTCAAGAGATGGGAGGGTCTGGAAAAAAACTGAAAAATTGGGCAAAAAATAGTTTTTTTTCCAAAGCCACTTTTTTCTGGAGAAATTGAAAAAAAAGTGTGTAGAATATGTTCCTTTCCAATGATAAACAATATATCTATGACCTGGTATTCAAACTATATAACATAAAAATGGCTTGGGGGAAAAAAACTGGGTTTTTTTTCCCAATGTTTCTGTATTTTTTTTCCCAGGCCTTCCCATCTCTAGTCAAGACAAAAAATAAGTAGAGATGCTAGAACTCTGGATTAACCTATATACTTTTCCTGTCGCCAGGCAAATGCTAATAACAAGTTTAATATTGATCCACTGCACATGTGTAGTGTGGCCAGTCTATCTAGAGATATATAACGCACATGCATAAATAAAAGGGCAGTAGTGATGGCCTGTAGAGGGTAGCCACACCATTTTCTGTCATTCATTTGTTTTATAGTTAATATTGATTTGAAACATTTATATATGTTTAAGTGCCCCCAGGGGCTGGAGAAAGCAGATTGGTCTAGAGTAGCAATTGGTCTAAAGTGGACCAGAAGGGCGGGGAAAAAAGTTGTTTGGCAATGCTTTCCTGTGTATTGAATACCTGGATTTCCGCTAATTGAGAGAGTGGGTTTTTCCCAATTTTTGCATGCTCAGTTTACAGACTACAACTTGTGTGGAGAGCGTTGCTGTTTACTGCTGTACTCTGGAAGTTGGGATCTCCTATAAAGTTACCCCTGAAGAAGCCCGAACTGTCTGAGGCATATGGACTCTATATTGTTCCAGCTCCTAGGTGAACAAGACACTGTAATTCTGTTACATATAACGCTCCCGTTTGCAAGTATTGTGGAGTAGAACCCTCCTCTGGACATTAGGACCGTGGCCTAGATAAGCCTTGTGAATGCACCTTTACCAAGAGGTTCTTAGTCCTCGTGTATCCTGTGCTTGCACTGAGTACCAATGCCTGTAATGCCCTGGAACTGGGGGCTGTCGTGCTGAGCCCAAAGTGCTGAGATACTAAACTGACCCAACACCTTCCTGCCGATCCCAACGCTGCAGTCCAATTCAATCCAGCAACTAGAGGAATGTAAAACCCATGACCAAGTCAAAAGCAGCTTTAAGTGTGCCGTCGGCTTTGAATAAGGCTGGATTCAAACAGGTGTATGCGTATTTGCACATGCATGAGAGCAGTGTTTTTATATAACAAACAATGATTTTTTTTTTGCGCACACATCAGCATATTTTACTGTACTTTTTCCACACACAAGGCATGTGCATTTGCACACGTCAAAAAAATATGCACTGATTGAAATGGTAAAATAGTCTAATAAGTTCCCTATGCGTTATTTTTCCTGCGTAATTACGCAGTGTTTCATGCACCTCCTGGCACATTTTGCGTGCATTTGCACATTCCCATTGACTTTTATGGGATTTTTGGTGCCGGCAAATATGCTGCATTTTTTTTCCGTGACCAAAATGCACAAGAAAAATACGTGCATGTGAATGAACCCCTTGAAATCAGTGTAACTTTTATTAAATAACACAATAAAACGTATTCTTTCCAATATGGGCTGACAGACGAACATACAGACAAAAATAACAAAGACAGAGGACGTATAAGTCAGGGTTAGTCCAGTGGATAAAGTACTAGATGACCAGACCGTGACTTAGTAATCGTGGAGACATCTATATTCAATCTTTTGATAAGATATCATTCAATTGACACTTTGATGCATAGTCTATTCCAGACTTAATATCTGATTGCTATAAATATATGTCAATCTCAATAAATAAGATTATACGATAAGCCCTCACTTGTGGGCTTATCGTATAATCTTATTTATTGAGATTGACATATATTTATAGCCCACTGGTCAATACCGCACATTAAGTCACCAGAAGCTTGACACATTATTCTCTCCAGCATCGTCTTTTTTTAGCAATCTAGCTATTATACTTATCTCAAGTAATTCTAACCTCCTGATGAACTACTCGGTCTCGGCTTCTTAGATCAGATGGTATGGTTGGTCCAGCACTGTGGGTGTTGTGCTACGTGCCATGCTCACACCTCCTGTTGCCTTGTGCCATGCATAGTAAGTACTCACTCACCCAAATAAGTTTTATTATGCACAGGGAAAGGGAACAGGAGGCCAGGGGAGAACACAAAGCCAACTGGCCCCTTCATGGACTGGACCAAATGGCCACCACAATTCTCAAACACAATAAAAAACAATAAATTGCATTAGTCAGCACAGAAAATGTTAATGATGTAATATTCTTGTAGAGGTCTACGTGGCTATCAGTAAATAATTTGATTAGTTTTTTTGGTAGTAGAGATGAGCGAGCACCAAAATGCTCAGGTGCTCGTTACTCGAGACGAAATTTTCGCAATGCTCGAGGGTTCGTTTCGAGTAACGAACCCCATTGAAGTCAATGGGCGACCCGAGCATTTTTGTATATCGCCGATGCTCGCTAAGGTTTTCATTTGTGAAAATCTGGGCAATTCAAGAAAGTGATGGGAACAACACAGCAACGGATAGGGCAGGCGAGGGGCTACATGTTGGGCTGCATCTCAAGTTCCCAGGTCCTACTATTAAGCCACAATAGCGGCAAGAGTGCCCCCCTCCCAACAATTTTTACTTCTGAAAAACCCTCATTAGCAAGGCATACCTTTGCTAAGCACCACACTACCTCCAACAAAGCACAACCACTGCCTACATGACACTCTGCTGCCACTTCTCCTGGGTTACATGCTGCCCAAACCCCCCCCCCCCCCCCCCGCACGACCCAGTGTCCACAGCGCACACCAAAGTGTCCCTGCGCAGCCTTCAGCTGCCCTCATGCCACACGCTGGCCTCATAGCCACACCACCCTCATGTCTATTTATAAGTGCGTCTGCCATGAGGAGGAACCGCAGGCACACACTGCAGAGGGTTGGCACGGCCAGGCAGCGACCCTCTTTAAAAGGGGCGGGGCGATAGCCCATAATGCTGTACAGAAGCAATGAGAAATCCAATCCTGTGCCACCTCCATCAGGAGCTGCAAACGTGGGCATAGCAATGGGGAACCCATGTGCCACACACTATTCATTCTGTCAAGGTGTCTGCATGCCCCAGTCAGACCGCAATTTTTTATAAATAGTCACAGGCAGGTACAACTCCGCAATGGGAATTCCGTGTGCACCCACAGCATGGGTGGCTCCCTGGAACCCACCGGCGGTACATAAATATATCCCATTGCATTGCCCATCACAGCTGAGGTAACGTCTGATTAAATGCAGGTGGTCTTCGGCCCACACTGCATGCCCCAGTCTGACCAGGGTTTTTAATACATAGACACTGGCAGGTACAAATCCCTAATGTGAAGTCCCTGTGGACACACAGCATGGGTGGCTCCCTGGAACCCACTGGCGGTACATAAATATATCCCATTGCATTGCCCATCACAGCTGAGGTAACATCAGGTTTAATGCAGGTGGGCTTCGGCCCACACTGCATGCCCCAGTCAGACTGGGGTTCTTTAGAAGTGGATACATGGAGTTACAACTCCGTGTGGACCGACAGCATGAGTGGGTCCCAGGAAGCCACCGGCGGTACATAAATATATCCCATTGCATTGCCCATCACAGCTGAGGTAACGTCAGGTTTAATGCAGGTGGGCTTCGGCCAACACTGCATGCCCCAGTCAGACTGGGGTTTTTAATACATAGACACTGGCAGGTACAAATCCCTAATGTGAAGTCCCTGTGGACACACAGCATGGGTGGCTCCCTGGAACCCACCGGCGGTACATAAATATATCCCATTGCATTGCCCATCACAGCTGAGGTAACATCAGGTTTAATGCAGGTGGGCTTCGGCCCACACTGCATGCCCCAGTCAGACTGGGGTTCTTTAGAAGTGGACACATGGAATTACAACTCCGTGTGGACCGACAGCATGGGTGGGTCCCAGGAAGCCACCAGCGGTACATAAATATATCCCATTGCATTGCGCATCACAGCTGAGGTAACATCAGGTTTAATGCAGGTGGGCTTCGGCCCACACTGCATGCCCCAGTCAGACTGGGGTTCTTTAGAAGTGTACACATGCAGTTACAACTCCGTGTGGACCGACAGCCTGGCTGGCTCCCTGGAACCTACCGGCGGTACATAAATATATCCCATTGCAGTGCCCAGCACAGCTGAGGTAACGTCAGCTTTAATGCAGGTGGGCTAAAAATTACTAGGATTACAATGTAGGCAAGGGCCCAAAAAAATTGGTGTACCAACAGTACAAATGTACTTCAGAAAAATTGCCCATGCCCAACCAAGAGGGCAGGTGAAACCCATTAATCGCTTTGGTTATGTGGCTTAATTTGTAACTAGGCCTGTAGGCAGCCCAGTTAAAATAAAAATTGGTTCAGGTGCAAGTTTCAACGCTTTATTGAATTGAGAATTGAAACGTATAAACATTGTTTACTAAAGTAATATGACTGAGCCTTGTAGGCCTAAGAAAAATTGCCCGTTCGGCGTGATTACGTGAGGTTTCAGGAAGAGGAGCAGGAGGAGGAGGATGAATATAATACACAGATTGATGAAGCTAAAAGGTCCCCGTTTTTTATGGTGATAGAGAACGATGCTTCCATCCGCGGGTACAGCCTACATATTGTTTAGGTATCGCTGCTGTCCGCTGGTGGAGAAGAGAACTCTGGGGAAATCCAGGCTTTGTTCATCTTTGATTGTAAGCCTGTCGGCACTGTCGGTTGACAGGAGGGTACGCTTATCCGTGATGATTCCCCCAGCCGCACTAAACACCCTCTCTGACAAGACGCTAGCCGCAGGACAAGCAAGTACCTCCAGGGCATACAGCGCGAGTTCAGGCCACGTGTCCAGCTTCGACACCCAGTAGTTGTAGGGGGCAGAGGCGTCACGGAGGACGGTCGTGCAATTGGCTACGTACTCCCTCACCATCCTTTTACAGTGCTCCCGCCGACTCAGCCTTGACTGGGGAGCAGTGACACAGTCTTGCTGGGGCGCCATAAAGCTGACAAAGGCCTTGGACAGTGTTCCCCTGACTGTGCTGTACATGCTGCCTGATCGCCGCACCTCCCCTGCTACCTAGCCCTCGGAACTGTGCCTTCTGCCACTAGCGCTGTCGGATGGGAATTTTACCATCAGTTTGTCCGCCAGGGTCCTGTGGTATAGCATCACTCTAGAACCCCTTTCCTCTTCGGGTATTAGAATGGAAAGGTTCTCCTTATACCGTGGGTCGAGCAGTGTGTACACCCAGTAATCCGTAGTGGCCAGAATGCGTGTAACGCGAGGGTCACGAGAAAGGCATCCTAACATGAAGTCAGCCATGTGTGCCAGGGTACCTGTATGCAACACATGGCTGTCCTCACTCGGAAGATCACTTTCAGGATCCTCCTCCTCCTCCTCAGGCCATACACGCTGAAAGGATGACAGGCAAGCAGCATGGGTACCCTCAGCAGTGGGCCAAGCTGTCTCTTCCCCCTCCTCCTCCTCAATGCGCTGAGATATAGACATGAGGGTGCTCTGACTATCCAGCGACATACTGTCTTCCGCCGCCTCCGTTTCTGAGCGCAAAGCGTCTGCCTTTATGCTTTGCAGGGAACTTCTCAAAAGGGATAGCAGAGGAATGGTGACGCTAATGATTGCAGCATTGCCGCTCACCATCTGGGTAGACTCCTCAAAGTTTCCAAGGACCTGGCAGATGTCTGCCAACCAGGCCCACTCTTCTGTAAAGAATTGAGAAAGCTGACTCCCACTACGCCGCCCATGTTGGAGTTGGTATTCCACTATAGCTCTACGCTGCTCATAGAGCCTGACCAACATGTGGAGCGTAGAGTTCCACCGTGTGGGCACGTCGCACAGCAGTCGGTGCACTGGCAGATTAAACCGATGTTGCAGGGTGGCAGCATCCGTCTTGGACTTGCGGAAATGTGCGCTGAGCCGGCGCACCTTTCCGAGCAGGTCTGACAAGCGTGGGTAGCTTTTCAGAAAGCGCTGAACCACCAAATTAAAGACGTGGTCCAGGCATGGCACGTGCGTGAGGCTGCTGAGCTGCAGAGCCGCCACCAGGTTACGGCCGTTGTCACACACGACCATGCCCGGTTGGAGGCTCAGCGGCGAAAGCCAGCGGTCGGTCTGCTCTGTCAGACCCTGCAGCAGTTTGTGGGCCGTGTGCCTCTTCTCTCCTAAGCTGAGTAGTTTAGTGGAGGAAGCATACACTGCCGCAGATACCAGCACCGACCTGGGGCCCGCAATTCTGGGGGTGGGTAGGATGTGAGCGGTCTCAGCCTCCACTAAATGCACCCAGTGTGTCGGCAGGGAGATATAGTGGCCCTGCCCGCCTGTGTTTGTCCACTTGTCCATTGTTAAGTGGACCTTGGCAGTAACCGCGTTGGTGAGGGAGCGTACAATGTTGCGGGAGACGTGGTCGTGCAGGGCTGGGACGGCACATCGGCAAAAGTAGTGGCAACTGGGAACCGAGTAGCGCGGGGCCGCCGCCGCCATCATGTTTTTGAAAGCCTCCATTTCCACAAGCCTATACGGCAGCATCTCCAGGCTGATCAATTTGGCTATGTGCACGTTTAACGCTTGAGCGTGCGGGAGCGTGGCTGCGTACTTGTGCTTGCGCTCAAACACTTGAGCTAGCGACGGCTGGACGGTGCGCTGAGAGACATTGCTGGATGGGGCCGAGGACAGCGGAGGTGAAGGTGTGGGTGCAGGCCGGGAGACGGTAGTGCCTGTGTCCTGAGAGGGGGGTTGGATCTCAGTGGCAGGTTGGGGCACAGGGGGAGAGGCAGTGGTACAAACCGGAGGCGGTGAACGGCCTTCGTCCCACCTTGTGGGGTGCTTGGCCATCATATGTCTGCGCATGCTGGTGGTGGGGAGGCTGGTGGTGGTGGCTCCACGGCTGATCTTGGCGCGACAAACCTTGCACACCACAGTTCGTCGGTCGTCTGCACTCTCAGTGAAAAACTGCCACACCTTTGAGCACCTCTGCCTCTGCAGGGTGGCATGGCGCGAGGGGGCGCTTTGGGAAACGGTGGATTATTTGGTCTGGCCCTGCCTCTACCCCTGGCCACCGCACTGCCTCTTCAAACCTGCCTTGCTACTGCACTTGCCTCCCCCTCTGAAGACCTGTCCTCAGTAGACTTAGCAAACCAGGTGTGGTCAGTCACCTCATCGTCCTGCTGCTCTTCCTCCGAATCCTCTGTGCGCTCCTCCCTCGGACTTACTGCAATTACTACTACCTGAGTGATAGACAACTGTGTCTCATCGTTGTCGTCCTCCTCACCCACTGAAAGCTCTTGAGACAGTTGCCGGAAGTCCCCAGCCTCATCCCCCGGACCCCGGGAACTTTCCAAAGGTTGGGCATCGGTCACGACAAACTCCTCCGGTGGGAGAGGAAACATTGCTGCCCATTCTGGGCAGGGGCCCGAGAACAGTTCCTGGCAGTCTGCGCGCTCCTCAGAATGTGTCATTGTAATGGAGTGAGGAGGCTGGGAGGAAGGAGGAGCAGCAGCCAGAGGATTCAGAGTTGCAGCAGTGGACGGCGTAGAACTCTGGGTGGTCGATAGATTGCTGGATGCACTTTCTGCCATCCACGACAGGACCTGCTCACACTGCTCATTTTCTATTAAAGGTCTACCGCGTGGACCCATTAATTGTGAGATTAATCTGGGGACGCCAGAAACGTGCCTCTCTCCTAATCCCGCAGCAGTCGGCTGCGATACACCTGGATCAGGAGCTCGGCCTGTGCCCACACCCTGACTTGGGCCTCCGCGTCCTCACCCGCGTCCACGTCCTCTAGGCCTACCCCTACCCCTCAGCATGGTGTATTACCAGTAGTGCAGAAACGGAACGCTGTAATTAAATGTGCCGCTTATTGGCCTGTGGTTGGAGGCTGACTTCGCTTACGGAACGCACAGCAGAGCCAGAAAAGAATTTTGCGCAAGCCTGTAGTGAGACGTAGGTGCGTATGACTGAGCTAGTGGAATTCACAGCGCAGAAGCAGTCAAGTGTCCAAAGGCCACTAGTAGGCCTTAAGTATTTTGCTTCTATTTTTTTAAAGGCTGAGCTGAGACAGCAGACAGATACTGTAGGCAGCGTATATATGTATACTGTTTCCCTCTGGACGGGATGACGGCGGTGATGTAACGGGCAACGCAGAGCCAGGAAACAATTTTGCCCAAGCCTGCTGTAACACTTAGCTGCGTAATAATTAGGACTACTACCCCCCGCAGAGATGCAGTACACTCAAGACGGTCACAGGCAGCCCAAAGATAGTATTTTTTCCAAATTTGTTTGAAAAAGCCCACTGCCTATATAGACAGTATATCTCTTTCACCTTTCCCACTGTCCCTGCCTCACCAGTACTGGCCCTATACTCTGTACAATGACTGCAGACTGAGGACGCAATGCTCTGCACGCCCGATATACAAAAAAAAAAAATTGTGCAACACTGCTCACAGCAGCCTCAACAGTACTGCACATGGTCAGATTTGGCCCTAAGAAGGACCGTTGGCGTTCTTCAAGCCTAAAATAACTCCTAACGGTCTCCCTATAGCAGCATCAGCAGCACTGTCCCTGATCTCTGTCAGAATGCATCTGTGGCGAGCCACGGGCAGGGCAGATTTAAATACTCGGGTGACACCTGATCCCCCCAGCCACTTACTGCAGGGGGGTAGTATAGGGCTTGAACGTCACAGGAGGAAGTTGTAATGCTTTCCATGTCTTTCTATTGGCCAGAAAAGCACGCTAATGTCTCAGAGATGAAAGTGAAAGTAACTCGAACATCGCGTGGTGCTCGTCTCGAGTAACGAGCATCTCGAACACCCTAATACTCGAACGAGCATCAAGCTCGGACGAGTACGTTAGCTCATCTCTATTTGGTAGTCCTTGAATAGCTAAAGATATATAACAGCTTTCCGCTAGATTGATAGTGAATCTTTTCTCTGAACATCAATGGTCATCCTTGGTTTTGCTCATCCATAAAACTATCTGTATTTTCTGTGCTGTTGACCAGATAACTAAGAACATCTGATTATTTTTTATATATATATATATATATATATATATATATATATATATATGATAAAATATTAGCGTACATATCTGCACATGATCTCAAGTTTTTGTGTGCGTGTCTTGCATAATAAGTGTAATTCTTTAGCTTTGGGCTGCTTGACCTCTCTCGTCTATTTTTGGCTCTGTTAAGCTTCTTTACACCACTTTCATGCCACATTACATCTCCTTTTCATTGCATGTGTGTTATTTAACCTTAACGACCTTTATATTCTTTTAACTCTGCCACCTACTTTGCATTGCTGAGTTAGAATGACATCAATAAGACTAATGTAAAAAAATCTCCTCTTATGCACATTGTGTGGTTTTAGAGATGTAAACAAATTATAACAAAATGCTAGATAAAATTATAAAAGCATTATCCGATTTACAGTAATTTGAATTAATACTTAGATGCTTGTATATTATGTCTTCCTTGTCATTAATTATGTGCATACCATTTATTCAATGAAATTAGTACCTTTTATTGTGTCACCATCTGCCACGTTTGTGTTTCAATTGCAGCCCGCCTAGTGAATAGTATCAGCAATGGACATGACTGCATAATGTTCTATCTCTCCAAGGTTCCATGTGCTTCCATTCTTCTTTCAGTCCTATTCATCTACAGGGCTGCGTTATTTTTTTCTGGAATAAAAAAATAAAAATAATAGCTAAAAATAATAAAGAAGATAAATGTAAGTTGTTACTATAACGACAAGAGAACCGTGTGCTGAGCAAGTACTCAACAAGGGCCCACAGTCCCAAATATTTAAATAGGCTTCTTATTCTATGCTGCTAGGATATGCAGTAATATTAAAATCCCTGGTCTTTCAAAATCTGGGTTCCCAGCCAATTTGAAACCAGAAGATGGGAAAAGGGTGCCTTTAGCTTTATCACCTGAGTGTAAAAGAAAGAAAACTATTTTTGAAAGAAATAAGGCAAAAAGTGACTAGCAGTAATACACTCTGACCGTGTTAGGGCTTAGGGTGGACACCCACTGGCGTTTTTTTCCGGTATTCTATCTCATTGCTTTCAATGGGATCGGCACTGCTGTCGATCCCATTGAAAGCAATGGTTTCTGCCAAGCCCCGTGGAATGATTATCGGGGAAGGGCTTGAAATATAAGCCCTTCCCCGATTAATCTGCAAAAAGTGTGTAAAAAAATGTCCATTGAGATGTTGTCCTTGATGAGATTTGCACCTGGGGTCCAAGTAATGTAAAGCAACAGTACCAACCCCTGAGCCACATTCATTGAAGAGGCATCGCCACCATGATCATGGGTGGTTGTATTCTCATGCAATTTGGGGGCATTTGGCTGCATTATGGACCATTAGGCCAAATTAGTGAACTCAATTTTTACTCCAATTGACTTTAACTCTTTCCAATCCACTGTCTGACGTCTAAAGACATTATGATTTAAGGTTGTACAGCTCCGATGTTGGAAGACTCCGTCTGGGTTCTCTTACCGTATATTGCCAGCGTGTCTGCTGTCGGAGCCTATCCAACGTGTCACCTCATGCAGTACTGGCTTTAGCCAGCAGATATCGCCGCTGTATAATGGCAGAAAAAGAGTAAGCCCCCTAGGAAAACCAGGATACAAATTGGATTGGAAAGGGTTAATCAGAATCAGGTTGTCCCAATTATTTTTGGAAAATCGTGTGATCACTCCTGAACCAGTTTTTTTCAATGATCCCTCATCACTACAGGTGACCAGTGCATTGGGATTACCAACTTGACGACAGATATCGGGGGGGGGGGGGAGGAATTGGGCATATTGGCCATGGCAGGGGGTAATTATTTGTCTTTCCCCATCAGCTGAGCAAAGCATGTATACTTATGGTTAAACAGGTTTCTTTTTAAATTACAATGCTGAAACACTGTAGTATCACACTCGCCACTTGGTTTAAACAATACATCAGTTTTGACAGTTTGCCTCTAACTACTTTATCTGTAATAAAGCTAGTATGCAAAATAATATCAATTTATCTCAATAGCAAAATTGTAATGTGGAGGCTTTAACACACAATAAAGTTTAAGCCTGGAGCTAGACATACAGTGGGCATTTTATCATTCAAGTTGAAAACTCATGTGACGCTCATTGCCCATTATTTTTCCAACTAATGTTTGATGAGATGTTGTGAGGACCAAAAAAAGTCACAAGACTTTTCCCCATAGAATAATATAAAAGTCTCTTGAAAATTGCTTGAACATGTGACTATCAAGAGACCTTTATGGTATTACAGTATTTATTCTATGAAAAAATATTTCAAAAAGTTCAATAGAGACGAATTCTCAGTGTGAAGAGGCATCTTAACCCAGCTACTGTATCTATATAAAAGACATCAGAGGCGGATTGGGAAATCAAAGTGGCCCTGGAAAAAAAATTAGTACAAGTAGGTAAAGCTTACCAAATCACCTTCCTCAAACTCGGAGGTGGTAGGAGGGGAGCAGCCTATGTTGCGTATATAGCTCACCACAGTAAATTTACTATGAAGCACAGAACATGTTAAAACTGGAGGTCACATAAAGGTGCCGACTATTTCTTACCTATTAAGCCCCCATGATATATATGAACATCATAGACTGGTTGGTCTTTAGCTGCTATGATGGACATTTATGTCGTGTGCCCTGCGCCAGCATGATCCCTGTGTTCACTGACAGCTGAGCTCTTGCTCTAATGGCCAAGATCAGAAAGACTCTGATCCCTATTATTTAACATTCTAAATGCCACCGTGAATAGTGACCATGACATATAGGTGATTAGACAGAAAGTGGGTTCCATCTTTCCCCATTGGCCCCCACAAGTGCAATTGCGGCATGCTGAGGGGTAACCATGGCAGCTAGAGGCCGAGTAAAGACCCCCAGGCGTGCCACAGCTATATGACTACTAGATGATCCTTCAGTAGCACCTAATAGACTGCTTTGTAGTTTGTAGACTCACAGGGAATAATTCTTTGCTATACTGAGTATACCAAACATCACAGTATGATGTCCCTGGTGGGTCTAAATAAATAACAGAATAAATGCTAATAAAATTTACACAGTTAAAAAAAAAAACAACACTTTTTTTATTTTGTAGAAATGAAGAGAAATAAACCTCACACACAGCATCACAGTAATCATCATGATCATATAATTACCTCCATACCGTCACTGTACAAATCCTACTGTACTAAGACCAACATTACCAATAATAATGTAGTGTCCCAGAGTTAGTGGGGCCCCTCCATAATGTTATATGTCTGTCTCGTGCCATTGTCTTGTCAGTGTCTTATGGGTAGTATGCATTTGGATTATGTGTATTGCACCTTTGCAGCAGTGCATGGGTTAATCTCTGGGTTATGTCTGGAAAATGTATCGCTTTGTTTGTCATGTGACTGTGTTATATGTTTGCAAGGCGCAGTGCAGGAGAGTGTGGAGTATGGAGTCTAGAATCTGTGGAAGTCGGTCTGGGAGTAAGCAAGTGAGCCACATGGACACTGATCAGTCTGTGTGTGAAGAGAATGGAGGAAGCTGAGTGATTCAGTTGGGTTTGGCCGGGGCCTAGTCTACCCAGGATGTGCTGGTGCTACCACGAAACACTGAGTGAGAGGGGGAGGAGGACTGTTGTATGGCTAAAGGAAAGCACAAGTAACGTGAGTGTTAACTGGTAGAGAGTAAGAGAGAATGTCGCCGGGAGCGAGATCACACAGATAACTCGGACTGTGGATTCTCCGGAATACCCCGAGAATCCTCATTGTCGCACCACTTTATTTTGTTGTATCTGTGCCAGACTGCTGATGTCAGTTGCAGTTATTAAGTTACAGTAAATGGACACTACTGACCTTCCCGGTTTTGTCCAGAACGTTTTCCCTGTGTGTGGACTACTTTATTCTATCATCAAGATTCACCACAGAGGACGGAACGGTGGTGTCACGTGTGACAAAGAAGAGTGCAGGTAACTTCCGGTTACTTCTCCCTGTGACCTTCCCCAGCAGTAACTTGGTTGGGTCCCGAGCTACCTCCAGGGGAGGAAATGGTAGAGCCCCGTGACAAGGCCTTCATCTACCCCGCTATCTCCTCGGCTGTGCCCCCTGAATGTAATAGTATCACACACTAATTGCCATAGACTTTACCCTTGAATTCAATAGTGCTGCAAACTGTGCCCCTGATAATAACATTGTACACCCTGAATATAATAGTGTCACACACTGCAATATTGCTATACACATTGGGTCCTGAATACACACTGTGCCGCTGAATTTATTATTGCAACGCATGGTAATTCCTGAATACAATAGCCACACATTGTGCTCCCTGGATATATTAGTACTACAACTGTGAGCAATGAATATAATAGTGCACTCTTCCCAAGTAAAAACACACTCATTCAACGGGGCAGTTTTGTCCTATTTTGGTAAATCGAATAAAAAACTAAAAAGGATTTTATGGTAAATCCTGAAAAAGACAGACATACAAAAATATCTAGAACCTTGTCACAGGACTGATGTGTGTGAGCCAGACGAACATATATTCATGGGAATAAGGTTTGCGAAAACACCGTATTGGGTATGTCGACCGTATTTCCCAGCACCCATCAAATGTTTGAAAAATGGCTGTGACCACTTCAGGGGTCAGTGTTCTTTAAAAAGATGGTGTTCCTAACTTATATAGATTTTCTATCAGTAGGCGGAAAAAATAGTAAGTGCTCCAGAAACCTTGGTGCACTAATCACTCTATGAGAAATGCTGTCTTTATTGTGTCACGGACCATAGGCATGCCACCATAACTGAGGACTGATGTCTCAGACCAATATGCATATGTAACATGCAGATGATAGGTAGAGCTGCCGTGGTAGGTGACACAGGGTCACAAAATGCCAATAGGGTCAGAAGATAGGACCAAATAAATTGGTGCAAATAGGTTAACAGGTTCTGGCAAACATGCCACTAGAATCAAAAATTGAGACCAAATAAATTAGTGCAAATAGGTTGACAGGTTCCACTATAGTCAAAAATTGGGACCAAACAAATAGGTGTAAATAGGTTCGCAGGTTCAACGCGTTTCTGCTACAAATGTCGCAGCTTCATCAGGAACCCATCAATAGAAATATTGCCAATGGTCAAATGCAGTATCTGATCTGAATAAACTCCAAAGTGTGGAGACAGCCGCATAGAGGAGGAGATAGTCGATCCTAACACTAAGTTAAGGTAACAATAAACCCAGTTTTTCCCCAGCAAATGCAGGAACAAAATAATAAAAAGCAGCAGCACCTGCCTCAGTGGTAGGCTGGTGGCTATGAATCAGATCTGTGTCTAGTTAGAGTTTATATAGCAGTATAAGACCTCCCCTGATGGGGATATGTGCCCTCCTAGCCAATAGAAGGAAGGTAGGCTTGTTAGCTCCGCCCACCAGAGGCAGGACCACGTCAGAGCAAGTGTTAACACCAGCAATCCAGAAAAAAAGACATGTTGGTAGATATGTTAATGGAGACAGGGAATGAATATGCAACGTACATCTAGTGGATGCAGCATCCTTCCAAAAGATCTTCTATGAGATGCTCGGCACTTGGAGGCGTGGCTGAAGATGTCGTGGGTGAAGTCGCATGATCAACGGTCCGACGTGGTCCCGCCTCTGGTGGGCGGAGCTAACAAGCCTACCTTCCTTCTATTGGCTAGGAGGGCACATATCCCCATCAGGGGAGGTCTTACACTGCTATATAACCTCTAACTAGACACAGATCTGATTCATAGCCACCAGCCTACCACTGAGGCAGGTGCTGCTGCTTTTTATTATTTTGTTCCTGCATTTGCTGGGGGGAAACTTGGTTTATTGTTACCTTAACTTAGTGTTAGGATCGACTATCTCCTCCTCTATGCGGCTGTCTCCACACTTTGGAGTTTATTCAGATCAGATACCGCAATATATATATATATATATATATATATATATATATATATATATATATATATATATATATATATATTATATTGCTGAGGTAACATGAAAGCTGCTGTGCTGTGATTGGTTGTTATATATTATACCACTGAGGTAACATGAAAGCTGTGCTGTGATTGGTTGTTATCTAGATATATAAAAACAAATGAATGTATGTCTGTCTGTCTTCGCAGCAACGCGCGACGGGTAAGCTAGTCTATATATATAAAATTGAATGTATGTCTGTCTGTGTGTGTGTGTCTGTCTGTTTGTCCTTTATGCACTACTACACCATTCATCCGATCGCCTTGAAACTTTGGGAAGTTGTTGAGTACACTCCTGGGAAGATTATAGGCATAGTACATTTATGCTATGATAAATGGCGCGCGTGCGAGCGTCGTCAACAGTTACGACCCCCCCCCACGTAGATCATTCGATTTCCATCATTGCCACTAATTCTCTCACTTCCCGATGTTGTCGAAACATGAAATTTGCCACGAGCATTGATTATGTCATAAATAGGAAAAGTTAATGGGTCCTGACTCGATTATTCAATTTTAAGCGCCAAAGAATTAGCGTCCAAATTTTACGTACGAAATCTAATTTTCTCGCTTTCCAATGTCATAGAAACTTGAAATTTGGCACGAGCATTGATTATGTCAAAATAGGAAAAGTTAATGGGTCCCAACTCGATTATTCAATTCTAAGCGCCAAAGCATTAGCGTGCAAATTTTACGTACAGAATCTAATTCTCTCACTTCCCGATGTAATAGAAACTTGGAATTTGGCACGGGCATTGATTATGTCAGAAATAGGAAAAGCTAATGGGTTCCAACTCGATTATTCAATTCTAAGCGCCAAAGAATTAGCGTCCAAATTTTATGTACGGAATCTAATTCTCTCACTTCCCAATGTCATAGAAACTTGAAATTTGGCACGAGCATTGATTATGTCATAAATAGGAAAAGTTAATAGGTCCCAACTCGATTATTCAACTCTGAGCGCCAAAGAATTAGCGTCCAAATTTTACGTACGGAATCTAATTCTCTCACTTCCCAATGTAATAGAAACTTGAAATTTGGCACGAGCATTGATTATGTCATAAATAAGAAAAGCTAATGGGTCCCAACTCGATTATTCAATTCTAGGCGCAAAAGAATTAGCGTCCAAATTTTACGTACAGAATCTAATTCTCTCACTTCCTGATGTCATCTATATATATAAAAAGGAATGTATGTCTGTCTGTCTGTCCTTTTTGCGCTACTACACCATTCATCTAATCGCCATGAAACTTTGGTAAGTTGTTGAGTACACTCCTGGGAAGATTACTGGCATAGTACACCTATCCTGCGAGCATCGTCGACAGTTATGCCCCCAGAAAAAGATCGTTTGATTTCCATCTCAAGCACAAAAGCAAAAGGCATTATGAGCAACGGGATGCGTGCTCAACTACAAAATGATGCATCCGCCGAACGTTTCGCAAGACAATTGCTGGATATTGAGAATGCTGAGGTAAAATGAAAGCTGTGCTGTGATTGGTTGCAATTTCTTATACTGCTGAGGTAAAATGAAAGCTGTGCTCTAATTGGTTGCTATTTCTTATACTGCTGAGGTAACATGAAAGCTGTGCTGTGATTGGTTGCTATATATTATACCGCTGAGGTAACATGAAAGCTGTGCTGTGATGGGTTGCTATATATTATACTGCTGAGGTAACATGAAAGCTGCTGTGCTGTGATTGGTTGTTATATATTATACCACTGAGGTAACTTGAAAGCTGCGCTGTGATTGGTTGTTATATATTATACCGCTGAGGTAACTTGAAAGCTGCTATCTAGATATATAAAAACGAATGTATGTATGTATGTCTGTCTTCGCAGCAACGCGCGACGGGTACGCTAGTTATATGTAGATAAGCTATAGTAACACTCAAAGTCTTTACCAAGCATGTATTGATAGCAATTGATTGGCGTGTGTGGGTGAGTGGGAAAGTTTTATGGGTAAATTGTTCCAAGCAAAGACCACTAGCAAGGGCTAAGCCGCGATATAATTAACAGCCATAAGGGACAAGTCTGACGTCCCCCTAGGCCGAAGCACGGAGTTAACAGCGACTTAGTCAAAGGTGAAAAGGTTTTTTCACAAAGTTTGTACTACAGAAAGCTCTAATTTCATATTGTATGTACTGCAGAAAATTTCAATTTCATATTGTTTGTACTTCAGAAAAATTAAATAAAATACATTTTGAAATAAAATAAATTATGTAATGGAGTCTGATTCCACAAAATGCAAAAAGTCACAACTCACAACCTTAATATAATCCACCATACTGTACTTTAAGTGAAAATAGTCACAAAATCCCCTGTGTATCACCACCTCAAGCACCAGGCCCAAGGGTTACTGCTATCTCTGCACCCCTTATATCTTTGTCTTTAACAGGGGTTCATCTTGTTTTGTTTTGCATTATACATTCTTGAATAGCCCAGTGCATGGGGTGAGACTTAGCCTGGTTCCCATCTCCCCTGGATTGCATTGTATCTGCATCTTTACAACTGGCGTTGACAGATGCAAGCATGCCACTCTCTGTCATTTTGCAGGAGCCCGATTTACCAAAATAGGGTTTCACAGTAGCAGGATAAACACCTAGATGTCAATCTTATTTGTCACAGGAAGGGTTTAGCGAATCCCTTTTAAAACGTAACCTTTATCTATATATATAAAATTGAATGTGTGCGTGTCTGTGTGTCTGTGTGCGTGTCTGTTTGTCCTTCATGCGCTACTACACCATTCATCCGATCGCCATGAAACTTTGGGAAGTTGTTGAGTACACTCCTGGGAAGATTATAGGCATAGTACAACTATCCTACGATAAATGTCGCGCGTGCGAGCGTCATCGACAGTTACGCCCCTCCCCCCCCCCACGTAGATCGTTCGATTTCCATCATTGCCACTAATTCTCTCACTTCGCGATGTCGTAGAAACATGAAATTTGTCAGGAGCATTGATTATGTCATAAATAGGAAAAGCTAATGGGTCCCAACTCGATTATTCAATTCTATGCGCCAAAGAATTAGCGTCCAAATTTTACATACGGAATCTAATTTTCTCGCTTCCCAATGTCATAGAAACTTGAAATTTGGCACGAACATTGATTATGTCATAAATAGGAAAAGCTAATGGGTCCCAACTCGATTATTCAATTCTATGCGCAAAAGAATTAGCGTCCAAATTTTACGTACGGAATGTAATTTTCTCACATAGAAACATGAAATTTGGCACGAGCATTGAATATGTCATAAATAGGAAACGCTAATGGGTCCCAACTGGATTATTTAATTCTATGCACCAAAGAATGAGCGTCCAAATTTTACAATCGGAATCTAATTCTCTCACTTCCTGATATGTATAAATGAATGTCTGTCTGTCTGTCCTTTATGCATTCCTACACCATTCATCCAATTGCCATGAGACTTTGGGAAGTTGCTGAGTACACTCCTGGGAAGATTACTGGCATGGTACATCTATCCTACGATAGGTGGCGCGCGTGCGAGCATCGTCGACAGTTATGCCCCCCAGACAAAGATCGTTTGATTTCCATCTCAAGCACAAAAGCAAAAGGCATTACGAGCAACAAGATGCGTGTTCAACTACAAAATGATGCATCCGCCGAACGCAAGACAATTGCTGGATATTGAGAATGCTGAGGTAAAATGAAAGCTGTGCTGTGATTGGTTGCTATTTCTTATACTGCTGAGGTAACATGAAAGCTGTGCTGTGATTGGTGGCTACTTCTTATACTGCTGAGGTTACATGAAAGCTGTGCTGTGATTGGTTGTTATATATTATACCACTGAGGTAACATGAAAGCTGTGCTGTGATTGGTTGCTATATATAATACTGCTGAGGTAACATGAAAGCTGCGCTGTGATTGGTTGCTATTTTTTATATTGCTGAGGCAGAATAAAAGTTGCGCTGTGATTGGTTGTTATTTCTCTTGTTGCTGAGGTAACATGAAAGCTGCGCTGTGATTGGTTGTTATATTTTATACTGCTAAGGTAACATGAAAGCTGCGCTGTGATTGGTTGTTATATATTATACCACTGAGGTAACATGAAAGCTGCGCTGTGATTGGTTGTTATATATTATACCACTGAGATAACATGAAAGCTGCGCTGTGATTGGTTGTTATATATTATACCACTGAGGTAACATGAAAGCTGCGCTGTGATTTGTTGTTATCTAGATATATAAAAACGAATGAATGTATGTCTGTCTGTCTTCGCAGCAATGCGCGACGGGTAAGCTAGTCTATATATATAAAATTGAATGTATGCGTGTCTGTCTGTGTGGCTGCGTGTCTGTCTGTTTGTCCTTTATGTGCTACTACACCATTCATCCGATCGCCTTGAAACTTTGGGAAGTTGTTGAGTACACTCCTGGGAAGATTATAGGCATAGTACAACTATCCTACGATAAATGTCGCGCGTGCAAGCGTCGCCGACAGTTATGCCCCCCACGTAGGTCGTTCGATTTCCATCATTGCCACTAATTCTCTCACTTCCCGATTTTGTAGAAACATGAAATTTGGCACAAGCATTGATTATGTCATAAATAGGAAAAGTTAATGGGTCCCAACTCGATTATTCAATTCTAAGCGCCAAAGAATTAGCGTCCAAATTTTACGCACGGAATCTAATTTTCTCGCTTCCCAATGTCATAGAAACTTGAAATTTGGCACGAGCATTGATTATGTCACAAATAGGAAAAGTTAATGGGTCCCACCTCGATTATTTAATTGTAAGCGCCAAAGAATTAGCGTCCAAATTTTACGTACGGAATCTAATTTTCTCACATAGAAACGTGAAATTTGGCACGGGCATTGAATATGTCATCAATAGGAAACGCTAATGGGTCCCAACTCGATTATTCAATTCTATGCGCCAAAGAATTAGCGTCCAAATTTTACGTACGGAATGTAATTTTCTCACATAGAAACATGAAATTTGGCACGGGCATTGATTATGTCATAAATAGGAAAAGCTAATGGGTCCCAACTCGATTATTCAATTCTATGCGCAAAAGAATTAGCGTCCAAATTTTACGTACGTAATCTAATTCTCTCACTTCCTGATATATATAAATGAATGTATGTCTGTCTGCCTGTCCTTTATGCATTACTATTAGAGATGAGCGAACGTGTTCTTAACGAACACTTACGCACCCGGACACCGGCTTTACCGAGGACTTCAGTGTCCGCGCGTAAAGATTCGGGGGGCGCCGGGGGGCGGGGAGAGGCGCGGGCGGCAGCAGCGGGGAACAGGGGGGAGCCCTCTCTCTCTCCCTCTCCCCCCCACTCCCTGCCGCACCCCCCCACGCTGCCACGGCGACCCCCGAACTTTTTTCGCCCGAGCACGGAATTGCTCGCAAAGTTCGGTGTTCGGGCGAAAAGGGGCGGAGCCGAACACATTCGCTCATCTTTAATTACTACACCATTCATCCAATTGCCATGAGACTTTGGGAAGTTGCTGAGTACACTCCTGGGAAGATTATAGGCATAGTACAACTACCCTACGATAGGTGGCGCGCGTGCGAGCATGAAAGCTGTGCTGTGATTGGTTGTTATCTAGATATATAAAAACGAATGGATGTATGTCTGTCTGTCTTCGCAGCAACGCGCGACGGGTAAGCTAGTCTATCTATATATATAAAATTGAATGTATGTCTGTCTGCGTGCGTGCGTGCGTGCGTGCGTTTGTCCTTTATGCGCTACTACACCATTCATCCGATCGCCATGAAACTTTGGGAAGTTGTTGAGTACACTCCTGGGAAGATTATAGGCATAGTACAAATATCCTACGACAAATGGCGCGCGCGCGAGCGTCGAAAGTTACGCCCCCCCCCCACGTAGATCGAATAAGTAAGCCACCTGCTATTGTGATGTCATCACTGATGTCATCAACATCGGACGCCCTTGAACATGCCCCAACATGTTCTATAAAGCTGCATTGTGAGACCTCCTGCTCATATATTAATATATTAAACAGACGACCTCCTCCTCATATACTAATATATTACACAGACGACCGCACCGCCTCCTCATATACTAATATATTACACAAGACGACCTCCTCCTCATATACTAATTCTATGCGCAAAAGAATTAGCGTCCAAATTTTACGTACGGAACCGAATTCTCTCGCTTCGCGATGTAATAGAAACTTGAAATTTGGCACGAGCATTGAATATGTCATAAATAGGAAAAGCTAATCAGTCCCAACTCGATTATTCAATTCTAGGTGCAAAAGAATTGGCGTCCAAATTTTACGTACGGAATGTAATTTTCTCACATAGGAAAAGCTAATCAGTCCCAACTCGATTATTCAATTCTAGGTGCAAAAGAATTGGCGTCCAAATTTTACATACGGAATGTAATTTTCTCACATAGAAACTTGAAATTTGGCACGAGCATTGAATATGTCATAAATAGGAAACGCTAATGGGTCCCAACTCGATTATTCGAGATTCTATGCGCAAAAGAATTAGCCTCCAAATTTTACGTACGGAATGTAATTTTCTCACATAGAAACTTGAAATTTGGCATGGGCATTGAATATGTCATAAATAGGAAACGCTAATGGGTCCCAACTCGATTATTCAATTCTATGCGCAAAAGAATTAGCGTCCAACATGTTCTATAAAGCTGCATTGTGATGTCATTAAGGCTCTATTATGACACGTACAGCTTGGAACCACTAGAGCACGCCAGCCAATTACCATTGGAGTTGGAAGTGGGTAAACAAGTACTAGGATATCTTCCTAAGAAGCCACAGCAGCCGGATAAATTGTATGTTCCACCCAACGGCTATTTTATTCAGCCCGCAAGGGGGAAGCAGCGGCCTACAAAATCTAATTCTCTCATTTCCTGATGTCATAGATAGATAGATAGACTGTATGCAATAACCCTGATAGATAGATAGATAGATAGATAGATAGATAGATAGATAGATAGATAGATAGATAGATAGATAGATAGACTGTATGCAATGACACGTACAGCTTGAAACCATAAATACTAGAGCACGCCAGCCATTTACAGTCAGTCTCCATTGGAGTTGGAAGTGGGCAAACATGTACTAGGCTATCTTCCCAAGAAGCCACAGCAGCCGGATAAATTGGATGTTCCACACAACGGCTATTTTATTCAGCCTGCAAGGGGGAAGCAGCGGCCTACAAAACCTCAGTGGTCGCTGCTGCCGTCATCTAGATATATAAAAACGAAGTATGTATGTATGTCTGTCTTCGCAGCAACGCGCGACGGGTACGCTAGTATATATATAAAATTGAATGTATGTCTGTGTGCATGTCTGTTTGTCCTTTATGCGCTACTACACCATTCATCCGATCGCCATGAAACTTTGGGAAGTCGTTGAGTACACTCCTGGGAAGATTATAGGCATAGTACAAATATTCTATGATAAATGGCGCGTGCGCGAGCCTCATCGACGGTTACAACCCCCCACGTAGATCGTTCGATTTCCATCATTGCCACTAATTCTCTCACTTCCCGATGTCGTAGAAACATGAAATTTGGCACGAGCATTGATTATGTCATAAATAGGAAAAGCTAATGGGTCCCAACTCGATTATTCAATTCTAGGCGGAAAAGAATTAGCGTCCAAATTTTACGCACGGAATCTAATTTTCTCGCTTCCCAATGTCATAGAAACTTGAAATTTGGCACGAGCATTGATTGTGTCATAAATAGGAAAAGTTAATGGGTCCCAACTTGATTATTCAATTCTAAGCGCAAAAGAATTAGCGTCCAAATTTTACGTACGGAATCTAATTTTCTCACTTCCCAATGTCATAGAAACTTCATTCAATTCGATTAATCAATTCGATTATTCAATTCTAAGCGCAAAAACTTCATTCAACTCGATTATTCAATTCTAGGCGCAAAAGAATTAGCATCCAAATTTTACGCACGGAATCTAATTCTCTCACTTCCTGATGTCATCTATATATATAAAAAGGAATGTATGTCTGTCTGTCTGTCCTTTTGGCGCTACTACACCATTTATCTAATCACCATGAAACTTTGGAAAGTTGTTGAGTACACTCCTGGGAAGATTACTGGCATAGTACAACTATCCTATGATAATTGGCATGCGTGCGAGCATCGTCGACAGTTATGCCCCCCAGACAAAGATCGTTTGATTTCCATCTCAGGCACAAAAGCAAAACGCATAACGAGCAAGCGTGTTCAACTACAAAATGATGCATCCGCCGAACGTTTCGCAAGACAATTGCTGGATATTGAGAATGCTGAGGTAAAATGAAAGCTGTGCTGTGATTGGTTGCAATTTCTTATACTGCTGAGGTAACATGAAAGCTGTGCTGTGATTGGTTGCTATTTCTTATACTGCTGAGGTAAAATGAAAGCTGTGCTCTCATTGGTTGCTATTTCTTATACTGCTGAGGTAACATGAAAGCTGTGCTGTGATTGGTTGCTATATATTATACCGCTGAGGTAACATGAAAGCTGTGCTGTGATTGGTTGCTATATATTATACTGCTGAGGTAACATGAAAGCTGCTGTGCTGTGATTGGTTGTTGTCTAGATATATAAAAACGGATGTATGTATGTATGTCTGTCTTCGCAGCAACGTGCGACGGGTACGCTAATTACTTATATAACATTGTGAGGCTTAAGTAAAAAAGAAAAAAAAGAAAAGAGTAATAAAAAGGATAAAGAAAAAATAACAATGTGTGTATACACATATAACAGACAATAGAGAAGGGGGAAGAAGAGGGGGGGAGCGAGAGAGCTTAGCTGGATGATGAAAAAGGGGGGAAAAGGAAGGGGGGGTGGAGAGAGGGGGAAAGGATCCTGGTCCTGTTTCCATGGCCCAGCACTTAAAACATGGGATTAGTTAGGTAAAACTCCACTCACCAGCCATTGTCCAAACCCCGTGGTGTTGCGGAATGTTAACCAGGGCTCCCATGTAGCGTGGTATGCTGAATATTTCTCGGCATCTTTTGCTCTCAACTCTTCCATACAGCCTATCTCGTCCAGGGCGGTCACCCAGTTCACCCTTGTGGGAGGATCTCGGGATCTCCACAATCTCGGTATCACTGTTCTCATAGCTAAAAGAAAGAATCTTAGGGAGCTATTCCTGTTTGCTCTTATTGATCCCGGAAGGATCGATAGAAGGGCCATCTCGGGCGACAGCACCAAAGAGTCCCTGTTCAGGGCGTTATGTAGGGATTCGATTTCCCTTCAAAGTGTGCTGACCTGTGGGCAGGACTACCATATGTGTGAAAGAGTGCCCACCTCTCTCTGGCACCTCCAACACATGTCAGACACCCCAGGGTAGTATCTAGCTAGGCGCACAGGGGTCCGATACCATCTCATTAGCAGCTTGTAGTTGAGCTCCTGGTGGCTACTCAAGATTGTCATCTTGTGGGTCAGGCATATGGCCTTGGCCCAGTCCTCCGCAGCCAGCTCTCTTCCCAACTCCTTTTCCCACGCCCTCTTAGAGCCGCCTCCAGGGTCCAGTCTCTGCCCGGCTACCAAGAAGCTATAGACCGCGGAGATCTCACCTCTTGTCCTCAGAGGTCCCCCGCACATCCCTTCAAAAGGGGTGTCTGGTGCCGTCAACTCCGAGATCAGACCCAGGGCTCGTATATAGTGACCAATCTGATAATGTTGGAACCATGCACCTGTTGCCTGCCCTCTGCCCCCCAAGAGAACGTCCAATGGTATAAGGCCCTCTCCGTCTACCACGTCCCTAACCCTGGGTAGCTCAACACCCAGCCCGTCTAGTAGGGGCAGTCCGATGTCTCCTTGAGGGAAGTCCAGGTTCCCTCTCAATGGTGTCCAGGGTCCAGGGACTGTCACCAGGCCACTCCGCGCCGTGAAGCTGCCCAACGTTTTCAGTAAAGAGCTTATAAAAGAGGAGACTCTAACGCCCCTCCTTCCTAGCCCGCTGCGTAGCCAGAAGAGTCCCCGGATCCTCCCTGCCGCTAGCTCTTGCTCCAGTTCTACCCATCGTTTAGTTGTCCCCTCGTATACCAAGTCCAGCACCATCTTGCAGATGGCAGCTCTATAATAGAGGAGCAAGTCCGGCAGTCCCGTTCCTTCTCTTTTCTTTGGTTGGGTCAGTAGCCTGTAGCTTAGATGTGGTTTAGTTCCCCCCCACACGAAGTGCGTCACTGCCTTTTGCAGTTTTACAAAGAAATTCCTAGGAACTTGTATGGGTAGTGTTTGAAATATGTACAGGAGTTTAAGAAGGGAGTTCATTTTAATGGCGCTAATCCTGCCAAACCACGAGTCATTAGCCTCCATCTCTCGAAGTCTTTTGTCATGGCGGAATATATAGGTTCATAATTTAAGTCATAAATCTTCCCGGGGTCCGTAGGGAGTATCACTCCTAGGTATCTAATGTTGTCTTCTCGCCAGCTCAGGGGGAATAAGTGTTTAAGCTGCGTGGTTTCCGACGTCGGGAGTGTAATATTTAGTATGTCCGATTTTTTTTTTTTTTTTTTAGGTTGATCTTGAAATTGCTGACCTGACTGTATCTATCAAACTCCTTGAGGATAGCGGGCAATGCCCGGCTAGGGTTGGTGATGTATACTAATAGATCGTCAGCAAACAAGGCGACTTTGTGCTCCTGCTTCGTTGTTTTGTAGCCTAGTATTTCCTTGTTTTCCCTTAAGGCGTTCGCCAGCGATTCCATAACCAGGGCGTATAGTGTCGGGGACAGCGGACAGCCCTGACGCGTTCCGTTCTTTATGTTAATTGGGTTAGAGAGCCTCCCGTTGACGCGTATCTGTGCTGTGGGGTTATTGTAAAGGGCCATTATCCAGTTAATCATCCTATTGCCCAGTCCAACCTTCCTTAACGTAGCTTCCAGGAACCTCCAGTTTACGCGGTCAAAGGCTTTTTCGGCATCCACCGAGAGGAGGCAGAGCGGGATATTTTCTTCTCGTGCTCTCCCCATTAATGCTAGGGTCCGTATCGTGTTGTCCCTAGCTTCTTGTCCCGCTACAAATCCTACCTGATCTCTATGAACTAGTCCGGGGACGATAGGATGTAAGCGCACGGTTATCGTTTTAGCGAATATTTTGGTGTCAACGTTTAGTAAAGAGATTGGGCGATAGTTTCCGCAGGACATGGGGTCTTTACCCGGTTTTGGGATAACTGTAATGATCGCTTGTAAGGCTTGGTACGGGAAGGGGCATCTTTCAGAAACGGCATTAAAGGCTCTGCCCAGGAGAGGGACCACCAAGTCCCCACATGCCTTATAGAACCTAGGGGTGAAGCCAACCGGCCCCAGGCTCTTCCCTATTTTCAAATTTTTGATTTTTGCTAGTATTTCTTGATCCAACATGTCTTTCTCTAGTAGCTCTTGACTTTCTACTGGTATCATTGTTGGTGCATGTTTTTGTAGGTAATCGTCTATCGCGGATGTTTCGACTGTCCCCCCAATGTTGTAGAGCTCGCCGTAGTATTCTCTGAAACATTCTAGGATTTCGCTTGTTGCGTAGACCTTACCCTTGTTTACTGAGTTCATTGAAAAAATATGTGCCTGGCTTTCCCGCGGATTTAACGCTTTCGCCAACCAAGAGCTACATTTATTGCTATACTTGTAATATCCTCCTTTCGTTCTATCCCTCAGATGCAAATAGGCCTGGTCCATAATCCCCAGAATTTGCTGGTGTAGTGTTGATATCTCTGCTTTTAAAGACGGGGAGGCGTTAGTCTTATTGGCCTGTTCCGTTTTTTCCAGCTGTAGTATCAAGTACGCCAGTTTAGCTACCCTATCTTTCTTAAGCCTTTTCCCGTGGGAGATGAAGACCCCCCTCAGGACGCATTTTAGGGCTTCCCACTGGATGGTTGGGGAGGTTGTGTCCGTTTTGTGGGTTTCTATAAAAGATTCGATTGTTTCCCTGACCTCCTGCAGGCAACAAGGGTCGCCCAGGAGGTTGTCATTCAGTCTCCAAGTGTTAAGTCCCCTTACTGCCTCCCCACCCAATAGGGCCCCATATACAGGCGCGTGGTCTGACCAGATGAAGTTACCTATAGAGCACCTAGGTTTCCAGTCCAGCAGACCGTGGGAGACAAATAATAGTCCAAACGTCCATAACTATTATGGGCGATGGAGTGGTGGCTAAAGTCCCTGATCTCCGGGTGAAGTGTTCTCCAAAGATCAACGAGTTTAAGCTCGGATAATCTTCTCCGCAACCTACGCAGGGCTACCGGGGAGAGACTGGCCTTACCCACCGATGTATCCAGAGCCGCGTCCCAGACAGGATTGAAGTCGCCACCCAGCACTATGTACGATCCCTCTGCGAATTGGTCCAGTTCCCCCATAACCCGACATCCGAAGGCAATCTGACCTGTGTTGGGAAAATAGACGTTAGCCACCGTTATTATGCGGCATCCTAGGTCAACTCTGATAAAGATGTATCTGCCCTCGGCATCCACTCTGGAGGCAAGGACTCTGTGGGGGAGGTTCTTGTGAATTGCAATGGACGTGCCACAGATTTTCTTATCTGGATGTGTACTGTGGTACCAGCTCGTGTAGTATTTATTGTTACTCTTAGGGATGTGGTATTTTCTATAGTGGGTCTCCTGTAACATGGCTATCATGATTTTTTTTTTATGCATATGGGACAGAACTTGGCCTCTTTTTGCCGGGGCGTTCATGCCTCTGACGTTATATGTGCAGAAGGATAGGTTCGTCATGGTGGTACATTGATGGTTGAGCGAGGTGCCACTGCTGTCCATGGGTCTCGGGACCAGGATGGAGGGTAGAAAAAGAAAAAGGGAGACATTAATAGTGGGGAGGCAACAGTGAAATACAGGATGAGATGACAGAAAGTGAACATTCTGTCGACTAGGTCATACATTCCTATTCTAGCTAGCGGGGAGCCAACCATCGGTCAGCTATAGATGGCACTGTCGTGACGTCAACCCGGAGAGGAGGGGAAATCACCCATACCAAATGGCCCGGGCCTTCCGCCACCAACCCTGTGGTCAGCCATATGGCTCGTGTCTTTAGGCAAGTTTGATAACAGTAGTAACATAGCAACAGTAATAACATAGTAATGCGCATAACCAGTCATCAGGCCTTCAAAAAACGTTGCAGTCTACTGGTCCATGACCATGCATATTTAGCGCTGTGGGCGTGTCCAGACGGTGCTGTAGGTATAGATTCGACGGCTCGTAACAAGTCGCTGGAGACCAGCTTCCTTGGGCATATTACAATCAGCGTTGTGGTTTGCTGGTGTGGTTTCTGGCTCTAGGACCCTGGAATCCCACCTCGTGCCAGGTGTCCCTGGGGCCAGATACGGGTAGTGATGGTAGGTGGGGCCAGTCCGGCAGTGCCACCATTAGGAGTTCCAGGGTGCCTAGGAATCTAGGGAGGTCGGCTGGGGATCTAAAAGTCCCTGTCTTGCTGTTCCTGGTGGCCGTGAGCTGGAAGGGGTAACCCCACCGGTACAGGATTTTGTTGGCTTTTAGGACATCTAGCAAGGGTCGTACGGCTCTGCCCAATTGCAGGGTGCGTCTTGCTAGATCTGAGTAAATTGCAATAGGGACCCCGTTGTGGGTTAGAGTGTCTTTATTGTCACGGGCGCACTTCATGATGGCTTCCTTTTCTTTGAAATAGTGTATGCGGCATACGACATCTCGTGGTCTATTAGGGTCATCCGGTTTGGGGCCTAGAGTCCTGTGTATGCGATCAATTACAACCGGCTGGTCAGGGCTGCGTTTTAGTAATGAGCTAAAGAAATTGCGTGCCCAGTCCTCCAATTGGGAGGGTAACACCTCCTCGGATAAGCCTCTCAGCCGTAAGTTATTGCGCCTGTGGCGGTTCTCAAGATCATCGATATGTGCCAATATATCTGCCATTTGTAGGGCTTGCGCATTAATTACTTGGCTGTGAGTATCTAGTGTGGAAAGGGCTTTTTCCTGTGTCTCCTCTACCGCGTTTACACGGTTCCCCACGTGTTTAAGCTCTTGGTGTAAAAGGGATAGCGCCTCTTTGTGTGAGGCCTCCAGCCTCTGGAAGTCCCTTTTTGTCGGGAGAGATCTCAAGTGCTCTTTCCAATTCCAGTCATCGTCAGATGAGGAATCATTTGGGGAAGTCGGGCGGGCTGGCGTATTTTTTATTGTTGTGGCGCTGCTCCTGCATGTTTGTTGTGGGCGACTACTACTCCCACCTGGCAAGGCGTGAGTGTCCCCTGGATTACTTAGATGCTGCAATGCTCGTTTTACACCTGTGCCCCCCTTGTGGCTTTGTGGCTGGCTGTAGCTCTCTGTTGGGGATTGTGCTTGAGCAGAGCCCTTGGTGTGGGCTGGGCTCCCACTGTCATGTGTGTGAGCTGCATGCAGTCAGTTATTCTGGGAGTATGTGTGCCCATCAGGAAGTTCTTTGTCTGCCCCCTGTGGTGCATTGCTATGCTGGGCTGAGTGTTCGGGGTCCCCCTCAGATATGGCGGCAGACCATGGGGAAGATATAGTACCATCCCCGTCAGCCCCGGAGCCCGCACCCAGGGTTTCTTTGCACTTATCTCTCCCTGGTGGTGCTAGTGGTGCCAGTGCTCCTGCCTCCTCTGCTCCACTTGTCTCCCCGCTGTCTCCGCTGGGCTCCGTGTGCTTCAGGCGCACGTGTTCCGGCGCCATTTTGGATGCAGAAGCCGGCGGCCCGCGGCCGCTGAAGAAGCGTTCTATTCTCTGCGGCTCGTCCTCCGCCACCTCCTGTGTCTTCCCCGCAGTTCTCCTCTTCACCTTGGTGCCGTCAGAAGTCTTCCTGTGCCGTCTGGATCACGGTAGGCTGTGGTTGTCAGTGGTTGCTGCGGGAGCCCGGCAGGGACACGTCTCACTCCGGCATCGGCAAGCTCCGCCTCTACATAATCTATTTTAAATATTTTTTAGTAACTGCAAGGTCGTACATCACGCGCTCCCCGCGGTTTAGTCTAGATAGAACTAACTAGCGTTAAAATGTAAACAATCCTTAGAATAATAGTATGCACAGTAGATATTAGAGGAATTGTTATTGCTGAAATACGTGATTATCTTCTCTGTAAGGGAACTGAAAGACATCAAAGAAGCAACATCAGATGGAAGTTTTTGTCGCCTAGCATTGTGGTGTAGGAACTTGTGTATTGCTGCCAACATAGTGAGGTACTTTTTAGCATCTTATCTACCTGTCTCTTAGACCCATCTGCTCCTATGGACAAGCTAGGTTTCTTGTTCACTTTTCATAGAATGGTAGAGTTGAAGACACCTCCAGGATCATTGGGTCCAACCCATTTCAATTAGTATGGTATGAGATACTTTGTCAAATGCTTTACTAAAGTCAAGATATACTATATCTACTGCATTTCCCTGATCAACCCAGTCGGTGATTCTGTCATAGAAGGAAATTAGATTTGTCTGGCATGACTTGTTTGTTACAAACCCATGCCGGCTCTGGTTAATTACTCGATTTTTATCCAAGTACTTGTATACATGTTGTTTAATAATTTGTTCAAAGTTCTTTCCAGGTATAGAAGTCAGGCTCACAGGCCTGTAGTTTCCTGGATACACCTTCTTCCCCTTTTTGAAGATGGGGACAACATTTGCCTGTTTCAATCTTTGGGACTTCTCCTGTTCTCCAGGAATTTTCAAAGATTATGGCGAGTGGTTCAGCAATTGCCTCTGCTGCTTCCTTTAGTATATTAGGATGTAATTCATTTGGACCTTGAGACTTGAATTCATTTAAGTTAGCTAAGTGTTCCCTCACCATCTCTCTGCTTATAGATAGTCTGTATTCTTTTCTTTTATTCCCCCAATCTGAGAGAAAACTGATACAAAATAGGAATTTAAAAGTTCAGTCTTCTCAACATCATTTTTAACCAATTCACCATTTTCATCCAGTAAACATCCTACAGAATCTTTGATTTTTGTTTTGCTTTTAACATACCCCCAAAATCCTTTTTTATTGCTTTTGGCCTCTGTTGCAAGCCTCAATTCGCCATTAGCTTTAGCTTTTCTGACACTTGCTCTACAATTTCTGCAGACTGCATTATATTCTTCTTTAGATATTCTGCCCTCTTTCCATTTGATTAACATATTTTTCTTAATTTTTAGCATCTATGTCAGTTCTGTGTTCATCCATCTTGGTCTCTTAAATGCTTCCCATTCTTACTTCTTTTAGGGATTGTTAACGATTGTGCTTTTAGAATCAAATTTCACAATATTTCCCAACTTTCTTGGACATTTCTGTCCTTAAGAACATCCAGCCATTGGAGTTTTTTATAAGCTTATTGAAGTCAATTTACACTCTTATGCTTTTACATTTTAGCTTATTTTATCATTTACATGTCTATACTTTTACATTGCGACAAAATCGTTCATTTATCTTCTGAATGACTTGTTTTGAGGCATTATGATTGTTAGATTCCTATGTATTGTCACACTTGGTATTAGAAGTGTGATTCTTTTGGGGCAGTTATACCTTTCTTGAAGAGTAACAGTGAGGATAAGAATTGCAGGAGCAGAGACTCACATGCCCTCTCTAGTTGGATGCACCAATGGAAATTCTGAGCATCGCTAGCACGAGTGTATCTAAAATATGGTGGAAAGTCAGTTCTGAGCTGACTGGAAGAACAACATTGCTCTGTCTGGGCTCTCCTTAGCAGCCCAATCATGTTTAAAAGGCATGGGGGAAAGAAGAGAGAGATAGTCTTGGCAGACAGCCAGGATCTTGTTTCGAATGAGCCTTGAGAAACCATACACAAGCCCCTTTGCTATATGAGACACAGTATTAAAATGGCATGTTGTAGATAGGGGCCTTGTTACAGATTTTACATTGGAGCCTAGGAGTGCCAGGTTTCACATATGTACGAACACATAACTGTAATATGGCAATTAGTATAAACAATAGGGAAGGACGCAATTATGTTTAATAAGAATGGTATTGCAGAGCTTCATTCTTCCAGAATACGAAATAAAAAATATATATCCCGGAAAACTTTTACTACTTCTGATTTTTTATATTTGTAACAAGTTTTAATTCCACCACAAAAGTAGAAGATGTGGCCTGTAAAGCCTTTTTCCTAAAAATATGTGACTGTGAAGTGGTTAACACATTCCAACCAGAACATGGTGAGACTGAAAAAGAGGCCAAAACTTAAAAGATGCTTGGTATTCCAATGAAACCTCCATCTCATACGACACTGAAGAATGAGGGGAGGTCCTTTCAAAAAGTATGGTCAGCATGTATAATATAGTGGTACTGAAAGTCTGATAAAGCAGTGGGGAACAGGGGGGAGCCCTCTCTCTCCCCCCCCCCCCCCCCCCCCACTCCCCGCTGCAACCCCCCACTCACCCACGGCGCCCCCCAAATCTTTTCACCCGAGTACGGAAGTACTCGAAAATCGTGGCGCTCGGGCAAAAAAGGGGCGTGGCTGAGTAGGTTCGCTCATCTCTAATTATTAACCATCTTCCAATTGTATACTGTTGTACATAGAAAGCTTCTTTCAGAATTCAATTGAAAGGGTGAACTCTGCTGCAGATCCGCACCAAAATCTGTGACAAGCCCTGTGGCAAATCAGAAAGATGTGAACGTACCCCAAGAAACAAAGGAGAATGCAACCTATTTCTGTAGCAAAATCTGTAAAGGGGAACTTTGGTTTCCTTACTATAGCAGAATGGTGGCGTTAACCAGCAACGGATGGGAACCACATGTTGGCTATTGCTATAGAATGCATTTCCTTGGATTTTCTTCAGTGTTAAACCATGAATGCAGCACCTCCTTTACCACCTGTAAATGAGACCAGAGATTGGAGCTGCAGGAAGATCATTTGCATATTCCCTGTGCATTCTGGGAAGAGCAAAGAATCACTGTAAACGGGAAGATTGCTGGGATAAGCTGGGTCTAACTGCTCGGAGGACATTGCCGAACCGCGTGCCGTTAAAATTATACACTTAGTAATATTTTACAGGTTATACTTCATCACAGAAGGCGAAATAAAAGATTAAAAACAATCACAGAAAATGGCCGTTACTTACTGAGTGAGGAGTGCAAATAGATGCATCTTCTCACCATGCAGGTAGCTGACTACCAAATGGAGCAGCCAATAACACCTGTGCAGGACACCAATAAGACAACCACTCACACTGCCTCTTGATAATGAGGGGGGTGGCTGCTTGGCGTATACTCCCACACATAGTGGATACAGGGTGCCAGACCATTCTGATATATGTTGCTCACCATGCTCACATCACTTCCACTAATACATGTAGGAACAAATGACACTGCAAAAAAGGACTTTGCAACTATCTGCAGAGACTTTGAAGACTTCAGAAAGAAGGTGGCGTAACTAGAAGCACAGATGGTCTTCTTATCCATCCTCCTATTGGATGGCCATGGAATAAGATGTAACAGGATTCTAGAGGTAAACAACTGGCTACATTGATGGTGCCGTCAGCAAAGATTTGGATTTCTAGACCATGATGTGAGTTACCTATATGATGGACTGCTTACTAGAGACTGGTTGCACCTTACAAAAACAGGTAAGCATATATTTGGTGAGCGCCTTGCTTCACTCATTAGGAGAGCTTTAAACTATAAATATACAGCTAATTAATACATTTGAGAACCTTGCTATTAGAAGTGGAAAGAAAGAACAAAGACAAAAAAATTCAGAAAGCAAGTAGAGGAGAAAGAGACACCGATCACGAACTAAAATGTTTTTCCACAAATGCACAGAGCATAGAAAACAAACAAAGAGAATTGGAGCTCCTAACACAGAAATATGATGTCATAGGCATCACGGAAATTGTGGGAATGATACACATGATTGGAACACAAGGCTTGAAAAATACAACTTATTTATAAGAAACAGACCAAAAAAAGGGGAGGAGGTGTTGTGTTGTATGTTAGGAAAACATTAATCTCCACAGAGATTCAAGCTTCTGAGCATGGTAGTTTTGTAGAAACTGTTTGGGTAAGAATTGGATAAGCGAGCGCACTCGTCCGAGCTTGATGCTCGTTCGAGTATTAGGGTGTTCGAGATGCTCGTTACTCGAGACGAGCACCACGCGATGCTCGAGTTACTTTCACATTCATCTCTGAGACATTAGCGCGCTTTTCTGGCCAATAGAAAGACATGGAAGGCATTACAACTTCCTCCTGTGACGTTCCAGCCCTATACCACCCGCCTGCAGTGAGTGGCTGGGGAGATCAGGTGACACCCGAGTATTAAAATCTGCCCCACCCACGGCTCGCCACAGATGCATTCTGACAGAGATCAGGGACAGTGCTGCTGATGCTGATGCTGCTGCTGCTATAGGGAGAGCGTTAGGAGTTATATTAGGCTTCAAGAACCCTAACGGTCCTTCTTAGGGCCACATCTGACCGTGTGCAGTACTGTTGAGGCTGCTGTGAGCAGTGTTGCACTTTTTTTTTTTGTATATCGGGCGTGCAGAGCATTGCGTCCTCAGTCTGCAGTCATTGTACAGAGTATAGGGACAGTACTGGTGAGGCAGGGACAGTGGTACAGGGAAAGAGATATACAGGCTATATAGGCAGTGGGCTTTTTCCAAAAAATTGGGGAAAAATAGTATATTTGGGCTGCCTGTGACCGTCTTCAGTGTACTGCGTGTCTGCTGGGGGTAGTAGTCCTAATTAATACGCAGCTAAGCTTTACAGCAGGCTTGACTGCTTCTGCGCTGTGAATTCCACTAGCTGAGTCATACGCACCTACGTCACAGTGCAGGCGTGCACAAAATTGTTTGCTAGCTCTGCTGTGCGTTCCGTTACATCACCGCCATCATCCCGCCAGAGGGAAACAGTATACATAATATACGCTGCCTACAGTATCTGTCTGCTGTACCACCTCTGCATTTAAAAAAAGAGAAGCTAAATACTTAGGGCCTACTAGTGGCCTTTGGCCACTTGACTGCTTCTGCGCTGTGAATTCCACTAGCTGAGTCATACGCACCTATGTCACAGTGCAGGCGTGCGCAAAATTGTTTGCTGGCTCTGCTGTCTCCGTTACATCACCGCCGTCATCCCGCCAGAGGGAAACAGTATACATAATATACACTGCCTACAGTATCTGTCTGCTGTACCAGCTCTGCATTTAAAAAAATAGAAGCAAAATACTTAGGGCCTACTAGTGGCCTTTGGCCACTTGACTGCTTCTGCGCTGTGAATTCCACTAGCTGGGTCATACGCACCTACGTCACAGTGCAGGTGTGCTGAAAATTGTTTGCTGGCTCTGCTGTGCGTTCCGTAAGTGAAGTCAGCCTCCAACCACAGGCCAATAAGCGGCACATTTAATTACAGCGTTCTGTTTCTGCTCTACTCGTAATACACCATGCTGAGGGGTAGGGGTAGGCCTAGAGGACATGGATGCGGGCGAGGACGCGGAGGCCCAAGTCAGGGTGTGGGCACAGGCCGAGCTCCTGATCCAGGTGTATCGCAGCCGACTGCAGCGGGATTAGGAGAGAGGTAAATTTCAGGGGTCCCCAGATTTATTTCACAATTAATGGGTCCACGCGGTAGACCTTTATTAGAAAATGAGCAGTGTGAGCAGGTCCTGTCGTGGATGGCAGAAAGTGCATCCAGCAATCTATCGACCACACAGACTTCTACGCCGTCCACTGCTGCAACTCTGAATCCTCTGGCTGCTGATCCTCCTTCCTCCCAGCCTCCTCACTCCATTACAATGACACATTCTGAGGAGCAGGCAGACTCCCAGGAACTGTTCTCGGGCCCCTGCCCAAAATGGGCAGCAATGGTTCCTCTCCCACCGCAGGAGTTTGTCGTGACCGATGCCCAACCTTTGGAAAGTTCCCGGGGTCCGGGGGATGAGGCTGGGGACTTCCAGCAACTGTCTCAAGAGCTTTCAGTGGGTGAGGAGGAAGATGACGATGAGACACAGTTGTCTATCACTCAGCTAGTAGTAATTGCAGTAAGTCCGAGGGAGGAGCGCACAGAGGATTCGGAGGAAGAGCAGCTGGACGATGAGGTGACTGACCCCACCTGGTTTGCTAAGCCTACTGAGGACAGGTCTTCAGAGGGGGAGGCAAGTGCAGCAGCAAGGCAGGTTGGAAGAGGCAGTGCGGTGGCCAGGGGTAGAGGCAGGGCCAGCCCGAATAATCCACCAACTGTTTCCCAAAGAGCCCCCTCGCGCCATGCCACCCTGCAGAGGCCAAGGTGCTCAAAGGTGTGGCAGTTTTTCACTGAGAGTGCAGACGACCGACGAACTGTGGTGTGCAAGGTTTGTCGCGCCAAGATCAGCCGGGGAGCCACCACCACCAGCATGCGCAGGCATATGATGGCCAAGCACCCCACAAGGTGGGACGAAGGCTGTTCACCGCCTCCGGTTTGCACCACTGCCTCTCCTCCTGTGCCCCAACCTGCCACTGAGATCCAACCCCCCTCTCAGGACACAGGCACTACCGTCTCCCGGCCTGCACCCACACCCTCACCTCCGCTGTCCTCGGCCCCATCCAGCAATGTCTCTCAGCGCACCGTCCAGCCGTCCCGCACACTCAAGCGTTAAACGTGCACATAGCCAAATTGATCAGCCTGGAGATGCTGCCATATAGGCTTGTGGAAACGGAGGCTTTCAAAAACATGATGGCGGCGGCCCTGCGCCACTCGGTTCCCAGTCGCCACTACTTTTCCCGATGTGCCGTCCCAGCCCTGCACGACCACGTATCCCGCAACATTGTACGCACCCTCACCAATGCGGATACTGCCAAGGTCCACTTAACAACGGACACGTGGACAAGCACAGGCAGGCAGGGCCACTATATCTCCCTGACGGCACATTGGGTGAATTTAGTGGAGGCTAGGACTGAGTCAGAGCCTGGGAACGCTCACGTCCTACCCACCCCCAGAATTGCGGGCCCCAGCTCGGTGCTGGTATCTGCGGCGGTGTATGCTTCCTCCACTAAACCACCCTCCTCCTCCTCCTATGCAACCTCTGTCTCGCAATCAAGATGTGTCAGCAGCAGCACGTCGCCACCAGTCGGTGTTGCGCGGGGTGGCAGCACAGCGGTAGGCAAGCGCCAGCAGGCCGTGCTGAAACTACTCAGCTTAGGAGAGAAGAGGCACATGGCCCACGAACTGCTGCAGGGTCTGACAGAGCAGACCGACCGCTGGCTTTCGCCGCTGAGCCTCCAACCGGGCATGGTCGTGTGTGACAACGGCCGTAACCAGATGGCGGCTCTGCACCTCGGCAGCCTCACGCACGTGCCATGCCTGGCCCACGTCTTTAATTTAGTGGTTCATCGCTTTCTGAAAAGCTACCCACGCTTGTCAGACCTGCTCGGAAAGGTGCGCCGGCTCAGCGCACATTTCCGCAAGTCCAAGACGGACGCTGCCACCCTGCGGACCCTGCAACATCGGTTTAATCTGCCAGTGCACCGACTGCTGTGCGACGTGCCTACTCGGTGGAACTCTACGCTCCACATGTTGGCCAGGCTCTATGAGCAGCGTAGAGCTATAGCGGAATACCAACTCCAACATGGGCGGCGTAGTGGGAGTCAGCCTCCTCAATTCTTTACAGAAGAATGGGCCTGGTTGGCAGACATCTGCCAGGTCCTTGGAAACTTTGAGGAGTCTACCCAGATGGTGAGCGGCGATGCTGCAATCATTAGCGTCACCATTCCTCTGCTATGCCTCTTGAGAAGTACCCTGCAAAACATAAAGGCAGACGCTTTGCACTCAGAAACGGAGGTGGGGGAAGATAGTATGTCGCTGGATAGTCAGAGCACCCTCATGTCTATATCTCAGCGCGTTGAGCAGGAGGGGGAGGAGCATGAGGAGGAGGGGGAAGAGACAGCTTGGCCCACTGCTGAGGGTACCCATGCTGCTTGCCTGTCATCCTTTCAGTGTGTATGGCCTGAGGAGGAGGACGAGGAGGATCCTGAAAGTGATCTTCCTAGAGAGGACAGCCTTGCGTTGCGTACAGGTACCCTGGCACACATGGCGGACTTCATGTTAGGATGCCTTTCTCGTGACCCTCGCGTTACACGCATTCTGGCCACTACAGATTACTGGGTGTACACACTGCTCGACCCACGGTATAAGGAGAACCTTTCCACTCTCATACCCGAAGAGGAAAGGGGTTCGAGAGTGATGCTATACCACAGGACCCTGGCGGACAAACTGATGGTAAAATTCCCATGCGACAGCGCTAGTGGCAGAAGGCGCAGTTCCGAGGGCCAGGTAACAGGTGAGGCGCGGAGATCAGGCAGCATGTACAGCGCAGCAGGGAAACACTCTCCAAGGCCTTTGCCAGCTTTATGGCTCCCCAGCAAGACTGTGTCACTGCTCCCCAGTCAAGGCTGAGTCGGCGGGAGCACTGTAAAAGGATGGTGAGGGAATACGTAGCCGATCGCATGACCATCCTCCGTGACGCCTCTGCCCCTACAACTACTGGGTGTCGAAGCTGGACACGTGGCCTGAACTCGCGCTGTATGCCCTGGAGGTGCTTGCTTGTCCTGCGGTTAGCGTCTTGTCAGAGAGGGTGTTTAGTGCGGCTGGGGGAATCATCACGGATAAGCGTTCCAGCCTGTCAACCGACAGTGCCGACAGGCTTACACTCATAAAGATGAACAAAGCCTGGATTTCCCCCAGACTTCTCTTCTCCACCAGCGGACAGCAGCGGTACCTAAACAATACGTAGGATGCACCCGCGGATGGAAGCATCGTTCTCTATCACCATCAAAAACGGGGACCTTTTAGCTTCATCAATCTGTGTATTATATTCATCCTCCTCCTCCTGCTCCTCCTCCTGAAACCTCACGTAATCACGCCGAACAGGCAATTTTTCTTAGGCCCACAAGGCTCAGTCATATTACTTTAGTAAAGAATGTTTATACGTTTCAATTCTCATTAAAGCGTTGAAACTTGCACCTGAACCAATTTTTATTTTAACTGGGCTGCCTACAGGCCTAGTTACAAATTAAGCCACATTAACCAAAGCGATTAATGGGTTTCACCTGCCCTCTTGGTTGGGCATAAGCAATTTTTCTGAGGTACATTAGTACTGTAGGTACACCAATTTTTTGGGGCCCTCACCTACAGTGTAATCCGAGTAATTTTTAATCGCTTCACCTGCACTCATGGTACATCAAGATGTGTGGGGTTGGCCTACACTTGTGCTACATAAACATATTACCAGTCTGACTGGGGCATGCACTGTGGGCTGAAGCACACCTGTATTGTATGTGATGTTAGCTCTGCTGAGCAGGGCACTGCAATGGGATATATTTATGTACCGCCGGTGGGTTCCAGGGAGCCACCCATGCGGTGTGTCCACAGGGACTTCACATTAGGGAGTTGTACCTGCCAATGTCTATGTATTAAAAATCCCAGTCTGACTGGGGCATGCAGTGTGGGCCGAAGACCACCTGCATTTAATCGGACGTTACCTCAGCTGTGATGGGCAATGCAATGGGATATATTTATGTACCGCCGGTGGCTTCCCGGGACCCACCCATGCTGTCGGTCCACACAGAGTTGTAACTGCATGTGTCTACTTCTAAAGAACCCCAGTCTGACTGGGGCATGCAGTGTGGGCCGAAGCCCACCTGCATTAAACCTGATGTTACCTCAGCTGTGATGGGCAATTCAATGGGATATATTTATGTACCACCGGTGGGTTCCAGGGAGCCACCCATGCCGTGGGTCCACAGGGACTTCACATTAGGGAGTTGTACCTGCCAGTGTCTATGTATTAAAAACCCCGGTCAGACTGGGGCATGCAGTGTGGGCCGAAGACCACCTGCATTTAATCGGACGTTACCTCAGCTGTGATGGGCAATGCAATGGGATATATTTATGTACCACCGATGGCTTCCTGGGAACCACCCATGCTGTCGGTCCAAACGGAGTTGTAACTGCATGTGTCTACTTCTCAAGAACCCCAGTCTGACTGGGGCATGCAGTGTGGGCCGAAGCCCACCTGCATTAAACCTGGCGTTACCTCAGCTGTGATGGGCAATGCAATGGGATATATTTATGTACCGCCGGTGGGTTCCAGGGAGCCACCCATGCCGTGGGTCCACAGGGACTTCACATTAGGGAGTTGTACCTGCCAGTGTCTATGTATTAGAAACCCCGGTCAGACTGGGGCATGCAGTGTGGGCTGAAGACCACCTGCATTAAACCTGACGTTACCTCAGCTGTGATGGGCAATGCAATGGGATATATTTATGTACCGCCGGTGGGTTCCAGGGAGCCACCCATGCTGTCGGTCCAAACGGAGTTGTAACTGCATGTGTCTACTTCTCAAGAACCCTAGTCTGACTGGGGCATGCAGTGTGGGCCGAAGCCCACCTGCATTAAACCTGACGTTACCTCAGCTGTGATGGGCAATGCAATGGGATATATTTATGTACCACCGGTGGGTTCCAGGGAGCCACCCATGCCGTGGGTCCACAGGGACTTCACATTAGGGAGTTGTACCTGCCAGTGTCTATGTATTAGAAATGCCGGTCAGACTGGGGCATGCAGTGTGGGCTGAAGACCACCTGCATTAAACCTGACGTTACCTCAGCTGTGATGGGCAATGCAATGGGATATATTTATGTACCGCCAGTGGGTTCCAGGGAGCCACCCATGCTGTGGGTGCACACGGAATTCCCATTGCGGAGTTGTACCTGCCTGTGACTATTTATAAAAAACCCAGGTCTGACTGGGGCATGCAGACACCTTGACAGAATGAATAGTGTGTGGCACATAGGTTCCCCATTGCTATTCCCACGTGTGCAGCTCCTGATGGAGGTGGCACAGGATTGGATTTCTCATTGCTTTTGTACAGCATTGTGGGCTATCGCCCCGCCCCTTTTAAAGAGGGTCGCTGCCTGGTCGTGCCAACCCTCTGCAGTGTGTGCCTGCGGTTCCTCCTCATGGCAGACGCACTTATAAATAGACATGAGGGTGGTGTGACTATGAGGCCAGCGTGCGGCATGAGTGCAGCTGAAGGCTGCGCAGGGACACTTTGGTGTGCGCTGTGGACACTGGGTCGTGCGGGGTGGGGGGTTGGGCAGCATGTTAACCCAGGAGAAGTGGCAGCGGAGTGTCATGCAGGCAGTGATTGTGCTTTGTTGGAGGTAGTGTGGTGCTTAGCTAAGGTATGCCTTGCTAATGAGGGTTTTTCAGAAGTTAAAATTGTTGTGAGGGGGGGGGGCGACTCTTGCCGCTATTGTGGCTTAATAGTGGGACCTGGGAACTTGAGATGCAACCCAACATGTAGCCCCTCGCCTGCCCTATCCGTTTCTGTGTCGTTCCTATCACTTTTTTGAATTGCCCAGATTTTCACAAATGAAAACCTTAGCGAGCATCAGCGATATACAAAAATGCTCGAGTCGCCCATTGACTTCAATGAGGTCCGTTAGTGGAAACGAACCCTCGAGCATCGCGAAAAGTTTGTCTCGAGTAACGAGCACCCAAGCATTTTGGTGCTCGCTCATCTCTAGTAAGAATACAAGGAGAGAACAGAAAGGACAGCATTGTAGGCATTTACTATAGGCCAGCTGGACAAGCAGAAGATATTGATTAACTCTTTCTACATCAGCTGGCAAAGCTTTCAAAAAAGCACGACATAGTGATTATGGGAGATTTAAACTATCCAGATATTTGTTGGGAATCTCACTCAGGTAAAAGTAATGGATCCAACAAATTCTTATCCGCTCTTGCTGACAACTTTATCTTCCAAAACATCAAAGAGAAAACAAGGGGATGTGCTATCTTGGACCTAATTCTTACCAACAGGGATGAAAGGGTTCAGGAAGTAAGGGTGGCTGGGACCTTAGGAGGCAGTGATCACGCTATCCTTGAATTTTGGATGAAAAGGGGAGAAAGACCTGAGAAAACTCAGACGTCAAGGTTGGATTTCAGAAAAGCAGATTTCAATGAACTCAGAAAGAGGGTAGGAAGATTCCAATGGCTGGATGTTCTTAAGGACAGAAATGTCCAAGAAGGTTGGGAAATATTGCGAAATGAGATTCTCAAAGCACAATCGTTAACAATCCCTAAAAGAAGGAAGAATGGGAAGCATTTAAAGAAACCAGAATGGATGAACACAAAACTTGCACACGTTAAAAACGAAGAAAAATATGTTTATCATATGGAAAGAGGGGGAAATGTCTAAGGAAGAATATTATGCGGTCTGCAGAAACTGTAGGGCAAGTGTCAGAAAAGGTAAAGCCAATTATGAGGCTTGCAGCAGAGGCCAAAAGCAATAAAAAAGGATTTTGGGGGTATGTCAAAAGCAAAAGAAAAGTCAAAGATGCTATTGGATGCTTTCAAGATGAAAATGGTGAATTAGTTAAGAATGATGTTAAGAAGACTGAACCTTTGAAAATTCCTGGAGAACAGGAGAAGTCCCAGAAGATTGGAAAGGGGCAAATGTTGTGCCTATCTTCAAAAGGGGAAGAAGGTGGATTCAGGAAACTACGGGAAAGATTTTTGAACAAATTATTAAACAGCATGTAGGCAAGTGCTTGGACAAAAATTGAGTAATTAACCAAAGTCAGCATGAGTTTGTAACAAACAAGTCATGCCAGACGAATCTAATTTCCTTCTATGACAGAATCACCGACTGGGTTGATCAGGGAAATGCGGTGGATATAGTTTATCTTGACCTTAGTAAAGCATGTTATAAAGTATCTCACACTATACTTATTGAAAAAAAATGACCAAATATGGGATTGACAAGGCAACTGTTAGATGGATCCTCAACCGGCTGAGTGATCATACTCAAAGAGTGGTCATCAATGGCTGCACATCCAAGTGGAAGAATGTATCAAGTGGGGTACCATAAGGCTCTGTCTTAGGCCCAGTGTTGTTCAACATTTTATAAATGATCTGGAGGAGGGAATTGATGGGAAACTGATCAAATTTGCTGATGACACAAAGCTAGGAGGGATAACTAACACTAACGAAGAGAGATAGAGTATTCAAAAAGATCTAGAAAAGCTTACACAGTGGTCAGCGACTAACATAATGTTATTTAACAAGGAGAAATGCAAAGTCCTACATCTGGGCAAGAAAAATGAAAAAAGCACACACAGAATGGGAGGAATTAGGCTAAGCAGGAGCACATGTGAAAAAGACTTGGGTATACTAATAGATCTTATACAATGAATACTAATACAATGAACTTGAGTGAACAATGTGAAGCAGCAGCCAAAAAGGCAAACACAATTTAGGGATGTATTAGGAGAAGCATAGAGTCTAGATCACGTGAGGTCATTATTCCCTTCTACTCTTCCTTAGTCAGACCTCATCTGGAATACTGTGTCCAGTTCTGGGCACCCCACTTTAAAAAAGACATGGGCAAACTGGAGGAAGTTCAGAGAAGATTTACCAAGATAGTGAGCAATCTGCAAATCATGTCTTATGAAGAACAGTTAAAGGATCTAGGAATGTTTAGCTTGCAAAAAAGAAGGCCGAGAGGAGACCTAATAGCGGTCTACAAATATCTGAAGGGCTGTCACAGTGCAGAGGGATGAGCCCTATTCTCATTTGTACAAGGAAAGACTAGAAGCAATGGGATCAAACTGAAATGGAGGAGAAACAAATTACATATTAGAAAAAATTTTCTGACAGCGAAGGTGATCAATAAGTGGAACAGGTTACCACGGTAGGTGGTGAGTTCTCCTTCAATGGAAGTGTTCAAATAGGCTGGACAAATATCTGAGATGGTTTAGTAAATCCTGCACTGAGCAGGGGGTTGGATCCAATGACCCTGGAGGTCCCTTCCAACTCTACCATTCTATGATTCTATGAGTCCAGGTTACATTAGGTTGGGGTTATCAGTTGATACATGGTATAGCTATGTAGATGATGTTTATAATAAACAATACAAATATACTGTTGTAATGTTAACAAACACCCCATCAGCACCAGAACTTAAACACTAGTCAAGTGTAGTCCTTGCAAATTGACTGTGAATAAATACATTTGCAATCCTAATTATATAGAAACAAAAAGATGACTTGATGGTAAACGAGAACGGTGGGTGTTGTTTCATGCGCTGGAATACTGACAACATAAAATTAATAACCCCTTACAATACGCTCATTCATTGTCAGTAGCCTACACATATGAATTACACATTGTCTTAATAAGCCAGATTCTCATACATTATTCTGGTTCAAACTACTCTTTGGTGCATATGATGCATAAAAGCAATATCTGCAACACATACAGTATGCATTTGTAAAATGCACTCCTTTTGCTTTGGGAAATAAAGCTGAGAAAATTGCCCGAATTCTGTGCGTTTGCACAATGCACAGAACGCATGCAATGTATTAACCCGTTTTTTCTAATAGGCTAATTTACACAGGCGTTTTTCCTCTCACAGCGATGCTGCGAGACTGAAAAACTGCAGCATGTCCTATTTTTCGGTCTGATCGCAGAAAACATGCATTAATTTCTATGAACGAGTTAAAAAATGTTTTAATTTTTCCTATTGACACAACATGCAGTTTTCATGTGTGTACAGCAATGCGATTTTCTAGCAAAAACATATTTGCACTTGCAAGGAAATCGCTCCGATATCATACTCAACCGTGTAGTTACGACCTTAGATAAGGTGTTGGTGTCTAACATATATTTAGTAAGTACCATAGAAGAGGAGGGAGAGGGGCTCCTTGCCATTCAAGGTCCGGTCCAAGCCACCAATGGTCTCCACTCGTAACATACCGCTGCTTGTTTCAAGCTGCGCGATGTATTAGAGCTCTACGTTGCAGTTTCCTTCTGCAGATTAGGCTGTAAAGAGCTTTTTACAGTATTAGGGCTTGTTCACATGGATGAGTACAATATCAGGCCGCAAAAAAAAGTGTTTTTTCACGGTGATGCGAAGTGTTTTTGATTCAAAATCGCATCGCTTCTGTGGAATTGCGATTTCCACGTGTGTGCTAGCATCCGAGGGAATGCCCAAAGATAGAACATGCTGCACTAAAAAAATAATAAATCGCTCATGTGAATGAATGCATTCAAAAGGATGTATTTCATATCCATGTATGGAGAAAGACATATATACAGTTGTGCTCATGGACTTGGGCATTCTTGTGATTCACGAGAGTCCACATGGTCACTGTTCTATCTTCACTCAGATTAAAGACTTTTGTTTGGTTTCTGGGAAAATCCGTAAAAGTTGATTTTGAAAAAAATCTATTTTGAATCTATCCTGTGGGAAATTTTCCAGGCAGATCTGTCACCTGAATATGTCCATGCTGCATATCAGGAGAGGTACGCTGTGTTATTCCCTAACCAGCACAAAACCACCTTGTATCTCCTTACCTCCTCCGACCCCTTCACAATTGGGTGATGGCCGCAGTAAAACTGCATGTGTACATGGCAGCCTAAGGGTCCTTTCACAATGGATGGAATAGGATGCACGGCGCCACCACAGGCTGCGGTAAATTCCGCAATAAGCCGCAGGCTACTAGCGGATTTTATGCAGAATTGCAAATGTCTTAAAAACTGGCAGCAATTCCGCATCAACATATGTGGTTAGACCAGCCGATATTGTTGTGGAATTCCCCAGCGGTGGACTTGGCTGTGTCCTGGGGCATAATTCCGTCTCATGTGAAAGGACCCTTAGTCACTGGTGAGGGGGCTGTAGTAGGTGTGGGAATATGTCCCTGATGAACTTATGATAGCAGCCACCAGGCCAAGATTTGTTGCAGTACAACACATGCTGCACCCTTATAAATGCATTAAATGAAAATTCCTGTTGCACCCCAACACTGTTGTACACAAAAAATGTAAAGGCAAAAGTCCTATTGCTTTTTTTTAATCCACACATTGTGCCCTCCTGCATTATTGGTCCCCTATACAGTTGTCCATTGTTTACTCGGCTCTGTGTAGTGCAAAGGCAAGTAACAAGTGGCTGTCGTCATGCATGCAGTATGGAGGGAGAAGGTTGTTATGTGGCGTTACAAACCCCCCTTATATAACTGCTGGGTATACTAGTGCTATTAGTAATGTACTGCAGCTTCAGGCCAGGCTCACACAACCATATTCTGGTTGCGTATTACCCATGCGTATTTTGATGCACGATACACAGTAGCAATCGGCCAAACACTTACATTGCGCCGTTCACCTGAATTGCGCAAAATATGCACGCAGGAAAAAACAGGCAGCATGTCTTATCTATCAAAATAGTACATGGCAATTGGCGGCACGCAGCAAGTACACATTGTCATTGCATACTTGCTGCATACCCTGTGTGTGTGTCTCGCAGGCAGCACGCAGTGAATTACGGCTGTGTGTGCCCGGCCTTACTCAGAACCATAACTGCCATTAAAAACATGCAGATTTGCACTGGGAAACCTTTATAGGAGGAAGATACAAAAGCCTCTTGCATGCAGATGGCGGTATCTTGTGACTTAGGAATAAACATTACAAGCTGAGATGGCTCCGGAGCGGTGAATGGATTGCTTGCACTTTCCCCCCACTACTGACAAACCTACAAACAATGTGTTTATTAACTAACTTTCCATTCTGCAGTAATTAGATGTTAAAGCAAGACGGTTCGTAAACAGGGATTATGCAACAACATTCACAAATAGGGGAGACAAATGTCTTGTATTCTAGTGTTGGTGATAGAAACAACGAAGTATCCCACATCAGCAATAATCATAGTGCTATTGATTACTTATCATCAGGACAGGGCGGGGGAACATATATTTCATTAAAAGTATATTCTAATGGATATTTGCTAATATGTAGTCTAAGGATGTAATTGAATTGGCAGAGGTTTCTCCTATACAGGGCAGAGAGCGCTCTAAAATAAGTGTAAGTGTGGGGGCAGATTGGACTTACCATTAAGGCTAATTTCACATAAGTAAATGCGAAATCGGGCTGTGAAACTCGATCCGATATTGCGCTAGCCAAGGTGCAATTTCCCCTCAGATGCGAAGCCTTTTTGTATCAAAACCATCCCGAATAACTTCGGGGAATCGGCCACGGTGGAGGATCACGAAGTGTTTCCGGTTGTTTCCAATGGGAAACCTCGCATCACATCACACTTGCGTACACCTAGCATATGGTGCAATACTTGAAAACAGCAAGCGATGCTATGTGAGGGCATGCCTACAGATGGGACCCGCTGCAAATTCTTTCCTGCATTGCATCATGATGCAATGCAGGGGAAAAAAAATCACTCATTCAAAGGGATGGGGTCCGTATTTGTGCATCTCACAATGCACAAATCTCGCGCAAGATTCTCGGCTGTGTGAAACTGCCCTAAGTATTGTGTCCTGGAGAACAGCAGTGAGCGCCGCCTCTGTGCTTCTCCCGCCGTGGAGAACAGAGCAGCTTCTCAGGCTGTCAGAGCATTGAGCATTCATGGACCAAAATCCGCACACGCCTCTGAGAATGAAGAATGTACCCTTAAAGGGGTTGTCCCGCGGCAGCAAGTGGGTCTATACACTTCTGTATGGCCATATTAATGCACTTTGTAATATACATTGTGCATTAATTATGAGCCATACAGAAGTTATAAAAAGTTTTTTACTTACCTGCTCCGTTGCTGGCGTCCTCGTCTCCATGGTGCCGACTAATTTTCGCCCTCCGATGGCCAAATTAGCCGCGCTTGCGCAGTCCTGGTCTTCTGCTCTCTTCAATGGAGCCGCTCGTGCAGAATGCAGGCTCCGTGTAGCTCCGCCCCGTCACGTGCCGATTCCAGCCAATCAGGAGGCTGGAATCGGCAATGGACCGCACAGAAGAGCTGCGGTCCACGGAGGAAGAGGATTCCGGCGGCCATCTTCACAGGTAAGTATAGAAGTCACCGGAGCGCGGGGATTAAGGTAAGCGCTCCGGTAAGCTTTCTGTACGTCCCTGCATCGGGGTTGTCTCGCGCCGAACGGGGGGGGGGGGTTGAAAAAAAAAAAAACCCGTTTCGGCGCGGGACAACCCCTTTAAGGCCCATTTAGACACAACGATTATCGCTCAAAATTCGCTCAAAAGCCATCTTTTGAGTGATAATTGTATGTAAATGTGCCCATCTTTCAATTTTCTGCCAAACGATGGATTTCAGTTCGTCATGAAATCCATGGTTTGGCAAAACAGCTGATAAGGCGGATGCACGCTGTGTTCTGCCCAGGGAGCGCTGATAACATTGTCTCAGCTGTCAGCCCCACGACAGAACAAAAGGAATTTATTCAGAGAATGGCGGGTGGTCTCTTTTCTGAGTACAGCTCCAGGTGGATCACACTCTACTAATTGGTTCGAATAGGCATTAGTACCAAGTAGTAGTTTATGCAAAATGATTGCTCAGAAGCCATCTTTTGCACAATCATCTTTGTGTCTAAAGGCCCATTTACACAGGACGAGTGTCAGGAAAACGATGCCCGACACTCGTCCCTGTGTCTCTGCGCTCCCGTGCTCCTGGCCGGGAGCTAGCACAACTGGCTGGTTCACGGAGCGGCCAGCAGGAAGGCGGGGCAGTGCAGGAGATTTCTCTCCTTTCCTTTCCTCTAATTGTGCAGTTTAAACAACCGCCGTTCAATAGCAAACAGACGGTGTGTGTCTCAATGGAGGGGCGAGCGAGAGGCGAGAAATCTCCTGCACTGCCCCGCCCCCTGCTGGCTGCTCCGTGTGCGAGCCAGCTGTGCTAGCTCCCGTGCAGGAGCACGGGAGTGCGGAGACACAGGGACGAGTGTCGGGCATCGTTTGCCCAACAGTCATCCTGTCAATAGACCTTAAATGCACCTTTAGACAGTTCAACACTGATTTACATATTGTGTGGGAAGTGTGGGAATTTTGAGAGCATGGAAAAAGATTTTTAAAAAAGCACAGTGCCTTGTATTTGTAGCGGGCACATCATGTGTTTGCATTAGTTTCATTTACTACATGTAGTCGATAGACGGCCATTTAATAGCCCATTACAGGTTTACATGTCTTGCAGACACCGGAACCACAGCTCACTTCCGAAGTGAATGGCAACTGGTGGCCGCGCACGTGTGCTGGAAGACCCTCACGAAAAGGCTAATACCGAAATACTCGCTGGTCAGCTACGCTGAGAAAGGGGCGCGCAGAGGAAGCTGTTTTACGTGGTCGCTGGGAGACACGTTTTTGCTGCTACACTGCACTCATATCGCTGTAATTAAAGGGGTTGTCCCGCGAAACAAAGTGGGGGTATACACTTCTCTATGGCCATATTAATGCACTTTGTAATGTACATTGTGCATTAATTATGAGCCATACAGAAGTTATTCACTTACCTGTTCCGTTGCTGGCGTCCTCGTCTCCATGGTGCCGTCTAATTTTCAGCGTCTAATCTCCCGATTAGACGCGCTTGCGCAGTCCGGTCTTCTCTGTGTTGAATGGGGCGCTCGTGCTGGAGAGCTGCTCCTCGTAGCTCCGCCCCGTCACGTGTGCCGATTCCAGCCAATCAGGAGGCTGGAATCGGCAATGGAACGCACAGAAGACCTGCGGTCCACCGAAGGTGAAGATCCCGGTGGCCATCTTCGCAAGGTAAGTATGAAGTCACCAGAGCGTGGGGATTCGGTTAAGTACTACCCGTTTTTTTTTTTTATCCCTGCATCGGGTTTGTCTCGCACCGAACTATTGAAAAAAAAAAAACCCGTTTCGGCGCGGGACAACCCCTTTAAAGTTACTCTTCAAGAATCACAGAGAGAGTAATGTGGTCTTGTCTTCTATGGCCAATAACCTCGCTCCTGCATGTCCCTTACATGGAGGGGCGTCTGTGACCGAGCATTTTCCATGGAGCATCTCTAGTTGCACCCCTGCCTCCTGGACTGTTGCACCCATTCCCACAACATATGGCTAGCCTATAGCTAGTTCCTACTCCATGCGCACCACCACTCCACTCACTTCAATGAGATCACCAGAGAGAGACACAAATTCCGCCTTATGCATTACAAAGTTTGATATCTGCAGTAAAAGTCCACAGAAAGACTTGACATGCTGAAAATTCAAAACCTGCACTATTGCTCATTTTCCACGTGAATTGTTTTCTGCAGCATATGGATGAGATCTACTATAATTAGAAATGAGCGAGCATACTCGTCCGAGCTTGATGCTCGTTCGAGTATTAGGGTGTTCGAGATGCTCGTTACTCGTGACGAGCACCACGCGGTACTCGTGTCAATAACATTTACTTCCCTGAAATGTTAGCGCCATTTTCTGGCCAATAGACATGCAGGGAAGGCATTACAACTTCCTCCTGTGAGATTCCAGCCCTATCCCACCCCCCTGCAGTGAGTGGCTGGCGAGATCAGGTGACCGCCGAGTATTTAAATCTTTCCCGCCCGCTGCTCGCCTCAGACACACGCTGGCAGAGATTAGGGAGGGTGCTGCTGCTATAGTTAGAGTGTTGGCGTCTTCAAGAGCTCCAACGGTCCTTCTTAGGGCCACATCTCACCATGTGCATTAGTGTTGTGGCTGCAGGGAGCAGTTTTGCACAACTTTTTTTTTTATGTTGGACGCGCAGGCTATAGCGTTCTCAGGCTGCAGTCTGTATTACGTAGTATAGGGGCAGTATTGGTCAGACAGGGACAGTGGGTAGTGTACAAGAAACCCAACGGTGCTTCTTAGGGCCACATCTTACCATGTGAATTACTGTTGTTGCTGCTAGGAGCAGCCTTGCACCAAATTTTTTCTTTCATCCTGGGCTCTGCAGACTATTGCGTTCTCAGTCTGCAGCCCATTATACAGAGTATAGGGGCAGTATTGGTGAGGCAGGGACAGTGCTACTGTAGAATCTTTAGGGCTATCTGTGGCTAGCTGCTGGTAATTGTAGTACCTCATTATTGCACAGCTCGGCGTGCTTGCAGTCTTCTGAATAATTTTTTTCCTGGCTGCAGTTTGCGTTACATAAGCGCTGTCTCACTCCAACTGCACGCCAATAAGAATTCAAACATTTTTTACACTGCTGTGTGTCTGCTGTAAACTGCACGCACGGTGACAGACCCCCATACAGGGAAACTCACATTGGCGCAATATGGCCTGCATTGCATTGCCCAAAAATTAACCAAAAAAAAAAAGAAAATCCTTACGCCTAGCTGTGACTCTCCGCATTTCACTGCGTGGCTGGTGTTAGCTCAGGTGTATCAGTATTGCATATTGCACAGCTAGGAGTGCTTGCAGTCTTTTCAATTATTTTTTTCCTGGCTACAGTTTGCGTTAGTTAAGCGCTGTCTCACTCCAACAGCACGCCAATAAGAATTCAAACATTTTTTACACCGCTCTGTGTCTGCTCTATTCGTAATTCACCATACTGAGGGTAGGGGTGGGGCTAGAGGACGTGGACGTGGGCGAGGACGTGGAGTTCCAAGTGGGGGTGTGGGTATAGGCCGAGTTCCTGGTCCAGGTGAATCACAGCCGGCTGCTGCGGGATTAGGAGAGAGGAAAGTTTCTGGGGTCCCCAGCTTCATATCACAATTTTTGGGTCCACGTCGTAGATCTTTATTACAAAATGAGCAGTGTGAGCAGGTCCTGTCGTGGATGGCAGAAAGTGCATCCAGCAATGTCTCCAGCAATATCTTCTGCGCTGTCCACTGCTGCAACTCTGAATCCTCTCGCTGCTGCTCCTCCTTCCTCCCAGCCTCCTCACTCCATGAAAATGAAACATTTGGATGAGCAGGCAGACTCCCAGGAACTGTTTTTTTCGGGCCCCAGCGCTGATTGGGAAAAAATGGTTCCTCTCCCACCTGAGGAGTTTGTTGTGACCGATGCCCAACCTTTGGAAAGTTCCTGGGGTTCGAGTGATGAGGCTGGGGACTTCCGTCAACTGTCTCAAGAGCTTTCGGTGGGTGAGGAGGTCGATGATAATGATGAGACACAGTTGTCTATCAGTGAGGCAGTAGTAAGGGCAGTAAGTCCGAGGGAGGAGCGCACAGAGGATTCGGAGGAAGAGCCGCTGGACGATAAGGTGACGGACTCCACCTGGTTTGATAAGCCAACTGAGAACAGGTCTTCAGAGGGGGAGGCAAGTGCAGCCGCAGGACAGGTTGGAAGAGGCAGTGGGGTGGCCAGGGGTAGAGGCAGGGCCAGAGCGAAGAATCCCCCAACGGATTCCCAAAGCACCCCCTCATGCCAAGCCACCGTGCAGAGGCTGAGGTGCTCAAAGGTGTGGCAGTTTTTCACTGAGCGCGCGGACAACCACCGAACAGTGGTGTGCAACCTTTGTCGCGCCAAGATCAGCCGGGGAGCCACCACTACCAGCCTCACCACCAACAGCATGCGCAGGCATATGATGGCCAAGCACCCCACAAGGTGGGACGAAGGCCGTTCACCGCCTCTGGGTTGCACCACTGCCTCTTTCCCTGTGCCCCAACCTGCCACTCAGATCCAACCCCCCTCTCAGGACACAGGCACGACCGCCTCCCGGCCTGCACCCACACCCTCAGCTCCGCTGTCCTCGGCCCCATCCAGCTATGTCTCTCAGCGCAGCATCCAGATGTCGCTAGCAGAAGCGTTGGAGCGAAAGCGCAAATACGCTGCCATGCACCCGCATGCTCAAGCTTTAAATGTGCACATTGCGAAATTGATCAGCCTGGAGATGCTGCCGTACAGGCTTGTGGAAACGGAGGCTTTCAAAAACATGATGGCGGCGGCCCCGCGCTACTCGGTCTTGTCAGAGAGGGTGTTTAGTGCAGCTGGGGGAATCATCACGGATAAGTGTACCCGCCTGTCAACTGACAGTGCCGACATGCTTACACTCAAAAAGATGAACAAAGGGGGTCTGTCTATACTGCTGTAAATGAAATGTTACTGGGGTCAGTTTATACTGCTGCAAATGAAATGTTTCTGGGGGCTATCTATACTGCTGTAAATGAAATGTTACTGGGGTCTGTTTATACTGCTGCAAATGAAATGTTACTGGGGTCTGTTTATACTGCTGCAAATGAAATGTTCCTGGGGTCTGTCTATACTGCTGCAACTGAAATGTTACTGGGATCTGTCTATACTGCTGTAAATGAAATGTTACTGGGGTCTGTTTATACTGCTGTAAATGAAATGTTACTGGGGTCTGTTTATACTGCTGCAAATGAAATGTTTCTGGGGTCTGTTTATACTGCTGCAAATGAAATGTTTCTGGGGTCTGTCTATACTCCAACTACTGAAATGTCACTGGGCTCTGCCTACACTGTTGCTAATGAAATGTTACTAATACTGGGCTATGCCTATACTGCAGCTACGGAAATGTTACAGGGGTCTGTCTATACTGTTGCTAGTGAACGTTACTGGGGTCTGTCTATACTGCTGCAAATGAAATGTTACTGGGGTCAGTCTATACTGCTGCAACTGATATTTTACTGGGGTCTGTCTATACTCCAACTACTGAAATGTCACTGGGCTCTGCCTACACTGTTGCTAATGAAATGTTACTGGGGTCTGTCTATGCTGTTACTACTCAAATGTTACTGGGTTCTGGCTATACTGCTGTAAATGAAATGTTACTGGGGTCTGTCTATACTGTTAGTACCGAAATGTTACTGGGCTCTGCCTACGCTGCTGCTACTGAAATGTTACTGGGGTCTGTCTATAATGCTGCAAATGAAATGTTACTAATACTGGGCTATGCCTATACTGCTGCAACGGAAACGTTACAGGGGTCTGTCTATAGTGTTACTAACTTACTACTGAAATGTTACTGGGGTCTCCCTAGACTTCTTCTGCAACATAACTGTTAGTGGGGTCAGCTTATACCTTTGCAACAGTAATATTACAGGAGTCAGTGCATAGTATAGGTGCACTACGTTTTCCCATCGCGGTGACAGAGTAGCAGTAGGCACATATCCTTGGTGGAAGCAGGCCAGAGAGCCACATTCACCCGGTCTGATTTTGGACTGATTGAAGAGGCCTTTACTTGTGATCATCTTTGGGAATTCCTGACAAAGATGAGTGCTATAGCCAGAAACTTGCATTGCTAACACTTTGCAATGGTCAACAGAAAACATAAGAATGAAGCCTTTCCATATTTCTGATTGAGATGAGGAGGAGTGCCGACTTTTAGTTCCTAGAATATCCTTTCCATTGCTATCAAATGCCCCTTTTGTTTCAGAAAATACTAGCTTTTCCAAATAGCTGTTGTCGCTTCCGCTTGTATTCTGTGGCTTTATTTTTCTCCAGTGGCTCTTAGTCAGATCTGAAGGTTTGATTTTGCCCATGCAAAATCCACAGTGGAGGCCCGGAACCCAACCTGAACCTGGACCCGCTAACGTGCTTCCCACCAAGACTATAGCGGGTCCTGGTCATGCTGTCTTGGCCTTGTAATGCCACCTCCTCCTCCCGCTTGGGGTCAGGGGGTCAGCAATGCGCATTATGTATTGGGATACAGTAATGTACCATCGGTAGGTTCCAGGGAGCCGCCCGTGCTGTGGGTGCACACAGAATTTCCATAGCTGAGTTGTACCTGCCTGTGACTATTAATTAAAATAAAACCCAGTCTGACTGGGGCATGCAGTGTGGGCCGAAGCCCACCTGTATTCTATCTCACGTTAGCTCTGCTGTCTGGGGCACTGCAATGGGATTTATTTATGAACGGTCGGAGGCTTCCTGGGACCCACCCATGCTGTGGGTGCACACGGAATTCCCATTGCGGAGTTGTACCTGCCTGTGTCTATTTATAAAAAAACCCAGTCTGACTAGGGCATCGAGTGTGGGCCGAAGCCCACCTGTATTCTATCTCACGTTAGCTCTGCTGTTCAGGGCACTGCAATGCGATGTATTTATGTACCCCCGGTGGGTTCCAGGGAGCCACCCATGCTGCGGGTCCACTCCACGCAGACTTCCCATAGGGGAATTGTACCTGCCTGTGACTATTTCTAAAAAAAACTGTCTGACTGGGGAATGCAGTGTGGGCCGAAGCCCACCTGTATTTTATCTGACGTTAGCTCAGCTGTGCAGGGCACTGCAATGGGATTTATTTATGTACCGTCGGTGGGTTCCAGGGAGCCACCCACGCTGTAGGTGCACACAGACTTCCCATAGCGGAGTTGTACCTGCCTGTGACTATTAATGAAAAAAACCAAGTCTGACTGGGTCATGCAGTGTGGGTCGAAGCCCACCTGTATTTTATCTGATGTTGGCTCTCCTATCCGGGGGCACTGCAATGGGATTTATCAATGTACCGTCGGTGGCTTCCTGGGACCCACCCATGCTGTGGGTGCACACGGAATTCCCATGGCGGAGTTGCACCTGCCTGTGACTATTTCTAAAAAACCCCAGTCTGACTGGCGAATGCAGTGTGGGCCGAAGCCCACCTGTATTTTATCTGACGTTAGCTCAGGTGTGCAGGGCACTGCAATGGGATGTATTTATGTACCGCCAGTGGGTTCCAGCGAGCCACCCATGCTGTGGGTGCACATGGAATTCCCATAGGGGAGTTGTACCTGCCTGTGTCTAGTTATAAAAAACCCCAGTCTGACTGAGGCATGCAGTGTGGGCCAAAGCCCACCTGAACTTTTTCTGACGTTACCTCAGCTATCTGGGGGACTGCAATGGGATTTATCAATGTACCGTCGGTGGCTTCCTGGGACCCACCCATGCTGTGGGTGCACACAGAATTCCCATGGCGGAGTTGGACCTGCCTGTGACTATTTCTAAAAAACCCCAGCCTGACTGGCGAATGCAGTGTGGGTTGAAGCCCACCTGTATTTTATCTGATGTCAGCTCAGGTATGCAGGGCACTGCAATGGGATGTATTTATGTACCGCCAGTGGGTTCCAGCGAGCCACCCATGCTGTGGGTGCACACGGAATTCGTATAGGGGAGTTGTACCTGCCTGTGGCTAGTTATAAAAAACCCCAGTCTGACTGGGGCATGCAGTGTGGGCCAAAGCCCACCTGAACTTTTTCTGACGTTACCTCAGCTATCTGGGGGACTGCAATGGGATTTATTAATGTACGTTGGTGGCTTCCTGGGACCCACCCAGACTTCCCTGAGCGGAGTTGTACCTGCCTGTGACTATTAATTTAAAAAAAACAGTCTGCCTCGGGTATGCAGTGTGGGCCGAAGCCCACCTGTATTTTATCTGACATTAGCTCAACTATTTGGGGCACTGCAATGGGATGTATTTATGTACCGTTGGTGGCTTCCTGGGACCCACCCATGCTGTGGGTGCACACAGACTTCCCAGAGCGGAGTTGTACCTGCCTGTGACTATGAAAAAAGGCCAGACTGACTAGGGCATGGAGTGTGGGTCGAAGCCAACCTGTACTTTATATCACGTTAGCTCAGCTATCCGGGGTACTGCATTGGGACAAACTAGAGGAGCAATACAGCGCTAATGAGACATTCACAGCTACGCTAGCATTGGAATCCGCAGTAGGCCCACGGTTGCTGAGGGTTTATGCAGAGGCCTATGTCCTGGGTGCAGTGAAAGTCCACTTCCTGCCTACGATTGCTGAAGCTATGGGCCAATGCCTATGTCGTCGTCGCGCGGTGCAAGTCTGCCATGTTTGGCCGCTTTATTGTTCATGTCTTGCGTTGCCTAGGACCCACCTATGCTGTTGGTGCACACTTAGTTCCCATCGCGGTGTTTGACCTGTCTGGCACAAAGACACTGACTGACTTGGGTAGGGGGCAGAGTTCAGATGGCTTTCCCCTTGCAGTGTCGATTGAGCTATGCGACACCTAGACAAAATGAATACTGTGTGGGCACATGGATTCCCCATTGCTATTTAACTCATGCCCACGTTTGCAGCTCCTGACGGAGGTGGCACAGGATTGGAATGAAGATCGAATGTCAATTTCTCTTCGATTCTCTACAGCATTGTGGGCTATGGGCCCCCCCCCCCCTTTTAAAGAGGGTCGCTACCTGGCCCTGCCAACCCTCTGCAGCGTGTGCCTCTGGTTCCTCCTCATCGCAGACGCACTTATAAATAGACATGAGAGTGGTGTGGCTATGAGGCCAGCGTGTGGCATGAGGGCAGCTGAAGGCTGCGCAGGGACACTTTTGTGTGCGCTGCGGACGTAGGGTTGTGCGGTGGGTTGGGCAGCATGTAACCCAGGAGAAGAGGCAGCGGTGTGTCCCGCAGGCAGTGATTGTGCTTGGTTGGAGGTAGTGTGGTGCTTAGCTAAGGTATGCTTTGCTAATGAGGGTTTGTCCGAAGTAAAAATTGTTAGGTGGGGGGGCTCACTCTTGCCGCTATTGTGGCTTAATAGTGGGACCTGGGAACTTGAGATGCAGCCCAGCATGTTGCCCCTCACCTGCTCTATCCGTATCTGTGTCGTTTCCATCACTTTCGTAGGTTTTGAAGATTTGCACAAATGAAAGAGCATCGGCAATATACAAAAATGCTCGAGTCGCCTATTGACTTCAATGGGGTTCGTTACTCGAAACGAACCCTCGAGCATCGCGGGAAGCTCGACTCGAGCAACGAGCACCCGAGCATTTTGGTGCTCGCTCATCTCTAACTATAATCTTATCTATTTTGCTGCTACAGTAATATGCTATGGATTATTCGCCCACAAATTTGCAATGAAAATTCGTAACCTATCTGTCATGTGTCAACATATCCAAAGGGCTCATTCAAATCAGAGCCAGGGACTCCAATCAGGGCCTCAGGAGTAGATCTGTCTTAAAATCACGGACAACATGTTGGGATATTTGCCTGGGAAAATATGGTACAACATGACAGAACCGAAACGAACCCTATTGTAATCAATGGGACCTATCTGGTGATGTTTGGGTCCATCATAGGAGGAATCCTACTTTCAGTTTTTCTGTTTCTGTGAGGGCCTGAAGCAGCCATCTGGAGAAAGCAGGGCCCTCGGAAACTGAAGCTCCCTTGTTACTGCCTCCTAGAAACTGGCGAGGATCATATCCGTTGGACCCCAGCTGATCCTAACTATAGACCACCAATGTCATTAGTGACAAATACCGTATGTAATAATAGACGTTATCTGGGAAGACTTTTTCACAGCATTGTATGATAAATGCAATGGACTAGATATGTTTTCACAAACATTTGGGCAATAATGTAACATTTATACTTGTAAAATTACTGTATACACAACATAACAACAAAAAGAGGAAGTGCAGTAATATTCTTCTACAAAACATACATCAACTTTAGCCAACTCGCTGCATTCTCCAGAAATATTCTGTTCTTCACGTATATATAACATAGTAAGCTACACATTAGAAGGATTTTAATGAAATATTACATTATATTTATTTACTCTTCCATTTTGAAATGAAAAAAGCAATTCAGCAATCTGATATGTAAACCCAGTGAGGTGGACCAGGTCAGGCCCAGTTTTGTCTAACTTTCAAAGTAGTCCTCTCTCATGGGAGAATTAGGGCCTATTTAGATACAATGATTAGCCATCTTTTGAGCGATAATCGTTGGGTGTAAATGTGCCCATCTTTCAATTTTCTGCCAAATGACGGTTTTCAGTTCTGCCTGAAAACCATTGTTCAGCTCTGCCTGTGGAGAGCTGATTACAGCTGATAACTTTTGCTTTGATCTGGCGGCTGACAGCTGAGAACAGCTGATACAATGTTATCAGGAAACAGCAGGGCTAGTCAGACCACTTAGGGCTCCTTCACACTGGCGATCATGATTTTGGTGTAAGAGTGAGTGAACTTATTGAATTATGAATCCCATTCTTTTCAATGGCTTCTTTCACATTTGCAATGTTTTCACTCATGCAATGTTGCAAGAGAAAAGAAATCACAGCATTCCCTATCTTTCTGCGTTTTTTAAAAAATCTCCCAAGTTTCCCCATGGAGCCTCCTTTTTATCGCATCACAAGGCAGGAACTTGCGATTTTCATTTGATGTGATGCGTTTTTAACATTAGAGAGTCATATTGACTTGTGCATTAAATAATCTCTGCAAAGTCACGTGAGAAAAATGCACGGGCCATGGATGCGATATCACTGCGATTTTCTCATGGCGATATCGCGTCGCCCCGTGTGAAACAGGCCTAAATGGACGAGCTGGATCTATATCATTACTGAAAAGCTTTATAGCTAGGTAGATTAGTAAAGTGTATATAGCTGAGATTAGCTGAGCTGTCTAGATCTCTCCACCACATTCTCTAAATCAGTGTTGCCCAACTCCAATTCTCATGGACCGCCAACTGGTCATGTTTTCAGGATTTCCTCAGTATTGACAGACACTGCCACAGGTGTTCTTGCTATAAGATATCCTGAAAACATGACCTGTTTGCGGTCCCTGAGGGCTGCAGTAGGGGACCCTTGCTCTAAATGTTCAACTGAGGTCATGCGGGGCGAATGTGCCACCCGCACCATTCATAGGAACTCTCCAGAATGCTCCTCCAACCAATACTGCACAGCTTGAGCCCCGTGGCACAGTACATTATTCTGCTGGAATATCCCATCATTGTGGGGGTACATGAAGTTTGTGAAAGGCTGCAAATGGTCACCAAAAAGTAAAACGTAGAGGGCATCGATCAATGATGTGTTTAGGTGGACCAGTAGATCCAACCCATGGCATAAGAACACATCCTATACCAGTATGGAACTACCACCACATGGCTTCAGGAGGTCTGCACCACACACAAACCCTACCATCAATCCGAAACAATTGGCACAGTAACTCATCAGATGATGCCATGTGTTGCCAGTCTTCTATGGCTCATGAACCCAGGCAAAGTGCTATGTCTGGTACCATGCTGTTAATAGAGGTACTCTGGAAAGTCCTTTGCTGCCATGGAAGCAAAAAAAATGCTGCGCTGACATGTGGGGTCTGCATGCGGGGCTTTCTGCAGTTGATGTAGGTGTGATTTCTACCAGCCGCTTGTCTGTTCACATAGACAACTCTAGCCAGACAGCATCGGTTGTGATCATTAGCCCCTTAGGGACATGGCCCTTTTTTTCCCCATTTTCGTTTTTTCCTCCCCCCTTTTAAAAAAATCGTAATTTCTTTATTTATCCATCGACGTTGCAGTCTGAGGGCTTGTTTTTTGTGGGGCAAGTTGTATTTTTCATTACTACTATTTAATATACCATATAATGTACTGAAAAACCTTAAAAAATTCTAAGTGGAGTAAGATGAAAGAAAACCCCAAATTACACCTTCTTTCTGTGCATCTTGTTTCTATGGCGTGCAAATTAAAACAAAAAATGACATGGTAACTTTATTCTATGAGTCAGTACAATTACTACGATACCAAACATATAGTTTTTTTATTTTTTGCTGTACTCCTTTTTTTCAAAGATATTTAACTTTTTTGAATTATTTTCTGCCACCATCTTCTGTGTGCAATAACTTTTTAATTTTTCTGTTGACACAGTTATGCGAGGGCTCATTTTTTACAGGATGTCCTATAGTTTGCGTTGGTACCATTTTTGAATACATATGATTTTTTGATCGCTTTTTATAGGCATTCTGCCATGACATCCCTGGGGCCTTTCAGAAGGCCCCCGACTGCCATGACACCTACATGGCTCCCTGCGATCGCGGCGGCCATACGGGACCCCCAAAATCGTCCGGGGATTTAAATGGCACTGTCAGCCGTGCGGCTTATCAGAGCTGTTGCTGGCGGGTGTCAGCTGTAAGAAACAGACGGCGCCCACGTTGTATGGAGGGAGATCCCCTTCCATACATACCCCGATGCTGCAGGACATAAATGTACATCCTATAGCATTAAGGGCTTAAGCTGCACTGTCCACGTGGGTGGTAATGCCTTCAATGATGTTTTTCTGGTACACACGTGACACTGTGAATCGAGGAATGTTGAATACCAGCCTAACTTCAGATATGGAATGTCCCATCTGTCTGGCACCCACTTCCATTACTTGTTCGAACTCCAATAATTCACCTCGTCTTTCCATGAGCATGCAGGCCAGTGTTCAACCTCATCGATAAGATCACAGCTTACAACTTATACAGGTATGGGCAATGCCAAGCTGCCACATGAGCCAACACCACTTCATGACCAATTTACATAATGATATCCCATGACTTTTGGCACGCCAGTGTATAATTACTCCATCCTGGCTCATAGAGGGAAGTTGTGAGTTTGGGTACTTTCTGCTATGAGTCGCTAATAGGATTGGCATTTTATATACTTAGAAGTGTATGCTGAAGGCTGAATTGTTGTAACTGTTTCATATATAAATGTCACCGGCTGTTGGTTGTTTAAAAAGCTCTGAATTCACCTTTTAACAAAATCCTTCAGACTCTTTAATAAATAGCTGTTTGCTAAGCCGCACTCGGCACGTTAAGTGCTTACATAGCAATATGAGCTGCACTCTGTGAGAGACAAGTGCAGACACAGAGTGGCAAAGGACCTCTGTGCACTCATATAATAACTCTGCACAGTGATAGTGATTATAGTGCTGTTACCTCCACTGATCACAGGTAATGTTGCCTCTGCTTAGTCATCTTCTTTCTCTCTTCCTTTCCGTCTGGACCCAGACCATCATGAAGCGTTCTTCCAGCCACAACCTATCTCTGCACATTTGCCCCATCCTGCCGCTGACCCCCAGTGCTCTTCTCAGTGCCTCAGTACCCATTTTTAAAACCTCCAACTACTCGCCAACAATGTTGTACAGAAGATTACTAGACAAGCCACGACAAAAGAGGCAATCCTGATTTAGTGGACAGACTATACGTACAGTAGTAACAGAGACTACTGCTGTCGCACCTATAAAATTCTGACAAATAATACATTTTTTCAACTAAAACCTACTGGACCTCATTTATCAAAACTGTCTTAACAAAAAAACTGTTGCCCATAGCAACGAATCAGAGCGCAACTCTCATTTGTGAAACTCCTATAGTATAACGAAACCTGCACTGTGATTGGTCGGTACGGACAATGGAGATAGTTTTGATAAATGAGGCTCAGTGTATGGCTGCTTTCGCACGGCCGAGAAACTCGTGCAAGATTTGTGCGTTGTGAGATGCACAAATCTATCATGAATATGAACCCCATTCTTTTGAATGGAGTCATATACACGAGCGATGTTGTATCTCTTTGCGTTCCTCGGAACTCATCGCCCATTCATTACAGTTGGACCTTTAATGCATTGCATGCTGTGCGATGTGCACCCAAATGCGATGTGAGGTTTCCCATTAAAATCAATATGAAACACTTCTGATCCTTTGAAACTCATGCAAGAGGATTAGAATTTCACAGATGCGATGAGTTTTTACTTGAAAATCATCATCAGCCTGATATTGCAGTTGCCTGTGTGTAGGTAGCCTCTATCAACACAAAATTTAAAGGGCACCTTTCACCTTGGAGAAGCACTATAAACTAAGTTATGGTGCTGTAGTGGGAGTCTATAGGAGAGCGCATGCACAGCAGTCTCAAGAGTCATAGTTCTACATCACGCACAATCTTCACTGGCGAACAGCGCAGGAACCGGGCAACGGGTGAGTATAAAGAAAAACCTGGAACAGCACCAGGACTTAACTTATGGTGCTGTTCTGAGGTGGCAGGTTCTCTGTAAGATTATGGTGTTAACTTGGCCAGGCATTAGGCAGTATGGTGGCTCATTAGTTAGCACTAGAGATGAGCGAGCATACTCGTCCGAGCTTGATACTCGTTCGAGTATTAGGGTGTTCGAGATGCTCGTTACTCGTGACGAGCACCACGCGGTACTCGAGTCAATAACATTTACTTCCCTGAAATGTTAGCGCCCTTTTCTGGCCAATAGACATGCAGGGAAGGCATTACATCTTCCTCCAGTGAGGTTCCAGCCCTATCCCCCCCCCCCCCCCCGCGCAGTGAGTGGCTGGCGAGATCAGGTGACCGCCAAGTATTTAAATCTTTCCCGCCCGACTTCCGCCCAAGACGCAGAGGGAGCAGGACGTGCTTCTCAGAGCTCCTGCAGACGACACTTCCCAGAGACAGCGGGACCCTCTGGAGCCTCCCAAAAGCAGCTGTGGGGGACGGACATCTCCCCCGCTTGCTGGGCAGAAGCCCCCCACACCCGCAAGACACCCGGGAAGCCACCGGAAACCCCCCGACACAACCCGCGGAGAACCGGGACACAGACAAGGGGAGGAGGAGGAGCGGAGCCCATAGTGTACCGGCGCCTTACCTTCCGGAGACCCCTGGTAGGACCCACGGAGCCGCCAGCCCCCACCCGAGACCTGCCGGAGACCCCCGCGTCACTGCGGCCTAGGCGACGCCTGAAGCCACGGCCTAAATTTCTGGCCGCGAAGGTCGCAACAACTGCTGAGGCCACAGGGCGGCCCGGAAGACCAGCCGGGAGCCGCCAGCCAGCCAGGAAACAGCGGGAACACGGAGACCGGGCCGCGGTGAGAGCCGCGACACAGCTGCCCGGCCGCGACACAGCTGCCCGGCCGCGACAGCACCCGCGCGACACAGCACAAGGGGGAAGGCCCCAGAGGACGTACAGACGGTCCGAGAGGCCTCTTCAAAGCGGCGACGCCCCTCTCACAGAGCAGCCGGAACGCCGCGGCTTAGCGGCGCCAGAAACCGCGGCCTAAACTCCCGGCTGCGGCACCGGCGACAGGCCCCGCCCACCACAACAGTCGCAGGAGCGGCTTTACAGAAGGCGACTTCCCCACCGGGAGGCCGCTGACATACTGCAGCCCAGCGGCGCCTGCAACGCCGGCTCCGACGGGCAGGAGGCCGCAGACAGGGCCTGCAGTTGAGAGCCAGAACCCCGGAGGTGACGCTGGTAGGAACATCAGTGTGACCCTGTGAGTGGGGGGAAGGACACAGAAATATCCCCAGACAATGGGGAAGCCCCTACCACCCTGGGAGGAGGTCATACAAAAACCCACATAACAAAATAAAAAAACAAAGAGAACTGTAAACAAACCACACCCGGCCACAGTGCCTGACAGAGGCCCCAACAAAACAACAAAGGGACTAACACAGCCTGGAGGGGGGAGGGAGAGGAGAGAAGAGCCAACACAAGACAAGACAATTAAAAGCATAACATCCTGCAAAAGGAAAGAAAGAGGGAAGTAAACGAACTAGAGAGGAAAGACACCCATAAAACACAAGCCCCAGACTCCCTGGGATAGAGTGGAAGTGAGAAACAACGATCGCTAGAAAACCCCACAAGCAAAAAAAAAAAGAAAGAATAGTAACTAAATGAGAAGCCACATCCGCACTAAAAAACCTGCAACAAACCAATAGAGATACTGGACACAGGGGAAAAACAGATCCTTGTACGCATAATCTACATACTTACCAGAACTGGAAAAACTAAAATATGGACAAATATCTAAACGAACGCAGCGCAAACACCTCAACACGTGCTATACGCCAGATAGACGCAGACAAAACAAATACCGGAGGAAAGCAGAAAAGCAGACCCATCAAAAGCACCAAAGAAAAAGAATGCAAGAACACACAACAAGCTACACCCTCTCCAAAAAATACCCCACCCAGAGCTACGATAACACCGGACCAAAATCTCGAAACCCACTCTCCACAAACCACTGAATCACTGATGGATAACAGCGCAGAAATGACACAGGCCACAATGGTGGCGCAAGAGGTCTCAAAAATACTACTCCTACTACTTGACAGCAGACTAGAGACACTGCACAAATCTATAAATTCAGCGCTGTCACAAATCACGGACAACACCCAAAGACTGACGGATCTAGAAGCAAAAACCCAAAACACGGAACATTCCATTGCAACCCTAGAAGCCTCACTACAAAGAAGCCGATTAGAAACCGAAACACTCCGGGAAAAAATAGACGACGTAGAGAACAGACACCGACGCAATAATCTACGCTTTGTGGGAATACCGGAATCGATAACCAACGCCCAACTTCTAACATACCTAACCACAGATCTGCCACAGGCTCTTCAACTCAACGTGCCAAATGACCCCCTAACAATTGAAAGGGCCCACAGAATTGGCCCACCAGGAGACAGATGCAATAACAGAACCAGACCTCGCCCAGTGATAGCCAAATACATGCATTGGGCAACAAAAGAAAACATTCTGCAGGCTTACAGACGACGAGGAGAACTAATAATCCAAGGAACAAAAATCCTCATATTCCAGGACTTCTCAGTAGCAGTATCACAAAAACGTAAATTATTCACCCCATAATGCCAAGCCTTGCACGAGCGAAATACCCGCTTCCAACTATTATACCCAGCAAAACTTCGAATCCAAGAAGGTAACAGATCCCTGACATTCAACACGCCAGAAGACACAAGAAGACACCTGCGCCTGGAAGAAGACAACGAACAAGGATGAGAAGGAGGGGAAAAAAAAAAAAAGAGGGAACTAGATCCCCAATCCCCACCACGACCCTCGTCCAAATAACGCGGATGTGGCAACACTAATGCAAAAGAAAAGATTATATCCATGTTTAATGTTTACAAGTTTTTTTCATGTTTTTCACTATGACCCGTTTGATTTCTAGGAAAAAGCTTAACAAGGAGATCGGAGGGCCCCGCCGACGCAGCACGACCACTACTCAGTTGCACCCACGGCTCGCTGGGACTGGGGGACGCGACAACAACAAAGAGGCAAACACAACGGTAAATATAACCAAAACATACACACCAACATGCCCATAGACGCAGAGACAACAGAATATCAAACACCCAAAACACTACAAATTCTATCATGGAACGTAGACGGACTTAACACACCTATTAAACGAAAAAAAGTAATAACACATCTGAAGCGACACAAACCAGACATTGTGTTTCTGCAGGAAACACACTGGAAAAAAGAGGGGAAGGGTGAACTGAAGGCACCTTGGATAGATGCATGCTACACTGCTTCGCACACATCAGCATCCCGAGGAGTAGCCATTTTAATTAGGAAGAACATACCATACACAACGAAACAAACCATAGCAGATCCGCAAGGAAGATACCTGGTACTAAGGGTCGACATAGGTTCACATACATACTGCTTGGTGAACATATACGCCCCCAACACAGACCAACCAAAATTCTATACTACACTAATAGAACAACTACAAACTTATTCAAATGACTTTAATGGAGTACAAGACGACTCACTAGACGGAACAGGACCCTCCATCCAACCAACCACAACCACACACGCACTAATCACACTAATAGACCAACTTCAAGTGTGTGACCCGTGGCGACTCTCGAACCCCACTAGCAGAGAATATACATGCTGCTCTAACGCCCATCACTCGTTTTCCCGAATTGACTTCTTCTTAATATCAAACAAAACCGTTGAGTGCCACAAACAGTCCATAATTCACCCGATATCCCTAAGCGATCACGCACCAATTGCCATAACATTACAAATAATCCCCTCTCACAGATATGGCGTTTCCCCTCATATTTAAGGGAATCGGAAGACTTCAGAGAATACTTAAAACTATACTGGAACAATTATGCAGATGATAACAGAGAACACATAGACAATATAACACTATTTTGGCAAGCCTCAAAGGCAGTGATGAGAGGCCACATCATAGGTTATGTGTCCCATAGAAGGAAAAAATTCCAAACAGAATTTGAGGCCTTACATAGCTCCCTTTTGGCAGCACAAAAAGAACACATAGACTCCCAAAATGATGACTCATACCAAATATTTCTCACAGCAAAACACCTGCTGAACAAATTCGTACATACACATGCACATTGGCAAACGCAACTGACAAAAAACAAATTTTACAGGTGGGGCAACAAGACAGGACGTTTGTTAGCAAATCTAGCTAACCAAGGACAGCCACACAAACCAATACTAACCCTTAGACATACTAATGACAACACCCTTACAACAAAACAGGAAGAGATGACTCAAATACTATACGAATACTTTGAAAACCTATATCGGGCAGAGCCAGCTAATATACAAGACATCCACAGCTTCTTAGAAGCAGTGAATCTACCGAGCCTCTCAGAGGAACAAAGGACATTATTGAATGCCGACATACGAGAGGAGGAGGTTCGGGGAGTAATTGCGACAGCAGCAGGGGGGGAAATCCCCGGGGCCGGATGGCTTTTCGACGGAATATTACAAAATACTAACAGCAGACATAGTACCAGTGCTAACCCAATTATATAACGCAAAATATGCGGAAGACACTCAAATAGAGGACTTCGGAACATCCAGAACAATCTTGCTCCCCAAACAAAACAAAGACCCGGCAGACCCGCGATCATACAGACCGATCGCACTACTAAATTGCGATGGCAAATTTTTATCCAAAATACTAGCGACAGACTCCAATCCATTCTCCCGTCCATACTAGACCCATCGCAAAAAGGCTTCACGCAAGGGCGCAGTGCTTTAAAAAAACATCAGAGCCGCCATAGCGGCGACTGTCGCAGCACAAAACCCTGAGACTCCCATAATGATGCTTCCAAGTTTAGACGCTGAGAAAGCATATGATAAAATGGCCTGGTCATTCTTAAATATACTACTGAGAAGACGAGGGTTCGGACAGACCTTCACAAACTACATTAACACAAACAAACGCCACCACAATTCTCACAGTTAATGGCCTCAACACCCCCCACATCGACATGCGTGGCAACCTCTCTTCATACATACCCCGCCGCTCCATGACGTACCTATACGTCATTGGTCGTTAAGGGGTTAAAGAGCCGGAGCTGCGGGAGCGGGTGAGTCCGCGGTGCTCTCTGCAGGCGCTTGGGTCGGGTCCCGGCTGCGAGAATTCTCGCAGCCGGATCTGACGCGGTCGTCTGCAGGCGGCCTGTGTAAAAAAAAATCAACACAAATTTGGTATCGCTACATTCATGATGACCCATAGAAAAAGTTAGTACATTATTTAACCTACATGGTGCATACCTTAAAAAAATTATAACAAAAGAACTTGGTGTAAATAGCTAATTTTGTATATCACGCCTCAGAAAAAAACAGAACAAAAGCAATGTGATGATACAAGAAAAATACCTGTTTTTTTTTAAAAACAAAGTGTGAATAAGTAGCAAGATATATAAATTTGGTATTGGCATAATCGTACTGATCTCCAGAATTAATTTAACGTAATATTTGTACTGAAGGTGAACACTGTCAAAAATAATTTTTTAAAAATGCTAGAATTGCAGATTTTGTTAATTTTGCGTCCAGAAAAAAAGCTGAATAAAAAGTGATCAAAACGTAACACTTTCCCAGAAATGGGATAAAGAGTTCATCCTGCAAAACGCAAGAAGCCCCAGAGAGCCCGACTGATGGAAGGATAGAAATGTCACGCCTCTTGGAATTCGGCAACACACAAAAAAGTTTTTGAAAATACGTTCTTATGGTACAAAAATATCAAGAAGACATGTAAAAACTGTATAAATGTGGTGTCGCCTGAATCATGTTGACCACGAGATGAATGTGATCACAGTATTTATTCTGTATGCTTAAGGGTGGCATCAGACGACCGTACATCAGCCCAGTTTTCACACCTGGCCGATATACGGTGTCCCTCTCTGCAGAGGAAGAAAGCTGGAAGAGCCGGGAGCTCCCGCCCCCTCGACACTATTTGCAATGGGAGTGGTTGGGACAGGGGTGGAGCTAAGTTCTGAGCCTTAGCTCCACCCCTCCCATTGCAAATAATGGCGAGGGGCGGAGAGGGGGCGAGAGCTCAGTGCACAGCTCCCGCCTCTTCCAGCCTCCTCCCCCTGCAGAGAGGGACACCGTATATCGGCCGGCGTGAATACCCGGCCGATGTACGGTCGTCTGAATAAGCCCTCATGCCTTAAAAATGAAATAAAACACAATGGTGGGATTTTCTTTTTACAATCCCCCCTCCCAAATCGATAAAGTTACACTATACATTAGAAGTAGCCAAAAATGATGCCATTTAAAAAATACAACTTGTGATACAAAACAAAATTCCTCATATGGCTGTGTTGATGGTAAAATTAGAAGCTTATGGCTCAAGGAATGTAAGAACAAAAAAAAAAGATAAATTGGTTATTTCCTACGGCATAAAATGGGCCCGTCACTAAGGGGTTAATGAACAGAAACAAATGTATCTTTGAGGTTGCCCATTCATTTGTATGTGCTCAGTTTAACCTCTTAGGCTAGTAATAAGGCTAATAAACCTTATTACTACATCTGACAGGCTCGCTCCTGCTCCAACATCCAGGAGAGGGGAAACCTCAGATTCTGGAAGTTTAAAGGGGTTGTCTCGCGCCGAAACGGGTTTTTTTTTTCCATAGGCCCCCCGTTCGGCGCGGGACAACCCCAAGGGATGTGTTAAAAAAAAAAAAATGTTATTACTTACCTGAATCCCCGCTCTGCGACGTCTTCCTTCTTCTTCCTTCACCAAGATGGCCGCCGGGATCTTCACCCACGATGCACTGCGGGTCTTCTCCCATGGTGCACCGTGGGCTCTGTGCGGTCCATTGCCGATTCCAGCCTCCTGATTGGCTGGAATTGGCACACGTGATGGGGCGGAGCTACGAGGAGCAGCTCTCCGGCACGAGCGGCCCCATTCACCAGGAAGAAGACCGCACAGCGCAAGCGCGTCTAAAAAAGTAAGAAGACATCAGAATTAGACGGATCCATGGAGACGGGGACGCTAGCAACGGAGCAGGTAAGTGAATAACTTCTGTATGGCTCATAATTAATGCACGATGTATATTACAAAGTGCATTAATATGGCCATACAGAAGTGTATAACCCCACTTGCTGCCGCGGGACAACCCCTTTAACTTCTTACATGCCACAGTCAATAGCAACTGCAGCATGTAAGCAGATGAATGGGGGAGGGGCTCCTTCTGTCACCCATCAGAACCCCACAGTGCGATTGCAAGGTACCGATGGGTTTCCACGGCAGCCAGAAGCTTAAAGGGGTTGTCCCGCGCCGAAACGGTTTGTTTTTTTTTTCAACCCCCCCCCCCGTTCGGCGCGAGACAACCCCGATGCAGGGACCTAAAGAAAGCTTACCGGAGCGCTTACCTTAATCCCGGCGCTCCGGTGACTTCTATACTTACCGGTGAAGATGGCCGCCGGGAACCTCTTCCTCCGTGGACCGCAGCTCTTCTGTGCGGTCCATTGCCGATTCCAGCCTCCTGATTGGCTGGAATCGGCACGTGACGGGGCGGAGCTACACGGAGCCCCATAGAGAACAGGAGAAGACCTGGACTGCGCAAGCGCGGCTAATTTGGCCATCGGAGGGCGAAAATTAGTCGGCTCCATGGGAACGAGGACGCTAGCAACGGAGCAGGTAAGTATAAAACTTTTTATAACTTCTGTATGGCTCATAATTAATGCACAATGTATATTACAAAGTGCATTAATATGGCCATACAGAAGTGTATAGACCCACTTGCTGCCGCGGGACAACCCCTTTAATAAAGGCCACCATGTCTGCCACGTAAAGGCCTCATACATACATGCGTTTCCCTGGCAGCAGTGGCGTCCGCACGTACCTGCTTTTCTTCACTCTGTACTGCGGATGGTCTGCACAGTTTGCCGACAGACATGCGCAGTACAGATTTTTTTTTGTTAAACTTCTGCTTTTCCCGCATCATTGCATAGTGATGATGTGGAATCTGCGACTTTTCTGCAATGTCAATCGCGGAAGGGACGCAGATTGGACGGTTTCCACTGTTTCCTAATAAATGTTTTGTTTGACTCCCAAAAAATGAAAAAGCAACCGAAAAGTCACCTGTACCCCAAACTGGTGCCGAGAAAAACTGCAACTCTTCCCATAAAAACCGCTGGCAGTGCTCCGAGACGGAAAAATGAAAATGTTCTGGGTCTAACCAGGCAAAACGCTGCCATCAGGGTGTTTTGCTGTGATTTACCTTTTTCGGCCCCAGCGGGTTTTAGCGCTCCCCATCATTGTGATGAAGCCCACTAAACGTTAGAGCGCGTATCCAAGGTCCCACTGAAGCCAATGGAAGCATTACAGGCCGGTGTTCAAAACGCCGCGGTAAAAGGCACTTGTGTGAGAGTGCTCTGCTCCACGACCGAGAATATCGCACGAGATCGGCACGTTGTGAGATGTACAAATTCCGCACAAATATCTGGCATCGCAGCGCGGCACGCTATATCTTTGGGGCTGGCGTTGCCTACGAGGTGCCCGCCAGTGCGATGCCAGGCTTCCAATTGGAATCAGTCGGACGCTGCACACGCATGAAACACGCAGAGAAGTGATGTTCGGCCTGAACAATGCCCGCTGGCGAGGGCCATATTGGGTCCCATTGCTCAGCTGCTCGCTGGTGTGAACTCTGCCTGGACTGGGTGTCGCAGTAATCGTAGCGATACACATAAGAACGTCAGAAGTTTACTGACTGCTGAACAACGTACATATAAAACCCGCAAACTATGGCGCAATGACTGGGCGTTATTTCCATCTTCTCCCAAAACCTGTAATAAGAGTAGAGCACATTATAGGGGTGCGGCCGGTACATCTACAGCAGCGAGGGCCTTAGCAGGCGGTCAGTGAGGGGTTAATGCAACTGCTGCCAGTCTGCGGAGCACCCAGCTTTTCGAGGCGCAGAGCGCTTACAGGGGCCCGCCAGCTGGAGGAGCCCTGCACTGCTCTGTGGTGGGGACACAGGATGTGCGGCGCCGCAGCGGGTGACAGGAGCACCTCACAGCGCGGGCCGCAGGCCCCGCCCCTCCGCCGCGGCCCCGCCCACTCCCAGTTAGAGCGGCCGGAGTGTGCAGCTACTGAACCGAGCCTGTGCCCGGGAAGGAGGTAGGCAACCAGCAATGCCCGTTATCTGTACCCGGGGCGCGGGGAGATGGAGCCTGTAGCATACAGGACCACCACACTCCAGCGGTGCCGTGCTGGTAGGCTGGGTGACACACCGGGGGAAGCTGGCAGTCTGCGGGCACGGGCTGCTGAGGGGAACGCAACTTTGCTGCTCTGCGGTTTGTAGGAGGCAGAAGTTGTGGACACTTCCCGGTTGCCACCACCTCCCAGTGCCACGCGGAGATGCTGGGAGTTGTAGTTCTAGCTCAGCTGGGCAGGCAGGTTGCAGGGCACTTGTATGTCCTCAGAGCATGCTGGGAGTTGTAGTGCTAGCACAGCTGGCAGGCAGGTTGTAGGTCACTTGTATGTTGTCAGAGCATGCTGGGAGTTGTAGTGCTAGCACAGCTGGCAGGTAGGTTGCAGGGCTCTTGTATGTTGTCAGAGCATGCTGGGAGTTGTAGTGCTAGCACAGCTGGACAGGCAGGTTGCAGGTCACTTGTATGTTGTCAGAGCATGCTGGGAGTTGTAGTGCTAGCACAGCTGGACAGGCAGGTTGCAGGTCACTTGTATGTTGTCAGAGCATGCTGGGAGTTGTAGTTCTAGCACAGCTGGCAGGCAGGCTGTCAGAGTATGCTGGGAGTTGTAGTTTTGCCACTTAAGAGAGCTGCAGGTTGCAGACTGATGTTCTGCTGTCCGGGCATGCTGAGAGTTGCAGTTGGCTCACACGGGTGTATAGGGGCTGTGTATTACTTGTGTATGTTTCACACATGTAATACATGGTAAGTACACCTGTAACGGGTTTATCACATATTTTCATCCCCCACAGCTGTAATGGGTGTATTAAGTGCCAAAACAGGACATGCTACATATTTTTTTAAATACGTGAAGAAACCGCATGTCTGATTGTCCCAATGAGAAGGGCTTTTAAGACTGTATTCCGTGTGTGACACACCGCCGCCGTGCGCCTGTGTGCGCCCTCGGAGTGTGTCTGTGCGCCCTCGGAGTGTGTCTGTGCGCCCTCGGAGTGTGTCTGTGCGCCCTCGGAGTGTGTCTGTGCGCCCTCGGAGTGTGTCTGTGCGCCCTCGGAGTGTGTCTGTGCGCCCTCGGAGTGTGTCTGTGCGCCCTCGGAGTGTGTCTGTGCGCCCTCGGAGTGTGTCTGTGCGCCCTCGGAGTGTGTCTGTGCGCCCTCGGAGTGTCTCTGTGCGCCCTCGGAGTGTCTCTGTGCGCCCTCGGAGTGTCTCTGTGCGCCCTCGGAGTGTCTCTGTGCGCCCTCGGAGTGTCTCTGTGCACGCAGTTTGATGTTTTCCTCTCTGAGTATGCTTGAAATTGGAGAGCCGCAGGTTGCAGCCCCGGGGTGGTGCTGGGACTTGTAGTCTGTCACACTTGTAGCTTGGAGATCTTCCGCATGGCGGAAGACATTCTACATATTTGGGCCCATGAATACGCATGAGTACTGGTTCCTGTGTATTTCTGCTCATTGGCCTTTTTTTTTTTTTTTTAAATACACAAAATTCTATTGATTTTATACCTAAATGCAGGTTTCCTGCGTATTTGCGCTATTTTGGTGTGTAATGTGCGCCATAGCAGGACAAGCTGCGTTTTTTGTTTTTTTTCTCATGCGACTGAAAATTAGGTGTAAAATGCTTGGCTGTTACGTGTGACAGAGCCCTCATAAAGTGGTGTTGTGGAGGCTGCTGTGGTGCGCCAGCTGTGGAAGCTGCTACGGCACACTGTGTGATCATAGTGCATGCTAGGAGTTGTAGTTCTTCTCGCTGCTGGGCCGCCATGATGGTACAGCGTGTTGTATGAGTACTGTCTCTTCAGCCTCACTATTCTAGTTCGTCTGAGCGAAGGAGCTAGTGATGTCATTCGCCTTCGGGCTGCCGTGTTGTTCTTGTTCGTAGTTCAGTCGTTGGCTGCGTTGAAATTGAATGATTCGTTCACTTTTGTTCGTTTGAATGATTTTTTGATTGATAATTGTTTCATCGAAATGTACCCTTAGTTGGTGACCGGGTCGCTTTGAGGACTTGCTGAGCAGGTAACTCCCTTATGTTAAACAGGTGTCTTGGTATTTTTAGCTTGTTTAGCATCCCAAAAATGTTTTTTATTGAAAATCCGTAAGAATTCAAGATTTTAGTTTTTTAAGCACATTGTCCGGCTCTACCTCATACTATTATAAGCCTTTTCATTTGTAACATCTGCATCTTCATGTACTCTACTGGTAGTTGACCTGAGATTCTATAAGCTGCTAGATTTATTTACCCCTGAACTGTGTAGTGCGCTCTAGAGAGCCCTTCTGTTCCTGTATTATAGCCAGTCAGGGCTCTCCAGGAGGTTGGAGCACAGGGTTGTCCTTTTCAGGGTGGGGACTCCATTACCAGGAATGTATTAGTACAGGGTACTGATGGGGTGAGCCCAGAGTTTGTTCTTTTGTCATGTTGCATCGTCATCTTGGTGGTTTTATGCCTTTTTAGTGAAACTCCTTATGTGAGTTTTATATTATTTTCTAAACCTTTTTCTATTATGTGATAGTTGGATTTTCGCTTTGGCTTGAACTCTTTGCAATGCATAAATTGAAATCTGCAGTGAATCCATGGAACAAAATGTGAATTTGGCCACTGGTTAATTGTGGATTTTACACATGCAGAAAATATATCCCATATGGATGAAGCTTTAGGCCTCATCATGCCCACGGCCTTCATGTGTGCAGATCCGTAAAAGTTTTTTCTGATATATAACATTGGTTACCATTTAGAGGAAGAAATGGATATTTAAGAAAAAAAAAAACTGCAGGCACGCCAAAACTTTTGCCGCCGCTCCCCTTCTACGGTGCTTTGTTTACATGGTGGCTACATCCAATAGGAGGCTGACGGGCGCATCCTCAGTGATGCCCCATAAACCTGCTGGAGCTTCTGCATTAGAAGCCCATGTGATAATTTTACGGGGCTTCACTGGACCAGAAGACCCAGTGACGTCACTTGTCAGATGCTGTCGTAAGGATATTATGCAAAGCGTAAGCGTACTTTGGGGCAGCGGGTAGAAAACTTTAATAGGGGGAAAAAAACTTTGACAACTCTTCTAAGAATACTTCCACATACTGGGAGATTTTGTAAGACCCTGTAAAATATTTTGTCATGCAGTAAAATCTGCACCATAATGTTAATGTCTAAGGCTTCTCTCACAGAGGTGCATTTTACTGCAATTAACAAGGCGTTTTGAATGCAGCGTTAATTGTGGTATAACTCTACCATTGACATCAATGGGGCCTTCCAGACATTTGCTCAATTGGGGCGCTGAACGGCACTTTTCAGCGCTGCAAATTTCAGGTAGAATCTGTTCTATATTTGGCTGTTTAGCGCACCTCATCAGCCATCACAATGATGGGGTGCGCCAGACCCCGTCAGCTGTAAGACGCTGTGGCCGAAAGTAAAATTAAAATTTTAGGAGCTTTATTGTACGTGCAATTCAGTGTCAAAATCTGCATGTACAGATGTAGTTTTTGTTGCAGATTTTGATAGAATGATCTGCAGCGTCTTGCGGAATATTCCAGTGTGTGAAAGCTTCCGAAAGAAGCCCAGCGAAATCCGCACCCTTTTAGCATTCTGTTGTGAAATCCTCCAGCACAGGATTTTCCACATATTGATTTAGAAACCTGTGTAGCAAGCAAAAAAAGTTCTAGCAATCCTTGACGCGGCTTCTGCATGGAGACCCCATCGGGTAGACAACCCCAGATTTGGGGTGAAGTTCGTGTGAAAAATTAATGTACTCTGAGTTCTTCTGCGGAATAAAGTGTCAGATGCAGCCCAGAAAAATCCAATGTGGATCTCTGTGAACGCAGGCTCTAAATACCCGCAATTGTTGTACCTGCTGGGTATGTGATTGGCATCCGTGGTGATAAGCCAGTATTCCTGGCTACATTTGGGTCACAATGATGTTTATTGTGTTGTACAGTATCACAGGGAAGATACTTCTTTGTAGCAGCTGCTCTCATTGCATAAGAACGCTGCTGGCTGTGTAGCAGAAGATCCGCTCTGGAGTTGGATGTTAAACTTTACCACAATTGCACTTTGTCGCTGGTGACTTTCCTTCTGAGACTTCCGCTTGTGCGTTGTATCAGCAGACGCTCCGCCAGCTACACATGTGGTTTCAGTATTTAGGTTGTCGGTGATAATCACTCTGGTGATCCCACACTGCAAAAATGCAAATCTGCACAGTAGCTGACAAGCTCTCATGCAGAGTATTTGGGCGGTTGTGCGGCGCACGCTTTACTGCTTGGGGTGACAGCAGGTGCCTTCACAGGGTGAGCCGTGGAATGGACAAACGGACTGGAATGTAAAACTCGCCTTTTATAGAGAGGATGAATTAAACAATAGCAAGGGATCGTCTTTCACTTTAAATCTGGAACATGGTGTTCGTTGCAGTAATTGAGGGGTCCTTTTGGAGTTTTAACAGCATTTCTGATCTTGTCTAAAAACTGCACAGGTTTTATCGTGAAACGCTGCGGATTTGTGATGCAGTATTCAGCCGATCTGCTCCTACAGGTAAAACACACTGAAATCATGTACTTCACCTGCAAAAACCACATTCCAAAACTGCGCCATTATGTGGTAAAAGGCATCTTATAAATGCCAATAAGACAGAAGTATCCTGCCTGCTTGTAGTTGACGGAAACATTCCAAACTTAATTAAACGTCATTTAAAAGGGAACATGGATATAGAACCGTGACGCATTTCAGACAAAGATGTCCTTGATCATAGGTGACATACAGGTCAATCTTAAGAAAATTTTATATAAAAACCTGACCAATGGCATACAGCACTTAAAGGGGTTGTCCCGCGAAAGCAAGTGGGGTTATACACTTCTGTATGGCCATATTAATGCACTTTGTAATATACATCGTGCATTAATTATGAGCCATACAGAAGTTATTCACTTACCTGTTCCGTTGCTAGCGTCCTCGTCTCCATGGATCCGTCTAATTTCAGCGTCTAATCGCCCGATTAGACGCGCTTGCGCAGTCCGGTCTTCTCCCTGGTGAATGGGGCCGCTCGTGCCGGAGAGCTGGTCCTCGTAGCTCCGCCCCGTCACGTGTGCGGATTCCAGACAATCAGGAGGCTGGAATCGGCAATGGACCGCACAGAGCCCACGGTGCACCATGGGAGAAGACCCGCAGTGCATCGTGGGTGAAGATCCCGGCGGCCATCTTGCTAAGGTAAGGAAGAAGTCGCCGCAGCGCGGGGATTCGGGTAAGTACTAAACGTTTTTTTTTTTTTTTTAACACATGCATTGGGTTTGTCTTGCGCCGAACGGGGGGCCTATTGAAAAAAAACAAAAACCCGTTTCGGCGCGGGACAACCCCTTTAAGGTCACATTATATGAATGTAATTGTTACCACTCATTGATGATACTGGTACCCACGTGTTGAATGGCACAATGACCTCCCAAATGTAATTACTAGAAACCCAAGTGCTATCGATAAACCTAAAAGTGGACACAATAAGTATATCGTATATAACAAAGGTGAACTACTCAAAACCAGTATGACCGAAACGCCAACCAAACCCTACAGTCGGCAACCACTGCGACAGTTTGGGTCGCCTGTATGTCGTCGGTCGTGGTTTTTATATACTGTATATGCGCAGTCAGCATGTAATAAAGTAAAGTTCATGTAACTTTCAATTTGGTTGCTACAGGAGCCCTACTGGAGTGGTTTCATATACAACATGTAACATATTACACTTCATAGAATTTTGCAGATAATAGAATATATAAAATTTGGTGTTAAATCTTTACATAAAGATTATTTTGTGAGTTTTTTGAAGAGTTTACTTGTTTTAGTAAAAAAAAATTAGACCTTTTTGATTTTGAGCTGCCAGTTTCAGATGCGCACACTATGGGTTTGTGGTTAGTAGTATCGTCGTCGTCGCTATTTAGTAACTGTGTACCAGGATTAGACATTTCTGGCACATAATATTGCATTAGGTTTTAGACTCACATATGAAGTGTAATCCGGTGTGCCGCGCTTGGCAAGGAAATGACGTAAATGCAACAAAAGTGCAGGGAAATGTTTGTATAAACTAAGCTAACCATGCTGGGCATTTATCCAGGCTGGTATTTCATATGCCAGTCTTAGGCTGAGCTCACACCGCAGTGTGATCCAGCTTAACACCGTGCATGGCAGCCATTTTTCATTGGGCATGACAGCGTATCTCACACATGCTGTTATACGCAGTCTGAGCTTTTAAAAAAATTTCCCGCTTGACGGCATGACAAGATAGTGTATGGCGATTGGCATCACACATGTCATTGCGTACTTGCTTCTGCTCATGTAGGTGGCATGCTTGGCCAACGCTCCATTCATTCTGACGTAACTACAGGTGAGTAGCAACTCCCACAGTGGCCCTCAGTAGCAATAGTGTCTCCCCACAGTGGTCTTCAGTATCAATAGTGTCTCCCCACAGTGGTCCCAGTAATAATGGTGTAGAGTGGGAAACCCCCGGCTACTTTCACACTATGTCTTGCAATGTATGTCGGAGGTTTATATCAAAAAGATTTCCTGCCATGGACCTCTGACAGACGCCGCTATATAAGCCTACAGCGCCATCCGCTGCTCCTATGTTTGAAAAGAAAATGAATGGACGCCAGTTTGCAGTCCTATTCCATATAGGCATACTGACTGTGTCGCAGAATGGAGGCCCATTGGTATGTTTAGCAACCCATTGAAGACCAGAGTGTTTCTGTTGTAGAGGACCAGATACTTTATAGCGATTTTGCTCATGTGGTGGGTTTTTTCGTCCTATTGATTTTTTTTTCTTTTTTCCTGGCCTGTCAACATTATTTTTGCTGGGGGGGGGGGGGGGTTTCCGCGACATGTAGGACTATGTTTTAAGACCTTTTATTCATTAAAATATTTTTCCAGTTTTTTTTATTTTATTAGGGTTAGTTTTTATGTCCAAAATAAAATGTAATTTTACAGTTCTTTATTTCTAAAATCATATTCATGGCACAGGAATGGGTTCACTGTTTCCTAATTTTTTAAAAAATTGAGTTTATATAGTCTCTGTGCAACACAATTTTTGTCACAGATGGGCCCCCTGCACACGGGCGGAAATTCTGCGGCGGGATTTCCCGCAGAATTTTTGCCCCTGCCCACCTGCATTACAATACGCAATCCTATGCAGATGGCAGCGATTTGTCCGTGTGAAAACGCACGCAGAAAACCTCGCGGCATGTTCTATTTCTGTGTGGGTCTCGCGGAGGCCCACACAGAAATGTCAGTAAAGACCTGTCTGCTCCGCTCTGCACGTATTGCGGCTGGGCGGCAGCCAGCACATCACAGAGCTTCGGCGACGCCGGGAGCGGGTGAGCCGCAGGTCTCTGCAGGGGCACGGGATCCGACCCGGCCGTCTGCAGGCGGCCATAAGCAGATAGGCGGCCCATAGTAACTTTAGTGCGCTGAATTCAAATATGATATCTGTTTTTTTCTGCAACATAAGGTTTTCCAGTTATGGGGAATAATGTAATCCAATTGCTGTTGTATTATATTTTTTGAAAATATGCCTATGCAATTAATCCAGTCGGCTCGCCATTAACCTTGCTGGATAAAAAGAATAACAAAAGTGATTACGCAACTATTTCGCAATCACTGTTACACACCACGTGCTGACTGAACACTATAAGGGTAGGTTTATGTAACATATAGGCTATGTTTCCATGTAGCGGAAACACTGCGGATCATCCACCAGTAAATTGTAATTAATGAACTGTGTTTTACAGCTCATTGGTTAGACTAAATAAAAGAATCAAAATCGTAAAACAAAAATGCATGTTTGGTATCTCTGTGTCCATGAAAGTCCGATCTATCAAAGTAACGCATTATCTACCCCGCACAGTGAACGTCGTAAAAAAAAAATTAAGAACGCCAGAAATGCGCTTTTTTTGGGGGTCATTCTGTCTCCAAGAAACAATGCAATAAAAACTGATCAAAATTTCATATGTATTCCAAGATGGTACTAAAGCAAACTACAGGACATCTCGCAAGAAATGAGCCCTTGCACAACTATGTGGATGGAAAAATATAGAAGTTATTGTGTGCAGATCGCAACAGAAAATAATAAAAAAAAATTAAATAACATAAAAAAAGATAATTATCAAAAAAAACCCAAAAAACATAAATTTGGTATCCTAGCAATCGTACTGACCCATAGAATAAAGTTATCATGATGGTGGATTTATTTATTCATTTTAATTTACTCCACTTAGAACTTCTTTTCAAAAGTTTTTCAGTTCATTGTATGGTACATTAAATAGTGCCATTGAAAAATCGAACTCTTCACGCAAAAAACAAGCCCTCATACAGCTACTTTGATGGATAAATAAAGGAGTTACGATTTTTTTAAGACAAAAAAAAATGCTTGGTCACTAAGGGGTTAAATAACTAGAAATTGAGACGTGCCGCTATTATTCAGTTTTACCAGTGTAATCAGCAGGTTTTTTACAGAAACATGTCAATTACTTTCTTGGATGAAAATTTTTTAAACATTTCTTGCACAGTGTTATAGGGTGGATCTGCCGACAGTTTAGGTTGGTGTCAGATGAGGGTCGTTATCTTTTTACTGTATATAAAATCTGTATGTTGTTAATCTTTATTCATATAGCGCCAACATATTCAGCAGCGCTTACAAGACAGGGAAAACAGAAACAAAACCCCAGTTCCATGAAGTAATCAGTTGGTGGACACAGTAGGGGAGAGGGTCCTGCTCCAACAAGCTTACATACTACAGATAATGGGGTGATACAGAAGGTAAAGGGGCTGGAGATATGCACGGTATGGTGAGGTGGAGAGTGAGGGATGCTATACACATAGACAATGGTCAGGCCGTGTAGTGGCCGAATCAGTATGCCTGCAGGGGGTGGTTGATGGCAGCTAGCAGTAACTGCAGTCAGCAGGACAGGGAGCATGTACAGAGGGGTTAAAGGGGTTGTCCTGCGAAAGCAAGTGGGGTTATACACTTCTGTATGGCCATATTAATGCACTTTGTAATGTACATCGTGCATTAATTATGAGCCATACAGAAGTTATTCACTTACCTGCTCCGTTGCTAGCGTCCCCGTCTCCATGGTGCCGTCTAATTTCAGCGTCTAATCGCCCGATTAGACGCGCTTGCGCAGTCCGGTCTTCTCCCTGGTGAATGGGGCCGCTCGTGCCGGAGAGCTGGTCCTCGTAGCTCCGCCCCGTCACGTGTGCGGATTCCAGACAATCGGGAGGCTGGAATCGGCAATGGACCGCACAGAGCCCACGGTGCACCATGGGAGAAGACCAGCGGTGCATCGTGGGTGAAGATCCCGGCGGCCATCTTGCTAAGGTAAGGAAGAAGTCGCCGCAGCGCGGGGATTCGGGTAAGTACTAAATGTTTTTGTTTTTTTTTAACACATGCATTGGGTTTGTCTCGCGCCGAACGGGGGGCCTATTGAAGAAAAAAAAAAACGTTTCGGAGCGGGACAACCCCTTTAAGTTTAGGAGATGTGGTATGCCTCCATGAAGAGATGCGTTTTTAGGGCACGCCTAAAGTTTTGTGTGTCAGTGATTGCCCGGATAGTTTGGGGGTAGCACGTTCCAGAGGACTGGTGCTGCTCTGAAGAAGTCTTGGAGGCAGGAATGAGAGGTTCGTGTTAAAGGGGCGCTTAGTCTGATTTCTTTGGGGGAGTAGAGGGCGCGGGCTGGGTGGTGGATTGAGATGAGGGAAGCAATGTATGGCGGTGCGGTGCTGTGGAGGGGTTTGTGGATGAGGGTAGGGAGTTTAAATTGAATTCTGAATTTGACTGGCAGCCAGTGCAGTGACTGGCACAGGACAGAGGCATCCAAGTAGCAGCTGGACAGGAAGATAAGCCTGGCTGCGTGTGCGTGCGTGTGTGTGTTTATATATAATTTATTATGAAAATGAGAAAAAGTAAAACTTGCGGGCTTATGTACCGTATATATAGCTTGTAAGTTTTCCTTTTTTTTTTTTTTTAACATCTATGTCCACCATGTTGTCATTTCACACCCCTGGGGGACGTTCTCACTTTTTCACTGTAGCTGGGGCATCCGTAAAAATGGCATCCACAGCACATTTCCCTAGTGTGACAATAGTCGCTGGTTTGGGGTCTGCTCAGACCCTGCATATATGACATTCCAGGGATTGCCGGCCATATAATACTGATGACATGACATAACAAAAAAAACCTTGATCATCAAAAAAGTGACTGTTACTACGCCAAGCACGCTGCTCCATGTGTCCTGTCGCCCTGCAGCACATTGTTCTGTGTCACATCTGAGTGTATGTGATAGGTAGGATAATCTGCAATTACTTATTTGAATGGTAAATTATATTCCCAGCGCTCAGAAATAACTCTGAATCAAAGAGCCATTGATATTCTTGTGGACGATGATTATTGCATGACGTAAGTGCTAATTACATGCAGGCTGAAGACCAGAGTATTTTAGAAGGGACACAGCAGAGAGAATATCCTAAAGTATTCCCATCTTGTCTGTCCGGTCGTTGAGGGAAATGCGCCGCAGCTTCATGATCTATTCATATACTGTGGCGGTGGGAACTCCCACATCGCCATCCTGTGTAGATGAGTAAACCCGGCTGGATGGTTGCCACAGTCATTGGGATTTGTTACTAACAGAACAACAAAAATTCTAACTGATGGAAATCGTTCCTTTACTCGATTCACAATCGCAACAGTTGCACTCAGCTACAACCCCCTGTGGTGGTCAATGGCTGCATGAGTTTGCCAGTAATACTGCCCTTTTACCGTCACATGTGAGCATGTGCCACCACGAGTGCAGACAGGGTTGTAACCACGTCCAGCTGGCGCAGTGTGGCAGTCCATTCTCAGACTTTCTGCAGTATCAGATGGTGGATTGATAATTGTGAAGTAGTTTCTGTATGGCCATTACGTGTGTGCACTGGGAGTTTAGTTGACTTGTATATACTCTGTTCAGATGGCCAAGTAGGGAACAGTGGGGCAGACGGACATTCGGTGGAGGTGCCCATTTGCACAAAGCTGTTGGATGGACGCGGAAGCGCACATGCGCACAACAATGCGTGGCAGACGGGGAAGTGCATGAGGTCGGTCGGTGGATGGGGAAACGCCCGTGCCCACGAGGTTGGAACATGCTTGTGCTCTAAAAAGAGGAAGTTGGGCCGTTTCCTACTGGATACTTGGCAGGCAATGTACTTATACTGTGCTGCTTTTGTTATCTTATTCTTGTAGTACAAATGATCTGCTTATAAGTGATATATGTCCACAAGACTTTCTGCGCTGTATTTAGAAGTGTGAAGGACCCGTAAGGACTCAAGATGCTGTATGTTTGTATGCACAGTGGAAGTTGTTAGCTGCCCTGTGAAGAGGTTGTACTGTGATCACACTGTTATCCGTGTACCTCTGAGGTCCCTTTACATGGCTCCGCTGGAACTATGTGACCAGTGCCGATCAATGAGTTTGGTGCTCATTTGAAGGGCCTTTTTATAGGTTGATGTGTGCTGCACTCCGGATGACCAATCCTTAACGTAATCATCCATCCCCGGTACGATCGTGTCGGCGGCACATCCCCCTGTCCACACTCGAGTTGTGCTAGCGCACTTGTACTGTCACGCTTGGCTTCTTGTAAACCTGTCGGCTGAGTCCAAAGTAATACTCTGTGGTATATGCAATCTTATGGAGGTCATTTAATGGCTAAAAATCAGTCAGTAAGGGCTCCTTCCCACGGACGGATTTCCGCTGCGTAATACGCGGCGAAAATCCGCCGCGTTGCCCGCAGCTATTAGGTTCTGTTGAACCTAATAGCTCAATCCTCACGGTGCAGGATTCCATACAGCGGAAGATAGCGTGAAACCGCTTCCCCACCCACCGCCAGCTGCGCCATATGACGCGGCCGACGCGTCACATGACGCTGCGGCATGTCACACGCTCTATTGCGCATGCGCGCCAAAGCGTCATGCGGGACGGAAGATGATGGATCCGGAGGTAAGTATTGGGGTCTTTGGGGGGCGCCGTGACTGGCTCCGCCGCGGAATTCCGAGGCGGAGCCCGTCACGGCCGTGGGAAGCCGGCCTAACACTAAAAAAAAATGTCTTGGTGTAGTCAAAGAAAAACCAAGGGGATAGATTGACTGACTGATTTTGTCTAATAGTTAGTCCGGGCTCACACGGATGGACCAGATTCCGCATGCTGGAGGGCTGCGGAGGATTCCGGCTGGTCACCCTGCGTACCTGCTTTTTCTGTATTGAGGCTCGCCGTCGGTCATGCGCAGTACAGGTTTTTTTTTCCACCCAACGTTTGTATTTCCCGCGCCGTTGCTAAGCAAGGTCAGACGGCCTTCATTGAAGTCAATGGAGGCCGTCCGACTGGAGTCTGTGGAGAAATGGAGCATGCTACGATTTTTCTTCTGCTCGCAGAATATGCAGTGTGTATTCGCAAGTGTGAAGGACAAATTGAAAGTTCATGCCTTTCAACGCCTGCGTTTTGCCGTGGATCCTTGTGACGCAGCAGTCCAGTTGGGTTCATGTCTGATACACAAGTATTTGTAGTATACAGTACAATGATTGAAGTACAATGAGAGTAACTAATTATGGTAAACATTGTTTAGCATAATTAAAGAGGTTTGCAAAGAAAATACTATTATTGATCTGTCCTCGGGGTAAGTCGTCCATACTTGATACCACTCGGGTGCTTGCTTTTAGTGTAGCTCCATACGGCTCGGAGCAGAAGTTGCGGTTCTGACCCTTGTGTAGTGGCAGCCGCATCTCTCACTGAATGCAGTGTGGGCTGCACCTGCCGTTACAGGTATTGGCGACTATACCGGGGTCAGAGTCGCAGCTTTAATTCCGCCCTAGTGTGTAGCGGCGCTGACACCGATCAGCCGGGGTTCCAAGTGGTGTACCCTGACCAATCGGCTATTGATGGCCTGTCCGGAGGCATCGCCACATTCTAAGATCCAGAAGAGTGTTACGGAGCTCCGTGGGGGCTTGTTTTTTGCAGGGTAAGTTGCAGTTTTTATCGGTTCTATTTTGGGGTACATGTGACTTTTGCCTATTGGTGACCACCGTAAGAAAGCATATTGGTGATCACTAATTATAATTTAATAAGTTAAAGAAGAGTAATGGTGGTTGAGACCTAAAAGTTGTTTAGTCCTAAAGAATATTTAGTTTAGGACCAATTTTACCTATTCTCTAGTTGTGTTATTGTGTGCTCCCCTGGTCCTACAGTAAGTTACAGACACAACAATACTTCTGCTCTAAGCTTCAGTGGTCTGACAGTCGGGCAGGGAAAGAGTTTCTGACCCCCATCCCAGGTCTCTCACTAGCAAAGCCAGACTCCTACTGTATGCTGATGAAGGGCAAAAACCCTGAAACAGCTGTATGTATGATGAGTCTGGCTTTGCTTTTAATTCCCAGTCATTGTTACAAGGCTTGTATAAAAAGTCTGACTTTGACTTGAAGGAATGCTGCCTTCCAATAGGTGGCACTGTGGAGGTTTTATTCCATCTCCCTTATTTGCATATTACCCAGAGGAGTGTGCATGACCATTTGAGTCTCCTCACTCACTGTTTAGCTACTCTCCCTAAGGAGAAAATATAGCGTTTCTGACCACTGACAGTGCCACAAATACACATGGGTCGGAGCAGAAGCTACTACCCCGACCTGTGTGTAGTGGCCGACGCTTGTAACTGCAGGTGCAGCTCTCAATGAAATCAATAGGAGCAGTGTTTGGAGTTGCAAATGCCGGCCATTACACAGAGGTCGGAGTAGTGGCTTCCGCTCCCATCCCTGTGTATTTGCGGCGCTTTCAGCGGGTGCCCGATTAGCTGATCGGCTGGGGTGACCACATTAGGGCACTAGAGCTTAAGGCCTCATGTCCACGGGTAAATTAATATTTAAAATCCGCAGCGTTTTTTCCCGCACGCGTATCCGCGCCACATAGGGATGCATTGGACACCCGCAGGTAGTTAAATACCTGCGGATGTCATTTCTCCCTTCAGGCACGGATCAGCGTGCGGGAAAAAATCCGGACATGCTCCATTTTAGTGTGGGTCTCCCGCGGGGACGGCTCCCACAGGCTTCTATTGGAGCCTATGGAAGCCGTCCAGATCCGCGGAACACCCGTACCATAATTAAAACTCACCTGTCTTGGACGCTGCAGGTCTCCCTTCGTTCGCCGTTGGAACTTCTTTCTTCGGCTTGGCAGATGTGCCCGGCACATGCGCGCGGCGTGCCGAGCACATCTGCCGGGCCGAAGAAAGAAGATCCGGCCGAGAAGGAAGGAAGAACCGCAGCGTCTGGAGAGGTGAGTTTATTCTTATTTTTTGGCCTCATGTCCGCGGGGCAGGAGGGACCCGCTACGGATTCTCCATGAAGAATCCTCAGCGGGCCTGATTTTCCCCGTGGACATGAGGCCTAAGGGAGTAATGCAGGTTGTGGTGTTTTCCGGAATACAGAAATTGAGAAGTATTACTATATTGTAAAGTTTAACTTTGTATAGGAATAATCTCCAAGCGGGTTCCATTCATATAAAGTAGTGATAATGAATAATAGCAACGGCACTGATCCACCTACCACATTCAGCAGCTTACACCCTCGCATGGCGAATGCAGAAGTCTTGTGTCTGTAGGCGACAGAAAACTGTTGGCACACAAGTAACAGGATGTCTTCTGTCGGGCCGTGTCAGCAAGTGGCAAACGGGACAGCAGTCACTGCTCTGCTTCACTGACAGGATGTTACTGCCAGCACTTACTGTAAGGCCTTAGTAAGCGTTCAAGTCCACAAATGGCAGAAGTTTTACTCCACATATATTAGTTATGTTATTGGCCTTCTATGACTAAAGGCTATGGATACCTTTACAGGCTTTAATCATGTGTTGCATAAAAATGAGAGAATGTTATTAAAATGTTCGTCCTTTTACTTTTTGGGCTTGTCATGTGTCATTACAGTGATAGCTGGAGGGCTGAGATTGTAGTACAATCCGCCAAACTGAAGGACTTTGGAACTAATGATGGGGAGGGGCTGTACCTGCACTAGACAGCAGGTGTTGGGGGGCTCATTAAGCAGGAAGAAGGGTCCATAGAAGATGCGGAAGCTCACATTAACACCATGTATTTTTGTTGGCCATTAAAAGGTATCCTATCTACAAGATTACTTGGTTTCTCTTACTGAAAACAATCGCATTTTGTATACTGTGGCAAATGCTGCTTTATGGCTTTACAGTGGCATACGTCAGAGGGCTAGATCGGGTAATATCGCCAACATAAAGCAAAGTATGATGTAAACAGAGCCACTTTGCCAACATCAACGGAGCTGAGTTGCCAGGAAAGTTCTTAGGCCGCTCTCACACTCATCGCTTTTTACCGCGTTCAGTGCGGCATCCCGAGATCCACGCTAACTGCGACACAACACTGCCACTAATTTCAATGCACTCAAATTTGGTGTTTCTAACATTACGATTTTCGAGCGCTGTTTGTTTTATTTGCACGTGTTTTCTTGTTTAACACACCTTATCACCCTTCACAATGACGGGGTGCATTAAAAAGCCACATCAGATGCTGTATAATGCGTCAAAATGGCGCGATTTTGAGTGGTGTTTTCTGAATGCGTGAGAACGGCCTTAGACTACTTTACTCCCACAGTGGATTATATGGCTTATGTAAACAGTTGACATCACATGGTAGCCATGACAGTCAGCAGAAGTGTGGTCCCTACTATGGGAGCACTGCGCTCATATAGGTACCATATTTAGGTAATACCATGGCAGTTTTGAAGTACAAAACATTCCCTACAATTGTTCCAGAAGAAGAGAAACATACGGGCGGTAGTAGGATATTGCAGAGGGAAGTCTGTCCCAGGTTGCCGGGTCCTCAGTGTAGATAAAATGTGAAGGGTTCTCACGGATGAAGAATACTCAATGTAAGGTCACTCAGATCTGTGCTGCGTATTCCTTAGTGCTATAGCCCTATTGATTTACATTTGGCATTCCGACCTGCGTTTTTTACGTGTGTGAAAAGAATTGCAGTATGTCCTATCTTGGTGCGTATTGCGTACCAAAATAGCCAATTAAAGTCAATGAGATTCCATAAATACGCATGGTCCATGTGCATTCACTGACTGTTTATACATGAAATCAATGGGACAGTCTTGTGGGGTTATTTGGTTTCTTTTGCGCGTGTTAAAAAAAAAACCAACAAAAATGCAGGGAATATGCATAGTTTGGTTTTACGTACCTGAAATTAGCAGCAGGGTCTTATGAGTGAGCCCTAACTATGAATATTACTATAAACAAGCCTTGCAGTGGTGCGCTGGTTTCTGAACATATCCGCACTGCAGGCAGAGGCCAGAGTAGTTTGTGAATCAGAATATATCAATTAAACGTATTTTCTTTTTATATGATGTTTTTGACTTTGTGTTCCATTTAAAGATACACAGTGTGATCCTAAATAACCTTGTATGAAAAGACAAAAGTATTGTAGAGGTGATGCCATTATCTGACCAGAGGAGTTCTATCTGCTTGCAGAGCTGCGAGGACGTCCCGCTTGCAGATAGAACATCTCTGGTCAGATAATGACGCTCTCGCCTCCAGGATACTCATCTGGTCCGTAAAGGAGTATTTAGCATCTCATCCATGTTTCTGGTAACAGGTCCGCGCTGTTCTTGCTGTACATAAAGATACACTGATATCTCCTCTGTAGCGTGACGAAACAAAGCCCTTTTGTAGACACAAAGTGGGAACTGAAAGACAATGACTCTCACCACAACTCATCACGTGTTCTACAGATGTGAAAAATATTCATTAACCTTTTCCCATCACAGCCATTTTTTTGTTGTTGTCTTTTCATCCCCACTTTCCAAGAGCTCAATTTTTTTTTTTTTAAATTTGCCCAGCTGCATGAGGGCTTGTTTTTGCAAAATAAGCTGTATTTTGGTATCATTTAACCCCTTCATGACATGGCCTATTTTGGGCTTAAGGACGCAACAATTTTTGGCGGATTTTCTTCTCCGTTTATCAAAAGTCATAACTTTTTTATTTTTCCGTTGACGCGGCCGTATGAGGGCTTGTTTTTTGCGTGGCGAACTGTAGTTTTTATCGGTGCCACTTTTGGGTACATAGACTATATTGTAGAACTTTTTTTATTTTTTTTTTATGATAGCAGGGAGAGAAAACGCATCAATTCTGCCATAGATTTTTTTTTTAAATTTTTTTACAGCGTTAATCATGCAGCATAAATGAGACATTCCATTTTTTTCTGCGGGCCGGTACGGTTACAACGATACCAAAATTCTTACATTTTTTTTTAGGTTTTCCCACTTTTCTGCAATAAAAACCCTTTTTCTTGGAAATCTTTTTTTTCTAAATCGCTGCATTCAAAGTCCTGTAACTTTTTTATTTTTTGATGTACGTTTTTTAGCGTTTTTTTTTAAGCGTTTTTTTCCGTGCACAGTTACGGACGCGACAATACCAAATATGTGGTTTTTTTTTTTTTACCTTTTTTTATGCTAATCTGAGAAAAAGTAGTAAAAAAAACATTTTTTTTATTTTTTTTTACATTTTTTTTTTTTTAATTCATTTTTTAATCTTTGTTTTTCTTACACTGTTTGCGTCCCTCTGAGGGACTTACAACACTGCCCTGATGATCGCTGTGATAAGGCATGGCAGAGCTACTGCTCTGCCATGCCTTATCGCTTATACAGCGATCTCAGGCATAGGCAATACAGGACGCCAGTGTCTGGCGTCCTGTTGCCATGGTGACAGGCCGGGCTCTCGCGATGACATCGCGAGTTCCGGCCGGAGACACAGAGGGAGCCGCGCTCCCTCTGTGAACTCTTTCCCTGCTGCGATCTACTTAGATCGCGGCAGGGAAGGGGTTAACAGCGGGGGGGGGGCATCTCCAATGCCCCCCCCCGCTGTTGCAGCAGGACGCCGGCTGTGACTGACAGCCGGCTCCCGCTGCGGGATAGCGCAGGATCTTATGTGATCCCGCGCTATCTCCAGGACGTAAGTTTACGTCCTGTTGCGGGAAGTACCAGGCTGCCAGGGCGTAAACTTACGCCCTGCAGCGGGAAGGGGTTAATGTATTATATGATGTATAGAAAAATGTAAGTATTTTGGAATTGTGGAAAGAAACACAAATTCTGCCAATGATTTTGGGGTCCGTTTTTTACAACATTCATTGAGTAGGAAAAATGGCCCATATAGGGTGGGTTCACATCTACGCCCGAGGTTCTGCTTTCCTGCGCTGTTTGGGGAGCAGGGAAGGGGAATCCCCTGGCTGAACATCTCCATCTCCGGTGGGAACCAAGTAACGACAAACAGACCCCAGTGACTATAATGCTATCCATTTGGTTTCTGCTTAGTTGCCCAGCTTTTATATAGAAGAAAAAGTGCTGTGAAGCAGACCCTGATAGTTTTTTCTTTTTTGGGGGGGTCCATAAAGTAAAGGCTCATTTACATAGAGCGATGATCGCTCAAACTACAATTTGAGTGACAGCTTTGAGCGATCATTTTACATAAACTATCAGCTACTTAAAGGGGTTGTCCCGCGCCGAAACGGGTTTGTTTTTTTTTTTAACCCCCCCCGTTCGGCGCGAGACAACCCCGATGCAGGGGTTAAAAAAACAAACCGGAGAGTGCTTACCTGAATCCCGGCGGTCCGGCGTCTTCATACTCACCTGCTGAAGATGGCCGCCGGGGTCTGCTCCCTCCGTGGACCGCAGCTCTTCTGTGCGGTCCATTGCCGATTCCAGCCTCCTGATTGGCTGGAATCGGCACGTGACGGGGCGGAGCTACACGGAGCCGGCATTCTGCACGAGCGGCCCCATTGAAGACAGCAGAAGACCCGGACTGCGCAAGCGCGGCTAATTTGGCCATTAGAGGCCGAAAATTAGTCGGCACCATGGAGACGAGGACGCCAGCAACGGAGCAGGTAAGTATAAAACTTTTGATAACTTCTGTATGGCTCATAATTAATGCACAATGTACATTACAAAGTGCATTAATATGGCCATACAGAAGTGTATAGACCCACTTGCTGCCGCGGGACAACCCCTTTAATAGCTATTTAGTGTGCAAATGAAGCCTTTAGCTGAATGCAGTTAATAGCCTGAGGGCTTTTATCTGCTTTCAGTTCCTTTTGTTCTCAAAGGGAAACAATGCTATTAGCACTACCTGTGGAGAACTCCTGATAAGGCTGAACACTGATTTTAAGGTTGGCCTGAATTTAACGATCAGCTAGCAGTGCACGAAACGTGCATGATGGCCATGTATTTGGATGCAATGATGATCGCTCAAATGATCGCTTTTTACTGATTAAAAAAATATTTTTATTTGAGCGATCATTGCTTCGTGTAAATGGGCCATGTGAAGGTGGCCTAATACTAGAAGGGGGTAAAATCTTATACCCCCATCCCCACACACACACACACACACACCCCATCCTTCCTACCTTCCCCTGTTTACGAAGTTAAGTTTACGTGATTACTGAAATGACTTCTTCTTGTGTAAAACAAATATCAGGGAGTGCACCTTGCACACCATTTGAGATAGACGATAGATACCATAAAATCCAACTCACTGGGTGCTCAGTGGGACACCTAATGGTAACCCGCTTGCACCATGGATCCAAGTAAGCCTTGAGCGGTGTCTTTAGAGGCTCTCCAACATCCAGAGCACTGGAGAGCTGCAGTCCAGGGGAGCCCCGGTTTTCAGCAAAAAAAATGGGTGGAGACAATATAGGGTAAAAGAAAAAGCCTTTTCTGCACTTCAGGTGGAGTGACCTCGTTCTCCAAAGAAATGACTACTTTCCGACTCAATCCAGAAATAGGGATTTATTTCATAAAGCCACAGAGGTAGTGAACCTCCTTTTTTAAAAACAAAGGATAAAAGTCAAAGAAACATGCAACGCGTTTTAGCATAACATACGCCTTCATCAAGCATAAATTCATATCACAGATATCGCTATAACCATCTAAACCTACCATGTGTTTGTACGTGGGAGGATCATCCCAGTGTGAAGCGCCACCCGGGCGCTTAATCGTGACGTACACCATCCGGTGTCGTCATCAGCAGGCATCTGGAGCGCACGTTGCGTTCCATAGCCCATGTCAAGTGACGGCGTGATGACGTAATCAGCGTTTCTCTAATTCTTATATGGAACGCACGTTTCGTTCCACGACACGTAATCACGTGCCGGCGTGGTGACATAACACGCTTTACTATGAAAGTCTTACTTCTGGAACACTGTATGCGCTGTATGGCTACGGAACCCTCAATTCTATACAAAGGTCACTACGCTGCTAGTGATGTTTCACACCCCTTGACTAGCAGTTCTTTATTACAATCTTTGCTATACTTAAAGGAGATGTCTCGAGGAAGCAGTGATTTTTTTTTTTTGCCCAGTCCCCCTAATTAAACATACATTACTAATTACCCCTGTAAATTACTTTCCTAGCTGGTTTCTACTTACCGTTCCAGCGTTTCAGCAACTTATAAAAGTTTCCCCAAGATGGCCGCCGGCTCTTTCCCCGTCGCTCGCTGCAGCCCGACATGCGCGCTCCCGAGACGCTGCCAGCTGTGTCTCCATGGCAACCGGACGCCAAGCAGCCGCCGACTGGACGCCCCGCAGCCGCCGACCAGTCACCCACCGCCAGGCAGAAGGTAACCGGCGCAGCCCCCCCCCCCCCCAGCGACAGCCCCCCCGGCCTAGCGCTAGTTCCCCCATCACAGCGGCAGCCCCCCCGGCGCAGCGACAGCCCCCCCCCGGCCTAGCGCTAGTTCCCCCATCACAGCGGCAGCCCCCCCCGGCGCAGCGACAGCCCCCCCCCCGGCCTAGCGCTAGTTCCCCCATCACAGCGGCAGCCCCCCCGGCGCAGCGACAGCCCCCCCCCCCGGCGCAGCGCTAGTTCCCCCGGCGCAGCGGCAGCCCCCCCCCGACCCATCACTTACCTGGGACGCTTCTCGGGGCTGCTGGGCTGGGCTGGGCTTCTCCGCTGGGCAGCTCCAGTTTCTGCACCTTCCTCTAACAGAGGAAGGTACAGAATGGCCGCTCCAGCGCGCTCCCGAGCAGTGACAGCTCGTCTGCGCATGCGCAGAAGAGCTGTAGCGGGGAGCACACTGAAGCGGCTCGTGCTGAATGGAGAAGACCGGACTGCGCAAGCGCGTCTAAAAAAGCAAGCTGCCGGCGAATTTAGACGGAACCATGGAGACGAGGATGCTAGCAACGGAGCAGGTAAGTGGAATAACTTCTGTATGGCTCATATTTAATGCACGATGTATATTACAAAGTGCATTAATATGGCCATACGGAAGTGTATACCCCCACTTGGTTTCGCGAGACAACCCCTTTAATGAATTATAATTATTTATCTTAGGGCTATTTGTAAACAAACAATTCGTATTCAGTTCACTGACTGTATTACAAAGTTTACACACTGTATTTATAATTACCCTATATTGTTTTTGTGTAAGTTATATTGAAACTACTTATTATATGCAACTTGGATGTAAGTACAAAGTCTGGCGTTATATTTCTCGTTTCAATAAAAATATTGGAATAAAAAAAGTAACTTTTTTTGAGGTCCATGACATTTTTATCAAATTGTAGCACGCTCTAGAGGTTTTTTTCTTCTTCATAGGTTTAAAAAACCCCATAAAAAGTGCTTCAAACAGTTGACTTTGTATGCATTATAAAATACAGTAGAAAACCCGTGTAAAGGATTCGCCAGGGATAGACTGGAAGGAAAGTATGCAGGTCATTAAAATGTAACTTAGAAAACATGTGTTTCCTAAATGGGTGGGTTTTAGTAGCATTTCTTAAAGTGTTGTAACGACGTAACAACCTACCTTCTTGCAGCACGGCTCGTCTACCCAACATGTAACAGGATTTCCTGACCAATACTTGACTTTTTTTTTGTTTTTAAAGCTACACCTACAATGGAATCACATTTGGCTCAGCTCAAATAGAAAATACAGGGTGCGGCTTGTGTTTTTAGCATCAGATTGTCACATTGTGCGCCAAATGACAGAAGGATAATTGGTACTGAGAGCAAAACACTGGTGGAATATAAAGGATTATGGGTTACATATTGAAGCATAGATTAAAGAGACGGCAGACTACAGATGACAGGGCACAGCTGCGTGGCATGCCGCTTCTAACTATAAATAGGAAGGAGTTCTGAATGGCGTACATTACTGACCCTCTGCTTAGGAACTTTGGAGCACCTTAGGATACGGCCACAGTTTTTTCCACCATGTATTTTGGAGGATTTTCACTTCAAACCCCAAATATGTTACAGATTTGCAACGGCTCTTGCTGCAGATTTCATGTGGATAAGGGCATTAACCCTTATGTGTAAACGGGGAGGAAAAAAAACCTGATCGTAATGGATCCATCACCTCATATAAGTCAAAGATCCTATAAAAACTAAAGTAAGTCCAGTGAAGAGAATAGTAGGCCTGGGTTTTCACATGCTGGATTCCCGGTGGAAATCTCGCAGTTTGGCCGCAGCGAAAAACCGCGAGATTTCCGCCGGGAGAAGCGCTGCTTTTAAACCCGCGGCACTTAGCTTGCTCTTCCACTGCGGTCGGCGCTCCCATAGAGGAGAGCGCGGCCGCAACGGAAGATATAAAAAAATTGAGCATGCGGCGGCCGGCGAATCCGCGCCGCAGCGCCGGCTTCTGACAGCCTTGCCGCGGCGCATTCGCCGACCCCGTGTGGAGGAGATTTCTGAGAAATGTCGTCCACATGGCTGGCCAATCTCGGGATTAGCGGCCGCAGGCGGATTCGCCGCGGCAAAATTCCAGACGGAATTTCCGCGGCAAATCCGCCCCTTGTGAACCCAGCCTAGAAGTCCGCAGAGAGAGGAAATCTGTGCTGTCGGCTCAAAGTGGGCATTAGTAGAGAATCTTCTAATTGTCCAGATATTATGAGGTCTGTCTAGTGGAAAGCTCTTTAATGTTTGCAATGTAATGCTTTGTATGCTTCTGCTGCCTTTCTATACGCTCTAGGGATTAACTTGATGGCGTGCTTATATTGGTGACATTCTACGGTTGTTTCTGAAGTGGTTATGCGGCTACTGGAGACCCCCATTTTACTAGGGCCCCTGTATTAAAATAATAAACTGAACTATACTTGCCTCTCCGTCGCTGCTGGGATCCATCACTGCAGACCCGCAGCGGTCCTGGCATTGGTTGTGATAGATGATGTCACAGGAAATCAAGCGACTGCAGCAACCAATGAGAAGCTGGAGCATTACTGTTTGTTCTTCTGACATAGTGGCCCCAGTAGTAATAGTGACCCCCCACAGTGGCCTCTGTAGTGATAGTGTTCCCTATATTGGTCCCAGTAGTAATAGTGACCACCTAAAGTGGCCTCCGTAGTAATGGCATCCGCTTTCTTATCTCCAGTAGTAATAGTGACCCCCACAAGTGTATTTGCAAACGAAAAGGAAATGTCACACGAGATGCAGGGAAATAAAACGAACCCCCTGCTAAATATTGCATACCTAACACAGGGGGAAGTACATAGCTGGTTAACCCCTTCATGACATGGCCTATTTTGGGCTTAAGGACGCAACAATTTTTGGTGGATTTTCTTCTCCGTTTATCAAAAGTCATAACATTTTTATTTTTCCGTCGACGCGGCCATATGGGGGCTTGTTTTTTGCGTGGCGAACTGTAGTTTTTATCGGCGCCACTTTTGGGTACATAACATTAACTATATTGTAAAACTTTTTTTTTTTTTTTTTTTAATGATAGCAGGGAGAGAAAACGCATCAATTCTGCCATAGTTTTTTTAATTTTTTTTTTACAGCGTTAATCATGCAGCATAAATGAGACATTCCATTTTTTCTGCGGACCGGTACGGTTACAACGATACCAAAATTCTTACATTTTTTTTTAGGTTTTCCCACTTTTCTGCAATAAAAACCCTTTTCCTTGGAAATCTTTTTTTTTTCTAAATCGCTGCATTCAAAGTCCTGTAACTTTTTATTTTTTGATGTACGGAGCTCTATGAGGGCTTATTTTTTGCGAGATGAGCTGTAGATTTTATTGGTACCATTTTGGGGTACATACGGCTTTTTTGATCACTTTTATTGCGTTTTTAGTGAGGCAAAATGCTAAAAATTAGCATTTTGCCTCAGTTTTGTAGCGTTTTTTTCCCGTGCACAGTCAAAAGCATGTGCAACTTATTGTACGCGTCGTTACGGACGCGACAATACCAAATATGTGGGATTTAAATTTTTTTTTTACCTTTTTTTTATGCTAATCTGAGAAAAAGTATAAAAAAATGGTTTTTTTACTTTTTTTTTTTTAATTCTTTTTTTAATCTTTGTTTTTTTTACACTGTTTGTGTCCCTCTGAGGGACTTTAACCACTGCCCTGATGATCGCTGTCATAAGGCATGGCAGAGCTACTGCTCTGCCATGCCTTATCGCTTATACAGCGATCTCAGGCAAAGGCAATACAGGATGCCAGTGTCTGGCGTCCTGTTGCCATAGTGACAGGCCGGGCTCTCGCGATGATATCGCGAGAGGCGGCCGGAGACACAGAGGGAGTCTGCTCCCTCTGTGAACTCTTTCCCTGCCGCGATCTACTTAGATCGCGGCAGGGAAGGGGTTAACAGCGGGGGGCGCATCTCCGATCCCCCCCCCCCCCCCCCCCCGCTGTTGCAGCGGGACGCCGGCTGTGACTGACAGCCGGCTCCCGCTGCGGGATAGCGCAGGATCTTATGTGATCCCGCGTTATCTCCAGGACGTAAGTTTACGTCCTGTTGCGGGAAGTACCAGGCTGCCAGGACGTAAACTTACGCCCTGCAGCGGGAAGGGGTTAAAGAGGATTATAACTGATAAATCGCCGGGCCCAGTTGGATACACCCAAGGGTTCTATGGGAACCAAGTGATGTAATAGCTAGACCTCGATTTCTTATATTTGTGGACACTATCAAGATGGGGGTTGTACCATTGGATTGTTGCATTTCCAATGTGGTTCCAATATACAAAAAGGGGTCCAAGAGAGAGCATGTTAACTACAGGCCAGTAAGTTTCACTTCAAAAACTGGAAAAACATTCAAGGGGTTTGTGAAAGACGCCATCTTAGAATACCTCAAGGAGAACAACGGCATACCTCCTCACCAGCATGGGTTCATGAGGGGTCGATCATGTCAGACAAATGTGATCAGTTTCTACGATTAAGTAAGTTCTAGGCTGGACCTGGGAGAATCTATTGATCTTGTATATCTGGATTTCTCTAAAGCCTTTGACACCGTGCCGCATAATAGGCTGATATATAAAATGAGGCAGCTCGGACTGGGCGAAAACGTGTGTAAGTGGGTAAAGAACTGGCTCAGAGATAGAAAGCAGAGGGGGGTAATAAATGGTTCATACTCTGATTGGGCCCCCGTCGCTAGCGGGGGCCACAGGGTTCAGTACTAGGCCCCAATCTGTTCAATATATTTATCAATGACCTGATAGAGGGACTGCACAGTAAAATATCAATATTTGCAGATGACACAAAATTATACAATATAATCAATGCAACGGAGGACAACGTGCGGCTACAAATGGACCTGGACAAGCTGGGGGCATGGGCAGAAAAATGGCAAATGAAGTTCAATGTTGATAAATGTAAGGTTATGCACATGGGCAGGAGAAACGGATGTCGCCAATATACACTAAATGGGGTACTGCTAGGGAAAAAGACCTGGGGTACTGGTAGATTGTAGATTTAACTGGAGCAACCAATGCCAGTCAGCTGCTGCAAAAGCAAATAAGGTCTTGGGGTGCATTGAAAGAGGTATAGGGGCGAAGGACGAGAACATTATTCTTCTACTATATAAGGCACTTGTCAGGCCCCACATGGAATACTGTGTACAGTTCTGGTCACCGGTGCTCCGGAAAGATGTTACAGTACTGGAGGGGGTTCAAAGAAGGGCAACTAAATTAATGGAATGAGAGGACTGGAATACCCAGAGAGGCCATCAAAATTAGGATTATTCACCCTGGAAAAAAGACGGGTAAGGGGCGATCAAATAACTATGTATAAATACATAAGGAGACAATACAAGGATCCCTGCCATGATCTGTTTATACCCAGGACTGCGATAGTAACAAGAAGGCATCCTGGACGTTAGAGCAAAAAAGGTTTCATCACGCACACAGAAGGGGGTTCTTTACTGTAAGAGCATTGGGACTTTGGAACTCTCTGCCTGAGAATGTGGTGATGGCAAAATCCATAGAGGAGTTTAAGAGGGGACTAGACATCTTTCTAGAGCACTATGATATTACAAGATATAGACATTAGGTCACCAGCATGGTTGTTGTTCCGGGTCTTGCATTTAGTTAGGAACTATCAAAGGTTGATCCAGGGATTATTCTGATTGCCATTATGGAGTCGGGAAGGAATTTTCCCCCCGAATGGGCTAGTTGGCTTCTGCCTTTTGGGGTTTTTTTTGCCTTCCTCTGGATCAATAAGGGGGTTGAAACAGGCTGAACTAGATGGACACTGTCTTCATTCAGCCTAACATACTATGTTACTATGTTACAGTGGCCTCAGTAAAATGTAATTGTTCCCAGTAAGAGAAACCAAGTAATCTTGTAGATATGATACATTTTAATGGCTAACAAAAATACATGATGTTACAGCGAGCTTGCGAACCTCTCGGGCCCTTCGTCAGGCTAAAAATGGAATAGATCTGAACAGGCATGAATATTTATACACACTTATAACATACATACTTATGACAAGGCACAGATATGGATGTGATTGGTTTGCACCTAAAAGGAATTCTGCAATGGAAAACAAATAGAGATGAGCGAGTATACTCGCTAAAGGCAGTTGCTCGAGCGAGCATTGCCTTTAGCGAGTATCTCCCCCGCTCGAGACTAGAGGTTCGGGTGCCGGCGCGGGGGAGCGGTGAGTAGCGGCTGTCAGCAGGAGGGAGCGCCCGAACCTGCAGTCTCGAGCGAGGGAGATACTCGCTAAAGGCAATGCTCGCTCGAGCAATTGCCTTTAGCGAGTATACTCGCTCATCTATTAAAAACAAACTTTTTTTGTCTATGCACTGATAACAGAGTGAAAGTTTTATGGTCCCTCAATTACTATTGGGGGGGGGGGGGTTGTCAGGCTAGGAATGCTACAAGAGGTACACAAACTTATTTAACTAGACACTGATAAGGGATTATAGGTTTATGGTCCCTGAATTACTGTGGATGGGGGTTTTCACCAGGCCAGAAGTCTTATCTGTGCAATAAATGTCTCACACTTCCCATTCACGCATAAATCCTGGGGAATAATTTAACCCACTGTTCAGCGTGTCAAAAGTTATCAATTTATATTCACAAATTCTTCTATGGTTTTGTGACTTGAAACCAGTAATAGCGACCCCCACAATGGCCTTAGTATTAATATTGTCCTCTTTATTAGCCCCAGTAATAATAGTGACCCTCCACAGTGGCTTCAGTAGTAATAGTGACCCCTACAGTGGCCTCAGTAGTAATGCTGTCCCGTATATCAGACCCAATAGTAATGCTGTCCTGTATATCAGGCCCAGTAGTAATGGTGCCCCCCTGAAACCCATATACTTTCCTCCTGGTCTTCAAACCACTGCGTTTCTGCTTGGCGCTGCTTTGGGCGGAAGTGTGTGTGACCGGATACCTCCTCCCTTTTCATCTCCTCTGGCAGAACCAAGGAGGAGAGGTCAGGGAAAGAGGATACTGAGTGCACACACTGCCATCAGTTTGTGCACCTGTAACAGTGCCACTCAGTGATTACGAGCTGGGAGGCTGCAGCACCCCGGCTGGTAATCCCTTTCATAGTAACTGGACATGAGTGCGCTCTTAGTGCCCCCTCTGGCACGCATTCCATAGGCTCACCACCACGGGACTAGTACTGAAGCACCTCTCTCCAAGATGTTAAAAGCTTTTATGTCGCAATAATTTAGTGCCCTGTTGCCTTGGCCAGCAGGGGGGAGAAGTGTTCGTTCTCTGTGGTGAGCCTAACTGACAGCTAGGCTCACTGTGGAGAATCACGGCATGCTGCGATTTGCCGCCCGCGAGCAGAGAATTGCTATGATTCTCCGCTCGTGGATAGGGGGGGGGGGCTGCGCTTTCCATAGCAACACTAAGGAAAGCGTTCACTGCGTTCCCCATGGCCGAATTATCACTGCGGGGAACGCAGTGAAAATTCGCCCGTGGACAGGAGCCCTTAGTCTTACTTTTACCCTTGGGTTAGATGGAGACTTTTTGTACAATTACTTTCTAATTTAAACTAATCCTGTCTTTGTGAACCACTTCTGACATGGATTTCAAAAACTGCATAAAAAATGCCAGCGGCAAAGCAATCTAAGTTGAAAGTTTTCTGGAGAGCCTCTTTAGCACAATGGTTAAAGGGAGTCTGTCGGCAATTATGGCAACTGCTGACTGCGCTACGTAGATGCAGGGAAGAGGGTTTTAATACTTGTCTGTCTTGGAGGTTGTATTAGAAACAGGACTCTGACCCTTTAATCCTTCCCTTCGGGCCTTCGCTTTGTCCATTTGAGATGATCCACAGTTTTGATTGGCAGTTGTAGTGTCCTACCAGCTCAATGGACAGAGAGAAGGCACTTCCTGGGATTTAAGATTGTTTTTTCAGAGTCCTGCGCCTAACACAATCATGAAGATATAGAAGTTTTTTATAGACCCTTCTCCCCTGACGCTACTCAGCATTGTCAAATGTAAACTCTGCATGTAGTTCTCACCTTAATAGTAGAGCTTTCAATCTAAAGTGAAGAATAATGCATCACTTATTAGGTGTAATTCTTTCCGGTCTATTTATTTGAACATTGATGTATTAGAAATAATGAAAGCAAAGCTTAGTTTATTCAGCTATTCTGCTTGGTTGCAGGGTTAAATTTTGCTAGAAGTTCTAAGCCAAGAAATTGCTACAAGGAGACAGTAATTACTGTAATTAATGAGATAGGAAATGGGAACAGTAGACCACAAAGCGGTGGAGTTTATTTCAATAAATTGCAGACTGTCTACTAGTGTAAAAGTTTATAGCCAGTAGTGTCTATAGACAGGATAGCTAATCAACATCCGTTTACAGGGGGTCTGACCGCTGGGACCCCTAAGGATCCTGAGACCTGTGCAGGGGGCATGCTTGACTGCTGGTCCTTTCATTCTAGCGGAGTGGTGGAGATTGTCAAGCACATCAATCCCCCTCCATCCCATAGAAGGGAATGGAGCAGCAGTATAGTGTGTGCATCCTGCTACATTCACATGGGGTACTCCGGTGTGCTCGTTCCGCGATCACTGGGGTTCCCATCAGTCGAACCGTCAGTCATACTTTGAATAGGGAATAAATGTTTTTAGTAAGAAAATCGCTTTAAGGGAATCTCCTGGATTGCGAAGTGTTTTTTTCCATTCTAAAGTTGGTCCACATGGGGTAGACTTGTTGAGGATTTTTCTTACAGCAGGATATAATGGCAGGCATATGACCGTATATCTCTCCACGGGTTTGTGGAAATGCTCTGCACGAAAGTTGACTGACAGTGCGGGTTTTAAAATTCTCAGCGATTTCCATTGTGGATTTTTACCGCAGACATCACCACTTTGTCTGTAAACACGTAAAATCTACAGCAAAAATAGAACATTTCCAAATTTTCAGCACACTAAAATTGTGGTCAAAATACCATTTTAACCATCCGGAAAATCACAGAAAGCAGCCAGCGATGGTCTTTACCCACCAAAAAGAGTTCTGACTGGGAAGAGCAATGTCCTAGCTGGGAATAGCCCTTTAACCCCTTAAAGACCAAGCTGTCTTGCATCTTAAGGACCAGACACTTTTTAGGGCTGTTACCCATGTGGTGGTTTTACTGCCCTATTTTGTCTCCTTTAGCTACCAAAATTATTTTTGTTGCGTTATTTTCCCGTAACATACAGGGTGATTTTTATTTTTATTTTTTTTATATCTTTTCCACTTAATTCCCCCCCCCCCCCTTTTTTTAGTTTTATTAGGGGTAAAAAGCTTAAAAAATGTTTTTTCTAACATTTATAGTTTTTTTTTTTTTAAACTATTGGAACAGATTCCTCTGTTTCAGACGTATTGATATACAATATGTATGGTTTTAGATTACAGGGCGCATTAAGCGACTGTTTTGGTTGGCGTCTGCTTTGGGTTATTTTCTTTCTTATGTATACATTATTGTTTTATTCTGTAACTTTGTTTTAGGTCGGCTGCACACGGCCGTGACTGGCTCCGCTGCGGAATTCCACGGCGGAGCCCGTCACGGCGCCCCCCAGAGACCCCAATACTTACCTGCGGATCCGGCGTCTTCCGTCCCGCATGCGCCGCAGCGTCATGTGACGCGCTGGCTGCGTCATATGACACGCCCACAGCGTCTCATGACGCACCGGCCGCGTCATGTGACGCGGCTGGCGGTGGGCGGGGAAGCGGTTTCACGCTATCCTCCGCTGTGCTACAGCAGAAGATGGCGTGACGGACGGCTTCCATTGACTGCAATGGAAGCCGTCCGCGCGTACACCCGTAGAGCACGCAGCGGGTGAGGACGGGAGATTACACGGTGCGTAATTCCGCGATGGAATTCCACACCGTGAGCATTGAGCTATTAGGTTCAATAGAACCTAATAGCTGCGGGCAACGCGGCGGATTTTCGCCGCGTATTACGCAGCGGAAATCCGCCTGTGGAAAGGAGCCCTTACTTACATGTGTAAATTATGTTTTTACTATCTATGTCCCCCATAATGTCACATAAGACCTCTGGGGGACATTCACATGTGTTTTTTTCTTAATTTTTTTTTATTTGACACTTTTTCACTGTAGCTGCCCCATAGGAGCCCCAGTTACAGGGGATGACCCTTCAGCTCTGCTGTAGCACAGACCCCGGCAGTCACATGAACCCCACCCCCCATGCTGTGCTGAATCCCGGTCCTTGACACTTGGATCTGGAAAAGCAGACTTGGGTCATGTGCAATTACTTGCCAAATCACAGGCTTCAGCAATAATTGTTCAGTGACTGCTAAAGCCTGTGATTGGCTGAGTGGTCGTGTTCACAATGAATGATTTGTGACCCATGATGCCGTGCGAATTTTCAAGCTGAATAAAAATGGCTTAAATGAGCCTGCAATTGCGCACCAAAATACATGGTTAGAGATTTTGATGCAGAATTCCACGGCGTCCTGGCAGGAATATTCCGCCCGTGTGAAAGACCCCTAAAGCTAATAATACTCCGAGATTTCCTGTTTCATAAAGCCTCATGGACCGTAGACAACAATTGACTGCAAGGGATTTAGGATTGCAAATGCTGTAGTTATTTTTTGCAAATTGCACCAAAAACCTGTTTTACATGCTTTGCACTAAACGTATGTGTATTAGATGCTTTCAGACATTTTTTTTATGCCACATCCTTAAAAGTGAGAGAAGGGTTGAAAAAATGCATCAAAATTTTGTTGTTAAAACTGGTGTAAACTGAGCCACCTAGTAGGTATAAAGTCAGAGAGAAGTGTCTAGAAATCTGCCAGATTTATCACACCACACGAGCCACGGTAGTAATGGGCCGAAAAATGGTTCCGATTCTCGCATCCAGTAGAAATCTGAGCGATTGTCGCTCAGTGTCAATGCTGCACCTACTAATGAACGAGAAATGTTTGCTTCTCATTTGTCGTCCAGTACTTCATACATAAAACTGAATGAGGGATTGCCTGTTTACACGGGCCAATCTTTGATTCATGAAGGACTGCCTGCTTACTGTGCATGGAGACGGGCAGCCAGAACGATCAGCGACTCGCTCCGCCTCGGTTTACTCAGCAATATTCAGTCTTGTGTAAAAGCACAGGAACAATGGCATCTTCCCCTGACAGGTTGTCTTCTGTGCAAAGTCCTAAGCTTAATAGATAGGGCAGATTTACTAGTATGGTCTATGACATCTGTGGGGGATTGTTTTAGGCATTCTTTCTGACATGTGCAGAGGTCTTTGCACTGGGAGGGGAGGAGGTAAGTTGTGACCATCCTTTATTGTAAATAGTTAATCATATGTGATCAATATATAGGTGTTACCTTTCATTGTAATCCTGCCTGTAAACACAATCAGATGACTACTGAAACGTTTACAGAACAGGGAGTGTCAGGCTACTATTAAGGCCCATTTACACGATTATCGCTCAAAATTTGTTCAAACAAGTGAAAGTGAGCAATAATCCTTATTTTTACGTAAAGCTATCATATGCTTTTTTTGACTTGTCGTTTATCACTCAGTTTCAGTCTGTATAAAAATAATTTTTAGTTAATTTGCGTGTCCTTAGGTTTAAATGGCATTCGTTTACCTAGCTAAACACAATGACTCATGAGGCAGAAGACAATGGCTTATCTTCACACTAATAAAAAACCTCCTGCCTAGAGATTGTTTGCACTCTGACCTAAACAAGCAACATTAAAGGCCCATTTAGACAATGATTATTGCTCAAAATTTGCTCAAAAGCCGTCTTTTGAGCGATACTCGTTGCGTGTAACTGCACTTACATCGTGCAGTTTTCGTTCAGCCGTCGCTCATCGTTGTCTTTCAGCGTGCGGAAAGATAACGATGAGTCTTATCAGGGATTCACAGCGGGATACAGCTGATACTGTTGTTTCAGCTGTATCCCGTTCCCTGATAATAGGCTGGGTATGAAGAACAGAGCGGTCCAGCTCTGTTCTCCATACCCAGCATGGAGCGCTCAGCTGTATAACAGCCGGGCGCTCCGTGCAGAAAACATCTGGATGCAGAAGACAAGCAGGAACACCCCGCTTGTCTTCTGCATCCTCCGCTCGGAGCGCTCAGCTGTATAACAGCCGGGCGCTCTGTGCAGAAAACGGCTGGATACAGAAGGCAAGCGGGGACACCCTGCTTGTCTTCTGCATCCTCAGCTGGCAGCGCAGGTGATCGCTCATCTTGACACAACGATTATCGCTCAAAAGTTGCTTGAGTGACATCTTTTGAGCGATAATCGTTCTGTCTAAATGGGCCTATACAGTGTTTACATACCTAATGAGGGAAATGGAGAGGATTTTAAACCATTATCTTTACGTGTAAACGCTCAGCATTTGTAAACAAAAAAGTCGTTAAGTTGTTCATTCATTCAAATGATATTCGTTGCGTGTAAATGGGGGTTTAGTAAAGGAGCAAATCACTTTTTTTTACCTAAAACTTTAGGGGTCTACCTTCTAATTTTCTGTACACTATTGTCAAAAAAAAATCCATCTCTAGTAACATAGCTAATGACACTGATAATAAAAAAGTGAAGACGTGTGATGACTTCTATGCTGTGCATAGACTTTTATGAAGAGAAGAGGGGAAGGTGGTAGAGAAACTCATGTAGACATGGCTGCTGGAGGTAATGGTGAGGATGATTTGTGTTGCAGCTACTGAAATCACATCTACACTGCACAGTTTTACCGTACAGTGTTCTATGTGATAGTGAATGTGTGTGCTACAGACAAAACAATCTGTTTCCTTTCCTTGTGCAATGTAGAAAATGCCTCATAACAGCAGTGTCCTCCTAGCAGCTCAGATAAACTGGAAGATTAGAGATTACAGAATAAAATATATACATAAAAAAGAAAACATCCAAAACAAAATGAGAAGCTCATTCCTGTACTTTATGTTAGCGTAAATATATTAATTTTAAAAAAACTATAAATGTTGAAACCATGTTTTTTTTGCTTTTTATCCTCAATTAAAAAAAAAAAAAAAACAGGGAAAAAAAGATATTAAAAAAGTCCGGGGGGGGGGGGGGGGGGGGAAGGGGTGTGGCTTCAGCATGGCGGGCAGAAGGTGCTAGAAGGAAGAGCTCCGGACCCACATTACCTTACAGCCTGGTCACCATACCCCAGGACCGTTACTAAAGCTTAAAAGCATGGCCAGAGGCAACAAGAAGAGAGGGTCGGCAGTGGCAGCACCTGAAACACCGCTGAGTCGCTATATGCAGAGTGCGGCTACAGCCTCTGCACGCCGGCCACTGCCTGTAATGGAGCCGGCAGAACAAGTGCCGCTCGCAAGCCAGGAGAGACAGAATCAGCGGTCAATAAGGACCTTGGAGGGAGGAGGGAGCTGAACGCTGCACAGCACGTGGAGGCACAGCCAGCGCGGGACCATCAGGAGGGGGTGAGTGAAACTCTACACCCAAGAGACAGCTCTGCCCAGCGTGAGAGCCCCTCTGCACAGACAGCAGCCATCAGGACAGTCCAGAAACCCCTTCACTGACAGCTGGAAGGGAGAAGAACAACGGAAGGGAAGAGAGTCTTACCCCTCAGGTAAAGAGGACAGGTCCCTGAGAACAGAAGGCAGTGGCTACAGAGATATAGTGCAAGGGGAGAGAGGGATACAGGGCTCTGCTCCTTCCCCCCTTTCTGGATGGACTGGAGGCAAGAAGTCAGTGTGTGAGCACCCCCTCCCCCAACCTGACATCTGAGGCACAGAGGAGAAGCAGGGAGCCACCTTGTGCTGAAGACCATGCATCAGGCACAGGTCAAATGGAAGGTAGCCCCAGCTTTGCCGACTCTATTTTGGGGGCTCCCACCTCGGGGACACGGGCTTCTCATAATCCCTTCGCAGGGGCAGCCCCATGCAGTCAAGGTGCTCCAAGAGAAGGGGCAGATACACCCCTCCCCCGCTCGACAGATATTTCTTATACATTGCAGGAGTTATGGAGGATGGTGAGCGCGCTGCCCACAAAAGATGACCTGGAAGCACAGCTCAGGCGGATAGAAGAAAAACACACATTAGCCATCCAAGCCGTGTCCCAGAAAGTCCAATCGCTATCAGAACGGATTCTGAAGTTAGAACAAAATGCCTCCAAGTCTACCTCTGAACTACAGCAACTATCTCAGACAGTGGACTCCCAGCACGCTCAGCTAAGCCACCTGACTCTACACCTAGACGACGTAGAAAACGGGTCGGCGCAACAACCTGAAGTTAAGGGGTATACCGGAGGATGTCCCCCCCCCAGAAGCGCTCTACAACTGCGTTGTTGCCATCTCCAACAAAGTGCTGAATAGACCAGAGGATAGAGACATAGAGCTTGACAGGGTACATCGGCTAATGGGCCCAAGAAACAGGAATCTTAAAGGGGTTCTGACATCAAAAAAAAAAAATTGTACTCACCTTGCCTGGCCTGGCCCGATCGCCAGGCATGTCCCCTCCAGCCGGCATCTTCTTCTGTGCCTTTAAAGCAGAGCAGGAGCGGTCAAAAAGACCGCTTCCTGCTCTGGTCCGTCCGTCAGGCACTTCCGAGGTGAACGGACGGACCGCCCACAGCAAGCACGTCACAAGCAGTGCTTGTTGTGGGCGGCCCGTCCGTCCTGACTGAACTCCGAGATTCTGCGCATGCGCAGTGGAGACGTGGCCCGTCCTGACTCCTGTCAGAGGGCACCTCTCCACTGCGCATGCGCGCAATCCCGGAGCGCCGCGGCTCGTAGAGGAAGAAGACTGCCTGCCGGGAGATGACCCCCCCCCCCCCCCCCCCCCCCCCAATGTCGACAACAACAGAAGAACAGGTAAGTATAAGATTTTTATGCTTTAGCAGCCATTAATCTTGGGTTCCCTGGGTCCATTAGGCAGACCAGGGAACAATGGCTGCTAAAGCATAAAAAAATTATTTGTGTCAGAACCCCTTTAATTACCCGAGGGATGTCATATGTAGAGTACATTTCTACAGACAAAAGGAGGAGATTTTGCGCAGAGCATGGGAAAGGGGGGCAGTACCATTTAGAGGCTCCCAAATCTCAATCTTACCAGATGTCCCCAAATTAACCCTCCATATGCGCAAAGTTGTGCGCCCCTTCCTGGAGGCAGCCAGAGCAGCAGATGCGACATACAGATGGGGGCACCCGTTCCATATTATCCTAAAAAAGCGTGGACGCACATACGCAGTCCGCTCACATGCTGATCTAGAAGGAGCCTTTCATTTCTTTGGAGTGGAAGCCGTCCCAATACCTGATTGGACTGTATCGCAAGTCTTCCCACTTGCCAATAATCAAGTGGAGGTCGACTACCTTGCCAGACATCCTCCAAGGGGAACCCCTGAAAGAATCAGTCCTGCTTCCACCCCGGCATCAATGCAAGGTTGACTCATAAAAGCTTATTTGAAAATGAGGACAGAAAAGAACGGAAAATGAGTAGGTTGAAGTGGGACTGTAAACGCCTCACTATTTCATACAGCACACAAGACTCACACATCCGCCTTGGGGGCTGAAGGGGAGCAAGTGAACTCTGCATGCTGTTCTCCATATTAATTGGGTACCCACAGTTACCATGTGAGGCATCTCTATCAATTGTGATATGAGGCACCAAACAGGGAAGCTTTAGACAGAGGGTCCTCAACATTTCAGGGGTGGTAGTCCGGAGTACGGGTTAAAACAACACCTAGATCCGGCACTATATAGCCAACCGTTAGGAGTAGTGATAAGCGCTCCAGGCGCCCTGCTGTTCCACAGCACCCCATTTAGGGAGTCTTGGGCCCTGTCTTTCCCCCCGGCGGGCTCCGAAGGAACAGGATCCAAGACATTAGATTTTTCTTTGTATAGAAATTTAGTAAGGGTTTAAGATTAGTGTAGAGACTTTAAAGGCGGACCCCTATTTTTCACAACCGCCCTATATCCTTTTTCTTTTTTACCCTCTCCTCTCTCTTATCACCAATCTGTTCTTCGCTGGCAGGGTTATCCAATTACTTCTTTGACTTTGTTTTACTTATTTTATTTATTTATTTATTCTCTTTCTTTCTCCCTCTCCTATATTATTTAAGGAAGAGATGTCATCGCATAAAAATAACATTGTATTTGTCTCCCTCAATGCTCAAGGATTGAACGTTCCTGAAAAGAGATCCTCTCTCCTTCGTCTCTTATGGCAGAGAAGGGCACAAGTTGCCTTCATACAAGAGACTCATTTCCGTCTGGACTCTATACCTAGACTCCCGTTTCCCAGATGGCTACCATAGCGCATGCCCGGACTCCAAAACGAAAGGGGTTTCCATCCTGATCGCGAACTCAATCGCCTGGGAACACCTTGAGACCCGGGTGGATGGAGCGGGGAGATATTTGTTCATCAAAGGTAAACTTGCGGGCACACTGGTCACGTTGGCTTCCCTTTACTTACCCAACTCCGGCCAGGTTGCCTTCCTTGAGGGGACCCTGGAGGAGCTGGATGAGTTCAGAGAGGGCACCCTAGTGCTAGGTGGGGACTGGAACATCCCTCTGGACCCAGTAATAGACTCATCACCAGGACTAGTAGTTTGCCAGCTTCCACGCATCGAAGATTTCGGAACACACTACATGAACACCAGTTGGTTGATGTATGGCGAATCTTGCATACGTCCACCAAAGATTACACTTTTTTCTCATCTCCCCACAACTCTTATTCTAGGATAGATTATTTCCTGCTCCAACATTCAAGCTTACCCCTTCTCTCAGCGGCAAGTATCGACAATATATCTTTCTCAGATCATGCCATGGTCACCTTGTCTCTATCATTCCCCTCAACATCTAACAGGACATGGAATTGGAGACTTAATGAGTCTCTTATCCAGAACCCCCTCACAAAGGCAGAGATTCAAAAAGCATTACAGGATTATTTCATCAATAATGCGCTACCTTATTCTAACCCACTATCTGTGTGGGAGGCTCATAAGTGTGTTATACGGGGCTGCCTCATTAAAATAGGTTCTCGTAATAAAAAAGAAAGGAATGTGCTACTAAATGACCTCTTGGGGAAAATTCAGACACTGGAGACAAAACACAAGGTCACCCTAGATGGTGCAGTAGGGGCTGAGCTAGCTCAACTGAGGACACGGGTTCGTTCTCTTCTCCTGTCACAGGCTAAGGCGGTACTTACAAAATGTAGAAGACATTATTATGAATATGGTAGCAAACCTAGTCGCACACTTGCTAAAGCCTTGAGGAAGGAAAGGACTCGATCATATATTCCACGCATTGCTACCCCGCCAGGTCTTTTTCATCACCTACCCCAGGAGATATCAGAAATATTCAGGGACTATTACCAATCCCTGTATAACTTGTCACCTAACTTGTCAGAGGAAGGGCGAGCCTTAAGGAGAGCCACCATACAGGCCTATATCCAAGAATCGGGTGTGGGCCTTCTCTCCCTTGAGGCAGTCAGGTCAATAGAAGCGCCGATCACACAGGAGGAATTGGCTCTCGCAATAAAAGATTCACAAACTGGGAAAGCTCCAGGGCCGGATGGGTTCCCCCTCACATATTACAAGACCTTTTCGGATATCATTTCCCCACATTTCCTACAGGCATACAACTCCGTGGCATCCGGTAATCCCCTCCCAAAGGACACACTGAAAGCACACATCAGTCATACCAAAAGAAGGAAAAGACCCAACCCTTTGTCAAAATTACCGTCCAATATCTCTATTGAATGTAGATCTCAAATTATTTACTAAGATATTAGCTAGCAGATTATCCCCTTTACTCCAACAGATAATACACAGAGATCAGGTAGGCTTTATCCCTCTGAGAGAAGCAAGAGACAATACCATTAGAGCTATTAACCTCATCCACATAGCTAAAAAAATGTCCCTCCCACTATGTCTACTCTCCACAGATGCTAATAAAGCATTTGACAGAGTGGACTGGGAGTTTATGCAGGAAACCCTGCGACACATTGGCCTGGGGTCACATATGATGCTATGGGTTTCAAGCCTCTACACATCTCCATCAGCCTCGGTGAGGACCAACGGTCATATCTCCTCGTCATTTGATATTTCAAATGGTACAAGACAAGGCTGCCCCCTCTCGCCCCTTCTTTTTGTCCTTTGCCTGGAACCCTTCCTAGGGCATGTCCGCGCCAACCCTAACATATCGGGGATACAGACGGGAGGGGCCGTGCACAAGGTGGCGGCGTATGCGGATGATTTATTGTTCTTTCTATCAGCGCCACTTGTCTCACTGCCCAACTTAATAACCGAACGTAGAAGCTATGCCCAATTGTCCAACTTCAAAATAAATTACCAAAAATCGGCTGCACTAAATATTTCCCTACCTCAATCATTAGTAGCACACCTGAAAGAGTCCTTCTCATTTCGTTGGGTCAAAGAACACACAAAATACCTGGGTATACACCTAACCGCAGACACGAAGGATCTTTACTTAGCTAATTATCCAGGGTTATTAGGTAAGATTAAATCTGACCCGAACGGGTTATTTTCGTGGTTTGGTAGATGTTCAATTTTTAAAATGAACATTCTACCAAGACTGCTTTATCTTTTTCAGGCCCTTCCAGTCCATATACCATCAACATTTTTTAGACACCTGAATTCCCTAATGAACAAATTTATCTGGGCAGATAAACCCACCCGAATAGCTCGGGCCACATTGGTAAGACCTAAAATGGAGGGGGGTCTGGGTCTTCCAGACATAAAGGCATATCACCAAGCCTCCAAATTACAGAGGGTGGTGGATTGGCACAGACATGGGGATACCAAGCAATGGTTGTCTGTGGAGGGGGGAGCCTCATCCGTGCCCTTAATAGCGCTACCCTGGCTACAAGATGACTTGCCCCTGGAGATCAAAGATCATCCCACAATCGGCCCCACTATAAAGACCACTCTTGGGGTCTTTCAGAGAAAGGATTTCTCACCGGCCCCCTCTCCACTATTCCCAATTTTGGGAAACCCCTCCTTTCCACCGGGATTAGAGAACGGTGGATTCCGCAGGTGGCTGGACAACAAAAAATTCAGGGCTATTGATTTTATACAAGAGGAAAATTGGCTCTCAGTCGAATCCCTAGCCAATGTCACGGTTCCAGCCCCCCTTTCAACGTGGCAAATTCTTCAACTCCAACACTTCCTTACATCCCTTCCCCAACCCCGAGGTTTCACCCGCCCCAAAGACCCAATTTGAACAGTTATGTCTGGGGAAAGACCCATCTAGACATACGCTTTCACATATCTATAATCTATTGAATGCCGAGCCTGACTCGATAGCCCCCTCTTACATACAGAACTGGGAAAGAGAACTGTCGATTACACTCACAGAAGAGCAGAGACATAGGATTTATACATTCACACATAAATCATCTATATCGAGCAAAGTCCAGGAATCAGGCTTCAAGATCCTTACGCGCTGGTACAGGGTGCCCTCTCGCTTACAAATGTGATGTTCCCTTCCGTTTCCCCTGAGTGTTGGAGGTGTGGAGGAGAACAAGGTACAATGCTACACATATTTTGGGAATGCCCAATGTTGGCCAGTTTCTGGTCTGAAGTATGGCGGATCACCTCCAAATTCACAAGCTTCATTCTACCCAAATCACCCGCGCTGTTCCTGCTGCATCTCAACGACGTACCTGTGTCCACATATAAAAAGTCTGTGGCACGCCATCTGGTAAACGCAGCAAGAGCATGTATTCCTAGGCTATGGCGGCGGAATGTGTCTCCCTCAATTAAGATGTGGTTTAGAATGGTTAAAGAGATAATGGAGATGGAGGATTTGACAGCTTCAGTAAAAGGTACACAAGATAAGTTTCAGAAAACCTGGTTTTATTGGATCGAATTCCTTGGAATTCCGTAACATATATAACTCATAAGAGCGCTAAGGAGCAGAATTACGCCCTTAGTACAGTTCAGAAAGGGACGCTGCAGTACGCCAAGGTCCTGCCAAATAATATTGGGACAAATGCAAGGCTATGCTTTACGATGTACTCTTTCTCCCTTCTATTCCATTCCTTTTTTAGATTTTGATTTCCCCTGCCCCCCTTTTTTTCCCCCTTTCGTCTTCTTTTCCTATGGTTTGTTTTTCCATCTTACGCCTTCCTAATGTTACACCACAGTCAGCTGTTTAAAATTAGGAGGTTCTCCGTCACTATCACAAGAATAGAGGAATATAGAGGGTACATGGGGTGGGTTGGGTTTAGGTAGAAGGATGGGGAGGCATGGGTCGGGGACTGACCTTTAATGAGGGACCTCTTACCTCTTTACAGGGGTTGCAAAATCCAGGACCAAGCATAATAGTAGTTCACATTTGCAATACCATAGGTAGTACCTGAATAGGCCCACCTCCAGGGGTTTATTGTACATGCTTTAATGTTTAGCACTTTGCCTTAATCCAGTTGGGAAATTCTGCACCACTGGTTAGGTTGCAGGTTGTCATTTTCTTTGCATTACCTAACAGTGATTTAACTTGTTGTTTTAGAAAAATGGAAAATTCATAAATAAAGAATTAAAAAAAAAAAAAAAAGTCCTGTATGTCACAGAAAAAAACATCAATAATAATTTTGGTAGCTGAAAGAAGAAAAATAGGACTGTAAAACCACCACATGGGTAAAATCCCTAAAAAGTGTCTAGTCCTCAAGGGGTTAAAATTCATTTTCTAATTGCTGCACTGTATTTGGGATATTGTTAGGCCACTCTCTCACAAACATTTTAACATTTTGCGTTTTACAGCGTTTTAGGATGGCGCTTTTAGCAGTGTTAACACACCCCATCATTTCAATGAGTGATACGGTGCGTCATAAATGCGCTGAACACCCAAAAATAAAACGGACAGCGTTCGTTTTAGCACTCATTAGAAACTCCTCTCTAAAACCCTTGTCTCAGAAGCCCCATTGAAATGAATGGAGGCTCAGTACAGCGATTTTAGCAGGTGTTACAACTTCTGCTAAACTTCAACTGTAAAAGAAAAACCCGCCTGTGTGAGCGGCCTCAGCAGTGTTTGTAAAGTACATGTATACCTGCTCTGCATTGGTTACATTGTAGTTATTATTGCACTGGTTTTGACTTATTTTTTGCACATTAAAGATTTTTGTTCATTGTGTAGAGCACAAGTGTCAAACACAAGGACTGCATCCCAAACCCGCAGCAATTCGCTCACCCAGCCTGCAGGTCAGATGTGGCAGTGCAATCTAACCGGTGACAGTCCTGTACGCAGTGCAATGTCTATAGGGATGCTAGCAGAGGCCAATAGTGAGATTGCTATTACTATTGTGACTACGTTAGGGGTCACTGATTACTACTGGAGCCACTATGGGTGGGGCACAATTACTACTGGGGCCACCTACATAAGGGACAACTACTAATGGGGTCTCTATGGGGCGTCACTATGATTACTGGGGCCACTATGGGGGACCTTATTACAACTGCGGCCACTGTGCGGGTCATGATTATTACTAGGGCCAGTACGAGGGGCCTTATTACAACTGGGGTCACTATGGGGGGGGGGGGGGGAGTCTTTATTATTACTGGGGACACTATGGGGGACCTTTCTACAACTGGGGCCACTGTGGTGGTCATGATTATTACTGGGGCCACTATGGGGTACCTTATTAGGGTTCCTTCACATTGGCATATGCGCATTTTGATTGTACAAATATTTTGGTTGCGTGTATTTGCGTGACCGTAAATCTTTTATACTTGTATTTTTCACCCGCTGTGGGGTGTTTTTTGTGTGCGCAAATACAATGCATATTTGCGCATGGAAAAAAGAACACAGACAGGCTCATTAAAATTGTTCACAAAAACACAGTGAATGCGCCCATCACAGGGCATAATATGCACCAAAATAACTCATGCAATATACTTATTTTGCAAGGGATCGCACATCGCAGGATAAAATCTGGTCAGGTGAATGAACTCAATGTGTGTAATCTGCTGCACGTGTGTGATTGTTCTTAGTGAGAGAAGCCAAGTAATCTTGTAGATATATTATACCTTTTAGCGACTAACAAAAATGCAAGCTTTCGGGGATATCTGGCCCTCTTCGCGATATCTCCGAAAGCTTGCTGTTACATCGTGCATTTTTGTTAGCCGTTAAAAGGTATCATATCTACAAGATCACTTGGTTTCTCTCACTAAGAACAATCCCAGATCATTCTAGTCGCTAACACCGTACCAAACCTTTTTTTTTTTTTCGTTTTATCTGCGGAACACATACACTAGTGTGTACAAGCCCTTACTATATATACAATGGACACTAGTGTGTACAAGCCCTTACTATATATACAATGGACACTAGTGTGTACAAGCCCTTACTATATATACAATGGACACTAGTGTGTACAAGCCCTGACTATATACAATGGACACACTAGTGTGCACAAGCCCTTACTATATACAATGGACACACTAGTGTGCACAAGTCCTCACTATATACAATGGACACACTAGTGTGCACAAGCCCTGACTATATACAATGGACACAGTAGTGTGTACAAGCCCTGACTATATACAATGGACACACTAGTGTGCACAAGCCCTGACTATATACAATGGACACAGTAGTGTGTACAAGCCCTGAGTATATACAATGGACACACTAGTGTGCACAAGCCCTGACTATATACAATGGACACACTAGTGTGCACAAGCCCTGACTATATACAATGGACACACTAGTGTGCACAAGCCCTGACTATATACAATGGACACACTAGTGTGCACAAGCCCTGACTATATGCAATGGACACACTAGTGTGCACAAGCCCTGACTATATGCAATGGACACACTAGTGTGCACAAGCCCTGACTATATGCAATGGACACACTAGTGTGCACAAGCCCTGACTATATACAATGGACACACTAGTGTGCACAAGCCCTTACTATATACAATGGACACACTAGTGTGCACAAGCCCTTACTATATACAATGGACACACTAGTGTGCACAAGCCCTTACTATATACAATAGACACACTAGTGTGCACAAGCCCTGACTATATACAATGGACACACTAGTGTAAAGAAGCCCTGACTATATGCAATGAATACGTTAGTGTGCACAAGCCCTGACTATATACAATGGACACACTAGTGTGCACAAGCCCTGACTATATGCAATGAATACGTTAGTGTGCACAAGCCCTGACTATATACAATGGACACACTAGTGTGCACAAGCCCTGACTATATACAATGGACACACTAGTGTGCACAAGCCCTGACTATATACAATAGACACACTAGTGTGCACAAGCCCTGACTATATACAATGGACACACTAGTGTGCACAAGCCCTGACTATATACAATGGACACACTAGTGTGCACAAGCCCTGACTATATACAATGGACACACTAGTGTGCACAAGCCCTGACTATATACAATGGACACACTAGTGTGCACAAGCCCTGACTATATACAATGGACACACTAGTGTGCACAAGCCCTGACTATATACAATGGACACACTAGTGTGCACAAGCCCTGACTATATACAATGGACACACTAGTGTAAAGAAGCCCTGACTATATGCAATGAATACATTAGTGTGCACAAGCCCTGACTATATACAATGGACACACTAGTGTTCACAAGCCCTTACTATATACAATGGACACACTAGTATGCACAAGCCCTGACTATATACAATGGACACACTAGTGTGCACAAGCCCTGACTATATACAATGGACACACTAGTGTGCACAAGCCCTGACTATATACAATGGACACACTAGTGTGCACAAGCCATTACTATATACAATGGACACTAGTGTGCACAAGCCCTGACTATATACAATGGACACACTAGTGTGCACAAGCCCTGACTATATACAATGGACACACTAGTATGCACAAGCCCTGACTATATACAATGGACACACTAGTGTGCACAAGCCCTTACTATATACAATGGACACTAGTGTGCACAAGCCCTGACTATATACAATGGACACACTAGTGTGCACAAGCCCTGACTATATACAATGGACACACTAGTGTGCACCAGCCCTGACTATATACAATGGATACACTAGTGTGCACAAGCCCTTACTATATACAATGGGCACACTAGTGTGCACATGCCCTGACTATATACAATGGACACACTAGTGTGCACAAGCCCTGACTATATACAATGGACACACTAGTGTGCACAAGCCCTTACTATATACAATGGACACACTAGTGTGCACAAGCTCTGACTGTATACAATGGACACACTAGTGTGCACAAGCCCTGACTATATACAATGGACACACTAGTGTGCACAAGCCCTGACTATATACAATGGACACACTAGTGTGCACAAGCCCTTACTATATACAATGGACACACTAGTGTGCACAAGCTCTGACTGTATACAATGGACACACTAGTGTGCACAAGCCCTTACTGTATACAATGGACACACTAGTGTGCACAAGCCCTGACTATATACAATGGACACACTAGTGTGCACAAGCCCTGACTATATACAATGGATACACTAGTATGCACAAGCCCTTACTATATACAATGGACACATTAGTGTGCACAAGCCCTGACTATATACAATGGATACACTAGTGTGCACAAGCCCTTACTATATACAATGGACACACTAGTGTGCACAAGCTCTGACTGTATACAATGGACACACTAGTGTGCACAAGCCCTGACTATATACAATGGACACACTAGTGTGCACAAGCCCTTCCTATATACAATGGACACATTAGTGTGCACAAGCCCTGACTATATACAATGGATACACTAGTGTGCACAAGCCCTTACTATATACAATGGACACACTAGTGTGCACAAGCTCTGACTGTATACAATGGACACACTAGTATGCACAAGCCCTGACTATATACAATGGACACACTAGTGTGCACAAGCCCTTACTATATACAATGGACACTAGTGTGCACAAGCCCTGACTATATACAATGGACACACTAGTGTGCACAAGCCCTGACTATATACAATGGACACACTAGTGTGCACCAGCCCTGACTATATACAATGGACACACTAGTGTGCACCAGCCCTGACTATATACAATGGACACACTAGTGTGCACCAGCCCTGACTATATACAATGGATACACTAGTGTGCACAAGCCCTTACTATATACAATGGGCACACTAGTGTGCACATGCCCTGACTATATACAATGGACACACTAGTGTGCACAAGCCCTGACTATATACAATGGACACACTAGTGTGCACAAGCCCTTACTATATACAATGGACACTAGTGTGCACAAGCCCTGACTATATACAATGGACACTAGTGTGCACAAGCCCTTACTATATACAATGGACACACTAGTGTGCACAAGCCCTGACTATATACAATGGACACACTAGTGTGCACAAGCCCTTAGTACATACAATGGACACACTAGTGTGCACAAGCCCTGACTATATACAATGGACACACTAGTGTGCACAAGCCCTTACTATATACAATGGACAAACTAGTGTGCACAAGCCCTTACTATATACAATGGACACACTAGTGTGCACAAGCCCTGACTATATACAATGGACACACTAGTGTGCACAAGCCCTGACTATATACAATGGACACACTAGTGTGCACAAGCCCTGACTATATACAATGGACACACTAGTGTGCACAAGCCCTGACTATATACAATGGACACACTAGTGTGCACAAGCCCTGACTATATACAATGGACACACTAGTGTGCACAAGCCCTGACTATATACAATGGACACAATAGTGTGCACAAGCCCTTACTATATACAATGGACACACTAGTGTGCACAAGCCCTGACTATATACAATGGACACACTAGTGTGCACAAGTCCTCACTATATACAATGGACACACTAGTGTGCACAAGCCCTGACTATATACAATGGACACACTAGTGTGCACAAGCCCTGACTATATACAATGGACACACTAGTGTGCACAAGCCCTGACTATATACAATGGACACACTAGTGTGCACAAGCCCTTACTATATACAATGGACACACTAGTGTGCACAAGTCCTCACTATATACAATGGACACACTAGTGTGCACAAGCCCTGACTATGTACAATGGACACACTAGTGTGCACAAGCCCTGACTATATACAATGGACACACTAGTGTGCACAAGCCCTGACTATATACAATGGACACACTAGTGTGCACAAGCCCTGACTATATACAATGGACACACTAGTGTGCACAAGCCCTGACTATATACAATGGACACACTAGTGTGCACAAGCCCTGACTATATACAATGGACACACTAGTGTGCACATGCCCTGACTATATACAATGGACACACTAGTGTGCACAAGCCCTGACTATATACAATGAATTCATTAGTGTGCATAAGCCCTGACTGTACAATGGGCCCTTTGAAGGCCACTATACGTCTGATGTGGCGCTCTGTGATAGCGAGTTTGCAGCCCTGCTGTAGAGTATTTTCTGAACACACAGGGCAAGGAGACTGGAAGTTGTAAGGCAGGAGCAGCAGGGATGTGAAGGGGTTAACATGTAGAAGAAATGTTCAGTGTGGGTCCTTGTGGCTTTGAAGAGTCAGCAGTAAGGTTTTTGATGTCACAACTTGGATTGGATATTCTAGCTGGAAACCACATGCTATGATAGATCTCTCACTTGCCTATTATGGCTCCATGTAAAAGCAGGCAAACTAGCATTACCCTAGCATGAAGCTTCAAAGCCGCTTTATTGTGTGGAGCCTTTCATGCTGTATATAACCCTATACATTGTAAGGAATAAGGACCCCCTGTGAGGCAATAAGCGGGATGTTGTAGCTGCAGCAGGGGGAATTACTTTATACATTTGCTAAGTTTTGTCAGGGCAGGCCTAGACGCCAAATGTGACTAAATCGCACCAAATTGGGGTGGGTGGTGTTGAAACTCAAGGTAGAAATGAGCCATAAACACACTGTCATGAGAAGTTTAACAATACCCATCTTAACCCAGTGCCATGACCTTTAATCTTGTTCAGTATGACCCTCACCAAATTGGGGTGGTGTTGACACTCAAGTGGGTCAAGTGAGATATTATTGGAAAGGGCACGTCCTATGGTCTCTACAATACTGCTCATTTCTCCATTGAGTTTCATCAGCACCCCAGTCTGGTGGGAGTCAACATTGAGGTCATGCTGGACAAGGTTAATTGTCATGTCACCGGGTCAAGAGGGGTATTGTTAAACTTCTCATGACAGTGTGTTTAACAATACCGCTCATTTCTCCCTTGAGTTTCAACACCCTCCTCATCCCAATTTGGTGCAATTTGGTCACATTTGGCATCTAGGCCTGCCCTGACAAAACGTAACCAATTTGGTTAACTTTGGTGTTTAGGTTTGCCCCTTTTGTCAACACCTAACCTACAGCAATACTACCCATTACAACATATATACTGTATGTACTGACGTTGTTACACTTAATACAGGGTGCGCAGTAGATGTTTGGATTCTATTTAGTGTTAACTTATAACACTGTAGTATTAAAGGTTTTTGAGGGGAAACACACTGATGGCTTATTCTTAGGATATATGAAAGTGGTTAGTGTTGTCGCACCCAGGACTAGAGGGAGATGTATACTTGTATATACAGGGTTCTAGAATACACTATGGGCGTAGATATACAACACACAGTATACTGGAGGAGATACATCACTGTGGTTCACCACTGGGATAGACATCTGGATCTTGACACATATGGGACGCTGCACGGAAAACCCTTAGGCTGGGTTCACACAGGGCGGAATTTCGCCGCGGCAAATCTGCATGCGGCTGCTAATCCCGGGATTAGCCAGCCATGTGGACGAGATTTCTGAGAAATCTCGTCCAAACGGGACGGCAAATCCGCTGCGGCTAAGCCGGCAGAAGCCGCTGCTGCGGCGCTGGTTTGCCGACCGCAGCATGTGTATTTTTCTTCCCGCTGCGCCCGTGCTCTCCTCTATGGGAGCGCCGTCCGCAGCAGAAGAGCTAGCGGCCAGACCGCTTCAAAACCTCCGCGGGTTTTAAAGCAGCGGTTCTCCTGGCGGAAATCTTGCGGTTTTTCGCTGCGGCTAAACCGCGGGATTTCCGTCTGGAATCTGCCCCGTGGGAACCCAGCCTTAGTGATCAGCTCATAATGTTTTTACGTCCTAGCTATGTGGGCTATAATCCCCGAGGATGTAATAATATGCATCCTCTGGGGATTAAAGCCATGTGGGCTATAGATATGACAGCTCCATGCTGTCAGTGCCTGGAGGTAGCTGACAATATGGAGCTGTCATGGGGGGCTGCAAGGAGCCCACCCAGGAATGCGATCAACACGGTATGTGCTTCCTGGTCATGTGATAAGTTATTCATCACATAAAAGTTTTGTTTTTAAATTTTGAAGTTTCATCTCCTCTCACCGATGCGATCCGTATTTGAACCTCGACGCGATCATCCTCCATGGACCTTCCCCGACTCCTGTGCATGCAAGCACAGGAAAAATGCCGGACACATGTGCAGGAGTCGGGGAGCCCAGGAAACTTTAACCCCTTCCCGCTGCATGACGTATAGGTGGGGTGGCTTGATAGACTGCCTGTTAAATGGCAGTATGACGTAATGCTATAGCATTACATCATACTGCAGGAGCGATCAAAGCATCGCTGGTTGTAGTCCCCCAGGCGGACTTTAAAGTAAAGTTAAAAAAAAAAAAATTTATGTTTTTTTAATTGTAAAAAAAAAAAAAAGTTATAAAAGTTTAAATCACCCCCCTTTTGCCATATCTATTATTAAAAAATCTAAATCATAAAATAAAAATATGCATTTGGTATCGCTGCGTCCGTAAAAGTCTGACCTATTAAAGTAGTGCATTATCTTTCCCGCACGGTGAACGTTGTCTGATTTAAAAAAAAAAATAAAGAATGCCATAAATGCACTTTTTTAGTTATCCTGTCTCCGAGGAAAAACGCAATAAAAAGTGATCAAAAAGTCATATGTATTCCAAATTGGTCCTATCAGCTACAGGACATCCCGCAAAAAATGAGCCCTTGCTCAACTATGTCGACGGAAAAATAAAAAGGTTATTGCGCGCACAAAATGACTGCAGAAAATAATTGAAAAAAATTAAATGTCTTTGCAAGAAAAAAAGTAGTACAGTAAAAAAAAAAACCTAAACATGTTTGGTATCGTAGTAATCATACCGACCCATAAAATAAAGTTATCATGTCGCTTTTGTTGCCGTTTGTGCGCCGTAGAAACAAGACGCACTGAAAGATGGCGAAATGTCGTTTTTTTTTTCATTTTACTCCACTTAGAATTTTTTAAAAGTTTTTTAGTACATTATATGGTACTTTAAATAGCACCATTGAAAAATACAACTCGTTCCGCAAAAAACAAGCCTTCATACAGCGACGATGGATAAATAAAGGAGTTACGATTTTTTTGAAGGGGGGAGGAAAAAACGAAAATGGAATAAGAAAAACGGGCCGCGTCATTAAGGGGTTAAATCTCCTTGCTCCTGGCAACCAACAGTGGACTTATTGAGCGGTCCCTGGTCACGTGATAAAAATGTAGTGCTCTACCATTAGGCCACATGACTGGATAGAAATTGCGAATTCCGCATGTGGTAATACGCGGATCAATCTAATGCATTGGATTACACAATTTCGCTCACATTACCGGGTAGAATTTACGTAATCCACTTGCAGAAAACAGAGTACAGCAGGTTCTACTTTACCGCGGATATCTGCAACATAGAGCCCATTGTGCTGTATGGTTACAGATATACTTGCAGCCCATACGTAACCACATTATGTACGAGCTGCAGGTACCCGCGTCATCGCTAAGTGACAGTGGGGAAAATATAAACAAGAAGAGGTGTACTGCGCATGACTGTCTGTGTGAGTACACAGTTATGCACAGTACATTACGTGGCTATACGCAGCAACACGGCCCGGCTCACAGCTGAGATCTGCTGCGGGCCTCTGCAAGCGGAATCCACATATGGCCGTGTTTCAGATCACTACCTGTAATGCATAATTTACAAGTCGCCCCGGGAACGCTCACCTTCCTACAGTTCTAGTAGCCTCCTGTTTGAGACCGCCGCAGCTCAGCAAGATTACAAAGCCTCACTGAAGGCAATTTTTTACACCCATCCCTGCTGCTAAGGTCAAGCATGAGAGGTGGAGGGATACCTGATTTTATTGCCCCATGTGGCCATACCAACCAGGCCCCCCTAATTACCGCTGTCTTCGGACATACCACACAGTTTACATTATTACTTTTATCTAAGATTTGTGGAATGCCAAAAAATGGGGGTGGAGGGATTATTTTTAGGGAGTCAAATTTTTTTTTTTTTCGCACAAGTGAGCAATGGGGCCTGGAATTTATTCAGTTGTGTCCTGAAATCCAACGGGTGTTCTCTCCTTTACAGGCCTAGCCATGTGTCCCAGAAGTAGATTAAGGCAACAATGGGTATGTTTCTGAACACAGAACAAACAGGGATCCATTTTGGGGTGAAAAGTCCTCATTCATACGTGTGCTGTACAAACAAAACAGTTTTTAAAATTACACAACTGCCAAAAAAATGAAAATCATAATTTTTCCTTCTGCTTTGCTTAGATTAATTCAAATATTGTGGGGTCAACATACGCAGTACACCCCTGGAGGAATTTATTAAGGGGTCTAGTTTTCAAAATGGGGTCACTTGTTGGGGTTCTTTATCGTTTTGGCCGCTCAAGGGCTCTACAAGCGTGCTATGGGGCCTAAATCGCCTTCATGCTAAATGTCTGTTCTGAAAGCCACCGACTACTTCTTTCATTTTGGGCCCCGTTGTGCATCCAGACAAAAGATTAGGGCCACAATGGATATGTCTCTGAACACGGGAGAAACAGGGGTATCCATTTTGGGGTTCAAGTCTTCATTCATATGTGTGCTGTACAAAAAAAAACTCTTTTTAAATTGACACAATTGCCAAAAAAATGAGAATCGTAATTATTGCCTTATGCTTTGCTTAGATTCATTCAAAAGCTGTGTGATCAAAATACACTGTTGACCCCTTGATGAATTCGTTGCAAAAATATGAAAGTGTATTTATTCTCCTCTAAGGCCGCCTGCAGACAGGCGGAAATCCCGCCGCGGGATTTCCGCCACTAAAAGCCTGCATAGGAGTGCATTACAATACGCACTCCTATGCAGACGGCCGCGGTTTGGCCGTGCGAAATGTCGCGTGGCAAACAAACCGCGGCATGTCTTATTTCTGTGCGGGGCTTCCAGAGCCTCGCACAGAAACGTCACTCGCCTGGCCGGCGGCTCCGGTCTGCGCATCGCCGGCTGCCCGGCAGCCGGCACGTGAAAGAGCCGAGGCCACCGGGCGCGGGTGAGTACGCGCTCCTCCCTGCAGGCGCTCGGGTCTGGTCCCGCGGCGAGAATTCTCGCCGCCGGATCCGACCCGCCCGTCTGCAGGCGGCCTAAATTGCATTAACTCCTGGAAAAAAAGCCTGTGGGATCAAAATACTCATGACCCCCCTCAGTGAATACATGTTTTTACATGTTTTCGCCTGTCATCCACAGGGCTTTCACATGATGAATCACGGCCAGTGTGAAGGAGACCTTAGAGTGCAATACATTTAGAAAAAGTGTGGTTGCCATTATCTCCTGTTCTCAAGGTTTGTTTTTTTTCACTATACACTATTCATTATGATTAACCTCTTAGTGACCACCCCATAGACTTTTTATGCCCTGCTTTAGTGGGCTTTAATCCCCAGGGCCGTAAAAACACGCTCGCTCTGGGGATCAAAACCACGTGGGCTGTGGACGTAACAATCTCTATGCTGTCAGCTACCTGGAAAGGTCATGTAGTACCGCGGGGAGCCCGACCTGGTCAAATTGTGTTTTCGTGCGATGCAACAGAGAGGAAAGCACCATAGGGAAACATGGGCTAGAAAACCTTGCGAGTCGCGTGCATATTGCAAAACCTGTGAGGTTTTTGACTTGCAATGTCGCATACTACAGACATTGCTAATGTGACGGAACCCATAGGAAAACATGGGCATCACATACATGTAATTTGTAGTATTGTTGCAACGTGTGAAAATCGTACGACTAATCCACCGATTGCTCTTCTCTGTTTGGGCCCTGTGTTCCATACAGACAGATTAGGGCCACAAAGGGTATGTTTCTGAACACAGGACAAACAGCGGTATCCATTTTGGGGTATAAATCCTCATTTTCATGTGCACTATAAAAAAAAAAACCCTGCCTTTAAAATGACATTTTCAAAAATGCATTTTTTTCTCCTCTAAATTGCATTACCTCCTGAAAAAAACCTGTGGGGTCAAAATACTCGTGACACCCTTCAGTGAATGTATTAAGGGGTGTAGTTTTTAAAATGGGGTCATTTGTGGGGGTTATCTATCATTCTGATGTCTATGAGCCTTTGCAATGTTGGCTTGGTGCAGGAAAACAAAGTGTTCCTCAAAATGTTGATAAGCAATGTTAAATTTGTACGTCCCCTAAATAGTTAAAAAAAAAGAAAGTTTTTCCAATGTGTGTCCAAACTAAAGTAAACGGACCGAAATATATATCTTATCAAAAATTTGTACAGTGTGTTTGCACATATTTGAAATATTGCAATTGAAAATGTGAAAAAATTACATTTTTTTTTACTTTCCCCCCCCCAATTTTGGGGGTTTGAATAAATATAGACAAATTCTATCAGACTATTTTTACCACCTAAATGAAGTATGTCGTGGAGAAAGCAATGTCAGAATCACTTAGATATGCAAAACCTTTGCGGAGTTATTCTATGTTACAGTGACACATGTTTAGATTTCCAAAATTTGGTTGGGTCATTAAGGTGCAAATAGGCTTGGTCACTAAGGGGTTAAAAGAAGGAACTCTGACACGTTTCTGATTTCTTAAAGGTCCTTGGGCCAGCGTGTCACCAATCCCCTTGCACTATCTTGGTGTGTATGTGAGTGCAATACATGTTTATATACCAATCACTATCCATAGCGGCCAATCATGGCACAGTTTCAGGTCTTTATGTGGCTCATAAATTGGAGGTAATTCTGCATTGTGATGTCCCGTACAAAGTGCCGCAGAGGCCACACGTTCTCTTATGGGAGATTCAGCTCTATGTGAAGCTCACTCTGTATGTACAACTGGGATCAAAGAAAATTCTAATCCTAGCTGTTTAGGCCCAAACATGGCAAGCAAGAGAAGTCGCAGCATCCAAAAAGCAAGTGCCACGACCTACAGCCGTTAAGACGCTGTCACATACTTTTACATCTATTAGCTAAGCTTATGGGCTGACAGTAGGTGACCCACTGAGTCCGATACTGCTAAGTAGTCCGCCGATTTTAAAATATGGAATGGGTGGACTACTTAGCATGCACTGCTCAATGCATTGAGCAACAGCTTTCAGCACTCACACAGGGGGAATGACATGGGAAGTAAGTATAACACTTACATGCCTGTAATCAGCAGGTCATAGAATAGTAGAGTTGGAAGGGACCTCCAGGATCATCTGGTCCAACCCCCTGCTCAGTGCAGGATTATTATCTTTCATCCCATAAATTTAGTTTATAGGGCTAAAAGTTAGTGACCGATTTACTTTTAAAGGCTTGTCATTTTGTAAACTCCGTATGGCCTATCCGCAGGATAAGTCATCAGTGGTAGATCAGTGATTGTCTGCCACCTGGGCCATTGTGCTTTTACACCTACGCTGACTGATTTTTTTTAAAGAAAGGCGACAGCTCTGTTCTCACTGCAGTGGCAAGGCTTGGTATTGCATGCAGAGTTCCTATTAAAGAAAATGGAAATGCTGCCTGTAATGCCAAGCCTTGCCACTTTTGTGAAAACAGAGCTGTCGCCTTCCTGCAGAAATTAGCTTAGTGCATGAGCACAGTGGCCCAACAAACAGCTGATCTTTGGGAGATCATGAGTGGCGGTACTCTGCTGATCTACTATTGATGGCCATCAATAGTTTACAACTGGAAACCCCTTTAAAAGTAATGCATTAGTGACATTTTACATATGTATTTGTCTTTTTTTTCACTATGGGTATGAACACCTTGTCAAAATGTCATATGTAAATAAAACTACACCAAATATTTACTAAAACCACACAGAAAGCAGCGCAAATAATTTATTTAGCAACAAAGTTTCATCACACATTACAGAGTTTTTGCAGAAATATCGCCCCCGCCCCCCGCAAGCCCCCCACCCCACATCCCCCCCTCAAAAAAAAAAAAAGACCAAATCATAATGTGCAAATAAGTCCTTAGGTTCCATTCAGACTCCCATATTATTTCTCCATTTGGAAGCCGTATATCTAGTTGGGATTGTATCCCAAAAGTTTTTAAAGTAAATATTTTGATTTCGTGTGACCGATTCTGATCACAAACACATGCTTGTATGGTACTAAGGGTTAAAAATACCAGTCTTGGAAATGTAACAGAAAAATAGGGCCACATGCTATAATGTGGAAAGTGTAGGGGGGAGGTTATATCCATTACTGAGGCCTATGCTCTGCAGCATCTTCATGCTTGTGTGAACAGCTTTCAAATGTTAAAAACCTGCATTACAAAATTTTGGCCAGAACCAAGCTTGCGCTGAGATAACTTAAAGGGGTTATACCAGAACCACAAGTTAGCGTCTATCCACAGGATAGGGAATAACTTGATGACCAGTGGGGGTCTCGCAGCTGAGAGCATGTCCCCCTCTGTCTGTCATTGTGGGGTTGTAACGTCATAATGAATGGAGTGCTGGTTGTGCATGAGTGGTCAGCACTCTTTTCATGTCAATGGGACTGACAGAAATACCTAAGCACTTGCTATCTCTGGTGGTCACACTGAAAAGGAATGGAGCACTTGTGAAGCCAGCGTTCCATTTAGTCCCCTCCATACTGCAGAGGGTGCAGTAAGCCTACAACAAGGAGGACTGGGGACACAAAATCCATGTTCTTGGGACGGTGGGCATCTTAGATGGCAGACCTGCACGATCAGTAAATTATCCCCTGTTTTGTGGGACGGAGAGAACTTGCGATCCTATTACAACCCTTTAAGCTAGCCATTTACTTAAGTGTAATCTTAAAATTCATGATGCCTGATCGCACTTCCCCTAACACCTGTAATGGGGAGAGGCAGCGGAAGACCTCCATACACCCAAATCCAGTGGGGTTGGCCAACGTCAGACTCATATATTGCCAGCTTTAGTCTTCAAAAATGTTATTTCTAAGCATTGTCCAATCACGGTTCTGTAAATACAGTGGAACCTCCCTAATAGACCACATCTCTGCTAGACCACCTCTTCGAGAAGACCACCCTGTTACCCAGACTACATTTCCTATGACAGATTTTCAGTTTCACTAACTATGCATGCTGGCCATCTTGTTCAAGAAAACCATCCCTAAAAGACCACTCCTGGTTTGTAATTTTGTGTAGGGTGTATTGACATGGGTAAGTCTCACTCGTGAGTTCCATCTGATAGTAAAATGAGCAAAACTCACACATGTTAACAACACATTGATGTCAGTGCGTTTATTCACATAAGCAATTTTCTGTCACCGCGATGCTGAGGGAATGGATAATCGCTGCATGCCCTATGCTTGGGTGATTGCTTGTAAAGAATCACCAATTATTTCTTATGGAATCTTTAATAAAAAATAGAATCGCACTTGCTTGCCATGTGATTTGCAGGTGAGTGCGATGTGATTTTTACAATTGAAAACTGTTGGAAGCACTTGCATTTTTTTTCACAGGCGTGAAAATCACAGGTACGTAGATGCAAGGGGATGTGTCTTTTTTTAAACCCATTTAGGACCAGCCGCTGTATATATACGGCGGCTGGTCCTGGGCTTAGAGGACCGCGGATAGTAAAAATACGGAGGTGTTCTAAGTCTCCTGCCTCTGCAATCAGTCAGAGGGCAGGAACCGGTTATCAGCTGTTAGTGACAGCTGATAACCCGGAGCAGAAGGCAGGAGGGGTTTTAACCCTTCCTGCCTTCTGCTTCCCCGATATACAGTGCCCAATGAGCACTGTATGGGCAAAGTGAAAGTAACATGGACTTTCACTACGGGAGCCTCGGGGGGGGGGGGGGGGGGTCATGTGACCTCCCGGGATTAACTGCTATGCAGAGCTGGAGGGTCAGACTAGACCCTGGCAGCTCTGCAGGTGACTAATGTCACCACAGGGGTTGCTTTCCCCTATAATTAGGGCTCCTATGGACGCCCCTGTTATAGTGGGAAAGTGTCAAATAAAGTAAAAAAAAAAAATGTGAATGTCCCCCAGAGGTCTTACATGACATCATGGGGGACACAGATAGTAAAAAAACACAATTACATATATCAGTAACATACAATTACCGAATAAAACAACAATACATACATAAGAAAGAGAATAACACAAAGCAGACGCCAACAAAAACCGTCGCCGTATGCACCCTGTAAACCAAAACCGTACATACTATATATCAAAACGTCCGAAATTAATAGAGGAACCCATTTCCATACTTTATTTTAGTGTAAATATAAAAATAATTTTTTAAAAACTATAAATGTTAAAAAAAATCTTTTTTTTTTTAGCATTTTACCCCCAATAAAACTAAAAACTGGGGAAAAAAGGCAGTGAAAAAGATATTAAAATAATAGTCCTATATGTCACGGAAAAAAAACGCAGCAAAAATAATTTTGGTAGCTAAAGGAAAAAAAATGGAGCATTAAAACCGCCACATGGGTAAAATCCCTTAAAAGTGTCTGGTCCTTAAGGTACAAAACAGCCTGGTCCTTAAGGGGTTAAAGCAAAATTGCATTGTGCTCGCAATTTTACAAACGTGATATCGGTTCGAGTTTCTCAACAGATACTGCGCTTACAGTGTGTGACAGCGATCCAACTCAAGTTTGCATGTTTATAGGCTGCTCATCAGAGCAGTCAACTGAACAGCCGGATGTGGACAGCTAGAACACTTCTCAAAAGCAAGTGACATCACTGCCAGCTCGTTTGGTTCTCATACAGCCTGTTTATACAGCAGATACATCGTTGGCTTGTACAAACAAGAAATTGTCAATTCGTCACATTTGCCGTATAAGTGAGTGATCAGGACTGAAGGAGCGCTGTTTATACCAAATGATTAGTGAACGAGCCAACGATGATTTTTATGCCGGCGTAAAATGAATGACGAACAAAAGGCGAAAGATTCTCCTTCATCGTTGGCTTGTGTTTAGACCGAACAATTATCGTTCTGTTTTGCTAGTTTTGAATGCATTTTGAACTAAATGGTGCTTTTAGATGAAACGATTAACCTGCAAGGAGCCATCCGCAAGTGGATAACATATTGTTTTGATCAGATAAAAGATATGCGCACATTGTGAACACGTATGACCTGAAAACATCTGCCAGAAGGCTAAGTATAAGATCAGAGGTTTGACTGCCACTCAAGCTATTATTCTGCAATCACGCCTATTCATGCACAATTACACTTTAATATCTGGTATATTCTGTAAAAAGACTATTTGGCAGATTTGTCAAACCACTCGCAAAGAGTTACCGATGACTGATCCGTAGAATTCTGTCCGATTCCAGCTCCTATTTCTCTCATATAATTTTTGGATGCTAACGCCAACTACTCTTCATTATACTTGCACTAGTTGTGATACCTCCACATCCCATATATAGTCCCCTGCGAGCTCTTGTTGTATGAGTAGTAATTTACGATGTATGAGAACTGATTTTTAGGTTCTAGACTTAAAAATAAATTGCAAATTCTACTTCATTTGTATACATGTAAGGCCGCCTTCACATCTGTGTTGCGATTCCCGTTCGGAGGTTCCATCTCGGATTCTGCACAAAACACTAGAAGAAATAGTGATGCATGCAGCATTTTTTCTTCCAGTAAGGCCGCCTGCACACGGGTGGAAATCCTGCGGGATTTCCGCTGCTCAAAGCCTGCATAGGATTGCATTAACAAACGCAATCCTATGCAGACGGCCGCGCGAAATCTCGCGCGGCAAGCAAACCGCGGCATGTCCTATTTCACCCGGCTCCGGTCTGCGCATGCGCCAGCAGCCGGCACATTAAAGAGCCCGGGCGCGGGTGAGTACACTCTCGTCCCTGCAGGCGCTCGGGTCGGGTCCCGTGGCGAGAATCCTCGCCGCCGGATCCGACCCGCTCGTCTGCAGGCGGCCTAAGATGCCGGGTAGCTTAGAAGAAACCAAATTGACCCCATTACAGTCAATGGGTTCTGCCTGGCGCTGTTCAGTTCTTTTATAAGACAGACCCCTTTGGCCAGGGGATTCCCCTTTCCTGCTCCCTGAATGGATGCAGATAAAAGCAACCTAACTCTTCATCAGTTTTCTGTTTTTCTTTTGTCACACAACCAGTAACTTGTATTTGTTGCTTCTGGTGCAGTTAATCACATTCCAGCCACGTAGATGGTCAACGATTAGCAGCAGCGCTGGCGGCCCAAAGGGTGAATAGCGACAGCCGCCCGTGATAGAATGCGTTGGTTGTAGTCGTCAGAGTGCACTAATGTTGTCCCCGTTGAGTGACATTAGTCTGCCATGTGTCGGCTCTAGCACTCCCTGTCATATCTCGTGATTACGGCTTTTCTTTCTTCCTCCTTTTTACCAAGAAGCCATTGAAGAGCAGAATACAAATTGTTAAGATTTGTGTTTAAAGATGCTACTGCTAACGTTGCTAAGAGACGGCGGCGAGTAGACCGATCGCTCTACCTTCTCTCCCAGCGTTTAACCTTGGCGTGTAATTGTGTTAAAAAAAGCTCGTTCCTGCATCGAGGGGATAACTACTTCTGGGAAATGTTGCATAATTGGCACTGAAAAATGCTGCACTGACCAGTTTTATTTTGGTGACATAAATCTTGTGGCCACCACATGAACCACAACGTTCTAATTTCCCCTAGGCTGATTTTTTTTTTATTCGTTATAGAGACACAACATCCCGCAACTGGCATGGAGACGCAGTCGCATTTGGCTAAGTGGCAACTTTGCCCCACAGGTCACTCAGCCAAAGATCATAATGCAAGTCAATGTGGTTGTGTTGCAGTTTGCAAGTTGGCACGTCTGAGACGCACTAATTGTAAGAAATGCTGGATCTTTTGTGAATGGCGGATCACGGTTGCGGCAACTTGCAAAGCACAAGGCAACCCTATGTTCTTGCATTACGTTGCGATGAATCAGCACTACACGGTGGTCTTTGGCCATGCAACCTCTGTAGCGGCCAATGTCACTACTGACACATTTTCCTCTTTTCATGTTATATATTTCATTATATTCTAATATTTCTACAGGTATGTTTTTATCTATCTGTCCTCAAACGTGTAATTTTTCACTGCCAGCTTTAGAGCGCCCTGTGTGGTAAAATCCATAAGGGTTGCATGCGGCTTTTGACATGGATCTCTCCCTCACACAGTTGAAGTGAAATCACCTCCACTCTATTTGCGAACAGGGAACAGTGCTGCCCCCTGTGGCTCACAAGAGTACTTTGAGGTTAAAGTCTTCTGGCTGTTCTGATCGACAAGGACAAAGACTCTTCCCTGCGCATCTCAGTAAGAGAATGGACATGGGCACGCTACGATTCTCCACTAACAAGTAGAGAAGAGCCATAGACAACATGAATGAGCCACTTCACTGGCAGATCATTGCGTCGCACAAAGAACGGCAGCTACTGCATGTGTGTGCCCACCATGGCGAAACTTGGCACATATTTCGGGCAAAGAAGCAATATAGCACTACAACCGATGCCAATGTGAGATTTTCATGCACAGAAACATTGAATTTACAATATTGTTTACTAATATTTGAATGATCCATTGAGTTAAAATGCAATACTCATCATGGAAGAAGCCTCTTAAGAATAAAGCAACTTGCTATGTAGAGTTGGAAATAGCTACTACACTGCATGGTCCATCCAGCAGGCGCAGCTCTCTTCTATACTCTTGTATGTAGAGCTTGTGTCGGAAAGTGCAGCATACTATCCCCTTTTCATCAGCAGACAGTCTGTATTGGAGTACTTAGTAGTATGACTCACTTTGTGAGTATAGCTGCAGCTGAGTAACAGGCGTACAAAGGATGTTCTGTCCAGTTTGGACCAAAAGCTGTATAAAACAATCTACAGTCTTTTGTACAAAAAGTTATTCTGGATTACTTTAAAGAAAAACCCTGCGGAAAGTGATTGTAAATATTCATTATGGAGCCCTTCAGAAGTAACAGATGTGCCCTGCAACAGCCTTAATAAATGGTTACCGTACTGTCATGGAAATGTAAGGTTGCGTTCACATGAGCAGGTTTTGTTCAGGTTTTTGGATGCTTTTTTGAAGTCCAAACCAGGTGAAGATCATAAAAGGAGAGAGAATAAAGAACAGACACAACTTCCCTTGTTTGGATGCACTTCTGGTTTTGGCTTTAAAAACTGCATAAAAAGTTGTGAGTAAAAACTGCACGTGTGAACGCACATTTACTGTAGGACTACATGGAGACTTTGTAGTGCTACTGATTGCTACAGCTGCAGCTCAAAGGGATACACTGTATGCGATCTTGTGAACCGCAGTTGTCACTTAATAGTTACAATTAGAGATGAGCGAACGTACTCGGTAAGGGCGATTTCGCAATCGAGCACCGCAATTTTCGAGTATTTCACTACTCGGGTGAAAAGTACTCGGGTGCGCTGTGGGTGAGTGGGGGGTTGCAGCGGGGAGTGGGGGGGAGAGGGAGAGAGAGAGGGCTCCCCCCTGTTCCCCGCTGCTACCCCCCGCTCTCCTCTGCAACCCCCTGCCCCACAGCGCACCCGAGTAGTGAAGTACTCGAAAATCGCGGTGCTCGATTGCAAAATCGCCCTTACCGAGTACGTTCGCTCATCTCTAGTTACAATGAATTAGTAGCGCTACAAAAAGTCTCCATGTAGCCCAGGTCTAGGTAGTGAGAGTCGCTTGTTCATTCTGGTGGCTTCATGCCATAGTGCTGGGGCAGGGGCATTGGGTGCCAGGTGGTATAAAATACTGGCAGGGAAAAGAATGGAGCAAATGTGCAAAAAAACTGTTGCAGAAAGTTTTCCTCATGTTCACAGTAGATGTCTGATCGGTGGGAGCCCAACCACTGGGACGCTAACCCATTACGAGAAAGAGGGTCCTATGTCCCGCCCCCCTTACTCTGTATGAATGGAGTAAGTGGTGGTCGAACATGTGGACTACCGCTCCATTTATCTGTATGAGACTGGTGGAGAAAGCTAAGTGCTATACTCTCTTCAGCAGTCCTATAGAAATGAATAGAGCCGCAAGTACGTATGCTTGGCTGCCACACCATTCATATGGGAGGACATAGGACTCCCTATCTTGTGATCGGTGGAGGTCTCAGCAATCAGACCCCATGATCAGATACACATCCCCTTTCCTGTGTTTATTTCTTGGGGCAACCCCTAATGCCCACAGCCGTGATGGGCTCCGCTAGTGGAATACCGCAGTGAGGCCAGTACCGCCCCCCCCCCCCCCCCCCCGGATACTTACCTCCGGATCCGCTGCCCGACGTCCCGCATGACGCTCCGGCGCGCATGCACAATAGAACCTAATAGCTGCGGGGCAACGCTGCGGATTTCCGCCCAGGGGAATTAGCCCTAATACTCCTCCTTCTCTGCAGATACTGAGGTTTGCTATCTGGTAATCTCTTTACTAGAGATGAGCGAGCACCAAAATGCCCGGGTGCTCGTTACTCGAGTCGAACTTTCAGTGATGCTCGAGAGTTCGTTTCGAGTAACGAGCCCCATTGAAGTCAGTGGGCGACTCAAGCATTTTTGTATATCGCCGATGCTCGCTAAGGTTTTCATTTGTGAAAATCTGGGCAATTCAAGAAAGTGATGGAAACGACACAGAAACGGATAGGGAAGACGAGGAGCAACATGCAGGGCTGCATTTCAGGTTCCCAGGTCCCACTATTAAGCCACAATAGTGGCAAGAGTGAGACCCCCCCCCCCCCCCCCCGCACTGTCAGCATAAAGATCGTTCTCCTCTGCCACAGCTGTAACAACGATGTTAGCCCATTGAATTCAATGGAGCCGGCAATACAGCCGGCTCCATTGAAAGCAATGGGCTGCCGGCGAGCGCAGGATGAATTTTCGGGAAGCGCTTAAAAATATAAGCCCTTACCCTAAAATCATCCTAAAATGTGTAAAAATAAAAAAAAAATGTATACTCCCCTTTCCGCTGCAGCTGGAGTTCAGCCGCGTCTGGCCGGCAGTTCTCCTGAACTGCTCTGAGTAGTATTCAGCAGCCGGGGCTTTAAAATCCCCGCCTGCTGAATGAGCTGGCTCTGATTGGTCACAGCCTCACCAATCAGAGGCAGCTCTCACTCACACCCATTCATGAATGGCTGAGTGAGTGCTGCCTCTGATTGGCTCAGCGCAGGGACCAATCAGGGGCAGCTCTCAGCTGTCATTCATGAATTCATGAATGGGTGTGAGTGAGAGCTGCCTCTGATTGGTGAGGCTGTGACCAATCAGAGGCAGCTCATTCAGCAGGCGGGGATTTTAAAGCCCCGGCTGCTGAATACTACTCAGAGCAGTTCAGGAGAATTGCCGGCTGCCGCGGCTGAACTCCGTCTGCCGGGACCAGGTGAGTATATATATTTTTTTTATTTTTACTAGAGATGAGCGAACGTGTTCTTCCGAGCTTGATATTCGTGCGAATATTAGGGTGTTCGGGATGTTCGTTATTCGTAACGAACACCATGCGGTGTTCTGGTTATTTTCACTTCCTTCCCTGAGACGTTAGCGCGCTTTTCTGGCCAATTGAAAGACAGGGAAGGCATTACAACTTCCCCCTGTGACGTTCAAGCCCTATACCACCCCCCTGCTGTGAGTGGCTGGGAAGATCAGGTGTCACCCGAACATAAAAGTCGGCCCCTCCCGCGGTTCGCCTCAGATGCCGTGTGAGTTAGATGAGGGACAGTGCTGTTTGTACCGGAGCTGCTGTAGGGAAAGAATTGGTAGTTAGTGTAGGCTTCAAGACCCCCCAAAGGTCCTTATTAGGGCCACTGATAGCTGTGTGTTGGCTGCTGTTAGCAGTGGCAATTTTTTTTTTCTCAAAATCGCCTCTGCAGACCGTTGCACCTGGCATTAGGGACAGAAGTGCTGCATAGGCAGGGAGAGTGTTAGGAGTGAGTGTAGCCTTCAAGAACCTCAACGGTCCTTTCTAGGGCCATATTTATCCGTGTGCAGTACTGTCCAGGCTGCTGTTAGCTGTGCTGCATTTTTTTTTGCTTCTCAAAATCGCTTCTGCAGAGCATTGCACCCTCCATTGATACTGCAGGGAAAGAATTGTATAGGCAGGGCCACAACACAGTTATTATTCATAGAATATACGCAGTGCTGCCTTTTGCTTGTAAAACAAGTGAAAATAATTCTATTTGTCCGGCCTCTGTCCGTCCTAAGGGCGGTGGACACGTGTCGGCTGCGTGTGACACCTTTAAAAATCATACGCACCCAGCTACGTTTTACTCCTGGCTTCGCCATTTGCTTTCCTTAATTGGGAAAAAAAATACCTGCTCTGCCACAGTTAATAACTCTGCTACCCTCACGTTCTGTGACACATTAGCAGGGACACAGCACAGTTATTAAACTTCTCATGTTCATAGAATATACGCAGTGCTGCCTTTTGGTGCCAAAAAACGGAAAATAATTCTATTTGTCCGGCCTCTGTCCGTCCTAAGGGCGGTGGACACGTGTCGGCTGCGTGTGACACCTTTAAAAATCATACGCACCCAGCTACGTTTTACTCCTGGCTTCGCCATTTGCTTTCCTTAATTGGGAAAAAAAATACCTGCTCTGCCACAGTTAATAACTCTGCTACCCTCACGTTCTGTGACACATTAGCAGGGACACAGCACAGTTATTAAACTTAGATTATTCATTCACTAGAGGCAGTGGGGCCTTTCGTTTTCAAAAAAGGGAAAAAATTCTATTTGGCCTGCAGTCTTGCGCCAATTTATTTCCTGCCTGTGAAATCAAATCACTGGTAATACAGCATGCTGAGGGGTAGGGGTAGGCCTAGAGGACGTGGACGCGGCCGAGGACGCGGAGGGCCAAGTCAGGGTGTGGGCACAGGCCAAGCTCCTGATCCAGGTGTGTCGCAGCCGACTGCTGCGCGATTAGGAGAGAGGCACGTTTCTGGCGTCCCCACATTCATCGCCCAATTAATGGGTCCACGCGGGAGACGGTTATTAGAAAATGAGCAGTGTGAGCAGGTCCTGTCCTGGATGGCAGAAAGTGCTTCGAGCAACCTATCGTCTACCCGCAGTTCTGCGCCGTCCACTGCTGCCAATCCGAATCCTCTGCTGCTCCTCCTTCCTCCCAGCCTCCTCACTCCACTACAATAACACCTGCTCAGGAGCGGGAGCACTCCCAGGAACTGTTCTCGGGCCCCTGCTTAGATTGGGCAGCAGCGGTTCCTCTCCCACCAGAGGAGTTTATCGTCACTGATGCCCAACCATTGGAAAGTTCCCGGGGTCCGGGGGAAGAGGCTGGGGACTTCCGCCAACTGTCTCAACAACTTTCTGTGGGTGAGGAGGACGATGACGATCAGACACAGTTGTCTTGCAGTGAGGTAGTAGTAAGGGCAGTAAGTCCGAGGGAGCAGCGCACAGAGGATTCGGAGGAAGAGCAGCAGGACGATGAGGTGACTGACCCCACCTGGTGTGCAACGCTTACTCAGGAGGACAGGTCTTCAGAGGGGGAGTCAAGGGCATCAGCAGGGCAGGTTGCAACAGGCAGTGCGGTGGCCAGGGGTAGAGGCAGGGCCAGACCGAATAATCCACCAACTGTTTCCCAAAGGGCCCCCTCGCGCCATGCCACCCTGCAGAGGCCGAGGTGCTCTAAGGTCTGGCAGTTTTTCACAGAGACGCCTGACGACCGACGAACAGTGGTGTGCAACCTTTGTCGCGCAAAGCTCAGCCGGGGAGCCAACACCAACAGCCTCACCACCACCACCATGCGCAGACATATGATGGCCAAGCACCCCGCAAGGTGGGACGAAGGCCGTTCAGCGCCTCCGGTTTGCACCCCTGCCTCTCCCCCTGTGCCCCAACCTGCCACTGAGATGCAACCCCCCTCTCAGGACACAGGCACTACCGTCTCCTGGCCTGCACCCACACCCTCACCTCCGCTGTCTTCGGCCCCATCCAGCAGTGTAGCTCAGCGCACCATCCAGCCGTCGCTTGCGCAACTGTTGGAGCGCAAGCGCAAGTACGCCGCCACGCACCCGCACGCTCAAACGTTAACCGCCCGCATAGCAAAATTCATCAGCCTTGAGATGCTGCCGTATAGGGTTGTGGAAACGGAGTCCTTCAAAAGTATCATGGAGGCGGCGGCCCCGCGCTACGCAGTTCCCAGTCGCCACTACTTTTCCCGATGTGCCGTCCCAGCCCTGCACGACCACGTCTCCCGCAACATTGTACTCGCCCTCACCAATGCGGTTACTGCCACGGTCCACTTAACTACGGACACGTGGACAAGCACAGGCGGGCAGGGCCACTACATCTCCCTGACGGCACATTGGGTGAATTTAGTGGAGGCTGGGACAGAGTCAGAGCCCGGGACCGCTCACGTCCTACCCACCCCCAGAATTGCGGGCCCCAGCTCTGTGGTGGTATCTGCGGAGGTGTATGCTTCCTCCACTAAAGCACCCTCCTCCTCCTCCGTCTCGCAATCAAGATGTGTTAGCAGCAGCATGTCGCCAGCAGTCGGTGTCGCGCGGTGTGGCAGCACAGCGGTGGGCAAGCGTCAGCAGGCCGTGCTGAAACTACTCAGCTTAGGCGATAAGAGGCACACGGCCCACGAACTGCTGCAGGGTCTGACACAGCAGACCGACCGCTGGCTTGCGCCGCTGAGCCTCCAACCGGGCATGGTTGTGTGTGACAACGGCCGTAACCTGGTGGCGGCTCTGCAGCTCGGCAGCCTCACGCACGTGCCATGCCTGGCCCACGTCTTTAATTTGGTGGTTCAGCGCTTTCTGAAAAGCTACCCACGCTTGTCAGACCTGCTCGTAAAGGCGCGCCGGCTCTGCGCACATTTTCGCAAGTCCCACACGGACGCTGCCACCCTGCGCACCCTGCAACATCACTTTAAGCTGCCAGTGCACCGACTGCTGTGCGACGTGCCCACACGGTGGAACTCTACGCTCCACATGTTGGCCAGGCTCTATGAACAACGTAGAGCTATAGTCGAATACTAACTCCAACATGGGCGGCGCAGTGGGAGTCAGCCTCCTCAATTCCTTTCAGAAGAGTGGGCCTGGTTGGCAGACATCTGCCATGTCCTTGGTAATTTTGAGGAGTCTACCCAGGTGGTGAGCGGCGATGCTACAATCATTAGCGTCACCATTCCTCTGCTATGCATCTTGAGAAATTCCCTGCAAACCATAAAGGCAGCTGCTTTGCGCTCGGAAACGGGGGCGGGGGAAGACAGTATGCCGCTGGATAGTCAGGGCACCCTCCTGTCTATTTCTCAGCGCGTACAGGAGGAGGAGGAGGAGCATGAGGAGGATGAGGAGGAGGGGGAAGAGACAGCTTGGGCCGCTGCTGACGGTACACCGGCTGATTGCCTGTCATCCTTTCAGCGTGTATGGCCTGAGGAGGAGGAGGAGGAGGAGGAGGAGGATCCTGAAAGTGATCTTCCTAGTGAAGACAGCCATGTGTTGCGTACAGGTACCCTGGCACACATGGCTGACTTCATGTTAGGATGCCTTTCTCGTGACCCTCGCGTTGCACGCATTCTGGCCACGATGGATTACTGGGTGTACACACTGCTCGATCCACGGTATAAGGAGAACCTGCCCACTCTGATTCCCGAAGAGGAAAGGGGTTCGAGAGTGTTGCTATACCACAGGACCCTTGCGGACAAGCTGATGGTAAAATTCCCAGCCGACAGCGCTAGTGGCAGAAGGCGCAGTACCGAGGGCAAGGTAGCAGGGGATGTGCGTAGATCGAGCAGCATGTACATCCCAGGCAGTGCAACAGTCTTTAAGGGCCTGGCCAGCTTTATGGCTCCCCACCAAGACTGTGTCACCGCTCCCCAGTCACGGCTGAGTCGGCGGGAGCACTGTAAAAGGATGGTGAGGGAGTACGTAGCGGATCGCACGACCATCCTTGGTGACGCCTCTGCCCCCTACAACTACTGGGTGTCGAAGCTGGACACGTGGCCTGAACTAGCGCTGTATGCCCTGGAGGTGCTTGCTTGTCCTGCGGCTAGCGTCTTGTCGGAGAGGGTGTTTAGTGCGGCTGGGGGAATCATCACAGATAAGCGTAGCCGCTTGTCAACCGACAGTGCCGACAGGCTAACACTTATCAAGATGAACAAAGGCTGGATTTCCCCAGACTTCTGTTCTCCACCAGCGGACAGCAGCAATACGTAAGCAATACGTAGGCTGCACCCGCGGATGGAAGCTACGTTCTCTCTCACCATCCAAAACGGGGACATTTCTGCTTCATCAATCTGTGTCTAATATTCCTCCTCCTCCTCCTGCTCCTCCTCCTGAAACCTCACGTAATCACGCTGAACGGGCAATTTTTCTTAGGGCCACAAGGCTCACTCAAATAATTTTTCTGAACAATTTTTATAAGTTTCAATGCGCTTAAAAGCGTTGGAACTTTAACTTGAACCAATTTTTCGTTACACTGGGCTGCCTCCAGGCCTAGTTACCACTTAAGCCACATTAACCAAAGCGGTTAATGGGTTTCACCTGCCCCCTTGGCTGGCCATGGCCAATTTTTGGGATGTACATTAGTACTGTTGATACAGCAATTTTTGTGGGCCCTCGCCTACAGTGTAATCAAATTAATTTTTAGCCCACCTGCATTACAGCTGATGTTACCTCAGCTGTGTTGGGCAATGCAATGGGATATTTTTATGTACCGCCGGTGGGTTCCAGGGAGCCACCCATGCTGTAGGTGCACACGGAGTTTTTAATACATGTGTCCACTTCTAAAGAACCCCAGTCTGACTGGGGCATGCAGTGTGGGCCGAAGCCCACCTGTATTACGCACGACATTACTACCTCAGCTGTGTTGGGCAATGCAATGGGATATTTCTATGTACCGCCGGTGGCTTCCTGGCACCCACCCAGGCAGTGGGTCCACAGGGAGTTTAACCTACATGTGTCCACTTGTAAAGAACCCCGGTCAGACTGGGGCATGCAGTGTGGGCCGAAGCCCACCTGTATTACGCACGACATTACTACCTCAGCTGGGTTGGGCAATGCAATGGGATATTTCTATGTACCGCCGGTGGCTTCCTGGCACCCACCCATGCTGTGGGTCCACAGGGAATTATAAATGCATCTGTTTCCACTTATAAAGAAACCCAGTCTGACTGGGGCATGCAGTGTGGGCCGAAACCCACCTGCATTAACCCTTTCCAGTCCACTGTGTGACCTGTGAAGACATTAGGGTTTAAGGCTGTACAGCTCCGTTGTTGGTAGACGTCCGTCGGGGTTCTCTTACTGTATATTGCCAGCCTCTCTGCTGTCGGAGCCTATCCTACATGTCAGCTCATGCAGTACTGGCTTTAGCCAGCATATAGCGCCGTTGTATAACGGCAGAAAAAGAGTAAGCCCCCTAGGAAAACCATATACAAATTGGATTGGAAAGGGTTAAGCACAACAATCCTACCTCAGCTGTGTTGTGCAATCCAATGGGATATTTCTATGTACCGCCGGTGGCTTCCTGGCACCCACCCATGCTGTAGGTGCACACGGAGTTTTTACTACATCTGTACACTTATAAAGAACCCCAGTCAGACTGGGGCATGCAGTGTGGGCCGAAGCCCACCTGCATTAAGCACGACATTACTACCTCAGCTGTGTTGGGCAATGCAATGGGATATTTCTGTGTACCGCCGGTGGGTTCCAGGGAGCCACCCATGCTGTGGGTCGACAGGGACTTCACAATAGGGAGTTGTACCTGCCTGTGTCTATGAATTAAAAAGCCCGGTCTGACTGGGGCATGCAGACACCTTGACAGAATGAATAGTGTGTGGCACATAGGTTCCCCATTGCTATGCCCACGTGTGCAGCTCCTGATGGCGGTGGCACAGGATTCTATTTCTCATTGCTTCTGTACAGCATTGTGGGCTATCGCTCCGCCACTTTTAAAGAGGGTCGCTGCCTAGCCGTGCCAACCTCTGCAGTGTGTGCCTGCGGTCTCTCGTCATGGCAGACGCAATTCTAAATAGACATGAGCGTGGTGTGGCATGAGGGCAGCTGAAGGCTGCCCAGGGACACTTTGGTGTGCGCTGTGGGGGGGAGGGGGTGCGGTTGGGCAGCATGTAACCCAGGAGAAGTGTCAGTGGAGTGTCATGCAGGCAGTGATTGTGCTTTGTTGGAGGTAGTGTGGTGCTTAGCAAAGGTATGCCATGCTAATGAGGGCTTTTCAGAAGTAAAAGTTGTTGGGAGGGGGGGGGGCCACTCTTGCCGGTATTGTGGCTTAATAGTGGGACCTGTGAACTTGAGATGCAGCCCAACATGTAGCCCCTCGCCTGCCCTATCCGTTTCTGTGTCATTCCCATCACTTTCTTGAATTGCCCAGATTTTCACACATGAAAACCTTAGCGAGCATCGGCGAAATACAAAAATGCTCTGGTCGCCCATTGACTTCAATGGGGTTCGTTGTTCGAAACGAACCCTCGAGCATCGCGGGAAGTTCGTTCCGAATAACGAACACCCGAACATTTTGGTGTTCGCTCATCTCTAATTTTTACACATTTCTGGATGAATTTCCGGGAAGGGCTTATATTTTTAAGCCCTTCCCGAAAATTCATCCCGTGCTCGCCGGCAGCCCATTGCTTTCAATGGAGCCGGCTGTATTGCCCGCTCCATTGAATTCAATGGTCGGTGCTCGTATATTCGAGACGAGTACCGCGTGGTGGTCGTCTCGAGTGACGAGCATCTCGAGCACCCTAATACTCGAACGAGCATCAAGCTCGGACGAGTATGCTCGCTCATCTCTACTCTTTACCTCTTTATGGTTGGGCTGATACAGGCTGATTTTAATTGCGGAATCCTTGATCGCTGTCCGCACAGAAAATCCACGGTAAAATGCAGGTATTGTAAGGCATGCATTTTAATTATTTCACACTCGCAGATACAAATTGTGTATTCTGTGAGCAGAAGAAAAATTGCAGCCTGCTCTATTTTAGCACGGATTCTGCACGGACAGTCCCCATTGAAGTCAATGACTGCGAGTGTTTTGTCGCCCATACACAATTTGCATTGCATATGAGTGGCAGAAACGGGTCGCAACTTCAAATGAAAAGCCGGAATGTGGACTGAGAGGAACAGAGAGATGTGCATAGCATAGATGTGCACGGAAAAATGCTTGCATCCGCGATCTTCTGCGATCATTCACAATTATTTGCCATGAATGATTGCAGGTCATCTGCTGCGGAAATCCGCATTCGGAATCCGACTCACTCATATGAGCCTGGCCTATCACTGGTAACATTCAAATAGGATTTTTTAAATTTGTACTGAGTTGGGTTATTTTTCTGGCACAACATACCTATTTTATTATAATGTGAATAAAATTACCAAATAATATATTTTAAGTGAATCCACTCTTTTTTTTTTTCGCAGCCCCAAATTCCCTGTGGTAGTAATATTAGTCATTCTGCTAACATTCATCCTGCTACCAGCTGTCTGTCACCATTCCCTCGTTGTGTCCTATATTACTTTTGGGGGTGAGTAATCTTGTACAGTCTATTCTAGAACTGCTGAGAAGTGGAACAACTTCTCTAATAAGACTTATTACCTATTATTACATGACTTAGTGCATATAAGCAGGTTTTCCTTCATCCAATACTTGTGATAAATAGAATTCTTAGACCAGCTTCCAGTACTGCACCGAGATGTCGTCAAGTGTGCAGAATACAGCAGAGCCATTATACACATTGGGGAGGCAGTGGCCTGCATTCTGAAACAATGAATCACATGGAATTGTTATTTGTTATTCACTTTACATAAAACTCTATTATCTTACGAGCAGACAGAGCAGTTTGCTTCTACTGTGTGATTTATATTAGCAGTATAACCAAATAAATCTGTATATAACTAGTATAATTTTGGGCAAGGGAAGATGGCGGAGTAAAAGGCTTACTCTGTCACAGGTGGCTCTACCCTCCTTTCCGGTGAAACTCAAAGTGTAGTTGGCCCAACCACACACAGGACCTGTAAATAACAGCTGTGTAGAGAACCTTTTTAGTACCTGTTTGCCTTTGTGACGCCAAAACTAATAGATCTGATTGGCATGCTGGTCCTTCTCGAGGAGTTTAAAAGATTCAGCAGAGTCAGCAATTACAAAGTTAATGCCCAAAAACCCTGAGGTCCTGAATATGACACTCCCACAGACGGAGGTGTCCCACCTGGAAAAATTGTTTCCTTTCCAACGGCGCAGTACGAGCATAAAGTATTTAGGTATACAACTCCCTGCAGATGTATCCCAGGCATTTAGACTCAATTTCCTTTGATGCGTGGCAGAATTGGAGAGGGACCTGGGTAAATGAGGACCCCTGTTTCTTTCATGGAGTGGTAGGGTTAATGTGGTCAAGATGGACTCGCTGCCCAAGTTCCTCTACCTTTGCCAAACCATTCTGATCAGACTCCCAAGACCATATCTGAAAAAGCTGAGATCTTTAATAACAGTGTTTGTGTGGAGAGGGCGCAAATTGCGCATGCGCTTCTTACGAGGAGAACAGAGAGAAGGGGCTTGGGTCTTTCTGACTTCACCCTTTACTATAGGGATAGTATCTCCAACTGTGTGCTGGACTTGCTAAAACATGAATCACTGAAGCTGTGGGTGCAGGCGGAGCATAAGTGTGCAGCGGATCACTTACAGGCAGCCTTCTGGATTCTTCCTAAACAGATCAAAGCCCTACCCATTTTGTCCCCATTCTGTATCCAACTTATTAAAAATTGGGCAGGCTTTGCGGCCTTAAATAGAGTGATGGGCCTACTCAAGCCCTTAGTTTTCAATCCCCAGTTTGAGGCCACTTTCAAGAGCCGAAGCACGCCAATCCCAAGACTGTGAGATGTGATGTCGCAATCATGTCTGAGACCGCTCTGGGAGACAGCGAGGGTCAACCGGGCATGTGGTTACAATACTTTCAACTGAGAAGCTTTGTGCACACATTAACGTCACGGGGGAGTGAGCTAGGACCCCCTACGGTGTTTGAACAAATTCCTTTCTTCCTCACTCCCCAGGCATATGATCTCCAGACTATATAGTTTGCTATATAGTTTATGGGGGAGGGAGACCCCAATTACATGAGGGCATGGAAGAGGGAGTTTGGTAGGACATTTTCCACTGAGAGCTGGGATAGGGCGTGGCTTTTGACGCACGGGCTCTCCTCGGCGGGTAGAATCCAGGATCTGAATTTCAAAATTCTGTCTAGGTGGTACAGAACACCAGATCGGCCCCAGATGATGTTCCCCCAGACCCCCTCCTCTTGTTGGAGATGTAATGGCAGCAGAGGCACAATGACACATATCTGGTGAGGTTGTCCTCGTGTGTCGATCCTTTGGAAGGAGGTGATAGAGTTCTACAGGGGCATAGGGGTTAGATGGTTTTGAGGACGCCACCAATATGGGCTGAGTACGTTGTTTATTAATAACCCTTTGATATTGAGTGGCACTAAGGGGTATTGTTACATCTAGGATTGATGAAACGTCGATATTACATCTCAACAGATATAGAAACCCTAAGGCCTCCCTCACACAGGGCGTTTGCAGAAACGCAGCGTTTTTCAACACTGCATTACTGCAGATTCCGCCCCGTTTCAGCAGCGCTGGCATACTTTATGCCAGCGTTTTGGCTGCGTTTTCAGCTCGGCTGAAAGAATGCTGAGAAGAAAAAAAAAAGCTATACTCACCTAGCCGCTGCAGTCCGGGTCGCGGCCGCTGGCTCTGCCGCTGATCCGGGCTTCCTCGGCACCCCAAAGTCGGCAAGCTCTGATTGGCTGAGACAGTCAATGAAGGGCTGTGATTGGGCATCGAGCAAGCACCGTCAACCAATCACAGCACTCTATTGCCGGAGGCCAGGGGCCTCCGGCAATAGACTTTAGGGTGCCGAGGAAGCCCGGATCAGCGGCAGAGACCAGTGGCCCCGACCCGGACTGCAGCGGCTAGGTGAGTATTGCTTTCTTTTTTTTCTCTAGCCCGCTGGGACTGATTTTCGGGGTAGGGCTTCTATTACAAGCCCTCACCCCGAAAATCGGCGAGCGGTTACCGCTGCCAAAAACGCGGCACCAAGTGTTGCCGCGTTTTTAGCAGTGCCAAAACCGCTGCCCATTCATTTCAATGGGCGGCGCAGGGCTGAAAACGCCCCAAAATAGAACATGCATCGCTGTCAAAGCGCAGCGTTGCAAGGCGCTGCGTTTTCAGCCCTGTGTGAGCAGCCCCATTGAAATGAATAGGAGTGTTGTACAGCGTTTAGCGCTGGGCTTAAAAGGCAGCGCTAAACGCTGTATAAAACGCCCTGTGTGAGGGAGGCCTAAGACAGGCGGTGCCACCTGCTATATAGTTGTGTAAGAATGTAGGTGTTTTGTCTGCATACACTTTGTCTCCCAAAATATGGTGATTAGCAGTAATGCCGCAGAATTTTGTGCAAATTAATGGTCACTATAGGACACGCAGGTGGAATCTCAGGCACTGGGAAGCCCCCGTGGTGACACGACCGCATGTCATATCCCATGCATGCACACTAGTGCAGTGAGAGCACAACCCTCCATGTTGCTAGAAGGTACGAGCACACTATTGCTGGTTTTCACACAAAACTTACGCATGCGCTGTTGGTTAGGATGGACGCCAGCGCCGCACGGCTGGGCGGAGGAAGTATGCCCCGCCTAATATAATGGCTGACTCATACAGTGAACACCTGCATCTGAGGTAATGAGGGATCCTATCAGGGTCTTGATCCTGTGTGTGGAACCTTTAATTTTTAGCAATCAGTCTGGGGTGGTGATTGGTTTATGTTTGAAGGCTTCTACCCACTAACATTTTTTTAACGCTGCGATATCGCTGCATTTTTTTAATGCAAATGTCAATGGGACTTTCTAATGTTAAAATCGCATCGCACAAAAAACACAAAGCACAAACTTGCGATTTTTGTGCGATGCGATTTTAACATTAGAAAGTCTCATTGACATTTGCATTAAAAAAAACGCAGCAATATTCCAGCGTTAAAAATAACACTAGTGGGTAGAAGCCCTGAACCTGTTTTGTATTTATATTGATGTGGGGTTCAGTGTTAGTATTGACTGGATGAAGACCGTGCGATGCAGTTGAAACATTGTCGGCTTATGTGCACCTAATAAAGACAAAGCACTTTTAATATGAGTATTGCGTCTTTGGTACACCTGATGCATGAAGGACTGTAACAAGGGGGCTCTCCTAATAACTATGTATAAATATATCAGGGGTCAGTACAGAGATCTCTCCCATCACCTATTTATACGTAGGACTGTAAACAAGGAGGCTCTGTAATAACTATAGATATGTCAGGAGTCAGTACAGAGATCTCTCCCATCACCTATTTATACGTAGGACTGTAAACAAGGAGGCGCTGTAATAACTATAGATATGTCAGGAGTCAGTACAGAGATCTCTCCCATCACCTATTTATACGTAGGACTGTAAACAAGGAGGCGCTGTAATAACTATAGATATGTCAGGAGTCAGTACAGAGATCTCTCCCATCACCTATTTATACGTAGGACTGTAAACAAGGAGGCGCTGTAATAACTATAGATATATCAGGAGTCCGTACAAAGACCTCTCCCATCATCTATTTATACCCAGGACTGTGACAAGGGGGCGCTCCTAATAACTATGTATAAATATATCAGGGGTCAGTACAGAGATCTCTCCCATCACCTATTTATACGTAGGACTGTAAACAAGGAGGCGCTGTAATAACTATAGATATATCAGGAGTCCGTACAAAGACCTCTCCCATCATCTATTTATACCCAGGACTGTGACAAGGAGGCGCTCTAATAATTATGTATAAATATATCAGGCAACAGTACAGGGATCTCTCCCATGATTTATTTATACCCAGAACTGTGACTGTAATAAGGGGGCATCCTCTACATCTGGAGTAAATAAGGTTTCTACATCAACATAGAAGGGAATTCTTTACTATAAGAGCAGTGAGACTGTGGAACTCTCTGCCTGAGGACGTGGGGATGGTGAATTCGATAAGAGTTCAATTTCATATGGAGGCACACAGGGGCATTTTCTCAGACGGTGATTTATACAGATGCTGGTCTATTGGATGCCGTATTGTAGTGGTATTCTTCCCTAAAAACATTATTTCCTGAAGTGAATATGGAGGCGGCACCTGGGGTGCCTACTAGAGATGAGCGAGCGTACTCGTCCGAGCTTGATGCTCTTTCGAGTATTAGGGTACTCGAGATGTCCGCTACTCGAGACGAGCACCACGCGGTGTTCGAGTCACTTACATTTTCTTCATAGAAAATTTTGCGCCGTTTTCTGGCCAATAGTAACACATGGAAGGCATTACAACTTCCTCCTGTGAAGTTCCAGCCCTATCCCACCCCCCTGCAGTGAGTGGCTGGGGAGATCAGGTGCCACTCGAGTATATAAACTGGGGCCGGCCGCGGCTCGCCACAGATGCATGCTGAGAGACATTAGGGAAAGTGCCGTCCTGCTATAGCTGCTATAGGGAGAGTGTTAGGCTGTTATATTCGTCTTCAAAAACCCCAACGGTCCTTCTTAGGGCCACATCTGACCATGTGCAGTACTGTTGAGGCTGCTTTTAGCAGTTTTGCAAATTTATTTATTTTTTTGTATATCGGGTGTGCAGACCATAGCGTCCTCAGTCTGCAGTAATTTTACTGAGTATAGGGGCAGTACTGGTGAGGACGATGACGATGAGACACAGTTGTCTATCAGTGAGGTAGTAGTAAGGGCAGTAAGTCCTGAAGTAAGCTTCATCAATCTGTGTATTATATTCATCCTCCTCCTCCTGAAACGTCACGTAATCACGCCGAACGGGCAATTTTTCTTAGGCCCACAAGGCTCAGTCATATGACTTTAGTAAACAATGTTTATACGTTTCAATTCTCATTAAAGCGTTGAAACTTGCACCTGAACCAAGTTTTATTTTAACTGGGCTGCCTCCAGGCCTAGTTACAAATTAAGCCACAGTAACCAAAGCGATTAATGGGTTTTACCTGTCCTCTTGGTTGGGCATGGGCAATTTTTCTGAGGTACACTAGTACTGTTGGTACACCAATTTTTTTGGGCCCTCGCCTACAGTTTAATCCAATTAATTTTTATGGGCTTCACCTGCACTCATGGTACAGCAAGGTGTGTGGGGTTGGCCTACACTTTTGCTACATAAATGTAACTGGGGCCTTGTCTATACTGCAACTACTGAAATGTGAAAGAGACTGTTATCTCCCTAAACTGCTGCAATGGGAATGTTACTGTGGCCTGTCTTGATTGCTACTATTACTGAAATGGAACTAGGTAATACTGTGCTTCCCCTATACTGCTGCTAGTGATATGTTACTGGGGCCTGTCTAGACTGATACTACTACTGCAATGGAACTAATACTGTGCTCCCATTATACTGCTGCTTCAGAATTGTTACTGGGGCCTGTCTTGACTGCTACTACTACTGACATGGAACTAATACTGTGCTCCCCCTATACTGCTGCTAGTGATATGTTACTGGGGCCTGTCTAGACTGCAACTACTACTGAAATGGAACTAATACTGTGCTCCCCCTATACTGCTGCTAGTGATATGTTATTGGTGCCTGTCTAGACTGCTACTACTACTGAAATGGAACTAATACTGTGCTCCCCCTATACTGCTGCTAGTGATATGTTACTGGGGCCTGTCTAGACTGCTACTACTACTGAAATGGAACTAATACTGTGCTCCCCCTATACTGCTGCTAGTGATATGTTACTGGGGCCTGTCTAGACTGCTACTACTACTGAAATGGAACTAATACTGTGCTCCCCCTATACTGCTGCTAGTGATATGTTACTGGGGCCTGTCTAGACTGCTACTACTACTGAAATGGAACTAATACTGTGCTTTCCCTATACTGCTGCTTTGGAATTGTTACTGGGGCCTGTCTTGACTGCTACTATTACTGAAATGGGCGGTTGGGCAGCATGTTACCCAGGAGAAGTGGCAGCGGAGTGTCATGCAGGCAGTGATTGTGCTTTGTTGGAGGTAGTGTGGTGCTTAGCTAAGGTATGCCTTGCTAATGAGGGCTTTTCAGAAGTAAAAATTGTTGAGGGGGGGGGTTAGTGGAGCATAGGTCCCATACAAAAATGCTCGGGTCACCCATTGACTTCAATGGGGTTCGTTACTCGAAACGAACCCTCGAGCATCGCGGGAAGTTCGACTCGAGTAACGAGCACCCGAGCATTTTGGTGCTCGCTCATTTCTAGTGCCTACAGCTTCTTAATACACAATCTATGTTTTGCACATGAGAACTTGGACTTTGTTCACCCTATATTTCAGGCCATCTAGTGTATATATTAGTATACTCACACCTACATAGGGGCATGGATTTTACTGCTTTCATTAAAATGGGTGAAACTCAAACTGTTCTTTGAATTTTCTATCTAGTTTTATGCAATGTTCTGTTTTTTATGCAATTTCTGTTTTGCTCAATGTTTGATCTTTATGTTCAGATGCAAGACATACATTAGAGTACCTGACTGCCTCCATCCGCCACATACCTGTAGCAGACAAGTTCAACACTATTTGGGCTCCTTGGGACTCTGATGCAGTAGTGATGTGCTTGTAATGGCTGCCATCTCTGTAGTGTCTCTAAAATTGCTCCATATAAGTGACTGTAGGATCCTAACTTTGTCTTTCTCCTTCTTTTCCACAGTTCATATTTGTTATATAACTGATGTATTTTCTTACTGAGTTGCTTCTTGTACCATATGAGCTTCTGCCTCCGTACAGCTCAGATAGATGACTCCCGGATAACCTACTTAATACCGTATAGTATATATTTATGCTGTCTGTATATCTTGATCCTTCTGCGCTCCCCTTGGTGCTACGGAGACCTTGATATGTTATACTTTTTGAAATGTGGTTCATTTGTGTCAAAAGGCATGCATCTACTTGCATCCTATTTTGATAAAAAAAACAACTGATAGACAGTTTAAAAGAAATCCCACTATTGTGTTTATTTTAGCTTCAGTTTTACGGCGTTCTGTATGCAGAATTTTCTGGGTCAGCGCGATTCCGGCGATACTAGGTTTATACTGTGTTTGGGTTTTTTTTGTTTTTTTTTTAGTTTGCTATATAGGTATATTTTTTTTAAAGAATTGTTTTTGTGTCTCCGCATTCCAAGAGCCGTGACACTTTTATGCTTCCATCGATTGCGCTTTATGACTGCTTATTTTTTACAGGATGAGCTGTAGTCTTCATTGATCCCATTTTTGTGGACATATAACATTTTGATCACTTTTTCTTCCCTGTTTTTCAGAGGCAAGATTAACAAAATGTCCAATTTTTAGTATGTACTTTTTTCCCCCCTGCAATGTTTACCGTTTGGTATAAATAATTTGTTAAATTAATTCTGTGGGTCAAAAAAAGAAGTTTTCTTTTTTCTGTGGGTCATTATGAATGTGGTGAAACCAAATTTGTAATTTATTATTTTTTTAAAGTGGAAAAAGTGGTGTTTTTTTTTTGTTTTGTTTTAATAATTTAGTTTTTTTACTTGCACTTTTTAGTTTTGGCCCACTGTGGGACTTCAATATTTCTACCGTTTAATCATTTCTATAAGACACTGCTATACTCTACAGGCTGAGCCTCATAGGCCACCATGCATGGCAGACCCGAAGGCAATTTTCAAGGCTCTGGGTGCCATGACCAGCAGTCAGGACCCAGTGATCACCTCACGGGAGATCGATGGACGACAGAGGGAGCCCCCCTCCCTCTATTAGCATTTTACATGTTGGAGTCATATTGACCGTGGCATGTAAAGGGTTAAACAGTGCGGATCAGCGGCTTCTCTAGTGCCCACTGTTAGAGCAGGCGCTGAGCTGTCACCATACAGCACAGCCCCCATTGCTACCGATATGAGAGAGCCTTACTGTTCTTCTAATGCAACACCATAAAACGGCATCGCATCAGAATAAAGCCCATTAGTGACCGCCATCAAAAGGCATATGGGTAGTCGATAATGGGGTTAAGATAAGAGAACATTAGCTTTTTAATGGGTTAAGATAAAATAACTTTCTGCACCCTGATATCACAATCAAGGTAAAATGTGTCGCATTTGTGTATGTGAATCTATGAAAGATGTCCATGGATTACAATGATGGAGAACCAGCTGTGAACAGTGGAAAGACAACCTGACATACATATGTATCTCCTCGTTATACGGCTGTCACTAATCATTTCCTTTTTGTGGAACCAGCCTGGTTCCGCGTTCACGGCCGGCGGAGGGGAGACACAGCTGTGGGATGCGCCCAGCGGCTTGAGCGGCAAAGCCTCGTTACAGCACTGTCTGCTCCCTCACAGGCACACCGCTCTGCGCTTCTACACAGAGCGGGGTCGCGCGTTCATGGCCAGTGGAGGGGAAGGGGTTTACATATGCAGCGGGGGGCCGCGAAGCTACTGTGCTGCAGGCCGCCATGGATTGCTGCCACAACATAACTTCACTGGCCTAGCAGGACCTGCAGCCAACACACCTTCCCATCCAATCCGCATCAGGGGGCGTCACCCCCATCAATCTTGACTCCACCAGGACTTCCTGGTGGCGTCAAGAAACACTAATACCCATTGTTACAACCAGCATATAAATGCAGTGCATTAGGTTACAGTGTCAGTAGAGTTTGACAGTTGGCACCCACATTACTGACCAGCCCTACAGTTCTGTTCAATAAACCTTTGAGCAAATCTTGTGTGAAAGACGTGTCCGTTGAGCCACACCATCTCCCCCATACCTTGTAAAATTTCTCCAGGCATCTTCTATCTTTATAGACTGCTTTCATACGATGAGGTGGCGTTAACAAAATTCTGCCACATCGAGAGTGTTGGGGAATGTCTATCCATCCAGCGTAAAGCTATCGTTTTGCAGGCCAGGAACAACACCTAAGTAAGAAATATCCGATCATGAAATTGCCAGTGCTCCTCATCCAAAACACCCAACAAGCATATGATTGGGTCAAGTGTAATTGGCATCCCCATTAGCTAGCTTAGAAATTCTGTAACCTCCTGCCAATGTGCATATTAAATGATTAAAATTTGCCCCTCCTGCTTGACATCAATCACATTGGTTGGTAGACAACCTGTTCATTTTCTAAAGCCTAGTCAGTGTTAGATAGCGCTGGTGAAATATAAATAATTGAGTTAATTTATTGTTTGCGGCTTGTGATACGGTACCATGGTGTATGGTGCCTTTGCGACATCCCATTGCTCACCAGTAAGGGAGGGGATAAGTACCTTCCATCAATCGATCACCCACATTGGCATATAGGAAATTTTAGAATGCAGCAGATGGGTGTACAATGCCGATATCAGACCCCCTGAAGCCTTGAGAGTGCATTATGCCTATCATAGGGTACAGAGACAGAGGTTGCCTTGGTTCTGGGAATTGTGCCATAAGAGCATGCTGGAGTTGGAAATATCTATAGAATCCAGTCCTAGGGACTTTGTACAGCTGCTGGAGCTGTTCAAAGGAGGCTAGTACCCCGTCAATATACAGCTGTTCCAATGTGGTAATTCCCAGGTTCACCCAGAATTGTTTATCTAGTAGATTCACAAGATGTGGGAGCGTTCTATTTTCCCACAGAGGGGTTTCTAAAGGGGGTACCTACATATTTAGTCAGTGATTTACATGTCTGACACACTCTAACCACTAGTTTATGAATAGGTAGCATCTGCTTGGCCAACAGGTCTGGTTTCTCCAAAACAATCCAGAGGGAGATTTTGGACAGAAAAACCATTAGGTAGTGTTCAGAGTTTGGGAGGGAAGCATTTGACAACCAGTGCCGAACATACCTAGGTTGTCTGGCCAAATAATACAGCTTAAAATCTGGAAGCGCCGTTCCTGTCATGTCTTTAGGGCGCTGTAGGGTCTTGACATGGGGGTCTTTAGTGCTGTCCCTACTGCCGCTGTCCTTACCGCCGACCCGCCTGCTTCAGAAGTAGGATGCGCTTCTTGTTTATGATTATGTAACGGCGTCCATTTAACTTCTCCAAATTTCCAATTTCCCAGTAGACACAACGAGCGGTTAGAAATCATTGATGGTATTTAGGAGTCCCCTTATACCGTAGTACTTTGTATACTGTGTGCTTTCACTCTTTAATTTCCCAGACAACCACTTTAACCCCTTCCCGCTGCAGGGCGTAAGTTTACGTCCTGGAAGCCTGGTACTTCCCGCAACAGGGCGTAAACTTACGTCCTGGAGAGAGTGCGGGATCACATATGATCCCGTGCTATCCCGGAGCCAGCTGTCAGTCACAGCCGGCGTCCCGCTGCAACAGCGGGGGGGCATCGGAGTTGCGCCCCCGCTGTTAACCCCTTCCCTGCCGCGATCTAAGTAGATCACGGCAGGGAAAGAGTTCACAGAGGGAGCGCGGCTCCCTCTGTGTCTCCGGCCGGAACTCGCGATTTCATCGCGAGAGCCCGGCCTGTCGCCATGGCAACAGGACGCCAGACACTGGCGTCCTGTATTGCCTATGCCTAGGATCACTGTATAAGCGATAAGGCATGGGAGAGCAGTAGCTCTGCCATGCCTTATAACAGCGATCATCAGGGCAGTGATTAAAGTCCCTCAGAGGGACTCAAATAGTGTAAAAAAAACAGATTAAAAAAATGAATTAAAAAAATGAAAAAAAAGAGTAAAAAAAAATCATTTTTTTATGCTTTTTCTCAGATTAGCATAAAAAAAAAAAAAAATCCCACATATTTGGTATTGTCGCGTCCGTAACGACGCGTACAATAAGTTGCACATGCTTTTGACTGTGCACGGAAAAAACCGCTAAAAAAACACTAAAAAACTGAGGCAAAATGCTAATTCTTAGCATTTTGCCTCACTAAAAACGCAATAAAAGTGATCAAAAAAGCCATATGTACCCCAAAATGGTACCAATAAAATCTACAGCTTGTCTCGCAAAAAATAAGCCCTCATAGAGTGCCGTACATCAAAAAATAAAAAAGTTACAGGACTTTGAATGCAGTGATTTAGAAAAAAAAAAGATTTCCAAGAAAAAGGGTTTTTATTGCAGAAAAGTGGGAAAACCTAAAAAAAATGTAAGAATTTTGGTATCGTTGTAACCGTACCGACCCGCAGAAAAAATGGAATGTCTCATTTATGCTGCATGATTAACGCTGTAAAAAAAAAACAAAAAAAAAACCTATGGCAGAATTGATGCGTTTTCTCTTCCTGCTATCATTAAAAAAAAAAAAAAAAAGAGGTTTACAATATAGTCTATGTACCGAAAAGTGGCACCGATAAAAAGTACAGTTCGCCACGCAAAAAACAAGCCCTCATAGGGCCGCGTCGACGGAAAAATAAAAAAGTTATGACTTTTGATAAACGGAGAAGAAAATCCGCCAAAAATTGTTGCGTCCTTAAGCTCAAAATAGGCCATGTCATGAAGGGGTTAAAATCATTTTTGGGACCTATTTGTTTCTGACAATGTTGGAGACTAGCAGTAACACTTGTAGATTTCTTTCTGTTATTCATGTGGATTTAATGTGACCATACTTTTTTAAACTTTCACAAATGTATCTGACTTTGGAAACCCCTAATTATATGCCCACTGTATTACCAGGGGCTTATGTATTGTTCCTCATACCTGCTCTTATAAAAGGGAATGATGTTATTCTAGCACTGCAGACAAGTCTGTGAAGATGCTTCATTCTACAGTACTGGAACAGTTGATGTTTGGGTCAGTTCACATCAGTGTTGGAGGTTCCATTTTGAACCTCCTTGGCTGAATTCCACTAAAATATGGGACAAAATAGTGCAGCATGCTGGGCTGTTCCTTCCTATAAAATGACGTCTGGAAACCAAACTGTCCCATTATAGTTAACGAGGTTCATTCTAAGGCTGATCCGGTCAGCCGCAGGTGCAGTTTTCCTGCTCCCCTAACAGTTAGAAAACTGATCCCTGTAGCGCAGATGTGAATGAACCCTTAGGGATTGTATGGGTAATGAGTCCCTCACCGTAAGCTGGTGCATCAACTTTTATGTTCCTTCTTTATCTTTACCATCCTGTATTCCATATCTTGACCTCCAGGTGTGGATGATCCTGCGAATCTTCTCTGAGTAGACTTCAGCTGTTTTACACGCAGCCAAAATGCCGCCTCCCTCTGATACCGTAAAGGTGGCCATCCAGTGGCCTGGAGCGTTCCCAAAGTTGATGGAAATAGATCAGGTAAGTCTTGAAATAACATGTATAATAACTAAAATGTATGTGCTGTCTGCTTTTGGGAAACAACTTTTTCACAGCCTACATGCTGCAGTATCTTAGTGCTTCTGGGCCAGCACAGAAAAAAATGCTTTTACAATAGTTACATACAGGGAGTTGATCTGCTATTACTGCTACTATTTCAGATCAGACTTGTTGATAAGCTGACCTTCTGCCATCCTAGCACATCTATTACTTGCTAGAGGTGGAGTTTCATATGGCACAATAAACTGAAAGAGTACCTAAACTTTTAAACTTTTTTCATAAAGTACATTAATACTACAAGTGAATATAAAAAAATACTTTTATAGTATGTTTTATTAGAGAAAAATGCTTTCAACACTTACCAGCTACTTCTCCCTTGTCTGGTAAAATGTAGAAAGAGACCTTTTTCTCTAATAAGATATAATACCTATTGTCTTATTTTTGCTTATAGTATTAATTTTATAGAAAAAACCCTGAAAGTTAAGTTAACCTTATTGCAGTGTATTGTACAAGCGATCAAGCAATCGTACATTCAAATCCGCTAGTGAGACTAAAAAAGTGTAAAAAAATAAATTATAAAGTTTTTAAAAATATTATCATGCTACACACAAAATATTAATAATCCACAACACCCTCTCTTTTTCTTAACATGTAAGAAAATCTGATCAATAAAAATATACATAATTGGTATCAACACATGTCCAAACTATTAAAATATGATATTTATTTTACATCGTGATCAAAACTCCAATGCCAGAATTCTGTTCCTTGGTCACCTCGATGCACAGATGCAATGGAATAAAAAAATTATCAAAAATTGTATAGACCTCAAAGTGGTACTAACCAAAACTACCTCACACTCCTTAAAGAAAAAATAAGCCTTCGCACAGCTATGTTGATGGAAAAATAACAGCTATAGGAGTCAGAATATGGGGACACCATTCTTTTAAAGCAGAAAAATAGCAAAAACCAATATATGGGCTCGTTCACATCAGCTTTATGGGGTTTCTGATTTCTTGCTCCATTCAGAGAGCATGAAAACAGCAACCCTTTTAGCAAATGGATCTGTCTACTGATAGAACTGGACTGGACTGGACTGGACTGGACTGGACTGGACTGGACTGGACTGGACTGGACTGGACTGGACTGGACTGACTGACTGACTGACTGACTCACTCACTCACTCACTCACTGACTGACTGACTGACTGACTGACTGACTGACTGACTGACTGACTGACTGACTGACTGACTGACTGACTGACTGACTGACTGACTGACTGACTGACTGACTGACTCACTCACTCACTCACTGACTCACTGACTGACTCACTGACTCACTCACTGACTCACTGACTGACTGACTCACTGACTCACTGACTGACTGACTGACTGACTCACTGACTGACTGACTGACTGACTGACTGACTGACTGACTGACTGACTGACTGACTGACTGACTGACTGACTGACTCACTCACTCACTCACTCACTCACTCACTCACTCACTCACTGACTGACTGACTGACTGACTGACTGACTGACTGACTGACTGACTCACTCACTCACTCACTCACTGACTCACTGACTGACTCACTGACTCACTCACTGACTGACTGACTGACTGACTCACTGACTCACTGACTGACTCACTGACTGACTGACTGACTGACTGACTGACTGACTGACTGACTCACTCACTCACTGACTGACTGACTGACTGACTGACTGACTGACTGACTGACTGACTGACTGACTGACTGACTGACTGACTGACTCACTGACTCACTGACTGACTGACTCACTGACTCACTGACTGACTGACTGACTGACTCACTGACTGACTGACTCACTGACTGACTGACTCACTGACTGACTCACTGACTGACTCACTGACTCACTGACTCACTGACTCACTGACTCACTGACTCACTGACTCACTGACTCACTGACTCACTGACTGACTGACTGACTGACTGACTGACTGACTCACTGACTGACTGACTGACTGACTGACTGACTGACTGACTGACTGACTGACTGACTGACTCACTCACTCACTCACTCACTGACTGACTGACTGACTCACTCACTCACTGACTCACTGACTGACTCACTGACTCACTCACTGACTCACTGACTCACTGACTCACTGACTCACTGACTCACTGACTCACTGACTCACTGACTCACTGACTGACTGACTCACTGACTGACTGACTGACTCACTGACTGACTGACTCACTGACTGACTCACTGACTCACTGACTCACTGACTCACTGACTCACTGACTCACTGACTCACTGACTGACTCACTGACTGACTGACTGACTGACTGACTGACTGACTGACTGACTGACTGACTGACTGACTGACTGACTGACTCACTCACTGACTCACTCACTCACTCACTCACTCACTCACTCACTCACTCACTCACTGACTCACTGACTCACTGACTCACTGACTGACTCACTGACTCACTCACTGACTCACTGACTGACTGACTCACTGACTCACTGACTGACTGACTCACTGACTCACTGACTCACTGACTGACTGACTCACTGACTCACTGACTCACTGACTCACTGACTCACTGACTCACTGACTCACTGACTCACTGACTCACTGACTGACTCACTGACTCACTGACTCACTGACTCACTGACTGACTCACTGACTCACTGACTCACTGACTCACTGACTCACTGACTCACTGACTGACTCACTGACTCACTGACTCACTGACTCACTGACTGACTCACTGACTCACTGACTGACTCACTGACTCACTGACTCACTGACTCACTGACTCACTGACTCACTGACTCACTGACTCACTGACTCACTGACTGACTCACTGACTGACTGACTGACTGACTGACTGACTGACTGACTGACTGACTGACTGACTGACTGACTGACTGACTGACTCACTCACTCACTCACTGACTCACTCACTCACTGACTCACTCACTCACTCACTCACTGACTCACTCACTCACTCACTCACTCACTCACTGACTCACTCACTCACTCACTGACTCACTCACTCACTCACTCACTCACTGACTCACTCACTCACTCACTGACTCACTCACTCACTGACTCACTGACTCACTGACTCACTGACTCACTGACTCACTGACTGACTGACTGACTGACTGACTGACTGACTCACTGACTGACTCACTGACTCACTCACTCACTCACTGACTCACTCACTCACTGACTCACTGACTCACTGACTGACTCACTGACTCACTGACTCACTCACTGACTCACTGACTGACTGACTCACTCACTGACTCACTGACTGACTGACTCACTCACTGACTCACTGACTGACTGACTCACTGACTCACTGACTCACTGACTGACTGACTCACTGACTCACTCACTGACTGACTGACTGACTGACTGACTCACTGACTCACTGACTCACTGACTCACTGACTCACTGACTCACTGACTCACTGACTGACTGACTCACTGACTGACTGACTCACTGACTGACTGACTCACTGACTCACTGACTGACTGACTCACTGACTGACTCACTGACTGACTCACTGACTGACTCACTGACTCGCCAAAAGTTCTCCAACTTCCCGATGTCGTAGAAACATGAATTTTGGCACAAGCATAGATTATCTCCAAAATAGGAAAAGTAATTGGGTCCCAACTCGATTATTAAATTCTAGCGCAAAAGAATTAGCGTAGAAATTTAACGTACATAATCTAAATCTCTCACTTCCCGGTGTCATAGAAACTTAAAATTTGGCACGGGCGTTGAATATGTCATAAATAGGAAAAGTTAATGGGTCCAAACTCGATTATTCAATTCTATGCGCAAAAGAATTAGCGTCCAAATTTTACGTGCAGAATGTAATTTTCTCACTTTCTGGTGTCATAAAAAAACCTGAAATTTGGCGCACAAGCATTGATTAGGTCATAAATAGGAAAAACTAATGGGTCCCAACTTGATTATTCAATTCTATGCGCAAAAGAATTAGCGTCCAAATTTTATGTACGGAATGTAATTTTCTCACTTTCCGGTGTCATAGAAACGTGAAATTTGGCACGAGCATTGATTATGTCATAAATAGGAAAAGCTAATGGGTTCCAACTCCATTATTCAATTCTATGCGCAAAAGAATTAGCGTCCAACTTTTACGTACATAATCTAAATCTCTCACTTCCCAATGTCATTGAAACATTAAATTTGCCATAAGCATTAAATATGTCATAAATAGGAAAAGTTAATGGGTCCCAACTCGATTATTCAATTCTAGCGCAAAAGAACTAGCGTCCAAATTTTACGTACGGAATGTAATTCTCTCACTTCTTGGTGTCATAGAAACATGAAATTTGGAACGGGCATTGACTGTCATAAATAGGAAAAGTTAATGGGTCCCGACTCGATTATTCAATTCTAAGCGCAAAAGAATTAGCGTCCATATTTTACGTACAAAATTTAATTCTCTCACTTCCTGATGTAATTTTATATAAAGGAAACGTTGCATGGTTACCTCCCCGTGGTGTTTCCTAGGTAACGCAGAGAACTATGCAAAATGGTGAACATATGTTTTTCCTCAGTATCTCTAAAGTAACCACGACTTCATAAGATTTTCCGTGTGAACATCAGATAAACACCGCTACCAAATTAACTCGGGCGAAGCCGGGTATATCAGCTAGTATTATTATATTTTTCCAGGCCCCTTCTTGGACTTTAGTAAATCTACATCTTTTGGCAGCGTTAATAGTCTCACTGCTCTTACAGTAAAGAATCCCTGTCTGGTGGTGAAGCCTTCTTTCATCCAGATGTACAGGATGTCCACTGTTCATGCTTACAGGCCTACTTGTAAAAGGATAATTATTGTAATGTCCATTCACATATTTGGAAAAAATACAACTTGGGGGTAATCTACTTAAAATGTGCAAACTGCATAACCATTAGTTGGATAACTTGTCTAGGCCATGAACTCCACCCTTTTCCTGGTCGCCCCTTCTGCACCAGCGCTAGGTCAGCTATGTCCTTCTTATATACCGATGCCCATGTCACCACATGACTGGCAATGTACATTGTTTTGTGGTGATAACCACGGAACAGGGTGGATGATATAATACTAGTGGCATATTTAGAATTAGAAATGTTTTAGAAATTGTGATTTCTTGCTTCTCCACATTTATTTGCCTCTCCTCCATTTTTTTGTGTCTCCCGATCATCACAAAAGTTGAATGTGACTGTGAAGGTACAGAAGGTCGGGGACCCCTGGCCTACGAATATGTGGCTTTTAATAGTTTACAAACCTGGAAGTCTATCTGGGCTTGTGTGTTTAAACAAATGAGATTCAAGTCTATTGGCTAATTGAGAGACAACAAGCTGAATGCACTTGGTCCCTTGTTCCTCAGCACCACTGCATTCACAATGACTACAAATTTGATGCCGACACAAAAGAAAACAGATGTCTAGTCGCACTCACCTTTACATTTCTTTTGTGGAAGAAGCTGCTCTCCCACTGTGTAAACTGAGACTATTTACCGGTTTTGTTTTCTGCACTTTTATTCTCTTGTGATTATAACGTCTTATGTTACATACCAGGAAAATATGCCTTCTGCTTTAAAGAAAGCTCCCAAATACAATGCATGAACACCTGTACCTGCATTATCTCCATCTCTTAATCGTACTTTCATCTTCCCTTCTGCTTTTATTACTTTTCACAAATACTAAACTCCTAAGTGGTATTTATTCAACTTTTACTACCGCCAACACTTTTTTAGCGTACTTATTATAAAAACATGTCTGTCCCACCAATCCACTGGAAGGCCGTAGTGAAAGTAAGTGACTGGGCTTGGAGTTAACTGGTGTAATCTAACATTAATAGTATAAAACGTACAAGTAAATATTGAACCATGAAGGAACAGCTGTGTAAAGCATGACCTATGAATGGTTTTCAACTACCCATCCTAAAAATTGCATGTTTTTCTTTTCCCTTAGAAAAAGCCCTTATCTGCAATAATAAAGGAAGTGAGCGACGGGTAAGTATAAATGTCCTCTGAGATTTTTCTATGCACAATAAATCTAATTTAATTCCTTGTACGGTATAAGACTATTTAATAATTGGTTAATGAATCCACCTTTGTGTGGAGAGTGTAGATCGATACTGCACCAAGCAAATATGTTCAATTTTTTAGCCTATTTCAATATATGATGTATTTCTTGACGCACTCAACAGGCATCTCTTGAATATAACAGTAATTGGGGACCTCCTTGACTCCCAGAGATAGAAGACAATCTTGACTGTCAGATGGGTATACACATCTTTATCCTTAGGCAATAACTTCATGTCACAAATGCAATGAAAGGCAGACACAGTGCAAAAATACTTTGGAATAAAAAGTAAAATGTCATCTCTTTCTATCTCGTTAACCACTACCTGCCGTAAATGTATGGTGGGTCATTGCAAGAGGTGTACGGAGTGGGCTCGGGAACCGAGGCCAGCAACAGATACAAGAATGTCCAGAACTCTTGATAATTCCTTTGTTAATATTAAGTCCTCAAACTTTGTTTTCTGGGCAGCAGTTGTGTCTATGCGTGCCATGCAAGAACGCTTTGACTGGGTACTTCCTATCAAGCTGCAGAGGTCTCTGAGGATGTACCGAAACTTGTATTAAAGTTTAATTTCTCATCTTTCTTTTGGAAAGCAAAAGCTGAGTAAACATAACTGAATAGATCTCACTGCAGTCTTATGAAAACCTCTGTAAAAAAATTGGCATGTCATAACTTAGTGGTGCCAGATGTAATACTGCTACATCCATATGGTATACATACAGGAGTAGATGTGTTCAGCCAGTTTGCCTGGATGGGAGAACACTTTATTTTGAGTTTAAGAATTCTTATTTTATTGTTGTGGAGTATTTGCAAATATATAAAATACAACACAGAATAAAAGCAGATATGGACCTTAAAGGGGTTGTCCCATGGCGAAATGCAAATTTTTTTTTCAACCTACCCCCGCATCCTGCCCCGTTAAAATCAATACCGTTTGTAATTAAAAAAAAAAAAAAAAATCGCTTACCTCTTTCCCAGTTCGCGCAGCATCTTCTTTTCTTCTTTTAAAGATGGCCGCCGGTCCTTTCCCAATGATGCACCGCGGTTTTCTCCCATGGTGCACCGCGGGTCTTCTCCCATGGTGCACCATGGGCTCTGTGCAGTCCATTGCCGATTCCAGCCTCCTGATTGGCTGGAATCGGCACACGTGATGGGGCGGAGCTACGCGATGATGCGCAGAAGGGGGTGGAGCCAGAACGCCGCTCGTGCCCGGACCGACCAGAAGGGAGAAGACCCTTCTGCGGAAGCGCATCTAATCGGGCGATTAGACGCTGAAATTAGACGGAGCCATGGAGACAGGGACGCCAGCAACGGAGCAGGTAAGTGAATAACTTCTGTATGGCTCATATTTAATGCACGATGTATATTACAAAGTGCATTAATATGGCCATACAGAAGTGTATAACCCCACTTGCTTTCGCGGGACAACCCCTTTAAGGCTGGATTCTCACAGGGTATATTCCCGGCGAAATTCTCGCAGTTTGGCCGCAGCGAAAAACCACAAGATTTCCGCTGGGAAAGTGCTGCTTCAAAACCCGCAGCACTTAGCCGCGGGTTTTGGAGCAGCTTGGCCGCACGGTTTTCTGTTGTAGCCGGTGTTCCCATAGAGTAGAGCGCGGCTGCAACGGGAAAAAGAAAATGGACATGCTGTGGCCGGCTTTGCTGCGACTGATTCTCCATCCCGTGTGGACGAAACGGATTTGCCGCGTCCTTGGCAAATCCGCCCTGTGTGAACCCAGCCTAAAGTTTAAAATCACAGAGGTGAGGGGAAAAAAACCCCACATTATTCACAGAAAAAGCCAAAAATACTATACCTTAAGGTCTGCAAAGCAGACACAGTCGCCATAGGCACGATCGCCATAAGGCAAGCACAATCGCCACCGGCACAATCGCCGTAGGGCAGGCGCAATGGCCATAAGCCCTGAAGATATGCAGTTAGCCAGACAATAATGTGGAGGAGCAGCCTAAGTTTAAGAGCAAAAACGTTTTATAATTTGGTGATGTTTCAAAGAGAACATTCATAACAGTTAAATTCACTTTTTACAGTTTGATTTTATCCACACAAAGAGGACTTGTGTTGTAATTGTTGTTTTAGTGATGTAAAGTACTTAGTTTTTGGAACAGTAGTTTATAACATACAAATCTAACTTGTGAAAATGACGTGTTTTTAGTGTCAAAGTGTAAAAGTGCAGGTTCTTATTTGGCAACCCTTCCATTCTAGGTCAAGCCAGTGTGGGCGTTTTTATGTTACACCCATGCATTTTGTTCTGCACACAGTACATCATAAGACATAGGGAAAACAATTATAAATAACCACTTGGATACTTAAAAACTGGTCCACAGTGCTATGATGGGGGGTTACATTAGACACTAAGAAAAATCATAAAGTGCCCCCCCCCCCTCACTCTGCAACCCCCCCTTTCATTTCTCCCCTACTGCAAGCATGTAAAGCAAGAAGAAATACAATCCAAATTATATTAATCTGTGGCCTGGTTAGTCTATATATATAAAGACGAAAGCCCTCACTGACTCACTGACTCACTCACTCACTGACCCACTCACTCACTGACCCACTCACTCACTGACCCACTCACTCACTGACCCACCCACTCACTGACCCACCCACTGACCCACCCACTGACCCACCCACTGACCCACTCACTGACCCACTCACTGACCCACTCACTGACCCACTCACTGACCCACTCACTGACCCACTCACTGACCCACTCACTGACCCACTCACTGACCCACTCACTGACCCTCTCACTGACCCTCTCACTGACCCTCTCACTGACCCTCTCACTGACCCTCTCACTGACCCTCTCACTGACCCTCTCACTGACCCTCTCACTGACCCTCTCACTGACCCTCTCACTGACTCTCTCACTGACTCTCTCACTGACTCTCTCACTGACTCTCTCACTGACTCTCTCACTGACTCTCTCACTGACTCTCTCACTGACTCTCTCACTGACTCTCTCACTGACTCTCTCACTGACTCTCTCACTGACTCTCTCACTGACTCACTCACTGACTCACTCACTGACTCACTCACTGACTCACTCACTGACTCACTCACTGACTCAATGACTGACTGACTCGCCAAAAGTTCTCCAACTTCCCGATGTCGTAGAAACATGAAATTTGGCACAAGCATAGATTATCTCCAAAATAGGAAAAGTAATTGGGTCCCAACTCGATTATTCAATTCTAGGGCAAAAGAATTGGCGTCAAAATTTTGCATACGGAATCTAAATCTCTCACTTCCCAATGTCATAGAAACGTAAAATTTGGCACGCACATTGATTATGTCATAAATAGGAAAAGTTAATGGGTCCCAACTCGATTATTCAATTCTATGCGCAAAAGAATTAGCGTCCAAATTTTACGTATGGAATCTAATTCTCTCACTTCCCGGTGCCATAGAAACTCGAAATTTGGCAGAAGCATTGATTGTCATAAATAGGAAAAGCTAATGGGTCCCAACTCGATTATTCAATTCTATTCGCAAGAGAATTAGCGTCCAAATTTTACGTACGGAATGTAATTTTCTCACATAGAAGCATAAAATTTGGCACGAGCATTGAATATGTCATAAATAGGAAAAGCTGATGGGTCCCAACTCGATTATTCACTTCTATGCGCAAAAGAATTAGCGTCCAAATTTTACGTACGGAATCTAATTTTCTCACTTCCCGGTGTCATAGAAACCCGAAATTTGGCAGGAGCATTGATTATGTCATAAATAGGAAAAACTAATGGGTCCCAACTCAATTATTCAATTCTATGCGCAAAAGAATTAGCTTCCAAATTTTACGCACGGAATCTACTTCTCTCATTTTCCAGTGTCATAGAAACGTGAAATTTGGCACGAGCATTGATTATGTCATAAATGGGAAAAGCTAATTGGTCCCAACTCCATTATTCAATTCTATGCGCAAAAGAATTAGCATCCAAATTTTACGTACAGAATGTAATTTTCTCACTTACTGGTGTCATAGAAATGTGAAATTTGGCACGAGCATTGATTATGTGATAAATAGGAAAAGCTAATGGGTCCGAACTCGATTATTTAATTCTATGCGCAAAAGACTTAGCGTCCAAAATTTACGTACAGAATATATTTTTCTCACTTTCCGGTGTCATAGAAACGTGAAATTTGGCATGAGCATTGATTATGTCATAAATAGGAAACGTAATGGGTCCCAACTCGATTATTTAATTGTAAGTGCAAAAGAATTAGCGTCCAAATTTTACGTTTGAAATCTAATTCTCTCACTTCCTGATGTCATTTTATATAAAGGAAACGTCGCATGGTTACCTCCCCGTGGTGTTTCCTGGGTAACGCAGAGAACTATGCAAAATGGTGAACATATGTTTTCCGGTATCTCTAAAGTAACCACGACTTCATAAGATTTTCCGTGTGAACATCAGATAAACACCAGTACCAAATTAACTCGGGCGAAGCCGGGTATATCAGCTAGTCTGTTATAAAGCTGAGGCCCATATATTTTCAGAGTGCAGTTAAAATAGTGACGGCATTTGTAGTAGTGTAATGCTGCTTTTATTGGTGAGATAGTCTGCTCTATGCAAATAAATTCAATACCTCATATATTAGAGCTGTTACTTAGAAGATCTTGATGTCGTAGTAACATAGTATGTAAGGTTGAATGAAGACAATTGTCCATCTAGTCCAGCCTGTCTATCCTCCTGTGTTGATCCAGAGGAAGGCAAAAAACCCCAAGGGCAGAAGCCAGATAGCCCTTTTGGGGAAAAAATTCCTTCCAGATTCCCTAACGGCAATCAGACTGTTCCCTGGATCAACCCCTAATAGTTCCTACCTGCCTGTATACCCGGATATCTGGGTTTGTTTTGACTGATGACCAATCATTGTGCTACTACACTTCCTGCTCTGGTTACAGGAAACCCTGTCCTGACAGGAAGTGAAGGAGCAGCACGACTCTCAATGATTTCAATGAGAGTAAAACCAGCGCCTGCACTTCCTCCCCGTCAACTGATGACAACATCCAACTTCCTGCACTGAACAATAGGCCAGGTGATCAGCTGATGGGCGGGGTCCCGATTGGCGGACCCTCGTCCATCAACTACTGTCAACCTATCCAGAGGATAGGTCATCAGTCGAAACAAGTCCAGATAACCCCATTAATTTAAATTTTTTTTAATTAAAGTTGCAAAAACTGAGACAAATGCCATTTACACCACAATTTTCCCCACGCAGGGCGCATACATAGCGGCAAAGTACATTCTTGCACTTAGATTAGAAATTCTATTATAGAGTATTTTCCCCGGCGTCATCCTGATGGCAGACATGGAGGTTGCACCTTGACCTCGTAGGGACCGGAAGCAAGAGACTTCAAAAGGCTCCTTCCGCCTCCCATTCACCAGTGCTTCCTGTCCCTACAGGGACATGCAAGAGGAGCTCCCTCCAGGGAGCTGCAGGATGACAGCTGGGGGAACGGTCCACAGGGCTGTTTCCCCCCTCACCTTCTCTTCCACAGCTGACTGTAGGGATTGACGGTCCACGGGGCTGCTTCCCTTCTCATCTCCCTTCGGGGTGTCAGCGCTGTCCGGGAGCACGGCGGGCAACAGGTCTGACCGCCCGGGGTTCACCACCGCAGCGGTCGGAGCGGCGGACCAGAGGTCCTTGAGTCCCTCCCTTCCTCTTCCACAGCTCGGCGCAGTTGTTTTCAGCCGGGGAGAGCGGCGGGCCTCAGGCTCAGATGCCTCTCTCCTCCAGGCATGCCGGCGCGGCCGCACGCGGCGTCGGGGGGGGGCGGAGCCAATGACGCGGCGTGACGTGGTGACGTCAGAAGCCGTCAGCTGACCCGGACAGCGGGAGATTTAAAAATGGAGACCCCCCCGGCAAGCTTCCACTGACAGCACACCTTCGGAGAAGGATTTATCTGTCTAATCTGGTTCTGTCTGCGTTTTCTGCATCATGACTACAAAGGAACCAGAGATGGAAGCCCTGCAAACTGTAAGTGTAACTTGTTGCAGAGATGTTATGCTCAGGGATTTAGCATTGTGTGGGGGGTTTTCCCTTATGTGCATGCATATATCTTTGCAGGACAGGGAATCCACCCGGTCTAAACAGGACCTTTAAAAAAAAAAAAAAAAAACACAGGAAATGCGCCCTGTGTCTTAAAAAACTGGACGAGGCGTATAAAAAAACGCTATGCCCTGATTGTACCTCCAAGATTCTTACGGATGAACAGGCTGCATTCAGGGAAGATATTATATCCCTGGTTAGAGAGGAGGGCCGGGCATCGATTTCCAGTCTCCCCCCAGCTCAGCGGGAAAGAAGGGCCGCTAAAAGGGCGAGCCACATACCGCTAACGAGCTCAGAGTCTGAGCAATCCCTGGCCGACTTGTCAGATGGCAAACTCTTTGACCGTCCCCCTGACGCCAGGGATGAGAATAAAAAGTACTATTTCGCATCTGGGGACCTGGATGACCTGATCAAAGCAGTCAGGGATACGATGAAGGTCGAGGATGTGGTCGAGCCAAGGTCCGTACAGGACGACATGTTCGGCGGGCTCAGACCAAGGAACCACATAGTGTTTCCGGTTAATGATACCCTGAAGAAAGTAATCACGGATGAGTGGGCTTGCGCGAACAAACACCTCTATTTGTCCCGCGAATATAAAGAGAGACTCCGCTTTGCGGAGAAAGACGTGAGCATCTGCGAGGAGGTCCCCAAGGTGGACGCACAGGTGGCCAGAATGGCCAAAAAGACAGCCCTGCCATTCGAGGACTCCTCTCATCCTAAAGACCCGATGGACAACAGGGTTGACGCCTTGATGAAACAGGCCTGGCAAACAATGGCCTATACGCTGGAGTCCAATATCGCAGCGACTTCTGTGGCGAGGTCGATGCTCCTCTGGTTGGGGGAACTCGACGACCAGATTAAACAGAAGGCTCCTAGAGATGCGTTACTGGAATGCATGCCTCTACTTAGATCAGCAACAGGCTTCCTGGCAGACGTGTCTGCCGAATCTATGAGGCTGGCGGCCAGAAGCGCCGCATTGTCTAAAATGGCCAGGCGGGCGGTCTGGCTGAAAACGTGAAAAGCAGATACGGCTTCCAAAGGAAGGCTGTGTAACATCCCATTTCATGGCCAGCACATCTTTGGCACGGACTTGGAGGAGATCCTAAAAAGAGCTACCGACAAGCCCCTCAGTTTCCCTTACCAAGTAAAAACGGGATTTCCTCACAAACGTCAGCCATCGTTCAAGCCAAACCGAGGCAAAGGAAAGACGGGGCGCTGGTCCTACCCCAAAGGAGGCAGGGGTAAGACAGAAACAACACCTTCCCCTGTAGGCGAGTACCAGGTGGGGGGCAGACTATTGGGCTTTTCCCGGGAATGGCAGGGGATTACAGACAACCCGTGGGTCCTGCAGCTCATAGCCCAAGGGTACAGAATAGAATTCTTCACCCGGCCCCCCAGTAATTTCAGAGTCACCCCCATGCAATCCCCCGCCCTGCAGGATATCTTTAAAAATGAAATTTCTAAGCTGCTACAGATGGGGGGCGGTAGTCCGGGTCCCCACAGTAGAACAGGGCTTGGGGTTCTACTCACCCCTATTTGTGATCAAAAAACCGAACGTCAGTTTTCGGATGATCCTTAATCTGAAGGGCCTGAACAGGTTTATTACCTACAAAAGGTTTAAGATGGAAACCGTCAGGTCTGCAGTAACTCTGATCAAAAGACGGGACTTTATGAGTACCGTCGATCTAAAGGACGCATACTACCACGTCCCAGTCCTGCCGGAACATCACAAGTACCTGCGGTTTGCCATCGGGATGGGCAGCCGTGTACACCATTTTCAATTCCAGTGCCTACCCTTCGGAATTTCAACGGCACCCAGGATATTCTCTAAAATAGCGGCAGAGATGGTGGCGCATCTCCATGTGGCAGGCGTAAACATTGTCCCATACCTGGACGATTTCCTGGTAATTGGATCCTCGCCGAAGATCCTCAGAGGATACCAGCCGAGTCATCTCCCTATTTCAGAGACTGGGGTGGATAGTTAACTTCCCTAAATCTAGTCCTCTCCCCGAGACGCGAAAGACCTTCCTGGGGGTACAGATAGACTCAGTGTCTCAGACCTTGTCTTTGCCTCCACCCAGGCAGGAAAACCTTAGGCCGGCAGCACAGAAATGCAGCCAGAAGAAACAAATAACGATTAGGGACTCAATGAGGCTCCTGGGCCTCATGACCTCCTGTATCGGCATTATTCCTTGGGCCCAGGCGTACTCAAGGACGCTACAGAGAGCCACCCTGGGCAACTGGGATGGGGCAACAACCTCTCTGGACAGCAGAATGCCCGTGTCATTATCGGTCACAAGGTCCCTCCGCTGGTGGCGGCCAATTGGCAACCTAGAGGCGGAGTCCCCATGGGTGACAGAGCCCTTCATCTCCGTAGTCACCGACGCAGGCCAGTCTGGCTGGGGAGCGCAAGTGGGGCAGCGTTTGCTCCAGGGCAAATGGGGTCCGACATTGCGTGCCCAGACCTCAAATTTCAGAGAACTTAGGGCCATCTGGGAGGCGCTTCACAGAGCTCAGGATATCCTAAAGAAGAGACATGTTAAGATCTTCTCTGATAACGTGACCGCCGTTTCACTTATTCACTACCAGGGAGGCACCAGAAACTTTCACCTGCTGAAATTAACAGCCCGGATCTTCCGATGGGCCGAGTCCATGGTACAGTCCCTGACAGCGGTCCATCTCAAAGGATCCCAGAACCTGACAGCCGACTTTCTCAGTCGAAGACGCCTAGACCCCGGGGAATGGTCTGTGAATCAAGAGGAATTTCGTCTCATTACAGAAACCTGGGGCAGTCCACAGGTGGACCTGTTTGTGAGCAGCAAAAATTCAAAATGCCCCGCCTATTTTTCCCTAGATCCGAGGGACAAGGCCGAGGGGTTAGACGCTTTTTCCCAGAGTTGGGATTTCAGTCTGGCGTACGCCTTCCCCCCCCCCCCCCCCATCCCCCTAACCCTGATCCCGAGAGTTCTTCAGAAGGTCCAGCAGAGCAACATCACGCTGATCATGATTGCCCCACACTGGGAAAAAAGGGCATGGTTTCCAGTGCTCCTAAAGCTCGCCATCTCGGAACCAATCCGCCTTCCATCCAGGAAGGACCTTCTAGCGCAGGGCCCAGTTCTTTGCCCCAACCTAGAGAGACTGAACCTCGCGGTGTGGATATTGAGGAACAGACGCTATTAAGACAAGGTCTGTCCTCCACAGTTATCGCGACTGTACGCCAGTCCCGAAAACCTGTAACCTCAGCTATTTATAATAAGATTTGGAAAAAATTCTCCTCCTGGAGGGGGCTGGAAGTCTCCAATCTTGACACTTCGGTGGGGGAGATTTTGGACTTCCTCCAGGAGGGTCTAGATAAAAACCTGAGACCAGGAACCCTGAAAGTACAGGTATCAGCGCTCTCGGCCATTCTAGACCAACCTTTGGCGGATCATAGACTGATCCGCAGGTTCATGAAAGCGGCAGAAAGAATGAGGCCAGTTAGCCATAGTACGGTCCCCCCATGGGACCTGAACCTAGTTCTCCAAAGCTTCTGCAGAGACCCCTTTGAACCTATCGATCAGATTCCAATTAGGTTCCTGACGTTTAAAACTGTGTTCCTGGTAGCTATCACAACAGCGAGGCGCGTAAGCGAGCTCCAGGCCCTATCTTGTAAAACACCTTACCTATTAGTCCAGGACGATAGGGTCATACTAAAAACAGACCCTTTTTTCTTCCAAAGGTAGCCTCAAAATTCCACAGACAGCGAAAAAGTATTCTCCCATCCTTCTGTCAAAATCCCCAAAACGATAGGGAAAGAGACTACCATAGCCTGGATGTATGGAGGGCCCTTCTATGCTACCTAGAGCAGACATCATCCTTTAGGAAGGCTGACCGTCTTTTTGTTCAATTCCAGGGGCCGGGCAGCGGAAGAGCGGCTTCTAGGAGATCCATTAGCCGCTGGATAAAATCCACCATCCAGCAGGCCTACTCTTCCTGCAACAGAACTATCCTGGAAGGACTCAAGGCCTATTCAACCAGGGCAGTATCCTGCTCCTGGGCAGAGAGGGCTATGGCGACACCGGACCAAATTTGTAAGGCAGCCACATGGTCCAACCTGCACACATCCGCAAAACATTACAGGCTGAATGCGGACCTCTCCTCCGATCTCTCATTCAGGAGAAAGGTCTTGCAAGCAGTGGTCCCTCCCTAAAGGGTTAATCTGGTATACTCCATGTCTGCCGTCAGGATGACGCCGGGGAAAAGGAGTGAATTTCTTACCGAAAATTCCTTTTTTCCGAGTCATCCTAACGGCACGTATTTCCCTCCCAAAAATTCACACGTTTATGCGGGCACGAATCTGTAGCCCAGAGGCTCCTATGTTGAACATTTCCTTTTATGCGGTAAATTTGTGCATATTATCTTGTGTTTAAGTCCGGGTAAGCTACCCTCTTCTTGTTTATGTTCAAATCGAACTAACCATGTTATTTTTTTTTCGGAGCAAATAAATATCTTCCTTGGTTAACCACGACATGTCCATGTAAGTAATTTAGAAGACATTGGTGAATGGGAGGCAGGAGGAGCCTTTTGAAGTCTCTTGCTTCCTGTCCCTACGAGGTCAAGGTGCAACCTCCATGTCTGCCATCAGGATGACTCGGAAAAAAGGAATTTTCGGTAAGAAATTCACTCCTTTTCCATGACTCCTCACACATTATACAGTTTAAAACAGAATTTTTAAGCTAAAATCCTAAAACTTCAAACTTTAACTTAAGGTCGTTCAGCTTCACATTTGCTCCTCAATCTCAGCAGATTCAAAAGTATAGTCTCTGAAATATATAGACGCCGGGAGTGCTTTAGGTCGAGAGCAGATTATGTCTGAATAATGAACCATGTTGTTCCATGGCCCCCACACTGCACCAAACCTCTCTAAAGTGTCAGACTGTATAGTGTGTAGCTGATCCAGGGAACAGTCTGATTGCCATTGGGGAGTCGAGAAGGAATTTTTTCCCCAAAAGGGCTAATTGGCTTCTGCTCTTAAGGTTTTTTGCCTTCCTCTGGATCAACAAAACAGGAGACTAAACAGGCTGGACTAGATGGACATTGTCTTCATTCAGCCTTACGAACTATGTTACTATGTTTCATACAGGGCAATTTGTGAAATTCTACTGATAACACCTTTAAGCACTAACCTCAATCTCCTCATTACGTTTTCTTTGGAGCTCAATTTAGTATTTAAAAACTGTTTGTTTCAATAGTATTTCTGAATGTAGCCGATGATGACAGTCAACTTGTATTATTCACGGTAGCTGCAAGCAGATACACGTCCCCTTCGTTAGCCAGTGCAAAGGAAATGTAGAATAAGACTAGGCCTACACAACAACAGCCGCTGCGCAGCCCTGTGACTCTGCACTCCCACTGAAGTCTCATATTGATGATTATGATTTCACTAATTTTTATGCCTGTATGACTTTGAACATGGAGATCTACTATATAAATAGCATAACTTTGTTAAAGATGACATTTTTTTTCTCCACCATTATTAAAAGTATTGAATGGGAACAATCAGCACCATATTAAAACTAATAATGAAATAACTTTGACACTTTAGTTGGTCAATTATTCAGAATCATGAAGACCTGGCACTCCAGTATGCAGAAGGCTCTGGATTTTATATCACAGAAAAAGTAAGTAACTTTTTGTTTTTCTACAAGCAGTATTTCTTATCCATCTTCCATCCGTCCATCCATCATTATATATTGTATTCACCACTCCACCTCCTCAATTATGTAACTGTCATGTACAGAATAAAGTCAGGAACGCTATCTTTTCTTCTTAGGGAGAGGACCTAGAAAGTGAGTGAGGAGACTTATTAGGGCCATTCATGCTCCTCTGGGTAATGTGCAAATATATGAGATGGAATAATACCTCTACAGCGCCACATATTGAAAGGTAGCAGGTGGCGCTGCAAAAGGTAGTATTTAGAGATGAGCGAGTATACTCCCTAAGGCACATTACTCGAGCGAGTAGTGCCTTAGCCGAGTATCTCCCCGCTTGTCTCTAAAGATTCGGGGGGCGGCGGGGAGCGGGGAGGAACGAGGGGGAGATCTCTCTCTTCCCCCCGCTCCCCCCTGCTCCCCGCCGCAACTCACCTGTCACCGGCGCCGGCCCCCGAATCTTTGGAGACAAGCGGGGAGATACTCAGCTAAGGCACTACTCGCTCGAGTAATGTGCCTTAGCGAGTATACTCGCTCATCTCTAGTAGTATTCCATCTCTCGTATTTGCATACAGAATAAAGTAACGGCTGTTTTAAAAAATCTTTACTGGTGAGCGCCTTGGCTTTCTCTTGCTGGATGTCCACTTACCTTTTATATTTGGCTACTGACCATTACCTGGATTGTCAGAGCCCCGCGGTCCTGTTACTTGTGTTCACATCTGTGTCCGGAGTCTCCATTTAGAGGTTCTGCTGCAGATTCTGCATGAAATGCCAGAAGAACAAGTCCTGCATGAAAGACTTTTTGTCTATTATAGTCACAGGGGTCTGTTTGGCACCATTCAGTTCTGTGATGAGACGGATTTGTTTGAAAAGGCAATTTCCCTTTCCTGCTAACATAACGGAGCAGGCGAACTAAATCGCCAAACGCAGGTGTGAACATAGCCTTAGTTGTTGTAAAGGACTAGTACTGAGGATGGCTGCACACCAGTGTATTCCTCTTGCAGAATCAACAGCAAATCGCATGCAAGGAAAGGCATGCACGTTTTTTTTTTTTTTTACTCACACTCGCAGATACCTATTGCGTATTCCGCAAGCAGAGGAAAATTGCAGCAAGCTCTATTTTGCTGCAGACTCCGCACTACAGCCTCTATTGAAGTCAATGGAGGCCATCAGACCCACAGCTCATATGCAATTAACATTATGTATGGGCCGCGGGTACCCAGATCATCGCTAAGCAACGGTACGGGAAATACAAATATTGAAAAAATGACCGCCGCGCTCATACACAATGCAGAAACCACAGGTACATGGGTTTATCGGCCGGATTCGAGCCGGTTGTGTGAAGACGGCCTGACTCTCTGATCTCGTGTGTGTTGCATTCGGCTATCTCTAGTCCATTTTTTTAGGCACTTATTCTCCAAACTACTCACAATTATTGTTACATTACGCTGTTGGTTTTCCTTTTTCACTTGTGGTTTGCTTTCAATTTTTTTTTAGCTTTTTTTTTTTTAACAACTGAATTAAACTCCATAAACACAAGAAGTCTGTATTACGATGTAACGGCATTTAACTGGTCTTTTGGCATCCATCTCGTAGACTAGCTTGTAGAATTGTAATTTGCATTGGCTTCAGTCTTTAACCCTTTCCAATCCAATGTCGGGCCTGCCCAGACATCATAATTTCCCTCCACAGCTCCGATGTCGGGGCAGGCCCGACACTGCAGTGCAGGAGTGCATCTGCACCCGATCATCAGACACATCGGGTGTAGAAACACTCCTGCTCTGATCCTTATCGAGGACCCCCAAGGAGAAGGCAGAAAGGGGTTTTAACCCTTTCTGTCTTCTCCTTTAGACATTACATAGCGCTCAATTAGCGCTATGTAATGCATAGAGATTCCGGCCGGCGATCATGTGACCGCCGGTGTTACCTGACCCCCGGCGGTCACATGAACGCCGAGCCGGGAGCCTGCATTGTGGGAGGACCTGCTTACCTGACCGGCATCTTCCGCATTCTCCTTCTGTCTCCCGGCCCGGCAATCGTGACCGCCAGGTGCCACCTGACCCCAGCGGTCACATGATCGCCGTGACGGGAGGCAGAAGGAGAATGCGGAAGACGCCAGACAGATAAGCAGGTCCCTCCCTGCACCCTCCTGAACTCTGTCAGGTGAGGAGGGTGCAGGGAAAATGTATTTTTTCTCACCGATTCTCCCCAGCTCCAATTTATTTGGAGCTGGGGAGAATGGGTGAGAAAAAATAAATGGATTGGAAAGGGTTAACCCCTAACGTCACAAGACGTAAATGTACATCCTGGCTGCGGGATACTTAACATAACAGGATGTACACTTGAGCCCTGGGAATAGCGCAAGATCAAAAGAGATCCCGCGCTATCCGGCAGTGAGAGCCAGCTGTCGCTGATCGGCGCCTCCCCCCCTCTGCAACAGCGGGGATGCATTGGGACAGCGACCCCCGCTGTTAACCCCTTACACGCTGCAATCTATGTAGATTGCGGCATGTAAAGGATTTACAGAGGGAGCGTGGTCCCTCTGTGACGTCATCGGAGTCTCGAGATGAAATTGCAGAGGGCCGGCAGGTTGCCATGGCAACAGAATGGCAGCTACAAGCATCCTGCTTTATCATTGCCTATGCTTGTCATTGTCCTGCAATGCTTTATCATAGCAGCTATGGTACAAATCCCAAACAGGGATATAAAAAGTGTATGAAGTTAAAAATAGTGTAGAAGAAAAATGTAGAAAGAAAAATGTTGACCCCCCCCCTCCCTTTTTGTTCTTTTTCCCCTATTATTATATTTAAAAAAAGCTCCTTTTTTATTTTGCCTCCGAAAAATCGCAATAAAAGTGATCAAAAAAGCCCTAAAATGGTACCCATAAAAACTACAGCTCGTCCCACAAAACACAAGCACTCACAGAGTTCATCCATGGAAAAATAAAAAAGTTGTAGGACTTTGAATGAAGCGATTTAGAAAAAACAAATGAATCATTTCCAGAAAAAAAGGGTTTTTATTGTGGAAATGCGGAAAAAAAACTTTAAAAAAAGAATTTTGTTATAATTTTACCGGCGCGCAGAAAAAATATCTTCCGTCATTTATTCTGCATGATTAACGTTGTAAAATAAAAAACAATGGCAGAATTGATGTATTTTCTTTCCCTGCTATCAAAAAAAAAAAATTATAAACGTTTTGCAATATAGTTTTTGTATTTAAAAATGCCACCCTAAAAACTACAGTTTGTCGCGCAAAAAACAATCCCTCATACCATACGGTCATGTCGACGAAAAAATAAAAAAGTTATCGCTTTTGAAAAGTGGAGATGAAAATCCCCTAAAAATCGCTGCGTCCTTATGCCCAAAATAGGCCATGTCCTCAATAGATTATTGTAATGGTTTCATTTTTAACCCAAGAGTCTGTTCCCATCTGTGCTGCTGAATTGTATTAATTTACAGGTCAAAGTAGTGCATTATACAGAACAGTTTCGTCCTGTAAAGTGCCAGACAAAAACCAAATGGACCCTATTATATTCAATGGAAACCAATCAACACCATTCGGTTCCATCATAAGATAGATAGGTTTGGCCACCAAGTGCTTTTTTCTTTCCTGCTTCCATAATGGAGCAGGGAAACAGAAGCCCCTGGGCATGGATGTGTATAAGCCTTAACATGGTAATATCACCATTAGTTAGTGACCTGCAGTAGGGAAGAATCTTTGCTTCAACAACTAGTTAGGCCTCCTACACACCGGGGAGAAAATCTTGCGAGATTTGTGCATTGGAGATGCACAAAGATAAACCCCATTCTTTTGAATAGGGTCATACAAATTAGCAATTTTTTTTTTCCTCCTGCATGGCACCGCAATAGGATGGATGGATGCAGGAACACAGCATGTTCTATCTTTCTGCAAGATAGCCCATTGTTTATATTGAATGCAATAGGAGAACCCTGCGATCCTCTGCCATGGCTGTGACAGCCGCAGCGGGGATTCCCTTCATCTCTAAAGTGATGTGTAGCTGTTTTCACATGACACCGCCTCTCCTTCAAGGGCTTTCACATGGTGAATCATGAACCCAAATCACCCTCGCCAGTGTAAAGGAGCCCTTAGAGTGCAATATATTTAGGAAAAGTGTGTTCACTGTTATTTCTTGTTCTCAAGGTTTGGGTTTTTCACTCTACACTATTCAATACAGGGATCTCTCCTATGATCTGTTTATACCCAGGACCGCGTCGGTAACAAGAGGGCATCCGCTATGTCTAGAAGAAAGCAGGTTTCACCACCAACACAGAAGGGAGTTCTTTACTGTAAGAGCAGTGAGACTATGGAACTCTGCCTGAGAATGTGGTGATGGCAAAATCCATAGAGGAGTTTAAGAGGGGACTAGATGTCTTTCTAGAGCGCTACAATATCACAGGATATAGACATTAGGTGACCAGCGGGTTGTTAATCCTGATCTTACAGTCAGGTAGGAACTATCAGAGGTTGATCCAGGGATTATTTTGACTGCCATTATGGAGTCGGGATGGAATTTTTCCCCTGATGGGGCTATTTGGATTCTGCCTCTTGGGGTTTTTTGCCTTCCTCTAGATCAACAATGAGGTTGAAACAGGCTCAACCAGATGGACATGGTCCTCATTCAGCCTAACATAACATACTATATATTATGATTAACCCCTTAGTGACCACTCCATAGACTTTTTACGCCCTGCTTTAGTGGGCTTTAATCCCCAGGGCCGTAAAAATGCGCTCGCTCTGGGGATAAAAGCCACGTAGGCTGTGGACGTAACAGCTCCATGCTGTCGGCTATCGGAGGTAGCTGACAACCTGTAGCTGTTATGCGATCCAATGGATAACGCCAATAAAAGTAACAGAAACTGGAAAAAAGTTAAAGATCCCCGGCACTGGTCTTCATCATCATCATTGAATGGCTGTGATTTGTTCATTGAGCGCTGGCTCTGATTGGCTGAGCGCTGTGATGCTTCCATCAGAGGCAGCGCTTCCAGGGGGTGGGGATTGTTCAATCCCCGGCCAGAAAAGATGATGACGACCATTGCTGGGGACCGGGAAGAAGATGCAGCGGAGCAACACATTACTTCTGAGGTGATGTATTCTTTTCTTTTTTTTCCAGCTTAGGGCAGTGTTTCCCAACTGGCGTGCCGCAAGAGGCTTCCAGGGGTGTCGCGGCTCTCTGGCTGGAAATCACATTGGTACTGTTGTACCTTGATGCAGTGGCATAGCAAGGTGGGTGCAGGAGGGGCTCTGCACCCTAGCCCCGTTTAACCCTCCCCCGGCAGTCCTGTCATGATGGGACACACAGACCTACAGCAGCTTCCAGGACCCCCAATGATGTCATGTCATGTGATACCCTGTGTGGGAGGAGTCGGGATCACATCACCACGGGGGAGCCCAGTAAATGTAGGACTTTGCTATGTTCTGTGTGTGTGTGTTGGAGCTTTGGGGGTCAGGATAGATGGATGGATGGAGTCAGTGAGTGAGTGAGTGAGTGGAGCTCAGGATGGATGAAGTGAGTGAGTGGAGCTGTGGGGGTCAGGATGGATGGAGTGAGTGAGTGGAAATGTGGGGGTCAGGATGGATGGAGTGAGTGGAGCTGTGGGGGTTAGGATGGATGGAGTGAGTGAGTGGAGCTGTGGGGATCAGGATGGATGTAGCGGAGCTGTGTGTGTGATGTCTGGGGATCAGGATTGATGTAGCAGAGCTGTGTCTGTGATGTCTGGGGATGAGGATGGATGTACTGGAGCTGTGTGTGTGATGTCTGGGGATCAGGATGGATGTAGCGGAGCTGTGTGTGTGACGTCTGGGGATCAGGATGAATGTAGCGGGTTCTGTGTGCAATGTGTGGGGGTCAGGACGGGTGTCCGGCTGGCCCTGCAGTGACAGTGTTGGGACTCAGTGAGAGCAGAGGAGTAGTAAATGTGGTACAACGAGGTATGTACTGCATGTAATCTTGTATGTTGGTATACGTTATACCAGCTGTACATATAATTATATACAGGATATATCCAGGTTACATCAGTATCACTATATACAGGGGATGTATATCTGCTATATATAGTAATATAGAGCATGCTGGGGTAACCTGCGTATCTCCTTTATATAATTATATATGTACAGCTGGTATAAGCTAGACATCCCCTGTATATAGTGATGCCCGGAGGTCAAATAATATGTTGTCATAAACCACGCCCCTGACCGCACCATAGCCACACCCCTAACCACACCCCTTTTAGGTAGGGGTGCCGCGCCTTAAATTTCTTTTCCCAGCGGTGCCCCAAGGCTGAAAAAGTTGGGAAACACTAGATTAGGGGCTTTGACAGTAGGATTTCCTACTGACAAAGTTGCATCGCACCGCACGAAAATTGCGTTTTTGTGCGATGGAACAGAGAGGAAGGCTCCATATGGAAACATGGGCTAGAAAACCTTGCGAGTCACGTGCATATTGCAAAACCCGCAAGGTTTTGGATTTTCCATGTCGCATACTACAAAACATTGCTAATGTGAAGGAACCCATAGGAAAACATGAGCATCACATATATGCAATTTGTAGCATTGTTACAACGTGTGAAAATCGTGCGACTAAAGCCACCGGCTGCTCTTTTCGGTTTGGACTCCGTTCTGCATACAGAAAGGGTGTGTTTCTGAATACAGGACAAACAGGGGTATCCATTTCGGGATGTAAATCCTCATTTCATGTGCACTATAGAAAAAAAAACTGTCTTAAAATGACATATTTTCAAACATATGACTTTTTATTTTTTTTCTTCTCTAAATTAAATTAACTCCTGAAAAAAAAACCTGTGGGGTTAAAATACTCATGACACCCCTTAAAATGGGGCAATTTCTGGGGGTATCTATCATTCTGACACCTATGAGCCTTTGCAATCTTGGCTTGGTAAGGGAAAAAAGTGCTCCTCAAAATGGTGAAAATTAATTTAAATTTGTACGTCTTCTAAATGGTTAAAAAAAACTAAAGTTTTTCAAATGTGCATCCAGAATAAAGTAAACAGATGGAAGTACATTTGTTCGTATGTCCGCAGTCATCCCGATTCCGCCACTATACTGCCTGACCATTGACTGTGTGTATAGCATCCCTCACTCTCCACCTCGCCATACTGTGCACATCTCCAGCCCCTTTACCTTCTGTATCACCCCACTATTTGTAGTACGTAAGCTCGTTGGAGCAGGACCCTCACCCCTACTGTTTCCATCAATTGATTACTTCATGTAACCGTGGTCTTGTTTTATTTCCCCTGTATTGTAAGCGCTGAGGAATATGTTGGCGCTATATAAATAAAGATGATTATTATTATCCATAGTCGCCACATCACAGTTACAGTGAAAACATCCCCTGTAGTGACAATAGTCACTGGCAGAGCTGATCAGGGTCTGCTAGGACCCTGTAACTCTGCTGTGGCAGAAGGCACCCAGTGTTCATGTGATGGCCGCATCGAATAACAGAAGTAACACTTCCGCTTCCTATTTGCACTACATGGCGTTCATTGAGCACTATGCAGCATGAAAAGTGGAAGGAAGAAACTGTTAAAAACTGCTTCTCACTTCTCCTCTGGGTCTTCGGCTGCATCCTAACAGTTAACAGTACTGCTACATTGCCGGATCTTTAATCTGGCACCGTACTTTTGCTATTGGCCAGGATTACAACCCAGGACCAAGCACTATACATATACTGCGCTTGGTCCTTAAAGGTTAAAAAGGACTCGTGATTTGCCATTTTAAGCAGCAATGTGTTATGTCTTCCGCAGGTCTGTATATTTTCTGTGCATGTCTCTTAAGTATACTGTGCTGTTGGACAGTACAGAGTTGTATCACATGTACAATTTTATTTCTATTTTTTCCTTTGCTAGTTTATTTACTGTAATAAGTATAAAAATGAGTATTTGGCGCAGCATTTTCTTTAACTTGACTTTCTACATGTTTTTTTATCTGCACTGTCTGCTCTGATTAAGCTGTGAAATACATTTTTCCAGCCAACTGGATAAATGTGTTCAAGGTAAACCTAGGAAAAAGGAACTTGTGACCGGTTTGTTAGGAAATGCTGTTTTTCCACAGATAATGACAGTAGTAACGTCATCAGTTTCTGGGATGTATAATCCTCTCCGCCTGTGCTGATGTGGTCACTTCTTCAGGACTGTCCCGGCTCGGAATGTTCTTGTAGGGTGACAGCTATAGAAAGTTGTTGGCGTCCTGTCTACTTCAGCAGGGTATATGGAATGTTTGGGAGAGCTGCCGTTACAAAGTGTTCACCGCTATTTCCATAACCTCTCTGCTTTCTCAATTGCCAAAATCCTGCATTCCGCTTATGGCAGCAGGAATGTAAATGACTTCTCCCACAAGTTACCTTAAACTCCCAGCTTGTAAGAGAAAGCTTCTCCGGTAATGGATGCATCTCCATGCAAGTTTGTAAAACAGTTAAATAGTTCCAAAGCTTGTGTGTTGCATGGAAGACACACATATCTTGTCATACCAGTTCTTGCTGAATTCATCAACCTTCTAGACTCTTATACTGACCTCATGCGCTGCTGCTGTAACCGCTCACTGTTCCATAAAGGGGATCTCCAGTAATCCAGCAGTGGTTCTTTTACATGATCATTTCCCCCTCCTGACAGTTCCCCATCCTTCCAAGTTCTCACTAGAAGTTAAGGCCCTTTTACACGGAACAATTCTAGTTCAAGCAAGCGAAATTGTACGCTAATCGTTCATTGTGAACACAGCCAATGATTAATCATTTGCTTATTATTCATCAATCATTTTATGCAGGCATAAAAATCATGATGTATCTGCCCGTATCAACAGAGTGACCGAGCGAACTCGGACATCTTTTGCTCATTCAAGCGACGAATCGTTTTGTGTAAACAGACCCTAATTCTTCCCATACAAGAACGGCGAAAAGCTGCACAGAATACAGTGCTCATGGTAGTAATGACGTCTGTACAGCGTATCCGAAAGCTTCATACCAAGCCATTGTCTGTGGCGATTTTATAACCCGGCATTCTCGGCGTTGCCTAAATATTGTGGAAACCCATCCTAAATCATGCAGAGAAGAGAAGTGATGAGATGAAAAAACTACAACTTTCAAATTAAATAGATCTGAATTGTCTATTTCCTGGGTGGTTAAACGGTTGTACAGAAAGCACCTATTTACTATAAAATCCTGTCCACAGATCTTACCAAGAAGACTATCTGGCAGCAGTCTCTTCCTGTCTGACGGTTCTCAGACTTACAGCTTTATATGGAACTGCTTCCTCTGCTTTTGTCAAAAATGACTTCTTCGGTGTTAAAAGGCTGTGGAGTTGAGAAGTATCAGAATGAGTAATAGGAAAAAGTAGCAATGACGTCCAGAGCCGCCAATCAGGAGGAGACTTTCATTTCTCATAGGGCTTTAAAATACACTTAACCTCTTAGTGACCACCCCATTGCCTTTTTACATCCTGCTTTAGCTAGCTTTAATCCCCAGGGATGTAAAAACATGCTTCCTCTGGGGATTAAAGCCACGGGGGCTGTGGACGTGACAGGTCCATACTGTCTGTTCCCGGAGGTAGCCGACAACCTGGAACTGTCATGAGGGGCCGCTGGGAGCCCCTCCTCAGTCCCACAATCTGCAAATGGATAGTGCCGATCGCATTAAAGTGTAAAAAAGTTTTAAAAAGTTAAAGATTCAGCTGCCCTCATGGATTGGATCCATGAGGGCAGCTGAGCATACGCACCCCCATCCTCCACGATGTGTCACGGCGATCTGGTCCTACAGGACCTGACGCCAGTCTTCTGCACATGCACGCCAGACGTCATTATGTCAGACGCATGCGCAGAAGGCCACGTGGCCCAGGAAATTTGAAATCTCCTGGCTCCATGCTACTGAAGGTAGCCGGGAGGGTGGGAATGTCACCAGGGACCACTGAAGTTTCAGCTGCCCTCATGGATTGGATTGGATTGGATTGGATCCATGAGGGCAGCTGAAAATATTTCCCCTGTTCACTGTGATGTGCTGCGCCGATTTGCACCTGCCGTGGGCTTCTGCGCATGCGTTGATGTGGCACGCATGCGTACAAGGCAGGAGAGCCCGGCAAATTTAAAATCTCCCTGCACCTGGCTGATAAAGATAGCCGAGTGCAGGGAGATGTCACCAGGGACCGCTGTATATAGTTTCTGGTCACATGATCACAGTTATCCATTGAATAACGCTGATCATGTAAAATTAAAAAGTGTAAACAAAAAAAAAAAGTTAGTTTTATCTCCCCTTATAGATGGTATCCGTGAGGGGAGATGAAATTACATACCTAAGGTTCCCGAATTTGTCCCCCAATGGGATATTTATCCGCGGACCTTTCCCAGCTTCGGTGCATGCGCCCATTAGCATAATGGTGGGGGCATGCGTATTTCATGGATTGCCCAGGAAATTTAAAATCTCCCTGTTCCAGCCTGGAGATGTCACAGGAGGCTGCAGACGTGACGGGTCCATATGGTCGGTTCCCAGACGTAGCCGACAACCTGGAGTTGTCATGGGGGGCCGCGAAAGCCCCCTATCCAATGGATAGTGGCAATCACATTAAAAAAAAAAAGTTAAATATTCAGCTGCCCTCATGGATCGGATTCCTGAGGGCAGCTGAGTGTACTCTTCCCATCCTCCGCAATGCCACACGGTTATCTGGTCCTCCAGGACCTGACGCCAGTTTTCTGCACATGCATGCCAGATGTCATTATTTCAGCTGCAGGCGCAGAAGGCCAGGAGGCCCAGGAAATATGAAATTCCTAGTCACGTGATCGCCGTTATCCATTGACTAATAGCGATCACGTAAAAGTTTTTAAAAAAAAGTTTACATTTTTCTCCCCGCACTGATGCGATCAGTGAAAGGAGATGAAACTTTTTACTAGAGGACTCCACATTTGAGCCCTAATGCAATACTCCTCCACGGACTTTCCACGGCTTCTGTGCATGCGCCCAAAACCGTGGGGTTAAAATACGCAGTACACCCCTAGATTAAGTCGTTAAGGGGTCTAGTTTTCAAAATAGGGTCATTTGTGGGAGTTCCCAATTGTTTTGGACGCTCAAGGGCTCTGCAAGTGAGCAATGGGGCCTAAACCAACTTCATGCAAAATTTCTGTTCTGAAAGCCACCGACTGCTCCTATCGGTTTGGGCCCGTTGTGCATATGGACATAAAATTAGGGCCACAATGGGTATGTTTCTGAACACAAGACAAACAGGGGTATTCATTTTGGGGTGTAAACTCTCAGTTTCATGTGCTCTATAAAAAAGAAAAAAAAAACCCTGCCTTTAAAATGGCATATTTGCAAAAAATATGACATATTTTTTTATCATCTAAATTGCATTAAAAAAACTGCGATATTGCAATTGAAAATGTGAAAAAAATGACAATTTTTAAAAAATGTTACCAATTTTGATGCTTTTAATAAATATACACAAATTCTATTGGACTATTTTTACCAATGTCAGAATCACTTTGATATGAAAAACCTTAACAGAGTTATTCTATGTTAACCCCTTCCCGCTCCAGGGCGTAAGTTTACGTCCTAGTAGCGGGGTACTTCCCGCAACAGGGCGTAAACTTACGTTCTGGGGATACCGCGAGATCACTTATTATTTCGCTCTATCCCGCAGCGGGAGCCGGCTGTCAGTCATAGCCGGCCTCCCGCTGCAACAGCGGGGGATGCATCGGAGATGCGCCCCCCGCTGTTAGCCCCTTCCCTGCCGCGATCTATGTAGATCGCGGCATGGGAGGGGTTCACAGAGGGAGCGCGCTCCCTCTGTGACGTCACCGGGCTCTCGCGATATAATTGCAGAGAGCCCGGCTGGTTGCCATGGCAACAGGACACCAGACACTGCTGTCCTGTATTGCTATAGCCTGTGATCGCTGTATAAGCGATAAGGCATGGCAGGGCAGTAGCCTTGCTATGCCTTATCACGTGATCATCAGTGCTGTACTGTAAGTCCCCCAGAGGGACACAAATTGTGTAAAAAAAAAAAAATGTACAAAAAAGAAAAATGTAAAAAAACCCCTTTTTTAATGCTTTTTCTCATATTAGCATAAAAAAAGGTAAAAATTAAAACCCCACTTATTTGGGATTGTCACGTCCGTAACGACGCGTACAATAAGTTGCACATGCTTCTGACTGTGCACAGAAAAAAGTGTTTAAAAAAACTGAGGGAAAATGCTAATTTTTAGCATTTTGCCTCCCTAAAAACGCAATAAAAGTGATCAATAAAGCTGTATGTACCCCAAAATGGTACCAATTAAAACTACAGCTCGTCTCACAAAAAATAAGCCCTCATAGAGCTCCATACATAAAAAAATAAAAAAGTTACAGGACTTTGAATGCAGCGATTCAGGAAAAAAAAGGGGGTTTTATTGCAGAAAAGTGAAAAAACCTAAAAAAAAAAGGAAGAATTTTGGTATCGTTGTAACCGAACCGACCCGCAAAAAAAATGGATTGTGTCATTTATGCTGCATGATTAACACTGCAAAAAAATTTAAAAACTATGGCAGAATTGATGCTTTTTCTCTCCCTGCTATTATAAAAAAAATGTAAAAAAATTTTACAATATTGTCAATGTACCCAAAAGTGGCAACGATAAAAACTACAGTTTGCCACGCAAAAAACAAGCCATTATACGGCCGCATCGATGAAAAAAATAAAAGTTATGACTTTTGAAAAATGGAGAAGAAAATCCACCAAAAATCTTTGCATCCTTAAGCCCAAAATAGGCCATGTCCTTAAGGGGTTAAAGTGACACCTGTCAGATTTCCAAAATTAGCCCTGGTCACTAAGGGGTTAATTGGATGTTACAAGTTACTTTTTACTTTGCACTAGTTTTAATCAATCTCTCCAAATGTCTTTAAGACAAAAATATATACAGTATGTACTACCGGTAAAAGAATTGTTTTGTAGTAGATCATTAGATCATCTGGTCCAGGATGCAGTTTGTGGTTTTATACAATATGCACATTACTATTTCCTACCTGCTCAGCTAGTATTTCGAAACGTACAACCCATCCAGCTCACTTGAACCTTTTTACTTATTATGCTGGGCCAACGCGGGGCTAATTTACAGCTGAATGTCCGCAGTGGGCATTCTGATGCAGATCAGCAGAGGAAAACTTGCCTCCAGACCCGTGCCATTTTGTGCGGATTTGATTGCGTATTTCTGTGTAGAATTCATCCCCTCATTGAGAAGAGGTGAATTCCACAGTGGAAACGGTGATACAATTGACCTGCTGTAGAATTGAACTGCACACCGCATGTCAATTTCCACAGCTTGTGGACAAGATTTTTATCCACTTTGCTGCTGTAAATGCAGCAGAATTTAGAGGTCTTGGGGTCCTCTCACACATAGATGCGGCAAAGCGCCACGATTTTACTTCTGTTTTTGTCCAATAGCATCTGTTAGCGCACCTCAACACCCCATCATTGTGATGGGTGTTAAGGGTGCGCTAAATTGCCAAAGATAGAGCAGACAGCGCTCGATAATCGTGGAGCTGGAAAGCGCCGTCCAGTGCTGCGATTGATCGCATGTCTGCAAGGCCCTATTGATTTCAATGGGATCGGTATACCGCCATGTTAATTGCGGCAAAATAGGACCTGTATGAGAGACGCCTAAAGCTGCGCCAGTGCAGTCTTCATTCACAGCAGCTCGACCTCAATTAGTTTTGTCCCAAGCTATTTGTGTCATTGTGCAAGACGTGACATGCAAGTGACACTAAAGATTACAGTTATTTCACATTATCTTGTAGGCCAATATCTTTTGTAAATCTATTATCGTAATTGTACTTTTCAGTTGTGCGGATGCGGGTGTTGCTCATGTGACTGTCCTATCAGATGTATAATATCTAAAGTGAAATATAGATTTACCAAATGTTTTTTGCATTCACATAGGGATCTATAACATCATTTGTAGTTTGCATGTTCTGACATGCACCTTACAGGGGTTTTCTGAGATAAAATACATGTTTCCTTACTCTTTCCATGTTAAAAGAAAAAAAATAACAAAAGGCTCTGCATTCCCCCTTCCCGGGTCTCCACAACACCAGCATCACCTCTCTATTCTCCCGTTGGGTCTGCTTACCAGCTGCAGAGTCAGCCTGTAAAAGGAGCATTACTGGCTGCTGCAGCCAATCACAGTTCTCGGTGGTCATTGGTTGTGGTCTGTAATTGTGTGCAGCAGCCTGTGAAATCCTAGCAATAGGCTGAATGTAGCCTGGAAACAGAGAACTGGGTTGCCGTGCTTGAGTTTTGGGGACTTGAGACCGAAAAGTATAAGCACTTCTCTTTAAATTTTTTTTTCCTAACACAGGCAGCTGGAAATAAAACTTTTTTTTTTCTCAGAAAACCCCTTTAAGTCAATCATTTACTCTGTGCACCACGTCAAAACAAAAAAGTGCACAGTAACCTAAATCTTTATTTCGTGAGAGGTAAAACGTCACACTAAAGCAGAAATCACTTTTAAAAAGGTGTAACACTCAGAAAGTATTTCCCCTTTGGATACTTCTACATTACTGGTACATTTTTGCACCCGTATTATGGCCCAGTGTTTTGGCCCAACCGTGAGTCTACTGACCCGAGCTCGCAACATCATAGATCCCAATGATGCTGTATGGTGTGGGTCAATAGACGCCCGGTGAAGCCGGGACACTAGTCACATACTTGGCTGGAACGGGTCTTCGATAGCTAATCCAAGCAGATAATGAATAGAGCATAAACTATACAAACTAAAGTTTTCACTATTTGACCCCGTTTTAGCTTTTAGAACTCCAACTGTTGACCAGACCTTGGTGCCCATTAGTTCCCATCCTTACTAGTGCCGCTCTGGTTGAATTAATGGCAATAAACATTTAGTGGAAAGACTTTTTCAGAAACAGTGGAGAAAGTTATTAGGAAGACTAGCTCTATAATGCTCTTGGACTCCGGTCATAAGGCACATAAATATATGAGCTACTATGTGTATATGAAAGAATTATCTTAGTATGACTTGTAAATTGTTGAATTGTTTTAGAATCGCAACGAGATTAAAAATGGAGCCATTCTACGGTTGACATCATCACCAGTAAGTACTGATTAAACAGTAACTCCTAAACCTCTAGTGTAATTTAATAATGCATTGGTGCTTTTTTTTTCTTTTTCAGCACTCAGACAACCCGTTAAATTTTTAAATTAACCCTTGGTAGAAGATATAAAAAAATTATGAATAAGAAAATTATGTAAATGTTCTGCGATTACGCACAAAACTTAAAGGTTACTTTGAAATAAACTGGTTTAGGTATTGCGTACTGTACCTTCAGCAAAAAGTGATGCTAGACATCAAGTCACCATTGGCTCTTATGAGGTCCCCACGGCTTAGAGCACTTCTGCACAGCATCTGTAAGATGGACAGAGAGCTGGAGATTTTGTCAGCCCATTGGACAATTCTAGAAGTCCGTTGGATATTTTTAGTGGCCGCTTGGCAATCAACATTAATCTAGATATAAAATAACAACTCAAATGCATCGGAAGCCGATTTCTTTAGCCCAAGTCACTTAGAGAGGATATCCAGCTGGCTAGTTGTACTCCACCTCTAAGACTGGATGAATTCTGTGAAAGCTGCACTGCTTCTTTAAAATATATTTATCATCATAGAAATTGTCCTGACAAGTTTCTCAAAATGTGAGACTGCTGGGCCACCTCTCTACACACGCGGGGTCTTGCTTATACACCTCTGGTCCATATAACTTCCTCTTTTATCAACTTTATGGACTCTCACTCCTCTTACACAACTGATGGGTTATCTATCCTAGATCCCTAGACTTTAAAGAGGATCTGTCACAAAGCCTAAATTATCTGTGTTAGTAGGTAACTGTTTTCCACATAATCTAGCAATCCTTGATCATATTTTCTTAGAACTCTATATTAAATTACCGGAATACTTTGTTTAGTTATATAATGTTAAAAGTTAAAAAAAAGCATTTTCTAAGTCTTTGCATCGAAGAAATAACAAATTGATAGTGCTGCATCCATTAATGTCCAATGTATTCAAATATCACGTTATTTATTCTGCACATTGAACGCCGTAAGAAAAAAAAGTGCAATACCAAAACTGCACTTTTTTGTCACCTGTCTTAAGAAATAAGTGAATAAAATGCAATCAAATTTTTGTCCCCCAAAATGGGTACCCATAAATTTGACAGATTGCCCTGAAAAAAACAAGCCCTCACATAGCACCACCGACAGAAAAATGTAAAGGTTATATGGGGCAAAAATGGTCTCAGCAAAAAAAATTGTCGTACTGGCCAACAGAATGAAGAGAACATGTCCTTTTTATTGTACCTTGAACGCTGTAAAAACAAAGACCTCCAAAACTCGCAAAATAGCATTTTTCCCATTTAACTCCATTTAGAAGGTTTCCAATACATTTTATGGTATGATAAATGATACCATTAAAAAGTACAACTTGCCTCATAAAAAACAAGCCCTCATTGGTTATGTTGCCAGAAAAATGTGTTATTTTAAAGTTGGAATGAAAAGATGAAATAAATAGAAAAGGGCAGCAGCGGTTGGGGTTAATCAATCTGGTGCATTTTGAATTGTATGTTTAAGCTTCTTTTCACTCCTACTATGAGCAGTTTAACATTTGCACCAATAATTTTTCATGGCTTTATCTTGTGCCTTTGATAAATGACTCTAAAGCTCGACCGCACTCACTTTTATACACCAAAATGAAGCATAAACTGAATAATGAATGTGAGCAATGGTCAAATACATAAAGTGACATATAAAATGTGAGGCATCAAGAGTTCCTCAGGTTTTGTATTCACCCTTTTATATATTCGTATGTCCAGTATTTGTGTGACAAATCTTCCGTTCCCCTCTGTTCTTTGTGTTCACACTTAGACTCATACCGCTCAGCAGCTGCACGACCGGGTCCAGTCTACAAGTATGGACGTCAAGCTCGAAGCACTAAAGGACTTGGCCAGGTTCTCACGAGATATTACTTTTGCTCAAGAGTTCATAAATCTGGATGGCATTTACCTCCTCACACAAATGGTGGAGAGCGGTACAGAGTAAGTGTCGCCTGCTTGCCATACCTTATGAATTTCTGTTAAGCCATTTTTCCAATCTAAATCCGATAGGACAGTTTTTATACAGTAAACCTATCAAAAAGTGTAATATCTTGCTGGGGTCAGCACTGACACTCTTTGATATAGTTTGAATAGTTATATGCACAAGGCACAGGAATGCTCAGATATTAGAACAGGATGTACTGTGGTCTTCTTATCTCACCATGTGTTTGTTTTGTGGTATGTTTTCATATTCTGCATGTCACATTTAATTGCAAAAGGGTTTTTTCATGAAAATACTATTGATGACACCAGCTATGTCGTCATATGGAAAGGGTGAAATCTGCTGCGGATTTGCATCAAAAACCATGTCAAACCCTGTACCAATGGCATGGATTTTGACGTGTTTCCTGCGGCAGGCTTGATGTGGAATTTGGTGTGGATTGCCTGCTGCGGACAACCTGCACCATTTGCCAGTACAGTGATACCATGGGTTAAGAGTGCCTCAGCTTACAAGCTTTTTGACTTAAGAGCAGACTCTTTCGCAAATTTTTGCTTTGACTTAAGAGCAAAAACTTTTTAAACCTTTTAGGTTAAGAGTAGAGATGAGCGAGCATACTCGCTAAGGGCAATTACTCGATCAAGCTTGCCCTTAGCGAGTACCTGCCCGCTCGGAAGAAAAGGTTTGGCTGCCGGCGGCGAGCGGGGAGCGGCGGGGGAGAGCGGGGAGGAACGGAGGGGAGATCTCTCTCTCCCTCTCTCCCCCCTTTAAATAAAAGCCCTTCCCTGAAAATCTTCCCTAGCTGTAGTAGAAAATATATACTCACCTGTCCGCCACTGCCGGGTCTCAGGTCTGTCTAGCCGCCACTTGTTCTCCCAGCATTTTTAATCCCTGCCCTATGAAAAGCTTCAGATCAGTGCAGGGGGAACAAGCGGCGGCTAAATGCACCCGAGCCCCAGCAGACAGGTGAGTATATATGTTTTTACTACAGCTAGAGATGATTTTCAGGGAAGTGCTTAAATTTAAAGCCCTTTCCTGAAAATCCCTGTGGGGGTGCCACGGTTCTATTGCTTTCAATGGGGCAATGCCATCCCCATTGAAATCAGTGGGAGAACTTTGCGAAACGGAACGGACTAATGGCTTTTCCATTCATTTCAATGGGAAAAATTAATTTGACTTACAAGTGTTTTGGGTTAAGGGCTCCGTCACAGAACAAATTAAACTCTTAACCCAAGGCACCACAGTATATGTAAAACATTTACTTGGAGTTGTCCATAGTTTTACTGTACCTATGAAGCCTGTTGTGTAAGGACATATATTCATGTTGTGATTGTTCTCAGTAAGAGAAACCAAGTAATCTTGTAGATAACCTTGTAAGGGCTAACAAAAATACATGATGCGATAGCGAGCTTTCTAACATACTTAGTGTTCTTCATTAGGCCGTAATAGGATAGATCCGAAGAGACATGGATATATATATATACACACATACATAAGAAAAGACACAGACGTGATGTGTCTAATGTGAACTTAAAAAATACCAGAACAGGATGAATACCTAATTAGACCAATGATAAAGAATGTGAAAGTTTTATGGTCTCTAAATTGGTGTTAGGGGATCACTTGGCCAGCGTGTTATCTCTGCTATAGATTTCTCATATTCTCCAATGATGCATGAAGAGATGTTGATTCCAGTCAGAGTGTTAAGGACCTATTCAATAATAGAAACCTTTGTCCAGTATGTGAGCTTTCTGTGCTGTGTTGGAGCTTTTGGAATTTGCATTTGCTTAATGAAAAATGTGAACCATTGGTTGGAGATATATTTATGGCAGAACTAATAAACTCTACAGTAAATACATCCTTCTTTGCACCCCCTGTGACTGTTTTTCCATGTCCGTTTTGAAGTTGCTCACGTCTCCCTTGATTTGAAGAACAAACCCTCCATTCAATGTATCACTCCATTTGTTGACATAAAACATGACCAAAATCCTTTCAAAGTGTTAAGCTCTCTTTTTAAAATCAAATTAATCATTTGCATGATCCTAGCTAATGTCAAGCCAGCCTTTCCATAGACATTCAGCTGATAGAGGATTAAGAAGCTGCCCTAAGGATTTGTAATAATAGGCAGCAAAGATCAGGAAGCGCGGTGGGACAGAAAACTGGTTACCCTCTTAAAACACAAGCACAATATTTGCAGCGCAGCTTATTGTACAACAGAAGCATATAGTATTAAAGAGATTACCGAAATGGCCTTTCAGTGCAGGAAGAAGTTGCATCTGACATTAGCTGTTTTTTTCCTCTTCTACAAAATGATACCTGTAATTAATGTATCATTAATTACAGGTATCATTTTGTAGAAGAGGAAATGTAATTAAAAGAAATGTGAAGCTCCGCCAAATGCCATTTACTGCAAGGGGATAGAAGGAATACCCAGGAGTCTTTGCCTTGAATTCCTCTTTGCTTCTTTGCTCTGTAAGTTATGAGACTGTAGGGCATTGTTAAGAGCGAATGCTTGCTAGTAAGAAAACGCACTATTTGTTCAGGACAAACCTATAAAAGTCTCTTCCTCATAAGCGTTTGGTTTGGTAAGACAATGCCCTTGTCCTAAAGGAGTTGTGTGGGATAAAAAGAACATATTGGGGCAATGCTAAGAAATTGGATAAAATAATAAGAGAAACCATATTTGTCTGTTTGTCCCCTGCAGGCTACCGTATGTGGTTTCTGGGCAAGAATTGACGTGTTTTTTTTGTTTCCGCCTGCAATGCAGGGTTCAGAATCTTTGTGTAATCCGCAGCATATAAACTATGGCGTTTATCTTCATAGCACTCAATAGAATGTTGCACTGCTGGGGAAATTACATTGTGTGAACAAGACTTTAGAAACTATTGAACACGAATGGGGTTTGTTCTCAACTGACTCTTTTGGACCGACAGACTGATAAGGTTAAAATTAAAAATTAACTTATTTATACGCTTAAAAAGTATGAAATAGACAAACAAACAAACACGTATATATAATGGATTCTGTCTCACTTAGAAATATTAATTCCTCAATCGAAGATTACGGACAAACAATGTGTCCAATTACTAGCAAGCTGATAAATTGCGTATATTTTACGCGTGCCCTCAAGTGGAGTGGCAAGTATGAATAACTCACAGGCTCTCACGGCCACAAAGACACATGTGGCGGTCGATCTGTATGACATATATTGACCGCAGCATGTGTTTTATATGCCCTCTACCCAAATGGTAAAATATACGCAATTTATCAGCTTGCTAGTAATTGGACACATTGTTTGTCCGTAATCTTCGATTGAGGAATTAATATTTCTAAGTGAGACAGAATCCATTATGTATACGTGTTTGTTTGTTTGTCTATTTCATACTTTTTATTTCAAAGTATATTTTATTGAGTTTTTCTACAGTACAAACATTGTGGAAAACATTTTCATATTTAACAATTTCGCAATTAGCCTTGCTTGGATCTGGGGGGGGACATTAAGTTTGTCGTTTGCAGTATCGCGTCATATCCTATGCTGGTATCCTTTACTTAGAAGCATTTTACCCATTAACCTCTCCCACCCACCCCGATCAACTGCTGTCAACAAGAGCATAATTTAGACTTTAAGTGTAACTATAACTTGTAGCTTATATAACATTGTAAGGTTTAAGTAAAACAAAAGAAAATGAGGAGAGAAGAGAGAAAAAAAAAAGAAAGGGGGGGGGGGAGAAAGGAAGCTTAGCTGGAAGGAGAGAGGAGGGGGGGAATGAATTTGGTCCCCGTTCCACGGCTCAGCACTTAAACATGGGGTTATTTAGGTACAACTCCACTCACCAGCCATTGTCCAAACCCTGGGGAGCTGCGGAATGTTAACCAGGGCTCCCATGGGGCGTGGTATGCGGAATATTTCTCGTCGTCTTTTGCTCTCAACTCTCCCATGCGGCCTATTTCGTCCAAGGCAGTCACCCAGTTCACCCTTGTGGGGGGATCTTGGGATCTCCATAACCTCGGTATCACTGTTCTCCTAGCTAAAAGATAAAATCTTAGGGAGCTACTCCTGTATACTCTTATTCATCCCGGGAGGATCGACAGGAGGGCCATTTCAGGTGACAGCACCAGAGAATCCCTGTTCAGGGCATTATGTAGAGACTCTGTCTCCTTCCACAATGTCCTGACCTGCGGACAGGACCACCATATATGTGAGAGAGTGCCAACCTCTCTTTGGCACCTCCAACACAGGTCAGACACCCCGGGATAGTATTTGGCTAGGCGCACAGGGGTACGATACCATCTCGTTAGCAGCTTGTAGTTGAGTTCCTGATGGCTTGAGACTGTCATTTTGTGGGTCAGGCATATGGCTTTGGTCCAGTCCTCCTCGGTCACTTGCCTTCCCATCTCTTTTTCCCATGCCCTCTTAAAGCCACCTCCTAAGTCCAGTCCCTCACCTGCCAACAAGAAGCTATAGACTGCGGAGATCTCACCTCTTGTCCTCTGAGGTCCCCCGCACATCCCTTCAAAAGGGGTGTCTGGTCCGGTCAGATCCGAAATCGGACCCAGAGCTCGTATATAATGGCCAATCTGATAGTGTTGGAACCACGCGCCTGTCACATGTCCCCCACCACTCAGGAGAGCGTCCAATGGTAAGAGTCCCTCTCCATCCACCACATCTTTAACCCTGGGGAACTCAATGCCCAGCCCGTCTAATAGGGGTAATCCTATATCTCCTTGAGGGAAGTCCGGATTTCCTCTCAATGGTGTCCAGGGTCCAGGGACCCTGACTAGGCCTTGTCACAGCGCAAAGCCACCCCACGTTTTCAGTAAAGAACTTATAAAAGAGGAAGTCCTGATACCCCTCCTTCCCAGCCCATCACGTAACCAGAAGAGTCCCCGGATCCTTCCCGCCGCTGCCTCTTGTTCCAGTTCAACCCACCGTTTATTTGTCCCCTCCCGTACCAAGTCTAGAACCGTCTTGCATATGGCGGCTCTATAATAAAGGAGCAAGTCCGGTAGTCCTGTCCCGCCTCTCTTCTTTGGTTGGGTCAATAATCTATAGCTTAGGCGCGGTTTAGTTTCCCCCCCCCCCCCCCCCCCACACACACGAAGTGCGTCATAGCCTTTTGCAATTTTACAAAGAAATTCCGCGGAATTTGTGTGGGTAGTGCTTGAAATAAGTACAGGAGTTTAGGAAGGGAGTTCATTTTAATGGCGCTAATCCTGCCAAACCACGACAGAGTCTTCGGCCTCCATCTCTCGAGGTCTTTTGTTATGGCAGAGTATATGGGTTCGTAGTTTAGTTTATATATCTTCCCGGTGTCCGTAGAGAGGGTTACTCCCAAGTATTTAATGCTGTCTTCTCGCCAGCTCAGGGGGAATAGGTGTTTAAGCCGCGTGGTTTCCGACGTCGGGAGTGTGATATTTAGTAAGTCTGATTTTTTCAGATTGATCTTGAAGTTGCTGACCTGGCTATATCTTTTAAACTCTTGGAGGACAGCGGGCAATGCCCGGTCAGGGTTGGTGATATAGACTAATAGATCGTCAGCAAACAAGGCAACTTTGTGCTTTTGCTTAGCTGTTTTGTAGCCTTGAATTTCCTTATTTTCCCTCAGGGCGTTCGCCAGCGACTCCATAACCAGGGCGTATAGTGTCGGGGACAGTGGGCAGCCCTGTCGCGTTCCGTTCCTTATGTTAATTGGACTAGAAAGCTTCCCGTTGACGCGTATCTGAGTTGTGGGGTTGTTGTAAAGGACCATTACCCAGCTAATCATCCTATTGCCCAGCCCAATTTTCCTTAACGTGGCTTCTAGGAATCTCCAATTTACTCGGTCGAAAGCTTTTTCGGCGTCTACCGAGAGGAGGCAGAGTGGAATATTTTCTTCTCGTGCTCTCCCCATCAGTGATAGAGTCCGTATCGTATTGTCCCTGGCTTCTCGTCCCGACACGAATCCCACCTGATCTCTATGAACTAGCCCGGGGACAATAGGACGTAGACGTGCGGCAATCGTTTTGGCAAACATTTTGGTGTCAACGTTCAATAGAGAGATTGGGCGATAGTTCCCGCAGGACATGGGGTCTTTACCCGGTTTTGGAATAACTGTGATGATTGCTTGTTGGGCTTGGTACGGGAAGGGGCATTTTTCAGAAACTGCGTTAAAGGCTCTGCCTAGGAGGGGGACCACCAGGTCTCTGCATGCCTTGTAGAACCTAGGAGTGAAGCCATCCGGCCCCGGGCCCTTCCCTATTTTCAGATTTCGTATTTCTGCTAGTATTTCTTGATCCATCATGTCTTCCTCTAGTAGTTCTTGGTTTTCTACTGGGATCGATGTGGGCGCGTGTTTTTGTAGGTATTGGTCTATTGCGGACGTTTCAACTGTCCCCTCTGTTGTATAACTCGCCGTAATATTCCCTGAAACAATCCAGGATGTCGCTTGTTGCATGGATCTTAACCTTGCTTACCGAGTTCATTGCAAAGATACGCGCCTGGCTCTCCCTTGGGTTTAGTGCTTTCGCCAGCCAAGAACTGCATTTATTGCTAAACTCGTAATATTCTCCTTTCACTCTATCTCTCAAATGTAAATAGTTCTGGTCCATAATCCCCAGAATTTGCTGGCGTAATGTTGATATCTCTGTTTTTAATGTTGGGGAGGGATTAGACTTATTGGCCTGTTCCTTCTTTTTCCCAGCTGGGAAATCAGATTCGCCAGTTTGGCTACTCTATCTTTCTTAAGCCTTTTCCCGTGGGAGATGAACACTCCCCTCAGGACGCATTTCAGGGCTTCCCACTGGATGGTTGGGGAAGTTGTGTCCATTTTGTGGGTTTCTATAAAGGATTCAATTGTTTGCCTGACCTCCTGCAGACAGCAGGGGTCACCCAGAAGGTTGTCATTTAGTCTCCATGTATTTAGTTCCCTTGTTGTCTCCCCTCCCAATAGGGCCCCATATACAGGCGCGTGGTCCGACCAGATGAAATTGCCTATAGAGCACCTAGGATTCCAGTCCAGCAGACGGTGGGAAACAAATAAATAGTCCAGGCGTCCATAACTATTATGGGTGATGGAGTGGTGGCTAAAGTCCCTGATCTCCGGGTGCAGTGTTCTCCAGAGATCAACGAGTTTAAGCTCGGATAATCGTCTCCGCAACCTACGCAGGGCTACCAGGGAGAGACTGGACTTACCCACTGATGTATCCAGAGCCGGATCCCAGACAAGGTTGAAGTCCCCGCCCAGCACTATGTGTTAGCCCGCTGCGAATTGGTCCAGTTCCCCCAGAACCTGACATCCGTAGGCGATCTGACCTGTGTTGGGAAAATAAACGTTAGCTACCGTTATTATGCGGCTTCCCAGGTCGATTCTGAGAAAAATATATCTGCCTTCGGCATCCACTCTGGAAGCGAGGACGCTGTGGGGGAGGCTCTTATGAATTGCAATAGATGTTCCGCCAATTTTCTTATCTGGGTGTGTGCTGTGGTACCAGATCATGTAATATTTATTATTGTTCTTAGGAAGGTGATCTTTACTGTAGTGGGTCTCCTGCAACATGGCTATCATTATCTTTTTTTTTTATGCATATGGGCTAAGATTTGGCCTCTTTTAGCCGGGGCGTTTATACCTCTGATGTTGTACGTGCAGAAAGATAGGTTTGTCATGGTGGTGTATTGACGGTTGAGAGTGGAGCCGCTGCTGTCCATGGAACTCGGGGCCAAAATGGATGATAGGGAAAGAAAGGAAAAGACAGTGATAGTAGAGTCGAGGAAATACAGAATAAGGTGACAGAACGTAAACATTCTGTCGACTAGGACAAACATTCCCAGTCTAACTAACGGGGAGCCAACCTTCGGTCAGCTATAGACGGCACTGTCGTGATTTCCCGGTAAGGGGGGAAATCACCGATACCCAAACCCCCCCCGCCGGCCAACCCTGTGGTCAGCCATGTAGCTCGCTTTATCAGGCAACTTCGATAACAGTAGCAACATAATAACAGTAGTAACATAATAATGTGCATATCCGGCTATCAGGCATCTAATATACGCTATAGTCTGTTGGTCAATGACCCTGCATGTTTAGTGCTGTAGACGTGTCCAGACGGCCCTATAAAGCAAGACTCAATGGCTCATAGCATATCGCAAGAGTCCAGCTTCCTTAGTTGTATTGCAATCAGCGTTGTGGTCTGTTGGAGCCGTTTCTGGTTCTAGGGCCTTGGGGTCCCACCTCGTGCCAGGTGTCCCTGGGGTAGTGATGGTAGATGGGCCAATCCGGCAATGTCACCATTGGGAGTTCCAGGGTACCTAAGAATCTAGATAGGTCGTCTGGGGATCTAAAAGTCCCTGTCTTGCCGTTCCTTGAAGCCGTAAGCTGAAAGGGGTATCCACATCGGTATAGGATTTTGTTGGCTTTTAGAACATCTAGCAAAGGTCGTACGGCTCTACGCAATTGCAGGGTCCGTCTTGCCAGATCTGAAAAGATTGCAATAGGGGCCCCATTGTGGGTTAGAGTGACCTTTCTGTCGCGGGCGCACTTCATTATAGCTTCTTTTTCTTTAAAATAGTGTATGCGGCATACAACGTCCCGTGGCCTGTTGGGGTCGTCCGGTTTAGAGTCTAGAGTCTTATGTATGCGATCGATTACAACCGGTTGTGAACTAAAGAAGTTGTGGGCCCAGTCCTCCAATTGAGAGGGTATCACCTCCTCGGAACGACCCCTCAGCCTTACTTTGTTGCGCCTATGGCGGTTCTCGAGATCATCGATATGTGCCAATATTTCTGCCATTTGCAGAGCTTGCACATTAATTACTTGGCTGTGAGTTTCTAGCGTGGATAGGACTTTTTCCTGGGTCTCCTCTACCGCGTTTACACGGTTCCCCATGTGTTTAAGCTCTTGGTGTAAAAGGGATAGCGCCTCTTTATGTGAGGCCTCCAGCCTCTGAAAGTCCCTTTTTGTTGGGAGAGATCTCAAGTGCTCCTTCCAGTTCCAGTCATCATCGGAAGAGGAATCGCATGGGGAGGTTGAGCGGGCTGGCGTATTTTTAATTGTCATAGCGTTGCTCCTGCGTGTTGTTTGTGGGCGACCACCAGTTCCACCTGGCGAGACATAAGTGTCCTCTGGGGTGCTTGGGTGCTGCAGTGCTTGTTTTGCACCTGTGTCCCCCCTGTGGCTCTGTGGCAGGGCATGGTTCTCCATTCGAGACTGTGGCTGAGCAGAGCCCTTGGTGTATTCAGTGCTCCCTTTATTCTGTATGCGGTCCCTTCTACTGGGAGCATGTGTATCCTTCAGGGGGATCATTGTCTGTCTCCTTTGTGGTCCTGCTGTGTTGTGCTGGGTGCTCAGGGTCTCCCCCAGTTATGACAGCAGTCCAAGGGAGAGGTTTATCACTAGCCCCGTGGCACTCACCTGGGGTTTCACCATACTTATCTGTCCCTAGTGGTGCCAGCGCTCCCCTCTCCTCCGCTCCGCTTGCCTCCCCACTGTCTCCGCTGGGCTCCATGAGCTTCGGGCGCACGTGATCCGGTGCCATTTTGGAAGCAGGGGGCGGCGGCGGGGCCGCCGAAGAAGCTTTCTATCCTCCGCGGCCCTTCCTTCGCCGCCTCCTGTGTCTTCCCCGCAGTTCTCCTCTTCACCATGAGGCCGTCGGGGGGTGTCTTTGTGCCATCTGGATCGCGGTAAGCTGGGTCTGTCGGCGGGTGCAACGGGAGCTCGGCAAAAGCACGTCTCACTTCGGCATCTGTAGGCTACGCCCCCTCTATTTCATACTTTTTAAGCGTATAAATAAAAGTTAATTTTTAATTTTAACCTTATTAGTCTGTCGGTCCAAAAGAGTCAGTGGTTAATTTAGTAATTGGTCTTTGACTGCCTCTGTGAAACTCGGGTTTGTTCTCAAAGTTTGCTGTACTTTGTTTTGCAAATGCACCCACTATTGTCAATCTGTTAGGCGCTCTAAAACTACGTTCACGTGTTATCATGCAGCACAAAGCCACAGAAAACATGGTCAAAAATGTCAAAACAGTAATATTCACAGTTATGTAAAGAGCACTTGTTTAAGTTGTGGGAAATGTGACACAGAAATGTTTTAACCCCTTAAGGACTAAGCATGGTAAATATACGGCGCCTGGTTCTGGGCTTTAGGGTGAACGCAGATGGCCGGGTCGGATTCTGACTGCGAGATTCTCACTACAGGATGCGACCCGTGCCCCTGCAGTAAACTCCGGCTTACCTGTCCGGCGTCTTCACTCTGCTTTGCAGATCTGCCAGCTGGCGCACAACCACACATGCGCAGTGCAGAGCCAGCGTGTCAGTGATGACGTGGCAGTGCAAGCCTCTGCCAGGCTCACACTGAAATAGGACATGCGGCGATTTTGTTATCACGTGAGTTATCCGTGATCAAAATCGCGGATGTCTGCATAGGATTGCATAAACCAATGCAATCCTTTGGCAGCGTGCAACAGCCGAAATTCCTCGTGAAATCTCACTGTAGAATTTCTGTCCATGTGCATTCAGCCTTAATCCCAGTTGATAGCAAAAATATGGTGCGGGATTAAACTCTTTGCTCCTGCAATCAAGCAGGAGCATGTCGAGTTTTCAGCTGTCAGATACAGCCGAGGAGAAGGGAACGGTTTGTTTCCCCTGTAACTGGGGCTTCTATGGATGCTGGTCCTATAGATGCCCCAGCTACAGTGGGAAAGTGGGGAAATTAAAAAAAAGAAAAAGGAAATTATGAATGACCCCCAGAGGTCTTACATGATGTCATCGGGGGACATAGAGGGTAAAAAAATAGTTACAGGAATAAGTGAAAACAAATTACAGAATAAATTAGAAATGTACAATCCAACCAAAACCGTTGCTGTATGCACCCTGTAATCCAAAACTATAAAAATTTTATATCAAGATATCCAAAATTAGCTTTTCTCGTCCGTATCATTGGGGGCCACAGCCTAGACCATGGGATATAGCCACTGCCCTAGGAGGCGACACTAAGCAAAAAAGTGTTAGCTCCTCCCCGCTGGCTATATCCCCCTTGCAGGCACTCAGCTAATCAGTCTTTAGCTTAGTGTCTGCTAGGAGGCAGACGTAGAAAGAGCTATTCGCGGGAATCCGGGGAGTCGGGGCTTTTCCCTGGCTTTACTGGCCTCCCGGGGGAGACGCAGGCAGGGGGTGTCTCCACCACTACTGCGGCGTCTCACCCAGAGAAGAAAAAGGGGCCCGACCATGCAATGCGCATCTGAGTCGGTTACCCGCCAGCCATAGGGCTCCCCCTCCCTGGAGTAGCGCACTGTCTGACGGTGACGCGTAGGGGGCAGCACTGCTGGAGCAGTCGACGCATGGACAGGCTGTGGCCCCCAGGACAACACCCCGTTTGGGACTAGCGAGGGCAGCATTCCACCTGGGACCCCACATGGGGAGCAACCATAAAACAGTCACTCGGGACTCCCTCCTGGCAGCGGCGGCAGCAGCAACAGACGCAGGTTACCTGGGATACGTGGCCATCACAACTCCCGGACGGCAGAGGCAGCAGCGGCGGCAGTTCTCCCTTGGCAGGGATAGAAGCAGGGCAGGTCAGGACGCCGGGGCGCCGGCCGGCAAGCCACTTCCGGGCGCGGCGCTCCGGGGGGCGGAGCGCCGTCGTCACGGCCGGAAGACATCACTTCCGGGTCACGGGGACGCTTCCCGGCCAGGCCACGCACCCTCCGACCACGGCAAGCTTAAAAAGGGCAGCCAGAAAGAGGAATGGCCGCTCTCTGCAGTACAGCGTGTTGGCTTGCCTGCACGCCTGAGCCCGGCACTGTGCAGCTCTCCGAGCCCACAGCAGCCCTCCTGAGCAGCAGCCCTCCTGAGCAGCAGCCCTCCTGAGCAGCAGCGTTTCTGAGCAGCAGCCGTCCAGCCATCCAGCCCTGCAGTGTCCCTCTGCTGCGGAGAAGCATCCGGACAGCAGCACCACCTCCTGTCTCGGGCACCAGCAGCAGTGACGACGCCGCAGCAAGTCCCTGCCACAACGCCTGCCGGGTCACCAACGCTACGAGATCGTGTGTGTGTACTCGCGTCGACTCCCGACAACAT